>NW_026138095.1:7200000-8400000 GCF_025592945.1 Manacus candei | reverse complement strand
CGGGGCTTGAATTCAATGCGGTGAAAAGCCCTGGAGGTGGGACGTGCCTCGTGTTTGTGTAAGCGCCTCACTTGAATTCGAGGTCTCTCCCTTAAGCCCAGCCTAGAGGTCTGCAGGATGAGCGCTGCTCTGGGCTGGGAGGCTGAGTGTGTGACTAACGGTCCCACGTGTGCCCACGGTCAATGCCTGGAAAAGGAAATGCAAAAAGATCTTTCCGATTATTACATCTTGGATCGTCTCAGCTCTAGGAGCGAAGCAAAGCTCCTGAATGTCAATTGTTGGATTTCCTGGGCTGTCCCCCAAACAGTCATACTGAAACTGGTCTCTCCTGGAGCTCTTCGTCACCGGCTCCGATGGTGGGCAGAGGAAGAGCCACTGATTGATGTAGCTGCTGCTCTGAGACAGCGAAGTCACCTCTGATATGCTCACAGTTGAACTTTACAGCCACTTCAGAGAGTTTTCTTTCTTTTTCCATTCTTCTTATCTACATTTTTCAGTCTGAGACAAGAGATGGAATGCATGGGAGTTTTCTGCCAAATCATCATGTGGTAGGAGAGGAAGGAGCCAGGGGAAGGTGGCTGTGGGAAGGGAGGATTTGTGTCTTCCCCAGCAGAAGTTGTATCTTACCCTGCAGAACTGGCCTTCAAGCCACAGAGTCAAAAACCCACATCTGCCTGGTTACAGCAGTGGAGATCTGCTGTTGTGGGTTGGGTTTTTCCCCAAGTATATTAAATTCATTGGGAATAAAAAGATGGTGAGAGAGTGGGAGAGGGAAGAGCAGGATGTGGATCTCTCTGTCCACGTGAGTGGACTCTGGGGATAGCCTCTGGCCCCGGTCAGGATGTAGAATTGTTCTACTGTTGTTTGTAGTTTTCTCATGCAAGGAGGGCTGGTCTGTGTGTCCTTGGGGATGGGCAACCACTGCAGCACAGAGCAGAGTGTCCTTGGCTCTGCGACAGCGTGGAGAGCTTCCAGTGTTGGCTGGTACAGGTGAGCTTTCCATTTGGGGTCAGTCTTTGGCAAAGTGAGCTAATTGTGCTAATCATAAAGAAACCTTTCAGAATTGTCTGGGAGGGAAGGGACAGAGAGAGGATGAGACTTAAAACTGGATCCAGGGCAGCTACTTTGGTTGTGCAAGTGCAGTGCTGGTGCTTGGAGGTGAGTCAAGGCTTGGAGCACGTACACCACTCTGGCTCTTCAAGTACTCACCAGTCTCTGGGACCTTGGTAACATCTTTTCCTTATTAAGGGAATCACCTAAGATGCTTTATTCTTTGCTGATTGCCTCTTGGTGGTTTAGGGCAGTGGAGTGAGTAGGAAGCACCTCTAGAACACGTTGGGTCATGCCTAGCAGATTTGGGTGACCATGGCTTTGTCTCTTGGCCAATACATGCAGGCAACCTTGAGGCTAAATGAAGGTCCTGGCAACTCTGGGTTTCCTGTGGCCTTCCACAGGGTGCTGGTTTAATTTCTGGTTTGCTGCCCTTCCTTGCAGGGAGCTACTCAGCCCATTTTCCCAGGACCCAGACAGCAGCCACAAAAGCCTGGACTGGGACTTGTCATAAATCCAAACACAGTAATGGAGACTTCAGAGCCCATAATCACTCCAGATATTCATGTTTCTGACTTTGATATTTAAGGCAGGACCATTGCACAGGCTCTCCCAACCTCCCAGGCTCCTCCTGCTGTAGTGAGCTCTGGCACTTTCCTGGTCTTCAGAGTGGGATGTGGAGGCAACAAGCCAAGTGATCCTAAACCCTGGTTGATCTTGTTTCAAGCCTGTAAAATGAGTCAATGGGTCTGAGTCCAGTTCCTGATGGGGCTGGGCCTGTTTGGTGGGGGTCGGGGCCCATCAGGACAACTCTTTGTGGGATGGGGTGAGCTGTCCCCTTCAGCATGAGGATAAGGTTATGTCCTGGCCACCTCTCATTTCATACCTGCAAGGGTATTATTTGGTTCTGGCACCTCTCTGATGGAGGCATCAGCAGTTTGCACCCACCTGCCATGCTGGTGCTTGTGCAGGGAGAACCCTCCTGGGTGCAGGAGAGCCCTTCTGATTCCTCCTCTGCCTCGAATAATGCTGGTAAGGAGGATCCCTTGGGCAAGAAGGGGTTTGTTGTTGCCTTCAACTTTAAAAAGCTCTCATCTCCTGATGGCTGTGACTCAGGCTTTTACCCTGATTGCTTCTCTGAGGTTGCTGGATGGAGCTCAGCCCTTGGGTCTCCTGGGGACACATTCAGAGTGGTGGCCCATGTGCAGTGTCCATCCAAGCTGGCTCTTGGCTGGTTTGCATCTCAGCCAAAAGCTGAGGTGTCATGGGAGGACTGTCCCCCTGCATCCTTCCAGTGCTGCAGTGGTACCCTGTTGCTGGCACCCAAGTTAGGGCAATTTGGGTTAACAGGGTGCCAACCTGTTGCCTGGGTGTAGGCACTGCCAGTGTCAGGCAGCCTCTCGTGGGTTGCAGGGCAGGGGATACTGTGACCACACTGGTCTGTGCTGCCCTCCTGGCAGAAGAGGTGGCACTTTGAGTAAACATCACAAAATTGTGCAGCCCCTCACTCCTGGTGAGTTGGGTGCCCTCCAGCATGTCCCAGCCCTGGGAGTTGTGGTAAGGGTTAGTGGTGAGGGTATTGGCACTGGTCTGCTGGACTGGTTTGGGAGGCAAGGAGTATGGTGAGGACTGGGCTTGGGACTTGAGTCTTTCTTTCATCTTGGTCACTGGAAGTGCAAATATGGGGAAATGTAAAAAAGGATGGATTTTTTTTTTTTTAAAGCGTGTTTAGTTTACCAGGGAGGAGAGAGGAAGAGGTTTCTGCTCTCTGCCAGCCTTCAGGACATTTGGACAACTGCTGGGTGTCCCCTCCAACAGAGTCATCAGAGCTGGCTGCAGTGACACCAGCAGTCAGTGGGGAGTGCAGGCTAGGGGAGCAGGCAGCATGGGCAGTGCTGGGGGGCTGAAGGGCTTCTGGGTCCCTTCTTTAGCCTCTCTTCCTAATTTACCCTTTTCTGTAGCTTTTTAACCAGCATGTTGCAACACTACCCATCAAAGCATCTTCTCAAGCGAAGACTTAAATGATTTAGTCACCCAGTCCCTACACTGAGGCTGGTCCCTCACCTGAGTCACTCTCCATGTCCCCTGTGTGGGTGCTGGCAGTCATGACTCGGGGAGGGTGGCATCTGTGGCATCAGCACACAGCAGTCTGGGGTCTGCAAGACCATCTGTATCATACTTTTGTCTCTGGGTAATCATTTTAAGGCATTTTAGAAATATAACTGAACCAAACCAAATCAGCAGTCCCTTGGGAGGCACAGAAAAGATTTATTTCTCTCTTTCTTCCTCCCCTTATGAAAGGAAACTGGAGCACAGACCGGAGACAGAAGCTGGAGTGAACCTGTGGCAGAGCCAGTAATGCAATCTGCTGGGCTGGATACCCTGTGTTTGATGTAATTTTCTGTACAAGTATGAAATGAATATAAGGGATGTAAAATATACTGGTTTGATCTGGAAACATTTTGCTGAGGACTAATGGTTATATAAACCAAAGTGTAATAGAGAATCCAGCTAAAATCTTTTGAGAACTGCATTATAGGGACTGGAAGGCTGGGATTTTGAATTAATCTGAGTGTGGATTTTATGTTTTTTTTCTATTCTTAGTCCTGACTTTGCTTTTGCATGTTCATTTCTGGGAGATGAGAGGTTTGCTGCATGGGCCTTGTGCTGTTTTATTGTGAGTGAGAGAAATGCTGCTTGAAAAACTTTGGTTTGATCTCAGAGACCTGAACTTGCATTTATTCCCAAATTTCCACTCTGACTCACCCCTTGGTTCTGTTTGCACAGTTCAGGAAGGCCCTGCATATTGACAGCACGTTGCCTGTGTTGTCTTCTACATGTGATTCATGTCAGACCATGCAATCTATTGCAACTTCTTTTGAATGCTATCTGTGAAGTCAGAAAAAGGATTTATTTGTGCATAAACCATTCATAAACTGACCCAGCATAGCGTGAAAGTCATGCTACAACAGCAGATTGTTGTTGTTTATAAATATTATGTGTTTATATGTACTTATTGTAGCAGGGTTGGTTTATTGGTAAAAGAAAGGTGTGAAGCCTCCTGGCACAAGGACAGGGAGGGGATCCAGCAGCCCTGACTTCTCTCTAATATTGAATGACCAGAAAACCTTGGGAAAGGTGCTTATAAAGTTTCCTTCCTTCATTTCTCCAGATGTAAGAGGGAGGATCAGAGTTTCTTGGGCTGTCATGAAGTTGTCAGTGTACTCACAAAATCCCACCAGCATGTGTAGCATCACTTGCTGCCCACACTTGCCAGTGATTTCCCATCTCAACCCTGTGTTTTTGATCCCACTGAGGGGCTTGGTGGAGTTGGGAGCACCTTGTTGTTGAGGATGGAGTAGAGATATCCTTCTCTGAAGGGGTGCAACTCCCTTCCCTTCTGCTGTGGGACCTTCAGGTTTAGTATACAGTGGATATACTCAATAGGTATATGAAGAACAACTTACTTGTCCCTATAACTGAGCCCTTAGTTCACTCAACTGCATCCACCTCTGTTATGGATGGTGGCAGCTATTCAGCAGCATCGTGGATGGTAGGTTTGGATAATCCAAACCCAGGTGTCCCCGTGGTAATGTGGGTGAACACACCCTTTGCACTCAGCTTGGGCCAGAAAACCTCCGCGAGCATCCTGCTGCCTGGTGACAGGGGGCTGGGAAGCTTTAAGGGCCATGAGCAGTTAATGCTGTGTTGGGTTTCCAAGGGTTCCTTGAAAGATGAGCCCTGCAGCCTCCCCCCTTTCCTCCCCGGGAACAGGAGGTGACCATCTGGTAGCAGTTTGGGGAAAGTCCGCGCTCTCAAACGGTGCCATTGTACTGTGGGAAATAACGGGGCGCCCGCCGGCCCCGGTCCCATAAGGCTCTTATGTGTCAAAAAACCCAAGGAAGGCTTTCTGTGCTTAAGCAAGCAAGCAAATGTAACCCCTGGGTTACAGAGACCACGTGAGGGGCAGAGGATGTTTAATGGGAAGCAGTTGGGCGCTGCGGCTGCGACAGAGCCGGAGGCTCCAGTTGGGAAGCAGGTCCCGGAGGAGTCAGCATCTCTTGTTGTTTATTTTGGTCTCCTCCTGAGCTCTCTGCATAGAGGTTTCCTTGTATAAAGCATCCCCTGCACTGTTACTGGGATATTCTGTTTAAAAAAGGAAAGAAAGAAGGAGCAGATGTTCCAGATGTTTCCTCATTGGTGCCCAGAGCCAGGCTGCAGAACGGGATGAACCATGGTGGCAGCATGCTGTGTACTCCAGTGTTTCCCACCAGGAGATGTGGAGCCCTTGGGTGGAAGCCAGAGCCCTTCATGGGAACCCTTGGCTTGGCCAGGACCCCCAAGGAGAGACTCATCTTCTGGGAGAGCAGCGTGTAGACGGGAGTCCCCAGCCATACCACTCGCTTGTGACTTCTCTAGAAGGATCTTGACTGTTGTATGAGCTCCTGGGGTTTGAACCAGACCTCTGCCCTCTCTTCCCAATTTACAAGGTCCCTAAAGAGCGTTTTTAACTGATGGCGTGCGACCTGCTGGTGCCTGGCCATGGGGTGGCCGGGAGGACACAGTGACCACACTGTGCAGCCATCCCCAGCACTGCTGCATGAAACAGAAAGAGAAAGAAATGTTCTGCTCATTCTCAGGCTCTGTGCTTGCTGGGGGGGGAGTGTCTGAGCCAGGGATGAAGGCACACATTTCTTGCCCCAAAGTGCCTGTCTGGCAGGGACCATGTTTGGGTCAAGACTGGGGGATTTCAGGAGCAGGTGCCGTTGTGTACAGCCAGCAGAGCCAGTGGCTCCCTCATCCAACAGGATTAACAGTGGTATTTTTAGAATTGGCCCTGCAGAGCAGAGCCATGGCTGCACAATGCCGAGCACAACTCCAGGACCTTGAGAGGTTTGCAAGGTCTGGTCCCCGAAGGGACACCACAGTGAGCAGAACCCAGCCCAGACATGATGGTGGTGGGTGGAGGCTGGCAGTGGCAGAGGTTGCATCTGACAGGAAGCTCTTGGAAATCTCATTTTAGGGGATTTTGGGTTCTCCCTGCTGTGTGAGGGGAACCACCACCTTCAACAATGAGCCAGAGATACAGGAGTTGGTTTGGAATCGGTTAAAAGGAAGCGTGTGCCAATGGTTGTGCCGTTCTGTGCTTGGGCCCCATGGACCTGCACTTCCAGAGGAAGAGAAGGAAGGGTGATGCTCGTCACCTCCACTGCTTTCCCTGCTGCTGGTGGGTCTGGGGAAGCCCTGCTAGTACCAAAAATCCCCTGGAAAATATGATAGTGGGGATAACCCTGCAGCATGGCCAGCCCGGACCCTGCTCGGGGCAGGGACAGCTTGGCCTGGGCTGTCAGGGATATAGGGACCCACGGGGACCTGGAGCATCAGCCATGACTGCTGGTGTGGGACTGCATCACCACACGGGTGGGAACGGGGTGAGAGACCCTCAGCACTGCCTTGTCTTCGGCTCCTGTTGTGAGGAATATGGACACTTCCCTGCAGGAAGTCCGGGAGGAGGGTCATCTGGAGCAAAGGCTGTTTACTTTCCTTTCCTGGCTCTGGGCAGGACAGGCTATTTATACATTTTTTTTCTCTCTTTTTGAGAGTTGTTTTGCTTCCTGAGGTCCCTCTTCTCTTGCAAGGAGGAGAGAGGTGATGCAGAGCAGGGGAACTACAGCCATGCTTGGTCCCTCCCACTGTTGCTGAAGGTGACATTCCTAAGGATCATGGTTATGGCAGTGGGTCTCTGTCTCAGAGGTGGAAACACAAACCCTGTTTCTCTCAGTCCTTCTCCTTTCTCGTGCCTGGGATGTTTGACCTTCTCCGGACCACAATGGCCAAATGTGCCAGCAGGACAAGCTGGGCACTGAAATCCTTGTGTAACCAGAGGCACGAGATGGACACCACACCCTGCAGAGAGCCATGGGTGGGAAAGCTCTCAGGTTGTCCCCAGGCAAGTCAGTGGCACTGCTGGAGAGGAAGTGCCACTGGGACCTGGGGGTCCTCATGTTTATGCTGTCAGAAACTGCTGAGCCATTTCTAACCCTTCTTTGGGGTGGCAGTTCCTTGCCCAGCCCTTCAGTACCCACTTATTGCCCATTGGGAGTGCAGCACTGACATGGGAAGTGTTATCTGGATGGCTCAGGTCTCCTGCAGCTGTAATCGTGGTTTTGCAGTTCTCCCTTAGGCTTTTTGAACCCCTTTGTGTCTGGGCTTTGACCTTTTTCTCTTTTCTGCAACAGGGCCCAGAAAGACCTGGAAAAAAGCCATTTTTGGGTGTTTTATTCAGTCCAACCCTTCGATAAGGGAAAGGGCTGGCTGTGCTCCAGAAAGACCATGCTGTGACATTGGGCAGGTTTACCACGGGCTTGGGGCAGTTTGAGGGGTTTGAAGTCAAAAGAAAAGGCCATGTGGGTCAGTATTGCCATTGAGTGACCTGCCATTTCTTTAGGAAGTGGCAGTGGAACTCAGAGGAGCGGAGATGATGGACACAGTTCATGCAATGAACCCTGGAGGTCAGCAGGGCTGTTTGTATCCAGAGATCATTAGTGGGTCAAAAAGAAGTCCCTGAACCACTTGATACTGAGAAATCTCCAAGGCAATGTCCATTAAGGAAAAGTGCTTGCCAGTGTTTCTTTTGCTGTCGAGTTCCTTGAGAGCATTTACTCTCAAACTGTTGCTCAAGACACATCTGTCAGGAGGTTATAGGGCTGTAGGAGTAGATGGAGACTGAGTCGGCTGGCTGGAGGAGTGGTGAGCAGGTTTTAAGAGCCTGACATGGACAGAACTGTGATCCCATCCATCAGGGAGCTGGCAGTGCCTGGCTGGGCCGTGTCCTCTGCTGCTCTTGCCCACCCAGCTTTGCTCAAGGCTGGGAAAGGCTCCCCGTCGGGTCGTCCCTTCCGCTCTCTTTGTTTTCCTGCAAAATGCAAACTGGGCTTGGTCGGTGCATTGTTTTAAACTTGGGATTTTTGGGAAAAAAAATAGCTAAAATGTTAGTTTCTGGATTAAGTATGTGATGGAGAAGAAAAACTATAGCAAAGCCTGTGCTGGAGACTCTGAGCTCCAGCCCAGTCTTGGAGACCTGAGAGTTTAAACACATTGATAAAGCTTTCAAGTGTGGGACTTTTTTTAGATTAATTATTCTGGGGGTGCTGAGAACTGAGACTTGGGCACAGACCTGCAAAGCACAAGCTGTGCCAAGCACTGACAGCAGGGCAGGAACTGCTGCAGAGAGCATTTCACCTCTGCAAGCAGGTGATGACATGGCTGGGAGAGCTCCGTGGAAGTCAAACAACAGAGCAGATAAATTGGAGAAAAAGCATCTTTAGTTTTCTTTACTGCCTCCCTCCCTCCTTCCACCCATGTCTAAATATTTCTGAGATGCAGGATAGACCATTTTGTGGTGCCCTTCATGGGACCCTTCCTGGGCTTTAGAAGGTGGAAGATATATGTCATGCTTTGTGCTTTCCTCTCTCCGTAGCCATAAAGCAGCAGTGATGCTGTTCCCATCAGGTTAACACAGAGATTGAATCGCTCTGTGCATCCCTCCCTGCCCATGCCAGCTGGGACCCCCTCCTTGGGAGCGCATTCCAGACACCCATCACTTCCCAGCAGTTCCCTTGCCAGGGTCTGAACCACAGCAGGGGGACACGTGTGTGTGTGTGTGTGTGTGTGTGTGTGTGTGTGTCTGTGTGTGTGTCTGTGTGTGTGTCTGTGTGTGTGTGTGTGTGTGTCTGTGTCTGTGTCTGTGTGTGTCTGTGTCTGTGTGTCTGTGTGTGTGTGTGTGTGTGTGTGTGTGTGAGTGTGTGTGTGTGCCTGCCCATGTCTGTCCCTGAGCACAGAGAGGCTTTTGCTGGGTCACTGATACACAGCATCCTGAGGAGGCTCTTTGTCCAAGGCTCTCAGTCCCAGGCTCTGCAGTGCCCACCCAGGCTGGTTTTGCAGCCTGACATTCATACTGAGCAATTTTTGGTTTCCCATAAGAAAGGCAAAGCAGCCCAAAGCTGTATCCTCACACTTTAACCCCTGTGAGCCCCCCCATCGTGTGGCTTGTCTGACACACAAGCTCCAGCTCCGTTTTCCCATTTTCCTCACCATCTCCTTTGGGACTCCCTGTGCTGCTGCCACGGGACGTGACCATGGCTGTCCCCAGCCCCTGCTGGCAGGACAGGGGTGGCTGCATCTGCCTGGTGTCAGCAGCTGTGTTCACAGCCCGTGGCACAGCAGAGCCGGGGTGGCTGCCACGTGGACGGCCCCCCTCGTCCCACCGGCTGGTCCCAGCCGGGACAGATGGCTCCTCTCCAGAGAACGGATGTGTCCGAGGCATGGAGGGTCCCCACGTCCCCAGGCCCTGCCCTGGGGGTCAGAGCAGAGATGCTTCCTGCATGGTGGCCCTGCTCCAGCTCCACCCCAGGGGTGGGTGGACATCCTGGGACGAGGGAAGGCTGTGCTCCCGTCTCTCCCCTGGATTGTGGCATCCTGTGGGATCTCAAGGCCAGGTTTTTAGAGGCTAAATCTCACTGTTGCTATCCTTTTGATGGAGAGCATGAGTGGACTCATTAAGGATGCTCGTGCTGCTCATTAGCAGCCTGGCTGTCATCATGCCAAGGCCATCAGCATGCTGGCTCAGCCTCACCTCGTGGAGACTCCTTTGGGACCCCAGGGCTGTGCCTCATCCTGCCCTGACCCTGTGCCTGACTGGGTGCTGTGGGGCACTCATGGTGTTTGGATGGAGGTCCAGCAGTGGTTCTCTGCATTCCCTCCTTTCTTGTGGAGTTCAGCCTTTTATTTCCATCTGGCTGGGGCCTGTGCAGAGCCCAGGGGTCTGATGGGCCCAGTTTGCCCCTTGTATTGGGGTCTCACATCCATGTATTCAAAGCACTTCAGTCTTTGGCTCACATAGCCTCCAGGTTTGTTTTTAAGGTTATGAGCTTCTGTGGCTACCACCTTCAGTTTTCTTGCTGCATTTATGTGGATTTGGTGCTCTTCTGGGATTGTTTTCCTGGTCCCAACTTGGATTTTGCTGGCGGTGGGAAGCCTGTGTTTACCTGTGCATCCTTTGGATGTGAGAGGGAAAGGGAGGCACTGGGAGTTGGATTTCTGGCTGCCCCCAAATCCAGTGCTCTGCTCCCCTCTGCCATACTATAATGGGACCCTCTGCTCCCCTCTGAGCATTTGTGGGGCGTGGGTGGGATGGAGGGCAGAGTTTCTGCTTTGGGGTTGAATTTCCTGGCCCTGGTTCCAATGTTTATAACTTGTTTCAGGGTTTATAAATTGTGTGAAGAGCGTGGCCCTCAGTACCCACCTGCTTAAATGGGTTGTGAACCCTCAGATGAAGGAGCAGAAGTGGAGTTATGAGACTTGCACGGTGTCTGTAAGTGTCTCTGGAGGTGCTCAGGTGGATGGTAACTAAATTCTGAACTCCTTTTCATGTTTTTCAGCTCTGAAAAGATCTTTTGAGGTCGAGGAGGTAGATCAGTCTTCGAATTCCTCCACCCCACAAAGACGGGCCCCGAACACCCTCCTCAGGTCCACCGTGTCCAGCTCCACGCAGAAGTTTCAGGAACTTGGCGCCAGGAACTCGGAGCCATCCGCCCGACATGCAGAACCCACAGTCCAAAGATCACCCAAGCCCCCTCTGAGGAGAGTGGAGCTCTCTGGACCCAAACTGCCCGAGCCAGTGTCCAGAAGAACAGAAATCTCCATTGACATCTCATCCAAGCAGGTGGAGAACTCCACCTCAGGGTTGTCAAGGTTTGGCCTCAAACGAGCAGATGTGCTGGGTCACAAACCCCCCGAGCCCACCCCAAGGAGGACTGAGATCACCCTCGGCAAGCCCCAGGAGCCGGGTCTCCGGAGGGTGGAGGCGCCGGCATCAAAGATCCCGGAGATGCCGCAGCGAAGAGCTGAGACAGCCAGCGCTCCCGCGCCTGACACGGCCACCAAGCGCGTGGAAATCCAGGTAGCAAAGGCTGCTGAGGTCTCAGCCCCACCAGCACGGCAGGTAGAGAGCTCAGAGCCTCCCCTGCCCGCCCAGCCTCCCCAGGCAGAGCCAAAGCTGCAGCCGGTGCCGATGGAGAGCCCACCAAAGAGAGAAGAAGGTGAGTAGAGCTCTGGGCAGCTGCTGGGGTGAGACCCTGGCTGGTACCTGCCACAGGTCCCCATGCAGAGCTGCCAAGCACTGTGTGCTGCTCTGTCAGCTCTGCTGGTGATGCCTTTCGAGGCTGCTCTTGGATCTGTGCTCAGATGTGTCTGCATGCATAGCTGTTATCCTGGGGTTTATCCTGGCTGAAAGAGCTGTCAGTTTGAATAAGAAATGCCATCAAGCCTATAAGGAAAGAAAAGAGAAAATGCTAAGAGCCCGGGTGCTTGCAGAAAAAGACAGTTCTGCCAGCTCAGGCCCTGTGTGCAGACCCACCCACCCAGCATCCTGGAAAGGCTCTGGGGTGCAGGAGGGGCAGGGGCTGTGGAAGCATTGTTGGGATGGCTTGTTGTTTATAGTGTTGTTGCTTATGGTTGTGGGGCAGAAACCGCCTCTTCATTAGCAGGAGTCAGGGTTTTATTGACCTTGGAGCCGAAGTCTAATAACATCATGGACCAGAGCCACTATTAAACTGGAGCCCTGGCTTATATTAGCTCTATCTTGTTTTCAATTAATCCCGTATTAAAGCCATCTTCCCTCCCCCGCCAGCCGTCATTTATTCTCCCGAATGTTTAGGAGATTTTTTTTTTTTCCTCTTCTGACCTGTTAATTACTTTTACATTCCCCATCACCCACGAGCTCTCTCCTGTGAGGGATGCAAGGCACCACCTCCCCTCCCCACCCTGTGCATTTCCCCGGGGGCTGTGGATGATGTGGTCCCTCCCAGGACCTGGGAGGTCTGTGCCTGGCCCCAGAGCTGGGCCGTGTGCCCTTGTCTCACCCCACCATGGGTTGGTCCTCTGTCCTGCTCCATCCCCTCTCCCTGGGTGCAGCCCTGCAGTCAGAGGGCAGTACAGGGTCTGTGGAGAGGGCAAGTTTCGGTGTGGGCAGGGTCTGAAATCAAATCAGGAATCAGCAGTGGAGCTGATATCAAACCCACAGGACTCAAGTGGGTTTCTCTCACTGTGTGTGGCTTAGGCGTGGCTTTTCTGAGTTGGGTTTTAAAGAGTGCGTCAACACCTCCAGCAGGTTACAGGTCAGTCCATCTCCAGCTGGGCATGGCTGGGCTCTGAGCCCCAGCCCAAGGATAGGGTTTGGCTGAGCCTCCCTTTTTTGTCCCCAGCTGCCATGTGTGTGGTGCCCAGGAGGCCCATCTTCCCCCATGGGTGGGTGCTCAGCCTTGTCCTACTGGGTCTGGGCTGCTCTGAGCTTCCCAGGCTTTGAACTGAGGATGGCTGGGCACTTTAAGAGCAGAAGACCATCTAAAGCTGCTGAATCCTCCAGCTGCCTTGGGCAGGGGGAGAGGGAGAACAGCTGCTGGGATGAGTGTTACCCATGAGCCCAGCTGTCTGGAGTCTGCCTTGCAGCATGAGCCAGCCTTGGTCCTGGTACAAAAGGGGCTTTCAGTCCAAATGTCTCCAAAAGTCACAGAATCACAGAATGGTTTGGCTTGGCAGGGACCTTAAAGATCATCTAGTTCCAACTCCACTGCCATGAAGAGCCAGGAGATGAAGTTGTGGGTTGTGAGGGCTCTTGTCTTCTTTTCCCTCTGTGTCAGCATGAATCCACAGACCAGAGTCACTGCCAGAGCAATTGTCCCCTTCCTTATCTCCACCTCCTCCATTGCCATCACTTGAGGTTGCCTGGGTTTGCTTTCACACAGGACCCCATTGTGGGGTGCTCCTCCCATTGTGGTCCACAAAACCCACCCTGAGGTGATGCTGGGTGGGTGGATGGCATCTCTCCTTGTCGCTGGTGTAAGCACACAGAGAGATTTGGGGAGGCTGCACAGGGACCCTCAGCACATCCCATGGATGAGTGCAGGCATGTTGCCAGTGCTCACCAGCTCCACTGCAGCTCTGGCCCCACCACAACCCCCAGAGTGAAAATGCTGGCTCTCTGATGTCTGCAGCAGAGACAGCACATGGTAAGTCCTTCTCCTGGTGTTTGGGTCACCCAAGAGGTGCTCCCATGGCAGTGGATGCCCCTCAGTCCTGTTGCTCAGTTGCTGTCCAATGTAAACAGCTGAGCAGGGGGTGCAGGCAGCTGCCTCCAGCTGCCCTCAATGCTGTGCTGGGACTTGCCTTTCCCAGCTGTCAGGCTCAGCTGCCTTGCCCTTAACCCCTTGTCCCGTTGCTGAAGGTATGCAGGAGAGCATGTTGTGCAGGAAGAGGCGGGTTGGAGGAGAAGAGCAGTCACAGAGAGCTTGGCAGTTCAGAACAAACCACAAAGGAAAGGAGTAATTATAGCCCTGAACTTCATTAAGGTGGTGTGGCTGCTGGTGTGGGCTGAGCCTGCTCTGGAGCTGTGGTTCCCAAGGTGGGAGGAGGGCAGGAGATGTCTAGATGGGGCAAAAAATATTTTTCCCTGTCCCTGTTCTCCCTCTCTGAGTCACTGTGCTGTCCTGCACTCCCAGGAGAGCACTGGCTTCGCTTCTGCTGCTGTAACGTTGAGTTGGGCCATTGGTGACAGGGAGGTGGGACATGATGCCCATCACAGTGTGATGTCCCACTGCACTGGCATCCTGGGCAAAGCTGGAGTTCGTGTCTCTGAATTGGCTGGTGCTCCCAGCTGGGACAAGGAAAGGTGATGGGATGACCAGGAGATGTGGATTGCTATAGCTGGAGTTGTCCAGAGAAATCTGAGCTGGGCTGTGCAGTGGGTGTGGGCAGGGGCAGAACACACAGAGGGCAGAAAGAGGCACAGGCAACTAAAAACAGACATAACAAGGTGAAGGGAAGGGCTGTTTCTGAACCCGCAGCCTCAGGCACTGTGGGAGGCTGCCTTTGCTATGTAGGACTTACCAAATCTTAATATCCAAATATGACTGCCCGTGGGTGGTGGTGACCTCTGCCGAGCTCCTGCCGTGGGCAGCAGTTCCCTCCCAGTCCCGGGGCACTGGCCCAGGATGGAGCTGGCAGACGAGGATGTTCCTCTCCTGTGCTGGCAGGGCAGGTCTGAGCAGGGTGTGTGGTGCCTGTGCCAGTGTGGCAGGAGCTGGTACCTCCCTGTAAGGAGAGGAACAGGGAATCATTGTGGGAACAGCAGTGCTTCATCCAGAGACATCCACCAGTCCTTCGTAAAGGAGAGATCCTGAGGGATCCTCTGAGCTGGCTGAGGGACGGGCAAACCCTCAGGAAGAACCATGTTGAGTCTATCGTGGCTGATCCTCCCACGTCCTCCTGCCTCAGCATCCCCTTCCACTGGTGCCTCCTGTCACTGGTGCTGACATTGTGTGGCTGAATGTCCTGGTCTTCTGTTGTTCCTCATGCCTTGCAACGTGGTGCTGGTCAGGCTTGGAGAGGGGGGAAGGCATCGTTGGTCCCAGAAAGGTTAATGTTTTCTATTTTGGTTTAACAGTCTGTCTCAGCTCCTCCCACATCTGAACCTGTTTGTATTTGAGATGAAGGCTTGGTTCTGGGATCTCAGGTGATGGATTGGAAGAAATCCTAGATGAGAAGTGAAAGCTGGTTTGATCTGGTGATCCTATTTATCTCCACACAAGCTGCTGTGGGTGCCCAGGCCTTGAGGACAGCACGCAGCCAGCAAGGCAGGCTCTGCCCCACAGCACTGCTGCCTGCTCCTGCCCAGTGGTCCTCTCTGGATGCTCTGGAGCTTGTTAAGATAGATCAGGGCAGATACAATGAATAACAGGAACATTCACCTAAAGCAGGGACGTGACCTTCCTCTGCAATAGCTGTGGGATGTGCAGAACAGTCTGAACCATCTCTGAGCTTTCAACTTGGTTGGAATCTTTGTCCCATCACTGCCTGATGCTGCACTTTGGGACAGCTACACAAGGTGCCAGGTACCTCTTAAAAGGCAGCAGGGCCCCCCTTCTTATTTTTGCTGCAGAACAAGCAGGGTGATATCAGGATAGTGAAGTAATTCAGCTGTTTCACTCTTTTTTCCAGCTTGAACCCTTATGAAAAGAACTCCCTTAGAGTTGAGCTAAAATTAAAGCAATAAAAAAGTAATTAAATAAAAAAAAACACCAGAGGGAAACTTTGATACCTACTGAGATCCTAGTGTAAGCCAGGGGCCCGTTGCTCTGTGCTAGGAAGCTGTGGTGGGGGATGCAGCCCAGAGGCCCCCCAGCCTTGAGCCTCCATCCTACCATGGACACCCAGCAAGCCCTGGGGTGACTTTTCTTCTGTGCTGTCCTCCAAGAGTGACACCAAGTGTGGGTCTGCTGGGCTGGAGCTGGGTTAGAGGGATTTGGACAACTATTAACACAGTGAGAAGCTTCCTGGGATGAAGAGCTGAGTGGAGATGCAGTGAGTCACCATTTCCAGCTCCCAGAGCTGCACTGCTCTTTAGCTGTACAAAGAGATTAAAGCTGTAGGGAAATGTTTCCTTAAAACCAGCTGACAGATTTGGGCTAGATTACTGGTAGTCTTTTTTTGTTCTTGTTATTATTTTTAATGGGAAAGCGCATGCAGACCGAGATACCAAATGGAGGGGCTGAGTGGGAAAGGCAGAGTCCCAGTTTTTGAACTCAGGTGCCAAAAATGAGATAATCTGGAAAAATCTAGACCTGCAGCGCCAGCGACTTGGAAGGAAGGAGCGGGAGCACGTGTGGGGGAGATGATCATGTCCCATCAAGGAGGCTCTGCCTGATCCAGGACGCCACGTGCGTGGCCTCCTGCCTGCACGGGGAGAGGGGGGGCCTGGCTCTGCCTGCTCCCCCCTCCCACCATGTGCTCTGTCCCTGGCTGTGCAGGGAGCACCCTCATTTTTGGGGTGTATTCTGATGCCAGGAAGGAGGCCAGGTGATGTAGTTGTGGTGGTGCTTGTGCTGCACATCCTTGCCTCCCAGGAATGTTGTTCCCAAGCTCATTATGTTCATCTCTGGTCACATTGGCATTCACGTGTCCCCTGCTTTGTGTGGGCACAGTTTATGTGGATACTGTCATGGTCCCACATGGATGCTCCACCCTGGGCAGTGAGCCTGCCCGCCTCCAGGCTCCAGTACAGCCAGCCAGGAGAATTGCTTTGCCTTTTTAGAAGTCCCTGAGGGCCCAAAGGAAAAGCAGTGATCTCCCCAGTTCAGCTTCATTATGCAGAGGAATAGTTTCCCATAGGAAACATTACGGTTCCCACTTCCCTTCCCTGCCATGCGTCATTTAAGACCAGGAGAGGGTGAAACTGTGGATGCTGCATCCAACTCTGGGGATCCCAACATAAGAAGGATGTGGATCTGCTGGAGCAGGTCCAGAGGAAGCCACAAAGATGCTTCAAGGGCTGGAGCCCCTCTGCTCTGGGATAGGCTGGGAGAGCTGGGGGCATTCAGCCTGGAGAAGAGATGGTTAAGTGGAGACCTGAGAGTGCCTAAAAGGGTTCCAAGAGAGCTGGAGAAGAGACTGTGGACAAGGGCCTGGAGTGACAGGAGAGGGGGGAATGGATTCCCACTGCCAGAGGTTAGAGTTAGATGGGATATTGGGAAGAAATTCTCCACTGTGCCGGTGATGAGGCATGGGAACAAGTTGCCCAGAGAAGCTGTGGCTGCCCCATCCCTAGAAGTGTTCAAGGCCAGCTTGGATGGAGTTTGCAGCAACCTGGGATAGTGGAAGGTGTCCCTGCCCATGGCAGGGGGTGAGACTGGATGGTCCATAAGGTCCCTTCCAAACCAGTCTGTGATTCTTTGCTGAGCTGCAGAGTCATCCTGGCCGTGGGCTTGGTGACCTGGCAGGCCTCTTCCACAGGTGGGTTGGGGCTGTGGGTGAGGTTGGGGAATCCACATCATCTCCTCCCAAACGTTGCAGGAAGCATCTGTGGATGAACATGTCTCTGTGGAGGTCAAAGCCTCCTGTTCCAGGCAGAAGGTGACCAAGTGCACTGCATCTGGAGTGCTGGCTGGCTGCAGGCTCGTGGGGTCTGTGCTTGGGGTGTGAGCCCTGTGCAGCCTCAGGACCCTCTGGCTCTGCACCTCTGTGCCTGCAAACCAGGGCAGCCCCTGGGCAGAGGTGCCTTTGCTGGCTGAGAAACAGGGGTGAGTGTTCCCACCTGCTGTGGGGTTTGTGTTCGTCTAAGTGGTGCTGAAAGGCAGGAGATACAGCCCTGGCTGAGGGTGTTGTGCAGGAACCAGACCCAAGAGTTTCTCTGTTTATCTTGTGGTATTTGCATGTCTGGAGCCCATGGCAGTCGTGCTGGGGAACATGCTCCCCACCCACCAGCTCCTTTGGCATCTCCAAGATTTCTCACATTTAGGTTAATCATCCTAGAGGCTGATAAGGCAAATAAAATCCGTTATCTTGACCAAGATAAAACAAAGAGTTTGCTTTGATCTCCCTCAGTAAGGCCTGGCCGCTCATTTTGTGACTGCTCTGCTGTCTGCTGGGGGAGGGAAGTGATGGCAATGGTGATGAACCTTCTGTAATTAAGAAATCATTTTCTTTTAAGCTATTTCTAGACCTCTGTCCCTGTCAGAGATGTTTCTGTTGGCCATCAGTTGAAGGGACACCATAGGCTGGGTGCAGTGCCAACTCCATAAACTGTGTCAGAGGACTCGAGGAACTGAATTGAGATTAGAGAGAGATAACTTTGTTTTGAGAAGATCAAACGTTGTCGTGAGCGAAAAGGACAAGTTGACAGCAAGCCAGTTGTGTTCTTGACTCCTCCAGCAAACAAACAGACACAGAGACACTTTTGCATTGTCCAAGATGCCGTGATGAAGCTGAAGTGAACGTGGCTATAAATGGAAAAAGCAGCTGGTCTTGGATTGCAGCCTGTGCTCAGACTTCTTTGGGCCCAATTTTTCTTACATCTGTTACAGGTTTTAAAGGAGGGATGTGGATGTAACCAACCAGCCTTTGGGTTGGTTACATTTGGGTTGCTTTTTTCATTGCTCTTCTGAATGGGTCTCTGCACAAAAAGTTCCCTGGGTTTCTGTAGGGTCACACACATCAATATTTTTACCCTCTTGAGTGGTTCTGGTTTGTTTTGGCATGAAGAGAGCACCGGACATGCTGAGGGACAAAGCTGCACCGAAGGGCCTGGTCCAAAACATTTTGCAAACAACAGAACTTTGCAGATGTTTATGCATTTATGGAAAGCAAATAATTTTAGAAAAGCCATCTAAGGTTGCTGTGCCAGCCCAGGAGTGTCAGCGTGGGGATTTGGGGTTGCTTGGCTTGTACTGCGGTTTCTTCTGTGTGGAAGCAGTGGGTTGGTTTTTGCATAGCGAAGGCAATTTGTACAACATCAATGAAAAATGGCTGAAACAAAGCATCTTGCAACACCTTGAAGTTTCAAAGGTTGATGGTGCCCTAGCAAATATTAGCATAACCTTGGATTTATGTTTAGCTTTTCAACCCTTGAGACGGTGTCTGAGTTGGGGGGGTCTTACCAGCCCCTGGGTGTTCTCTGAGTTCTGGCTCTGCAGAGGCTTTCCATGGTGCAGCTTTAGCATAGTCCCTGGCTTGTGTTTCTGAGGGGTACAAAAATATTTAGTGGAAACTGAGCACGTCCTTTTGTCTTTCTGTGTATTCAATCTTCATCCATCTATGAGCAAGACTTTTGCAGGGAATACTCCCAGTGGATCCCATGCACATGGCTTCATCCGTCCATGGCATTCACCCTGTCTTGTCTGAGATGTCTGCACTTGAGCTAATCATCTGGATGTCTGCCTCAAGCTGGTGGAAATTATGTCCTCGAAGGGTTTATTTTTCTCTGCTGAACGTAAGGAGAGCTTATGGGATTGGTTTGCTGGAGATGTCTCTGTTTGGGTGAGAAAAACTTTACCCTCCTGTATTATTCCCAGAATCAGAGATGGAGGTGAAAAGGGATCTTGCAGCAGAACAGAACTGTGCCAGCCACTAATCCCTTGTTATCAACAGTGCTTGACAGCCCCCCAGCAAACCTGCTCCCCTTGGGTCAGGTTGTTTTATTGTTTATTTAAGTTCGTGGGTCAGACTGTCTTTGATGCTTATCGAGAGTGCTTTAACTTTTTATGGCAGTTCTGCCTTCTCCCCTTTCCTCCTCTCTTGCTGCACATGGACTAGGACAGACATTCCTTCCTTCTTTCAAAAAAACGCTCAGTTTGGGGAGATCTGAGAAAGAAGATTAGATGGGAATCCGAAAGGATATGGTTCCTTGGAGGAGAGGGCAGTGATAAAAGTTAATGATACATAAGCTCTTGTAAGGAGCTTTCTCAGTTACAGCTGTGTGGTAGCTCACGAGTCTTAAATTGTAGGGCATTGCTTTCAACTCCAGCATGAATACACCTGGGGTGTATTGCATGTGGGATAGGTAGATCTGGAGGGACATCACAGGAATTGCCCTACCCAGTTGGACTGGAGCCCCCGCCTGTGTTTTCTTCCCCTGTGTGTTTTGATTCTGGAGGGGAATTTCTTCATGTTTACTCATTTTTGTTTGCTCTGATATGGGAGGCTGCTGGTAGAAAGCATCAGCTTTCTACTGATGCACCAACGTGGTGTGATCTAAATCCTCCTCTGCAGCTCTGGTGCATGGAGGTACAGGATGAGTCCCTGGTTACAGTCTCTGAAGCTACGAATGTGCAGCTCATGCCCCATCACATGCAAGATGCACTGAGGGCATTCACTGGCAACCCCCATCTGTAGTGGAAATGAGTCCATTGGACCAAGAGCCAGAAAAACACTGAGAAGCTGGCAAAAATTTGTATGGCAGGAGAGCCTGGTTGTGTTCCCGTCTTTGCTGTCCACTTGTTCACTGTCCTGGAGGAATCCCAGTACCCACTCCACTTTCTCCTTTTGTAACAAGGAGCTGGTGAACGTGGCAAGATGCCTGGGTTTCGGTCCTTGTGTCGGGTCCTTTCTTCATCCAGGTTCAGCTGGTGATAAGGAAATTGCTGGACTTGGTCACAGAGGTGCAGTGGGATCGTGCAGGGTGGGAGAAGCTGCTCTGCCCAGGTCACTGGAGTGGCTCTACAGAGAGAGAGAGATCCTCATCTGTCCAGGAGAAGAGGGAGGGTATCAGATGGTTTCTGTATCAAAACTTTCTCCACTCTACCCTGCTTTCCCCTAAATTTGAAAAACCCATAGTTTGGAGAGGAAAAAAAGGATTTGGAAGGCAAACTTTGGATGTGTCCCAGGGAGCAGATATGGGATGGATGTTGCCTCCTGACTGGAGGCTGCTGGCACTGAGGGAGGTAGAGCAGGCACTGGTGGGGTGTTTGGATGCTCTTTGCCTCATGTCCTCTTCCCCTGCTTCCATGTGGTGCAGATAGCATGGAGAATGGAGATTACCTTGGAGTTGTCCAGATATGTCCTGGGAAAAAGGAGTAGATGTGAACAGCTTTTCTGATAAAACATAATTGTTTAGACAAACTCTGGCTGAACTTGCTTCCTCCTGCATCCCAGCAGGCAGATAAATGGGGTGGAAGTGGGAGGCCGAGTTCATAGGCTGCTGAGGCCCTCCCTGGGGTCACACCACCCCTGAGATCCCCTGTCCACCCATTTTGGTGGCCTCGGGGAAGACAAGAGGATGCAGTTGACTGCTGAGGATGATGCCCTGGCTTTAGGTAGTTCAGTGCTCTGAGATGGGCAGAGACCTTGATAATGCAGTGGCATGAGTGGTCCTGGTGGGCAGCAGTAAATCCATCCTGGTGCATCTGCAGAGGCTGGACCTTGGTTGCATGTTGCTGTGTGGGATGCAGGAGGTGAATTTGCTCCAGCCCAGTTCTCTCCAAACCTGGCAGTCCTGGGCATAGGGTGGCTGGGCAAAGACCTGCCCCCGAAAGAGATTCCTGTTAGACCTGGAAATGATGGAACAATCAGGATTTGGGTGGGATGTGGCCACTGGAGAGATGTTGTCATGCCCTGCATGGCTCCTACTGAGGTCTCCAGGAATTGCTTTGTGGAGTCAGATAAAATCTGAGATCCTGCCACAACACTGATGTTCCTCCCACCATCCCTCGGGGAAATGGTCCTCCTTGCCCTACTTTGTGTAGTAAATAAAAGTTTATTTACAGCCCAGGAGTGCATGCCCTGAGGTTGGGAGGTGAAGGGTTCCTGCAGGGCCCTGGAGGAGCTCTGGGGTTTCCTCTTGGCTTTGTGTCTTCGGTTCCTGGGCAGAAAAGTCTTGGGAAGGAGCAGCTCTGTGGGTGGGAGCTGGGGGAAGCAGAGCCCTTTGCGTGGGCCCTGGGGCATGGCTTTGTTTCCCTGTAATAAGGTCACAAGTGTGTGTGTCACCTGGGGAAGAGCTGAGAGGAGATAACCAGCGTGGGCTGGAGCAGCCAGGGACAGCAGCAGGGGGTGGGCTGCCATCCATCTGTCTCCCCCCTTGCTGAGGGTTATGTGAGGATGGGGCTGAGCTCCTCTGACCAGGGTCTGTGGGGTTTCCAGCTCTGCCCTGGCACTGCCCAGAATTGCTCTGTGGAGCTTCAGGGAAAGAGCATTTGGCTTCTCCGCTACTTGGACGAGTGGAAAGGGTCTCTTTGGGGTTATTTCAGCCCATGTGTGGGGCAGATTGTATATAGGACAGTCGTTTGAAGAGCAAGCAAACCAAAGCTGTGACTTGGGCTGCAATGAAAGAGCAAAGCTGGGAAAGCTTCAAATCATGGCTGCAGAGACAAGGGGGACATGGTTGTGGCTTTCTGCTGGGTAACAGTGTTGTGTCCCTTGGGAGGGACACAGAGAACATTGTTTTGAGTTTCTGCTTCTCCTTCTCATTTTTTAGACATGCAGAATTAATTGCTCCCTTTCATTGTCTGCAGCAATATTTGTTTTGCTGCTCTGTGGCAGCGGGGCCTGGATGGGTTTCACAAACTGAATTTTCCCTGGACAAGCCCCTCCTCTGATTTTGCACTTCCAGCTGCCAGGCCCGGTTTTAAAACAGCTTGCACCGAGACTGAAAATATTTGAAGGGCAGAGCAATGCCTTGCAGGAAATGGCTTAAGCTTCCTGCTCCCAAGATGGTGTGAGTGTTAAAACAGAACTGGAGAAATATTAGACATCCTACATCCGGCCCGGCAGAGGAGGGTGACCCGGGGGTGATGGGATGGAAAGCCCAGACCACCCCCCACTGCTGCCTGTGCCCAGCAGGATGAGGGGCCCCCCCAGTCCCTCATCCCCCTGACTTTATAGAGGGGGAAAAAATGGGCAAATTGTTTCCTGCTCCTCAGGGCTTTGCTGTGTTTTAGTTTTGTGGGAAATGTGTGGGGAGAACTGGTCAAAGGTGAGGGGCAAAGTGTCAGCAGAGTGAGTTTCCAGCAGAAAATGGGATCTGGTTATGACAAAGTGTTTGTATCAGTTTATCCACCACCTTCCAGCCTGAAGTGAAAGGTGAATGTCTAGGATAGATGGATCTGAGTTGGTCCCATTTGTTTGGGGCTGGAACGGGGCTTTCTGCATCTGTCAGCAAAAAACACATTGAGTTACTGACTTAATCAGAGGCAACTTAATTCTTCCAGCTCTGATGAATTCCCACTTGGTGCTGGCTGAGCACCATCTACCTGGCCAGGCAGGGAATAGCAGCTGGCTGTACATCCGGGATGGATGGACAAGGGTGGAAGAGAAATGGGAGCATGTGGGGGGGGGAGCGTGGGGAAGGGCAGGCATGAGGGGGGAGGGCAGTGGACCTGCGGGCAGGGTGGTCCTCGCTGGAGCTCTCGGGTGGGAGTCACATCTGCAGATATTATTCAACTACCTGGGGGTTACTGCCCTGTTATGGGAAACTTCTCCAAACCCCAGTTTGTTGGCTGGAGCGTGGAGATTTGGGTAATTTTGTTCAGAATGTTATCAGTTGAGTAAAAAATACCTGAGCCATGTGGCTGGGGGTCTGTAGGTGCAGTGGAGGAATGAGATGGGGGCTGCAGGGCTGTGGGCAGAACAAGCAGGGTACAGTTCAGAGCTTGGGCTGTTCCGAGCTCATTCCTGCTTCCTCCAACAGTCACTAAGAATCATAAAATTGCTCCTAGTGGAAGAAAAATTACACCAGTGCTGGGACCTGAGTCCCTTTGGGAGGCGTGTTCCAGCTCCAGGAGCAGGAGCAGAGCATGTGGGTGCTCTTTGGGCGGGTGCACCATGAATGGAGCATTATGCTGTGCTCCAAACACCCTCCTCCCAGGCTTTCCGCTTTGACCCCTTCCTTTCCTGCGCTGTTCCGTGTGGGATGGTGGGAGCCCAGGCAGATCTGCAGCAGCGTGGATCCAGAGGGGTAAGTTCCATCCTCAGCAGGCGGATCTGGGCATGGGGAGGTCAGATTGCTGGTGCCCACCTTTCCCCATGGCACATAACCCCCCTAAACCCTGAGAAGTGCTGCCCTTGGGGCTCTGGATTTGGCTGAGCTGTTTGTTTTCCATGGGGTGCTTTTCCCATGAAGGCTTTGACCAGCAAACTTTGGGGAGGGGAAGATGAGGCTGATTTGAATCCCAGAAGGAGTTACAGCTGGCTGAAAGCTGTGTCTGCAGCCCCCTAATCCATCAGCAGTGCCCACAGCTCTCAGACAACAGGCTGGGGCTGGCGAAGCTGAGGGAGTGTGAGCCAGCCCTGGGGCTGCTGTTGCAGGGTATTGGGAGGCAGGAGAGGAGGGGTGGGCTGCACCAGGCTGCATGGAGGCTGCAGGACTGGAGGGGCAGATACTGGGCTGTTTGGGATCAGAACTACAGTTAGTTGACTTGGAGTCCTCCCCGTTTGCCTACGTGGCTGCCACACTGTACAGGGTCCAGGGGGATGGTCACACAGAATGGGGGACAGGGAATGTATGTAGAAAGGCTTTGCTGTCCCAAATGGTGCTGGGTTGGAGGCTGCTTTTACACTGTTCACCCCATCAGCTGGTGAAGCAGATACCCACACTCAACATCCTTGGGTCCACAGAGCTTCAGGTGGACTGGGGGAATGGGGGGAACTCATTGGAAAAGGAAACATCCTTCCCCAGAAGTGTCCTGGAGCCCATCAGATGGTTCAGCTTCCTCAGCTTGTGCTGAGCAGCTGTGGTGGAAATGTGGGTCTGCAGGAAGGAGCGATGCCGCTGTGTAATCACTGCATGGTTGATTTATTTTTATTATTCTTGCTGGCTGATCCTCGGCCTCCCACTCCCAGCCCTTCCCTCCATGTGACTGTGGGCCAGTGCATCCCCACATGGGAAGTGCCCTCCTTTCCCACCTTTCCCACGGCTCCCGCAGAGGGATGGGGAGCCCTGGGGCTGCAGCAATGGGAGGGGCACAGAAAGGTTTGGGAAGAGGTTTGGAAAGGGCTCATTGCAGGGCAGAGGGCAGTGCTTGCCTTGCTTGTCCACAGGTCTGTAGGGGGGCAAAGTTTGTCTTAAATCTTCCTTAAAGCTCGTCCTAAATCTGAAATGAATGGACAGTTCGAGTTTTAGCAAGTCTCTGTGAGACTCTGAGGTCCTGCCTTGCCCTGATGTGGTGTTCACTGCTCAGGAAGGGGATGGATTGGGATGGGAAGGGCAGGGACATCCATCTCCATCTGATAGAGGAGGTCTGCACTGGACCTGCCTCCATCCCTCAAGGGATGAATCCAGCACCCAGCCTTTGCCTCAAGAGGGCACAGCTGGTTTCCTCATTGCTCTTCATTTATTTTTTAATAAATTTGCACCACAGCCTTTGCTTGAATGGTCCCAAACTCTGGATCTGGGGCCTTGGAGCCTCCAGTAATGCTTTTTCTTCAGGACCAAAAATGTGACTGATGGTTGATAGATCCCCAAGAGTACTTCCAGGGTTGTGGAGGGACCTGGGACCCCAAGAACATGCTGAAGTCAGCAGCACTCTCTGCTCTCAGCTTCAAGAGGGTGTCAGACATGAGAACTGTATCCTGCAGAACTGAAAACCTCAAACCTCACTGGGGCCCCGTGACCTTTAAGAGGCACAGAGTGTCACAGAGCAAAGCCTCTGCCTTTATCTGCAGATCACAGCCCGGGGAGGAGGCTCTGAGGGGTGATGGGGCTGTTCTGGTTTCTCTGAGTTGGTGTGTGGGAGGCAACGGGGCTGTTCTGGTTCCGTGGGGTGATGGGGATCAGCTTGGCCTCCACTCTGTGCTGGCCATGTTGAGATGTGGCTGTAGGAAAGGGAGACAGGGCTGGAAGGACCCTTTGTGTCCTGCGGATTTGGGTTCAGGGAGTTGCTCTGAATATATCCCACGGAAGCATCTCCTGCCATTGGACTGGAAAGTATGACCTGCTGTTACAGTGTTAGGTTCCTTTCACTCACACATAAAGCCAAGCTCTGCCTTATTAAAGGTGACTCTCCCCAGTGTGTGGTGGCTCCCAATGAGTGGCTTTGAGAGTTTTTTTAGCAGCAACAGCAGCTACTAATTTAGGTCTCTCCCCTTCCCCAGCAAATGCAGTGTCTGCCTGCCTGGCCTCCATCAGGGGTGTGTGGACACCCTGCTCTCAGTCTGAGTGCTGGTCTCTGTCCATGTAGTAATGGGGTGGTGATGGGGACCTGGGTGCACGTGCTGAGTGCTTCATTTCCACACTTGGTGTGATTGTGGTGCAGGCCTGCCCCTAAGCATCTCTCAAATATCGATTCTGTCCTGCAATCTCTTAGGGACCATTACAGCCTCATTGGAATTAGGTGCCCAAATACCATTTAGGATGTATGTCTCGGCTCTTCTGTGTTTCTGAACACAGCACTGCCCCACCACCCTGATGCTGAAAGAGCACCAAACCCCAAGATGTGGGATGATGGGAGTAGTTGGGGTGAGGGAGGAAGAGGCAGGATACCCCTCTAATACCTCCTGGGTACAGGGGGAGGAACTTGGAAATATTAGCACAGCTTCTTTCATGCCGTGATGGAGCCCATGGCAGACAGACATCATGTTACAGCTTAGCATGACTGATTCAGTAGCTGATTTGCTGTAAACACCTTCTGTGTTCAGTAGGACAAGAGGTGTTTCCCCAAAGAGCAGGTCAGGACATCACAGCTCCAGGTCTGCTGCCCCACCTTTCCTATTTCTCTCTGACTATTAGGCACCTTGAATCCATCCAGCCCCTCATTTAAACTCCTCCTTGAGCTACAGGATGTCCTGTGAGATTACTGAGTGCTTTAATGAGGGGCTTTCTTAGCTTGGCAGGGGCTGAGCAGACCCCAGAAGGCTCACGTGCTGGGGGAAGAGTCTGTTGCCAAGTCGTAGGAGGAATTCCCACGTTCCTGTTCCTTCCTGCTGGCTGCCAAACGCTTGTCCTGTCCACAAAAGCTGATGTATTTGGTAGGATTTAACCTTTGCTGAAAGCAGTGAATAACAGAGATCTTTTACTTTTGGTTTCTGGGTGTAAATTCACAACTCAGCGATGGTTTTGTATGCACAACACAATTCCATGGTGGGAAAAAATGAAGGAGAGACAGAGGGAGACTTTGCTTGGGTGAAGTCCTTTATAGCCGTAGCTGGGAGCCTGCAGGGAAATTACCATTCCTTCCTGCCCTGATGAACCCTCAAATCAGGCTTTAGGTGCCAACCAGACCCTGTCATTTCAGTAGAAGCACAAAGGCAGCCCCGTGGGATGCAGAATGTGGGGTTTCTCACGCCCAGAGTCGCTGCAGGTCCTGCCCAGACAGACGGACACAGTCCCTGGTTTTCCCTGTCAGCAAGCAAGCATGTCTATGGAGTTTCAGGGAGGGGAAATGCTCTTTTTCATTGCTTCTTTTAATGCCTACAGCAGAAGACACAGCCAGCACTTTTTTTCTGCCCTGGACACTCTTTCCTTTCTGTTCTCCAGTTGGTGTCCTGTGGTACAAGCCCTGGTGATTGCCACCACACATGTAATCAGCAGCACCCAGGGCTATTGAAGTGGTATGTGAACCACAGCCTGGCTACCTCTATAGTTTGGGAAAGCTGGTTTGGGAAAGCTCCCAAACCTGGGCAAAGAAGAGAGAAAACCAGCAGGTTCAGGTACTGTTTGAATTAGTTTTTCAAGGAATCAACCATGGCCTACGTTTGGGATCAGCAGGAAGGAACCGTGCAGAGAGATCTCTGAAATCTCATAGTGGCCATCACACAGTTCTACCATGCTGCAGGTACTCCAGCAGATTCTTTCCTTACTTGGACCTCAGTATTTGCTGGTTGAGTCCCTCTGTGATCGCAGAGCCACAGTGAGATCCAGAGAGACTTTGCTGCTCCATGGCTGCTTGGGACAGTGAGGTGCTCCCCAGAGAAAGTCTTGAGTTGTGTCATGTTGGAGAGGGTACAGGACTCTGGTCTCAGCTACACTTGCCATGAGCTGATGCCCCCATCGCTCTGCACCCAGCAGTGAGCCAGAAGTGGCCCTGATCAAGGTCAGCAGGGCAGTGCGTGGCCTCCAGAAAGCTGGAATGACTCCATCTCCAGCACAACAAGATTTGGTTCTAATTAAATGGACACCCATGTAGGTGACCCCAGGCACTCCTCCCCATAGGGGCGGGGGGAAGCTGCTGATGGAGTGAGGCACTTGGTTAAGGGGGTTGCTTTGGAGTGGACTTGCAATGGCACCCTGGGGAAGCAGCATGGAGAGGTCCAACCTCTTACCAGTGTTTGCTGTTCCTGAGGCAGCAATTCTGTCCTGGAACCAAAGCTCCAGGGAATCAGCAGAGGCAGGAGTATGGAGCATGTGGAAATCAGATTTAGTGTGTCTGTGGCTCGCTAAAGATCAGGAATTGGAGTAATTGCCCCCAAAATGACAAGGTGTTGGTTATAAGTGCAGCCCATGGTATTGCAGCTGGCCCAGGGGTTATGACTGGTGCCATAACCCCACAGGCTTCTCTTTTCTTGCATATCTGCGTAAATCTCTGCTCTCCCATTAGTGCCTGCCCTCAGCACTCCCTGAAAATTGCCCAAAAATTCCATCTTGGTGCAATTTAGGATACGCTCCAGCCTGCCCCAAGAACATCTGGTATCTGTGCATGGGGTGATATTAATCACAGCGTGAGCGCAGCCAAGTGTTAAACAGCAGAGCCCTCCCACCTCCCCCCTGCAAACGAAGGTTGTTTCCATGTTCCAGCAATAAAACGAACCTAACATTCCGGGGCAGGCGGTGATCTGGCAGGAACAACGTCTGTGTGGGATGAAGGGATGAGGAACACTCTTAAATGGGCCAAGAAACCATGTGGTCCTAGGACTTTTTGAAATCCCTGCGGTGTTTGAAGCTATTTTCTAGCCCTCCTCATTTTCTGGATCCACGGCTATTCCTGCTGCATCTGCAACTGCTCCCTCTCCCCCGGAATTTTGTGCTGAGGCCTTGTTGTTTTGGGTGTAAATGCTGCTCCCTGTTTCCAGGAAAGTAAACACCCCTCCCTCGCCCTGCTTTGCTGTGCAGATATCAAAGTGCTTTGCAAAGGAGGGGAAATGTTGTTTCTGTTTTGCTAACGGAGGAAAGGAGTTGCAGAGGCTGCTGAGAAACCCATGGGAATCTGCTCACTCGGAGGGTGCTTGTGGTTTTGCTTCAGGACACTTAGTGGCTTCCTTTAGAGTTGGGCAACGAGCAGACAGGACTGGCACAAGGAATATTTCTGCTCCCCTTTTTCTCGGGTGACCACACGCCAGACAGCGAGCAAACCCCCACTGGCACTGCACTGTTTGCCTTGCCCCCAAAGGAGAGCCCGGCTCAGATTTGCCCCCTGGTCCCCCAATTCGTGGCTGAGTTTTTTTTTTAAAAAAAAAACCCACCAGAAAACAAATCAAAACTGTGTTTTGAGCACAGTTGGCGCCTCAACCACCGAGGCTGCTGAGCTTTCAAGGGAGGGCAGCCCCAACACTGCTGCCTGGGAGGGACGGGGTGGGGGGATGAGAACTCTTGTGTGGTGCCTTTGATGTTGGAGGCTTTTACCCGCGTAACCCGGGGAGAAACTGGAGTGCTTTTCATGTCTAGTGGTGAGGGAGGCAGAGAGCCAGGAGGGATCTGCTTTGTGAGACCTTTTCGAAGGGAATTGAGCAAAACTTTTCAGAAGTTGAGGGGGAGACTCGCTGGGGAGGCAGCTGAAATAGGTGCTGAAGCATCCTTGGCTCTCGCAGGCGCCGGGCAGCGTGCATTGTACTCCTCGTCATCCTTGGCTGAGTAAGTCTCTGCTTGAGCTCTACCCAGCCTTGAGGAATAAAAAGCTGTGGCAAGGGCTGTGCTGGGGTC
Source organism: Manacus candei (assembly GCF_025592945.1). Classification (NCBI taxonomy): domain Eukaryota; kingdom Metazoa; phylum Chordata; class Aves; order Passeriformes; family Pipridae; genus Manacus; species Manacus candei. Next base: position 8,370,776 of record NW_026138095.1, on the reverse strand, counting down.
TCCAGAGCCGTGCCAGTGGGGAGTTGTGGAGTGGGCAAGCTGGAGCGTGGCCATGCGATGAGTACATGGGGGTTTGAAGAGTAAGGAGAGGAAAAAGAGAGCAGTGGCTTAACAGGGGGGAAAATACCAGGGACATGATGCAGGCACAGTCACAGCAGAGTGATTTGTCAGGGCCTGTGCTAAGGGAGGAGGCAGAGCCAGCTCTGCCACCCGCTCGGGCTCGCTGTGGAATTTTGCTCCGTGGGGCTGAGCCTCAGCCACCAGGGTTGGAGCAGGCAGAGAGCAGGAGAGGGGAGTCACAGTGGCTGGTGACAGGTCCTGGGGGTGAAATGGGGTGGCAGCAACCCTGACATGGTCCAGGCAGTGGGGGCTCCCTGGGGTGGCAGCTCTCAGCAGGCTGGGACCGTGGTGCAGGCAGTGTCCTCGCCCAGCTCCCACAGCCCTGCGGTGAAAAGAGACCCTGGTTGCTGGTGATGCCAGGCAAGGGTGAGAGTGCTGCCTGTGGTGAGGTCTGTGCTGAGTTTGGGAGCCCTGCCCCACCTGGAGGGGCCAGGTGTGGGTTCCAAATGCACAGGTGGTGGGAAGGGGCTGCTGCAGCCTCGCCAGCCTGGCAGATGTGTGGCTGTGTGGGCTTTGCTGATTGCCCTGGAGATGTTCTTACATTACTTTTGGCAAATGCATTTCTGTGGCATCATGAGGAGTGCGTCTGGTGACGTAAGAGAGGTCTGGCAGTCCATGTTTGCCTCCTTGCTTTCTGCTCTGGAAGCTGGTTGTGAACTGATGTGGGAAAGGAACCTCCTGCTGTTTAATGGCCCCTTGTCCTATGAGCACTGGGGAAAAACCATCTTCTGAGCATCCTTGTGTGCTTTAGTGGGCGCAGGGCTCCTCTCCCCAACCCTTTTCTGTAGCTCTCAGTGCCTGTGTGGGAAGTGCTTCCCAAAAGCAACCTCCTCTCTCCTGCTCTCCCCTCCTCTAACCCAGCCTGCCCCAGCACTTGCAGCAGCCCCAAAATCTGAGCTGCAAACTGTGCCCAGTGCAAACGTCCCCCCCCGTGCAGGGGCATGCACTGTGGGGTGTCACCCAGAGCCCTGGGGACACCCCAGCCCCCCAAAAAGGGCAGGGGTGTGAGGATGCCACAGGGATGGGGACATCAAAGGGATGAGGACACTGCAGGGATGGAGACAGCGTGGGGAGGGGGCGCATGGGGATGTCATTGGAATGTAGACACCGTGGGGACAGAGACAACACCGGGTTGGGGACACCGTGAGGACAGGACACATGGGGATGCCCGGCTGATCCCTTCCTTGGGGGGGAATGTTCGGGCTCCTGCCCGCGGGACCCCCGGCCCCGAGAGCGGGGTGTGGGGGGTACCAGCTGCTCGCTGTCCCCACGCGTGGCACAGCCCACTGAAGTGGGACTCGCCTCCCCCTCTCTTTAATTGGCTCTTTTGAACCAGCCCCGGCCAAGCCCCTCCCGCCCCCCGGTCCAGGCCCCGCACTGGAGCTGCAGCCGCCGGTGAGTGCTCGGGGATAGGGATGGGGGGTCCTGGCGATGGGGGATCCGAGGGGGATGCAGGGGCTCTCCCAGCCCCGCGGTGGGAGGAGAAGAAGCGGCGGCGGGGCTGGGGACGGGGCTCCGGGGGCGGCAGCCGGGTCACCCTGCGCTCGGTCCCGCCTGGATGTGCCGTCCCCGCCTGGATGTGCCGTCCCCACGTGGATGTGCCGTCCCCGCGGTCCCCTCCCGCAGTTTGTCCCGTGCGGTGTCACGGCACTGGAGCTCTGCTAACCGGCCAGCTGGGAACCCCACACTGGTTTTGTCCTCCCTTTATTTTGCTTTTTTCATGATTTGAACGGCCCTGCTGCATTCTCCCCTCGCTGCTCCCGAGGGCTGTTTGCCCAGGGACTGTGACACGTTTTGTGTAGGTGACTTGCCAAGCACTGGGGTTTTACTGCTTGCCTTATTCCAGCAGAGGTTGGAGGTGCTGGGCACAGCAGCCCGGGCCGTGTCAGTCTGTGCCTCCAGGAATCACTCTTTCCCCCTGTATCCCAGTGTCTCACTGTCACTGGGCACCTTTGCACTCCTTGGAATCAGCCGGGGTCCCGCTCCTGCCCGTGCTGCTCCTGTCTACAGGCAGCCTCCGTGCAGGAAAGAGGATTTCAGGCCAGGCTTTTTATATCCATCCTGGTGTGACCACACTTCATTTAGGGAAGGAGCATCCGGGATGGATCTGGGCTGACATATTCAGGGCTGACACAATCTCGACTCTGCCAGAGCAGGTCAGGGCTGGGGGAGCAGCAGGGCTCCAATGGGGCTGGTATTACTGCCCTGTGCTGTGACTTCCAGCATATACCCACCTCTTTAAACAGGGGTTTCTTGAAGAATTTATAGTCAGACAGCCCTTCCACAAATCACAGGTTACCCCATCTTGCCCCCAAACCCCTCTTTGGAGCCACGGACATGCAGCCCTGTGTGAGCTGAGCTGCTGTGTGCCCTGCACAGCACACTGGGCTTGCTCCTGCTGCTTTAAAGGGTTAACTTGCAGGAACACACAGACCAGAGCAGTGCAGGGACAACCTACCCGAGCGCCAGGCAAGTTTTGGGTTAAAGTTGCTTAATTTTATTGAATTCCTGCTGCCGTGCATGGTGGGTGCGGCAGATGGAGCAGACTGGGATGTAGCTCTGGGGTGGAAAGGGATTTCATACTGCAGTTGGAGGTGTGCTGGCTGAGCCTCCTGGGTTCCCTGGTACTCATGGCTGTTGGTTGGTTTGACTGAATTCCCCTGGGAGATAAGTGGGCCTGGGCTGGTGGGTGGCAGATTTGTATGTGCAGGCAGTGCTGGGTTGAGCTTTGGTTTTCAGACAAGTAGTGGCTCAGGCACCACCCTGTAAAATTGCAAAAGAGTAAGAGTTGCGGTTACACGTGAAGCCGTAAGCACCATCCCCTCATCCAGGTGTGATTCCAGATTGTAGGATACAGCATCCAGGAGTACAGCTGTCCAGCATGTGTGCCCTGATGTAAGGGCATTCTGAGTGCACAAGTACGTGTTGAGATAAAATAAGTTTGGAGCACAGAGAGGAGACTGCGACAGCCCTGCGAGCTGTGACCCCTTCTGTGCTATTGTAGTTGCTATCCATGAATTTCCATGTTGAGATCAGAATACCTGTGGGGCTCGTGGGTAGCTCGATGGTGGTGTTTGAATGTGTTTGACCTCACAGCCATTCAGCACGTACATTCTCACTGGTGTGTGCTGGCCGTAGCTCGAGGTATGCAGATGTGGCAGGGTCTAATGGCTTGGTAGCTAATAACCCAGCAGTGGTGGTTCCTGGACGCCTCTCCAGAGGGAATCCAGACTTCCCCTCTCTGAGCACGGTGGAATTTTTATAGCCTGTGGTTTTGAATGCTGTGATTTCCGTATGGCCCTGACGCTGCATCCAGCCCTGTCGAAGCTGTGCTGGGGCTGGGTGAAACCTGTGCTGGAGCTGTTGATCCTTGGATAACGTGTCTGGGCTTTGCTCTGCTGTGTGGGAAAGGCTGGCCTGGGAAAGGGAAGCCCTGCTCTCCTGGGGTTATGCCTGCTGGGTGCTGTGACCTTATGGCTGGATACAACTGTGCCTTATTGAATTTATCCCTGAAATTTGATTGGTGCTTTGAGGGGAAGGGTATGGTAAAGCTACATCCTTTGTTAAAAAATAACCACCAAAACTGGAGTGAGAGAGTTAATCTTGCAAATACAGCTCAGTGGCATCCTAGAAGTGCCTGTCCAAAAATCCCGAGGAGAGTGGGCATATCAAGGTAACAGGATCCGGGGCAGAGGGGCCAGGCTGACAAACCCTATTTGCTGCAGGGACATAGCTGTGGGGACCATCCTGTAACATGGGGTAGGACACTGCACTGTGGGATGTGTGCCCGAGTGTCAGCTGGGAGACCAAGGCAAAGACCATTCAATGGCCTTTGTAGTGGATGTGAGCACTATCTGCTTCCCAGCAGCATCCCTGGCTTTGTTCCTATCCTGGCAGGGAGGAGGCAGAGCTCTGCCATTAACACCCTGAAGATCTCTGGCTTATGCTGGCTCACCCTTGTCATCCTGGGGCGTGCTCCCCAAAATGCCAGGCAGTGTTGGGGTGCTCACAGGTCCCTCACCATACCATTGGTGATCACTGTGGCAGGGAATGCTCGGTGGGAATTGAGCAGTGCTGCTTTCTCCAGTCCCTGATAAGTCCTGTGAAAACCATGGCTGAGGTCTGGCTGCTCTGGGAGTGCTTTTGGGCCATCAGACTTTGCCAAGATAAGACATCCTTGTCCCCCTGATCCTGCTGCAGGAAAGCTGCCTGGGTCCAGCCGCCTCCACCCAGCTCTCCCTTCTCACAAGCTTGTGGAAAAGTGATTTCTCTTCCCATTTTCTGGCCTCTTCTCAAACTAGGTTAACTCTTGCCGTGGATGCAAAACTTGCTGGAGGGCCCTGGTCAGGCGGGGCTGTAAAAGCCACATTTTCTTTGGGAATCGGATTAAGGCTCCTTTTTCTCAGTGCTGGGCGGATGCGGGTGACATGAAGTCTCTCTTTGTCCTGGATGTATTTCTGGCCCAGCTGCAGCGGGTTAACCCTTTGTCATCCCACACAGTTCTGGGGATGAATGGCCCTTTGCTAAGCAACAGGGATCTTTTCCTGGGGCGGCTTTGGGTGGAGGTGGGGGAACTGTGGGCTGTGTCCTCCCCTTGCACAGCCAGGGGATGAAGTGCAAAGCCTTGGTGCCTGAGTAGGGGACATGTATGTGGGACAGGGACCTGCCCTAATGCTGCTTTCTTTTGTGTTTCTTTGGCATTATTTATCTCCCCTAAAAGAGTGGAAGGGGAGATGTGCCCCAGTCCTACACTGGGAGCAGAGCCCTCTCCATGCTGGGGCAGCCCCAGGCTGCTTGGATGGCACAAAAGGACACAGGTGGAACGAGGAGGGGGAAAAAGTGGCAGTGAGTGCAGAGGCAGGGCCAGCTGGCAGAGTGTGAGAGCTGCCTGTGTGCTCCTTAGAGAGCAGTGACCGTGTCAGTGGTGCTCCCCAGGACACCAATGCCCAGCCCTGTGCTGGCACTGGGTTGGGCCAGGACCTTCCTTTTGCCAGGGGAGCTGGAGGGCTGAATAACCAGCCAGCAGCAGGGCAATGGCAGGCAGAGAGCCTGTCTGTCTCCTGGGAGCCCTCGGCTCCCATGCTCAGGATCCAAAGAATCTTGGTTTAGTACTTGGTGCTGGGCTCTGATCTGCTGTGGCCAAGCAGAAATGAAGGGGATTTCATGACTGTGCCCTGTGGGCTGGGGGCTGTGGCATCTCATGCTGCACATACAGGTCTTGGGCCCATTTTGCCTTGTTTCCCTCCCCTGTGCTGCGTTGCTGCATCACCTTGGATTCACCCACATTGCTCTGAGCCTTGGCTTGGCTTGCTTATTTATGCAAAAGCCAAATGGCAGCAGGGAGTGTCTCTTTCTGGTGGCCTGGAAGAGCTGGCAGGGGCACCCAGTGCAGGCTCCCTGCAGCTCGGATCCTGTGCTGTTATCAGGGAGGCTCCTGATAAGAGCAGAGCAGGGATTTCCCCACAGGGAGCCTGGATCATGTCAAAGTGGCATCAGGAGGAGCTCCCCAGGCCCTCAGGCAGCAGTGGGAGTGCAGGCCACAGGCCTGAATTCTCCCTGTGTCCCTCTCTCTGCTGTCAGGACGTGATCGCCCCGGGGCTGTTGGAGGGGTGTTGCCATCTCCCAGCTCTGAGCCCAGGAGCAGATGGGGACTGAGTGGGACTCGCTCACAGCGTCGGGAACTGCAGGGAAGCAACGCATTTCCCTCCCACCCGTCCTCCTCCGCCCCGCTATCCTCCTGACCTTTTCCCATCAAAACACAAAGCACTATTATTCCTAGCAAGGCACCTCCATCCGAGGAGACAGCTGGCACTGCAGTGGCTTGCTGGGGATGGGTTGCTGTTAATTAAGCTGCAGGAGACAGCCTGGCAGCTTGGCAGCTTGAATGGAGTTTTCCTTCTTTTCAAGGTTAGGATGCCCTAAATTCTTTCTTCTTTACGTCCAAACGGAATTTATAGGTTTAAAAAGGGGCAGCAGACAAAGGATGGAGAAAGGCCCATTGTGTGCAGCTTGCACAGACGCCTACCCATCATACTGCTGGCGATGAGCATGTGTGTTCAGAAGGCCTGCAGGGACCCTTAGGACACTCCAGTACCTACTTTGCAGCCTAGTTTGTACCAGGTGGATGCCATGACCTCCAGGGATGTCACTGCCTGGGCATCTCCCCATCTAGAGAGGAGATACTCCTTTGGGGTGAAATAGAGTTTAAACAACTTGAGCATGTTTGGGGTGTCCTCAGGCAGTTGAATTTTTCACTCCCTGTCGTTTATTTTCACCAAACTCGTCCTCTGCCCCTGCTGCTGGGTCCACTTTGACCATGCTGCTGGTGGTGAGAGGAACAGAGGCAGCGTTGGAGAATGCTGGGGCTCTGTGAGGTGCCCCTTGGAGTGTGGGACACATGGAGGCTCCATCTGCTTCCCTTCTCTCTGCAGGGCAGGATGCAGGGGTTTGTGGAGTGGGGCTCTGGGGTTGCTGGCAGGGTGAGAGACAGAGAAGTTTGTTTTACTCTTTTCTGGGGTAATTTGTTCTTTGTGATAGTCTGTGGAGGTGTCTGGGGAGTAGATCATGCCCCTGAGGAGGAAGGATGGGAATTGCTCCTAAGGAAGAGGCAGAGCCGAAAGAGCCAAGTGCCTTTCCTTGGCCATGGCTGAGCTGTGCCATCTGCAGAGCTGTCCTGGGGACTTGAGCAGCAGCATTTCAGTGCCAAGGCAGACCAGTCCCTGCTGAGCAAAACCTGTGCTCAGAGCTGAGACCAGGGGGAGTGCCTGGAAAATGCTGAGTGTGCTTTATGTCTGTCTGAACTGGCATGGCAGTACCCAGACCAGTGCCCCCTGCAAGGGGAAAAGATGTTGGGAAGAATGGGTTTCTTTCTTGCTTTTTCCAAATATTTGTGACTCCGGAGTGGCTTCCTAGGAAAGCCTGTTCCCTTCTGGAAAATGGTGGATTGCTCAAGCGTGGCAAGGAGTCTCCTGCCTTCCCTGCTCAAGTGAGCAGACGCTGCAGATCCTCTGCAGAGGGAATGTGCCGGAGGAAGGGAGGCTCCTGCAGGGACTCAGCTGGGATGCGACACCGGGAATCGAGGCACGGCCTCCCCAGGGAGCGAGTGAGTCACTCCAAGGACACTGTGCCAGCTGCATGTGCCAGCTGATGACAGTGTGTGAAATAATTCCTTCCTTCCTTCCTGGAGAATGGGAGCGGTCTGGAGGTGTCCAGCTGGAGGAGCCTCTGGTTTCTGGTGTGGTGGAAGCTGGGACAGCCCTGGTGCCGAGTGTACCGTGAGTTCAACAGGACAGTGGTGCAGTGATGGTGGTGGGTTTGGCTCCTGCTCCTGGCCCTGGCGTGGAGGGGTTGGTGGTTGCTCCCTGTGCTGGCTCAGGATGTCCCTGCTCTGGAGGGTCCTGTGATGCTCCCAGCAGCACCTGCACCCCATGTTACCTGCTGCTCCACTGCCCTCTCTGCTAGGGAGATTTAAGCCACCCAAGAGCTCCTTTCATGAAGGAAGCAGTGGGATGCCTGCAGAGGTGTTTCTCTGACATGGGCTGCTCAGAGAAGCTGCTCAATGCCAAAAGCCAGGTAGCTTGAAAGAAAAAAACTCCAGCATCATCTATAGACTTGAGAGTTCCATACAGCCAGAGGGGAGGAAATGTCATTGATCTGTAGGTCTTAGAGGTCTTCTGGAGAGTTACCCTGCACATGCTGAAGGGACCATGGTGTGGCTGCCTGCCAGAACCCTCCCTGGGTGGTAACACCTGCAGACCTGCACTCAGGCTCTTAGAAAAGCATTGAAGTTGGTTTTAGATGTTCCTGGCAGTGTGGGATCCTTTCTGCTCCTGCTAGAAGTGATGGTGGCTCTTTCAGTGCTAAAAAAATTAAATTTTAGTCTTGTGATCTGCAAGCCCATGTCCTTTTCTCGGTCATGCTGCCTTCCACTGAGCTTCCTGGTGCTTTACCAAGGTCTCTGGATGTGCTTTTCGTTCTGCTATTGATCTGAGATTATAAATATAGCTGGCAGGATTTCCAGCTGTCTGTCAAAGTCATTGGGGACTTGCAGGTAGTCAGCATTGCTGCAATATTAAAACAATAAAAATTATTTACTAAGCCCTAACAGTGCATTTTTAACTGGGGGCTGGGGTGCAGTAAAATTGGAAATGTCCCTTCAGCATTCCTGCAAGAGAATATGTCCTGTTCATCCTCTGCTCAAGGGATTTGATATTTTCTTAGAGTTGGACAACTGGTTTTCTGGTGCAAAGGACTGTGGTTGGGATTTTCTCCAAAACTCAGGTACTGTTGAAATCCTTGCTGTTCCTCCTGCTGCCTCTCACCCTTTCCTGAGCATCAGTGCTGGACCACCTTGTCCAGTGAGCCCTGCCAGCCCTGCACTAATGTGGGGGCTTGTCCCTTCTGCTCTGTGCTGTGTGGCTGTGACATGGGGACCTGCTTTCACCTGCAAAGATGTCCCATAAAGTAGCACAGATTGGACTGCATAAGGCAGGCAGGAGTCTTCCTTAATACTTCTCATTAGTTGTATGACTAAGACCTGGATCTGTAGTTCAAATCCCTTGGTATGACTTACAACAGCAAGAGGCCTTCTCTAGAACTGCTCCTAACTGATCATTACTGTTTTAAAGAGAAGAAAAATGAGTTTGAGATTTTAAAACTCTTGGTCAGGGGATTTGGATCCAGTCCTTGGCTCTGTTGTAAGATTTCTGCGTGACCCTGGGCGAGTCACTGAATCCCTCTCCTGTTCATCTGCACTGGAGGGGTAAGGCCTCTTCCTCCACTGATGGGTCCTGCCTGTGTGCAGAGCCAGAAATGAGCAGAGGGAGAAGTATGGCAGGGCCCTGCTCTCCCTCAAGGGATAGAGAGATGCTCCTGTAAGAACAAATCCCAGAGGAGGCTGTTTGTCACCCTGTGAGTGCCTCTTCTGTGCAAACACTCCAAAGTCACCCAAGAGCCATCATGAGGAGCAGCACAGCTCCCAAAGTCCTGTGTACTTGCTCTGAGGCCAAGAATGCCACTCTAATGTCCTTCTGAGCTGCTTGCTCCCCCGCCTCCATTTGCTCCTGGGAGAGATGAGATACGAGTTGAAACAAAATATTTTCTACTAATTAATCTGAGAAAAGCTTGTACATAGTGTTGAGTTCCCATCCTGCCCCAATTTCTTCCCTGTGAGGGTGGGGAGGCCCTGGCACAGGCTGCCCAGGGAAGCTGTGGCTGCCCCAGCCCTCAAAGTGTCCAAGGCCAGGTTGAATAGGGCTTGGAGCAACCTGATCTAGTGGAAGGTGCCCCTGCCCATGGCAGGGAGGTCGGAATGAGATTATTTTTAGTGTCCCTTCCAACTCAAACCCTTCTGTGATTCTATGAAGTGTCTTTGCAGGGCTTCAGTGACCATGGGGGGAACTTTTCTATGGTTGTTTTTTTTTCCCTCACGGGCAAGACTAAAACATGGCCATGGTTTCAATGTGAAAAATACACCAAGGAGCGAGGTGTTGGTTCATGTGGCTGAGCACGCCGTGTTCACCCCCCTTCTGCTGATCTTGGTTTGGGCAAGTGAACCCCGTACTGGACTGTTATCACCAGCACAACCTTACAGATGTGGTTAACTTAATGGCAGGGACATGTAGAGTAGATTATATGTGCAAAGCCCACATGCACCTGAGATCCTTCCTTATCTCTTCATGCAAGCACAGCACCCAAGCGAGCACGGCGCAGCCTTTTCCTGCCTTTTTCCAGCTAAAGCAAGGCTGGAGTGACTTGCAAACAGACCCAGCTGCTCTTTGGGCAAGCCCAGTTTAGAATCTAACGTTGGATTTTCTGGGAGATTAGGGAGATTAAAACACTAATGCCCATTGATAGGGGTTAAAGCTTTAATAAGTCATAAAAAGTGGTGTAATCCGGCAGAAAGCTGCGCGCAGCTGCAGGGTAAGCAGATTGAGGGTTTCCTGCCTGGGTGCTGGGTGGAAGTTTCTCAGAAATTGGTGTTTGTGGCACTTGCTGATGTGGAGGGATGAGAGTCTTGCTCCCTTGAGCACAAATCGTTTGCAGGGCAGCCCGTGCCAGCCTTGCTGGGCATCACGGGAGGGGATGCTGCCAGCCCAGCATGGCAGGGAGGGGATGCTGCCAGCCTGGGGTGTGGCAGCTGCCCTGTGTGGAGGAAGATCCTCCACTGCTGGTGGTCAGGAAGTGGTGAAGGAAGGTGACAGCCACGCTAGAGCCACGGGCAGGAGAGTGGGCAGTGGTGCCACTGGTGGAAGGTTTTGCATCAAGAGCAGGAGTCTGACAGAGGCTGGTGATGTTGTTAATAGGTCAAAAAGGAAGGATAAGTACTAGGGGCTGTTCGTGGGAAATGGTGTCCTTTGGGTGTTGAAGACTGCAAATGTGCAAATCTGTCTTAACCCTTTTGTCACCCGCAGGCCTTAATCTGGGAATGCACATCTGAGAACTGGAGGGAGCTGGGGGGAAAAGTACCCCGAGGTCATAGGGTAGGTTAAAGTAATGTGTCAGAACTAGGAGTCCAAAAGAGGCAGGTTGGCTTCATCTTGGCTGTGATGGGAGAAAAAGCCCCTTCTACTCCTGGCCCTGCAGCCAGGACAGTGTGTCTGTTACAGGGCTCTCCCTGCCTGCTGCCCCTGGGTGTGTTGCCATCACTGCTGAACATCACCAAGGGGGTTTTGCCCCACACCAGGTGGCTGGGACATCACGTGCCAGGGCCAGGTGGTGCAGCCCAACCTGCCTGACCCCATGCACATCGTGGCTTCCTTCCTGTGGCCAGGCCCTTCCCTTTGCTCCTGGGAGAGAGAGAGGGGTGGGGAAGCTCTGGGATCAAGGTGTAAGGCAGAAGGGGCTTGTGGAGACAGCTAATAGCTTTATTTAGCTTAACTGACATCAGTTTAGAGAGCAACCATGCCCGTGGGTGTAAGTTGCTGTCTCCTCCCCGACAGATGTGCAGCCCGGGGATTTTCAACCAGCTGCAAAGTGAGCCCATGCTCCCAGTGCTCACACCCACCCGAGACTGCTTTGGGGCTCTGCCGGCACAATTTCAGGATGCTCAAAAGCAAAAGGCAGGTTTCCCTGGGCTCTTTGATGGGGACGGGACCTTGCCCCTTATCCCTGGAGCAGCGGGGTGCACTGGGCTCTTCTCGGGGTGGGGCTGCCTTTCTCTTTCCCCGTGGAATTACCCCCGCATCTCCTGCGCGAACTCGGGAGTGGCCTCGGGTTCCCATGGGGTGGGACGTGCCCCCAAACTCCTCTTCCTCTCACCCTTTGCGGGCCCCCCTGGGCCGGGCCGGGCCGGGCTGGAAGCGGCGAGGGGGGATGGAAACCGCCCGGGGGCGAAGCAACTTCCCGGGAAGAGGCTCCATCCCCCCCCGGGCCGGGCTGCAGGGGGAGGAGGCAGGGTGATGGGGGAGGAGGAGGAGGAGGAGGAAGGGCGATGGGGGAGGAGGCGGAGGGCAGCGCGGGAGGAGGCGGGAGCCGCCGGCTGCCGGAGCCGCCGCCGCCGCGGGTGAGTCGCCGGTGCCCGGGGGCGGGGGCTTCGCGGGGCCGGGGGGCAGCGGAGGGGGGATTATGGCGGGGGGGGGGGAAGCGCTTTTTGGGGGGTGAATTATTCTGGGGCAGCGCCTGAGAGCGCGGGGTGGGGGTCCCGCCGTCCCCACGGGGAGCACCGGAGCGCGGTGCGGAGGGTCCCGCCCGGGGCACGGGATCCCCCCCGGGGCAGGGGTACCCGGGGGCTGCGGGGGGCTCGGGGACGAGCCCCCTCCTGCCCCTCTCGCCCCTGTGCCCCGCAGGAGGGGCCGTTGTTCGGCACCGCCTGGCCGCGCTGCCGGCATTGTCCGGGATGAATAGCGGCTGTGGCCGGGGGAGCACCCCCTGCCCATCCCGGGGGGGGACCCCCTCGCCCCCTGCCCTGCCCGCCGAGGGTCCGGGCTCCTGCCCGCCCTGCTCCGGCTGCGGCTGCTGCCCCCCGCAAACGGGCTCGCGGGGCGTCTGGGGCGCAGCTGCCTTTAGTGAAAGAAAGAAAACAAGAACAACAAAAAAGAAATTAAAAAACCCCTCTACCCTTCAAAGAACAAAACCAAGAAAAAAGAGAAAAGAAAAAAAAAAAAAAAAAAAGGAAAATTAAAGAAAGGGGGGGGGGAACGGAAAGGAGGAGAAAAAAAGAAGGAAAGCTAAACTGCAGTCCCCCAGGATGTGAATCCCTCTGGCTTGCTCCCTTTTTTGCCTTAGCTGCAGTCTGTGCCTCGTGGGACACAGGCACCAGCCCCGCTGTGAGGCTCGGCAGCCCTGGGCACACGCAGCGTGGACTCATTCCTCCTGCAGGGTTTTCTGTACAAGCTGAGTTTGGGGAGCGCTACCTGCCTCTTTGTTTTCACAGCACAGAGCTCTGCAGAGCAGTGGTGACAGGGGTGAAGAGCACCTTCTCTTGGCCAGGGACTGGGAAGGGTCTCCATGTCCCTCCTGTGCTGAGCACCATCATCCAGGGTGGGCGGACAGGGCTTGGGAGGAGGTCCCATCCTCAGACCTCTCAGGGAATCAGTTTTGAGGGTGTCTTCAGATCCCTCTGGGCAAGGGATCTGAGCCTGTCTGAGGGGGCAAGGACTGTGTTGGCTGCTGGAGTTTGGTGTGAGGGGCTGGTTGATGGAGCAGCTTTTGCTGGCATCTGTGTGCAGGAGGGTTCCTCTGTGATGGGGCTGTCCCCAGTGAGGAAGGGCTGCTCTGGGGTCAGCTCTTGCTCCAGCTCCAGGGGAAGCTGCTTACGGAGGGAGATTATTTGGGCTGTGTGAACAGAGATATCTACATACCTGAGCCAAGACTTGGGGTTGTTCATGATCATCTTCTTTTTAAACATGGAGGAGAACAGTCTAACAACAACTCCTTGCAGGTTTCTACAAGTGGTTTAGAGCTGCTGTCTCACGTGGTTGGAGAAATGAGGATGTAGGACTGCTGTTTGCGCTGCCAGGGCTGCACGTGTCCAAGCTGGGGCAGGGTGGTGGGTCATCCTCATGCCAGATCTGGGGGGGGCACAGGAGCTCATAGGCAACTGTTTGAGGTCGTGGAGTTGGCACCACAGTTTGACCTCTGGGATGAACTCGCTGCATCCCAGCCCAAAAATGCCAGCAACCAGAGCCTGCAGCAGCTGGGGGGTTAAGATTGGAAGGGAAGCAGCGATTGGGAGCCCTGAAGCATCCATCTCTCGTAAATAAAAGAGCCAGGAGGGGTGAGCTGCAGAGGAGCCGCTTCCGGAGCAGGGAGGGGAAGCACACAGTGAGTGAGGAGGGGAAGCACACAGTGAGTGAGGAGGGGAAGCACAGTGAGTGAGGACAGAAAAGCGCACGTGGCAAGCGGGGACAGTTGGACCTGCTCGTGATGTGTGCCCCTAGCTTGTGCCTGTGGCCGTGCCTGGTCACCTATGGAAGTGCTCACTCCAGAGCAAGAATCACTGTCTCCTTTTTCACTGAAAATGGATTTATTCCCCACCTGAGTAAAAGGCTTCAAGCCGGAGCATCTCGTGTGCTCAGGAGGCACCTGGCCACCTCTCTGACAGCTCTTGGGTGGATTTGGTCTAATGGAGCGTAGTTAAGCATACTCTGCTATTTCTGGGTTGTGTTTGTTGGCACCCAGGTGGAAATGCAAGCTGAGAAGGAAACATAACTGGTTGGTAGGTGGGCCTGGGCTGCTGGCCAGCCTGAAATTGCAGCCTGATGCCGAGGGATGCAAGGGACAGATTCCAGCTCGGGCCTGGCAGTGCCAGCCAGGTGCAGCTGATTGCAATTGAATAATAGCAAAGTCCCTTAGTTACAGGGTCTGCAGCAGTTGCTCTGTGTGCCTGGCTGAGCCCACTTCTGGGGTGCTGAATGCCCCTCCCCAAGTTTCAGACCAAGCTGTGCTTCACATTCCCTGATACCCACGCATCCCTGTGGGGCCAGCATGGACCTGCCACGTTCAGCACTAGGGGATCCCATGGTGGCAATGACTGGGCAGATGAGAAAAGCAGTATTGCCTGGGCCATGCTGGGTTTGCATCCAGTCCTGGCTTTGCTCCCTCCCTCCCGACTCCTCCTGTCCCCTCGGAAGGGAGAGCTGTGGCTTTGCCACCTCCTCCGCAGGTTGGATTGGTTTCCATAGCTTGTGGTCTCTGGCTCAGTGTGCCAAGGGGAGAGGCCCTGGAGGCTGCGCGTGCTGCAGTCCTGCCGGCCAGCTGTGCTTAACCAGGAGCTATAAATTCACTCCTTAGATCTAAAAATGTCTCTGTTACTCCCTACAGGCACAATTTTCTAAGATAGCTGCTCCCAAAAATCAAAAGGTTAGTTTGTCCACATTGCTCCCTTGAAAACTTCTGTGGATGCTCAGCTGCCCAGGAGGTGATTTTGCTTTCACACCCTGATACAGCACTGTTCACTGCTCTGCATCTTCTCTCTATCTTTGCATAAATCCATAAGCCCATGGTGTTTCTAGTGTCTGCTGTGTGGAGGAAAGGGGAGCTATCCCCACCACAGTGTCCTGGTCTTCTGGGTGCTTGTAGCTCTGCAAAACTGGTTACACCATCACCAAAAGGTGGCCAGTGCTTGGTGCTCCTGAGGGGTGCTTCTTGGAATTACCCTGCAAGCATTAGCATTTTGCTGTTGATTGCATGTGCATCTGTGTAGTTTGCCAATGGTTTGGATTTGTTGACAGGCAACCATGGCAGAGGTGCAGCCTCCTGGCCTCTTTCCAGTTGTTCTGTGCAGCCACTGAGCACCAGGTCTATGACCAGCCCCACTCCAGGATCAGCTTTGCTCTCCCAGATCACCACAATCCTGCTCCCTGTGCATTGCTGGAGCAGAGCATGGAGCTGCTGGGTCTAGCCAGGACCTGGGGTCCCAGTGCAGGCTCTGCGAGGGTTCTCTGACCTTTGTGTATCTGCAGTGGAGACACCAGTCTCTTACATATCCCTTTCCCAGATCCTCAGCGACGATTGCCAGCCCAGGTTCCGGGTTTCAGGTGAGCCCATGGCTGTCCTTGCATCCCCTGCCCGCAGTGCCCTGGGCTGTGGCAGCCGTGTGGCATCAGCACAGCATCTCTGAGCCCTCAGTTTGCTGCAGCCCCTCGCCAAGCCCATCCCATGCACAGAGTCCAGCTGGCTGAAGGAGCAGGAGGGTCCCCGGGGGATTCCCAGAGGCTTCCCTCCCCATGGGGTGCCTTTCATCTGCTGCTTCACAGATGTTGGGTTTGGCTCGTGCCTGACATGCATCAATTATAGTGCAACAGCCTGGAGTCTTTGGCAAAATCAACTTTGGAGCAGCTGTCCTGAGTCAGCCCGTGCCTGAGCTGGAGCTCTGGCTCTGTCTGTGCTTGGTGCAGTGCTGCCCTGACCATCTTGGTGCCCACGTGGAGAGGGTTTTCCTGGCAGAAAAGGTCTAAATATGGCACAAGCACATCATCCCATGTGCTTTGTGTTTATCCAGGAGCACTTGAGCAGGAGAGAGCTGCAGGCTCTGGGCTCTCTGCCCTATCAGCAGAGCAGTGTCCCCTTGTGGGAGGGACAACAGCCAGGTTACAGTGACACTGGTGGAGCAATGGCATGTGAGGTCTAATCCTGCTTTTCCAGGGACTCAGTGGCCATCAGGAATTTCAGACAGTAATTGGGTGTTTATTAACCCATCCCTCTTTGCAGTGCTCCATAAGGGTCAGCTCAGTGATAGTGGCTCTGACAGCACCACAGATTTGGCACCACAGAGAGCACAGTGGGTCAGACAAGTCCAGGATCTGCCCATGATGTGTCCCAGACATGCACAGCTCTGCTCCAATTTATTTCTAGGGTCTTTCTATTTGAGACGAGTGACCCTGGGGAGTGCTCCCTGCCACCCAGCACAGCATCCCTATGTGTCTGTGCTGCAGAGTGGCCCTGCATGCTGCCTCTGCTGGCACAACCCCCTTGGACCCAAGTGGGATACTGGAGTCCTTGCTAAGAAAACACCAGCTCAGTGCTGGGAAGCTGAAGAAAAAATTGCAGGTTTGGGTTGTGGTGTTTCCCTTGGGAGCCTGTCTGCTGGTGCTGCTGGGACACTGGTGTCTTTGTGTCCATGCTGTCCTGTAGATGCTCCTAGGTGCAATATATTGACTTTTATTGTATTTTTCCCAGGTGCCAGGTGCTTTAGATCACCTTTTCCCAGCAGATAAATGGAAGCAGCGTGGGCTGCACTGCTGGTGGTGCTGCTCCAGCACATCCAGGGCAGCCACGCCTGCACGTTCCATGTGACAAGGTCCTGCCTGCCACTGCCCCGGGCTTCCTGTGGCTTTGTCTGGTTGTGAAGCCCTGAGTCCCCCCTCTCCCACTGAAGGCAACGTGGTGAGGCAGCACATAGTGCCTGCTCCCCATGCTGGGGACAGGTTTGCTGGGTCAGCCCCTCTGCACGCTGCTGGCTCCTTAGTGGAGCTTGAGCAGCCAGGAGGTGCTGGAGATGCCCCTGGCCTTTGTCACAAGTGGATGGTGGCTTTCTTCTCTGTTTAATTTCTTTATTTCTCTGTGCATGCTGCTGCACCTTACCTGCACTAGTGTCCCAGTTTGCTGTCCCATCCCACGGGGCCAGGGCACTTGTTGCACAGAAGAGGTGCCTGGAGGAGTTACACCCGTTGCATAACCCAGCGTTGTTGCTTGTGGCAGCATATTTTCCACATGATTTAGTTGTCATTTTGTTTTTCTGGTGTTATGTAGGAATTTATTTTTTTTTTTCCTACTCTTGGCCTTGCCGTTTTGGAACAGAGCTAATTTGGGATTTGTGTTGAGATCCCTTGGCACACTGGGCTGGTTGGCATTGCAAGGGGCAGCGTGGCAGCACGTTTCCAGCTGTGCAGTGTCCCTGGGAGGAGCGAGATGCTCCCGTGTGTGTCAGCAACAGCGTGTTTGCTCTCTAGCAGCTCCATGAGTAACAGTCAGCTGCACAGCTCGGGATTGAGGGTTGGAAAAAATTGTTCAAAATGCCCCAACAGTCTTTGGGATTAGTTCTAGATTTGCTTTTTCTTGTTTTTTTACATAATTTTTTTCTCCTCGGCCTCTATTGAGCGTGTGGAAACTGGCTGTGCTCGCAGAAAGAGAGTGGTTCTGCCTCAAAGAACCCAGCAGGCTCTGGTCTGACGTGGCTCCAGCCTGTCACCAGAGGAGAAGGGATACTGGGCATGTGTTTGGAGGAGTCCCTTTGGCCCAGCCTCACTCCCATAGAGAGAGGGAGGGAGAGAAGACCAGGCAGCACATTGTGGGAGACCAGAAATAACCTTGGTGAGATGAACTGAGAGCTGTATTGCTTTCTGGAGGGGAGAGGACTTTGCAATAAGTCCTTTGCAAATAGTAATGTTTTTATTAATAATAATAAATGATGAAAAGAAAATAAATAAGCATTGCAAAGAGCTGAACAACAATAAAATGCTCGCTTAGGATGGTGGTTGTAGGCACCCAGGCACTGAGCAGCAACAGGCTGGGGTGCTAAGGGCTCTTAGAAGTGTGTTTTCCTGTAACCTCCCTCTCCATGCCTGGATCAGAGGATCATGCTGTGCGTGGCTGATGCCTCCAGGAGCTTACAGGGACCAGGCTGACCTTCTGCATATGCTGCCTTCAGGATATTTGCTGTATCCACTGTGGGTGACATGGAGCAGCTGGGGCTGGGTGGGAGCAGACTGCATCATCCTGGAGCACATGGGGCAGTTAGTCCTTCCTGCAGGCTGATGCTCCTGCCTGGGGAAGTGGATGGTTCCCTGGTTTTTGTTACAAAGCTGTTGACTGAGGCAGTAGTTGTACATTTGCTTCTTCTGAAGGGCTTTGCTAATCTGGAGCGTCTTGCAGGGGAGACAAGCACCCTGTCTCTGTGTGACACCAAAGGGCTTGGGTGTCTGGGGTAAATATTGACAGAATTAGAGCAAGATCACAAGAGCTCCATGTCTGTGTGGGTGTTGTCTGGCACGACCCACTTTGATGCAAATGTGTTGGGTTTTTTGCAAGCCTGGGTGGCAGCCTCTGATCTGTGTCAGCTGGAGCTCCAGGAGAGCACGTGTCAGTAGGTGCCAAGGATTTCTCTGTGTCTGCAAAGCTATCCAGTTCCCCAAAACGTGGCCATGGGGCATTCACACCAGCAGTCTGCATAGTACTGTAGTTCCTGTGGTATGGAGGAGCTGGCAGGCTGGGTAAGAAGGTCTGCCAGCCTATAGTGGCAGTGCCCGGGCACAGGGCTGCGGTGCAGGGCTGCTTTGTCACTCAGTAAACAAACTCCCACCTGTGGGCTGAGACTTTCCGGGTGCTGGGTCCTGCTCCACAGCAACAGATGGGCCTCTGTGGGACCTGGTGTGCTTACACCCCCTTACATTCCTCTGCTGTGGCAGCTTTGGTGAAGTGGGCAGGAATCAAGGTGAATCCAGTGAGTTAAGAAGGGAAGTCCCAAACTGAGTGTAATTTCAGGTGAAGGAAGTTCCCACATACCTCCTCCCTCTCGGCCTTTTGGTGCCCTGAGTCTCCGCTCTCTCCACGTGCTTTATTCCCGCTTCAGATCCAGCAGGCAGCTCCTTTGATTCCCTACCAGGAGCAGCACACAGCGTGTTTGGCACTGCCTGCCCATCTGACCAGCCTCTCTTTGCTTCCCCAGGTCCAGAGGCAGTTCCCAGCCACGCACCCAGCATGACAGACACTCCACGGGATGCCGGCCCCAAGCCGGCGGCGCCGACGCGGCCGGAGAAACCGGCTGCGGACTTCGGCTACGTGGGGATAGACGCCATCCTGGAGCAGCTGAGACGGAAAGCCATGAAGCAGGGGTTCGAGTTCAACATCATGGTCGTGGGTGAGTTCTCCCCCTGCACCAGCTGCTGGAAACGTGCTCGGCCAGTTGTTTTTATTGTTCCACAGTGATGTTTGTCCTCCCCGGAGTCTCCTCGGGAGCAGCGACTCGGGCTCAGCGCTGGGGTCCCTGCCTTTGGAGTCAGCAAACTCTGCTCCCAAGGAGCTGGCTTGAGTTCAGCTGTCGTTAAAGCTGTCAGTGTGATGTGCTCCACAGTCCTGTGCATCTTCCTGCATCTTGGGGTGTGCTACCCATGGGCACATCCAGGAGGGGAACACCCTGAAGGGTGTCAGGACTCACAGGAGCTCCCTTGCCAGTTCTCCTGGGAGCCCAGCACTGGTTTGAGCAGTCAGAGGGTGTTTTAAGGGCTCAGGGGCTGCACTGCTGCTGGTATACCAGAGCCCTCATCTTTGCTGGTATTTCCAGCAATTTGGGTCAAATCCCTGCTCATGAGTTTTCTTGTATTCAGGCAGCCATGCTACAAATATGAGGGAAAAAATACCAAAAGCAGTGATTCACTGGTGGGAATAAAGACCAGCAGGAGGGGTTTGCATAACTGGGTTGTTCAGCTTGAGAGGCTTCTGCTGCTGGTGGCTCCTTTGGGGATCTGCAGGGTGGCACAGGGGGGATGAAAGTGTCCCACAGGGTGCCCACATGCAGGGAGGGCGTGCTGGGGACTTGTCTGTCCAAATCCTGCTGCCTACGAACTCCTGTTCTTTAGCTTTCCCAGGCTACAGGGTGGATGGGATGAAGGAACTTTATTTCAGCCAGAGGCCACACTGCTCTGGCTGCAGCTTCAGCTCTGGGATCTGCACTCCAGCAGCCCCTGGGCTCCTGGAGCCAGGGATGGTACCAGCCGCCTGCCAGCAAAATGCTGGGTGTGCTGGAGAGCTGGGCAGGCACTGTGGGACATCAGGCAAGGAGGAAAAGGGAAAAGAAATGAGCCTTTTCTGCTTTTTTCCAGCTATTTGTATCTGGCTTGGTCCTGTGGATCAGCTTTTGTGAGCTGGGCAGTGCTCCCTGGGGCTGGGCTGGGCAGATGCCAGTTCTCCCTGTCTGAATCTCTCATGTGAGCTGCAGGGGGATGAGGAGAGTAAAGCCCAGGCCATGACCAGTGGCATGGTGATGGAGCCTCACCATCCCTCATCCTCCTGGGAGGAGCTTTATAAGGCTCCCATTCATGCAGGGATGCCTGTGATGTGTCCCCTGGGGGTCTCCCTGGGATTATGGAAGAGCCTGATCCTGAGTTTGCTAATTCTGTTAAAGATATCAGTGCACTGTAGCTTCCCAGCAAGCTCTGCTGATGCTCTGCCTTTCCCATTTTTATATTTTCATTCCCTCTATAGGGAGGGCTCACCAGGCTGTGTGATCACAGCAAGCCTGGTCACCACAGAACCAGTCCTTGAGAGGTGTTTTAACAAATCCAGCCCTTCACTGCTAGTGGAGCAGCATTCCCAAGGCAGAGGGGATCACTGCACTGGTCCTGAGAGCCTGCAAGTAAAATTGCTTGAGCTGAGCCCACATTTCCCTGCCAGAGGAGGCTCCCATCTTTCCAGGAGCAGGCTCAGCTTTCTGCTGTGCAGATGTGGAGGGATGTTCAGGACCGGGCCTGGCTATGCTTTGGCAGCTCTGTGTGTGGTATGAACGCCCGTGCTGCAGTGCTGGAAAACATTGTTCTCCCCTTGGCAGGCACTGGGCTGACTGTTTACAGGCTGGGGAATTCGTGGCAGCATAAACAAGTCGAGCTCTGGCCCTCCCAGAAGATGCAGGAGGGCCACGGGAGGAGCAGCACCTCGCAGGGTGTCCCTTGGGAAGGGGGTGCTGGGCTGAGGCTGGGAGGTAGCAGCCAGCCCTCACCCTGCTGTGCTTCTCCAGGGATGGTCAGGCTGCTAGGGATGAGTTTAGCTCCGTTATTCCCATCCAGTCTGAGCTGTGAGTCCTTGCCTTGCAATTGTTACAATCCCTGTTTTACAGGCTGGAGAGGAAGGGAGGGAGTGGGAGGTGACTTCTCCTGTGCAGGAAGTAGGAATTGAGCATCACTGCCATGGAGGTGTCACTCCTCACCATGTCCTTGTGATGGGGCTTTGTGAAAATCCTCTGCCCAGCGTACCAAGGTCCCTGTTCAAAAGGGTTTCACCAGCCCAAACAGAGCTCTGACAGGGGGCTGTGGGTTGAGGTTGGCTTAGCCCTGTGTCTGCTTAAGGCTGCAGAGATGAGAAAAATGTCTAAGCTTAAAAACAAACAAACCCAAAGCACATCTTCTGTGTTCAGTTTTTGGTGCAAAGCAGCTGGAAGGAGAGGAGAGGTGGCCAGGCTCAGCTGAGTTTTCCCTGCTGGATTTCAGCTCTGGGAAAGGCAGTGAGCTGCAAACCAGGGGTGTTGGAAGGGAGTCTGCCCTGTGCTCAGCCACCTGCACCACGGCCATCGGGTCCCTGGGTGCAGCCCCATCATCTCCCAGCAAGGTCAGCCTGCGGCCACAGTTCAGATGGGGACTTTGCATCCATGGCAGCTGATGGCTCTCACCTCTGATCCCTTTCCAGGCAGTGCAGCTCCAGCAGTTTGGGCAGGCACAAATGTAGAGACCCACTGCCCGGAGCTCTGGCAGGGTGTCACCCTACTTTCACCTCTCCCCAGGTGCTCCATGTAATGATGAGCAGTGGTGCAGCAGGGCCTTTGCTTTGGCTCTCTGTGTGCCCAGCTCCAGACCTCTTTGTGCTTGGCCCTGTGTTTTAGACAGCAGAGGACTAGGAGCACTTGTCCCCAGCTTGGTCCATGTGTTTCTCTTAGAACCCAACCATGACAGAGTTTTCCTGCTTTGGATTGCAGCCAGGCCATTGGTAACATTGTAAAGTCAGCTTTAAATTGGTGTTTGATCAGAGAGTGAAGTGATGCCAGGAGGTGATACCCAGTGCTCATGCATTGGTTGGCCCTACAGTTGTCTTTGGCAGCCTGGAGAACATGGGTGAAACCCTTGCTGACTCTGCTTAGGGACACTGTGTGGGACAAGGGACATGCCAGTGGCAATGCCACAATAGTTGGCTGCAGCATATCTTGGCAGAACAGGGCTGGAGGGGTCCTCACAGTGTGTGCAGGAGCTCTGCAGTGGTTGTAGGGGGCACAGAATATCTGCTCTGAAGCAGGAGCCAGCTGCTTCCTGGATTTAGAGGAGTTGGTCTGTTTTCTTTGCTGTGGAAAAATTGTTCTCTGAGCTCATGGGACAGTTGATCTGGAGAGTCAAGAGCTGCCGGTGTCCATTCTCTGCAGACTGGCCTCAGCTCTGGGAGATGAAGCATGAAAATGCTTGTCTCTAAAAGCTGTTTTTTCGGAAGCTGTGGAGTCTCATGTGCTTCCTGGGATGATGTTTGTGGGATTCAGAGAAGCTCCTGGCGTAGACCTGCTTGAAGGGATCTGTGCAGCCAGCTGGTCCGATTGCAACAGCAAGTCCGCCAGGGCAGGAGCAGCAGATGGGTCAGGGCTGAGGTTTGTAAGATTGTTGCTGTTGTTAGTCCTGTCCAGCTGAGGGCTTGCCAAGCTGCTCCAAAGGCTTCCCTGTGGAGCCTGACAGAGGACAGTGCAAGAGAGTAAAGGCACAGGTTTGTCAAGATGCTCCTTCCTGGGATTCCCTGGTTCCCATGCCCTTCTTCAGGGCTGCCAAGTGTCACTGCAGCCCTCCAAACATCCCCAGTAGTGTCTGCCTGTCCTTGGGTTTGCTGTGATTTCGCCTGGATGCAGGCAACCAGCTCTTGACCTGCTCACTCCCAGCGAGCCAGGGAAGGAGTTTGCTGCCTGCAGAATTTTCCTGCCCGGCTGGACATGAGTTCCCTGAGCCGGGGGAGCTGCAGGGGAGCAGCTGCACCTCTTCCCTCCCTCTGGCAGATCCGGTGCAAGCTGAGTCTGTCAGCATCCCCGTTCCCTGGCCCCTCACAGAACAGCCTGGAAACAAGTGAGTGCTGACCGTGGGTTATCCTGCTCTTTTCCAGGTCAGAGCGGCTTGGGGAAATCCACATTAATCAACACCCTCTTCAAATCCAAAATCAGCCGGAAATCTGTACAGCCCACTTCTGAGGAGCGGATCCCCAAGACCATTGAAATCAAATCCATCACTCACGGTGAGGCTCTGCAGGTCCCACCTGGTGCTTTGGCTCTTGGTCCTGTTCCGCCTTGTATCTCTGGGGGCTCACAGAGGTTATTGTCCTGCACTAAACCTCCACCCTCATCTCTCTGAAGGGGCTTTTACCGTCTTGTGATGTTTGCAGGGATGAGAAAACATCTATTTTTTTCTTTATTCATCATCATTAGCTTAATATTGTTGGAAAGGGAGCAAATGAGGTGGCCGTGGGGATGGCATTTCAGGGCGGATGTGGGGCTCCTTTGGAGTGCTGATTTGTGGCTGTGAGAAGCTGTGGAGGTACTTTTCTCCTCTGGGAGCAAGCTCCAGCCCTGCAGCTGATTTTGGGAGGGCGGGCTTGCCTCACGTGGCAGCTTTCCTTTCCCTTTCAGAGATTGAAGAGAAGGGGGTTCGCATGAAGCTGACGGTCATCGACACCCCGGGGTTTGGAGACCACATCAACAATGAGAACTGGTGAGCTGCCATGGGGACCAGGGCAGAGGGAAGGCGGGTGAGCCCCGGCCCATCCTGACCTGGTGCTGAGGGCTGTAGCCTGGTCCTGTGCCACCCATGCTCCGTGGGGAGCAGGGAGGAGGGTTGTTGTGGTGGCAGCGCGGTGCCATGTGCCCCGGGGCTGACCCTGGGCCCTGTGAGAGCCCACAAACATCCTGCTGTTCCGGGCATGAGACAACCTTTGTTTGTGGCCAGGAGCAGCTGTGTGCCAGCAGGGCCAGTCCCCGGACCTCGCTCATGTGGCTCTGAAGGCTGAACTGTCCCTGGAATCCCTGGGACAGTGACTGGCTCTGTGGGATGGCCCCCGGGGCTGGACAGGGCTGGGCAGTGGCAGGTACCTTCTCCTCACCACGGGATGAGCTGGGTTTGTGGGGTTTGATTCTGCTCTTGCTCCTGTGCTATGACACCATGCAAGGAGCCAAGGTGTGCTCCCAGCCATGTCCTGCCCCTCAGCCAGGTCCAGGAGGAGAGAAGGGAGCACTTTTTAGGCACTTGCTTGTCTCAACCAGCCAGTAAATCCCCTTCATCAGTGCATGGAGTTGCTAAGCAGTGAACACATGAGGTTTGTGGGATTCTCTAAGATGCTGAGTGTCCCTGCCTTGGAGGGTTCTGCTTCACACAGGCCAGGTGGGAGGGTCAGGGTGGTCCAGGTCCCTCACACAACCCCATCATCCCGTGTTCCTCTCTCTCTCTGCAGCTGGCAGCCCATCATGAAGTTCATCAACGACCAGTACGAGAAGTACCTGCAGGAGGAAACCAACATTAACCGGAAGAAGCGGATCCCTGACACGCGGGTTCACTGCTGTATATATTTCATCCCAGCCACGGGCCACTCGTATGTACCCCCCTGTCCCTGTCACCCCCTTGGGCTTCCCTCTCCTGCCTTTGGTCTGGGGCAGCTCACAGTTCTGCCTGGGATCCTCCTGTGTTTCCTGGGGACTTGAGGAGCCTGAGGACAGCGTGAAGCTGTCCTTCTCAGGGCTGTGGCAT
Source organism: Manacus candei (assembly GCF_025592945.1). NCBI lineage: Eukaryota > Metazoa > Chordata > Aves > Passeriformes > Pipridae > Manacus > Manacus candei. The sequence continues at coordinate 8,346,249 of NW_026138095.1, read as the reverse complement.
CTGGAGCCCTTGCAATAACACAGCAGAGCTGCTATACCCCAGAAAAAAGTGATGTTTCCTCTTCCATAGGGCCATCAAAGCCTCTCTGAGCTCCAAGGGAGCTGCTTGCTTTGCTGTGCTCACCTGGCTTACTCTGCCAAGAGTGGACACCAGCTCTCAGATTGGTTGGAGGTGCTGCCTTTGCAAGCAGAATGTTAATTTTTTCTTGCTGTGCCCCTGACATTGTAAGGGGAGAAGCCAGTTTTCCTTGTGCTTCTAAGGGAGCAAACACCCTCACCCTGTAAGGGTATTTTGTAGGTTGTTTGACTGGTCTGCAAGTGGGATGCTGTTTATTCAGCCCAGAGCTCTCCTGGCTCTGGCACTTCTCAAGTGACAGCATCAAAGGCCCAGATCTCGCTCTACTTTTTTTTTTTTTACTTTTTTTTTTTTACTTTTTCTTTTTTTCCTTTTTTTTTTCTCTTAGGCACACAGCCCACCATGAAAATCTGGGGCGCTTAAAGTGTCTTGAAAAATGTGGCTTGAAAAAAGTATCACAATGTAAACCGAGACCTAAGTTTCCTTTTGATTTGTGTCAATTCCTCCTACTTCTGGCTCTGTCTGCATGGGGATGTTTTTGGGTCTGTTTTCAAAAGTAAATTTAAGCCTCAAGCACTGTATTCATGTCAGCCTTTTCCACTTCCCCATGTGGAGATTTATTCTAATAGAAAATACTTTGTTTTGCTTCTGTCAGTGGGTAGACCAAAAATGCATCTTTCACTGGAATAAAATGACTGCATGGGCCAGTTATGCTCCTCTTGGGTAACTGATTGGGAGCAGAGGGGCTGACAAAACGTTTATGGTTTAATACAATAAAGCAGAAAAGGTTTCAAAGGGAGATGACATTTTTAGGTCAGTCCACCGTGTTGGTCCCGCTTATCTCAGCCCAGATCTACAGACCCTGCCTCGGCAGGCCCGGCCACTGCAGCGTGAGCTGCACTCCAGCTTTCCCTCATTGCTTGGGGCTGTTCCACTCTTAAAAAAACCCACCCAATCCTTAGACCCTGCGGGTGTTTGACCTGCACAGAGGTTGGAAATTTTGGGTGCCTGGGTAGCGCAGGATGTGGAGCCCCATCCCCGTGTCCCCCACCGGAGCCTCTCCAGCTGCGCGCTCTGGTTTCTCTCACCCGCCGGCTCACAGCAATTGTGTGGATATTCAGCTGCTTTTTTTCTTTCTCTCCAGCAAACATGTGTTTCCAATATCCGAGCAGGCCCAGCAGCTGGGGGCTGTTGTTGCTGAGCCCTGTGCTGATCCTCTTTCCCCGCAGCCTGACGCTCGCTCCGGCCGTGGCTCAGGGTCTGCTCTGTCCTGCCCCACTGTCACCAGCTCACACGCCCCCTCCTGCCATGGGATGGAGGGAACCAGAGGAAATGAGTGAAGGGGGCAAACCCCACCGGGAGGGAGAAGTCAGTGGGAAATTTTGCTTCTCAGAGAGCTCGAGCAGGCTTCTTTTCTGCTCTCCTGTGAAGCCCAAGTTATGTTTCTTGTCACCATGGATGGACTGTCCCCAGTGGTGCCCCTGAAAAGATGATGTGGCCACCTCTACTTTGGGGTAGAGCTGCTGTGGCAGCGCCAGTAGCAGCAGATCCTGCTTGGGAACTCACGTCCTGGGGTTGTCATACAAGGCTGAGTGCAGGTTTGTGCCCTGGCTGAGGCAGGTGATCTGTGGTTCCTTGCAGGAGGGTATGGCAAGGCCATCAAGGTCCTTGCAGTGGTGCCTCCAGCTTCTCTGGGAGATGATGGGGAGGATGGCTGGCAAGGGCAGTGGCTGGTGGAGCTGCAGAGACCTGCACTGGGGACACCCAACTCCAGAGAACCCCACCATGCCCACATGATGCCATCTGCATGCTCCACTTGCCATCCTGGGAATTTTGGTGCCACCCCTCCTGGGATAGTTCTTAGGGGAGCTGCTGCCTTCACAAGCCAAAGCAGCAGTGACTCGTGTCCATCTGCCCTTCCCTGCTGATGTGGATGGGCACAGCACAGAATTCAGCACAGAATTCAGCATCCCATCCCCTGGGTGCTGCAGGCAGCTGGGTTAAGCCTGTCATTGGGGGAGAGCTTACTTTTTACTTAAATAAAAAGGTGAGAGAGAGGATAAAAAGCAAAGTTAACCAGGTACAGAGATTCAGAGGCCAGAGCAGAGGATTGCTCAGCTCTGTTTCAGTCTGGCCCTCCCATCTGAGCAGCTCAAGGGTTAATCAGAGGAGAAGTTTCTGCTGTGCAAGGAAGTTTGCAAGGGAGTTCAGGCCAGGCTTTGCAGCCCATCTAGTTTGCACACAGCCTGTCCTTCTTGTAACACTCCCATATAACCATTCCTGTGAAGACTGAGTATGGTGCTGGCAGGGGCTTTCAGCTGCAGCTGCACAACCCTGACTCTGCCACCCAATAAATATCTCTGCTCTGACCCCTGCAAAGCTCTGTTCAACTCGGAAATGGGGCTCTGGAACACTGCCTGGCCTCAGCAGCCCCTCTGCTGCCTGTACTAGGGCTGTTGGCTGAGGGACTGCCCCAAGTGCTGCTTTCCCTGCTGGCTGCCCCTCTCAGGTGCCCACCAGCTCCCTCCAGCAGGTGATGGGGTTGGGCGGCTGTTGGGTTCTCACCGGTGTTTGCTTAACACAGGGCTCAAATTCTTGCTGTGAGTTTGATCTGGGGCACAACCAAAAGGAAATAACTTTGCAGCTCGCTGTGAATTTTGATTCCTGTAATAGCATTTCAGGGGAACCAGCAGGAATGAGCCTCTGCTTAGACCCTGTCTGTGTGCAGTGGCTGAGGGCAAGGCAGAAATAACGTGTGTCCAGCCACCACAGCGTGTGTCCAGCCTTGAGAAGATGTGCCCAGCCATGACAGTGTGTGCCCAGCTGCACAGCTTTTCCCATCCCCATAGCAAGAGGGGATGAGGGAGCAACCAGCCCTGTCTGGGTTGGGCTGGAGTCCGTCCTGCACCTCCTGCTCCAGCCCATCTGCTCCCCTTAGGGCTCCTCCACCCCTCCCAGCAAAGCCCAAAGCATGTATATGGCTAGTTGCAAGTTAATAATATCAAAGACCATTTGGGGAAGGGGAAGAAAACAGGTTATGTTTTTTTTCTTGAGCTCTACCCTCCCTTCTGTGATCTGCTTGGAACAGATAGCTTGTCATCATCAAGCCATATTTTCTCCTTTGATGTCTTCACATGAACATGATGTCTAGTGACAGGTCTTGTTGTTAGTGAAAAGATTAACTTTCTTTTAAATAATTAAGGTTTTTTGGGGGCTACCCATCAGAAATTGGTAGAATATCTAGAAAGTTGCAAAATACCCTAAATAACAGATAGTTTGTTCCTCTGGGGAGTCCCTTGATGTTCTCCAGGATGGTGCAGGGAGGTGACCTCCCATGGACGAGGCACTTGCAGGAGCCCATCAGAGCACAAAGTTGTGTCAAAGGTGCCTTGGGCTCTTCTGGCTTTGGGTGCAGATGGACATGGTCACTGTGCCTGTGTGGATGGGGTGGACACAGCAGGGAAGTGGGCTGGCTCTGGCTCTGCCTCCTGTTCTCTGGCATCCTCATCCTCTGGGTATCTGTGAGGGGTCTGAGGGTAACTGGGCTTTTACCATGTAGTTTGAGCTGAAGTTCAGTTGATTGCCTGATTGTGAATTCATCTGCATTCGCTACATATGCATCCTGGTCTTTAAAGGAAAAGCTGATGAAAGAGGCAGGAACACAGACTCAGTAGGGAAGAAGCTTTTAGAGGGAAAAAATTGTTTGGAAAATAGCAAAGAGAGAGGAGGGGAAAGAATTCTACTGGGAAAGGAGCATAACTGCATTACTTCCTTGGAGGTCTGGGAAATACATTATGCAGAGCTCCAAACAATGTTTGCCAGCAGCAAGTCAGCTTAGATGTGTCCATGGGGGGTTCCTTGTAGTTTTTTTCTGTTCTTTTTTTCTTTAATAGCCAAAATCTTTCTTTCCTGGGGCCCAGGGTGATCTGTGACTCTTGAGTTTGTGCTGGGACCTTGTTTGTCCATGTGCTAATGATGTGCTCTGGGCTATGTGTCTCATTAGTGTGCAGGGACAGGGTCCACCTGGCACAGTCCAGCCTGATCCCTGGGAGAGGAGTGGGTTTGACCAGGGAGGAGTTCACTGGGTCACCAGCACTGGCTGTTCTGGAGCAGCCTTGAGCTGCTGTTTTCAGATCAGCGTGAGCTGAGTGGGTCTCTCCTGGACATCCCTCCCTTGGCACTGGAGCCAAGCAGGGGTGATCCCATGGGATGGGAATGCTGCCTGGTGACTGCTGAGGAGTGGGATCAATCCCTTCCCTTCTGCATTCCTGTGGCTCTTTCTGGGTTTGCAGGGGTCTCCGAGCCCTTTGTAGGGCCTGAGAAGACTGTGGTGGGGTTTGCTTGAGTGTGTTGGCAGTAGGGGCTCTCTTGGCCATGTTCTCCCTGAGTGCTCCACTCTGTGTTTTCCCCCAGAGGGCTCCTGCTGGATGCCTGCTTGCACCTGAGCCTTTTAAATCACTGTCCCATTTATTTTGGTTTCTTCCCTGTTGCCATGAGTTGAGGTCTCATTCTTGGTCCCAACTCTGCCACTGATGCCCATGGCTCCTCCAAAAGGTGACTTCACCTCTCTTTGCCCCAAAGATGAATTGGGCTCGTGTCCTGCTGGCACATGCCAGCTCTGGAGGTCTTGGGGATGTGTGAGTGACAGAAGTGTCCCTTTGCTTCTGGGACACTGACATTGACCTTCCTGCCCCTTCAGTGTGCTTTCAATGAGTGCTTATTTCAATCAGGCTCCTATCCCAAAGGTGTTCCTGGACCCTGGGACCTCCAGGTTTCCTTTTTCAAGGCAACATCTGCTCCACTGTCCTGCATATGTGTGTGTCCCCATCACCTCCAGAGCCACTGAGGGGTTCCTGCAGCAATTGAAGGTGCCCCAAGAAGGGCTTTCCTCTAGCTTGTTTGGGAACCCCCAGCAGTAAAAACACCTGGATGTGGAGAAGTGTGGCACCAGAGACCGTGTCAGTGTTGTCAGCAGGAGCTTTCAGCAGAGAGGGATTTCCCAAGGCACTAATCACTGAGGTTATGCAGTCTTTTCAGTTTTCCTCTACAGAGACTTTTGTTGTAGAGATTTTCTGACATTTTTGCCCTCTGGAGCAAGCAGTATCTCTTCTTTGCTCCCTGAAGCCCTGGAGAATTCACAGAGCTTTTTCTAATCCCAACTGATGGTGTGAGATGCAGTCCTGGCTCATGCACAGCAGTGGACTGGTGCTCAGCACAGGGGGGAGTGTGAGCAGGAATAGTCACCTGTGGCCATTTTCGTGTTGTGCTGTCCCTGGATGGTTGGTGACAGCTTGGACAGAGCTGGAGGAGGTTTTGATTTGTACATGGCAGTGGGCTGGCCCTGCAGCCAGCATTGCCCGTGCTCTCATCCCGGCTTCACCAAGGACATGTGTAGCTTTGGGCAAGTTCCCGCAGTCCTCTGTGGCTGAGCAGCCCTGCAGAGATAAAAGCCCTCTGCCACTTCACGGGCCTTTGTGAAGGTTCACAGGCGATAGCAGGTGCTTTGAAAGGGAAATGTTTTAAGTGCTTGCAAATGATCTCCGTGCTTTTAAGAAAATGTCTTTATATGTCCTATCTGAAAGGAAGTGATTCCCCCTCTGTCTGATCTTTGAATGCCGCTCTCTGCCAGGGGATCGCAGCAGCTCCCACCTCGCTGAGGGTGTTCGAATCCCTTTTTTTCTTTTTCCTGCTGTGTTTTCCAGGCTCCGACCGCTGGACATCGAGTTCATGAAGCGCCTGAGCAAAGTGGTCAACATCGTCCCTGTGATCGCAAAGGCTGACACGTTAACGCTGGAGGAGAGGGACTACTTCAAGCAGCGGGTAAGGGGTCGGTGGCTCTTATCCCCGGGCTCCCATCTCTTGTCTCCGTCCCCTCCTGCCCCTCTCCCCCTCCTGGCTCCCCCGGCAGGGCTGGGCAGGCGAGCTCCTGGCCGGGAGCCCGGCGCATTCCTCGGGCTGCAGCTCCGAGCGATCCCACGTGGCCGGAGGAAAGGCCTGCGCTCCAAGCGGTTCCTTGTGTTTCTCTTGGATCTTTGTCAGTGCAGGATAAGTGTGGAGCCCTAAGTCTCCAGGCCTGCTCCTCCTGCCTCCTGTGTTGTTGTTGTTGTTATTTTCGGGATGGTTTCTGTTATTTTGGGAGTGAAAACCTCCCCGTGCGGCATCGTGCGCTGATACAGGGACCAGGCAAAAAAATGTGTGGGTTTGCTGAGCTCAGCTGGGCAAGATTTAAGAGGGAAGCAAGGTATGAAATTCCTTTGGTCAGGAGCTGGTGGTGGGAGCCAAGGAGAGGCTGTTCAAATCCGCAGCAAGGCATGAGCTTTGCTCCGTGTACCCCTGAGGCTTCCAAGAGGTGGAAATACCCCATTTTGGGGTTTGGTAAGGGACTGTAAATCCGTTGGTGTAGCTGATGGATGTGGCTGCAGGTGTGATGGCCTCAGCATTCCCTACAGAAGTAAGCAAACCACCAAGCTCCTTGGTCCATGAGTCTGAACTGCAGGGAAGTGAAGGGAAATGGGTCTTGCCAAAAAGGCAGTTTTAGAGTCCATTAGTTATAGAGAGGACAACACCTTAGCCAGGCATTGTTCCATGCTTCTGTGCAGAAGAGGGTGAGCCACTCCTTCCCACACCAGTGTCTTCCCAGTTCTTGGTGAGCAGGATCAGGCACTGAAATATCCAGTCTGGTTTTGAGAGCTGAATCCAAACTTCGAACTCTGCAAGCAGTTTCCTTGGCTAGAGGATAGCTGGAAATGGAGTTGAAAGGTAATCCAGGCTGGGCTCAATTGGCATGTCAGCCTGTTTGCATGGGATCTGTGAGGAGCTGGTGTGGGAACACGGAGGGCTGAGTCCACAGTGCCACATCTGCTCTCTGCAGTGGCTCTTGCAGACTGAAGGCTCCATTCAGAGGTTACCAGTGCCCATATCCACGTGTCTGTGGGTGACTCTGGGACTACAAAGTCAGTCAGTCTTGGACTTAAAATGTCACCTGGACACTCTGGGCTGCTGCTGCCATCCCTGTGTAGTGGAACACCGTGGGTAGGGAGCACATGACTCGCCTGCTCTGCACCAGCTCGGTGCAGGATGAGCTCGTCCCATCTCTGATTACATTCCTGATTATAACCAGACCCCCCAAATCCTTCCAGATGGAGGGAGAACACGTAGCCACGTGGTGTGTTTGCTCACTCTCCTTATGCTCCTGGCTGCAGATTCACTGGTGGAGATGAGAGAGCAGGAAATGAGACTGGGTGGGCACAGGCTGGGACCTTTTCCCTTCACTCCAGTGTGCCTGTGTCTGTGCTTCCAAAAAGCAGAGCCCTGTCTGCATCTGGGGGTGTAGCTGGTTCAGAGAGCTGTTCTGGGTTCAGTTTGGGGTCGGCAGGGAGTGATGAAGCACCAGCCTGGCTGCAGGTTGATGCCAGTGCTGCACTGAATGAGGGACTCTGGTGCCTTGTGGAGTTGGCTTTGTTGGGTCATTCCCCTAAACACAGTGTGTGGGTTTGGATGGGGGATTTCCCTGGGCTGGATCCACTTCCTTTCCCAGCTTGCAATGTAGGACTGATGTGGAGGAGTTTATAGCCATAGGAAGCAATGGAAGTGGGTGCAGAGGCTGACTTGGAGTTTGCAGTGTTGTAGGAGAAGGCTAATCCTCTGAGCTCCCCATGAGCTGAGCCTCCACCCAGGACTCAGATTTCAGCATTTCTTTGCTTTGCACAGAGGCAAAGTCCTTAGAGGCCACTCTTCTAAGCTGTGTCCTTGTCCCCTCGGATCAAACTCCTTTTCCAAGGAGCATAAACAAACACCAGAAATCAGCTTTTTAACTTTGGGTTACAAGCCTGGCAGCTGCATTCCCCATTGCTCGGGCAGCTTGTAATGTCATGTTGTCTTTTTCAATCCCAAAACAACGCCCAGCTCATGTAACTTCATCTCACTCTCAGCCTGAGTTGTGTCTTGGCACCAGGTTCTTGCAGAGATTCCAGGGTGAGCACTTGGTGGGTGTGTGGCAGGTAAACACAGGTGTCTCTCCCCCAGGTGGGCAATGTTTAGGATGGAAAGGGAAGAGCTGCTGCTGGACTTTGCTGTGACTGGTGGATGTTGCTCAGAGAGCCTCTCGGGTGGGCTGTGAGCAGCTGCTGTGCTGACAGTGCAGCTCCTCTGCCTGCATCCCCTTCACATGTTCCTCTGCTCTTCCCTCCTAGATAATGGCTGATCTTCTGGCCAACGGGATCGACGTGTACCCTCAGAAGGAGTTTGATGAGGACTCTGAAGATCGGCTAGTGAACGAGAAATTCCGGGTTGGTGTGATGGGCTTGGATGGGCCCTGCAGCTCTGGGGGCTGGTGATGTCCTGGGGGAGTCCCTGCCAAAGGGCCTCTTGTTTTATTTCCAAGGCTGCTGTGCCCTGTCCACGGGGTCTGGCCAGAACCAAGGATCCTTCCAGAGCTCAGAGCAGGGACAGAAAGAGGGTGACAAAGGCTCCTGGGGAAGGTGTCCTCTTCTGTCCATACTCCTTTCCCCATCTCCATTCCTCCAAGGAATTCCTCAGTAGTCTGCAAGCAGGGGGGTGCATGGTGCCTGCCCATCCCTGGCTAGGGCAGCAACCTTCCCAGCACCAGGAGGGAATTTCCCCCTAGTCTGCCCTGCTCTGTGGCTGCCAATTCCAGGCCACAGGAAATAGCTGGGAATTTTTTGGCTCAGTAAAGTGGTTTGGACAAATTCAAGCAAGAAAAAAATCTTCAAGGGGCTCTTAAATTCAAAGATACCACCTTGGATCAGGAAATGACTGACCAGAAATCTGGCCACGGGTTGCCAGATGCTGGGGGCAATTCCCAGGGAAGCATCTTGATACCTTTGCTCTGGTTGTGTATTGGCACCTGCCAGTGAGGGGCTGGTCTAGACTGGTTTTGGACTGGGTTTAGACTGGTTTTGGACTGGGCACTTGCACAAGAGATACTGCTGCCCAGGTCCTGGGCTGCCTGCAGACCTTGGCGAGCAACACTGCTCAGGAATATCAGGGACAGACCAGCTCATCCCGTGATACTCTCCTGAAAACAGCTTGATGTAGGACTTTGCTCACCAGTTTGGTTTCCTGACCAGTTTTCAGGAGGAAAACATGACCTTGTTTTTTTCCTTTGATCAGGAAATGATCCCATTTGCAGTGGTGGGCAGTGACCAGGAATACCAGGTTAATGGAAGAAGAATCCTTGGAAGGAAGACCAAGTGGGGCACCATTGAAGGTACCTTATTCTTGATTTCCTACCCCCAGAGCCCATCTCCCTGCCCTGACAGGAGGCAGTGAGGTCCAAAACCAGCAGTAGAAGTGTATTTAGTGCTTCCCTGCCCCTCCAAAGAAGATAAATTCCCTGGTGTTTGAGGACTGGAAACACCTTGGCCAGTGTGGCCTTTGTGTGGCTCAGGGGGCTGCTGAGTGCTGAAGGGGACACTTCTGGTGGTCTTATGGCCTGGTTTGTGCTTTTCACACAGTTAAACAGTTTTACACAGTTAAATCCTACCTGATGGCAGGATTTTAGGGCACACAAGCTCCTGCTAGAGCCTTCCCCTGGCATCTGTACCCTCCACCATGCCTTTGGTTGGTGCCCTTGTGGGATCTCTTCCCTCTTCCATTTCCCATCAGCATCTTCCTTTTTTCTCCCCCATTTTACAGTGATGGTTTAAAGGCTAGATGAAAGCTCCTGGCTCCAGCACATCTACACATTTCCTTGTCCTTGGTTTCTGGCAGCCAGCTGGCACATCTCCAGTACCACCCCTCTCATCTTCCTCCCCTTCATTTCACATTCGTTTGGTTCCCCTCATTTATGAGTCTTTTTTATAGGAATCCTGTGTTGAGGGATGGTTTAACAAAGCTGCCAGGAAAATCAGTGTATTTTAAAGCTCTGCTGCCCTCTTGTGCTGTGTCTTTGGAAGTTCTGGGTTTAATGGGATTCATTAAACCCCTCACCTTCTGCTTGTGGTATCTCCCTTCAGCACAGGGAGACCTCAAGGACACAGCCACAGCCATAGGCAGCCTTTGCAGAACACTGTTATTTGTTGTTTTGCCATTCCTGATGATGTTTAGTGGTTGGACTCAGTGATTTTTAGAGGTCATTTCCAACTCAAAGGATTCTGTGATTCTATGTACAAGCCTGTTTGGGTTAAAAAAAAAAAATAATTCAAAAACGGAATTCATCCTCTAAATTGAGTAAATTTAGGGGCAAAATATGAGCTGTTAGACCAATTGTGGTGGAGCAACACCCTTTGACTTTTCCCTCTTGCAAACAGGCTCCAAGCCCTGTTCCAACAGCAATAGCCTCTGTCACCAAGAGATTGTTTCCTTCCACAACACCAGCAGCCCAGGCAGCTGTCACCAGCGTGCCCAGAATGCTGCAGGATGCTCATGGCCAGCACTTCTGTGGAGACAGGCCTGGTGCTCACTGCAGAGCTCACCTTGCCCCTTCCCCTGCCTTGTTTGGGGCCCAAGGGGGTCCCAAAGGACACTGCTTTTGGTTTTGTTGTTGGAACACAGTGGGAAGGGACTGTGGATGCTCAGTCAGACCTCACCAGCCAGTTGGTCATGCTGAGCTGGGGCAGGTACCTGTTACCAGCTTCACAGCAGCAAAGGGGACTGCTGGGTCCTGCATCCTGTAGCCCCAGGATGTAAGACCCTGTCTGAGCCCTCCAGATGCTGGTGAAGCCCCCCAGGGTCCTGCTTACCCTGAGGGATTGCTGTCCCCATGCCATGGGTGCACACTGATGGGTTTCTCTCCCCTCTTGCCAGTGGAGAACACGACACACTGTGAGTTCGCCTACCTGCGGGACCTCCTCATCAGGTCAGTGGGACTCTGCCTTCTCCCAGTAGTCTTCAGTCACCAGGTGGCATCCAAAGAAAGGGGAGAGCCCAGCCCAGCTTGAAGCAGCTGCTTTGCTCTGCTCCTCCATCCATCCCTTCCCCCCATCCCCTCCCAGCCTGCTGCCACACTGCAGCCCCTCTGCAAGGGGTGATCTCCATGAATGGGACTCCAGGGGGCTTTTCTCAGCTACAGTGCTGAGTTAAGGGAGGAGAGGAGCAGTGGATGGGTTGGGACACTCCAGCTTTGCTGGCAGTGTGCAGTGTGGCTCCAGCATGCTTGCCAAGCAGCTTTTGGCCTTAGTGATCCCTCACCAGTCCCAAAGACATCACCCTCCATCAGGGTGTCGTTGCAGGGTCTGGGTGATGGCTGCTCCCCCTTCAAAGAGGTGTCCCTGCTGCAGGGGAGGGGGAAGCTGAGCTCCCTTGGCTTGCTAGAAGGGTTATTGAGCTCCTCCTAAATTTGGCTCTTAAACTCTGCACGCCTGAGCTGTTGCTGACAGGTAGTTGGGTGGGACTACAAAACCTGATCCCAGGACTTGCAGGACCGGGATCTCCCCAGATGGGTGTTCTGCAGCACCAGTGAAGCCTTCTGACCCTGGCTGCCCCTTCTTGCCTTTACTTCCCTAAAGACACCGTTAACCAGCAAAGCAGGGTGGGACATTTGGGGCTGTTTGGAGCAGTATTTGGGGTGTGCAGGAGTTGGAGTGCAGAGGTGAAGGCTGGGCAGCTGAGCTGCTCCCAGCAAGATGTGACTGCTCCCCTCTCCCTTTCCTACAGGACACATATGCAGAACATCAAGGATATTACCAGCAACATCCACTTCGAAGCCTACAGGGTCAAGAGGCTGAACGAGGGCCAGGGCTCGCTCTCCAACGGCGTGACCGACAAAGAGCTGGTGGCTAACGAAATGTAACCGTCTCGCTCCGTAGCCAGGACCTTGCTCGCTCACGCTCGCTATTTCTCCCCTCTCCCCCCTTTATTTTTATATAAATCCTCTGCCACTGTCCCCCTTCCCCCGGTCCCCCACCCCCTGCCATGTTAACTGACCAAATAACCAGGTGTGGAGCGGGGCGGCCGCTCGCCCCCCGCTTTGTGCCATGAATTTGCTTCTCGGCCCCCGGCCCAGCGTTCCTGGGCTGGGGCCTGTCCCTCCGTGGAGGTCGAGCTCTCGCTTACCCCCAGCTCTGGCCCGGCAGCTGAACCCAGGGGAGCAGATCCACGGGGCCAGCAGGATTTGGGGTGCCCCCAGGAGCCCTGCCTGCCCCTCCGTGCAGAGGCTCCTCTCCGTCCGTTGAAGGCAAAAGGGTTTCTCCAGGTGAATGTAGCCTTCGGAAGCAAGGTACGGGTGGGACGAAGAGAGCAAGACAGTGCCATCCTTGTCTCCTGCCGCCTCCTCCGAGCCCTCTGCAGCCCTCCAGGACCTGCCAGCCCCCAACCCAACCCTTGTACCCCATCTACATGCAATAAACTGGGAGTGTTTAGGTGTCACCTTGCCTGTCACCGACCCCCTGCCAGGCAGAGCGACCTGCTTTGGGAGAAGTGCCTTTTCAGACTGTGACCTTGCAATAGTGTGGGAGAGGGGAAGGAGGGTCTGCCTTGTCTGTGCAGCCTGCAAAAGGCTGCAGACCTTTGTAGGGACTCCTGTTCCCTCTCCCTTGGACCACAGATGTGGCTGATGTCCTGAGAACACTTGTGTATTTATTTTTCATTCACTTGGGTGGGATTTTTGTGTGCTGAAGGCTGGGAGTGTGTTTGTCCAAAGGGGGCTGAGAGTGGAACGTCTCCACAAAGCGGTGGTGGGAGGTGGAGGGTTGTCCTGTCTTACCCATGTGATTCTTGGGCTTTTTTCCCTACGTCAGAGGAGGCTGTTGGGCATTTTTCAATCATTTTTTATTTTCTGGTTCCCCTGTGTGACATGTGTCCGTGTAACACACTCCTGTGTTTTGCTGGTCCTTGTGCAGGGGGTCTGTGCACGTGCAGACCGAGCCCTCCACCCTGGGGAGGGCTGGGGTTGTGTTTGTGGGTGCTGTGCCCGATGCCTCCCCCTGCTCTGCCCCCCAGCACCTCCTCTTCCAGTGTATCTCCAGTAAATAAGTCCCTGCAAGGGTGAGGTAGCACCGTGACACACGAGAGGATGGTCCTGAAGCAGAGCTCTGCAGTCCTGCCCCCGCCCCAGCTCCGCTTCCCTCTCTGTTCTCCACTCCACCAATCTCCATATCCTCTCTAAGGGATAAAACTTTCTGCAAATCACCCATTTTTGGGGGGCACACACTAAAATGGCAGCATGTCCCATCCTCTAGCACTGGAAGGCGCGTGCAAAGCCCCGTGGTCTCCACGGGGGACAGAACCTTCCTCGGCACAGGTGACCAGGAGGAAGGAGGAGGTTGTTCTCACCTCGGTGGGGATGCCCAGATGACGTTGTACAGGGTTTGCAGGGGCTCCCCACACATGTCCTCCCAAAGAGGCGTGGGCAGGGGGGTGCATTGTGAGAATCCATTCTGCCCTTCTCTCGTATTCCTCCCCCACCACAACAGCACCACGGAGCTGTTGGGGTACAGCAACTCTCTACTTGCTGACTTGCTATATTTTAGCAAAACCAACAAAAAAAAAGTGTATTAACTGAAAAAATATATATATATTTCAAGTGTTAAAAAAGACTGAAAGGGGAGAAAAATCTCTTTGTGTGAGGCACTTCTGCAAATGTCATCTTGAACTTTTTTTTTTCCTCTAGTTGAAGCTGGGCAAAGCAAGACACGCTGCTTTCTCCTTTGTAACCTGACTTTTTTTTTTTTTTGAAGAAAAAAAAAATAATACAATAAAAAAACCCTTCATCCAGATCTATTAAAATGGCCTTTTGGGGGTTATAAGCATTACGAAAATTTAGTCCATTTTTGTATAAATAATAGTGTTTAATATGTATTTCCCAAAATAAATGTTTCGAAAGCAAATAGAAGGAGGTTTGTTTGGAAATGTCTGTTCCCAGCCCACGGTGTGATGGTTGTTGTATGGACCCTGTGGGGCTGGGAGTTATGGGAGAGTCAAGTCCTAGAGCTGCTGTCCTCTGCCCTCTTTGGGGTGAAGGTTAGTTATTCCTAACTCCCTTTACTCTTCCCACCTTGGATACCTGCCCCAGGTACTCTAAAACACACTGGAGCTGCTGGTGATGAGTGCCCTGGGGATGAAGCCAGCATGATCCTGAGGGAGGCAGGTGGATCCCTTCCCTCTGCTCCCACGGGAAGCTGTTTCCACTGTGCTTGCTGGTATTTTTATGAAGAAGTGGGTTGCACCGAGTTCAAGGGCAGGCAGCAGCTTGTCTTTCACACAGATGTGGCTTTGGCTCCACAGGCAGATGGTCTTCAAAACCCTTCGTGACTGCAGGGTTGGCTTTGGGATGCCCTTGGAAGTTGGCTTCACTTGGAGGGCTCCCCTTCCTTAAAACCATGTTTCTCTCTGGTGTTACAGACAAGACACTGTCCATTCTGGTGGTTTAATCTGCATCTGACATGTTTGTTGTATTTTTCCCCCCAAGTAGCTGAACTGGGAAGCCACCTGGGCGTGGTCCTGAGTGACCAGCTCAGAGTGGCCCTGCTTGAGCAGGGGCTGGAGTGAGTGACCTCCAGAGATCCTTTCCAACCTCAGCCCCTCCGGGATTCTGCGATGCTGGACCTGGATGAAAACAGACCCAAGAGGACAGCACTCAGGTTGGGTTCCTGTGAGGGTGTAGAGCACAGGACAGGCTTGTGTACATTTTTCCTCTGCTTTTTTGCTCTCACCTGGGTTTTGGTGCAGTGAATTGTCTTGTCTCACATGGAATCCACTGAGGTGTGTGGTGAAGCTTGCTGATGGGCCCCACTTTGTCCCAATGCTAAACACATCCCTAGCATTACTCTTTTATTTTTGTGCTGCACAGCAGTTCCATGGTTGCTTCACCTGAAATTCCCCTCACTCTCATGGCTTGTTGCCAAATGACTCCATGGGGGAGAAAGTCTTGGGAGGGGAAATCAACATGTAGTTGTAATAATTACACACATGGACCATGGGCTTTTCTCCTGGGTGAATCTACAGCAGCTTTTCCCTGTATTGTGGTTTTTCTTATGCTGGGATCTTGGGTTTTCTTGCAGCTTTCCTCAGTGCCAGCATCTGAGCATGTGCTCGTAGAGGGAGATGGGGCAGAGGATGCTCCAGGGCTCCCCGGGCAGATGCTGACATCTGAGTGTGTCCATGGAGGAAGATGAAGCAGAGGATGCTCCGGGGCTCCCCAGGCAGATGCTCTCCTGATGATGGATTGAGAAAGTTGCCTGGAGCAAGGGGAAGGCAGGCAAAATTCCCCAGCTCAGCAATAAGGGCAGCCTTTGTTTAGCCCAGAGGAGGGGCTCAGTGGGTCGGAGGTCCCTTCGTGGGAATGGTGCTGGGAATGGTTTCCAGATGTTGGGAAGCTCCGGAGAGGTGGGGTTGGTGAAGAGAGAGCAACAACAGCAGATGTTCTGATGGAACAGGGGTTTGTGTGGTGCTGTGGGAAAAATCCCAGCTGGGGGAAGGGTTTGCCGTTGCAAAATTCCCCCTCACTCCCTAGAGCCCTGGCCACAGGGCAGGAGTGACCTCGGAGGGGTGGATGGGGAGGGTTTGGGCAGAGGAGGAGGCAGGCAAGGGGCTGCTCCCCCTGCCTGCACCCTCCCCAGCTGTCTCCAAGGGGAATGTGCCTAACGATGCCGTAGCTGACAGAAAGGGCCTTGCACTAATGGCTTATTGAGTGGCCTCACTTTAACAAATGAGGGAAATGAAGATGAGTGAGAGTTTAATTACCGATCCGAGCAGGGCTTTCCGCAGCAGTGATGGGCTCTCACTCCCCTTTGCCTGGCTCTGGGAGGGAGAGGGGGACCCCCCAGGCTCTCGGGGTGCCTGGCAGCACTGGAGATGGCTGCTTGGCCAGGGTGGGCTGGAGGTGGTTCAGGTTCCAAAGAGCATCCCCATCCAGAGAGGATGACTATAAATAATAAGAATAAAAGGGAGTATAAATAATTAAAGCAGCTCATAGTGAGTAGTTCCCGAAACGTCTGCCTGATTTAAAAACTAATTACTTGGAGGGTAATCACCACCAGAAGTGCACATATTTACCCACAATGCTGCTCTTTCCTCCTCTTCCTTTCACTCACCCTCCCCTGATTGCTATCCCAGGCATCGGCGCCCAGACTTATCACTCATCCACAGTGCACAATAAAGTGTGTTGTACTCGTCCATCTCCCTGATTAATAACGTCATTGGAGACCTGTTCAGGGAGGAATAAATCCTCTCTGGGTAGGAGGCCAGGTGCTGGCAGGAGGGGAAGCTGAGGCTGTGTGGTACCTGCAGAGCCCAAGCCCTCAGAGCTGGGAGCCCTCTCTGCCCCAAAGGGCCACCCCCTGCTCCAGGGATGGTCCCTTTGGATGAGCCTGTGCTGCCCAGAACACGGGGCACCACGACGAGCCTGGGTACCCCAGGGGGCTGTGTCATCACCTGCTCAGTATGAGCTGCTGTTAAGGGGCTTTCCTGGGCCATCACTCTCACACACCAGCCCAGAGTGCCCATCAAAACCTGAATCCGGTGCTGTGGGACCTGTCCCCATAGGAAACATCTCCCTTTGATGTGCAAGCTGGGCTGCAGCAGGCACAGGCAGAGCTGGTGATCTCAAGCTTTAATTACTGAGAAGCTGCTGCACTGCAGTTGAAAGCCTGGGGTTTTTTGATCATCTTTGCTGCATCTCAGGCAGAAAGGAGGATTTGTCCCTCTACCTCCACCCCTGTGCCAACTCCTCATGCCACCTCTGTCACACAGGGTGCTGGTCCAAACCCACCTGCTCCTTCTCAAAACCCCAGCAAAATCTTTCCTTGCCCACAGCAAGTACAAGTTTGTAATTCTTTGCTGCAGTCTAGTCTGTATTTATTTGCCTGAGCTCGTGTCTGGTCCTGTACAAATTAATAAATAACTCTCACCATCAGCCTGATTTAGGAGCAGCATTGCACTGCACTGCTTCATTTAGGAAAACAGAATAATTTATTCCTAACTTATGGGATTCAGGAGACTTCCACCCACAGCCCACGATATTTTCTCATTAACATTACCCAGCTAAGCTAAAAACTGCAATTTCATAAGTCATGCTTCCTTCAAAGGCACATTACCAGCTTCCCAGGGGCTCCAAAAGTTTACTGAAGCTTAAAGACATATCTCATAGCATGCAGTAATGTACCAAAGTCCCTTTTCTTAATACTACTGAAACCATCTTTCCTGGAAGTTTCCCTCCCCTGAACTCTTCCCATCAGGAATAACCTGCAAGGATGGCACCACGTGCCTGGGGGTTGGCAGTGATGGGCTTGAGCATCCCAACCAAGCTCTTACAAACAGCAGCACAACACAACATCATCATCACAACCTGTACTAATGACTAAATATGCCAAGCCAGGCCCCCTTAGTGGGGTTCCCAGCACCAAAATTTGTTGCAGACACGTGTGTGTGCAGCACAATGGAGGTTTAAGTGAGTGTTGCTGGGCAAGAGAACAGCATTGAGTCATTCTTTAACAAGAAGGTAAAAAGAAGAAAATATTTAGCTGGAAAACAAAATAAAAATCCTTTATCCTCTGCTCCAGGGCATATCTGGAAATGACATAAGCCAAAACAGTTCAGGTTTTGTAGTTTTATTTAGTGTTGGCAATTACCCACAGTGTGAGTGTGGGATGGAGGGCTGATATACAGGGAAATGGATGACTCTATGTGAGCTCCTTGTCACAAAGGACCATCAGAATCCAGGGCTTAGCAGTTATTTTAATCTGTGCACCATTTTTACAGCAGGCCTGTTGGCTTTTTTTTTTTTTTTTTTTAGGCAAGCCACAGCTGAACATGTTTGCTGGCAAAGTTTACAGACCCCATTTTTTTAAAACTACAAATTTTCACCTCTGAAGGACCATGTCCTGAGATAGCTTTGCAAAGACAGGGAAGCAGGAAGAACCTTAGTCCCTTCTGTACATCCCCACCATCTTACACTGCATTAGCCCAAGGCTTAAACTGTGTGAGAGCAGAGGAGTGCTCAGTGAGCCTTGCCACCAGCATTCCCCCTTCCCTGCCCTTCTCCTCTCCTGCCACCAGCCTCAGAAGAAAGTCAAGATTAAAATCATATTCCTAAAGCAAAATTACACATTGGAGACTCCCCGGCCCTCCCGGGAGGATCAGGGCATTCCTCTATAAATATCCATCCCGATATGTTTAATTTGCAGATGAAATTAAGCCTGGGAAGAAAGGGAAGGATGTCTTTTCATGTGTGGGCTGTCCGGCTTTGCCTTGAATATCAAAGTGAGACGTGTTACAAAGCACTGACTCTCTGGGATTATCTAAGAAACCTTGTAGGTCCCAAGTGACGGCAGCTTCGGGATCAAAAGGTGTGGTACTTATGCAGAAAGCCAGAAAAGGCCAGCGTGGTTCTCAGATCAGCCCCAAAGAGCCAGATCTCAGGTCAGTTTGCAGAGTTCAGAGATTTCCAAGGAAACAAGGAGGCAGGTGAGGAACCAGGAGAGGTTGGGCTTTCACGTGGACTTTGGATTAAATATTAACTCACTGCAGTGGGTTAGGAGGATAAATATTTTCATTAATCATGTATGTGCTCATTATGATGGTGAGAATAGACCATTCAAGCTTCATCTGCATGAGCTTTTCAACTCCAACCTCTCCTTTTCTGCTCGTAGCTTTTGTTAAAGCATCATTTTTATGCTTTGTCTGTTCGCAAAACTTTTTCCCACAAACAGTTTTATTGCTTTCAGCATTTTATTGGTTAGGCTTTGAAAGCACCAGCTGAAAAGATTTAGCATGAGGATAAATAGAGAGGAGAAAAAAGCATCTCTAGTTCAAACAAGGGAAGTGAAGTGGGGTGTTGGCCTATGGAGGGCCTGGGGTGGGAAAACAGCCCTTGCCAAAGGGATCTGCTGCCATGTGCTGGTGACACCTCACCACCCATTTCATTAAAAATTAGAATTTTTCCTCCTTTCCTCCAACTTTATTGTACTTTTCAATCATCATAACTCCCTCTAGCTTTCCTTCCTTTCTGTTTTAGCAGCTCTTTTCAATTATTTGGTGCTTTCCTTTTTGTTCCAGTAATTTTTTTTTAAAGACTTGAGTGGAAGGAAGAGGGAAGATAGATTGAAAGTTATGCTAGAACAAAAAAGTGGATATATGGCTGAGAGTCTAAAACCTTATCATTAACAATATTTAATAAGGAAAGAAATTATTGAGCAAGCTGAAATGTCTGAAAGTGACTTCTGAAAGTCTCCAGAATGCAAGGGATCTTATCCAGTGGAGAAAGCTGGTGGATGAAGATACAAAGGATTTGGAAGGAGCATCTCTAATGACCATCTGCCTCACTATAAAGATTTATGGGTGCTGAGCTTAGCTGCCTCTGAGGGACTCATTTCTGGGTGAAAATAACCCAAGGGGTGGCATCTTGGAGGTGCCTTCTGTGCCCCAAAAGAAATCCCTGTCCCGCTGGCACCCTCCGTGTCCCCCTGCGCTCTGGCTGCAACAGATTTTCTCCTCTGGCACATGCAGAAGTAGACACAAAACCCAATTTCAGCCCTGTGGAGGAAAGAAGATGACAGGGATGCCTGATGTTTCCTTTCCTGAGCACTTCTGCAGTCTGGTGTGAAGGAGGAACAGGCAGATTTGAGGTCATGCCAGCAGCCATAGCTGAGATGTTTCCCACTGGTTTGGAAGCTCTGGTCTTGGACCTACCCTGCCTCAATCTGGCATCTCTGTTATCTTTTTCAGAGCACACCACGCTCTCAGTGCTTCTTGCTACAGGAGAAAGCTGATTTTAAAAGGTTTTTTTGCTATTGTCAGCCAGGCCAGTGTGCTAGATCACAAATGTCGGCATTGGAGCAACGTGGGCACACCGAGCTGTGTGACATTTGCTGGAAACAGGGCACAGAAAGAGGAGCTGTGCCATGGTAAGGGGTGCAGGGACTCCTCCTGTGCTTGCAGGGACACTCTGATGCTTCCCTGCTCCTGCTGTCTGAGGCACCTTTAGTACCTGCTGCATGTTACTGTCACAGTGCAAGGACCAGGGGAACGGGGTGGCCTGATGAACAGTTGCACAGTTGTCTCCCTGCTGGTGCAAAATTAGCTTAATTGAAGAGCAGTAAGTGCCATCAGCTGCTGGTGCAGGTGCTCCACTCCTAAACCCTCCGGAGGGCTTAAAAGCAGCAGCTGTTTGCTCTTAGGAGTGATGGGAGTGGGGGAGGAAGTGTTGCCTTGAGCCAGGATGTGTGAGACTGGTCTGACCCAGAGCTCCTGAGATGGTTCTGTCCTGCTGGCAACTTCTGTGAGAGCTGGAGCTGCCATGAAGGAAGAGGTTGGTTCAATGAGTTTTTATTCTGCTTTAAGTATAAATGTAATTTCACGTGCTCTCCAAAAGCCCAGAGATGTGCAGGTACATCCCTGTGTGTGCTCTGCCTCGAGCAGGGATGAAGTGGGGTTTGTGTATTTGGTTTTGATTATGCAAAGTGGGATATTTAGGGGCAAGGGGGAAAAATTGTTTGTTTTCTGTCTGGTGGAACACTTGTTGTCTGCAGCCTGAGCTCAGACTGAGGGTTAGCTCCAGAGCTCTAAAGCACAGGGAGATGCAGCGAAGCAGAGGCTTTGAGCAGTGGCTGGAAAGATGCAATTTCCATCTCTGCAGCTTTCCAAGGACTGTGGTGTGCCAAAGCTGAGTGCTCTGAGTTTGATACCAATGTGGCTTTGCAGTCAGCAAGCTGATCCTTGTTGTGCCAGTTATGGTTTGGCAGAGACTGGATTAACTGGTAGTTTCATTCCTACTAAACTGGGGTGGATGTACACAGCAGAAAGGGCCTTTTAGCAGCCAGAGCCTGCACAGATATATTGTTATTTAAGCACAGCTTATATACACATATTTCATAGTGGGGTTTGGGGGTTTTTTCTATCAAAATTTCTGTGTAAAACTTGGTGAGGAAGGATGTGAGAGAGTGTCTCTAAGCTGTCCCTATGAGCTGTGATCCCCTAATGCTAGAGTACTTTCTCAGGCATATTGGTGGGAATAGCAACTGATCCCAGCTCAGGTCTGTGCATGCTCTGAGTCAGTGTAGTGTGAGTCCTGTTCCTTTTCTGTGGGGTCCTGGTCAACCATTTCTCTGTCCTGTACCATGTGAGGTAAACTACTTAGTGACCAAAACTTTTCCCAGTGAGCTACAAGAAGGTGGTAACAGAAGTTGTGCTGTTGGTGGGCTCTGCAAGCCTGCAGTGATGACTGGTTGCTGCAGACTCAGGACTGGAAAATCCTGTGTTATGGTGAAGTGCCCTATCTAAAAGATGTGCTTGGAGGGCTCTTGTGCCTCTGTTTGCTCTGCTGCAGCTGCTTGTGCTTGGGAACAGAATGGGCAGTTGCTTAATGCTGCTCCCTCTGTCAGCAGGACAGGGAGGGTCATCACCTCTGCTCCAGGGCTGCTGCATTGCCCAGTTTTTGGGGCTGAGGCTGTGTCAGCTCATCAATGCAGCTACTGCTGTGTATGTTCAGGGTCCAACTGTCTTCAATCCAAATGGTTGTGTTTAAAATCAAGCCTGCTGAGCTGGGATGGGGGGAGCATCAGGGCTGATGGCCTGGACACCTCACAGCTCGGTGCCCACCATGGCTCTGCAACTCCTTAAAATAAAAATGTGGTTGATTTTTAGAACACCAGTCTCCTCAGAGAGCTCTGAACATGGGCAGGGAGGGGTGGCAATGGTCTCCACAGCCACAGGTGTGTGAGGGGAGGTGGTCTCATCCCCCTCCCCCTGGTGCAGGCAGGAGCAGTTGGCCCCAAGTGGCTTTCCTGGAGGATGAACACCCCCATCCCTTGGACTCCTCTGCTCCTGAGCAGTGATCAAAGTGCAGCTGTTCCATTTCATAACCCAAGTAAACACTTAAAAAGCAGAATCACTCCCGAAGTACTGCGGGGATGGTGTTTTGAGTCTTGGCCGCTTCGCCTGGGAAATGTTCTCCTCTGATTCAGCTTGTTCAAATCATCTTACCAGTTCTTAGCAAGACAAAACCCTGTGTATCCTGAAGGCAAGTATATTTGGGCAGAGCAATAAGAGAGACTTAAGAGGTTTGGAGGTTACAGTGGGGAAACAGCAGTTATTCCCAATAAGCAGTGTTAAATGAAGTGCTGCTGACAGTAGCCTGAGGCAGGTTCAAGAGTTTCAAGATTTGCAACTAAGAGATTAACCAAAATAGATGTCTTATTACAGGCAAGTTTGTATCTAAATCATTTAAAGTACCTTTAGATGCTGTAATGTTTTTCTTCCTAAGTTCTCATAGTATATCTGCAGCTTCCTCCTGGATTTCAGGGGCAAGCCTTGAAAGAGTCCTTGATCTTGGTGAGTTTAAGACCCTCTGATGGGGCAAGAAGGACCCAGTGGATCAGCAGGTTCCCATTTGATGGGAGTTTGCCTGAGCAGTGATCCTCTTTTACACAGAGGAGAGATCCTGGCCCAAGTCAGGCAAGCTCCACGTGCTCAGAAAGAAAGGAGGGAAAAAGTGATGGTTAGAGGGAGCTGATCTGAACCTGAGGAGCAGCCTGGGGTGCTGATGCTGAGACAGGAAAATGGGTGTTTGCTATTTGTATGAGTCTTCTGTACTCCTTGTGTTTGTTTAAGTCAGGAGCAGTTGATTTCTGGAAGCTCACGAGGGTTGGGATGTTGTTTTGCTTGGGCAGTCGTGCACCCCTGTAGAGATGAGCTGAACAGTCATGCAGGGCTGGGGCCCTGGAGAGGGATGGGTTTTTCCCAGTAGGGTGTTTAGGGGTTTCAGCAGCAGTCAGGGATGATGTGCAGGTGGATCAAAAGGTCTGTGAGAGGAAGATATTGATCCTGACCCAAGGAATACACCAGAGTGGAAACCAGGGAAATGACTGGAGATCTAAAGAGGTTTCCAGCTATGAGGGTTAAAAGTGCTGAAACCACCCTGGAGCAAGGAGGGCCCAACAGGGGCTGGGTGACACACCATCTCAGGGGGAGTTACTAAGGCTCAGTTTCCCAGACCTGGAATGCCCAGGGATCTGGGAAATGGGTCCTTCTGTATGAGGCCACCTTGAGCTATACTCAAAATGTGAAATACTACTTTTTCTCTTGATTGTTTCCAAGGTTCTAAAAATGAATGACATGACCCATGTTGTTAGTAAACCTGAGATTGCAAGTTTTTCTCCATGCGAACAAGGAAAAATGTCTTCAAGTGTCGTTGCAATATTATTTTTAAAAAAACCCAACATTGAAGCCATGTCCCTCCAGGGAATCAGATATTCATGGTGATCTGGTGGCAGTGTCACCTCCCCTGTCCAGCAAGTGTGCAAGATGTCATTTCAAAAGCAACATAAAGGAAATAAAAGTTAAGTTTCATTTTCAGTTTCTCATGTTGAGTGAGCTGTGTATGGACAGAGAGAGGTGGCAGTGTGGCCTCACATCCCCTCTGGTGCTAATGGCTTTGCCAGGGGTTGCCAAGGAATGTTGCAAATGCCAGGTAAGAGTTATAGAACCTCTGTGAGCTGAGGAAGGGTTGCTTTATCGCTGGATAGGTGAGGGAACTGCATCTCAGAGGTCCTGCACAGCCACCAGCAGTCAGTTTTCCCTTTCAGTACAACAGAGGGATATAGGATGTTGTACTTGTCAAGGCTCTTCCAAGGAGTTTGCAAAGGATAACTGGATGATGGCTATCCCACAAACCCTCTTTAAATGTAATGAGGGGCCTCGTGCAAGAGGATGAAGGAAACATGGATGAAGGAAACAAGGCTGAAATGTGTGATGAGTGCCCTGCTTTTACAGGATTCTGCACAGCTTGCCAGTTTGAAGGACCAGGTTGCTCCAGGCTTTCATTTCCTGCAGTGAAAGTGCAGACTCCAAGCATTAAAGGCAACAGATGGAAACCTGGCTTTTCTGGAAGCTTTTAAGGATATGCCCTGCCTTTCATAATCACTGCAGGTCTATGAGCTGGGGCTTTCACTGCCAAATCCCCCTTTCATGCCTCCTTCCCACGTGTGGTCCATCACCTTGCTGGTATCCCTGCCCTACTCATGGGGCTGAGGGTTTAATTACACTGAGTAGCTGGAGTAATCCCATCCTTGACCCCTTTGGGGGAAGCAGAGGACTCCAGGGTTCCACCTGCCTTGTCCTGTTGAAGCAGACAGGACTCTGTGCCATGTGGTGGGATGAGTTGAGTTTGGATTAGTCTTGATTTTCACCTGGCCCCAGACATGGTCTGTGTTGTCATTTCTGCTGCTGTATTTATCAGGACTCATGACAGTTGGTGTTTGCATTTCTCCTGGAGTCTGGTGGTCTGAGAGCATCCCTCCTCCCCAGGGGAGCCTTTCTAGCCCTGGAAGGGGCAGAGGGGCACTTCAGCAAGTGAAGCCTGGCATCCTTAAAATATTTGATTTCTGCAAATACAAGGAGTCCAAGCTTATTTTATGAAAATATCATTAAATTAGCAGTAAAATTAACTATTTAGAAATTCTGTTTTATTGTTTTGGATTGTTTGGAAGAGGACCACAGGACCTGGCACTGCCCTGCAAGGCTGCTGGCAATGCCCCTGGTTTTTGTGTGTGCTGGAAGCATCAGAGCTATTGTCCAAGGGCAGATGAGGACATGAGGGCTCATCCCACGTGAGTTCATTGCCACAAACCCCTCTGGGGCACTGTAGAGATCCCAGCAGGTGCTATGCACGTGGGATGTTTGGGAACAGAGCTGGATGTGCAGGGCTGCCAGTACAGCCACTGGCTTTCTCCAAAAGGAGCCACAAGTATTTGCATCATGATCTTCTGAGACAGGGGTCAGCCTGGGGAAAGGCAGCTCCTAGTGTCTATGAAATGTTTCATGAAGTCTGTTTTGCTGGATTTTGGCAAGAGAGACCTTAAATCAACATAGGATTTTAAAAGTGGGAGATGTAGAACAGCTGCTATGGGTGTAAAGAAGCCAGGAAAGTAGGGGAGGGCAATGCCTGTGGGTGTTTGCTTATGGACCTTGACAAGTGGGAGGCCTTCCTTTGATTTTAATTGGCATCAGGAAGATCACTGGGGCCTCGGAGCCCCAATCACCATTCAGGAGAACTGGGTGGGTCTGAAAGGTGCCTCTGCACTGTGGAACTGTGACAGTGATGTTGAGGCAGGGAAGGGGCAAAGGAAAAGGCAGGAGGTGAAAATGGAGAGGGGACACTTCTATCCATCCCTACCCAGACTTGTAAAGGCTTAAAAGTACCCAAAGCCCAACAACCCACTGGTTTCAGGAATGTGTCACAAGCACAGCTTGGTGAGCACCCCAGGGCATCTCCCATCTGCATGTGCTGCCTGGGGCATCTGTGGGGCTGGACCATCCTGGGACAGGCATCTCTCACAAGGACAATCCCCCTGATTGCACTTGGGGTGAGATGAATCATTCCTGTACAGGCTGGTTGCCTCAAGTGCAAAGGCAGCCAAGGGTGACTGGTGCAGACCTCTGTGTCCCACTCACGGACACACAGAGAGTAGGGCTGGAATCCCTCCTGTAATCTCTGCTAGAGACCTGACATAGACAGAAAATCTCAGAGAGGGTCTTGTCCAGCCCATGCCCTCCTTTCTGGCCTTCAGCATCAAATTCTTTGGAGTAGGATATAAGAAACCTGCTCTAATCTGCCTGGAGGGGAGGCTTGTCCTGGTTAGGATACAGCACGTTTTATCCCTTGCATTAGATGAGCATTCAAATAATTTAACAGTGGATGTTCTCATCCTTCATATGCTGCTGGAGTTGTTTTTGTGGCTCTAATGCTTTCATGACCTCAATAATGTCTTCTGCGAGTGCGTTTCTCAGGTTAATTATGCATTAAGTTTACATAAGGCTTTTCCGTTTTTAATCAGTTCTGAACCTGCTGCCTTCGGGTGTGCTGGATGCTCTGACACTCAGGCACTGCTGGGGGGGCTCACAGGAGTGCTGTGCCCACCTTTCCACCCTGCCAGTTCTTATGTACCCCCTGGGGTGGCTCCTTTATCTGTCACCATGCTGCATAAGCACTCCTGAGACTTCTGGCTTTGTTGTCACCTGTACAAGCTCCTCTGACATGCACTGCAGCAACATAACTCCATAAGGGAAGGTGATTACTGGTGTGATTGAGATCAGTTGTACTCAGCTCTCTTTCTTTCTCTACGGGCTGGAGAAGTGTGTGTGTGCCTTGCAAGAGCCTGCCTGGGAGCTGCTGGGAGTTTTCATTCTTAAACAGGCTCAATCTTTCCCGTGTGACCTGTGTGAGTACAAGAAAATGGGTAGAAAAATGGTGTTTCTCTCTCTTTTGGAGACCTATTTCTCTTTCTCTTTGCTTTCCTCTAGGCTTCCTTTCTGGTTTCATAGCAATCTCTTTTGAGCTGGATGAGCTTTTCTTTTTTCTTGTAAGACCTTGAAAGTAAGGGTTATGGTAAGATTGCACAGAAGCAATTTGGATAACGTGATTCTTTCTTCAAGGCAAGTGCTTCTGTTTGCAAAGTAACTTGGCAGCCTTGTGTATTTTGGATTTAGGCATCCTGGTGTATAAGCCAAAGCTAACAGATATTAATTAGTTGGAGGACTGATACTGTAATGAGGGCAGTCGCTCGCAGAGGTTGGCATTTTTATTTTAAATGCAAGTAATTAAAGAAAAAGTTGTGTTGAAAAAGTCAGTGTTAAGAGATGTTATATAAATAACACACCCTGGGTGGTGAGAGTTGGGGAGGAAGTTGAGGGAAAGAATAGCAGCTGTTTTGACAGTGTAGTGGCTGCTGTGATGTCTGGTTATGGAGGGATTATCCCTGTAGCAGGGGGGAAAAAAAGGAGCAAAGAAGTGTGGTTTTAAAATCATGTCAGAAGAGAATGATGGTGAGTTGGAAGAGCTTTGCCAGTGTATTTGGAAATGCACAAGGGAATTGTATTTGGATGATTCCCACAAAGCTGGTCCAAGAGGCAGAGATGTAGGTGTCGAGCCTGCAGTGTAGACTTCAGGTTGGAGAAATAATGCAAGGTCCTGAGTGTGCAGCCTGACGTTTAAAAGGGATCCTGTAAAACACTTCCCAGCCCCTCATTCAGGAGGAAGTCTGTGGGGAGGAGAAGTTCTGAGTGAAGCCTGTTTGGTGGCTTAGTTAACCACTGGCATAGCCTGGTAGGCAGGAATGTTCAGAGCCCAAGGGCCAAAGCCAGGGATGAATCTATGGAGCTGTTTGAAGCACAGGATACCCTTGATTTATGTTCCCAGCAGTGTGTGTGATGGGAGGAGTTAGAAAACAATCAGGTCCAGATGTGAGATATCTGACAAGGGTGTCCTGGAGATGCCCAGAACATGTCTGGAGCAGGGAATGACAGTACCTGTCCTGTTAGCCCAGGGAAGTCCCAAGGGGTTCTGCAGTTGAATTTCTCTGCCCCCACTGGTGGTGAAACAGAGATTGTTATCTCAAGGGTGGTTGTGTCCAGCCTTGAGATAGAGAAGAGACTCTGGAAATCACAACCAGCCCAAGGAGCAGGGAGTCATGCAGAGGGGAAAAGCCGCAGTGCTGAGCACTTCCCACTGCATGTGGGCTCTGCAGCCCACAACTCACCTGTCCCCAGCACCCTGATGCCACTGGCCAAGCCAGGCTTGGCAAAGTGGGCTTCCCATGGAGGTCCTTCCCACAGAGGTCAGAGTCTGGCCAGCCTGGGCTTCTGAGTGCCCACCCAAAATTCACCTCTAAGCAGGCTGAGCTGCCCCAGGGGTTTGCATGATTGGGACTTGAATTTACCTGTGGTGGGGAGGCTGGATGTGCCAAATCGTGTGGGGCATTGCAGTCATTTATGGGGTTTTAACCATTTGTTTCCCTTCTCCAAAACCCAGCACTTGGCATCGATGGCCAAGTCCTTCCTCTTCTCGGGGTGGTATATTGTGAAGGAGAAAGTGGATGAGGAATGCAAATCAAAGCTAAACAATGTGCTTTGCCATCTTTTTTTTTTTGTGTGTGTGTGTGTGTGTGTAAGAAGCTTAATATATTAGCTAATCATGTGTGTAAACAATCTTGATATGCAAACTGAAAAGTAGCATCCCCCTGGCGTCAGCTGCGTTGAGCTTCCCCATTAACCTCTCCAGAGCAGGAAAACCTTCCTGAACAGCCATTTCGGAGTGTGCAAAATTGATTTTGTGTTCGGCCTCCTCAGTGGGAGAAGATGGCGGCGCGGAGCCGCGGGCGCCTCTTCCGCTCCCTCCTCATGTTTTTGAGATATCCTCCTTTCCCCCCCGTGTCCCGGTGATGGAGGACGGGTGGGTGCGGTGCCAGCGGGTCACTCCCACCACCCGGGTGTGTGGGTCCCTCCCGGCGCCTTCTCTTGAGCAGAAACAATAAAAAAAATCCCAAATTTACGGCGGCCCCGCCTTGGGTAATTTCCACAGCGCCAAAGACCCCCTGCCTCCCACCCCCTTCGTGTGCATCTTCTCTTAATTAATTAATACTGCATTCATCACCGCTTAATTCCCGTTTCCGTAGCACCCGAGGAGGGGGGCTGCCAGCAAAGGCGGGTGCTGAGACAGTCTAGATCCGCTGTCTTAGTGGAGGAGCTTAATTAGCCCCCGTGACAATATGGGCTCGTTTCCCACAGCCCTGTAACGGGCGATTTCCAACCAGCTTCTCGTGCCCAGCAAAGGCAGCCCCGTGTCCCCCGTGCCAGTCCCCATCCAGCTGGCTTGTGTGTGCTTGTGAGGAAAGGGGATCTGCTGCAACAGCTCCCCAAATTAAAAAAAATAATATTAAAAAACCCACAAATCGGCTTTTTTTTTTTTTTTTTTTTTGAGCTTGGTGAGGGACGGGAAGCAAAGCAGTTGGGTTTGGTCTGTCCCAGGGTCTCGGTTCTGGGGCTGAACCACATTGGGCTGTACAGAGTCCAGTACACCCCTCGCTGCTTGTAGATGTGCTTGTTAGTGTTGTAGGGCTTCTGGTCTCCTTTTCTTTCCATTTTTCACCTTAAACACAACCTGTTGGCGCTTGTGGTGTGTCCTCTGCTGAAATCCTCTGCGTTACCCTGTGCCACAGCCCTGATGGGGACGTGGCTGGAGAGCCAGCCAGGGCAGCCTTGCAGCGTTAGTGGGGCAAAACACCAAATGAACCAGCAAACAGGAGCTGCTGTGGTGATTTTAGTGGAATAGGACCTCTTGAGGGCTTTCTGGAAAGACAGGTGATGTGCTTGCCAAAGCATTGGTTTTGTGGTGTGCATTGGAGTTTAGATGGGTGACTATTATTTTAAGGTTTCTACCTCCCCATCTTTGAACTCTTCTCCCCTCTACAAAAACCCTGAGGAGAAGGAAACCCCACGTGCCCTCATAACTCATTTGTCAATGGGGTGGTGACCATGGGTATGTGTGTACACGCTTTCACAGATCCCATCTGTGGGCCCCACATTTAAGGTAAGACGGAGAGATCCAGAGCGTGTGTGAGGATGAAAGATGGAGAAGGGAACAAAAGCAGCAGATCCACCGCAGCGCCGGGCCGGGCTCCTTGCCAAGACTGGCTGCGGCTCCCAGCCCTGGTCAGGGTGGTGGTTCCCCCCATGCTCCTGCCCGATCCTCGGGGGCACGGGCTGCTCGTGGGCCAGGGTGTGAGGGTGGCTCTGGGCTGGGATGTGGGATGTTGTGTCACCCACGCCCTTCCCACCGCTAGACAGGAGCGCGGCACCGGCGCTCCCGCAGCCCGGCACGCGTGTCCCGCGTGACTCGCATACGCAATGCAGCCATGCTTAACGAGCGTGAGTAATTATGCCAGGCAGAGGGCTGAGGTGTGGGGGGCGCTCAGGGTTGGGTGTGTGTGGCGGCGTTTTTTGCTCTATTTTTTTTTTTAATTTTTTTTTTAAATTTCTATTTCCTTCCACCCTTTTATTTCGCCTCCCTGCCCAACCCGTGGCGTTGAAACTTGGCCACCTCCTTGGCAATGGCTTTGGGAAGACCGGGGACATGGGGGTCAGTTGGCACAGCAACTGCTGTTCGGGGACAAAAGGAGGCTTTTTTTTTTTGCCCTTTTTTTTTTTTCTTTTTTTTTCTTTTTTTTTTTTTGCAGCGACAGTAGCAGCTGCCAGCCAGAATAGCAAATCCGTGCGACTTGGCACCACTCCAGCTTCCTTGAGGGTTGCAGAGGGATGGTATGTTGGAGGGTAAGACTAGCTAATTAATCTTCTGGCAGGGAACAATGTAATATCAGACAATTACAAAGACAGAATGAAATTGCTATAGTGGGAAGGCTGGCATATGAATTTCTCAAAGGGTCCATCCCTCAGTCCTCTGCCGTGTTACTTTATATGCGGGAGAAGCACCGACTGTACATGTGCTTTTCTGTTGTGTGGGGGTTTTGTGTGAATTGAATTATGTGTTTGGAGGAGGGGCAGGAGGATGAACGCTTGCTCACAGGAGAAGCTTTTTGAGGAGTAAGAGGGAGAAAGAAGAGTCATTCCAAGCAGATACATTCCCTGCCAACCAGCCGTGCTGAGAGGGCAGACCTGGCACACTGCTGATCCTATCGGCTCGTAGGGTTGGCAATTTTTTTTCCAGTTATTTTTTGTGACTGCACTATGATATCTGATGGCTACAGCTTTCGGAAGGAAGATCTCACTACTGGGCAGAGAGGGACTGATTTACTTCAGCCGTTCTTCAAAGAGAAACCCTCAAAGAGCTTTGGAGCCGCTGAAAGTTATTGGGGGAAAAACACCTACCAGCTCAGCGGTGGTAATTGCCAATAATGAGCTGTAATCACTGCTACCTACAGTTGGGACACGGTGATGAATAGGGCAGTGCAAGCTGCATGGTGCAGGCTCCCTGTCTGTTTATTTGCAGCGGGGAAAGAATTAGGAAAGTCTCATTTATCCTGGAGCACAGGAAAGCATCGGTGGGAGATCAGCTTGTGCAGAATTAGCATAGGAAACCCCTCCTCCCTTCTCCTCCTCGCCAGGCGTCGGGGATAAGCTAATGAGTCTCCTCCCTCTGCATCTCCCTCCCAGGATGAAACTTAATGCGGTGGGATCTCTAGAAGTGTCATTAAACAAAAAAGCAACATGCAAACAGTATCAGACAAATTCTCTTTGCGATGTTGTGTGTGAGCGTCTGCGCCTGAGGCCTCTGGAGACGTGGCCAGGAGCTGCTTCGAGCCAGGAGGGGAATTGGAGCAACTCCAGCTCGGTTGTTCTTCCTCCTAAGGAATTCGAGTAGGTTTTTGTTTGGTGCCTGCATAGATCAGATGGTGCAGAGACGATGTTTAAAAACCACTGCAAGCCCCTCCTGCTGCCTTGGCTGCTGTGCTGAACTGCCAGTTGTCACTGAAGCTGTTGGAAGACTTAGGCTTTTTTTTTTTTTTAAGAGAGTAGCAGTGTCAAGTGCTGGATTAGCAGGCTGGGGCCCCTTTTCCAAGATGCAGATGAGGAGCTGCACACAGCCTGGTCCTTGTCCGGTCCCTGAAAGGCATCCTGGTGGGTGTCCATCTGTGGGTGTTTTTCTGGATATTTTTCAGGGCTGGCTAGATATCAGAAACATTTTCCACGGAGTTTTGTTAGGGACGAAGGTTCCATTGCAGAGTTCCATCAGAAGTCCCCTGGTGTGGGGCATACAGATGTGGAGCTCCTTATCTGCCCCAGCCTAGGCTCCCTGTGGGAAACCAAAAACTTCCTTGCACACCCAAAAGAGATGGATCCCAAAAG
This sequence comes from Manacus candei, assembly GCF_025592945.1. NCBI lineage: Eukaryota > Metazoa > Chordata > Aves > Passeriformes > Pipridae > Manacus > Manacus candei. Next base: position 8,314,641 of record NW_026138095.1, on the reverse strand, counting down.
CCAAGTCTCTGCTCCCACCATTTTCTGTGTTTGCTCTGAGGGTCCCAAGTGCTCGGATGAACAGTGGCTGTTCCTTCCCTCGGTACAGAGGGGATGCATCCTCTCCCTTTCTGGAGGATGCAGAGCTCAGCCCAGCTGTCCCTTTGGTTCCTGCCCTCATCCTTCTACCTACAACCAACCAGACCTCCAGAGCCTGAGGTTCTGGGGAAAACTCTTTTAAGATCAGCCCAGTTTATGCACCTGAAGGAAAAGGTCTTGGACATTTCCTGGCCGGATAGTGATGGCTGTAGTAATGGATGCTTATGAGCAAGAGTGAAGAAATTGAAATTATCCAGATCACTTCGTAAACAGCATTTCAGTTAGAAATGATCAAATTTAGTCCCTATTGTGGAATGTTTGAAACTCTGCTAAGGACTCTCCCAGTTGTGGTCTCCTGTCTAGATCCAGCCCTGCTCTCAGCTCTGTGTGCACAGTCTGAGTCCAGCAGATCTGTTCCTGCATGGAAGTGGAAGAGACAATCTGAGTGACTTCATAGTCAATAACTGACACCAGAGATGCTTCTGTAAATTAACGAGTGCATCTTCTTGATTATGCTTCAAAGTTTTTGCTTTATGAATCTTTCATGGAGCTCTCTACAGTGGAAAAAAAAAATCTGTAGTACTGAAATTTTACCTTTTAAAACAATACAATAAAAAAATCCTAAACCCCACCCTTTCACAGTCAGTTGACTCAGTAAAAATCATCTGCTGGGTCCTCCTTATGTGCACTCTGTGGGGCTGAATTTGCCCATGGTGGTGGGTATATCCAAACATGTGTGTGTGCTAAAAGGCTAATAATGGTCTGGGCACTCTTTGACCTGAAGTTGTGAGCCTTAATGCTGCCAAAATTCCTTCCCTGTGGCAGGGTATGTCTCCCCTCAGGTCTGGCTGAGCCTCTCCAAGACAACTTCTGGAGTTAGGAAATTTAATTTGTAATAAATCTGCATTACAGTACAAGTAAATCTGCTTCAGTGGCTATAAAAATTAATTCCTTATCCTAAACATTATTATATAGCTTTCAAAATGAATTGACTGTGGTTGGTAGCCTAGTATGTGCCATTATTGGTAATTAGTGTAACAAAATAACGTTGCTGTAATATTTCCTGTCTACCCCTCCCCCAGCTGGGAGCTGTTTCCTATTAGAGAATCAGAATTGCAAATGCAATGCTTGTGTGCAAGCTGCTGGCTTTGATTTTTATTTTTTTATATATATATAATTTTGTGGGTGTTGGAAGTCAGTCTGTTCCTGCCTGTGGTTTTCCACGATCATTTGCTTCTGCCAAAGCTTTGGCCTGGCACAGGGCACCCTTAGATCCTGGTGCTGCAGGGGCTGGGTGCTACCTGGAGGTGCCCATGTTCTTGAGTCTCCTTTGAGCTTTACCTCGTGTGCAGTTGCTGCTGAGATCAGAGTCACAGGACGGTTCAGGTTGGAAGGGGAGCACTGGTGGGGTCATCTGGTCCAACCTCCCTGCTTTGCACGGGATTGTGTCCAGATGGTTCTGGAATATCTCCAGTGGTCGTTTACATCTCCCAGGATCTGGCCCTTGTGATGTGTCTTGCACAGAATGTTTTTATTAATAGTTTTTTACAGTGATCCAAACGTACCCTTGCCTTTATCCAGAAGATTGGCTTGTCCTAGAAGACATGATGGATCCCCTTGGAGACAACTGGGCAGCTCCTGAGTCTGCCAAGAGGCAGAGGGAGGCAGAGACCCCCTTTTCTGAAGCAGATGACAGATGAAGGATAGGCTGGAGCAGCAGTTTCTGGGCAGCCAGAGGTGTGTGTAGCAGAAAGATGCCCACACATGTCAGGCTGAAAGGATCTGAAAAACTTTCCTGGGCTCTTGCAACTGGACAAAGCCAGTTTTCAAACTTTACTCTGTTGGCTTGATTAAGAGACATGAACAGGATTCAAAGGGGGATGGAAACACAGTAGAAGCAAGTCAGAGTTAGTTTATACATTTCTCCCTCTCTGTGCTAGATTGAAGGACACTGTTGGGCAGCTTTGGCTCCACAGCCCCGTTTTCAACGTGTCCAGGGCCACCTTGCCTTGGGCTGCTCCTTCCCACTGTGGGGCCAATGGTTATCAGACCCAGTTCCCATCCCAAATGTCCTGGGATAATCCCTCAGGAGCACCCATAATAAACACTTCAACAGTGATGACCAAAACAGCTCTTGGCATTTAATTTGTGGGGTGTTCCGTTGGGTTGGTTTTTTCCCACCATCATAGATTTGGGGGTTTTTTTCCTCATGAATTTTCAGTCTTCACTGTTGCCTTTTGAAATACTCCTCAGCAGCCACGTGGCTTATAAAGAAACTTGGTTCTTCATAGAGTCACAGAGTGCTGTGGGCTGAAAGGGACTTTGAAGGTCCCATGGGCAGGGACATGGTCTGCTAGACCAGATTGCTCCAGGCCCTATCCAACTTGGCTTTAGGGAATGAAAGTTCAGGTTCTCCTGTAATTTTCTGACTCTGGGATCTGGCATTTTCCTATGAAATGACTGATGTAAAACTTAACAGCTCTGTAGTAAGAACCTGGGGCCAGAGAAATGGGAAGCTGTGGGGAGACTGGATTCTTTGTGCTGTCCCCAGCATGGAGTTATTTCTTGAGTTTTGATGACATGACAGCTTCAGAAGTCTGCAGATATGCCCTGGACTCAGTCACCCCATATATCACAGAGCTGAAAAATGCAAAAACTAAGCAGTAAAGCTGAGTAGGAGATAGATTTGCCATCCTGGAAAACGTTCAAGATTTAGATACAGAAATAATAACAATATCGGTATCGTTCTTGGCCCGGATGAGGATGGTAAATCATAATTCCAAAAATCAGCAAGTTACAAAGAGAACAGGCTGTGCCAGCTGAAACCTTTGATTTGGCCCAGGCTGGTTTTGGTAGCTGAGCCTTGGGTTTGTGCTTTGGCTGGAGTTGGACAAACGCAGCTCATTTGAGCTTCAGGATCCAAATTCACTGCGAGCTGAGGGAGGAAAATAAATTGCACGTTGGAAGTGACAGAATCATGACTTCAGGACTTTTTCCAACTTTTTTTTTTTTTCTCTTAGGTCAAAGGATATGGAAGTGATACTAAACAGGATTTTGAACTGATTAATTTTTTTTAATATAAAACCCCACACCAGCAGGGCCACTGGGGGTGCCTCAAGCCTCTACCCCAACACTCCTGTGGGATGGGAGTGTTGTTTTGGGTGTCGTTGGTAATGGCCAGGAAAATCAGTTAATTTTCTTCTTTTTAACTTCCTTATTGAAAGGTCCATACCTCAGGAGTTTGCCTGGAATTAAGCATTTTTAAGCCCTTTGACCATTTCCTCGCATTCTCTCAGTTTTGTAAAAAAAAAAGTTACTTTTCTGTGATGCCAAACAGACCTTTTTAACAAAGTTTGGTGGTTTTTTTATTTTCTTCCTGTCTCATGTCACTGGCAGCCGAGTTTGCTGAAGTCTTTGTGCATAAACTTCAAAATGTTCAGCTCTTTCATCAAAGTGGAAAGTATCTGTTTTTCTTCATATGCATATTTCTGCATTTTTCCCTCAGTTTTCTTCCTCCCAACCCCAAATCTCTCCCTCATCCTTGCTCAGCTGTTTCAAAGGACCCCATCAAAGTTATTTCAGCTTCCTTCTTGATGTGAACTCAACATTTCTGTATCTTTTTAATGAACCATATAACTCTGGAGGAGAAAAATTAACAAAACCTCTAGCAAGTCAGTGTGGTGAATGAGTCCTTACTGGAGACAGCAAAAAGCAGATCTCCTGTTTGCACAAAAAAACTCTGCAAGTCTTGGTTTCTCAAATGAAGCCAGTCTCAAAGATTTAAAAAAAAAATCTGAAAAAAAATTTTGAGTCAAATTAAATATTTAATTTCAATAAAATCAAAGTATTTCAAACATATTTCTTTGTAGATTTAATATTTTATGAGAGAAGCCTAAAATTAGACGTAGAGTTGTTTCTCTGGGGAGAAAACAGAGGTTGGTTTTGTGTATTTTAAAGAAAAAATAAATCCATCTCGTAAATGTACTTTTTTTTTTTTTTTTACAATATGAGAATTTCAATATGATGCTGTCACAGCACCCTTTGCAGAAAGAAACCTCTCTGGGTATCAGATCTCCTGGTGCTCCAGGAACAAAAATATCTTTTTGCCATGGTGGAGTTTGGAGAAATAAATCTTATATCCAATTTTTTTTTTTTCATGTGAGGTCTTGCTGTAATAAATCTGGGTAATGAGGTAAATTCAAGATGTGACAGTGGCTGTGGCATCTCCCAGCCTCTGTGTGCAGGATCTGTGGTTGTGCTTGGCTCTTGGAGGGTTGAGTACAACCCACTAAGAGAGTGACATGTGTGGCAAGAAACCTCCCAGTGTGCCTAATTTTCAGCTGTGCAAGTGTTTTTTTTCTTTATTTTCTTTGTGTGAAAGACTTCTGATAAACTCCAAAACACAACAAGACAGGGCTGGGCCATAACATGACAATTTTGGTGTGATTGCAAGGGAGAGCTCTCTGCCTGGGACTGTAGAGGCAAAGGTTTTTTTGTTTGAATATTTAAAACAAGGAGGTTGTACTTTATTATCACTGTGTAGACCACTTTCTAAAATCACATTTACAGCACAAATCCTGCTCTCTTGTCTAGAATTTCACTGTCATGACTGAAAAATCTTGGCTTTTTGGAGCAATAATAATGGGGCAATGCAAGGAAATGCAGGACCAACACAATGCAGAGCAGTTCTTGAACGTGGGCCGTTTATGTGTGTGCTCCTCTGGTGGTATTTCTGCTCTGCTCTTTGGCATATGTGTGATTTCTCTGTTTTCTCTGCCCCTAAATCACTTTGTCTGCAGGAAGCTTCCTCTTCTGCTGGGAGATCTGCAGGGGGAAAGCAGCCACACTCAACCTTTTGTTTTCTTCCTTGGGTTTCTAACAATATAAATAGTTTCCTGGTCACTGGCGAGGTTGTTGCACTGACAGAAATAATCCTGTTTCTGTCAATTGTGACTCCTCAGGCTTTTCTTGCTGGTTTCCCTTGGTCATTGCTAAAATGGGCATAGATCTCCCAGAGAGTCAGCAAGGATGGGAGTCCAGGGACCTGTTCCCGTTGCCAAGCTGAGCCTAATTGCAAAAAGCAGATGGGAATGAGGATGAAATTAAACTTATGGCTTGTGAACGCTCCATCTTCCGTGACTGCTCTGGAAAGTTCAGGTTAGGGGGGAATAAAAGTCAGGTTTAACTTCAGACAGGACACTTTTTGTGTGATGCTGCCTCTGCTCCCTACGTGTGAGGGAGCAAGACCTGTGCTTCCCTCTGCTCCACAGCTCCAGCTTCCAAAGGGAAGTGATTTCCCAGTATTTTTTTGCTGATGTGGAGCCGCCCACTGTCACCCCAGGCAGCAACAGAGCAAACAGAGCAGGAGCAATACAAACAATTTACTATCCTGCTGCAAGGATGCTACAACAAGGCCCATAAATGGCCACATAAAGGGAATCCGGGTGGGAGCTGGGAATACACTGACAAACACAATTCTCCCTTAATTTAATAGAACGGTCCATTCAGCAGAGAATATATTGTAAAGCACTCTCAGGTTGGATGGCCTCCTATTGTGTCTGGCCTTTGAAGTGCTGATTAGCTGGGCTGGGAACACGCTGATAAAAAGTTAATTTCTATTTGCTGTTGCTTTGTAATTGGATGAACATGAAAGCAATTAAATATTAAAACATACAAACAAATAACGAAGTCACTGTAATTAGCCAAAGTTTGATCACTGTCATATTTATTTAGGAGGAGATGATACGTCTCAGCAGGTGACATTTTAAATACCCTTGGCTGCTTTGGTGTTGTCTTCAGAGAATGCTGAATAATGTACGGAGGATTTAATTAAACCCCATTGTAAATCAGCTGTGATGACAGGGAAGTGACAGCCACATGTTGAAAAGAGAATTAGGCCGCAGCAAGAGAGATTAATTAACTCTTTTCTACAGAGTTCAACCTTGGGGTTGTGCAGGGAGTTTGTCCGAGGAGGAGAACTTGAGTTTTAAGTCGTTCCACTCGAGGTTGGAGCTTGGTGTGGAGAAGGATGCTCTGTACCTGAGGACGTGGCAGCCCCTTGAAAGAGTGGCTGTGATTGTTTGTATGTCTTGAGAGAGGGAAACTGAGGCAGACAGTGCTGCAGCTTGTGTCTCTCACCTCCCAGCACCTGGGCAGGATGGTTCCAGCAGCTCACTTGGTGTAGAAAAGTTCCTCCACCTCCGTGGCAAATCATAGGAATCCTGAAAAGATTCCTTCTTCAAGCCTTGAGGCGGGAGGGGAAGGGAGGCTCTGGGATATTTGCTCAGCACTGACTGCACCAGAAAACCCCAGATTTTAACAGCCAGAGTTATCTGAGCTCCCTGGGCAGTGTTTGTGCAGGACATGCTTTCTGGAGGTCTATTTGCCACTGGCCAAACCTAGTGAGAGTCAGCATGTCTGTAACCCTAAATAAAGTTAACCAAACTGGTGGGAGTCACCTATATCCAGTTTGGTGAGTTTTGTGTTCGTGTTTTTTTGATGGCCTCTGCCTTTGGCAGCTCTTCCCTGCTTGGTAGATGTGCTTCAGCTGGCTGGGGTGGTGGGAAAAGATTCCAATGCCCAGGAAAGCACAGGAGGAAGGTGTTGGTGTAACTGGGAAAGGACAGTAGTGGGAGAGATGGGAAGCACAGGCAGAAATTAGGTAGGAACCCTCAAAACCATCCATGGCTGCAGGGGAAAAGTCAGGATAATGGAGAAAGGATTGTGAGATAGACATGACAGGGAGCACAGGAAGGAGGGAATGAGAGGAACTGAAAAGTCAAGGTGAGGGGGGAAAGGGACAGTATGTGTGGCTAATCAGCAGTATTCACATTTGGAGATTATCAAAGCTGCAGTGTAATGCTTTTGACTAATTTGGCCATTTCTAAGAGTGCTGTTACCTCTTGTCTGTGTGGGCTGTAGGGAGAGGAGGTGGTTCAGCTCCTGTGCAAGGCAAGGCCTGGAAAAGCATTTTATCTAAGGGAGCTCTTTACCTACAGGGAGCTCTTTGGGGTCAATCTGGCACTGGTTGCCACCTAGCAGAAGTTATTAGACCACACCAGGCTTTTCCTCCTCTCTTCTCCTATCAAGAAACAATATTTTCAGTGTTAGGTGAGAGAAAATATATCCCCTGCTGCCAGCTTGGGATAGATTTTGTCTGTGTTTATACACTCAAGGAAAAAAAAAAAGCAAACAATCCTAAATGTAACAATACAAGAGAAAGTTGGGCTGAAGAATCTCAAATCAGGAAATTAGACTGAAAACCCACAGGCAGACCCCATGGCAGGTTTTCCTGCTGCTGTGATTCACCCTGGGGATGTAAGAGCCTTGTGGATTAGAGCTCAGAGATGGAAGTCTGGAAAAACAGAAGACCTGGGCAGTGGGGCTGATGGGGTTTGATCAGAGAGAGCCCTGCAAGGGGAACATGAGTCCTGGGGCTGGGTTTATGGGATGCTGCTGTGCTTTGGGAAGGCACAGGGTGATTTGGTCCCTGATTGAACCTTCCTGTGCTTTTCCTCCAACAGAGCCATCGCTGATCTCCAGGGACCCAGGGCAAGGATGAGCCTGGATGGCTCAGTGTGGGCAGGCTGGTGCAGAAGAGGAAGAGGTCTTTCCCTCACAGGTAAGATGCTGCCTCACCTGGGATCACATCATGTGGTTGAAGCTTTTGCTGCTGGAAATGATTTGCACATATGACTTTGCATTTCAAAGCCTCATTCTCCCCTTCTTTTACCACTGAAAACGGGGAGTAATTGTAGATATTGCTGGGAAAAAAAAATCCATTTTATTCCCAGGGGTGTAAATTAATTAATTCAGCCCAGGAAGAGGACCTGGGCACTGTTACAACCAGCTCCTTAAGGGCATCATCTTGGTGTATGGGTCTGATCAAAAGCACAAATAAGATCTTAGGAGGAGTAAATGACTGGAAAGGATGAAAAGTAAAAAGAAAATATAATATTGTCATGATATAAAAGGACACAACAAATGTTGTTTCTCTGGAAACAACACAAGATATTGACTTCTGATCCCTAAAATGGTCTTGTGATTCTTCTGGGTGTGCAGAGCAGAATGAAAATAGTGATCAGGGGCTGGAACCCCCCTGTCAGGGCAGAGTGAATGGCTGGTTTTACTGAGCACTGGGTTGATGGGATGCACCAACCCTGCAGCAGGGGAACTGAAGCCCTTCCTCTGCAGAAAAGGCTGTGAGGATGTGAAGCAGCTCATTCTGAGCTCCACACTCGTGGGCAGTCACTGACTGAGCTCTTCCTTTCCTGAGTGGCTTTGGAGGCTACAGCTGATTGATGTCAGGGCTGCATGGGGAGCAATAGGTGTCAAGGAGGGATTTATCCTTTCCCTGCCCTCATCCATGATTTGCTGACTGTGTCTTGGGTGTATTTTGTATCTTCTGAAGCTCAGAGAGCTGCTGTGACAGTCTGACTGCATGTCCTGGCACCATTCTCTTGGTCTAGAGTTGGTGTCACTGCCCACATGGGCTGGCTCGTGCTGCCCACTGGGTTTGGAGGTGGGAGAACACCTTTTTGTCTGTACCCTTTGTACAGGGAATATGGATGAGCTTTTTGCTGTCTTTCCTAGTGCTGTATTTAGGGGCTATTCCAAATCAACAGGGACTATTTGGTGGCAGGATCCCAGTCTGCCTGTGATGTGCCTGCTCTCTCCTCCTTTGGCATGTTTTTGCTCTGATTTCTGGTCTTCCAACCCAAGCCTTCAGCTTGCCAGAGGTGTGTGAGGAAATGTTCTGTGGTGGGCTGTGTTATGAGGAAGAGCTGGTCTTTGGGAAGAACCACAGTAGGTGTGTAATTTTGACTGCCCCACGCTGGAGCAGTTATTTAGGCTGTCTCTGAGGTCTGTGGTGTGGGGTGACCCATCTGGGAGGGAAGGGTTGCTCCTGAGGGACTCTCTGGATCAGTGAGGTGGCCTGGGTGCCTGCAGCAGTCTCAGATAAGATGTGGAGAAGCTTTATCTCAAATGAGCCCCAGCACTGCTGCTTTATCTCAAATGAACTCCCAACTGGCACATGGGGTGGGGAAAGCTGGGGACTCAGAGCTAAAGGTGGAGGCTGTTGATGTGGTGCCCTAAACTCTGAAAGTTTTGACCTGTACAGCTCTGAGAAATGGCTCCTTTTCTCATCTCAAATTGAGGGTACCCTTCTCATTTTAAACTGGATGTACCTCAGTTCCCCATCTATATGAGAATAATTTTACCCCTCCTCACAGAGTTGCTCTAAGGCAAATTAATATTTGCAAACCACTCAGATGCTATGATAATAAATGCTGTGAAAGCCCAGGAGAAAATTAATAGCTCATTATTTAGCCCAGGACTTCAATAGCATGCCATACCCAGGACACAGGACTACATATTGAATGATGAGGATAAAGAAAAATATTGAATAGCTGCTCATTAAGGGAGCACTATCCATCTGGTGTACGAAAGGGGCCTTTTCCTGCAGAAAAAAAAGTGGTCCCTGCTCATATTATTACTCTGTGTGTTGTGATGCACCTATACAAGGGGACTGGGCTTGGGTTATCTGTGCAGTCTGGATTCTGGCATTTTTCAAGTGCTTGATTGCAACCTGACTGCTCTTTTAACACTGGGGTTGGCTTTAATTTACAGCAAAGAGATAAAAATGCCAGTAGATGGCACTCAAGAATATGGACCGTCATTCCCAGCTCCGTGAGACCAATAAAATGTGGTGTGTACAACCACAAATGGCTTCCTCTGCACAGCTCTTCATACTGCCTCTTTTTCTACTTCTTTTTCTGCCTCTCTTTTTCTGGGCTGAAGTTTGGTGCACAGAGCAAAAGAAAACAAGTGGCTGAAGCAGCAGACGTTGTTAGGTGGTCCCTGGGCTCTTCTTTGATCTCATTTTTGGTTTTACCCTTTGGGTTTAAATTACTTAACAGTCTAGAAACCCTGTGCTGTGCTCTCCTCAGCTGACCCTCTTTTTACGCTTTGCTTACAGCTTGTCTGTAAAATGAGATGAGAACTTAATTTGAAAGCTGTAGTTAATTGACCTAAATAAGCTAAGAACCTTCTGTTGGCTTTACGGTACAGAAAACCTGCATAACCCTGGCTCTCCTCAGATGTACCACGGAGCAGAGTGGTTTTCCTGGTGCATTTTCAAGCTGCTGCTATTTAGTAATAGTTATTTGTGGTGTAGAATTGTCTGGAGAGCTCAGTGCTGGTGTGCAGAGATGGGGAGGCAGCACCAGCCCAGAGCTGCTTAGTGTGACTAGGAAAGGTGGACCAAGGTAGGGAATCTAAACTGGGATAGGGTCTGCCTGCAGACTGTCTGGAAGACAGTCTGGAAAGCAAGTCCTAAGGCTGCAGAAAGGTCACTTCACATCTGCTTAGAAACTCGAGTTGGCCACCGAGCCCTTTGCAGCCAGATTTCCTCACTCAGTATGTTGTGTTACAGGGCTGACAAAGGCAGCTCGAGCCAGGCTGTCACAGAAGTGAGGGGTGGAAAAGATCCATTGCCAGCTGGGGCAGGTGCTGGAGAAGGATCTAGGTTTCCAAACACAGCCTAAGCCTGTCATTTAAGATCCATAATAACCTTTCTGATCTGTGACACCACCACCCTGCTGAGAGTGCAACCTTAGACTGCCACCTCCTCTGCTTCCCCCAGCTGCAGTTGCCACCCAGCTCTCTCACTGTCTCACCAGCACATCTGAGCTCTGCTTTGAGAAAACCAGTCCCAGTATGACTACACTTCTCTACCCTGGGCAAGAAGATGCCCTTGTGCTAGTTTAGCTTGATTCAGGACTACTTGAAACAGCTGAAGCCAGAAAGAGGAGGATTGTGTCCACAACTGTAGCAGTGCAGTGATCTGAAATGCTTTTCAGTTGCACTTATACCATTTTTCTAACCCAGACAAGTTACTGGAATAGGCTGAAGGATGTTCTGGGAACTGTAGAGAAGAAGAGGAGAATATAAAGGACACAGCATTAGCCTCCAGCCTGGGTACCTGGTAGTGCCATGCATGACTGTCCTTTCATCAACAGATGTTGGCTTTGTCCAATGACTGCATTGTCTTTCAAGTGTTTTTCCAAAATTCCAGGAATGATCTTCTCCACAACTTCACCAGTCACTGATGTGAGACTGACAGGCCTATAATTACCATTGTTTTCATTCCTGCCCTTTTTGAAAATTGGAATAACATTTGCCAGCTTCCAGTTGACTGGGGCTCTCCAGGTTCCCAGGTCCATTGACAGACAGCTGTGAGAGGGCTCACAATAACATCAGCCAACTCTCTCCACACCCTGGGATGAATCTCATCAGGTCCCATCATCTTGTGTGCACTCAGTTGCAACAGCAAATCCTGTACAGGTTCAAAGTCAGTGATACATATCATGATCCTTCAACCTGGGCCTCCAGGCATCCCAGGGTACATCTTTGGTGCTATAGATAGAGGTGAAGGAGGTAAATGTCTTTTCTTTATCTTCATCACTTTTTGTGAAATGACCAACCCCATTTGTTGGGTTTTTTTGGGTTTGGAGGGAAAGCAAGAGCACAGCCCTGGCGTGAGAGGGATCGTGGGGGTGTGTTAAGTTAAACTGCCAGTGAGGTCACCTAAAACCTCCACTCTGCTCAAAAACCTGGGCCAGGGCTGGTACCTGTTGCTGCAGGGAGATGTCCCTGCAATGGTAATTGAAATAATTACAGCCCATTGCAGCAGAGGGGAAATCACTGGCCGGGGAACATCGCCTGAGCTGGCAGTTGAAAACAGATGTTCCCCACTACATTTACTCTCTAAGTGAGAGTACAACAGATGCAAAATAGCATTAAAATGGTAGCAAGGCTGTAAATACAGCTTCTAATTACTGCACCAGGTAATGTCAGTCACAGCAATCCAGATTTCTCCCAAGGATGCTCTACGAGCAGGTGGGATGTATAAAGTCTTTTAAAAGATGGATTTGTTGGGTTTTTCCTCCCCCTTTAAAGGCACGTAGATAAACTTGCTCACTTAGGGCAGCAGAGGAGAGTGTCAGCAGCCTTTCTGCCTGGTGTAACTTTGGTACACAGTGCTGAGAATAACTGAGGAGATGGGAACAGAGCATCAAATACAGAGATTTGGGGGTAGGGAGAGGTGGGTGGAGGAAGCTGCCTAGTACAGGAATAGTGTGAGCAGGAAGGGAAAGGAAGGATCAGCAATGAAGAGCTACAAGAGACAGTGTGAGTGATGGGGAGAGAAAAATAGCACCGAGCTGGGTGGCCCCAGCTGACTTCTTGGAAGTTACAGTGTTTGCTATGGAGAGGAGCAATCTGGGATTCTCTGGGCTCTGGCAATGCCTGAGTCACCTTGGTGGTGGTGTAGTAAAAGGTAATGGATGGAAATATTCTCCCTGGTTCTCTGCTAATCACTCTGTCCATCAGTCTGATCCGGGGTTTATAACTCTGCCAAACACAGACTCAGCCCAGCATCTCTTACACTTTCACAGGACTGAAAGTGTCCCCTGCCCATTCTGAGGTTCCCCCCTCTACAATTTGGGACATGCCAAGTCCAAAGGACCTTGGTTTGCACTTCATTTCTTCTGTCAAAACAGAAGTTGCTCTTTTTTCAGAGATGACTTGGTTTGGAGGGGGTGGGAGAGGTACCTTGTGTCACAGTGGTGTCATTTTAAAGGTGGAAAGGCCTTTTCAAAGTGACTATCACAGCTCTTCCCGAAGCTGTGAGGCTCTCCAGGTCCTTGCAAGCCATAGTTCTTCTGAATTTCCTTTTGGCTCTTGGAGTCACAGCTGTTGGGTGCTTTGCAGCCCCAGTTTTGACCTTTCCTGAGACTGGATCTTAGTGCTCGTGTAGCCAACCCAAGACACAACTCGGTGTAGAATCCCAGCAAGACCATGGGATGTCCTGGAAAGGGGAGTTAGTGTGGGTACACCCATGAACAGCCTGCATGGACTGAGCTACACTGCCTTAGCAGGTTGGCACGTTTGGCATGGAAAAATATGAATTTTAACAAGATATTTGGAGCCTGAATTTGTCATGAAAGAGAGAGGGAAATGCATTTCCTTCTTTTCCTTCCTGTGAGTGCTCCTCCAGCTTTGTTACTCTGTCTGCTGGTGGTGGGAATGATGTGTAGGCATTGAAGTGAAAACCTCCAGCACAGCCATGTATTACACGCAAGTGTGAAGATCAGGGCCTGCCTGGAGTTTATTTTGGATATTATCGTGTATTACAGATATTTCAGAGGCTGATGTTCAGCTTCTTTTTGTGCTCCAGAGCTCACCTGACCACCTACCTGCCCGCAGCCCTTTGTGCCAAGCTGGAGAGGCAGAAGGCACTGGCTGAGCCCAAGGGGAATGTGAGGAAGGATGGTCCTTTTGGCTGCCTGGAGAGGGAAGGGGATACCCAGCCTGGCTGGGACGTGCCACAGGGCACACAGTGCTGCTGGAACCTGGCACAGCCCCAGGGGACTGGTGAGGAGCAGGGATGTGTCACCACATGCACGTACTGCTGGAGCTGTAGCAGAGTCACAAAGCAGAAAATAAAATGCCCCCCTCTCTCCCCAATCAAATTAAGAGGAGAGAGCAGCAGAAAATGCATTAACTAATCAAACCGTGATTTCAAATTGATTATTGCAAATTGCCAACCATAACAATTCTTCTAATGGTAGTGATTTAAAAATAAAATATAATAAAAATAGAGCCTCCCTTAGGCACTGGGCTAACCCTGTCCTTGCTGGCAGGTGAGGGCCAGCTGTCCATCCCGACCCTGGTGCAGGGCTCGCTCTCTCTGGCTCAGAGCCCTGGATCAGCCTCTAATCTGAGCAGTGTTGCTGCTGTTCCTACTCCTTCCACCCTGGGCTGGCACAGCAAAGCCAGAAGCAGTGGGCATCCTTGCTGGCAGCCGGTGTTTCTGGTGCCCAGATGCGGGCAGCAGCCCTGTGCACTTTCCCAGCAGTTTCCCTGGCAACCAAGTCATCCTGCCAGCAGCCTGCAGTGCCAGAAAATAAAACAAGATGACACTACAGCTCCTCAAAAAACAGAAAAAAAAAATAAAACCAAATAACGACCACCCCCCCAAAACCCCAAAGACCTGTGTCCTCCTTTCCCCACCCCAAGCTGTTGGCCCCATCTTCCCAGCTCCCAGCCTCTGTTGGATATGCCCTTGTACAGGGAGGAGCAGAAAGCACCATATTTGAAGGCTGTGGGTCAGTTCAGGCAGATGCTGGAGAGCTGGGAAATGGCTCCTACATGAGCTGGGAGCATGACCCTGGTGCAATACATTCCTCTTCTGAACTGCTTGGCCAATTCCTGCAACCTGTCTTCTGTGTGTAGTTCCCTAGTGAAGCAAGACAAGGCTCTCCTTATGTTATAAACAATCCATCTCACTGCCACTTCATGTGATATAAAACCTAACTTCAAATCACTGTAAGGGTTTCCTCCGAGGCAGTTTGCCTCCCAAACTTAGTGTTTCACTTGCAAGAGTAAAAGCCTCATGACTTCTTCTTTTGTGGGAGGCATGGGGCGAAACTAGAAATCTGCTCAGTTGCACGTGTTGAGTAAAACATGTGGTTGTCAAATTTGTTTATCTAAAGCAGTTTTGCTTCGATAGATCAAAACACTCAGCTGGTGGAGTTGTGTTTGGGAACAGAGGTCCTAGTTTCATTCGCTACTGATGCTTCTGTTTATATCTAATTGGCTTTATTAGTCCAGGAGCTCATAATCATGAGTACTTGTGCCCATGTTGCCTGATATCCAAGCTAACCCACTGGGGTTGAATATAATCACTATCTTCTTTTGATTACCATAAACATCTGATAACCTAGTCGTTCCCAGCAGTTGGAAAGGTTTTATCACTGTTCTTGAGAGAGTTTTTTCCTCTGGCTCAGGAACACGTAGCTAATGTCAAAAAGATCATTTTCTATGGAGAAGCTTATCCTGTTTTGTACAGGACAAGTCTTGGGACTATTGAGTTACCAGGTAGGTCCTGTTGTTTGCCTCTGAGCCAGCAAAATATTGCTAAGATGGGCAAACCATTGCTGATGTCCTTGTCTGCTTATGTTGAGGGGAACTTGGAGGGCTCCATCTTCTACTTCCCTTCTCTGTGTTAGTGTTCAGAGGCCTGGAGATCCCCCTGTCTTGTCACCCTCCTCAACCAGAAAGGGAGAATGATGTCTTTCAAGGGAAGGCAAATGAACTGTTCTGATCCACCTCTAGTATGTGTCCAGCTTTGGAAAGACCAGATGATTCTTCCAAACATGTCCCACCAAATGCTGTCACTTGTCACACAGCTCATGAGCTGTGTCCTGCTCTCTGCCCAGGGCTTGTGTGTGCTGCCTTCTCAAGCCCTTTGTCCTTGTAAGTGAAAGAGCAAGAGGTCAGACTTTTGAAGAACAGTCAGTCCTTGGAGAATGGCTAATGTGGTCATCACCAGTTCTTTTTTATTTTTTTCTTATATTCTTTTGCCTCAATGGTTGTAGAAAAAAGGGGAAAAAAAAAAAAGGAAAAAAGATGTGATGAAAAATCTGAAATAATAAGCACAAACTTCTCTGAGTGAATGGGAAGTACAGAAAATACTGAGGGAAGAATTCAAAATAGTGGTTTATTCTCAGTTCAGAAAAGAAAACCAGTGTCTTCACACTGTCTGTGTTGCTTTTGCTGTTTTTCTCCTGGCTCCATTAAAACCTCAATAATATACAGGAGCCTATTAAAGGTTTCCAAGATGAAACCAAGTTTGATCATTATCATTAAATGGCTCTTTGGTGGGCTGTATAAAAAGAGTGAATGGTCTCACTGAGGTTCTTAGTGGAAACATGCCCACACTGCAAACCCACGATTTCTGCTGGCCCTACAGCAGGACTAACAGATGCTGCAGGCAACGAGGGTGTGTTCTGACTCTTCTGCTGCCCTGGGCTAACACCCTGCTTTCAGGAGTAGTTCTGCCCCAGGCAGCGAGGAGGCAGCAGCTCTGGAGACCTTTCCTGGGGCAATTCTTTCATCTTTATATCCTCAGAGGAGTCTGCACTGTGGCCTCTCTCGCTGTTCCTGCAGAGCTCTCTTGCAAGTCAGAGCCCAGCAGTTTTCACTTGCACTTAAGTCAGACTATTACTATGCATTTTTTAAACCTGCACATCTCTTCCACACACAGAATACAGCCTTTCTGGCAGCCTTTGCTCTCATGCCTCTGTTAGGACTCTCTCACCTGTGGAGGACTTCAAGTGCTGAACTTTCCCTTCAAGCTGGGTGCAGCCAGCAGGACTCCCACGTGGGACCTCACAGCAGGACTTCAGCAGTCCTTAACCGTGCTCCCCAGGGGCATGATGCAAAGCCCACTTGTCTTTCTACTGATTGAGGAGACCCCAAAGGTTTGTATAGGACTGATTGACTCTTGGAGAGAGTTTTTAATGTCTGAGACCAATCCCTCTGTCACTTTGCCTATTAAGAAGATGGGGGAGCCAGACTTAGAGCTGAGAATGAGACTTGCTCTATGGGATAGCAACAAAGCCAACTCTGCCTCTTGGAAATGAAAAACAGAGGCAGCAAAAGAGGAGATTTGCTGGGATCTGGCAGTTTATACTGTCATTTTCTTTGGTCTATTGCCAAACATCTACAGTCTGCACTTGGGGAAAACAAGGGGATGAGTCAGTCTTCTGCACTCAGGTTGTTATAGGCACCTCTTCCAGGTTCTAATTTAGACTCTACTTAGTGGTTTTGAGCACTCAGTTCCACAATGTCCTGCTGTTCATGGGAGGACAGGTCTTTGGTCACAGGGTCTGGGTCTCTTCACACAGTCAGGCCAAGTCCAGTCCATTAGAGACTCAGCAGAGATGGGAAATTAAAATCTCCCTCAGCTGACTTCTGGGAGAGCTGCCCATCTCTGAGTCAAAGGAGCAGCCAAATTCCCCCTGCTGGAGGCGTCTGCTCTCAGAAGGGATTTGGCATTGGGTCAGTGGCAGAGGAATGCCGTGCACGTGTGGCTCGTGGCACTGCTTGGGTTTTGTACAAGGAGCACAGGGGGGTGAGGATGAGGAGGGTTGGTTCTGCAGGGCTGGTTGCTGGCCCAGCTATGGTTCACAGTCCCACAGATCAGCTGTCCAGCATCACTGTCAGATCTGGATTTGCACCAGAGGCCTCTGCAGTGCAATTATCTGAAAGAGTTCTAAAGGGGTAGCCAGCCCTGCCCAGGGCCTCTCTGCACCCCTGCTGCACATTGCTGTCCCTTTTAGGAAAAACATCAAGAGGAGTAAAATCCAGGAGGGATTTCTTAGGGATTTTTGTACAAGCCCATGAGCCAGCAAGGCTGCCTGAGAAATGCAACCTCACAGCAGAGTCAGCTTGCTCTGTTCAGGTCATGTTGGACACAGCTGATGCTCTTCCCAATTGTCACCTTGATGGGCTCTGGGGGGGTCAGTGCCCACGTTTTTGTGGAGGGAGGTGCTGTCCACACCTTGTTCTGACAGCTATTGCAGTGTCTTTGGTGTTGTAGCTGATTCTTTTTTTCCTAAGAAGGAAAAACTATTATTTTTTTAATACTGCCCATTCAAACATGTTATGTTTGAATAGTAAGCAGCTGATAGGAGGAATAATGTGGAACCTGTGAGGGTGCTGGTTGCCTGCACAACCTGAGCCTGTCTGGAAATCCATATGAAAAGCTCCCTGAGCAAATATCCTTGTGAATTTGAGGAGCCTGAGCAGGTCTGTGTGCTCGGTGCCCCCCAAAATGCCACAGCAGTGGGTGTGCTGGGACTACACAGCCCTGTGTGACTGCAGCAGCACTGGTCTGCTGTGAACAAGGGAGACAAACCTAGGGCTTGGTCTGTCTGAAGATTTTCCAGGCTTTTTCATCTATTACTCATAAAGTTTTGATGATCACATTGTGATCCAGAGAGCTGCTATTCTCTGCATCATGCATAAGTCACTGTACAAGGACAAAGTTCCTGACTGGCCAACCTGCTTAGAAAATGTGCCCGTTCCTTTTGAGCTTAGTGTGCTTTCTCCGAGCTTTTCTTTTTTGTGTATACAATTGGAGGTGCTGTGGATGGAAATAGGAAATTATCTCACACAGTGTATGATTAAAAATAAAAAAAAAGGAAGGGAAAAAAAAAATGGCATTTCTCTGTTCTCAGCAGAGAACTTTATCTGGCATATTTTATTGCAAATAGCTCTTCCAGTGGACTTACAGAAAATAATTTTCTGAGCTTAGTTTCTACTTAAAAGCAGGTCTGAATGCAAGCTGTTTTTTTAATTAACTAGGTGGTTTGTAATCAATTCTACTCTGGCAGGGACGAAAGTGGCTAATTTGGTGTCATCATTGTGAAAATACTAACAGGAAAATGTCTCTATACCCAGACAAAAGAATTCTCCTCAAACAAGCACTCCTGTCCAAAGCTAATTTGAATGTTAAGCACAAAAGATATTAAGAGTTTTTTGATGTTTTACTCTTGTTTGGACACTTGTGCTGCTTAACTCTGTAACTACCTGTTTGTTACTGGGCTGAATTAGGCCCTGCTGCATTTGTTAGCATATACAAGAGCTTAGTAATACAATCAGGCACTAATGCATTCATTTTCTACTTGACTGCTCATTCATTGAGATGTTAGTACATAGGAAGAATATGATCAGGGTGACTGTGGGATGAACTAATCAATTCATAATGAATAATCCAAAAATACAGATGTCCTCTGCACAGGCTGAATTCAGCAGAACTGGAGGGGAGCAGCTGGAGGAGACCCCAGCAAGGGGGGAGGAGGGAGGGTATTCAGCCACCACCTCACTCCCCAAAAAATCTTAGGCAGAGCTCACCAGGAGCCAGCTCAAAAACTGCAAACTGGGTGCATCTGGAGCAGCCTTGGGCTGCACACAGACCCCAGTGACCTTTGCTGAAGCTGCAAGAGATCTTTATTTGTGAGGGCTGAGAGCTGGTAGGGGAGGGCTGCCAGGGTTTCCTCAAAGTCAACAGCTCCTTTCTGTTTGCCTTTCCTCATCCCAGCCCCTGCCAGGAATTTGTCATCTGTTGTTTTGCTGGGATTTTTCTTTTCTGGTTCTGAGCAGCTTGCTCCTACTGCTTTCACTTCTCTCCCAGGAGTTACTTATTACAGATAGTTCTGTGTAATCTTGCTGGCTGCAAATAAGAAAGCTGAGCTAAGGCACAGACCTGTGGCTGGGATGCATTTGAAGCCAGGGCAGTAGATACACTTGTGCAGCAACCAAACTGGGTGCAGAAGATGCATGTCTCAAGTGACAGCAGTGGTTCTGAAAACCACCTTTTTACTGATTTAGCAACTTTCACCCAACTGTCTGAAAATTCTCCTGCTGGAGGGACTGAGTGTTGCTCCTTCATTGCCACTTGACATGGAGAATTGAAAGGGATGAGTAACTTCCTGAGGGCCACCTGCATGTGTGCTACATCTGACCCCGGAGTGAGGGGACTTTTGTCCCCTGAAGTGTCCCTGAATCCTGGCTGCCTTTCATGGGAGTCTCCTGCTCTTGCAGGAAGGTTGAAGGCAACCTTTACAGTAAAGCTGGAAAAGTTATTTGCATACAGATTTTCATCTCATTGCTTTGCACACCTTAGACACTCAGCCCTTTCAACACTGCAGGTGGCTGTTTCCTCATCCTTGGTCTAGAAAATGCTTGTTTTCATTTCAGGACCTCCTTGGTTCCTAGAGACAATAAAGTCATCAGGGTTACTTTGACTTGAATGTAGATGTGACTGGAACCATTTCCCTTTTTGAGTCTCAAAATGTCCTGGATTTCTTGGGTCCAAACAAGATCAGGACTGCTGCCTCACAAACAATTCCCATTTCTTACAAACAGGAGTGCTGCACCCCAATCTGTCAGTTCAGTCCCAGAGAAGGGATGTGGCAGCACGTGAGCTTCTGCCTTTGTTCTGAAACAAAATAAGGTTCAGTCTGGGAATGGGGCCTCTGATGCCCAGGAGCAGTTCAGTGATCCTGTCGTGCGAAATGATTCCTGCAGGCAGAGATCTCTGTGGAAGATGGTGAGGTGATTAACAGCTCCATGATTAATCCCAAAATGATGTGTGTATGTGAGGAGCATTGAGGTCTACCCTGCCCACCTCCCTGTGTGTTGTACCTGTAGCAGTACAAACAACAGCAGTCCTGGCTTGCTTTCCTAGAGGGCTGTGTTGAGTAATGGGATTATCCACTCCAGGAACGAACCCACTCCTACAGGATGCTTCATTCCCATTAAACCTCAAGATTTGCAAGTAAATTCCAAGAAAACTCAAATGCAGGGATGCATCTGACCCATAGGGTGGAGGCTGCATGGCCAGGGGAATAAAGGGCTCAGGAAGTTGGGAGGTATTCAGTAAAGACAGGGAGGGTTCAGCCTGAGCTGTGTGTACACCCGTGTGTGGGATTTTTCTTCCCCGTTCTTTCACCGCCCGGCGTTCTTTATTGTCTCTCGCAGGTAGATCACTCATTGCTATAAATTTTCTTATCTCCAGTGCTTTTCCAATTATGGATAACAACAGGAAAGCAGTCATTGGTTTCTTAAAGGTCATCAAGATATAGGGCCCGATTGGGAAGGGGATGACTTATGGAGTTGGCTTGTGTAAATCTGGGGAAGTTTTATGCGCGAGTCAGGCACAAAATGTAAGTGAGATTCATAAAAAATAGAGATTTACACGGGCTTCAGTTAGCGGAAATCAGAATGGTTATGAAAATTTGCCATTCTCTCTGTGCCTGTGTATGCAGAGGGTAAGGTTTAAATGTGTTTTTTGAGTGCCCGTGGTGCTGGGGAAGGGCCGTCCTGCCCCCCTGGGCAAAGGACCACTGCCTGGCCAGAGGATGCTCAGGGTGCAGGGAAGTGGTAAATAGGAGCTTCTCCCGCACCTTACCTTTCCAGTCATCTAGAGGTGACCTCCTCCACGCCTGAGAGGGCAGTTCAGTCTCGTCTGAGTGCTGGCAGCATCCTGGGAAGGTGATGGCTGGGACAGAGCCACTTCCCAGGTAACATCTGGGTTACTGCTGCTGTCTCTCTTTGCACCCCCAAAGGCACTGCAGATCTGTGGGGCTTCAGTCATTGAATTAGTCAGGTTTGCATGGACACATCAACCTGCCCAGGTCACAGCTGTAGACTCCTGGTTTTACATCAGGAGCCAGTGACTGGAGAATGTTGGAGAGCAGTGAAGGCTGCAAGCACTGGGGGCTGTGAGCAGGGGAGACACTTTAATCCTGAGCTGTGGTAGAGGCAGCAATTACATTCCAAAGGGCTGTGTGCCCTACCCATGTGCTGGAAGTGCCCATCACCCCTGTAGTGTGGCCATTGCTGCTGCCAGGGACAGAAGGTGACAGCCTGTTTCCCATTGCTGTAGCAGGGGATACACATACACTGCACACACAGCACAGGGAGCTGGGCCTGGCTCTGTCCTGAGTGGTGCAGCCCATGAGAACAAGAGTGAAATGTGTCTCTCCCATTTTATGTCCTGACCTGTCTTGTGGCATCCCTGGCCATCAGGTTCTCCTGCTGCCCTGTGCTGCTGACCTACCTCTTCTTGGCTTTTCTTCTAGTTGCAGGAATTCAAAGGAGGCCAAAGTATTAACACTGTTATAGATGACCCCATGCATATCTTGAATTTTCAGTCTGTAAAATTGTGTGGTTGGTGCAAAATGTAATGAGTAACAGGCAGTGGTTCAAGGGAGAAGGGGAAGAACTGCTGACAAGTAGTCCCTTTCAGGCTCTTAGCTGAGGCACTGAAGTTATGAGTCTCATCATCTCAGCTACTGCAGAGTCAGAGGGGAGAGAGGAAGGTGTGCCTACGAACAACTCATCCTGTCTGGAGACCTGGATGACTGTCTGGAGACTTGGATGTCTGTCTGGAGATGTTTCTTGCTCTGTTCCCATGGAGGCATCCACGGGAATGTGGTCCCACCAATATCAAAATACATGGGAGGAACTCAGGCTGCAAGGGTGAGTGGGGTGAAGGTACCAGCAGAGCAGGGCATGGGCACACACAGCCTTCCTTGTGAGGCTCTGAGGTCTGCAGGGCAGGCCAAGTTTAACCACAGCATGTGAGATAAAGACTAGGTGGAAACATTGGTTTGCTTGTGTCTTTTCCAGACATTCAGTTTCCCTGTTTTCAAGAAACATGCCATGTAGACACAGTTTCCAATGCAGCTGACACGGCCAATGGCCTGGAGCATGGCAAGGAGCCAGAGGCATGGGCATGTCTGACTGTGTGGCCTCTTGGTACCCAAATGTGCTGTACAACACAGCAGATCTACCTGCCCTCTAAACCTGCCTCAAAACCCAGGGACTCAGAGTCAGTACAGAGGTGTCTGGCAGCAAAAAAGGTGTTGGGAGCTACCATGAGCCACTTAACCTCCTGACTAATGCACGAAGTCGTTTCTGTCACAGCTGTCTGAACAATACATTGGCCAATTAAGTTAATTCAATCAAATCCCTTGTATCCAGCAGAAAGGGCAGAGCAAATCCAGGTGAGGAAGAGAGAACAGAGCCAAAATTCCCCTTTATGTCACATAAAAGCAGAACAAAGGGGGTGAGT
Source organism: Manacus candei (assembly GCF_025592945.1). Classification (NCBI taxonomy): domain Eukaryota; kingdom Metazoa; phylum Chordata; class Aves; order Passeriformes; family Pipridae; genus Manacus; species Manacus candei. The sequence continues at coordinate 8,292,071 of NW_026138095.1, read as the reverse complement.
GTGTATAAATATTTAGGAATAATTGCACTGCAGAGCCACAGTGTGATTGCCAACTTGGAAGCCAGTTCCTGGGATGTGTCCTCCCCTCCTGTGAAGTGATGGAGTGATTTGGGGAACCATGAGGTGCTCTGTTAAGGGCTTCACTCCCACTTCACTGGTTCAAACACAAAAAGGATGCTCTGGAAGTTTGTTGGCCCAGCAGAGGCTCCACTCACCCTGTGCTCAAGGATGTGATGCCATTCCCTACTTGCTTGCTGTCCAAAGCAAATGCATGTGGAAATGCCAGTGCCCATCTCCAGCTTGAGGGCAGAGGGGTGGTTGTGAACAGGGGTGGCCATCAGCACTCCTGAGTTCCTGCATGTTGCAGTGTTGGAGCTTCCTCTACGTGCTAAGAGGCTCTCCAAGTACCTCCAGGTTTGCTTGTAAAATACTGTGTGTTTTCAGACTGGACATAAACATTCCAGGGGATGGGCAGGGTGTAGAGTCCAGGTGGTGTAGCACACATTGCAACAACCACTGACAGATGCAGACACCAAAAGGAGTTCCAAAAGGAAGGATGAAGGCCCGTGGCAAGACTGAAATGTGTAGAATCCAGAGCTGTGCCTGATCCAAAGGGAATGTTCAATGCATGTGCTGCAGCCACTCCTTTGGAAGCAGATACAGCCATAGTCTGCTGTGATGGGCCAAATGAAACTCTTCTTCCTTGACCCATTCAACCCTGCTGGGGTGGCCCAAGGTCTGCCTAAATGAGGATGTGATACAGTCCAGCAGCAGGAAAGGTCAGTCAATCAGGGGCTTGCCTGTCACTGGTGCAACTATGATTAAATTGGGCTTTGCCAGGTTGTGTTGCAATTTGGCTCTCAGCCTATCTGTCTTGCCATGTTAAATATATCCACAGTCACGTGGAGGTCATGGTCAAACCCAGGAGATTCCCACCTCATGCAAATTAACCTCCTTATGCCCCAGTCTCATAAGAGTTTGTAAGAATGTAAGATTGCATCATCCCCGTTTCTGCAGCATCCTGGCAGTGTCTCTCCCCTCCAGGGACAAGGAGAAGGGAGAGAAAAATTGTCAGCTCTTTTTTTTTTTTTTTTTTGCCTTTTCCCCTCCTTTTGGGCCTTGTTGGCAGGACAAAGAATGGCAGCTGAGGGAAGATGCCTGTTTCCAGATTGACACCCAGTGAATGGGGCCACTGGTAATCACTGCCAAGGAGCATTTATCACCTCCCCAGATTATAATGTGGGGAGCAGGTGTCTGACCTGCAATGACAAAAACACAGAGTGGTGGCAGGAAGGAAGGAAATAGATAAGATGTCATTTTTCAGCACAATTTTTCTCTCTTTAATGTTCTCCTAGATTATGGGAAACAATCATGGGATGGGGGACGCTGATGTTTTATGGTGTCAGGAGGGTTTAAGGTTTTAGGTGCAAAAAAAAAAAGTGATGTTGGATCTAGTATATTATGGGGTATTTATAGGACACACTAAGTTGTTTTTTTTTCAATTTATTTACTTGAGTCAAGAAAGATAAATGGGATTCCATATCCAAGTACTTGTATCCAAAGGAAATTAAAAGAAACACAGTTCTCTTGAACTTGGCCTCCACTTAGGGCAGAAAAGTGACAGAGAAATGACCCTTCTTAGATTAAAGAACTGTTCATGCCTCAAAGGAGGTGGTAGAAATTAGTTTGTAAAAAATCTTTCCTCCTCATATTACACATTTTCTGCTTTTCTTCATCTGTACTTTAAAAGATACAAAAATCCACCAAATTTGCTGTGCTCTCTTCCACCACCATTTCTAAACACACTCTTCTGTGTGACCCATGAATGCTGCTTTAATGCTGACTTCACTCTTCCATCACTGAACATATTTCAAGATGGAAAATGGTTTTAACTTTCCTGATGCGCAGTTTTGGGTTTAAAACCTCATCTCTCATTTTAATAATAGTAATAATCCTTTTCTGAGCTGCTTTCATGTTTTCCGTCTGAAGAGCTGGCAAATGTCCTACACATTTAAGCATCACAACATCCTGAGGGGCAGTGAGTGCAAGCTGCCAGGATTCAGATCCAGCTCAGTGCACAAATCAGAGCTGTTTGTATTTGAAACCTTGTTCTGGAGCAATTATTGCAATGTACTGATGGGAAAGGGGGAACTGAGGGGCAACAGGATCTTGCAGGTCACACACTGAATATAGTCTGGTGAATCACAGAATTGTTAAGGTTGGACAAGACCTTTAAGATCATCAGGTCCAACAGTCAACCCAGTAACACCTCCATGTTCACCACTAAACTGTGTCCTCCACTGCCATAGCCACACAGTTTTTGAACACTTTCAGGAATGGTGATTCCACCACTCCTCTGTGCAGTCCATTCAAATGCTTTACAACCCTTTCTGTGAAAACAAACAAACAAACAAACAACAAAATCCGTGAAAAAAATGAAGGAGAAACCCATCTCTGTATCTCTGGGCTCTTGAGCAGGGAGAGCTGGTTGCAGGCAGAGAGCTGGCAGCTTCTCTCTGCCTGTGAGAAATGCTTGCTGGAGATGCTGCAGAGACCTCAACCTTCGTGTTGTCTCCATCTGCACATGAGTTAGTTCAGGGCTCTCTGGGAGAATTTTGGAGCGGTTGTTGCTGCTGTTGAGCACTGAGAGAAAAGCTTCTGCAAGAAGTGATTTCCTCCTCTGTGGTTGATTTGATTGAGATTGATTAGCGTTAACTAATTCTAGGGATAATTTGGAGCCAGAGGCTGCACAACACGTATGATGGGCCTCTCTATTCTCTTTGTTAAATGGGAATAAACCACATTTTCTTTCGCTGCTTATTTCCAAGCAGTGAGGTCTCTGTGCACCCATTGTGTCTTACTCTTCCCATGACAATTGCTGTGTCTGAGATCAGAGCCAAGACCCCCATTAAAGAATAACCCCCCACTTGTCAGCACTGCTCCATGCACCCTCTCCATGCAGAGGAAAAGCCCATGTGGGATGACATGGGGAACAGAGTTTGCACCTGAGGGGGAGGAAGGAAAGAATAGTGTCTCAGAGACAAGCACCACAAGCCTTCTGTGTACAACACACAAGGGCAAAGAATTCTGTAAAGGAGAGGGGAGGCAGAGGACAGAAAGGAGAGGTGAATGTGGAAGAGAAACCCTGCCTGGGGGGTTGTCTCTGACTGCACCCAGAGATGTTCTCTCTCTCCTGTAAGCAGGAGCATCTGTGTCCATCAGCACAGCCTGTCTGGCAGCAGTTGGTCCTCGTTGCACTGTGTCACACACCGGTGTACCACGAGATCACAAGGTGGTCTCTGCAAGTTCAGATCAGCCTCCAAAGCAGATCTCCATATCCTTGAAAGTCAACCCATCAGAAATGACAGGAGTGAAGAAGAATTTACAAGCCCACCTCTTCTTGTCCTTGATAGGGTGTTCTTTGATGGAGGTGCCGTGGGACGGAGGCTTTTCCTATTGTTCCACCAAAACTAAACAAAAACAAGGATAAAATTTTGGAGGTGGTGGTAATGACATTCAGGGGGCTGATTGTCTCTATCAGTAACAACCTTCTGGCTAGTAATCTGAAATGAAATAATAATTTGAAAGGGAAGATAATTGAATTAAAAAGGCAACCAAACTGGAGGAATAAGACTTTTGATGAAGGAGGGTGGCTGGGGAAAAAGTAGAGGAGGTGGCAGGGAAAAGAAGCGCATCTCTTTAAATTGTCAATCTCTCAGGGCAAGGTTGCTGCAGACATAATGAGTGTCCTAGTGAATTATCTCCCACTTTTATTGTCTGTTGCTACCATGGAAAGATGGGGAGGTGGGGAAACTAACTTTTTTTTTTTTTTTTTGAATTTGGACAGACTTAAAGAAGTGGCATCAAATTTGAAGGGCACCCAATCAATCTGTTGTCCTAGCTGCATGAAATTGTATTTCCTTGCCACTTCATATCTTATTTGCAGCAGCTGGGCTGTAAGTCATTGGTGATAACATTCTTTATTATGCAGCCGTGTTTATGAACTGTGCCTGGAAAGAGATGATAGAAATATGCAGCAATATGCAAAGGGGGGCATGCTGGGGGGAGGGGGAATAAATGCTTGTTGCTAGGGCAACCGTGGGGCTATTTTGGGCATCAAATTTTGCAGATGATGAAAAGCATTTTCATGTGATGGTTGGTCTCTCTGGGAAGAGAAGAGGAGAGAGGGCACACAATAAACCAGGAAGATAATATTCAAGAAGGCAGTCATTTAATTTTTTCGTATATAAATACATATAGTTTCAGCTGTACTGAAAATGCATTCAAACCAAAGGAGTCGGTTCCTCTTAGCTGGGGGGAAGGAGAGATGTTTTAAATAACTAAATGGGAGATGGCATGTTGGTAATTTGGGAGGCTTTCCTATCACCCTTGGCACCGTGTAAATCCAGCAGGTGCTCTCAGAAAGCACCACATGAGTCATGCTGTTTGTTGTCTGTAGTCACCCCTGCTTGTACCTGGTCCCTCTGACCACAGGCAACTAACAGCTCTTTCCCCCAAAAGCTGCATCCATCTCTATTCCAGTAGTAAGTGAGCCAATTAACTCACAACTCTTTCTGTCACAGGTTAAAAACCACCCAATTTTCAAAGACTGCTCTTGACTCTTGCGAGGATCTAATGATACCAACACTTGATACCCATTAAAATGCTAAATTCATGTAAAATGGGAATTGCTTTCAGACAGTTGCCCTCAGTCAGAGATCCCCAGTGTGGAGGATGCTGCTCCCACCATGCTGACATTGGGGTCACAGAAGGAGTGGCTGGATGTCCCCTCCATGCACACAGGCTGTTGGAGAAGATCCTGGGGACTTTCAGGGCTGAGGTTTAGGCACAGAAGCCAGTCTGGACACCAGATGTTCATGCCCTGTCAGTGCTTTGAACCCAAGGTAGTACTGAGGAGTTGTTGGGGCCAAGGCTGCTTTTGCAGAGCAACCACAAGTTTTCCACCATTTTTCTGTAACCAGGGAGCACAGGTGGATCACAGCAGAAGGGAGAGGGGTGAAATCACCGGCATTTATCACAGCTGAGACCAGGACAGATCCTCAGCTGGTGAAGCCTGGATGGGAGGGGAGAGAGTGGCCCCAATCAGGGTTTTATACCTTCACCTGTGGAGCTCTCAGGGCAGTGAGAGGACAGGAGAAGAGGCAGAGTGGTGGTGCTTTGGAACAGCGGAGAAGGACTAGAGGGAAGGTAAGAACTCATCTCTTAGCTTTGGACTCTTTTGAGCATCATGTTTTATGCCCTACAGTGTGTTGCAGTGATGCTTTTCTTAATTTGATCTTAGTGGAATTGCTCCAAGCGAGAACAAGCTTATGAGTGTTGTTTGCAGCCCCTGGAAGATGACTGTTGCTCGAGCCATTCTTAAAATCCTTGGGAACTCTAAATATATTGGCACATTAAGCTGGTTAAAATGAACTGCGCATGTTTACAGCAAGAAATCTATTTCAAATGCAATATAATGTGACTCTCTTATTGCTCTAAAGTTGTGTTTTTAATTAAGTAGTTATCAGCGGCAGTGAGATTCTTCTTGAATAATTAAATCAAGGTAGTTTAGTGAGTAATTGTAAAGCGAATTGCTGAGACCATCAGGCTGCTGTTGAGACAGTCTGTTTTCTTTCAGAAAATTAATTCAAGTGACGCTCGTGTTGCTAAGAAAGTAGTAGCACATTGTGCTGGGTAATGGGCATTTGTCTTGGAATGCTTTGTGTCTCAGAGCTGCTTCTTTCTAATTCTGCCTTCCCAGCTTTTCAGCTGTCTTCTCCAGAAAGAAATGCCGATGACTTTCCACTTTGCATGTTCCCTCTCCCTTAATCCTCTGCCCTGGGTAGTTGAGCACAGAAGGCTGAAAAGGGAGTGGGTGATAATTGAGTTACCAAACAACGTAAGCACAGACCTGGTTTTACCAATTCTTGCGTGAATGAAGCAGAACTTTCTGGGCTGAATTTCCCACCTTTCGGCCAAGGCAGAGCCGAGCCAGCCCTATCTCTTACGCTCCGGTATCCAATTCGGAGTTTTTGCTACTTGTATCTTAATCTGGTATTTAAGGTGTCTCACTTGGCATGTAGTAATTCCCTCCCTGTTAGATATTCTGAACACAAACAGCCAGCAGATATCTTCCATCGTGTTAAACTTTATTTGCCAGGAGATCAAGGGGAAAACCCCTGTGCAAACCTTTGTGTCTGCCCACGGCAGAGGTGTCCATCCGCATGCAGAGTGAATAAAAATAAGTTCACACTGTAGGAACAATTTTTTGGATACACTTTTTAGGGTTTTTTTAAGCCTCCCTCGTGTTGTCTTAGCAGTTTTCCTTGCTCTGCCTAAGGAACATGTCCAACAACATAAGCATTACAGAAACTCTGAGGAAGCTGAGCTGACTCTGGAGCAGCTTGTTGATATCTTCAAAGGCAAAATGAAGAATTAAGTGAGGAGAGTTTGGCCACCCTCCTGAAGTTGTCCTCTGGCATCAGCAATCACACAATAATTTAACGGTTGATGTTTTTTTTAGGGTGTTTATTCCGTAACCACCGAGTCCGCAAGGACTGAGGGGATACTGATACCTTGTGGAATTACTTCTATGAAGTGGGATTTTTTCCACAGCACCTCAATAATTTAGGAGTTCAGCCTTATTGAAAAGCACTCAGGCACCTTTGGCAATCCCATTCATGACTCTCCGTTGTGCTTTACGAGCCTGCCGCCCTCAACGGGGACGTTATTTCATGCTCTAGGTAACAATGCAAAACTCTGTGGTTTTTAGCACCACACTGACTTTTCACCGGGAGAACGATTTACAGAGATATTGTTGCTGTAGCTGACTCCATTCCCCACGACTTTTCTGGAGCCTTCCCGCTGTCTCCTCTGGCTATTCCGGGATTTTCTAGCAGAGATGGGGCAGCTTCTCTGCAGCTGCAGGCTCTGCTCTGTCGTTACCTGACAGGGGGCTTTCAGGGGGAAAAAGGCTCTTTCTGTCTGTGTTTGCAGCTCTAAAATAGAGATATTGGGAGCACAGGGGAGAGGAGGAACCTTTTGGGGCAAACAGAGGCTTCAGAACTGCAGAGCATCCTTAGCTTTTAACAGCTGCTCAAGTTTTGATGAAATGTCAGATTTGAAAAAATTTTAGAAAAATAGTCCCAATTCTTGCTACAGGAGGTGGCAGATAACTCACATTTTTCAGTCTCTCTCTTTTTTTTTTTTTTTTTAAGAGAAAGTTTAGACAGGAAAATAATGTTTTATTGTATTTTTTAAGGCTTTTTCTGTGTGTTTCCAACCACTTAGTCCCCCAAGAATGGGCTGACTGTCTTTTGCTTTATATCTATGTCAGCACTGAGGAACTGGAAACTTTTATTTCATCATTTCTGATCTCTTCTGCATTGGAGTTACTAGAAACTCTTTGTTCCAACAATATTTACACTACACAGCACACAAACAGGTATAAAATTCAGGAACAATATGAATTCAGGCTTTTAATATATTTTTTTCCAGGGCATGGAAAATTCTGCCTGTGAATTTAATACGAAAGATAATCAAGATCTTGGTGACAGTGAGAAGATCAGTCTTTTAGCTTTGTTTATTCCAAGGCTACATCATACTTCTTAGTGATTGCATTGATGTTTTATGTTTTACAGAAAAAGGTGTGTGCCTCCTGGTTGCCAAAAATTGGTCTTTGTCATTGCTGAGATGAAGTATGACTGAGGTAGCCAGACTGGGGTTTTTGATGTGGATCTCAGATGAAAAATGCAGGCTTGACTTTCTTGAAACTCAGGTTTAAGGTCATACTTTGTGACAGGATCTTCATGTAGCTTTTTGATGCGATATATGGAAATGGATGTGGGCATCTTGGTCTGATGTTTGCTTCTGGGGGTGTAAATCTTGTCTGTTCTGCACTTGCAGATCTCTGGTAACGCACATGTTTCTGCTCCTTTTTCATAAGGGAGCAAAGAAGTGGCGTTTTATGACACTCTGTGTGGTCTGTTGGTTCTGTCTGCAGTGGGACAAGTATTTAAAAACAAATAAAACCCCCTTGTAAATATTTAAGTGTTCCAGTTTCACTGTTTCTATTCCATGTAGGATGTGGAAAGGCACATTTTAATCCAAACGTTGACAAAGGTGATGGCTTTGCCATCCAACGTTTCAACATAACCACTTTAATTTTTTTTTTTCTTAAAACAACCTTATTTATAACAGAGGAGTGTAAATGAGAGTAAGAGAGAAAATGCATTTTCATGTACTAGTTTCTATCACCTTGCTTCTAAATTTGGTTTGCTGATTTGAATCAGCTCTTCTTCCCTGGAAGGCCCTTTAGCTCTTCCTTCAAAATTTGTTTCTACCATGCATTTGTGTTTGACCAGCCTTCAGTTAAAATAGGTTGCATATCAGGGCTTCTTATAGCATCACTGGAAGAGATTTTAGGGGTTTTAAGAAGTTTTTATGTGTGTGTATATGTTCTTGATATATTTATACACATAAAATATGAAATGTATGTGTAAATTATTTAGATATGTGTCTTGTAGTAACCTAAATGTCAGTCCCAAATCTGTCAGCTCCCCATCCTGGCTATTTTGTTCTCACCTTGGAGAGGAACAACGTGGTTACTCTTTAGCAGATGCTTTTAATTGTTGGTACCAAAGCCCACAGGAGTTCGCTGAAGTTTGGATAAGATATTTTGATTTGATGATAAATGAAGTAGAAAAATCAAACAAGGTATCTGAAGGCTGTCCCTAGGCAACAGCAGCACAGCCAGAGCATCTGGTGTTCCCTACAGCAACAAGATGTTTCAAAAGAAAATGCAGTGAATATCAGAAATCATTACTGAGGGAAGGATCGCCCCGGCAGCTCCAGGACTTTGGTTAAAAAAACCCCAAACAACAAAACGCAGATAACACAAACCCTCAGCCTTGTTTGCTCAGAGATTGTTTGCTTTACTCCAGTGACCCCCTGCAGCCAGCAGTCTGTGCTGGGTGGGTGATTCTGCTGTTCATTGTCTTTGCTGCCACTGACTGAGCCAAGCCCTCTGTTTGACAGAGTTGTAAAGCAGAAATGGTGGTTTAATGGCTCTCTGTGTAACTTTGGTGTATGGAAAGAGTTAAGGTGAGTCAGTGCTGCTGAAGGACTGTTTTCTTAGAGGCCTTGGAAAGAAAGGTCGCTTATTGAAGCTTTGGCCTCCGTCCTGTGTGTGTGTCAAACTGAGCGTCCTTTATTGAGGAGGTTCCCTGTAGGATGTGCCATTTTCACAGACAGAATTGTTGCTCCAAGTAGAAAAGTAGCATCATGTCTAAGAGAAGCTTTAGAAGGCAAGAATTACTCTAAGCAATACTTCTCCCTCACCATCACCATGAGAAAAATCTCAGTCCCCAGGGGCGAAATGGGAGGGTGCCTGCTCTGGGAAGGGAGGGCAGGCATTTAAAGCAAGACACAGCCCTGCAGACTAAGCAAACACCAGCTTTATACCCTTGTGGATACTCAAACCTAATGGATATTGCAGTGTGTGCTTGATTTTTACCGAAGACTTGGCTGCACAGGGCCAGAAGGAGCCTCAAGTGTTGCTATAGCTCCCCTCTCTACTCCAGTGATGGACCAGCTGTGCCTTTCCCTATAATTTCAGCTCTTAATGCCTTGTCCAGGTTCAAGGGGGCACAAACTTTTGCCTTTTAATTTTGAGCCTGAAACAATGGCTGAGCTCTTGGCCTCCCATCAGGGTGAAGGAGGTAACCTTCCTCCTGGTGGTGTCCTCATGAATAATTCCATCGCTCGCCCACTTGATTTCAGGTTTCCCAAAATAACTGACACTTTTCACACTGAGAGCGAGCAATCCTGGGGAAAATAAAATACATTAAAAAGCCTGGCTGCCTTGAGAGAGCCCTGAGCGAGCTGGTGATTTAAAAAAAAAAAATAGGCAGAAGAGGTTCTGTAGGAAATTTTGAGAGTTGGTGGGAAAAACACCATATCCCTCCATCCTCCCATTTGCAGGAAATGTCTGCCTTGGTTGCTTCCTTTTGGGATGTGGCTGTCTTCTGTCTGTGAATCCACATCTATGGGAGCTGGATCCCTGGGAAGATGGGGAGGGATGACATGGGTGATACAGCACAGCTTGATTTGCTGTGGGGATCCATCCTGCCTGCCTGAGCAGCCTTTCCCCTTCAGACAATTCAGAATTTCCTTTCTGAGTGTGACTCCCCTCTTCAGATGTGCCTTACAATGTCTCTCCACTGGATACCCACTGAATGCCTAATTTTTAACCACTCTGTCTGTCAGATCCACAAAAGCTGTTACTGGAGGTGTTTGCATAAAAGAGCTCCACTGTAGGTATCTGAGAGCAGCTGGCAATGCTCTAGACAGTCTCCAGCAGTGCTGATCCAGGCAGGATGCTTTAGTCTCCCTGGCTTAATGGCTACGTGTGGTTCCTTAATGTACCCTCCCCCTCAATTGCCTCCCAAATTAGCATGCAGAATGTGTCCAGCCTTGGAAAGAAAAGAAGTTTGGAACCTCTTGCATTTAGGCAAGACAGGTTGTGGTATTATTGCAAATAAAATGCAAACCTGACATAGGGACACCAGAGGAGAGTGATTAGCCTTGGGCTCTGGCAGCACAGGCTGGGGCATGTGGGGAACACGGTGGCTTTGCCTTGGACAATCCTATTCAGCCCCTTGAGCCCAGCCTGGGTTCAGCCTTTCCTGAGGTGAAGTGTGTTCACAAGGGGTTTGTCTTGTCTGCGCCCCCAATAACAGCCTTCAGAGGTGGTTTAACCAGCTGGGCAGTGCTAGTGTGGAGCAGGACTCCTGTCATACACCAGTGGAGGGAAAAGGGAGGGCGCCTGGGGACGTGGTTCAGTGATGGACTGTGCAGTGCTGGGTTAACAACTGGACTTGAAGGTCTTAGAGGTCTTTTCCAGGCAAAATAATTCTTTGTGCAGTTGGTTGCTGCAGCTGGACACAGCACAGTGGAGCTCAAAACATTGGATTGACTTGTGTGGGTGACAAAATCAGTACTGTTCAATGGCCACTGCCATTGAAAAAACCTGGAGGCTTTCAGAGTCAGTGAGGCTCCCTGAGAGACCTGACCACAGCCGAGGTCCTTCACTTCTGGTCCTTCATGTCTGGGTTAAAGCAGACCAAGAGAGATGAGTCTCCCAAGTAACTGTCACCCCTTTGTGGGAGAGACAGTCTGTGTGTGCTGCTCCAGCCCCCACTGGGTATCTTTGGTAGCTGGTGTGTTTCCCAATTATGTGAGTGTTTAAGGAGCTGGATAATTTCTCCATCCAAGTCTTCTGCATGGTTAATGGCCAGATTAGAAGTTAGTAGCACTTGTGGCATTTGATGTTGTATTTTCTTCTCAACATTCTGCTTTTTCCTGCTGTCCTTCACCTCCTCCTGCCCTTCAGTGCTGTGCTTTTAAGTCTGAAATCAATTGGGCTTTAAGTTAAGGACAACCTATAACAAGCAAGAACAGATATCACATAGGAGAGAGTGCATCAGACGGGAGAGCCCCAACCTGCTGTTGACATCTTCACCCTGTGATCTACCTCTGTCTCACTCTTGGTCTGCTGTGCTGTCTTGGGTTGTTTGCCAGTTCCACACCTGCTTTGTGTTAAACACAAACTGCTCTTCAAGAATTTGACTGAAATCACAGGTATTTAGAGGTGTTGGTGCCCTCAGGAGCCAGGGTGGCAGGGCAGGAGCTGTGTTTCCCCGGCAATCCAAGCATGCACAGCGTTTAATCCACTGTGTTTTCTTGCTTTGGCAACCTCTGTTACCGGAAACTTCAAGATGAGGTGGGATAATGATAATAACAGAGGAAAAATGCTAAAGGACGATTTGCCTTAATGAGTGCAGATACCTGGGGAAGCAGGTACTGTTTTGGTGCTGTGGCTTAGTGAAGACGAGCCACATAACCAGCTGTTAGTGCTCACAGGGCTGGTGGTGTGCTCGGAGGTGCAAATAACTGATTCCAAAGTTGATGTAATCAAAGAATAAAAGAAAATTGGATGTTAGAGGTTAAGCTGTTGTAAATTAAAGCGGCTCCGCTGAGCTCATTCTGGGTTTTTACAAATGTAAGGGAGAGGAGTTGACTATGTTTTTCCAGCAGTGATTGGCTGGAAAATGCCATTTTTCTGGCACAGGAGTAAAAGTGAGTGGGGCGACTTGGTCTTCGTTAAACAGAATATTTCCTGTTAGGGTCTCTCTCTGTGTACTGTAAGGCAGACAGACCTGTTGTCCTTTTACAAGCTGCAAATTAGACAGGCAAATGTAATTACCCATTCTCTTTGTTATTAGTGTGCAGCCAGGAAGCTTCAAGCAATCGTCCCTTTCTTGGTATTTCAAAGCTTACTGGGAAGATGCATCCTTGATATTGAACACAATGAGATGTCCTTTTTTTTTTTTTTTAAATTCAATTAAACATTTGCCTACTGTGACTCTTTATTCACTGCAAATTGTCTCTGTAAATAATCTTCATCAAAAGTCAGAACCAATCCCCATTAGTTGTTTAGATTAATTAATGAGTCCCCCTGGAGCCACCCAAATGAATTCAATTTAAACGTCAACAACTTGGCTATGGAGTTTCCCAGGTTGGCATTAAGACAATATTAAACCTGCAATAAGTCACATTTAAAATGTTAATTCAAAGAAGCTCTCCATTTAGAGCATTTAATTAAATCCTTAAATAAACTGCATGGGCTCAATACCAGATGGTTCTGCATTTTCATTGCAGCAGAGAGCCTTGAAGTCATTGAGGGAAGTAATATTGGAGGCATGGTGAAGATAACCAGGATATATAGTGTAATAAAATCTAATCTTGTTTCCAGCAGGGAGATTCAGTGTATGTACACAACCTAGGCTAAAATTGTAAGTTAATTACATTAACCCCAGTGTACTCTGGTATCTGAGCAGCCAGAGATGAAATTAGTCTTTTTCCTATCATAAGATTCTTTTCAACTTCACTATATTAATTTTTAGCCAAATACTTACTCATAAGGAAAATTGAAGTTAATGTAACCAAAGACAAAGTAATGCAGTCTTAATATTCTGAAGGGATTACGGAGGGCCGTGAAAATACACTTTGCAAATGTCACTCACTTTGAATGGATTTGTGGTGGGAAGGTGGGGGAAAAAGAATTATGGCTGTGATCTGCACCATGCTGGGGTTTAATAAAAGTCGTGATTTAAGAAATTCGGGCCTCAGGAAAAAAAAAAAGGCTAAAAAAAAGAGGGGAAAAAAACAATAAATACCTCTGTACGAAGGCCCAATTTCCTTCCTAAGATGCAGTGAGTCTCCTGCTCTGTCAGATGACAGGGGTATGAGATTCTTGAAATCAAGTTGAAAATCTGGAAGATGATTTAGGTTAGGACACGCCGTTCAAATATTTGTATGTCTGGGGATTTTTTTGGTCCTTGTTGCAAGAAACATCCTGTTTATACCACACGTTTGCATGGTCAAAGCTCTTGCAGCAAGCAAAGACAAAAGACCGTTTTCTCTTGGTAAAAATGAAAATTACATTGGGAAGATAAAATGGGGATTTTTTTCTCTTTGTGTACTTGTTTCTTTAAAAGTTATTTCTGTGATCAGAGTCTTTGGGTGGCAGCATCCTGATGCCACTGGTTCAAAAGTTGTCCTCCAGACAGAAGTCCTCCCTATAAAAACCTGACAATTTCCCAGTGCTGGCTGCCTTCTCTCTGGGTGTTTGATGCAGCCTCCTTGAGCAGCAGATCAACCCTCTGGGTCTTAACTCAAGGACCGAAAGCCACCACGAGAAAATTTAGTCTGTTCCCTCCCTGAGAGCTGTAAACTAGGGGTGTTATTAATGCAGCTTGGCAAAGGGAATAACTTTTTCTTTTAATATTCAAGAAACCGTAATTCAGTTTCCAAAAATACGGGTTCCCTTCTGTTGGGTAATAAAATGCATCAGGGAGAAGAAGTGACTTTGCTGTCGTGGCAGGACAGATTTGCTCTGTTTGGGCTTTGCTGGGACACTGGTGGGAGCCCAGGTAGGGAACTTGGGCCACAGCAGCAGCACAAATTTCACATATACGATTTCATGAAGGACCAGAGTTGGTGAGGAGTGCTCTGAGCCTACCTGTGCTGGGGTTGAAAGGACCCAGAAAGGTGGCTTTTCCTTGGAGAGGCTTTAGAACTCTTTATAACACTGGCACAGGTTGCCCAGAGAAGTTGTGGATTCTCCATCCCTGGAAATATTCAGGTTGGATGTGTTCCTGAGCAACCTGCTCCAGTGGAAGGTGTCTCTGCCCATGGCAGGGGGGTTGGACTAGATGAGGTGTAAAGGTTGCTTCCAACCCAAACCACTCTGTGATTCTATGTTGTGATAACTCATTCTCCATCCTCTCCCTGCCCCATGCTGTGGTGATGGTGTGGCTTGGCCCTCTGCCCCCCTTCCCTTCCTGTTGTCACAGCTCCGAGTGATGCTGCTGGGGCTCTGCAGCCCAGGATGTGGTCACCCCTGCACACCTGGCTCCTTCCCTGAGCCCTCTGGGGTGTGCCTGGGGGATGGAAACACCAAAGCTTCCTTGCCTTGGTAATGACAAGCTCCCGAGCTGCCCCAAATTCAAAAGGATGGCTGTAACAACCCCCTGGTGTTGAGAGTTACTTCACTGGAGGAGCTGATTGAGTTGAAATCAGCCATGACAGATTATTTTATATCACTTAAAAGTAACAAGAAAACTCAAAACTTTCTCCTGTGTCGGTCCCTGCCTGTCTCCTCCTCCTCCATCCAAGGAAACTGGAGCAATTTGGTGACTTGAAAGCATCTGGGGATGGTGGATAACACAACCCTGTGCCAATGCTTGCAGACACCCAGCTCTTCCAGCCCTGCTGCTGCACTGGGTCACATCCTGCTCCCTCTTTGCAGGGTCAGAGGGGGACAGGGCCTGGTAGGGGCGGTTTGGGGCTAAATCGGGCCAAATACCACTACAGGTTCATTTACCCACATGTGTAGGAGGGACAAGATGAACTTGTAAAACTTTCCATGACTTGTTTGATTAGAGAAGCCTCAAATGAAACGCTCTGGAAATCCCCCAGATCTTGACCCATGTGAAAAGTAACTGCAGTTTAAACAACCCCCAGACTGACAATTTCAGAATCATTAAAACCGAAAGTTTCTGACTGCAGCAGTTTCACCACTCGGCCCCTGTACTGGGAATGGGGCCAGCAGCACCCATCACTTCTAGAGTTTGCTTTTGAAGGGACCCCCTGTAGGATTAGCTTTCCTTCTGGTGTGCATCATGTTAGCTGGGAGATGTTCTCCACCAAGGAAAATGTCAGGAAGCATTGGTGAATTTTACCTGTTTTCTTGCCTTCTTAGGTAGTTTTTTTATATCACTGCTTGGTCACATGTCCTGGTTTCAGCTGGAATAAAGTTGATTTTATTCTTAGTAGCTGGTGCAATGTTGTGTTTTGAATTTAGCGTGAGAATAGTGTTGATAACACACTGATGTTTTAGTTGTTGCTAGGTAGTGTTTACCCTAAATCAAGGACTTTTCAGTGTTCTATGCAGTGCCAGTGAGGAGCTGCACAAAAAGCTGTGAGGGAGCATGGCCAAGACAACTGACCCAAACTGGCCAAAGGAATATTCCACACCATGGAAAGTTATGCCCAGTATAGGAACTGGGGAGGAGTTGTCTGGGAGCTCCCAGTCACTGCTCAGGTACTGGCTGGGAGGTGAAAAAAACTCTGTTGTGCAGCAACTGTTTCTCTTGGATTTTATTCCTCTCTCTCCCTCCTTTTCATTACTATTTTTGTTGCTATTATTATCATTAATATTATAACTATATTTTGTTTTGTTTCAATTATTAAACCATCCTTATCTCAGCTGCCAAGGTTTATCTTTTTTTTCCAAATCTCCTCCCCATGGAGCCAGGGGGAAGTGAGCAAGGGGCTGTGTGGTACTTATTTGCCAGCTGGGCTTAATCCATGCCAACCTACATGCCCACAAGGAGCTTTGAAGCACTCAGATGACCAAGGGGCTGGCTGGTTTTTGTGTTGTGGGATATCCCTGTGAGGTGCTCCTTACAGCCCAGTGAAGCTTTACAGGGATCAGACTGGGAGCTGGGAGAAATGCAGGAATTATACTTTTTAGTCTCTGAAAGCAGAGGAAATTAAGCAAGCTCTGCTCAGTGAGATGAAGATGCTGCTTCATCTTGTCTTCCAATGTTCACTCTGCAGGTCCCAGCCCAGGTAACTCCCAGCAGAACAGTGGGTCATCCTTCAGTGAAGCTCAGTGCTGAGTTCCTTCTGTTTTCTGTCTTCAATGAATGGAAAATAAATACTGTCTCTCTCTCTCTCTCTCTCATGTGGTGCCCCGGGTCTGTACTGAACTCATGAGGTGTGTGCAGACTCCTCTGTGTTGCACAGCACCCTGGGCACCCAATTAAATCCTGCCCCAGGCAGCAGGTGCTGTTTGCTCCCTCATTCCAGTGCTGCAAGACTCGCTCTCCACTTTCACTGTGGTCTTTGCCACCATAACAGCTCATGGCATGATGATGAAACAGGAGAAGGGCATTCAGAGGAGTGTGGATGTGCTGGTGGCTTTGTTAGCACGGGGCAACAGAAATGGAGGGGTGCTGGGAGGGCTCCCAAAGGCCCTTTCCCTTCCCTCAGGGGTGATGGATTGGCAAGAGAAGAAGGCATGAGACTGACTTGGTTGTAGGGAGCTGGATTTGGCAGCTGGTAGCTCATCCATTAGAAACACAGCCTGGTTTTATTTGTTGCTTAATGAGGATGCATTTAATAGCAATGTTAGGCAGTTCACCAGGTATTAAAGGCAAAACCTTGCTCACCCTTCCCTACTGCCTTGGCACTGGTGTGCACCCTCACTTTCTTGCTTGCTGGGCTGCATTTTGCTTTATATCCCATGGCTTGTGCTCTGGGGCTTGATTTAGTTAGCTGAAGCTGTGGGGATACAAAACCAATGAAGAGAACAAAATAGCCCCAGAATGATGCTTCCATTACCAAGTAAGCTGTTTCCCTGACAACATGAAGTTCTTGCAACATAACTGCTCTTGAATTGCCCTTCCCTGCCCTGAAAATACCCTCCCTGAGCTGCTGAGACAGTGAATGCTGCCCAGAGGCCATGGGAAGCACCACTGTTGGTACAGACCTGGACTGGGAAGCAAAAGGATGAGCTGGTGCAGCTGCTGGTGGATTTTTTAATTTATTTTGTTATTTTTCCTTTTGTGAGTCCAGCTCTGCACAGTTCTCTGCCAGATCTGTCATTTTGAGCCCCCTCTCCTCCAGGTCTCTGCCACGGGACACACGTGTGAATGTGTGGCAAAATGTTGTGCCAGCAAGTTGGAAGAGGTACTGCAGTTGCCACTCACTGTGCTGGCTGGAGTCCTGAAGAGCTGGCAAGCTCTGCATTTCCTAACACCGTTTTGAAGTGTCAAAGCTGTGTAAAAGCCCATCCAGCAATGGAATCTCAATGGCACAGCTCTGATTAACGAGCTGTCCTGCATTTGGGGATGCCTTTTACAGCTCTGCTTGACCCCAGTGTCATCAGTCCCCTTCCTTCATTGCATGTCCCTGCAGTTGCTGTGAGCTGGGTGTTACCCTGGAGCCACCTCAGGCTTTGGGGGAGTTTTTGGAATTGCATCCAGCTGGTATTTACCTGCAATTTCCTCTGTTTGACTCCAGCAATTATGTTTGTCCTTTCCTCTGCTGATCTCTGCTTACCCTCTGTTCTGCTCACTCCCCTTGCTCTATGAAGTGGTAGGTTAGATTATATTTAAAGCCTCTTTTATTTCTCCAGGGCTTGCTGGGCAGGGATTTATGAGTGTCTTAATTCCACAGTACTTGGGGCAGGGGAGCGTTTGCTCGCTTCCTGGTGGACAAAATAACTCCTCTTATTTGGATGTGTTCTTACTCTTCCTAGTTATTGGTCTTTAGGATTTTTTTTTTTTTTTAGTTAATCATGCAAAAGGAGCAATGATGTGCACACAACATAATGCCCAAACTACCAAATACAGAGGTCCCAGATGAACACTTAAAGCTGCAGAGTTCCCTTTGTCCTGATCTCTCACTTCCAAAAGCATTTAGGATGAAAATACACTTTAACCATAGCTATGGCTCTGTCAACAAGACTGTATTGGTCACAGGGTAGGGACAGATTGGCACAGTAGGGTCAGTCCCCAAGTAAACCTCTCTTTCTCCTGGCCACCCAGCCCACCAGCCACTGCCTGCCATGGGAGTTCCCAGGGTTTGCTCCTGGTCTTCCTTAGTTCTCTAAATAAAACCCCCTGGTGCCAATGTCAGAGGGTGGCTATGGGTGTGTAACAGCCATGTATGATTTTGTTTTCATGTAGGTGAGCATAAAAGTCATTTCAAATGAAGCAAAAGACAATACTAAATACTGCTAAATACTCAGCTGCCCCGTGGTGCCAATGCTACTATTAGTAGGGAGGGGTTTGAAAGTTCTTTGCTGGTTCAGTTCTTTTCTTGGTGAAGTCAATGGCTCACCTTCAAGGGCAACAGGGAGCTGCTTCTGTGTCTAGCTGAAAGTTGTGGGTGAAGTCAGGGTGTCTTGCTGCTGTGTTGTGGCTGCTGCCTGAACCAAACACATCCTGAGGTGTTGATAGTAAATAAATATTTTAGCTACAATATTTTTGTTGTTTGACTTCCCTCCCCCCTTCACCCATCCCAGTTGATTCTTCTAAAATGAAGTAGCAGCAAAATGGCAGAGAGGTCCATATTCAGCTAATTTTTTTGCTGGGCAGTCACTGGAATGGTCACAAGGAGCAGTTCTGTTTTCCCCAATTTCAAAAACAGGTCCCACAGCTCGTAGAGGGAGCTCTGTGGGACGTCCAAAGGCAAATGGAAAAGTGGAGAGCATAATTTATGTAGGGTTTGGGGGTGGTGGCATTGGATCACTTTATATTCTGCGTGCTCGGTTTCAAATGAGATGTAAACTGAAGATTCTCCCCACCTGTGGTCGTTAAATGCCTTATGGCATTTTTCATAAGACCAGGGGATCTCGGTGAAATCCCAACTCGATTAATTATATCCTGCTTCCCTAAAGTTCTTCCTGTGGTTACAAGAAGACACAGCATCTTTCCCTCCTTCCTGTGTTGTCAATTAGAGTGCAGGCTTGTTAGCTGGTTTATTATCTGTTTCCCTTTTAAAGAGGCTCAGAGGTGGTTTTGTCAGTGCTGAATGAAGTATAGAGTAAATAGTTTGTACACTGGAACACTGTGCTTAGGAAAGACTTTGGGAGATCTGTGGATGAAAATGTCTGTCTGCTTTTTTTTTTTCCCCCCTTAATGAGGGCAAGCGTAGCAAACATATCAAAGGTATCAACCACCAAGCACCTGAGTCCACCTGTGGCTTGAAAAAACAGCTTAGGAACTCATCTGTGAGACGTGACTGACTTGTCAGCTTCCTTTTTGTCCTCCTGTGCTTGCATCCTCCCTTATCTGTGTGTGGTGGTGGGTAATGCCTGGCTCCCAGTAACAAATCTCAAAGGGTTCTGCTCAGCATGGTGGAAGTGGTGAACAGGGCCTGCAGCAACAACAAACCTCCTGTTGTAGTCTAAAGGTCCCCACACAACACTGCTGGGGCTCTCCAAAAAGCTTATCTGGTAGTTCCGTTAAAAAAAAGTAATTATTTTGTTTTCATTTTCAAAGCTGGAGGTAAAATTGGCAATTATGGCTGTCGTGGTTCTGTGATAGATGTGGACTGCCCTGTCCTGGGCAGTGAGCAAACATGGTTCCTTGCTCTTTGAGTGGGACAGTGGAAGCACTGGAGACCCTCACCCTGAGGCTGGTGCCAACTGCACATGGGGGATTTTGCTTGTGTAATGTTCCCTCCTTGGCAATGACAAGCAAATGGTGAAGACAACACAGTGAATGCCAGTTCTGTGCCTTCCCTCCAGACCACACTTTAAGTCTAAGCCCATGAAACACACGGATCTGTGGCCACCTTTTCTCACTGCAATCAGATGCTTGTGTGCTCACGCTCATTTCCCTAGAGAAAATAACTCTTTCAGGGTCTTTCTGTTGTATCTGTCATGATCTCTCTTATGCCAGGCTTGGTGGTTTTTGCTTTGTGAGTCAAAAAAGAAGTGAGGTTTTAGCTTCTTGAAAGGGAGAAAACATCCTGGATGCTTTGTTAGGCGACCAGTACCTGCTCCTGCCCGCAGGCATTAGTGCAAGTGGTGAACACGGTAGTGGGTGCTGTTAAAATCAGTGCTGTTGGTTTAGACTTAAAGCTCCATTCTTTTGGCGTTGACTCTGTCCTTCCATCTACAACCCTGCTGGCCCCTGCTGTGGTGGAGGTTGGCATTTGCCCCTGGTGAGCCCTGGCCAGCCCGGGGAAGATGCACAGCTCCGGGCGTGGGTTCCACGCTGAACCCTTTGCCCCAGCCTTTCCCCTGAAAGTCTGGGCCACAGCAATTTGGGGCAACCTTAAGGAGTTCAGATGTTGCACAGAGGGTTTGTCAGGGCTGGGTACAGGCAAGCAGGCAGTGCAGGGCTGATCCAGACCCGTGTGTCACTGGGGTCCCGGCGCTGACCTGCTCATCCAGGTTACACTGGGAGGGGAAGGCTTCTCGATGCATTTGTGGCATGTCAAGCACAGCTCAGTTCTGGTAGCTTCTCCCACCTTTGACTAATTGCTGACCTGACATCTTTCTGATAGTGACCTTGTTTCAGCTAGTAATTCAAATATCTTTCAGTGTCAGAAATAATAAGTGCCACAGTGAGATGAACAAGCAGAGCTTAAGTTGAACACAGATTAATGGGGTTTTAATATTCCTAATTTAATCACTCCTTTCTGTCTGAATGTGTGCAACATGATGTAGCAGCTAATTATTTTTTTAACCATGATGAGGATCTTTCCTAATCATTTTTATATTTAACATGAATGAAGGGAGGGCAGTGATTAATGAGGGAATAAATCTTACGAAACAGAAGCAAGCACATGATCAGTTAAAAATACAGCTGTCTGATTATTTTTTTTTCCCCTTTCCCTGTACTGCAAATACTCAACCAGCTGCACCTTCTCAGCTCAATAGCGAGCTGTCTTCAGCCCTAAAGAGAGACCTGTAACTTTGCTTATCCCTCCGGTGCTTCTGTTGGCATCTCTCTGCATGATCATCTTTGTGATGAATGTAGAATTATTTTTCTTTAAAAAAAAAAAAAAAAGAAAAAAAAATTGCCTCACTAGATACATTAATGGTTGGATAGATGTCTTTTCAAATATTTGTTCCTGACAGGGTGTTTGGAATTGCAGATGAGAAGCAAACCAGCTCTCAGCATCTGTCTGTTGCTACTGTACATTTCCATTGTGTGAGGCAGAGACAAAGCCAGGCAATTCAAAGCTTAAGTGGATGCTCTTGAGATCTTTTATTTCCCCCACTCTTCCCTCCCTTTTCCCACACTTGACTGCATCTCTTCTGTCTGAATTCCATTTTTCCCTCCATCCCTCAATCCCCATATGCTGGTTTGGGGTGTCTGTCTTCTCCCTATAATTTCTCCCCACCCTCCTGCTCGAGTCCCTTTGTGCATCCTCACTGATTGGTAACTTTAGGGGTTTTGTTGAGCTCTCAGTCTGTGGGGTAGCTCAGGGTTGAAGGTTATGATTAGCAGAAGTGTGCTGTGAGGCTTTTTCCCACTCTTGGAGTGCAGGTGGATGGTGTGTCAGCCTGTCCTCATGGTTATGTTGTTCCAGGGTGGGGTGTGCTGGCTGTTTTGGGGAGGATCACTTGAGCTGGGCACTGCAGTGAAGCCCTTGCTCAGCCAGGCAGTGCTGGTCCTCTGCAATCTGAGCCTGGGGCTGAGGACCTGGGATTTACCCATGGAAAGCTGTAGCTGTGAACACAACAGTGCCCCTCCATTCCCATGGCTGTGGATAATCTGTAATATAATCCAGAAAAGATTTGAAGTTTTTCCTGAGATGATTTGATTTTTGGGTTTCTTTGGTATTTTTTTTTGTGGATTTTTTTTTTTTTTTTTGGAGGAGAGGCTGTGCCAATGCTCCATTCAGCCATGGAGATAATTCAGTGGGTTTCTCAGCAACGTGAGGTCATTTTGGATGTGTCTCTCCTCACCAGCTAACAAGCAGAATTTTAATAACCAATCAAGATGAGCTGTGCCCGAGCAGTGCTGGCAGCTACCCTCTAACCTTGGTGTCTTCTGCAGATAGTAAAAATGATCTAATTGGCTAAAAAAGAAGGATAGGCTTAACTACAACTTCTGTTGCTTAACACCTTGTCATTTCTTCTTGTTGAGTAGAGAGCAATGAAGCTCAGTGAATCAGTGTTCCGGGCACCAGTGTCACATACCAATGGCTTGATGGATGCTTGGGAATTTTGGGATCCTGTCATGCAGGGCAGAGGGGCTGTGGGCTAACACAGTGCAGAGACAAGCAGAGGGATAGGAAAATGTAAGGAAAATAGTGTGTTGTACCAGTCTCTAAAATTAGTATTTGGGTTTTTTTCTGACTAGGCACTTAATTACAATTTTGCTCTTGAAGATCAGATCCAGTTCTTGCTGCACAAATGTTACTCCATCAAAAGAAAAGCAGAGGGAAGATGGTTGGTTGCAGATCTAAGATCAGTAAGGCACACTGGGAGCAGGAGTTGGCTGGTGAGATTCTGTGTATGTGAGCCCGTAGATAGCAGGAAAGATCTATTCCCTTGTTGAGGGAACAGAGAGATTCAAATCAGGAGCAAAATTTTTTCCAAATAGTTTTTTCTCTAAGACTTTCTTCCCCGTGAAGTTTCCTCGGCCGGTTTCTGTAGCACTGTAAATGACAGTGGCATAATTACATTTGTCTTCCAAACTGCCTTTCCTTGAGGGCAAGCTCCACTTTGGCCTTGATTTGATTGTGTACTTTTAATCTCAAAGAAAAGCTAATGCATAAGTATTCATTACACAATTGCATTTTTCTATGGTCAACATCCCCTCTTATAATTACAGGTTCCAGCTGAATGTCATTTCTTTTCTCTCTACTTCAGCTCCCTCACAGCACAGTCTCATACTCCTGAAGCTTCCCTGCATTCATGTAATAAATAAATAATCACACCTTTTCTGCTGTCAAAGCTGAAAGCATGCACAGCTGTTTGCCACAAGATACATTGGGACTGCAAGGTACAACATTTCTTAATTAGACTGACCTGAGGTTGTTGGGCTTTTTCTTTTTCTTTTTTGCCTTTTTTTTTTTTTGCTATTTTTGTGGGTTTTTTGTTGGTTTTTTTGGGTTTTTTTAAGCAGCTTCATTAGCTCAGGAGCTTAATTGCAAATGACTAGACAAGCTCTGCTCGTGGTTGCTGGGAAAGGTTAGAGTATTTCTCACTGGGGATTAGATCCTGGGAGATGTTTTGCAGCTTGATTTTTGTGGGGAAGGTTTTAGGTGTGCTCAGAGCATCTTAGCACTAGGCTCAGAATTAGCAAAATAATTAGAAGTTCAAAGCAGGGGGGGGGGCTGGGGCAAAGCCCAGCCAACCTTTTTGATCTTACAAGCCACACTGTAAAATCCACATGGAATTGGGAGAAACAGGCTATGGAAAGGGAGTTCTGGAAGCAGAGCTGGGGGATGACAGATCTCCACGCTGCTGTTACAGGATGGGGAGCAGATAAATGTCAAGCTGGGCTGTGGGGCCAGCTGATAATAACCTCCCTCCCACAGTGGGGAGTTCATGGCCCCACAGCCATCCTGCCAGCACAGCTCTATACTAGTGGGGACCCAGACCAAGGACTATGGTAGAGTTACCTGATGGCCAAAAGCCATGGTGGCCTCTGTCACTTGGTCTGTGTCACAGATTTTATCTGTTGGTAACATCCCTGGTGTGATACCACCATTATTGGCATCATTAATGCAGGAGCTTTGCAGCCTCCATGATTTTTGGGATTTTCTTTCCTCATGAAGAAGTCACCCTAAAAAAGGACTCCATAAGGAAAGGGAGGACTTGGGGAATCACCTGTGAGAGGTTTCCATGTTCATGTGTGGTACAGGCAAGGTAGTTACCTCCTATGGAGGGTTCCTGAGGGCCAGAATAATTTGAAAGAGGGTTACTTTGTGCTGACCAATGTGTCCTATCTTTTTCTGCTCTATACCTGATGTTGATACAGGGTGACCAGAGAAGCTGTGGCTGCCCCATCCCATCCCTGGAAGTGCTCAAGGCCAGGTTGGACAGGTCTCTGAGCAGCCTGGTCTAGGGGAAGCTCATGGCAGGGGACTGGATGACCTTTAGGGTCCCTTCCCACCCAAACCATTCCATGATTCTATGATGTAGAAGCATTTCTAAGACCTGTGTTCAAGTGGGTATTCTAGGGGATGGTTTTTGCTGCTACACTTTAGTTGAATAAAGCAAGGTTTGGATGTCTGCTGACCTTCAGTGCCCCTTCCTGTCTACATCCTGCACTTGGTCTTTGTAGGTGAAAGCAGGGATGGAGTCTATGTGTGGGAGCTCTGTACTGGGGGGGTCTGTGCTTGGTACAAGAGAGCAGCAGTTGTGATGGGAGGCTTTGGGTCTCCTCACTTTTACAAGTGTGCAGGGAAGGGTGTAGTGAGTGCAGCAAAAGCACCAGCTTCCCTTGATTTGCCTGTGCCCAGAGCAGGAGCAGCCTCTCTAAGGATCACCCCATGGGACAGGCAGTGCAGTGGCTGTTCCCACTGCTCTCTGCCCTCTGCAGAAGCTGCCAACAAGATGCCTGCTGAGCTGGAGGACATTATGCTTCTGTTAAGGCAGTTGGAATGCCACCAAGCTCTTGGTGTCCCCCTGTAAACCTGAGGACAAAACAGAAGGCAGTTTTTAATCTCTATCAACCAGGGAGGTATCCGGGCTATTTGTCTGAAGGCAAGAGGATCTGTGACCTTATTTCTTCCCTGCCTTAGTCTTTTGGCCCTCAGACTGTAAGAAGTCTGAGTAATTCATGTCCCTTATTAGTCTGTGCTGGGGAAAAGAGGGTTTTGAGTTGCTTGTGTGACACCCGAGTTCTGCTGCACAACAAATATACTCGGAAGGCTTTGTCATATATAACCCACTTGAAGCGAGAGCATTCAGGTAAGGAAATGAAGGGCTGCAGGGCTCAGCTGTGCAAGAGGAAAATAATTAGGGCATGTTTATCTCATGCTCAAGCCTGCAGAGGTGAAAAGCAAGGGACAGGAAGGCTGGTTCAGAGAGGAGTGGGGAGGGCAAGGCGGAAAGGACCTGACAAGGGAGTGAATTAAACTTCTCCAGAAGACTCATATCACTGGGATAAGTTCCCCCCTCCCTCCCTGTTCCTGCTCTAATGGAGGACAAGCTCTGCCTTGCTGGCTTTTCTTTTCAAGGTCTCAGGACCTGTTGTTTTAGAAAGGTCAAAGCCCTGGAGCTGCTGAGGGAAGGCAACACTCCTTCAAAAATGCCAGGTGAAGAACACCTTAATTTCTAGGGTTTACAGGCTTGCTAGTATTAAAAAAGAAAAAAGGGAGAAAAATATCTTCCAAATGTGAAATAAACCTTTGGTTCTTTTTTTTTTTTTTTTCTAAGCATCACTAAGTTCTGACTCAGATGAGACTCCTATTTCTATCTAAGTTTCATATATCTCTAGAACCTCCCTCCCCACTATGGAGAGCTGAGTGCACACATGGTCACAGCCTGGGTAAAGCTGCTCCGTGGGGCTGTGGCTCCTGCTATCCCTGTCCTGTGGTCAGGTGATGGAGACTGCACCAAAACAAAGGAGGCTGAGCAATGTGACACAGAACTCTGGCTGTTCCTTCCCCATCTCCTCTCCCCACCGACCCAGAGAGGTGTGTGGAGTTCACAGCAGCTCTTGCAGACTTGCTCAAATCAAAACATTTGGCACATCCTTCGTTTGTTCTGTGCTGTTTGCTCTCAAGCTGCCTGTTCTTTCTGGGCTTCAGACCTGGCTTTTGTGATTTGCACAGGCACATATCGGAGCAAATACAGCCCTTGCCAGTCTGCAGGTCTGGCTCAGTGGCAGAACCCCAGAGAAAATATTTTCATCCCAGGCTTTACCACCAATCTCCTTAAGCCCTGAAGGGTTTGTGGTTTCTCTCTTTCTCCTTGCCTTTGCCCCTTAGGGCTTCGCATTTTCCTTGCCACCTGTGCTGGTGCAGGTTCCTCTGGCACCTCCTGGCTCTGCTCTTTTGCTAGTCCCTGTGTTTGCAGAGGGGTGCAGGGTGGGGATGCTGGTTCTCCAAAGCAGAATTGCTGCTGGATGGGCACTGGGCTACGGGGTCTGTCACATCCGTGGCTGCACCTGATTGCTGGGGGCCAGGGGAAGGTCTGAACCCATGGTTTGACAAATGCCTGCCCAGCCCAGGTGGGTTGTTCAGAGGCAACCCCGGGCAAAAAATTGGAAACTGATGCTGTGACTGCTCTGAGTTTGGAAACGTGGTTACTCCTATATTTGGAGAACAGTGACAAGGTGAAGGGGAGGAGGGGGTGGGAGTTTTAGCAAGAAGGATTCCACCCTGGTTCTAGAGACTTTTGCTTTGTCTCCTCCCCAGGAAATGCAGATTTCCACGCACAGCCCTGAGGTTCTGCCACTTCCCCGCTGCCTCCTGGGCAATAAAGGCAGAACTGGGTGTCTCCTCTTTTGCACAGCTCACCTTTATTTTTGGCCAAAAAGATAATCTATTTAATCCTACCACATCCTCCACGAGACGCAGCTTCCTACATCAGTTCTGTGCCCCTGAGGGTAGAGAATTATTCAAGGCATCGAGCCTGACCTGGATTTTGTGTGATGTGATCGCATCCAGAGCATGGAAATCCATGCGATCAAATGGCAAATCTCTGAGCCTTGGCAGATATGCCTCCTGCTCTGCAAAAGCATGTTGCCATGGCTACATCTCAGTGTGAGCATCTCTCTCCTTATCCCAACGTCTTTCCTGCCAGGGTCGCTGCCTGTGCTCAGAAGCCCACCCTGTCATGGGCAGTGTTGGGCTGGGGCTCTCCAGCAGCACAGAGGCAGTGGGTAGTGAGTCACAAACTCACTCCTTTGAATTAGAGCTGGGTGAATTGTTGCCAGTGACTCCTTAAATGGAAAAAAAAATGAACCCAGCAAGAGCTTGAAATACCTGTCAAAAAAAGCTCCTTCTGTTTATGACTTGAGAAGAGAGAAAATGAAAAGCAGATGGGAGGTGGTTGCACAGAGAGCTGGGAAACCTGAGCTCCAGCTCTGCCCTTCCTGATGCAAACACCTCTGCCTGCTGTGGTCCCCTGCTCTGAAGGGGTGACAGTTACCTGCCACCTGAAGGCAGCTCGAGCTTTATAGATGAAAGCCACTGAAACTACGTTTTGGGCTGTTACACTTGTCTGAGAGCAGCTCCTCTGTCACACAACAACAGTTGTGGGTTTCTGTCACAAAAATACCCCTGGATCTGTTTACAGGCTATAAAGCAGAAATAGAGGAGAGCTGACAGAGTAATGATGTGTGTTTGGGGGGGTGGTACTACTGGGGTGCCTAAAGTGCCTTGACTGAGCGTGAAAATCCTATATAAGACCATAGGACCCAAAGCATGGATGTCAGGGTTGAACAAGAGCCCCCAGTGCTGTACTGGGAGGAGAGTGTGGGGTTCTCACTGTCTGCTGTGAGGCAACTGGAAGCGAAACTCAGCATCCTCTTAGGGTTTTTATAGTGCCAATTTGGTCTCTATTTAGTTCTATGGTTTGCGTTTTTCCAAGCCATCCCCACTGAATGTGTGTTATCTCACTTAGGGATATTGATTAGGAATGAAACAAGTAGGTTTGTTGGCCAAAGGAATTGTGCATAGGGGAAAAATGAGGTTGTTCTGGGCCAGATGCTATTAGCTGCATTTTAAACTGTCTCATGTAGGCGAGGTGTATGTGATCACTAGTGCTTATCCAGCTTCACAGTGCCAGATCCTCCTGCCAGATCATCAGAGCAGTGAGTCCAGAGCTCACTGTCCACAGTCAGTGGAGAAGGGGAGGCACTGCCAGAAGGTGGAATGTGTTAAATGGGCTCAGCTGCCCAGTCCTGTGCCACATGTGCCTCATCCATGCTAGATGCCACCAACTGCTTCTATTTTGTCAGAAAACTTCTCTCAGTTCTGGGGAAAGCTGATGGTTTGTGCCCCACAGCAGCCAAGTCTCTAACTCGTCTCTTGCTCCTGATGGTGCGGCAGCAGAGGGGAAATGCTCTGGATGAGGAATCTGTGTGCTCCAAGAAGCTGCTTTGGGTATTAACTATCCCCCAGGAAGGTGTTTGTAACACTGGTCTAGGGGGTCTGGAGAGCAAGAGAGTGCTCCTCTCCCCTTTTGGCTTTGCTCTTGGTATGAGCAGTGATTGGGGTGCCAGGGAAGGTGCAGGGGTGCCAGGGAAGGTGCAGGGGTGCTGCTGCAGAGCTCCCATCCCTTCTGACAGCATCTTCTATATCTTAGTGTGCATAACCAGAGAGGTTTTTCAGGGCTAGGGATAAAAAGTTACCAAACATCAAGCAAAAGAAATATAGGAGAGAACTTAGGGTGGTTGGGATGAACTTGTTTTCCCTCACTGCACAGATTTCTGGAGTTCCTCCTGAAGGGAGATAGAAAGCATGTGTATTTTCTTCCTCTCTTGGTTTTAATTGTGTATTCTAATAAGAAACTGCAATACAGACACTTATTAAAGTCGCCGCCTTCAGAGTTGCTGTGTTTGATAGAAACCCCAGAAAATCCCCTGAACTGCAATGTGGGAATCCAATTCTTTTCAGTTGATGAGACTGTAAACACATTTCCTTGGATTTGCAAGAACCATAGCAAGAGTTTCAATCATATGAATAAAGCAAAAGAATATCTGATAGGGAATATTCCTGCTTTGCATATTCAAAACTTGCAGCCTTTTCAAAGGAATGAGCTATAAAGAGGGAAAGAAGCATTGCCCAGGGGATTTAGGTAAAGATCCTCCAAAATTAACACAGCTGGGGGGGGGTATTCTCTCCATTGAATTTAAAACTTCCAGGTTAGATATCCAAATTTAGAGCCCAGGTGGCTGCTGTGGCCAGTACTGTCCCTATATTTAACTCTGCAACCAGTTCAACACCCAGTGACCAGAGGGATCTTCAAAGTTTAGTTTGAAGGAGCTTTGGGTTGGGGTGAATATCCTGCCCCATGAGTGTCTGTGCTGTTGTGGGTGACCTCGAGGATAACTGTGACATTTGTCTTGAGTTGAGCTGAACCCCGAAATTCCTATTTCACTGAAGCTGGATGTGTGTCCTTCCCATGCCATTTGGCCTGGTAGCTTCAGTAGAGGAGAGCTATAAATATAAAAATAACCTGACTCGTGATGTTTGCTATTGAGTGAAAAATCCCATAATACCAGATACCTAATAAGGTACTCTTTGTACCTTAAAAACAATTGGCAAGAGCTGATTCTATAAATGAAACCTATTTTTGGTGAGAAAGTTCTTACATTTGCAAGATAATTTTCATGTCTCTTGTTTTATGTTCCTCTACCAGCTGGCCTACAGAGTTCCTGTGTGGCTGGCTGAAAAATGTGGCTAGTCACACTTCCCTTCTCTGTGCCCTTTGGGAATACTTTTTGAAAACAAAACTGTTTTCCAGACTTTCACCAATTTTCTTGGTCAAAGCGTATTCCAAAAATGAAGTTCTTGCCTCCATTTTTTTTTTTAGAACTTTATGAAAACAAACGCTAATTCAGCTTTTAGTTTGTCTGCATGTAGAAATCTATATGTAATTTGACAGGAAGTCAAAATATTTCCCTTCTCAGTACTGTGGCAAGTTGTGCTTATTCCGTGAAGACAATGGGATCGAGGAGCAGGGAACAGCATGAGGAAGTCTTGCTGCTGGTGTGATAATAACTCCTTTCCAGATGAAACCAGTCTTATATCTTGGTTTGGCACTAAAATGCCGACTTCAAGGGCTGTTGGTATCTCTTCCCCAGCCCTTTGGTGTACAAACTCGTTAATGAGCAAGAAATTGTACGTATGCAAATGGGGGGATGATAAGCAGCCGGCTGGCCCTGCGTTGATCCCCTGGCATTTTGGCTTCTTCCCACTTCCACCGGCCCTGCCCGTGCCACTTTTCTGGAATCCGCTTGATCGGAGCATCTCACAAAGCCTTAAATGGGAGATAGTAGCATTTCTGATCTCATTTTCCAGTATTTCAGCTGTGCCATAATCTATTTACCACACAATTTGTGTCACTTTGATAAGCGGCTGCTTCAAGACTGCATTTATTAAAATCAAGAGCAGGGAGAGCTTTCAAGTCTCTCAAGTGTTGTAATAAATGTTTGAAATTAGTCATTACAGTGTTTGCCATGGTTCATATCATAGACTCTATCTAAATGACAAATGATCACAGCCTGGACATGAACTTTTTTCTCTTTGGTGGTGCGTTTCCAGCGGGATGGGGATGATGTTGGGCTATCCCAACACAAACCAGCCCAAGCTGGAGCAGGGATGGGGAGGGAGGAGTGGAGAAGAGGGAAGGTTTCCCTGGGAAACATTATCAGAGTCTCAGGGATATGGCTTTGAGCAGAGAAGTGCTGGCTCAGCTCTGACTTTGCTGGCTAAAAATGAAATAAATCTGAGAAACAGCCAAAAGCCCCAAGAAGGAGCCGTGTACTTTCTGCAGCGTGGAGCAATTGGTTGTTACGGTGTCTGGATTATGCAAAGTTCGGCTCTTCCTCCATCAAACAGCTCCAGTATGGGAAATTCACCTTGTTGCTCTGGCTTCTTAATGTGCTTGCCTGGCCATGGATATGTGCTGATGTGGTCATTTAAGAAGGAAAAAAAAAAATCCCAAACAAAAAGCCCCTTTGCTAAATATAGTTATGTGTATGTATATATTCACACGTACGTACGCACAGACATATTAAACACATACGGCATAGAAAAGAGACAATTATTAAGACAAATATTCTGTCTCAATTCATTTTGTTCTTCATTTTCCCATCAGGAACATAATAGCTAAATTTATAGTGTTGAGCCTGGGCTATAAATTCCATTATTTTCAGTGACTATATCAATTACATCCCTTGAAAGGGACCCCAAGGCAAGGGGAGAAAATTGGAGACAAAAATCTTCAGACGGGAGGATGTAGGAGGTAGAGGGGGAAAAGCAACCCCTCCCTGCTTTCTCCTTACTCATTACCAATAACCAGCACCTTTTCCCTACATAAAAGCCTGCTTAGTTTCCTGGTGCTCCAGCTGGCACCCAACACAGAGCAACCACGGTGACGAGTGTGTCACTGCGGAAATAATTGCGGTGCTACACACACAGGTGCTGACTCAAAAGGGGAGCAGGAAATGGTCTTGTCTGAATATAAATGGTATTTATTTTGGAGAAATACAATTGTCAGAGAAGAAAACAATGCATCTTTTTCTGAAAAAGAAACTGAGTAAACTACTCAGCTCCTGTCCTTGAGGTGAAAATGAATTTATTTTTTTTTTTAAAGGCTTCTTGTACTGAGAGGAGCTCAAAAAAGGGAGAGTGTGGTATCAAAGAGCAGTGTGCTGAGATGAGCAGTGGTTTCTCTGGCAACTCCTACAACTTTTTTTAAGGGTTTTACTACTTCTCCTTCTCTCTTAGTGAAGTGAGTGAGTAAAGTTTTCTTGTTTTTTTTCGGTGGGATTGGTTTTTTTTTCAGTGCCTCTCACCACGGCACAGAGTTGGTCTGTGAAAGGCAAAGCAGATATGAAGGGAACAGTGAAGCAGGGACCTTCCTTGTTAACACGAAAGAAAAGGAGGCTGTGTCAGGTGTTGAAGAGCTGGATGGTGCTGCAGGCCCAACATGGTTCAAAACTTTATCCCAGGTGTATGCCAAGCTCAAACTTTTTAGTGTTTCAGGAAAAAAATATTGTTAATATTTCAGAATGGCATAGGCTGCTGGGCTTCCCTGTCACTGCACAGGAGAGCTTCATGGGGTCCAGATGTGTAATTATTTCATGTCCCCTCTACACTGGAGCTGTATTTATCTCCATGTCCTTCTAATGGCACACAGCATTGCACCTTAGCTTGAATAACTCTGCCTCACCAAAGGTTTACACCCTCAGTGTGTTTATTAGCAGTGTCTTCTGTCCTCAGCCTTCACTTCAATGGCTGCAACACTTTAAACTGGTTTAAGCTCCCCTGTAGAACAGCCTTTCTGCTCCCTCCAGGCTACTCTGTAGCCTGTGTCTCTTCTCCTTGAAGGTTGCCGTGACCTTGTTCAGAAGTGTTTAGAGTTGCCAGATGTACCTTTCTATACTGGAAATGCTGTCTGATGAGTTCAGGCATCGTTTTTGTCCTCCAAGTGGTGAAATTCCCAGTAAGCAGCAGAAATTCTTGTTTATCCCCCAGTGCATCTTCTCTGTGTCTGTTCTTGACCCTGGGAGATGGGAGAACAAGTGCCAGGAGGAGAAGGGAGATTGTGTCCCTTGGATACAGGAGGCTGAGGAAAGGGTAGCACAGTCCTGAGACTTGTGCTCCAGCCCCTTTCCCAGCTCTGTTGCCCTTCTCTGGACACAGTCCAACACCTCAATGTCCTCCTTGTCGTGAGGGGCCCAAAACTAAAAGCAGGTTTTGAGGTGCAGCCTCACCAGTGCCCAGCATAGGGGGACAGTCACTGCCATGGTCCTGCTGGCCAAGTGATTGATGGCACAAGATAAGATACCATTGGCTTTCCTAACCACCTGGGCACACTGCCTGGGCACTTTCCCAGCTCTGACCCTGATCCTGAGCTCTCCTTGTTTGACCTGTGCTGTTCCTGCTGGCACCTGCCCTGGTGTCCCTCTGTACCTTTCCTCAGTATGTGTTTATTTTTCTTATGCCGTGGTCAATACCCCAAAAAATATTGAACAAGAAGAGCTGTTTTGCATCTCCATCAATAATTGCCTTCCTCCTGGTGCTGTGCCCTTCAGCTTCTGTTGAGACTTTCACCCATGTCACAGATTCTACTAAATCCTGTCTTCTCAAGCTTAGCTAATGACAAATGCTCTGTGGAAATCTGGATGAAACCTGCTGCATCTCATTTGCCTAGAAAATCTTTCAAGGAAAGACAGCAGGTTGGGGGGTGCTGTATGTTGTGCTTGTGATAAATAGTGAACTTAATGAAGATTGCTGATGGACAGCATTGTGTGCTGGAGTCCTTTGTTTCCCCCAGTATAAGATGGATGGTGGTATCCAGTATTTCTTCCGTGTTTCTGTCTTGCAGAATTGTCCACCCTGTCATTCAGCTCCTGAGCAGGAGCTGCCAATTTGTGCCAATAACAATTTCCCACCTCCCCCATTCCTCCTTCGAGGGAGTGGATCTTGAGGGGTTTTTTTAATATATTAGTTTATAATTAAAGGATATTGTATTAAGAGCATTAAGATATGACCTGCCTTACCTCCATAAATACTTTTTTTTTTTCCTACTTGCTGGGAAAGCTTTAAAAACATCCTCTTGGAAATTCATGCAGATGATATTTAGACATGCAGATATGCACTCCTGTTTTGCATGAATGTTTGACCTTGGGCAGAGCTGTTCAATGCAGGATGGATGTGTTGTGGCTGCATTTAATCATCTGAAGCAGAGATGAAGCCTTGAAAAACCACATAGACCCAATTCCCAATTCCCAGCCTCTGGATGGTAATGAACTTCTGAGAAATAGCTAATCAATAAATTGAACAAAAGACTCAGGCAGCTAAACCACTTTGTCAGGGCCTTAATTACAATTGCAGAAATAAATCGGGAGGGGGGTGGTGGTGGTTGGGAGCCTTTGCCAGACAAAACTAACCCTTTACTCTCACGAGCTCACCCTTTGCAAACTGAGCAGCCTGGGTTTGTGTGAGCGCCGTGCCTTTGTGAGTGTGTTCACGGGGGTCTCTGGGTGGGCAAATGACCCAGACCAGGCTGCTGCCTCGTGCCACAGCAGGTCAGTTTGGGCTGTCCCTGCCCTCTGAAGCTACTGGGGGAGCTGCAATGAGGCTCTACTTAGTAGGAGGGATTCTAATTCCCCCTTTCCACAGGGAAGAGATGAGGATGATCCAAGGCAGCAGGCCGTGCCAGGGCAAGCTGGGCTGTTTCACTTGGGGAGAAAGCTGAAGATTTAGGACCAGATGCAGCCAGCAGGATCAGGAAGGATATCTGAGGACAGACAGCAGAGAGATGGGAGCCAGGCCAGTAGCCCTCTTACCCTCATATCCCTCAGGCAGGTTTCCCAGTAGTCCCATCCCTTGCCAGCAGCAGGAGTGATGGAGCCAGGGAAGCCTGTGAGGAGGCTGTCAGTGAAACCCTCGGAGGCTTGCTTGTTCTTGGCTCAATTATAGCAGCAGGCATTTCACGTGCATGTCTCCTGGCAGCGCGTGCTGGAAAACAAAGGGATATATCCTTGGGGATTGTCTTGTAGACGTGGTTTTGCCTTAAGAAATATTACAGAATAACAGCGCGTCCAGGTTGATGCGAGCCCGCCGAGGGTGGGTGGTGAGCAGGAGGGTGGGGGTGTGTGGCAGAGGCTCGGAGGGCACGTGGTGATGAGGGGAAACAAAGATCTTGAGGAGCTTTGGGCTTTTTGAGGAGTAACCTCATGATGCTGAATTGCTTACCCTTTGAGGTGGTAACGCCTTAAAGGAGTGTGTCCTTGGGTGCACAGAGTATTTAAAACGAGACAGAACTGACTGTTCCATGGGGCAGATTTAAACCCCAAGCAGGGTGCAAGGAGCTGTGTTGTGTACCTTGTGAGCCACTTTTCACCCTTGTTGGGGAGTTGATTGGTGACAGGCTCACTGCCCTCCTTCTCCTCGCCTCCGCAGACCTCGGGCTTAGCAGAAAGGAGGTTTTTTTGTTTCCTTAACAGAAATCCCTGGTAAGACAAGATGGTTTCTCATGAATGGCTGGTCACTACAGGTCAGTGGCTCCAGTTGCTGTGATCCTCAGGGCTAAATAGAACTTGGCCACCTTCTTCTGGAGAGCAGCCACCAGAGCTCAGAGTGTACCAGGACCACAATCCCCAACACAGGGTGAGGACAGTCCAATTTCCTGTTGGTAACAGGTCAGCTTGTGCTTACCTGCGACAGTGAGAAATCTGGCTGTGTGTGAATGCTCTTGAACTTGTAAGAGACCTACATGGCTGAGGGAAACATGAATTAATGATCATCTCACAAACCTCCCCCCAAACCTTATCCCCAGAGTCTGTAAAAGAACAAACCCCAGGTGCCATAAACCCCGCAGCAGCCGGAGAACATCTCATGTTGTCAAACTCCAGCATGTTTTAGGGCTTTGCTGGCTCAGGGCCTCACTGAAGGAGCAGTTAGCACTTCTGCCTTCCTGCCAGCCTGGCTTCTGTTCCCTGCCTTTCTCACGGAGCCGGGGAATTGCTCCGTAATGAGGCAGCAGCCGCTGCCGGTGACATGAAACTGCTGGAAATAAGATAGCTCTCTGTGAGCTGCTCTGCCTTTGTGCCCAGGCTCTTCTTGAAGCAGCAGATAAATCTCCATCCCGGCGCAGCGGGAACGCTCACAGAGCAGTCCCCGGGACGTGAGTGAGTTGCTGCTGTCGGCACTGTGTTTACTGCACAGATAAAATATTTACAGCTCCATCTTTGGTGTGAGATGCGACTCGTCCAGTCCTCGTGAAGGTCACGGGAAAGTCAGTAAAATTTATTGACGGTTTATAGCACTTGTGTGTCAGAAAGCAAGGTTACAGTGTTATACACCTACACAGGCAGGCAGGGAGGGCTGGAGAGAGACGGGAGAGGGAGAGGAGACAGCTCGGTGTATATCATTGGCTTGGTCCCCCAAACCCGTGTGTTATTTTTTAATTAAATGATAAGCTCCAAATAGCAGAGCATGGGCAGGGCTCCTAACTGGCTGCAGCCCCACGTTTCAGCAGTTGAGCAAATGACATATTTGCTGTGCTGATGATGAGCCCTTTGAAGGGAGCAGGGGGTTTGGGTTGTGTCATGGCCGTGTGCCCTGGTGTTTGTGTAGGCAAGTCTTATTCTGCCATGGAAAGAGTGGTCAAGCCATGCCTGCCTTTCTCTTCTCATTAATTTTGATTCATTCAATAACCTAGAATTAAGATTGATTTGTACTATATGTGGTAGGAATAGTCAGCAAGAAGGAGCCTTGGAGAACTGGGAACCCTCAGGACATGTAGGGACCTTTCCCAGCAGAGCTGAAGAGCAACTGGGAGAGTCTTGAGTTCTCTGGTGTTTGGGCGGCCTGATGTGGGCAGAGAGGGCTGTGCTCAGCCCCCTCTGAAACACACTCTGTTCAGGCATCTTCCTTCCCTCTGGGCTGATCCTGCACCCCAGGAACTCTCTGCTGCTCTATTCTCCTCTTACCCTGAAAAGCTGGGAGCAGATGGATGGGCATTTGTGACCTCCTCTGGGTGGACCAGCACCTGTAAAGGGCAATGATACACCAAAGTGGCCTGTAGAAACCTCCTTTCAGGTGTGTTTTCTAGGAGCCCATGAACATGACTTGGCAGAACACACAAGAACCAAACCCCTGTTTCAGATGTGTCAGCCCACAGAAACATGGGTTCAGTGTGTCT
Source organism: Manacus candei (assembly GCF_025592945.1). Lineage (NCBI taxonomy): Eukaryota > Metazoa > Chordata > Aves > Passeriformes > Pipridae > Manacus > Manacus candei. The sequence continues at coordinate 8,255,632 of NW_026138095.1, read as the reverse complement.
GTCTGCAATGAGGGCAAGGTTGGATTTGCTTTGCATTTCCATTTGGTGACTCCTGTCCCCCCTTAGATGGACAGGGTAAAACACTTGGTGTGCTTACCAAGGAGAAGACATCCAGTTCCAAAACTCCTGAAATGGAGCAGCTCCACACTCTGTCTTTTGCAATATAATTTGCATTTCAGTGCACCGTGATCAAAACACAGTGTCTGGGGCTCCTTGGATCAGGTTGTCATGGCAGGAACAAGCTCAGAGGTGGCTCAAATAGAGCAGGTACTGTCCAGGAGAGTTTGGGGGTCAGGGCAGAGCAGCTGCTGGGAGCAACAGGCACAGAAACCTGCCTTTTTCTAAGCAGATCACTCTGTGCTGTGTGGTGGTGGCTCTGGTCCGTGTCACTGTCTTTCTCCTTTGAGGACTATGAAGTGTTTATTTTTGAACCACAGCTTTTCATTTAACAAGGAAGGCTGGAAGTCAGATCAATGAGAAACACAAGAAGAAGCTGGGAATTAAGTGCTGCCTGTTTCTATCAGTTCCTGGTCCTGTTTATAACCTGATAATAGAAAGGCTTCCCTGTGATCTTGTTATTGAGAAGGTTTGAGTCTGAGCATGTCATAAAACCCAACCAGCTTGGTGGTTAATAACACCCCACATACAGCAATGCACTGTTGGAAAGTTAAGGCTGGCCATGAGTTCCCATTGGGATGTGAGCATCTTCCTGCACATTCCCTCTGGTTTTTTTCCTGACCTCACCCTAAAGAATGATCTGTTGGAAACCGAAGGCGTCTGTCTGATCTGCTGCTGGGGAAAGGAAATCTTGAGAACATTTGACAAAGAACGCAGAGTTGAAATTAAATATCGTAATGATATAAAACAGTAAGCAGATCTGCTTGACAGCCTTGACAGCTATTTGTTATAGAAAACAGCGTTTATGATGTCAGTCCTATAAGGGAATGTGTTTGAATTAAAATAATTACAGCAGATAGTACAACAAAGACTCCCTGTAGTCAATCATCCTTCACAAATACACTGTACAAAACCTTCCCAAATGAGTGAAGGAAACGTAGGGACTAGAGGCTGGCAAATAAATACCAATAAGAAGCTGCACTACCAAGTCAAGAGGCTGCTTTCAGTCATCATATTTCCTTTTCTTTTCAACCCTAGGGGAGACAAATGAGGATTTTTTTTTTTTTAATATATATATTTACCCTTTCAGCTTTCACCTACTTCCAGGTAGGGAACTGAAATTCTCTCTGGAAGTGATGCAGAGACTCTTTCAGCTTTTGGGTTATTTCTTGCGTTCCTCCTCTCTATGTGTCCACTGCCACTGTCTACGTTTTTAAGATCACATCGGTGAACCTTCTGCTAAAAAAAAAAAACAAACTTGCAAAATATCTTGTCCTTAGTATCTGCACACTGCAGGCAGCAGTGTCTTGTGGGCAGAGCTGGTAGGAACAAGGTAATATTAAGAGTGGGGAACAGTTCCCAATTTTGAGTATAAAATCTTAGCCTGCAGTTGTACAAACTCTATTTCAACTCTTATCAGATGTGTGGGTTTCCTTTAGTTGGGGCAAAACAGTTCAACTGCCTTTCAGGAAACTTGAAGGGCAGTAAATCTTTGTCTACCCATTAAGAAATAAAGAAACCCAACAAAAGTCAGAATACTGTGATGTCTGATGTCTCTGAAAATCTCCTGTCTGTCCCCCTCATACAGCAGAGCCCGAGCCCTGCCAGGGGAGGGGTGACCCTGCTGCTGGGAATGCAACTCTTACTCTCTGTTGAGGAACCCACCTGTAATTGCAGCTTTTCATAGTTGGAGAAGAATGTATTTTGCAATCTTCACAGAGAGGTACCAGCACTGAACAACTGAAATCAGTGGAGGTTTTGTCCTTGCCAAGCATGCATGAGCTTTCTGTCTTATTTTTAACTGAGATTTGGGGTGCTCTGAGTATTCATGAGCACGTACATGACTCTGAAAGTGGTGCATCAGCAACTCCTTTGCTGATGACTTGAGCATAGTTTTATTCAAACCCCTAAATTGTTACCCTTCCAACTTTTGATTTACATTGTACGTAAATTGCTTAGCGAGTTGCATAAAATGAGGCAGGAGAGGTACTATTTTCCTGGGAATTTCAAGTGTTTCTCAGGTTTGCAACACTGGCACTTTCTGTCAGCACTTTGGAACTCTTGCATAAAAGCAATTACCAGCATTTCTTTCCTTTCTTTTGTTCTCTGCTCTTGGTCAGCCCTTCCCACCAGTGTATTCATTGCAAATCTGTGCTCTTGGCTGCCCAGCTGGTGTTTTCACAGGTGTGTTAGGAGGGAGTGCAAAGTCAAGAGAACAAACCAGCAGAGATAACATTGCATTGTTTTCCTTCTGCATTCCACGCCGTTCCCATTCTTCCCAAGAAATGCTGTCCCTACCTCTCTTGCCTCTGCATGTCTCCTGCCAAATATTCTCTTTATAGCTTAATCCTGCTACGGAGGTTTGACAAATGAAAAGAGACACCCCCCCCAAAAAAAAAAACAACAAAAAAAAACAAACTTAAAAAAAAAGTTGGTGCAGCCCTGTTTTCTCTGACTGCTTTAAAGTGAGAGAGCTTCAAACAGTGGCCTGGTGATCTTCTGGGAATTCTGAGTCCCATCAGTCCCAAAAAAAACATGTCACATCCTGCCTTTTTCATCCCAGCAGCAGCTAACGTGTCAAGATCAAAAGGGAACCCTCCCCTGCTGCCCGTGGCCGTGGTCCATGACCTGGCACTGTGCACTTGCCATCACAGCTCAGCTGTTCCTGGGTGTGACACCCCGAGGCACCGGCCCAGCCTCTCCGAGGGGTTCACTGCTGGTCTTTGGTTTGCTGAGATCTGAACGAGATTAGAGGAGCCCCTCTCAGGTTCCCAGTTTTCAGGCAGTTTGGCATCACTTTATCTCAGTTTTGCCTGTGCTGCACAGGAACATGAGATACAGGTGAAGTCCTTCCCTGGGTTAGGCTGGAGTCTAAGGGACAGTCTATCTCTGCCTGCTAAAGGGGTGCTTTGTGCCCTGCTTTTACATCTGCTGAATCCTTGAGTCTCAGCATCTCTGGACAGAGGCAATGAGTATTATCCCTGACTCAGGGCTAAGGACAAGCCTGGAAAAGTGATTCTGGAGGTCACTGCAGCCATTTGTGCAAGCCCTGTGTCTGGAGGTGCTGGTCCCAGCAAAGCAGAGTGCTCCTGTCTTGTCTGATCTGCCTACAGCTTAAGACATTCCTGTAGTACGGGTTGCATTGGGATCATTCAGGACATCAGTAAATTCCTACAGTGTGAATTTGCCCATTTACATTATTCTTCTTCCCTTTGCACCCTCCTGGGGCAGCGTTTTCCAAAACTTACGTGGGAAGGGCTGAGGTGTTTTGTTAACCAAAAGGAGGGACCCTGTCCCTCTTTCAGCACAGAATTTGCCCCCTATGACACCTGCAGGGAGGAGTTTTATTTAATCCCCTGGAAGCTGTGAAGGCTGGGAATCTGTGTGCCATCTTGGGTCTGCAAAAACCAGCAAAGAGCTCTGTAACCAGGAAAGCTGTCCTGCAATGGCTTTACATTTCTTGGCTCCACACAGTTCCAGTGGAACCCTTGATGCTGTTTGAGCACTGGGTGGGTTGAGATTTTTTTTTTTTCCTTGGTGCGTAGTTTAATTACAGTGAGGCTGTGCACTGACTCTCCATTAATAATACAGTGAATTTCAGCAGCAGATTAAATTTCTCTAAAGTAGTAAATTGCAGGCAAAAGTGGAGGAAAGTCATGGTCGAGGAAAATAAGTACATTATAGGTCCTTTATTAGATAGAAGCCCATGGCATCAGGCAGACGGGTTCTTACAAACACACACATATGAGAAAAACAGGGACTGCATCAATCAGCTTATCAAAATCACTTAAAAGAAATGGGCTTCTGCTGAATGTGTGGAGTGCAATAAAACATCAGTGTAACGCTGGACATATATTAACTGGCACAGAAAGATTATGACATGTCCATTACTGAGCTTCCTCTTCCTGCTGGCTGCAGAGAGGTCCAGATTCCTCCATAATGTGTCCCTCAGCCTCCGCCTCCCCTCCCAAATTTATTTTATTACCCTTGTTATAAGCAGGCACACTATAAAATGACATTAGAGGCAGAACAGCCACATGAGAGATGCTGACTCTGCCCTGAACATCAAATGTACTTCATAAGGGCTATGTAAATACTTTGCTAATCTAGTGCCATCTGAGAACACAGGAGAAATGAAAAGTGGGTGAAAGCCCTACGCAAGCACTTCTGATGTCCTGATGGGTCCCCTTCCACAGTGCCTTCCCCTTCCAGTATCCCTGTGCATTCCAGGGGCCCATCCTGCCCCTGGGTGAGCCTTGGGTTGGCCAATGGTTGGTACCTGGGCAAGTGCTAAGGGAGATGATGGTAACCCCTGGCATGGGCAGGTGAAGGTTTTCCTCAGCAGCCCCAGGGTTTCAGTGCATTAAAACTTCAGTTAATGTTAAAACAGTGCAGTGAGATGTGTGTGCACAGAGCCAGGAGGGGGTGGAGGAGCTGAGGTGCCCAGGGATGGGAGAGCACCTCGGGATCTGAGCTCTCTCTCATCAGCTCATTTTATGTGGAGGTACCAGATGAATAACAGAGATTTTTAAAATGCCACTTAGCAGCTTTAGCCATTTATGGAGGTATTGCAAAGGAGAACTGTCCTCCTGCAGCTAAATGGGCTGTGCCAGTTGGGGCACAGGGATGTGGCTCCAGGGAGCTTTGGACAGGCAGGAACTCGTGCTGGATGGATGAGATACCAGAGGGAAAGTGTGTGTGTGTGTATAAGTGTGTGTGTGTGCACATATATATGGCACCAGAAAATCATTTTTAAAACCACTTTTTGGCCCCAGCAACCGCGCTTAAAATCAAATGAGAGATGAAGGAATTTTTCAACCCAAATCATAAGAGACCCTGGGGGGGGACACAGGATTATGGACACTTATAACTAATGCAAAATAAACAAGGCAAAATTATATGTAATTACTCCTAAAGTCATTTGCTTGTTTCAGTAATTGACCTGTGCATTCTTTAATCTTTAATGCTCCTTTAAAATTCAGCCTCAGGGACTCATAACATTTATTGACGTTTGTCATGGTTAAGGCTCTGGAGGAACTGGGCTTTATTAGAAGTCTTCAAAGAAATATCAATTTAGGGATAAGCAGCATTAATATTTTGTACACAACATCATCTTCTTAGAAAGCTTTATTAGATTTTTTTACATCTTAGAAAAAGGAAGTGATGGCCAAAAAGGGCAGTGCTGAGAGTGGCTCAGTAAAGAACCTGCTGCTGCTACTGCAGTGGATTTTATTAATGAAAGTAAGAGGTTATGTTTTAATAAAATTAAAAAGGTTGCTGCAGGAGACACTGATGGGTCTGTTCATGGTGGCAAGAGAGTTTTGTCCTAAGCTGGGTGGAGAGGGCACCAGGAGTGCAATTGAAGCAGCAGTTCACTTTTTGGGTGACCTTGTCAAGTGTCACTTGCATTTTCCTTCTGCAGAAGCCTTGTCCTCCTTTCCCTGTCAGAGGAGGTGAAGTTCATAAACCAGCTTCAAATGTTATGGATCCCCCAGTTCAGGGTCACTGTATATGTCTGAGCGTCCACAGGGTTGGTGGGAATTTTAGGTTGTTCTTTTCCACTCAAATTTTGTTGTTGGAGAACATCATGCAAAAATAAGCCCCCCAGCTGGCTGGGGAACATCAGTGACGTGCAGCCTAACTGTTCATATGGCTGTTACCCTTGTAGAAACCTGTTCATTTTACCATTCATAACCTGGAGAGGTGTGTGAGTTGGGAGAGTGAAATTCCTTGAGTATGAGAAGCTGGAAGGATATTGCCAATAGCTCAGAAAGTTTGTGCCACTGCTCATTGCACAGGTACTGGTCTTTCCCAGGCAGTGGAGACCTGTTTTGTTAAGAAATGGCTTAGGAGGAGCAGTTAGTTCAACAAATCCTAGAATGGTTTGGATTGGAAAGGACCTTAAAGATCATCTTGTTCCACCCCCTGCCATGGGCAGGGACACCTTCCCCTATCCCAGGTTGCTCCAAGCCCTGTCCAACCTGGCCTTGAACACTCCCAGGGATGGGGCAGCCACAGCTTCTCTGGGCAACCTGTGCCAGGGCCTCCCCACCCTCACAGGGAGGAATTTCTTCCTAATATCCAATCTAAACCTACTCTCTGTCCGTGTGAAGCCATTCCCCCTGATGAGTGTGCCTTTAGCCATTTGCCAGGCTCTTAGCAGCAGCTGCTGTTTGTGCTTCCCTGACTGGACAAGGGAGCCAGGGGATCCTCTCCAAGCAGCCACTTGGACTGTTCCTCTGGGAGCATCCACTGCCTTCTGCCCAGGATTCCCAGGGCTGCTCCTCAGAGGGCTGTGTTCACTTGCCAGATGTGGGGGTGCACTGGTGTCCCACCTTCCTAAGACTTCCCCACTGGGCAAAGGCTCTTATTAAAAGGTTGTTTCCTCACCCAGCATTGGGTTGAGTTTCCTCCAGCTTTGGCACAAAGAGCCATTTTTCCTTTTTTTTACCTGGGCTGAGTCAGGCCACCCACAGTATTTTGAGCTTCTTGTTGATGTGCCTTCTCCTCTTCCTCAGTCCCTGGGTTCCTTCTCTATCAAACCAGTGAAATCACCATGGGGCCAACTAGAATCCTCTTTTACATAGAAAATGGGGCTCAACAAAGGGCATTTCTGAGGATTTTTTCCTACTTTTCTTTGAAGGGAAAAGAATCCAAGTATTTTGTTAAAGAAATTAGAGCTTTAACAGTTGATATATCTATGGTGTTGTTGGAATAATGGACTTATGTTTAGATAGGGTCCAGATTGGGAACCCTTGTGACTGTGTAGTCATTTTTAGATATATTCAGGTTGCTGCCAGCGAGGCTCCTCGTGGGTGTAAGGTTTGGGGACATCAGCAGCACTCTTGGGGAGCTTAAATGTGGTCTCTCCATAGCTACCCCCGCCTCTCCACCTGGTGTGAAACAGATAAGCTGCCATCAGCTGATGTTTTTGTCTCTCACGGACTCAGCTTTCCCCCGTTGCTGCGCCAGGTTTCCAGCAGAGTGGCAGAGTTGAGCTGCCTCTCGCATTAAGCACCAGAGATTTCATTAAATGGCAGAGGAGGGAGCCCGTGTAGAGGGGAGGTTCACCCCAGAGACATTACAGATTGTCTCATGCTATTTAAGTGGGCTAAAATTAGAGGGAAAGAATCTGCGGCTAATTGGACTTGTGCATTAATCATAGTCTGCTGCTGGAGTACTTCACCCATTAGAATGTGTTAATTTGGTAATTACAAGGTGAGGGGGAGGTCTCTCTTTGTAATCCAAAGCCCTTCTTCATGCTTATTGCACATATCAGAAACAGGTACAGTGAGAGGTTGGAGGCAGGACTGGGGGGGACAGGCTGCCTATTACCACCTCCTACCCCACCTGTGAACACTCAGGCTCCCCAGCTCCAGACACCTATAATTAAACTGGGTTGGATATTGAGAGCAAAAGGTCCTTCATTTCAGTTAACAGATAATTAATTGTATCTCAGTTTCCATTTTAACACATCCCCCCCGCATCCCTTTTTGTAAGAAGTAATGCAAATGTTCAGTGGACTCCTGCACTTGGGAAGGAGGAGCTTCTCCTTGCTCCTCTTTTGTTAAGATAACTCTGAAATATGTTTTAGAGAGCTTGAGGTGGACCTGGGAGAACTGTCCCTGTGCCCAGTGCAGAAGGTCTCAATTTGCAGGTGTGATCCTGCAGCTGAGATGAAATAAGTTGTTTCCTTCCCTCCAGCCCTCAGATATTAGGAAAAAGATTGTAGAATTAGGGTGGGGAGGCCCTGGCACAGGTTGCCCAGAGAAGCTGTGGCTGACCCATCCCTGGGAGTGTCCAAGGCCAGGTTGGACAGGACTTGGAGCAGCCTGGGCTAGTGGAAGGTGTCCCTGCCCATGGCAGATGGTAGACTAGGTGACTTTTAAAAATCCCTTCCAACCCAAACCATTGAGTGATTCTATGACTCTAAGCCATTCATTGAGTTGCCTTGCTGTTAAGAGCTGTCTTGCTTTTGCCTGCCTCCCTTCTGGCAGGTTTTGCTACATTCAGAGGTGCTTCATGAATCAGGGCAGATGGGAAAATAGAGAAGGGAATTAACAAGATGGGGAACAGGCAGAAAACTCAGGCAGGAAAATGTAAGAGACTAAACACTGAGACAGCTAGTGCAAAATATGGATTTTCTGAGGGATGTAAAACACTAATGAGTAAAAACACTGAGATGTATGTGCTCTAATGAGAAGCAAATCAGACTGGAGCTTGCAAAGCAACACTGCCTCCAGTGCCTTTATTCTGGCAGGAGGCTCCATTCCCAGCTCTGCCCTTAGAGATGCTCATCCAGGAAAAGCCCTTTCATGTGACATCTCATTTTTCCCTCTCCCTGTATGTTTGCTGGTTTGCCTGTGGGGGTAACAGCCTTCAGGGGGGATGGTGTCCACTCCACCTTGAACCTGGGCAGGCTAACGTTTGCTGGAAGGGCCCCGTGGTTCTGCCAGAGCCCTGTATAAACCTCGCTGCTGTTCCCAGCCCATTTCCCAGCCTATTTCCTTGCAATTGCAGCTGCTCTGTAATCTCTGCAAAGGTCGCAGCCGCTTGCTATGAGTGACTTCAGCTGTGATATATTTGTGGGCAGCCCCGGCAGTTGCAGGCAGCCCTCACAAACACTGACCTGAAATACTGACCTCCACAAACCACATCATTTTCCACTTGGGCACCTCCAGATTGGTTCTCCAGATCTGCAGAACCAGAAGGCTAGTTTTGGCTCCATTGCAATAATTTGCTGGCTCATTAGCACTAACTCCTTAAAGGGGCACCTTTAATGTTAGTAAGCCTAAAAATGTGACCTATTTCCCTCTCCTCTGTTAGAGCTCCTTGCAAATTCCGTGTCGTTAATCTGTGTACACTCTCACCCTTCTATACCTCTTGAAAGACCAACAGTCTTGTGGAGCAAAATAAAAATCCTGCCCTAAAATGGATCCAAATGCCAAATAAAACCATTCAGAATATATTTGATTTACTACTGGTAGTGTGGGAACACAAAGGGGAGCTCAGCCTTCTTCTGAGGTCTGTCTGCTCTTTGGTGTCACAGTTTGGGACCACTGAAGAGCATTTTTGCAGTAAAATACTTCACAATAAACCAACAGGAGGTTTCAAGAATGCCAAGTGTGTTTATACAACGGATTTTAATTTTAAACCTGTAGAGACCTGCCATGAACAATAGGAAAAGCAAAGGTGTTTAAAACAGCCCAGTCTTTCTGAAAAGTGATTTGCCTTTTCTGGAGCTCGTTAAACCAACACTGGAAGTTGGAACTGTGAGAAGGATCTTTTTAGTACTATAAACTGTGTATGTGGACTGCAGACTGTACCCATTGGAATAAAGTGATTACCACCCTCATTAAGTGGATAAAAAGACCATTCATGACTTCCATTTTTGGGATGACTAATGTGAAACCTCTTTCAACAAAAACGAATGATCAAGGGATAATTTTGTTGGAGCAGATTTATAATGCACAGCGACTAGGTGTGAAAGACACTTCCTTCTGTGCAAGCCACTTTGCACATCCAGGCTGTGCTTCTGGACTTAATTAGCATCCATCCTGGGAGAGTCGGTGCTCCCCAGGCCTTCGATTCACTTGTTAGCAGGTGATAATCAAGTGCTTTTAGCTATGTGATCGTAGAGTCGTTTAGGTTGGAAAAGACCTTTAAGACCACCAAGTCAAACATGATGGTGACTCCACCACTGCCCTGGGCAGCTGTGCCAGGGTTGGGTGACCTTTCTGGTGAAAAATTTTTTTCCTAATATCCAGTCTAAAAGTTCCCTGCTGCAAATAGGGGCTGCTTCCTCTTGCCTTGTTACCTGAGAGAAGAGCTCGATTCCCACCTGTCCACCACCTCCTGTCAGGGAACTGTAATAAGGTCTCTGTTCAGCCCCCTTTTCCCCCCCTGAGGTTCCCCCAGTTTGGGAAAACCCCATGTGCACCAAGCTGGAGCTGCTGATTTTGCTGATAGTGGAATCTCTTGCTTAGGTGTTTGCCAGAAGTGGCAGCTTGGCTGTTTCAAAACTGCTGTGAAAAAAGTTTGTCTTCCATTCTGACAAAGCAAAACTCAATTAATGCTTAACTTGACTCTTGCTGAAGCTGTGACTTTGTATCTTACTAGAAATGGAGCTATTTCCACATGTAACTCCATTCACTTATTCAGTGAAAACCCTATTTCTTTTTATTAAACTCCCCAGAATTATTCAATTCTGAGAAATTTGTTTCAAAATCGAAAATTAAATTTTGGAATTCTGAATATTCGATTTGATTGCCTTAGGCTTTTATTATATATCTCCCATATCTCTCTGTTTTATTTCATGACATATCAAACTGGCAGATGTCTGTTACAGAAGGTGTTATTCTTTGCAGAAGACAATAAGTTGTTTTGATCAGTATTTCATAGGTGCCATTGCTTAAAAAAATAGTAAATTAAAAAGTAGCATTTCACCTACTATTTTGGTAGGCTCACTCTAGGCACAACAGACAAAGTAACACTAAATTATTGTAAATAAGAGAACTCAATGCGTTCCACTGACATTTTGGGTTGTTCCTGAGCAGAAGCCTTTACAAAATGCCATCTTTTCATGAGAAATAAATCAGTAATAATTTTCAGTGACAGTTTTTCTAACAGAAAACTCCCCATTTTTGCTTCTCCTGTGAGCAGGCAGGCAGTCTGTGATGCAGGTGAGGCTGTGGGACCCAGCAGAGCTGACATCCAGTGTCTCACAGGCTGGTGGTTGCTGCGGGGCTGTTTGTTCCCGTTGGGTTGCAGTTTTGTTGACATACCAGAACTGTTTGTTTTTAGCCAAAAGGATGCTGTGATCCCCCAGCTGAGGTCACGCTGTGGGTCACGCTCTGCCCCTGAGCTGTTTACAAATCCAGCTGTGTGGGCTGGAGCTCTGGCCTGTCCCCAGATGTGTTCCTGGCCTCAGCTCAGCTGGTCAGAGGTGCAGGGGCCACGTCAGCCACGCTCTCTGCCTCTTCTGCGGTGTCTTGGACTTGGTCATGCAGTTCTAGCTCTATGTGGAAGTGGCTGTTTTGCCTTTGGCAACAAGTGGGCACCTCCACCAGGCAGGTGTTAGAGGAGCTGTGTCCTTGTAGGAGCTCTGCCAGCACCCTCATCCTCATCAGCATTTGCTCTTGCAGTTTGGTGGTCCAGTGACCCAAGTCCTCCTGCCCAGGGGCAGGGATGGTCTGCATGGATGAAGTGGGATGGCAGCACTGGACTAAGGGAATTGCTCTCATTGCATGGACATTCCTGAACTCAGTTGCCCCCTCCCACACTTCAGCAGCAGAGACACTGAAAGACTCCATATCCTCCTGTATTGCCCTTGTTGCAAGTCATCAGGGCTGTTTTGGGGACTTCTCCTTGCCCAGTGTGCCCTGGCATGGGCAAGGTGAAGGCAGTGCTGTGGCCAGGCTGCCAGGCAGGGCTCTGCCTGCCCGTGAGGATTGAGCCTGCCCTGCCAATGGAGAAGCCTGTGATCCCAGGGGGGATGGTGGCTGAGCTGGGGGGAGGAAGCAAGTGACCTTACAAAGCCATGTAATATATTTCTGAAAAATATTTGGTGTTTTCATTTGCTGGGAGGCCAAAGATTGAAACAAATGCAAACAAGTGTTGGTATCAACAAGTCCTCAGCACAAAGACCTGATGTCAGTGTCTTGGGCTGAGCTCACAGTAATATCAGGATTTTGATTGCATTAAAAAAAACACCTCACCGTGGCACTAAAAAGTAGTAATAACTTCTCAAGAAGTGTTTTGTGTGGCTGTTTTTTTGTCTCCACCTATGCTTTGTTAAAATTCTGTATTAGAAATGCATTTTAGCATGTTTTTCATACAGCTGAGCTGACATCTGGGGGTATGTGTGCATTTAGGTGTGTGTACTTTGGGTGAATCTTTAGAGAAATGGCATTGGAAACCTGCTGTGCTTTGAGCATTTTATGCAAACAGGTCGTCTTGCATGGAACAGATGTCATAGCGTTGGTACTTTTGTACTTCTAACATGTCCTGCTGCCTGGTGATCAGTCTGGGTCCTTTATTTGCCTCCCCAAAAGTTTTCTCTGGGAGGACATTGGCAGATAACTGGTGATGTTGGGTTTTTAGCAGCTTGGCACTGAGAGAGAACTGAGGGATGAGAAAGTGGGCTGGATTTGAAACCTATGGTGAGGACTGTGGTCTGTATTTGTATGTGGGTCCCAAATAAGCATCCTCAGGTCTTTAGGAGGCAGGTAGATGCTGGACCAGATCAATGTGGAGCACAGGCCTGTGCAGGTTTACCCCACTTGTCTGTTATCTCCATGTCTTTGAGAGCTGAAATGAAGCAGAAAGACATTTATTTGCTCCAACTGCAGCGGAAGGAAATGCTGGAGTTGGAAATGCACAGCCAAGTCCTGATCCTTCCTTCTTTAATTGTGTCCTTCGAAAGCAGAGTCCTCTAGTGCTAAAGGAAGATGATGGCAAACTGCCTTGTTAACCTATTTTAAGTAAATCTCTATTGAGTTTCCTGCTGTGCCTAAGAGCTGGCAGTCCCAGTAGAGTTTTTATATTTTATCCCTGCACTGGCTTTCCCTGGACTTTAATTCCCCGCTTTCTTTTTCTTCCTTACCCCAAAAGAAATGCAAATTTAATTTCACGGGAAATAAAGATATTCTTGAATAAGACAAGATTTTTTATTTTCTTTTTCCAATATCTCAGTGTCTCCCACTGGTTAGTAGCTGATTTTGAGGGATCTAACATTTTGCCTTTCTTAAAACAAATTCTTTACATACAGCAGCCTCCCACAGGCTCCTTTAGCACAGAAAGGCAAAAGAATTTTAGCAGGGAAAAGAATTCTGTGTGGAAGAATAGAGCAGCACAGGCCACCTGTATGGTATTAGGAGGAGATGAGGGAAAAGATATTGCTGATTTTTATTAATAATTAATTTAATTTTCTATAGCCCTCTTATGAAAGTTCCTCAACAAATTTGCAGAGTGTATAATGTATGTATCACTGAATTGTAGCTATTTCTGGAGTACTTCATCTGTTCCACTGCAGACATGGGGATGGTTTTTAATAGTTTAGGTCAGTAAGTCATTATGAAAGCCTCCACTGAAATAATACTCTTGAAATAATAATATTGGATATGGACTATATTGTTAAAAGGGTTTTTTTTCTTTTCTTCTTCATTATGAGTTCCTACTTTCTTTCTGTTGTGATATGACATATGGGTTGCAGCGATAGCCATTGGACTTACTGGGAAAATTGAGTGAATATTTAACTTTCTCTAAAGGGGATTTAACATGAGACTATAAAGAATGAGATATAGCCATGGTCTGCTAAAAAGTGTTCCAAGCCTTGTGTCCTTACCAAATAAAAATATCCAGAAAGATCATTATGGGGGGGGGGGGTTATTGCTCATCACAATGGCCTAAATGCTGGCAATGTTTTTTTGGAAAAAGATGTTGTGCTGTTGGTTGGTCTCAATTGAGTATTTTATCTGAAATACCTGACCTGGAAGAACACAAGCTCCTCACCACCACCCCAGCTCACATTCAAGCTGGCTGATGCCCACCACGAAAAGCTGACAGTTTTTGAGCAGGGCTTAGCCTGGCTTTGCTCAGCCAAGCCCCAAACTGCTGCCCAGGCCCATCCTCACTCTTAGGCATGTGTTTAATTGCTTTTCTAATTCAGGACTGGAATTACCACCACGTCCTGTAAGATGCTTTTTTATATTTTTACCTTCTTCTCACCAAACGTCCAACCTGGCTCATCCCAGGGGATCTGGCAGAACTCTCCACCTGGCAGGAAGGTCCAGGCAGTGGGATATAGCTGGAAAATAAGGTCTAACAGGCAAGAGCAGCAGCCCGGGGTGATGTGAGTGTGGCTAGGCAACAGCATGGGGAGTGGAGGAATGATCTCTCTTTGTCAGACAGCCGAGCTGTTAGAGGTTATGAGATTCTTTTATTGCACTAATTTGCAGTGCAATGTGCTGACATTCTCTCCCTGTTGCACAGAGAATATATAAATTATGCCTGCAGGACGATTAACTGTTTGTCCAGGCTAATTGTCAGTATTAAATCTTGCTCAGTCACAGTTTTAAAGCTTAATTTAAACTCTCTATCTTTAAGGAATCTGCACTCCCACTCCCCCTCCCACCACGGGGAAAAAAAATAATAAAGATTTAATGGTTTAAGTCAGTTCCCTTTGTAAGAGCTAAAGTTATAATTGGGTGTGTGGATCGTGGAAGCATCTGCACACGATGAGCCTGTGGAGTTTTCCTTTTGCTGTGGCCGATAATGTTCATTTCAAACCCCATTGTCTTTGCTACCCTGTATTAATTTCTGAATTATGTATTATTGTTCTGAGACCCCGGAGCCACAGCTATTCCCCACATCTATTACTGCATAAATCTTTGCTGTGTGCTTAAACCAGCCATGATTCATCCTGAAAGATGGAGAGGAACACCAGAGCTAATGAAAAATCTCTCTCCCTGTGCAACGGGCACAAATCTGATGCACAGACCTTGCAGGGTGGTTGGGGAGTGAGGGCAGGCAGACCTGGCTGCAGAGAGCCACAGCAACAGGCAGGAGAGGGATGGAGCCCACCATGGGATTGCACACAGCACCCTCACATGCCACAGGTTGTGACCTGCTGCTGCAGCAGGACAGTCCTGGCTGTGCAGGTGATGCTCAGGCCAAAATGCTGCTCTCATGGCCCAGCCTGTGCCAAGGGACAGCCCTCTGTGTGATCACCATCCTCGTGGTGTCACAGGAGATGATGATCACTGGCCACACTGGCAGAGATTTTCTACTTTCAATTACTTGTGTTTTCTTCTATAATTATTCTTAATTTATTCCTCTCTAAAGAGGCACAGATGTATGCAGTTGGCTCATCTCCTCCCAAAATTTTAGCAGCAGTGCTGTGAAGAGTCTGTTTCTCATCTCTGCTGGTCCCTAGACTTGATTTTCTGAAGCTCTGTGCCAGCAGCACAGATTTGGCTGATGGTTGCCCTGTCCTTGATGGAGCCAAAAGTCAGCTGCCAGTAGGCTGTTGCTGCTCTCAAGCACACCAGGGTACCCCAGTTAGCTGTGTGTGGTGAAGTTCCAGCAAATTAATAGGTGGCATCACACCTTGGCTTTAAAATGTACCTAATTGTATTTTTCCTGGCCTTGGTTCAGCTTGACATCACCATCATCTGCCATGAGCCTGGCAATGACCCCACAGCTCAGGGACACCTGGCTTGGTGAGCAACACTGAGGGTCATGGAATCACAGAATGGGTTGGGTTGGAAAAGACCCTAAAGATCATCTCATTCCAACCCCCTGCCATGGGCAGGGACACCTTCCACTAGCCCAGGTTGCTCCAAGCCCTGTCCAACCTGGCCTTGGACACTTCCAGGGATGGGGCAGCCACAGCTGCTCTGGGCAACCTGTGCCAGGGCCTCTCCACCCTCCCAGGGAAGAATTTCTTCCTAATAGCCAATCTAACTGTGCCTTCTTCCAGTTAGAGCCATCCCCACTTGTCCTGTCCCTCCATCCCTTGTCCACAGTCCCTCTCCAGCTCTCTCAGATCCCCTTTAGGCACTGGAGGGGCTCTAAGGTCTCCCTGTAGCCTTCTCCTCTCCAGGTTGAACAACTCCAGCTCTCCCAGCCTGTCTCCAGAGCAGAGATGCTCCAGCCCCCAGAGTATCTTCATGGACTCCTCTGGACTCACTCCAGAAGCTCCAAGTCCTGCACTGGTTGATCTGAGTTGTGCCAGAGCTGAGGATCGAGGCTCCAGGTGGATGTCAGGGGGATTTCATTTCATGTTGTGGTTTCTGTAGGACACATAGTGCCACTGGAGAACTTGGGGGCTTCAGGCTTGAGCCCTTCTGGGTGTTAATTGATCTCTTGAAAGACTTTAACAGGACTTTGCTTTCTAGAGAAGAATAGGAGAGAAAGTGCTTCCTATGCTGTTAATCTGTGCTGAAGGATTTCTTCATCTGCCACAGGCCAAAGCAGAGCAGCTCTCTCTGGGTGAAAGGGGTCAAGCTCTTTTTGACCTGGGGCAGGTGGTAATTGAAAAGAAGGCAGCTGTGGGTAGAAATGAGCCTGGTGACACAGTGACATAACCAGCCTGGTCCCTCTCTTCCTGGAAAATTACAGTGGTGACAGCCAGGAGGGAGCCCTTATACCAAATAGCCCCTCTTGGCCCATGTATCACATCCTGCTTTTGATTTAGGGAGAATATCAGTAGTATAGGATGAGGGTTGATCCAGCAGCTGTTTGAGAGGCTGATGCCTTGCACAGCTCATCACTCCAACGTTGCTCTGCGTGATGGGGATAAGAGGTGGGACCACAGAGCATGATGCCTCCTCTCCTTTCTGGGGTGATGGAGCTGGTTCAGGTTGTCCCTGCAGGTGTGGTGCAGGGGCTTCTGCTGGAGAGCAGGGAAAGGTGAGTGGATCAGTACCCACAGGAGAAAGCAGTCACTTGAGAGATGAGGAGAGAATGGTTCTCACTAATCCTTCTCCTTTTGACATCTTGTAGAGAAACAAAAGGGCTCGTGCTGTTCTGCTCTATTAGAGCTCCCTTTAACAGTGACAGCTTTCCTCACTTCTTTTCTGAAATCTGCAAAATTAGGGTGAGTGAAAGGTGGGGGGAGGAGGAGAGAGACAAGTTAGTCTGGAAGAGGAATGCCAGAGAAGCACAGAAGCCCACAGGTAGGAGAGGAAAATTAGCAGGCGAGAAAGCAGGAGGGTTGAAAATCAACCAGCCCTGCTGTAGGATGGCACAGCATCACCAGTGTGACAAGAGAATGTGAAACCTTGGCCTAGTTTGCTGAGCGAGGGAAGTAGAGGAGGGTTTGCAGAGATGTGTGTGGTTCAGGGCAGCTGGTCCCTCTGCCACTGCTCCATGACCCCAGAGAGCTTTGGTGAGAGCAGAGTGATGACAGCTGGCTGCCTGCCTGGCCCCAGGGACTGGCAGGGCGTGGGCTGGAGGATTTGTTGGTTTGGGTATCTGGGCTGTTGCTGTTATTAATAATAACAATAATTTGTTTTACTACACCTGTAATATTACAGCAGCCACTCGCCCCATTTGCTTCTATGGTGTGTGCATATTTCCTGCTTCCAGGTCTGACACCCCTATGTAGGATTATCTAGGTGCCCAAGGGATTATTTTGGGCAAACCACCACTGTTACTCCAAACAGGAAGTGAGCACATGTTTTGTGTATGAATTTGGGTAACCCTATTGTAAATTTTAGCATTTTTATTAAACCAGCAGAATGGGAAGCCCCATCCTGGGAGAGGCTCTGGAGTCTCTGTGTAGCACAGACCCACAGCTGCCAAGAGTAGGACCAAGGCTCCTTCCAAGGAGCAGATCTTGACAAGAGGTTTCTGCCTAACCCTAGCACCTAGCAGCTGGCTTATGCCCCACAAAAGATCATTCTTATTTCTGGCTTTTATCCCAATGATCATCAAAGCAAGTATTCCCACCCTCCATCAGAAACACCTCATTCCCTTTTTTGTGACTCAAATCTGATGTCAGCCAGGTTTGACTGCTCAGGTGTAAAAACACGAGATGGGGCAGCAGTAATGGCAGAGCTTCAGGTTCCTCTGAAATCCCTGATTGCAGGATTGTGTAATGAGAGAGGGTAAATACAGGGAATGCAATCCCGTGCTCCCACTGGCTTGTTGTTTCAGGTAGTTTTCCATATTCTCTCTTATTTGTCTTCCCTCTGATGGGGGAGAGAAGATAGGGTACAGCTCTAGCTGGAATATATTTGTAAGCAGGCAGTAACAGAAGTCCTTATAACCATGAAAGCAATGTGGGGGGAGGAAATAAAAATAAATACCTCTCCTAGGAGAAGAACAAAAGAGAGGGGCTGAAATACCTGGGATCAGAGCCTGTGCTGGGGGGGGGGGGAGTGCTCAGGGGGAGGGCTGCTGTGCTTAGGCAGGGAAGATGCTGTCTTTAGCATATGCTCTGCATATTTTACTGCCAGGGAAGATGTGGCGATGATTTAATATGCAAAGGTAGATATGGCATTGATATGCATCCACACTGCATAGCATGTGCATACATATTTCAAAGGTGGTACAAGAAAGTGCACCGCTGAAGGCAAGCATTTATCAGGCTCGCGGTCAAACGTTTGAGACCTTCACAGCCGCGGGAGATCCTGCAGGAGGAGGAAAAATAGCACGTCTTGATTATTATTAGTGTTTTAAATACAAGATTGCCGAGATGCCGGGGAGCAGGGAGGGAGAGCAGCGAGCACTTGAGACGCGCTGAGTGATGTGATGGAGGAGCAGCCGCGCGGGTAAACAAAGGCTGCAGCGGGAGAGATCGAGCGAGGAGCCCGAAAGAGGAAATTATTCACCTGCAGCCCGCGCTTTCCACTCCTCAGCACGTTCGTGCTCAAGCCCCAGTTAATGAGAGGAGCCTGTCTGAAAGCTCTGCAGTTGGGGTGGGTGTTTTTTCTTTTTTTCCTCCCCCCCTCTAGTTTTTTTTTTGTTTTGTTTTATTCTGGGAACAGAGCTCAGCTGCACAGGAAGAGGGAGGTTTGACACACACAGATGTGACAAGCGCAGGGGGACACTGCCCTGTGTGCCCACACCTCTCAGCCTGTCTTGCTCCCTTAGTTGCTTATGTTTGCTGGCTCCTTGGGGACAGCAGGAAACAAGGGCTGCACCCACCTGGGGCAAGGGACACACCAAAGGCTGCACCAAGCTAAAACCAGGCCAGCAGCTTCCTGCTAAAAGATCAAGCAGAGAAACACCTGGTTGTTCAGAGCACGTTACTGTCACACTGTGGAGGGCCTTGGATGCTGTTGCTCTCCCCCCAACCTGGCGTGGTCCTCGTGTGCTGAAGCCCTCAGGGGTAGCGGGGGCACGTCGTGGGGCAGGATGCTGTGCAGATGAAAGCACAGACAGTTTGTGTTTGTTTTGCTTAGTGACAGCTCTAGATTTTAATGTTTGATCACAGCAGGCAGGGAGGTCCTGCAGGGATTTCAAAAGATACTCTGTCCCCATGCACCAACATGCATTTTCTTTACATTAAATGAGTGTGTCTCGCCTACCTCGCTGGAAAAAACTAGTTTGGGCTTCATGCAAATTCGGCTCAGTGCAAGCATGAGACACGTATTGCTGCTGGGAGGAATGTGCCCTGTTTTGCTGTGTCTCTAAAGTCTCTGTCCCCCAGTGCTATAGACACACCTGAACCCCAGTGCCAGTGCAGGTGTGCTGGGTCCTGCAGCCCCACCGAGGGACGTGGGTGACACCTGCCCTCTGCCAGACCAGGGACCCTACAGGACCATTTTGAGGAGCTTGCACTTCACTTTAGCACTGGCGTAGCACCCATTTAGTTGGTGTAGCAAGCCCAGGTTTGTGCTTGTCCTTCCTGATGCCCTCCGCTCCTTCAGCAGGAGATGAACTTGCGGAGCTCTTTGCTGGGCACACCCGAGGTTTGGAAGCAGTGCCAAGGTGGCTCAGTGTGTCTGCCACAACTGGCTGCCCTCAATCCGAGCCCCACGTGCCCAGCAGTGCAAGAGCTGCCCAGACTCCACGGGGATGGGCTCATCTGCTGAAGCACAAACCTGCTCAGTGCTTTCTTGGAGCGCGTTTTTGCAGTTTGGCTTCTGCGAGTTCAGGGTCCTGTCTCCTCCCAGCATCTTCAGATGGCAGGAGAGGGACAGGGCAGGGTTTGGTGGCCAGGGACAGCAGGGGCCACGGCTGGATGGCCCCTGGGGAGGAGGGCACAGACTGCAGCAGGGTGTGAAGAATAGAGAGGGCTTCTCCCACACTAATGACAGCGGGCAGCACTCCCACCGCCGTGGAGGCCACTGTAACTCCATCACTCCTTAATTATCTGGAATTATAGCGCTGCTCTCGCCCTTTTTATGTTATGGTGGAAGAAATCAGGACATACATTAATTATCTAATCCGTATGTAAAGTGTCACATATAATTTTCCCAGAGCAAAAGGTTCTAGCTTTAAGACCTGCATCGTCTCTTAATAACCGTGTGTGAGGGGAGAAAATAATATTCAGATATATGATTATTACAGTGGTCGTTGGCCACTGTTGCTCCTTTCCCTGCTTTTGGGGCAGTGTCTGTTATAGAGCCTTACACTTGCAGGGTGACCTTTAAATAGCCCCAGATTGCAGCCTGTGACCTGGCTGGGTTGCAGGGAATTGAGAGCACAAACCCAGTGCTTGCTTCTGTTGTTGTTGCAGAAGTACAGTCTGAATCAGAAATACTTTTGGGTCTCTAAGGTGGTTTGTTGGTTGGTTTTTTTCTCTTGTCTGCATATGGAAAAGAGAGGAAGACCCCACAGCTTCCCTTTGACTAAGACACATGGCAGCTGAAGAAGTCGATTAAGAAAATCAGTATTGCATTTATTAGCCTCCATCTATGATGCATGATGTTATGCTAATATGCATGAATTAATTACTGTTATTAATTCAATTGAATTAATTTGATATAACTGATGTGTGCTGTGAAGATTTGTGGTGAGTGAGCGAGAGCTGCTTTTAAAAGGTGGTGCAGACACAGGCTGGGTTGATGTGAGTGGGAGGAGGGGACAGGCTCTGCAGCAGCCCCAGCGCATCTGTTTGCACCACCTGATGCAGCACAGGAGCTGAGAGCCCTGTTTATCTCCCATCTCCTTCCCCTCCCTCTGTGGTCTGCTTATGACTTCATCCCCTGCTGCAATTAGGAGCATCCTAATGCTGCAGTAGGAGACGCCTGAGGAAGGCAGGTAAAGAGTAAGGATGATTTTTGGGTAACCTGAAAAAGAGAAAGGAGATGATGCAGTCCTATCTGCACGTGGGGCAGGAACCCAATGTCCATCCAAAAGGAGTGAAAGGCAGGAAAACATGGTGAGAAAGGAAGGAGCAGAGAAAAACAATTCTTCCCTGTGAGGGTGGGGAGGCCCTGGCACAGGTTGCCCAGAGAAGCTGTGGCTGCCCCATCCTTGGAAGTGTTCAAGTCCGAGCAGGACAGTGCTTGAAGCAACTTGGTCTAGTGAAGGTGTCTCTGCCCGTGGCAGGGAGTTGAACTAGATGTACTTTAAAGTTCCTTTCCAACCCAAACCAGTCTGTGATTCGATGAATTAGCAGTTCAAAACAGGACAGAATTCCCTTTGCCTGTTTTTGGGTCCCTTTGAGGTCCCCTTGCTGATAATTCTCCCCACCAGCTTTGTGCAGGGAGGCAGCAAAAGTCCTCTACTCCTTCAGAACGACTGCAGGAAGTGAGGGGTAAAGTCTGATCACAAATACCAGCACAGGAAAGCAGCTCCCGGGTGTCAGGCAGGGAAACATCTCGGGGCCCCTGTGTACACTCAGAATGCTGCAACATGTAGTTTGTGAACTGCTGCCAGGCTGTGAAATATTTGCATAATTTATTAGGGGGGAAATTTAGCTCAGCTTGAGAAAACTGTGGTTTGCAGGCTGCTCCCAAGCAGAAGTGAAACCCCTCCTGTGAATTATTTGCCAGAGATTTGCTCTCAGGTTGTGGCACAGAAGCTGTCTGTGATGCTGAGGAAAGGGGACCTCAATATATGATCAGAAAATAAAGCTCCAGATGCTGTTTCAGTTGCAAAGCCAGGGATGGGACCTGGGATGACAGGGAATATCCCCAGAGATCAGGGACATGCTGGGGCAGGTGGATCTATGGCCAGCACAGGGGATGGGTTAGAGCTGTGCACAGAGCCTCCCACAGCACCTGCTCTCTACAGTTGTGCTGTAAGCCTTAAGACTAATTAATAAAAGGTAAATTAAAAAAAATCTGCCGCTAGTCCTGCACACCCCCCGGTGCCCAGCACAGACCCCTCCGGCAGAGCCCGGCATCCTTGAGCTGCTGGGGCTGTGTCACGTTTCTAAAATGACTGTAATTGGTATTCCACAAGACAAATTGCAGGACCCACAAAGACCATTGCTCCTCCAGATCATTCAATCTTGTTGAAGACCAAACTTGCAATTGCTGTTAATGGAAATGTGGAGCCCGGGAGTTTTTGCCTTGGAAAGGGAGAACCTGTAGGTTTCAGTGACCTCTTTTGGGTAGCAGAGTAGCAGCTAATTGCAGCTCATAGAGTTGACAGATGTCCCTGCTTCATGCAGCAAATCGGTCACATCTCTTGATAAATAGGAGACCTTCTGCTGTTATGTATGAGTCCCAAGCTTTAACCATCCTCCTGATTCATTTCACTTCAGTTTTCCAATAGGTTGCAGATATTTTACTGAAATTTCCTCTCCCCGCCCCCCCGGCCACCCCGTCCCCGTGTGGAAGTGTTTTGCTGCCATTATTTACTGTATCTTGTTCTCTGTTTTAGTCACCCATCAGCCACTGACAGTCTTCAGTAGGTCCTTTGCCCGTTGTTTAGGAAGGGAGGCAGACTAGTTTTACCCCGAAGCAGAGCTGCTGCCTCTCGGTTCCCTCTGCCCTTCTTGGGACTACAGGGTCATTCCAGTCCAGGGCAGCACTTTTCTCTGCTCCCAGCCCATACCTGGTCCCACTCCTGCCCACAAAGTATTCTCTGCTTGGGGTTCACTGGCTGCTGGTGATCCCTTCCCTGTTGGTGCATCTGTCACTGGCTCTTCCCTGCCCTGTGGCTGGATTGGGTCCTGCCTTGGAGGGATGTAAAGTTGTATCTGCCCAGCATCCTTATTTTCCTCCTCCTCGCCCTGCAGAGAAGCCTGGGGAAGGGAATATGTCCAGTGCTGCTCCGCAACCGTAGATCATAGAATCATAGGTGGTTTAGGTTGGGAGGGACCTTAAAGCTCATCTTGTTCCACTCCCCATTCAGGGACACCTTCCCCTAGCCCAGGTTGCTCCAAGCCCCGTCCAACCTGGCCTTGGACACTTGCAGGGATGGAGCAGCCACAGCTTCTCTGGGCAACCTGTACCAGGTCCTCCCCACCCTCACAGGGAAGAATTTCTTCCTAATATGCAAAAACCTTCCCTCTGTCAGTGTGAAACCATCATCCCCTATCTTATCCCTACGTGCCCTTGGCAGAAGGCCCTCTCCAGGAGAACTTTTTCCCCCTGATGTGGTCTCTGATGTCTCCCTGGGTCACTGTTTCTTTCCCCATTATACCTGAGGTGGGTGTTTGCCCTGCCCAGTACAACCCTGATGACCTGGTTGCAGATGGTACTTGGCACTGCTACCCTCTGCTGAGGTGTTTTGCTTTTTTTTTTCTTTTAAGAACAGCTTTTAAACTTAAAAAAGGAAGTCTGGACTGCAAGCTGGAATGGGACAGAGCTCTGCAATTTGCATAAGCAGAAAACTGGTCCTTCAGAGATGCTTCTCAAGAGAGGCTCTTGTCCCACCTGCTCTTAAAAACCTTCAAAGCAGCAAATCCCACAGTTCCAACCCACAGCAGGTTCTGGGACTTAGTCAGAGCCACCAGACAGAAAGGGGTTTCCTTTATATGTACATGTGCATGCATGTGAAGGTGCATTAATTATACATTTATGAAATGTATTTATTATTCATACAGAGGTATTAAAGTACTTTATGTTTATTAATTATACAGTTAATATATACAGGTGAAAAGACACTAAGTACATATATATTTAATATATAGGTGAAAATCTGTACTATATATATATTTTAATTCCTTTAAGTCCTTCCTGCAAATTAAGCTGATGGCTTTGTGATGCCCCTAAGGACACAGGAAACAATTGCCTGCTGGCTTCATTATAGAGCCTGGATTATCCCATCCCCTCTCAGCCTTTTGCAGACCAAAACCCAGCTCATTCAGCCTTTCTCTGCAGGTGGGTCATGTTTGTACAGCTCTTATTTTTCCACCCAAGGGAGGTCCCTGTCTCTGCAGGGCAGTGAATGGCACCAGGTGTCCCCAGGCAGCTGCTCCCCCTCGGTGGCTTCTCACCAAGTAGCTCCAGAAAGACGTTGCCTCCTTCACTGGGGGACAGCAGGAACATCACCATCCTGTGCTAAAACCAGCTGTGGTGGGAACCCCAGCCACCCCCACACAGCCCTGGGCATGGAGAACACTCATGAGAAGCAAGAGGCTCTTGGAGCTGCCTCAGTGGGGTCTGGAGGTATCACCCAAACCCAATACAGCCTGTGACAGAGGCATGGTATATAAGAACAAGCACAATTTCCCCTTTTTTTTTTTTGTTTTAAGTGCTTTTTCAGTTTTGTTTTGTTGAGTTTTTTTTGTTTTTTAGACTAACAGAGGTAGCTGGAAAAAGCAAAGGAATTTAGTTACTGCTCCTCCATTCCAAAATATTTTACTCTAGGGGCTAGTTTCTCTCTAATAGTTACCTTTTGGGGGGCTTCAGGAACAACTTTTACTCCTAAAGACTGGTTTCCTACCCACAGCCTCCACAACACTGCCAGCACCCAAGCTGGGGAGCTCAGCTCCTTGTAGACCCAGGCCCCAGCAGGGTCAGGTGGGTCCATGGGGGATTTTTAGCTGCAGAGCAGTTCCCAAAAGTTCCTTACAGGGAACCATACCATGCAACCACTCCTGGATGTACCTGCCCCAGCCCTCCTTGCAGAGCAGCAGGTCAAGGTATAAACGAGCCCCCTGATACCTCGTGATAGTTAATAGTGGATTTCACAGGTTTTTCTCATGTGTTCTTTTCCTATTCCTTTGTTCTTCTGCCGTGTGATACATAGGAGACTTGTAAGACTCCACTCTCTCTCTCACCTGGATTTGCTCTGCCCTTTCTGGTGGATAGGAGGGATTTGAGTATATTAAC
Organism: Manacus candei; assembly: GCF_025592945.1. Lineage (NCBI taxonomy): Eukaryota > Metazoa > Chordata > Aves > Passeriformes > Pipridae > Manacus > Manacus candei. The sequence goes on along the minus strand of NW_026138095.1, from coordinate 8,230,829 downwards.
TTAATTGGCAAACGTATTGTTCAGACAGCTGTGACAGAGCTGCCTGCCTGCTGGAGCCGCTGCCTTAAGCAGCTCCTAGAAGCTTTTTGGCACCTCTTGTGATGCTTGGGCACCTCCCCACCAGTTCAGGGTCACCCAGCTTTGAACTGGTCCTGAGGAGTGCTGCACAGTGGGCTTGAAGAAAAGGTGCTTTGGGAAAAAACCGGGAATAAACAGAAAAACAAGATATTCAGGGAGCTGCATGTTTGAGATGCCTGGGAAAACTCAGTGCGTGACATGGGATTTTTGGATGGGATGTTGCTGAGCTGGTCACTGCATTTCTGCTGGCGTTATCAGCCACCCAAATCCAATAAAGAGGTTCTTAAATCTCATCTTCTTGCCGTTTTGTGCTTACAAAAATGGAGCTTCAGGGCCCTTTTGTACCCCAGTTCACCTGGCGCTCTGGGTGCGTTGTGGTGAGGTTGGTTTACAGGGCTGGTTGGTCTCGAAGGTGACAACAAAGTTGAAGGTTCTGGTGTTTGTGCATGGATCTGACATATTGAAAGGTTATCTTCAGGTGATTATTTTGATGGCAGTGATCCAACAAAGTGGTAGTGTTATCCACTGAAGGCTCTTGCTGGAGCTACAGCAGCCCTGGGCACACTGGGGCTGGGCATGGGCATCCCACTGGATGCAGAAGTAGAGGCTGGCATAAATTTTATAGCTGTGATGGAGGCAGAAATTCCTCTTCTCTGATACCTTGGCCATGTAAGAAGCTTGAGTGCATACAGTGGTATTGACATTTCTTGGTAAAGAAGCAGGTTTCCATCAGACAGCAAGCCGTGACAAGAAAAATAGCTGAATTTCTCCAGCGGTATTGATGGCTTCTCAGAGAAACACTGTCACTCCAAAAATGAACCGTCCCCTTCAGTCAAATGTGTCTCTAATGAAAAATATATACCCACAGACTTTCTTTCAGCCTGTATTATTAATGTGACCTTTACTCAACTGCTTCCCTCTCCTTTTGATTTCTGTGAATAAACGTAATTAGGAAGGTGTGCGTTCCACTCGCTGCTGCACTTCAGCAAGGGGCTGGGGAGGCAAAGGAGATGGTTCCCAATTAGCTCCTTCAGTAATGCAAAGGCAGTGGCAAGTGCAGGCTTAGCCTGGGTTTAAAAATGCCCTTGAGGAGGTGGGAAGGGTCTTGGGTGGGTGGTACAAGGAGGCAAATCTGTACATGGACCTGGTACAGGCAGAGCTTCATGGCACTGGGGCACTTCAAAGTGGAGGAAAGCATGACTAAGGTTATAAGCTTTTCCCCAGAAATACTTTTCCTGGAAGTGTTTAAAGCCAGCTTGGACAGGGCTTGGAGCAACCTGGTCTAGTGGAAGGTGTCCCTGCCCATGGCAGGGGGGGGTGGAACAAGATGACCTTGAAGGTCCCTGGGTCCTGTAAGAGAAGACAAAAGGGATTTTTGCATTAGAAACAGTTCTGAATTGCTCCGTTCAGGTGTTCTCAGCTAAACGTGCTGCTTGGAAAAAACTTGTGCCTTGTAAAAGCTTGAACAACCTGAAAATGAACGGCCCAAAGGCAGGATGGGGGGAGAGTTTGAAAGAGCCTGAGTCTGAATCCTGCTAGGAGTGAGTCTGACTTTAAATAAAAACAGTATTAATAAAAAAAAAAAAAAAAAGGCAATCGAACAACGAGCCTTCAAGGCAGCAACTTTTCCATGTTCGACTTGTCCCCGGATAGTTTCCACAGCCCAGAGGAGCATGTGGATTTGATAAAGAGCTTGCTAAAGCAAAATGAGAATTTATGGTATTTGGGAAAGTTTAGACAACTCAAAGGAAATGTGACTGTGTCCCCTGGGCAACACGTGCCCGTGGCCCTTTATAGGTGGAAATTCTCCCTTGAGCTGAGGGCACGTCCTCTCCTCTTGTTTTGGTTTCAGTCTCTGTTCTAGGATCTAATGTGACTATAATCCTTCCCTCTCCTTGGCACTGTTTTCTTCCAGAAGACAAATCTCACAGTTAAATAGGAGGAATCAAACCCTTCCTTAGCAAGTTGCTTTGCTGGAGCTTGGTCATATCCAGCAGTCTGTGAGGTCCTTTGTCGAAAAACACCCAAAATTCTTTAGAAAAGGTTCCTGGAAGACAGCAGGAACTGACTTTTGTGGAAAAGCGTTGGCTAATCAAAGTTTGAAGCCTTTGGAAAATCAAAATTCATATGACATATTTGATATCCCTTGTCCATACTCTTCACTGACGGGCACTCATTTATGTGTTCCCTTTTATTTGGCTTGGATTGCTGGGCTCTGGTTTGGGGATGAAGGTGACAGGACATGTCCCTTGGGCACATGCACTGCTGTCTAATGCTACTACATACCTGGGGAAAAAAAAATGAGTATCCTTATCCCGAATCCCTGATGCTTTTCTCTGCCAAGTCTTTGTTCTCTCTCTGTACAAATAAGGGCTGCAGTGTGAATACTGCCTGTTGTGGCACATAATAAATTCATTCATATTTCTGAGGCACTAAGTAGCGTAGTTGTAATACTGTGGGCAGGCCTGTGAAAAATGAGTAATTCTGTCTTCAAAGCAGGGTTGATTTGTGTGAAGGCACGAGTTTGCCCATAACAATGAGGAGAAAACTAAATACTGACGAGCTGCTTGTTAAACGAGCATCCTCCCCCAGTGCAGCGGCCGGGCTGGGGTCCTGCAGAGTGAGGGGCTGCCGGGGATGTCATAGCCCACATCAGAAGGTAGCCAGCCCCAGGGCACCCAAAAATCTGGTTTCTGAACGCTGACGTTCACACCCCTGCATTTATCTTGCTGCTTGCGACACCTCAGGGTAGAAGTTGTGAATAAAACAGGCTGTCGGTGCTAGTTTTTAACATTTGGAGCATTTGCTTGGGCTGTGTGGGGCTTGTTTTCCACGGGCTCCCGAGCAGTGGGAAATTGCTGGCAGTGAACTTTCCAGCTGGGCAGAAGTGAACTTGCAGAGGCAGCTCCTCCTTGCAGGCTGCCCAGCACCCAGTGGCATGGCTTGGAATCGCAGCTCGTGTCACCCGTTCCCGGAGAGGAGAGGGGGAATAAAGGGGAGCTGGGAATTGGGAAGGGATTCGGTTGCAATCCAGCAGTGCCGCAGATTGCTGATAAACACCGGGAACCTGGCGGCTGCGTAGGGATAGTATGGGGAAAAAAAGGGGAGAGGGGAAAATTACTGCATAAATTTGTCATCATAAAGTATTTGCTCCACTTTAATATGTGTGTGTGCGTGGGCATGTGTGTGTATGGAGGGGTTTACACTGACACCATCACACAGGCCACAGCTGAGTTATATTTTCGAGTCCTTTGGTGTAACCCATTAGGGTATTTTTCCTGCCTTCTAGATCTAATCAGAACCAGCAATGCAGGTTGAAGCATTTCAAGTGGGGTTTTTTTGGCTGTGTTGGGTTTTTGGGTTTTGTTGGCTTTTTTTTTTTTTTTTTTTTTTATCCTGCTGCCCTTTTCCCGTTGTTATCGAGCGCGGGGCCGTGTTGATTTGCATGCCATTTTGCTTTTGATCTCCATGGCAACTGCTACCAAATGGCCTGAGAATAATAGAGGTGCTTTTTGGAGCTGTAAGCAGGCTCTGCGCAGAGCGCTGACGCCGGAGGTTTGAACCAAAATAAATAAATAAATAAAATTAAAATGAAGGTGGTGGTTGAGGCAAGGAGCCTTGAGAGTGGGGCAGCTCGCTCCCCATCCCCCCCGAATTGCTGCATGTGACAGATGTTTTTGACAGCCACTTGAAAGAAATAAATACACAGAGAGAAGGATGTAGGGAGGGATGATCTAGTTCAGCGTTGGGAGCTCCTGGCACTGGGCTGGCAGATCACAGAATCACAGTTTAGGTGGGAAAAACCCCATAAGATCAAGTCCAGCTGCTAACTCAGCACTGCCAAACCCCCCACTATCCCATGTTCTCAGGTGCCACATCCACGCATCTTTTAAATCCCTCCAGTGATGACAGAGGAGGCTGATGGTTGTGGCAGTGCCATGCAGCCCCCAAGCCCACTGTCCCTCTGGAGAGCTCCTCCAAAGCCTGGAGGGGGGATGCTTGCTCCTTGCCTGGCTCCACCCCAGTGGCTGCTGCTTGGGTGCCCCTTTCCCCTGCTGGCAGGAGGTGAAGTTTGGGATTGCTTTAGTGCTCTCCTGTTCTTGGATGTTTTCGCCTTTTTTAACTCATTTGAACAATTTGCAGAGTTTGTCAGAGAGCTCAGGATCTCACTGGGCTGGGAAATGGGGCGCACTGAGCTGTGCAGCCCTTTCTCTTTCTTCTGCTAAATCCTGAGCTCACAGTGTGGGTGAGAAGGTTGAGGTTGGCTCCTGGGGAAAAGCAGCCTTTGGCTCTGTCACTGCACCCACCCAGCTCCACAGCACCCAGTCCCTGCTGTCTCCATCCCCTGCACAATGTCAGCAATAATAAAATCCTCCTGCTCTGACCTGAGCTGGTGCTGGGCAGCCAGGAACCACTGCTGGGTACTGGTGTGTGAGGTCCTGTCATGCTCTGGGTTCCCCCCATGTTTTAGGGGTGCTGATCGGAGTGCTATCCCTTGTCATGACTCCTTCCCAACCCTGTTGGCCTTCAGAGGTTGTGTTGCATTGGGGCACGAGAGGATTTGTGCAATTTCTTCAGGTCCTTGGACATGAGCCAGTGTCAACAAACCTCAGGGCAGAGACTCTTCGAGGAGCAGGAAATGAGGGAACTGTTGGGCTTAGTGGCTGTGTTAGATCACTCCAAAACATGACTTAAATTCAGGTTTGCAATTTCCTCCCTTCCACCTCCTCCACCATAAGCCCTAGTGCTGCCTAACTCAGAGCTGGGCTCATTTAACAAGTGTGGGGCTGGCCAGTGTGTCTGGAATGTTAGAAGAGAGAGTGAGGGGGGAACTGATGGACACAGGGAGCTGAGCTGCAAGGGCTGATATGACAAGAGCTGGAGACTTTTTGCTCAAAACCTGCTCCAGCCTTCTGTTTTTGCTGCTTTCAAGCAGCTTGCTTGAGCAGCAGAGTAGCAGTTGCTGTTGATGGGAGCTGCAGTGATCCTGGCTGCAGGGAGGAGTGGAGGATGCTGGAGGAGAAGCAGCCTCTGGAGCATCTTCCAGACTCTTCAGCATATAGCTTGGATCCATCAGGGCAGAAGATGGGGTGGTCCCTTTCCTTCAAAGCCAGAGAACCCCCATGCAGCTGCCAGCTGAGGTGCCAAACATCCCTGTGACAGGAGCCTGGGTGCTGCAGGGTGGCCCAGGAGCTGCTGTGCCAGCAAGTCCCTCCTGTTCCTCCCTCCTCAATTAACACAGCAACCACAACTTTGTTATCCTGGGCATGAAATAAGGCTAATGAATCATGTCGCACTTTGAAGCCACGTTAGATCTGGAATTTGACACAGGCTTTTACATCTATGTCACTCCGCCCCCTCCGCTCCCCCCAGACCCAGGCAGGCCAGCTCACTGTTTACCTGTCAGTCAGCAGAGGAATTTGCATGTTAGTTAAGCTGTTAGCATGAGTAATTACTGAGTGGGTCAGTGACTCCTCCCAGCAAGCCGGTCTGAAACGCTTTGCCTTGCCAGCGACGTCTCTATCGCTGGAGGACGGCGCGGCTGGGAGGGAGAGGAATGCGAGCGATGACTCAGGGCTAATTGCACACTTCCACTATCGCCCGCGTGTGCGCCGAGAGCTTAATTAGAAAACAGAGCCGTCCCTCAAAGCGTGAATGAAAAGCTGCAAAATCACTGTTTGGGACAGGGGTGGAGGGAGAGGGCAAAGGGGAGCCTTCCCCCTCGGCAGCTGGGTGAGAGAAGGTGGTCAGGCTGGGAAGAGAGGCAACAGGCTGCCTCTGGGATTTGGTTTTCCACCAGCAACGAGCAGGAGAATGAAGTGGCTCTTTGCCACCTTCTCCAGCAGGAAGGGCCACCCCCTGCCTGACGAGGGACCTGCAGATCTCATGGTGCCTGTAGAGCTGCGGTCTTGAGCCCAGTGGCTTATTTCCTGAATGTTTCTTAGGATTTGCCCTCCTCCAAACTGTCTTGACACCCTTTAGTGTATTCCTGTGCTCCACATCTCTGTGAGCAAGGAGGGTGCTGGCTGTAGAGGAAGACTCACAGCATCACAGGGAAGGCAGATGTCAGAGAGGAGGTGGACATCAGAGAGGAGGTGGACATCAGGGGGGAGATGGACATCAAGGGGGGAGGCAAGTGGACATCACAGTGTCGAAGGAGAGGACTAGGTGGGTGACCCTGTCCCAGCCATGATGTATCTCCTGGAACATTTTGTTTCCAGACACCCAGGTGTCGTTGCACTGGTGAGACCACCAAAGTTTTGCAGAACAGTCTGTGACCTGTCCTCAGGCATCTGGATCCATGTCAAGGTGCATCTGACTGTCAGCTGATGGAAATTGCAGATCTGCCAGATTTGCTCCTGGAGAGCATCAACCCCCACCTCCCTGGAGTTCATATTAGTAGAGCAGGCAGGGAAACTTTGGTTCCTGACACTGTCTCCTGCTGCCAGGGTGCAGAGGAGACATCTCAGAAGCAGAATAAATTCTCAGGTCATCCTGGGATCAAAAAGAATTATAAAAACTAATTGAGAAGGAAACTGCCCTAGGGACTGGAAGTGGGAGAACAGCAGGCAGGACCCCAGAAGTGGAAATTTTGTGTGGAAGTGGGAGATTTTCTCTAAGTTCGTGCTGTGGCTGGGCTGGAGCGGGACTGCAGGTCCTACAGCTGCACACGGAGCCCGACATAGGCTGGGGGATCATTGCACTAACACCAGCAATAAATCACGGGGAAACTTTTTTTCCTTAATTTCAAGTTTGGATTGTTTTGGTATAATCACAAACTAGAGTTAAAAAACGGGGTTTTTTTTAGAAATATCACTTTCAGTGTTCAGTGGAAATAGTGTGCAAAAATAACGTGAAACAAAACATTCTTTTAGAAAATGGTGACATTTTGTGATTACTTCCACAGAGCCACAGAATTTTTTAATATATATTTATGTCATGACAGTGCACTGAACAACCTCTGAGTTATCACCAGATGGCCTAAAACTAGGAATTTTGTTAATGTCTGTTCATTGTTTAGCCATTTATGGGATAGTGATACTTAGTACTACTTAAAATACCTACATCTCTAGGTCAGGTTTGTTCAGCTGTACTATGGCAAGTTTGGCAAGTACTTTCATTCTCCTGTATTTTCATGTTGTTTTCTTTCAGTTATGTTTTTGTTACATCACAAGTAGGAATTGCTATGAATTAGATAATATATTTCAATCAGGGCTGAGAAACAGATGACCTGAGCAATTCAAAAGCAACAATCCTGCAGGGTTTCAAGTCTTACGTTGTAATATGCCCTTGAAACACACCACTTGCTGCAACTACTTGAATGCTAAGCAACAGTGTAAAATTACAACAGAAAAATGATAAAACAAAATTTGTAAAGAAATCTCACCTCAAAATTTGAATGTTTTTGAAAATTTTGTTAAATGAAGGGCTGTTTCAGAGGGAATATTTTGTAGGGTTTTTTCAAACATTAAATAGGTCCCAATTGCACTTTTTTTTTCTAAACATCAGCACTCGGTGTAGAACACAAATCCTGTGTTTTGACTGGCTTTGGTGCTGACTGTACTTACCAGAAAGCCACGGAACAAAGTCCATCCCTTTTACAATTCACGAAGGCTACAGAATAAATCTTTTTTAAGGTAATGTTTGTTCTGAGAATAAATCGCGGTTGTTTGGAATGCTTAAACTTTCAAAAGGACCTGCTCTAAAAGCCCAATTTTTAAACAATTGGATCGTGAGTGTAATATGAATGTAGTTAAGATGATAAATGCAGTTAATTTTCTCCCTCTATTAGCCCCTTTCACATGCTACTTACAAATGTCAGTCAAACTCGGCAATCCTTTCATTTTATTATGCGGTGACGAGGCGATTGGATTAAAAATACATGATGGCATTTTCTAACTTGGATTTATAAGTGCCACTGCCATATCTAATATTGGGCTGACATTTGCTGGGCGCAGGGGGAAGCGTGGTTTGTTGGTGCACACTGGGGAGAGCTGCCATCCCTTCCCAAGGTGCTGCAACTCCCCATTCCCCGGCGCGCCAGCGGGGATGGGACGAGGCCTCTCTAATCGCTGCTCCTGGAGCAATTAAAGCCCCTTCTTCTGCAGAAGGTGTGGTGTGGTGGTGTTGAGGGGCTCATCTCACCATTCCTTGGTGGGATGCTGCAATGAATCCTTCACTCTGAAGTTCAGCCATCGCTCTGATATTGTGAGAAGCTTAATTTCTCCAGTTTCTGCTCTAATAAGTATTCTCAGCCTTTTCGTAGAACAGTAGTTCCCATCTGCTCATTTAGTCTCCAAGGATATCTCTCTTGGCCAATCCTTCCAGCTGGAGATGTTTTCCTTTCAGCTCTGAAGTGGTGCAGAGGGGTTTAAGTGGTTAAGAGGGGTGTGATTTTAAGTGTCCAGACTTACTCGTGGCAGCTCTTGCCCTACCCAAAACTCCAAACCTTCATCCATCTCTTCTTCATCAACCTGAAGTTTGTATTTCTCTGACATCTGTCTGGGTGTAGCATCATCCAGATGCTGAATGCTGACAAACACCCAGCTGTGGGGGCATCTCTGGTGTGTTGATCTGCTTTATTATTATTATTATTATTATTATTTTTGTGCAAGTGAGGCACTTGCTATTCTGGGTTCATCCAATTATAGTCAGGTCTGTGACTCGAGTCCCAGAGGTGAAGTGCCCTGTGTCCAAGCCATCAGCTCTCCAGATCAGCTATTGTTTCTTTAAACGAAAGGGACACTAAAGTCCAATTATTGCAATAGAATGGGCTGCTTCTTTAAACTGAAGAATTTGACTCAGCTCAAGGGATATTTGTGATTGCCTCTGGCTTCCCTGGAGCTAAAAAATTATATGCTTTCCCTCTTCACTAAATTAAAACATAGTTGGATTGGTAGTGGGACTGAAGGAAGTCCCTGCCTGAAACCCCAAGTGTCAGCCTGCTTTGCAAACTGTAAGCTAGTAATTGGTTTGGAAATACTGAGTGAATAGGTAAAAAGGCTTCTGAGTGATTTGTGCTGGGTAATACAGACTGCCTGGAACAGCAGGGTTTGGCTTTCTTGCGAGATTTTTCAAATTTCAGCTTTCGTAAACACAATTAACATTTGTACTCTGTAAACACTAGGTATTGCTCTGTTTCAATTGCATCTTATCCTCATTTAAGTTCTCATTAAGCAATTCCTTTGTTTCCCAAATGTCAAATTTGAGGCAGACCCAGGGCTGCTGCTTTCTTTGCTCACAACCTCCAAAGTGCCTCCTTCTGCCATCTAGGCTGGGAAAGGGCAAGGCTTGAAGAGAGCAACCATCATAGCTGAGAGGAGCTAAAGCACAGGGTGATCCCACTGGGGCCCAGGAAGTCCATCCTGCATCTGCAGAGAGCTGGTGGTGGTGGTATCCCAGAAGATCTCTGTGTTGGATCCCAGATAGCCTCTGCCAGGAGCTGATGATGAACATTCATGATCCCACAAATCTGCTGCACCATTTTCATGTGCAGGATGGTGAGCTGTGGTTCTTTGAGCAGCATCTACTGTTTAAAACAAACAAAACCCCCACTTTCATAAGTGTTTGATTCTTGGCTTACTGGTAGAACCTGAACACCAGGCCTACCTGCTTGCAGCCAGGGCCATTTAGAAAAGGGACAAGTTGTGTGACCCCCTCTGGTTGGATATGTATGAAGCCATGGCCAAACTGAAAGCTGCTCTCCATATGTGGTGTTGATGGTGCCTTGTCTTTCTGTGGGTGACTGTCTGATGTGTGGCCACTCAAGTATTTTCTGGAAAACACAAGCTTCTAGCTGAATGAAAGTCATTGGGTCTGTGTTTGAGAATATGGTAAGGGATGAACTGACTCTGAGGGAGCTGAGGTTGTGTAGCCTGGAGAAGAGGAGGCTCAGGGGACACCTCATCACTCTCCTGACAGGAGGGTGTAGCCAGGTGGGGGTCGGGCTCTTCTCCCAGGAACCAGCAGTAGGACAAGAGGGCATGGTCTTAAACTGTGCCAGGGGAGGTTTAGGTTGGATATTAGGAAGAAATTTTTTATGGAGAGAGTGATCAGACCTTGGAATGGGCTGCTCAGGGAGGGGGTGGATTCACTGTCCCTGGAGGTTTTTAAGAAGAGACTGGATGTGGCATCAGTGCCATGGTCTGGTAACTACGGTGGTGTTGGATCAAGGGTTGGACTCGATGATCTCAGAGGTCTTTTCCAATCTGGTTGATTCTATGATTCTGTGACTCCCCTCCCAAACGAATGGTCTCTGCTTTATCCCCCAACTGGGACAATCTCCACAGGGCAGAGGAAGATGTTCTATACAGGGATAACCCAGGGGTTGGTTTGCAAATCCACCAGAGAGCAGGTGTGGAGAGCTACCCTAGCCATGGTGCCGTGTCCTGCAAGCTCAAGCACTCCAGCTTTGTGCTGAGCCTCTGGCTCATTGTACCATTTACTGGGGTTACAACATAATGGCTATGCAAAATAGTGTCTCCTTTTCTCTTTTTTTTTTTCTTTAGTAAGTGAAAGTAAGTCTTCTAAGCCAAGGTTAACAATATATATTTATGAGTTGTAGCCAGCTGCTTCTATGTTTGCACATGTGTTTGTTAATGAAGAGTAACCTAAGGGTCAGGTTATTATGTAAATAACCATTGTCAAGGGTAAAGGTGAAGAACCCAGTAATGAGTTGTGTCTCCCTGTCTCTCTCACAAGCCACTAATGAATATTGGATATTGCCATTTGCAGGGCTTTTTACCCTCATTTTATCAGGGGGTGAGGGGCAGGGATGGCGAGAGAGGAAAGAGAAAGAAGTAAATTTGTAATTACGCTGAGACAAGTTCTTTTTTCCCCTCTCCCCAAACCAGCTAAAGCAAGTTATTTCTTCTGTAGGAATTATATGTGACTGACTTGGCCTGTGTTTGGGCAAAAAGAATCACCTTCCTTCTGCAGCTCCAGGCTGCATCATTCCTTTTGAGCCTCTGCAGCTCTCACTTTAGAAGATGCCCACAAATCAACAGTCTGCATCTTTGCAGATAATACTGAACTGAGGCAAAGCCAGCAAGCCATTGAACAGACTTTCCATTAGGAAGGTTAACAGCGAACCTGCCTGCACAGGATTACTGACAGAGTGTGAACAGAAGGTGCAGTCTCATTGCATATGCTTTTAATATCGTGCCACAGAGAGGGAAGCCTTTAGCTCGCAGACACCTGACACCCTGTGCTGTTGTTGGGGTAAGAGTGCAAATAGGAGCTGAGTCTGTCTCGCTTCCATGTGAAGGCACAGACGCCAAGGTAGCATGACACTGATTTCATTATCCGCCGGGGCCAAAGGGACTCGCTCTGGGAAGTGAATACAAGCCTTGCCCGAAAGCAATGTATCCCTGCAAGCCTGCGTGTCCCAGGCTTTAAATTATGGATGGTAGCTGGCCACACCTGAGGCAAAGGATTTGATCTGCTTGGCCCGGGACAGGGAGCCCCTCTGCTCTGCTCTTAGTGTGTAGATTAAGAAGGGACCCTTGTGCCCTTGACCACACGCAGTGGGGTCACTGCTGCACCCCACACAGGTCACTGGCCTTGCTGAGAGTCCAAGGGACCAAGCACATCACTGGCCTTGCAACAAGACCGTGGTGCCCAAAGCCAAAGTTATCCAATAGATTTGAGCGTTAGGTGCCCAGCTCCAAAGGACTCAGCTGGGATTTGGGAGCCAGATCGCTTGGCTGGCAAATCCCAGTGGATTCCTCTCATTCCTCCGTGCATCCTTTGGCTCCTTACTACTTGTGCAAACCTGGCCCTTAGAAACCCCTGGGCCAGGGAAGGATGTTGTGTCGTGTCTGTAATTCAGGCACAGACAAATCCCACAGCACCTTGTGGTGTCGTTTGTGATGGTCAGCAAGGCAGAACCGCGGGGGGCATCTTCTAAAAAGTGTATGGTAAAAATAATAATAAGATGCAATGGTCAATAATCACCTGCTAGGCAATGACAGCATTTGTTTTTAAATGAAGCTTTTCTCATCCTCCCTAAATGTCAAAGCCAGGAGCTGGTGGTAACGGTGGGGGAGGCTGGGGAGATGTGGGGAGCAGAGGAGCCCCAAGCTGCAGGGTGAGATCCATTAACTGCTGGAGGTGCCAGAGGAGAAGGCTCCAATGTCTGCACGAGCCTCATTTGGTGGTTTGAGTAATGTCGTGTTGCCACTAGGGTGTCTCTGCAAACAAGATATTGCATCTCCAAAGAGTTCCTCGCACAAATAAAAAGCTAAATAGAAACGATGGGCCGACTAGCTGAGCCTGTGCTTTTTAGTTTTATGATTGAGAAATAGTTGTTGAAATTGTCAATAAAAATAAATAAAATTAAGTTTCCCTAGTTAGGTGTGGAAGGGCGAGCCTACCTGTCTTTGCTGACAGGCCTTTTTGTTCTGTGTTGGCTTTTATATATGTGAAAAAAACACCATTGAGAGCTTCCAGGGAGCTGCACTGGGGCGGTTATTGCCATTTTTACATCCTTTATATGGGCTTAAATCCATTTACAGATGTGCTGTAGACAGAGAGACATTTTTTACAAGTAATTGTCATGTATACAAGGGTCCTTATGTGTCACAAAAAGATCTCACTTAAGAGAAATAAATGTGCTTTTCATCTTTTGTTGGCAGGAGCGGTGGTGGTTGGGAAGAGGGTAATTGGTGATCTTTTCCAGTCTGATAACCAGGACAAATAGGGGGGAGCAGAGTGGCTATGGCATTGCTCTCCTCCCCTCTTCCCTCCTGCTGGAGCACGGTTCCTTCTTCTGGCTTGGCTTTCAGTCTGAGCAATAGATATGATAAATGCCATCAGCCAAACCCCAGGGGCAGGTTAGAGGAGAGCTGAGCTGCCCTGGGGTGACCTCAGCAGTGCTCAGTGGCTCTTCCCCAGCACAGCCACGGTCCTCCTCCACACCAGGGAAGGCTGACACCGTCTTTACCCCTTGGCAGCTCATCAGGACATCTCCCCTTGTTCTGAGGCTGTTAGATGCAGAGGTCTGCCTCTTTATTGCCTTTATTTGTAGGTTAGGGTTTCCCTTTTGTAATAAGTCCCGTGTGGTTTTTTTTTGAAGGTTATTGCTCTTCTCAGGGGCTGAGATTTAAAAGACTCCCTGGAGGCAGATGAAGCTTTGATAACATTATACACTGCCTGTACCCCAACCTCTCTGGGAGCCTGTGAGGCTGCAAGTGCCTCACACAGGGGCAGCACTGGCACAGGGGGCACTCACTTTGGGAAGGTGCTGGGGCAGAGTTGTGATGAGCATCCCTGATTTTTCACAGGGCATCTCACAATATCTGTAAGTTTCCCTCAGGGATGTTATTCCATGATATTGCTCCAGAGGCAGGTGTCAGTAACACAGTTGGGCTGCTTGCAGGAAGCCGTGGGGAGCACTCAGCAACTGGTTAGGCTGGGGAAGTAACAAATGTAGGCAGCCCTCACTGATGGAGGGTTAAAGCAAACCACAGCTCAGGCCAAATAGCACAAGGCAGGTCTTTTATTGCATAGATTTACTTATAAACCATTTTTCAGTCAATAGGAGGCAAAGCAGGAGTGAGACCAGGGGCCTGAGGTTGAGAAAGGCAGGATGTTTAAAATGATGCCAAATCCCTGTCTGCACCACGACAAGCATTGCTTTTACAGTTAAAAATTTCTGTTTAATAGATGATTTATGCCAGTAGGTGCTCCATGGCACAAGCATGGGCTGGAAGGTGAGTGTAGGTTTGAGGTGTAGGATGGAGCGTGGCCTTGAAATCAGGGACAGGTGAGCAGCAAACCTGGCTTGATAAATAATGGATGAATTGTGCTTGGTTTTGCTGATGATGTAGTGACCTTTTGGGAGGCAAGAAACAAAGAAACAGCAAATGACCAGCAATACTGATGAACAGGCTAAGTGAACTGGACACATCATTAACACCAGCATACCAAAATAATTACATGCAACCGGGAGTCACACGGTCAGCAAAAAAGTGAAACGGGGAAGTGGGTCTGTGTAAATTTGAGTTTTCCATCTTTCAGCAGGAAGCAGAGCTGCAGGGGGATGTGAGTTTGGGGTGGTTGATGCAATCAGACTTTGGCATGACTCCCTGTCAGGGTGTTTGAGGTTTGTACCAGAGCAGAGAGGTGGCACATATGGGCTTGCAGAAGTCCCGTAGATTAAAATGATTTGACAAGATGAGATATTCTGGAGAAGCCCCCATGGAGCAGGAGTTATCCTATACCATAGGGTGAAATTGCTGGTGCCCCAGGAGAGATCACAAAACCCAAAGTGCCATGTGACTGATTAACACACACCATAAAAACAAAGAAGTTCATTTTTTAATTGTTTTGTCCTCGTAAAAGCAACAGGTCAACCCCAGAGCAGCCACCTCCCTATTTCAGACAGAGATATAGGTGATTCTGGTAAGACAGTAAAACTAGAGTTTGTGAATGACCAGATATTTGGCTGAATCAAGAGTCTGCTTGCTTTTCTGTGTTGGAAAACATTATTCTCAGTGAGGATCTGTTGGCAAGAAAGTGGGGGGAGACACTGCTTTTCACAGGCTCATCTGTTTTCACATGAAAACAAGAGTACTCATAATTGGTTATTCATTATTCTTCCATCTAATAAACTTTCTGCCATTCAGGCAGTGAGTGGAAACAGCAACACGCTGCTTTGTGTAGCCCATCACACATCCGGAGTAACAGATCATGAATAGGCAAATCAAACATGTTTCCCAAAAACTCCCTCTGAAAATTATTCAACCCAGTGAGTGCTCCTGAATAACAAATACATCTGCAGGAATTAAGTCGGGTTACAGTGGACTTACAAACAGCAGAAGGACCCGGATTTGCAGTGAATGATTGAAATAGTGTTGCTTGGCATTTTCACTTAAGCAGAAATAATGATAATTTTCACTTTGTTTAGCACCTTCCATCTGAAGGTCTCCAAACACTTTGCAAACTCAATTAATTAGCTGTGGTGAGACCCCTCCCCTGCTAATTTTGGCAGCGCAGGCACCTGTTTAATGCTGAATATTAGAGTGAATCTTATACATTTACACACAGCAAAGTGCTGTAAGAGCTGTGGGCACAACCCAGCTCTCCTCCTTCCTCGGCCCTCCTAGACCCTATTTCTTCTCTGTTGTTTGAACTGACCCAAAATTTCCTGGGAATCTTAACCAATGCACACCTATTAGGACTACACTCAGCATACCAAAAAAATAATGCAAAATATACTATTTTACTATTATCTATTATATTATTATAATTAAATAAGTACATATTGAAAATATATATATTATAATATATAATCTATATATATAATGTGTATTTCATTATATATTTTTATATATAATTAAATATATATTTTTTATATATATTACATATATATATATGTATTTTCTCTCTTATTTGTGCTAATTAATAGTTGGACTCTATGATCCTTAAGATCTCCAAGCCAAATGATTCTATGGTTTTAAATGGGTAAAACTGGCAGGGAAAATATAGCAACTTTTAAAAACCAATCTCTTTTGCATCAAAGCAGCAACAATTTCATGGTGTGGTTTTGGTTTGGGTTTTGGGTTTTTTTTGAGATTTATAAATTAAAAACAAGTCAAGGAATTAGTAGGGTTAATAGTTGAAAAAGAGCAGAAATATTCCACGGAAAATCCACTTCGATTTCTTTTGAGTTTTCTGTGTATTTAGCAGTTGTGTTTAAAAGCAAAGCACAGCACCAGAATTGGGGTATATTGTTCAGCTCCACTCTCTGGTCTGAGCAAACCCTCTGGTTTGCATCGTGCCTGACCTAACACTGCACAAAAATAAGGAATATTTCCCTGCTGCTGGGCAGGGATGGGGCTGTTGTGAGGCTGTGCCTGCACCGGAGTTGGGGATGAGCACGGTTGAACAACCAGCACTGCAAGAAGAGTTAATCCACTGCCATCTGTCTTTATTATGCTCCTATTGTTGGACACCACAGCCTGGAAATCCAGCAATGAAACCCAGTTGTTCGTTGCCATTCATCATAGTTATTGCTGGAGTTGTGTAATGAAGAGGGGAAGTGCTTTTATTGCTCTCCCCTCTTTAGAAACTATCCTTAGGGGTAGTTATGGATGGTTATTGGATTCATGCACAGGACTCTGGGAGGTCCTCCCTTTGCTCTGTTTATGTGTTGAACCATGAGGTTTAATGGGGGTTTATGTCTACTTTTGCTTTGAGGCTGGTCTGCTGCCTGCTTTTGTTCTCGGTGCAGTGAAGTTTGGCTACCTCATTTCTGGCACAAAGGTGAACTGAAGGAGAGCAGGACTATTAATATGGTAAAAAGGCAGTAGGTGGGTGCCCTCTGGGGCAGGTACAGCTCTGCCATGCATAAAGGCAGCAAGTGTGCACTGCAGTCAGAGTTTAGGCATTGTCCTGGTCAGGAATGGAGCCCTTTGAAAATAGCTGATCATACATATAGGTGCTTTAGATTACAGCTCTTATCTCCAGTGATTTCTGGAGGCTGAAAAATCACACATGACACCAGCTGTGCAGGTGAGGGATGGAGGGAACAGTGTGGGAGGTGGAAGAGCCAAACATTGTTCTCGCTGGGCAGGGCAATTCTTCTCACTGGGGGTTACAAGGATAAAAATGAGAAGGCATTCCAATAAATCTGTAATGAAGGTCTTTCAGTAAGTCATTATGCTTGCAGTGCAGCAGCAGATTTTGGAGGAATTGGGGTGAAAGACATTCCCTCAGGGTTTTATGAAGCTGTTCCTAGACTGCTGGGTGGTTGATCCAGTTGAGAAAATGTATTAAAGGACCTGAACTTCCATCCAGATCTCAAAATTACCTTTATGCAAACTTTAAACAACTACTAGCTTTTCTTTTTAAAAATTTAAACCAGTTCTTACAATTACTCTTGGAAACAAAGAGTAGTCATGGGTGCACTGAACCTCAAAAAGGCTCTGCTTCCCCAGCTGCTCTACTTCTGCCTTCCACAGGCCTTTGATGGTTCACCACCTGCACAGGTGACTTCCTGCTGTAGATACCAAGGGCAGGGAAGTTTGCAGAGCCCCAAAGCTTATGGACCGAAGAAGAATGAAAATTATGTTCTGTGCAAGAAATAACAGGTTTGGGAGGTGCCTGGAGTGCAGGTAGATAGCCAGCACAACTTCAGCAGCAGCAATTTATTTGTGCCAGCAACAAGGGAAGGGTGTAAGGATCCTCTGGGATAAGAAGCTGTGGAGGCAAAGAGCTGCCTATCCAGGTATCAGAGCCTGCACTCTGGCAGTGCTTCTGGGCATGATATGTAATAGGTATGAGACAATCTTCAAGGGCTAAAGACATGGAAGGAGTTAGAGATCTCAGTTGTGTTTCCAGATAACGTGTAGCCTGTGCCTGTCAAAGCTACAGCTGATAAGGGGATTCTGCAGAAAGTAATTAAAACTCGAGCCCCTGGTATTTATTTAAAGGGGAAACTCTTGGGACTTGATAGGATTTTGTTGAAATGGACCAGGAAGCTGATTCTCAACGTGCTACGGAAAAGCTCAGAGAATTAAATCTAAAAAGAGAGGCCAAGCAAGCTTCACACTGCCCTCACACAATCTGTAAGGCTGCAGAAACTGTGAAGGTCTCTCTCACACACTGAAAATGCGGGATAAGTCAAGCAAAAAAAAAAAAAAAATCCCTCTTGGTGACACAGGAAAAATTTGTTTCTGTGGCAAGGTGTAGATCTACTTATGTCAACTTGGAAAGAAACCTGTGCCATTATTTTTGGGCTACAGTTCTCTTTTCCCTGAGGTAGCTTCACTGCAAAACAGATAGATCTAAACAGACAGCTTTGCATATTAAGTATATTTTTCGCTAGATACTGGTTGTCTGAGAAACTAATTTGTGACAATAGACTATAGTTTAGCAGACATTACCTTAAACAGTTTGCAGTGAAGTGTGGTTTCAATGATATCACCCTACTGCCTGTTAAGTCTCATCCAGGGGGTGGTGGAAAATTATGCCCAAGTAATAGAGTACTTATTGATGAGGTTTGCAGACTCCGAGCCTGATGTATTGCTGGCTCTTTCAATTATAGAATGGCACCAGTGAAGCATGGATTGTTATCTGCTGACATCTTGTACAGCAGAAAAATGAAAAGCAGGAATTCCTGTGTCAGAGTCACTCGGGACACGGAGAAGTATAAAGAAACAGATGAGGCAAAGCAGAAAAAAAAAATCAGCGTGGCTTAGGTCCCAGGAGCTGCCATCACTTCATAGTTCTCCATAGAGTCCCAGCACTGGGAAACAACAGTTTTAAAGGGAACTGGTGTCACATGAATTCTCCCTCAGTTGTGTGGGTTTTGTCCCCTCTGGCAGACTCAGGAAGGGTGTCAGGTGATGCTGTCACCAGAGCCTGGGTGGGAAGAGAAGTCAGTGGTGTGAACTGCCTGAGTCTGTGGCCTCTGGGTGCTCCCTGACAGTCCCAGTGCTGTGTTAGGAGGGCAAGGGCAGAGCCAAGCAACAGCCCTGCACGTGTCAAAAGCTGATTGACAACTGTTACAGGAGGGATTTCTTCTCGAGTGCTGCTCCACACTGTGGGATGGGAGATGATGTTGGAACCTCTGCCTCTAAGGGCTGAGCCTCCTACGTGCTGAGTGGCCACAATGCTTAGCACATTGCAATATAACCTCGTTTGGATATGGGCATGGATGGAAAAAGCCCTTTGTGGGAGCTCTTTAGGCATTGAGAATATGCTGAACTCCCTGGGAAAGGCTCTTTTGAAGGAGAGTCCCTGTAGGAAGGTTATCACAGATCCAGCTCAAGTCCAAGCTGGGAAATTTTCCATTTTATTCCTTTTGCATCCTAATGCTTCATTCTAGTGAAGTACACCCTAATATGTCATTCTAGACATCAACTTCCAGGAAAAAGCTCCAAGTGAATTGTCTGGCTTAGTAAGGCTTCAGTCATGGAGGGATTTAGACGTGTGTTCATCTTCTAGTCCATAAGAACCCTTGTAAACTTATGACACAAGTCACACTTCAGGTCATAACAAGATTCAGGCTTTTCTTTTAATCATTCTTCCAGCTTACTTCAAAATTAAAGAAAGAAATCTCATGAGAGACTGTTTTTAGGAGACACCTAGATAATCTTAGAATGATTTAAATACAATCTATATAATTATTGTAATTTCAGAAGGTGTATTTGAAAGAAGACACTGGACTATAGCTTCCTGTCACCTTAATTAATAATGAAATATATCATTACATGTGCACACAGAATTATCTTAGAATCAGAAAATGGTTTGGTTTGGAAGGGACCTTAAAGACCATCTCATTGTAGCTCCCATGCTTTGGGCAGGGACACCTTCCACCAGACCAGGTTCCTCAGGGCCCCATCGAACCTGGCCTTGAATATTTCCAGGGATATTATACATAAACTGGGACCCCAGTTTAATATAATTATAATTGGAGACTCCTGATTGTTCTTGATACTTGCAATAAACACCCATGTGTGGCACTTCTAGAGACAGCAGCTCTACCTCGATTCTTTTTTGGTGAAAGAAACTGCTTTTCTTGTTAAGACAATGGCACAAACTGTCTTTTCTAGGAGAAAATCATGGCATAATCAACTAGAGATATTGAAAAGGAAAGGCAGTGATTTTTGTGAGGTGTCAGGGATGGGGTCTCTGGGCCCTTTGGCCTGTTTTGCCACTGGGTGACAGTTCCTCCATGATGCTGCTGTTTGATCTCCTCAGCTGCTCGTCTGCAAGATTCACTTAATTACATTAGTCAACTTCACTGAGGTGTCTTGAAGCTTAATTAAGTTCTGGAAAGCCCGTCAAGAGCCGCTGGCAGAACGCTCTGAGAAAGTGGTTGATATGAGGAGTGGACATAAGGGAGCAAAATGTATCCTGATGGGTTTGGATGAACGGGATAGAACGGGATGGAGCTGCCAATTCACTGGGACTGCCACAGACTGCACTGCCAGGGTGTTGCCACGAACTCTGGGGAAATCCCAGGCGTGCTGATGAGTCACCAGCACAAACATTAATTTTTCCTGTTTCATGGTATGTGATACCTTTATTTACGTTCCCATGTAGCTAATTCTGAGGGCGGAACATACACCCCGGTGCTGTGCACGGAGATGCACCAAACACAGCTTCCTTTTTGCCTGCCTCTCTGCAAAATTGGCCAGTGCATGAAAGTTGGTCTGGGCACCTGTGGCTGGTGGCTGTCAGCTCTCGTTTCACCCTCGGGAGGATTTTCGCCTGACGCACCCCAAGGGGTGAATTGACATTCATCGTTCCTCCAGGGGAAGAAACATATGGAGGCTCCACCGGGACAGACTCCATGATCTGAATTGCCAATCAGTGCGTGTCTGAGCCTCAGCTGGGAAAATCTTGCTGCTAACAAGCCTTCATGCTCCTCCAGCTCTCAGTTGCTGTCTGTCAGCTGCTAAGTACAGTTTCAGCAGTGCTGGAGCTGAAGAGCAACCTACAGCAGCAACTTATTACAGAGGGGTGGTAGCCTGTGCATATTTTAGGTGCAGGCAGTTCCTATTACAAAGAACTACTAGGTATTCCCTATAACTGAGTAAAATTGGATGGCCTTAAAAATGAAATATTTAGTTGGAAAGTTAAAAAAAAAAAAAAAAAACAAAACAAACTTTCTGCTTAGACGGAGGAAAATTTCTCAGGTAGTTGCATTTGGAGTATTTAAATACACCCCTCTCCATAGAAGCTCTGGATTTTGCCTGTTTGTTTATGCTTCTTTTTCCTGGCAAATGGCATGTTGTTGTTTCCTTGTACTTTCCGCAGAGCTTGAAATTGCTGGCTATGCAGGAGGAAATTAGTTTGTAATTAAAGCCAAGTTAATAATGGTTCCCGGGGAGTCTGGTTGGTCCTGTGGCTGGGAGTGAGACGCTTTGCCTCTGTGGTTGCCATAAATGTGGTCAGGCACTGCTGCCCAGCCAGCAGGGAGACGTGGAGAGATGGTTGTCACACTGTGGAAAGCTCTCAGCACACGTGCAGGCAGGACTTCATGTCTTTCAAACCCTTGTGCCCCAGCAATTAGGAGATGATGGCACGATATCAAAACAAGATGACAAGTAATGGAGCCAGCAGGTTGGTTTTGAGAGGTTCAGAAAAGGCAGCTGAGGAAAGGGAGCTTTGGGCTTTAAATTTGCCACGTGCCAGTCCATTCCTTTACCAGAGATATATGCGTGTATTTGTTTTAGGTAAGATTAAAACTAGAAAGTGCTTGGAAATTTTTTCTTGGAAATGAAGTTACATTCTAGATTCTCAGCTCCTTCCATGGTGTCCAGGTCACAGGGCTGTCTGTGTGCAATCCAACCCCTTGGCCAGCTGACTGGTCTTCGAAGGAATATGAGTAGGATGCATTTTGGTTTTCTGTAGTTGGAGACACCCTGAGCACTTGGTAGAGGGAGTCCCTTGAATTTCCAGTATGACTTGAACATATTTTTGAGGTAGATTTTAATTCCCCTTTTAAGATTTTGGTGCTTTCAGGTGTTGAGGATGAAGTCACGAGAGCAGCTGGAAAGTTTCTGAGTGTTTTGACTGAGAACTTTGTTTCTCAAGGAAACAAGCCTTGGACAGGCATGTTTCTCCTCACACCTGCCTGTTTCTCTAACAGAACTTCAAAATCTGTTGGTAATATTCTAGGCACTGAGGTGGTGGATGTCAAATATAGGAATTCCCTGAGTGGAGCTGACCAGCAAACTGCCCTCCTGGTGTGCAGATACCAGGGGCATGGTTTGGTACCTGTGTGTAGTGGGAGGGAGGAAGGAAGGGGTGCATATGTCTGGTCTGAGCTCTGGACTGCAATAAAAACCAGAGTCAAAAATCCCAGCAGAAATCCCAGTTTCACAGGTGACCTCAGCACTTGGCCAGAATCTCACAGGGCTTGGTTCCAGCTCTGATGTCAGCGTTTCATCTCCTCCTGGAATTGGTCTGTGTCAGGCACATGAAGCAGCTTCACATGCCTCCATGCTTGTGCATATGGGGGGCTGAGAGCCCCTGTCCAAGGGGTGTTTAGTTTTCTGAATGTCCCTTTTTTGAGAATGGGATGTGGGCTGGATTCAAGGGGGCTTAGAGATCTGAGTATAAATTATTGCACTGAAGATTTTTGCCCAGGTCCTGCTGTACCCTAAAGGCCCCCAGGTGCCTAGATGATTTTTTTTATATCCTAAAACTTCCTGGAGGTGCCTTTCCAGCAGTGCTGAGGGGCTGGGTGTTTCCAGGAGCAAAGGTCCTGGTTGTCCCTACCAGCACCCTGAGCGTGGGGATCTCTGTATCTGGTGTGAAGATAGTGCCCTGGAGAGCTTTTCCTTTTTCATACAATCATGAAACAACTGGTGTTGTTTCATGGAGTTGGAAGGGACCTTTGGAGGTCATCTTGTCATCTCTGGTCTTGTTCTTCTGACTTAATATAACTTGTGTCCTTCACACTAGTGCCCACTCCAGAAGAGCTTGCACCCAGTCTGTGGAGATGGGTTTCACTCACCCTTGAGTTGGATCTCTGAGCCCTTGGAGCACCAAAAGATGCTCTGGGCTGGGTTACAAAATAAAGCCATAAGCCCTGCTCTGTTCCATGGAAGGAAATGCAGAGGGCTCTCCCACTACCATCTCTTCCCTTTAACAGCCTGGTTGCCATAGCTTGAGGACTGGCTGCCAAAGGGGGGAAAAAGACCAAAAGACACTAGACAGAAATGAAACTCCTCAAATGGTTAAAATAAACTCCCTAAGGAAAAAAAAAGGGGGGGAGAAAAAACCAACAGTGACTCTCTTTTTGAAAGGCTGCAATTACTGTGGATAGGATCCATCTCACCTGATGGCACCCAGGTCTCACTGAGCACTCAGACCTCATTTACCGTCAATGGAGAGAAATGGGCACCTCCAGCAGGCAATTGCTCTCATCTTGAGGTGGTTGCCTAAAATAGGTCAGACAAATCACTGCAATTTCTCTCCACTTACACATTTAAGAGACTAACTCAAGTGTAGATACTTGCCTTGTGGACCTCTGACACCAGGTGAGATGAATCCCCCCAGAAGTGACAACAAGGCTCATCTTCTCAAAGCCAGGGGTGGAATGACTGTGGGGCTGTCCCAGACCCCACAGTGACGGCAGAATGAGTCAATCTGTACAAAAAAGTGAATAGTTCCCCAGAACACGTCAACCTTAGCTCTGACTCCTTGGGGGATTTGGGAACATTTGAAGGGGTGATTAGGATTAATCCATTTACCTGAGTAAGTCACTTGGAGAGCCTGAGCTGTAAAACAATATTGGTTATCAGCATCCTCCTGCGATGATGTTCTCTAAGTTCTGGAAAAGAGATTTTTCCTCTGAAACAGCCTCTTCACACTTTCCCTGAGTGAAGTATTTTGCTACTCAGATTTGTGATTTAATAATCATAAATAATAGAGCCCTTAGTGCTATATTTTTAAATGACTGAATAGTGAGAATCTACTTTAAGAAATTGTATGAATGTCTATCACTTGTGTGCATATAAATGTATTCAATTAGCACTCAAATCTTGAGTTATCTCCTGATGGAAGGCAAAACCTTTTGAATTCAGCCCCATGCAAGAAATACTGTGTCATTTAACTCACAAAAGGATGCCATGCACTTAACAGATAATGACTGAAGAGGATTTTGCTGTATTGCCTGCTCAGCTGCTTGTGAGGACAAAGAAAATAATTCCTCTTTTAGGACCCTATGGGGTAATGAGGAAACCCTTGCTGCACTGATCACAAATAACACTGAGCAGGGGAAGGGAAAGAGCCCAATGGGCTAAACAGGCTGCAATTTCATTGTCATGGTCCCCCATGTACTTTCCACGTTTTGTCTGTGATGCTAAGCCAGTGGCTAACCTGTCTCTGAACCTGCCACCAGCACACAGAGATTACTCACCCTGGATACTGCACTTCAGCAAATGCAGAATTAGCCCTGGCTAAGTAATCTTGTTAGCGTGATTCAGTGTTAAATGGATCTCGATTAAATGGGCCTTTATATTGTCCCAGCTGGAGATGATAAGCCCCCACAAGGAAATGGCAGGAGACCGAAGGAAATTGCTTTACTTCAGACTGGGATGTTTAACCCCATAAAACACTTCCTGCTCCCTCTCTGCTGTTACTTCTGCTCACTTGCATGGCACCGTTTACTTTCGCCCTTGATGGCTGTGAGAGACAGGAGAGACCCAGGGCAAGGGCTGGAGCATCTCTCTGTGTCACCTGTTGGCCAGGACAAGAGCTTGGAGATGCGTGTGAGGGAGCAGGGTGGGTTTGCTGGGTGACATGGTGATGATGGTCTTCCTCTGTGGTTCTTTGCTGAAACTCATAATCCCTTTGTTAGCACAGTGGTTTGTCCAAACTCTCACCGGAGATGTTGGTGCCTGAGCATCCAAAAGCCAGTGCAACTAGTGCCACCAATGCTTTATTAAGCATCAAACAGCAACCAGGGAGAATCTTCAGTCTCATCTTAAAAGAAATAGATTGCTTAAACGTGCCACTGGGACTTTTGGGAATGGCTTGGGGTTTATCTGTGCAAGATAGAAATCAGCACAGTGTGGCGGTGCATCAGAACCTGACACTTCATTTCTCCTCGCTATTAGATCTGGCAGCGTGTGCACAGGCTGGGGAAGAGGGAAATGGCACAGAAATCCCCGAGGGAATTCCAATGCAGAGGCAAACTGTGAGGCACTGGTGTGACAGGCATGGAGAGCTGGGACTCAGCAGTACCAAAGTTTCCTTCTCTGCAGTGGGAACCCACTTTGCCCTCCAGAGGCTCCTGTTGGTCCGAAGCAAGGACTGGGCGAGATGTTGTGTTGCAGGTGAAAGCAGGCAAGATTAGAAAGAGGAAAAAAATCAGATAAATCACCTCGCCAATGACCCCTGCTAATGGTCATTGTTGGTAAAAGGCTTCTGAGGATAGATAACAAGGTAGACATCAAACTGTCTGTCTTACCCACACATCAGTGTATGCTTTCCTCCTGCATCTCTGCTCTCCTCCTGCTCTGTATTATCTAATAAATTTTCTCTATCCGCGTCTGATGTGACTTCAAAATACAGATTTATCCCCACGGAGTCAGAGACCCTAACAGGACACATGGAAAAATCTCTGCTCTATAGCAAGTCAGATGTTCTGATATCTTTTTTCCAGACCTTTGACAGAAATATGGTAAACATGCAATTACTCGAATTTTTCCATAAATTTTGCATCGGAAGTGGATTTACATGCCTGTGATATTTTCCAGACGTGACTCCCAGCCCTGTGAAGCAGCCAGTTTGAGAATGGCTGCAGATGGGCAAGAAATGATATAATCTATTAGAGATTTCCTTCATTATCCCTCTAATCAAGGCTTCTATCAGTCTCCTTTGATGCGCTGCTGGAAAAAAAGATCTTCAAGTAAACTGATGCTGGAGATAATTAATTAACTTGCCATCCTCTTCCCTTACAGACAGAGACAGTGTAAGAAAGAAGAAGTGTCCTTTGCAATTACTGCTTTGTGGTTTTCCATCCTAGTGCTGACAGCTTGTAGGACATGAAGTGGAAAAGCATTTTACCAAACTTTAAGGCTTCGGCCATCAATTCCTTCACTTGAGAATATTTTCTCCTGTTGTATTTCTCCTGCTGTTGGATAACACTCTTGATGGTGAAAAATGGATTTAATACTTGAACAGTTAGAGCTGAATGTAGCCTAGCCTGGTAATATTATCTTCTTTGTGCTTTCCTTACAAATACCCTCATCTCTGATATCCTCAGTCTATTGTGCAGGAAATCCACCTTTATTGGGATAGAATAGAAAATTGAAAGTAAGAGCTGGGTCAGTGGAGTAATATTGATTATGCAGGTTGCTCTAGGCATTCCCCAATATTTTTCCAAGGGGCTTGGCAGTAGAAATGAGGAATGATTTCTGTCCTGGGAGCCTAGCTTTTTCATGTGAACATCTCTTTACAAATCTCAATGCAATCTCAAGTCCTGTAAAGACATGGTTTCCCTTTCTAATATTTTAAAGGATAAGATTTAAATTTCTCTGTCATCTCAGACCTAACCTGGGATAGCAAGAGGAGGTTTGCAGATCACTTTACCAGCCTCAGATGATTTCTTCTTTTACCAATTATGTCCTTTTTGGCTCAGGTTTGCCTGTACTTTCAGCATTTTGAAATAACATTTCAAATTCTAAACTAGTCTAACTCTCCTTAAATTTTTCATTTTTTGGTACTGCATGAGCAGCTAGACAGGAGAGAGCATGGCTGAGTGGGCAGACTGACAGAGCTTTAAACACGGTGCCGCTCAACACTGCTCAGAGCTGATCCAAAACACCATCAGCAAAACACTGACAAGAGCCTCTTTCCAAAGGAAATTTCCCCAGAAATACCGAGTAGTAAAGCAGAGTGGAAAAGCACATAATAATGGCAAGACTGAGTTTAGAATGTTTTCTAGCAAAATCAGGGATTTTGCTTTATTGCTGTGTACGTGCAGGGTGGGTTTATGACAAAGAAAAACTTCTTTAATTTAGTTTGGGTTTGATCACCAGGGGCTTGTAAATCAATGAATAATTGTAGAAGTTATTAAAGACTAAAGGTTCCAGGGACAATACTGCTAATGTAGCACAAAGTTGTATTTTAATTCCTGGAGAAATGCTGCTGTCCCTGCGGTGCAGCAGCCTGGCAGCACCAGCCTTCTCTGGAAACCCTTACAGTGAAGAAGACCAAGCAGGGCCACCATGCAACAAACAGGACTGCTTGTTTGTGGTTTTTAATGCATCTCCTCCTCTTCCTATAGTGCTGGTGGGCACTATAAACTCCTGGGAGGTAGCACAGGGCTGAGACAGTAAATAACTTTAAAGGGCATTGTGGTGCTTCACTTCCAGCACTGGCAGGTCTTCTCTTACCCTGTGAAGTGGATGAACAACCTTAACTTGTGGATGTGCCCTCCTGAGGGCTTTATCTGCTTTTCTTCAAAGTTATTAGCAAATAGATGTGAATTGTGAAACACTTTTTAAAAAATTAATGCGAATTAAGGTTGTGGGTGGGTTGTGGTTCTGGTTGGCTCCTGGTGAGGTTGGGGTGAGGGCAAATGCTCTGGAAGGTGAGCAGTGCTGGCAGGGTTTCAGGGACCTCCATGCACCTTGCGTGGGATTATTTTCGGGAGGAAAAAGTGCAGTTCCTGGAAATGTTGTTGTGGGGGAAGGCAACTGCAGGTCCCTATTTAAAACCCCACTCTGACCAAAGCCTCACCAACCCTTACTCTTTTGAAAACAACTTTGTCAAGGTCAAGGAATGAATCAATATGGGAGCAAGCATTTGAATAATATTTTTGAGTGATATGCTTAACTAGGCAGATTTCTTGCCATCTGCCTGTGTTTTTAAAGCAGTTATGGTGGGTGCTGTTGCAGAGCAATCTCAGGAGTTGTCCAGGGTCAGCAGCAGATGTTTCAGCTCTCAGGAGCTGAAGGTTGTGGTGATTTGCTCCTTGGAAACTCCTCCTCCATGGCACACCTTACATTGGTTCTTGTCATGCCTGCCTGGTGCTGCTGGGTGTCAACTCTCTGGAAAGGGGAGAGATGCTTTTGGTAAAAGTGGCCACCTTCAGAAAATCAGAAAACCTTCCCCTTCTTGACTGTCTTACTGGAAAAGTAGGGAATGTTTTCATCTCCGGGCCTTTAACAGTTTGGAATTGCCAGTTATAAAAGGAACTCTCTTACAAATCCTCATCTTGGTCTCTAAGCACTGAAAAGCTCCTAATGAATGCCCTTTCTTACACACTTCTTATACACAGAACTCTTTAAAAAAAAAAAAAAGTCTGCTAATTAATTTTAAGCCTCTTTGTGGCAAAGCCTAAGAACTGGATTTACCGAGAGACCAGGGGGTCCATCTGGTGCAAAAAGCTCTATCCCATGCCAAAGTATTTGTTACATGCAGGGGTTAAGGTCTAGATATCTCCCTTTGGCACTAGGGCTGGTTGTACTAACCACTGACATGTTCCTCAGCGTGTTGAGGGGCTGGTGACAAGGGTCCTCAGCCAGAAGTAGGAGTGGTTTTCCTGGACATGTCCCATGCCTGGGACATGTGCACAGTGACTTCTTCCCACAGAGTCCCTCCCAAATGATGGCACCAAATCTGGCTGTAGTACTCAGTTTGAGAAGTGGGGCCAGTAAATCATAGTGTGAGCTCGGTTAAGCTTTTGTAAGTTTTATTCTGCAGGTTCCCTTGAAACTCCTTTAAACAAAGACAACTAGATGCAGGGTCATTTTACATCACCATAAACTCTCCTAAGCCCGTCTGCACTACCTGGACATTCACTGGAAGTCTCTGTAGCTGAGAGGACACACAGACCAGTTTCCAGTGTTTCTGCCCTTCCCCAGGCAAAGCAGGCTTGGCCAGGAAACGCAGAGGTTGGATAATGTACACGTGTTTTTAGCACCTCCCGTTTTGCCAAAGCTGTTCTGTGTCTCTCATCGTCTCAATCCCCTTTCCTCACACAGTTTCTAATTCTGATAAATCTTCTTTCAGGAGCTCATTATATCCATGTTAATGAAAATGTGTTTCAATTCCCCGAAAGATTTGCATTGATTTTTGGGCTGCAGAGGGGCAGGGAAAGCAACAGCACCAACAAGGAGACCTGCTCATTTGAACTTAATCTGTTCCTCTGTCCTAATTAGCAATGCATTTGCTCATGGAGAGAGAAGAGTTTGATGAATGGAAAAATAAAATAAACTGGGTGGGGAGAATTTTGCAAGTCTTTAAGTGTGTATGGCATGCAATGAATGAAAGGAGAGAATGAAATGAATGAAAGAGTATTGAAATTAAGCACAAAATGTGTCTTTTCTCCACATACAGGAGCATCTCGTCCTCTCTAACTGAACTTCTGTTTGACAAGCATTTGTTCTTTGTTTTTTGTGTCTTTCAGCAAAGGATAAACCATCAGCTAAGCCCTAACCAGAAAACTGCCCTTGAAGGAGTCAAGAGCAGGTAGGGATTTTGCTTCGGAAAATATCCATGAGAAATGTTTGCTTGCGTGTCTGATGATGAGCTGTGCAGTCATTTGGGACCTGCTCGAGGGGAGATGGGCTGGTCTGGCATGGTCATGGCTCAGCCAAAACCAGAGCAGACCCCTCAGCCCACCCCACTGTTTCCTTGTGGTCACCTTGAAGAGTTAAGATTGAACACCCAGATTAGGAGAAATCGGATGTTGTGCCATGTGTCCTTCAAATGGTTATTTTGAATGTTTGCAACCTTGACAAGGCTTTCTTGCAAAGAGGATATGAAATAGTTTTCCTTACATGCCCAAAACAATCTGTGGAAACATTGAAATCATTAAAAATCTAGACATGCTGCTAAAGTTCAACTGATTATGCTATATTTTGGTTGAATATTTAATTCCTCTCCTGCTATCTTTCCTTGGTTAGTGGTCAAGTGTAACTTTACCTTGAAGCTCAGCCCTGTGAGACACAGCTTGTTGCTGATTGCATCTGATGGGGGGGAAATGGGCTTTTACTGGAATATTGCTTTTAATCTTTGTGCATAAATTAGGAGAAATTAAGGCTGTGTGGCCCATGGAGCTGGTCATGGCTTGGCCATGATGTGATGTCAAGTGAGCACCACACCAAATAGTGCTGAGTGGTGAGAAAGGGTCTGATGGCTCTTCTGGTAAATCATTCCTGTGGGAACTGAGGAAAACTCTCGGGAAAATTTATGGTAGTTCACAGTGGACAGGGAAACGGGATAGAAAGATCAGTTACTGGTCTCCTGGATTTCATTGCTGTTAGAACTTTACTACCTGAGCTTTTCTTTCTGAAACAAAGCTATGAGAATAAAAATCAGTCATGTGCTGGGCTTGCTAAAAGCAGGTGCTGACGTGCTCTCCCTCTATTCCAAGACATCCAGAAATGATGCAAACATGCTTTGGGCAATGCTGAGCTAATCAGCTGGTTGAAAGACAGAGTATTTTAACTTCAGTTAGGTGCCACGTTATCACATCCTCGTTTCTCCAAGATGTGGGGAAAGCAAGCACGTGTCTGCCTGCCAAGTGCTGGGCCAGCAGCCCTGGAGGGACAGGGGGTAGGGAGGGGGCTCAGAGGCTCTGTCAAGAAGATGAGGCTGCAGGTCCACCTTGGGGAGCACAGCTGGAGAGCCACAGCTTGCCCCTTTCCCTCAGCTTCCCGAGCCATATTCCTCTGGGATTTGAATCAGAAACCTTGCTGTGCTGGATTAGATTGCTCTGCTGGATTTTCATGTCTGTGCATTACCCAGGCACAATCCTGTGTCTCGTTAGCTGGAGGCTGGCTCATAACACGCCGTCAGCACAGGCTGAAGCTGTGCTCGTGTCAGCAGGACGTGCCCAGGGGTGCCAGTCCCTGCCAGTGTGTTTGCATTTCCATGTGCATGCCATTTAGGGCAGATTTAGGGATGGGTGCAGTTGTAGTCACTTGGTAAAAATGCAAGGACACACAGGTTCCTTTTTCTTGATTACAACCCTGGGGGTTCTGTGCTCGGGTGGCCTGAGCTGAAGCTGGGGGTGCAGTGCAGACCCCCCCTGAAGGGCTGGATGGCACAGGGGGCACTTGCACAGTGCCACTTTGGGGCATATTTCTGTATTGCTACAGGGGCAGACTTGGCCACAGGTCGTTTGAGGGCAGCTGACCATGGGGTTAGCCAGATTGCCTTGGTTGTCTTTAAAGGGTTTATCCCAAGAGGCAGCTGCCCCATTTGAAATCCAGCCAGCAGCCAGGTGAGATCCAGCCTTTCCCTGCCATACCCAGGTGCTCATCAGTCCCAACTCACAGCCTGCTGAGATATTTGCATCAGTCACTGGGTTTTGGAGTGGCACTGGGCTCTGCTCAGGGTCCCCCACCTCCTCACCACTCAGGCAGGAACCAGCAGCAGGGTGTGAATCTCCAGGTTTCCTTCCAGGAGGGCACTGCTGAGCTGTGACAGATTAGAATATGCTGAACTATGAAGACTTGTCTTAATTAATGCTTTATAAGGTTACAGCTAGAGCTGGGGAAATAATCAATAGTGAATCATCTACTCGGCAAATTCAGCTCTTTTCTGCGGGCGAGTTATCTGTAAACAGATTGCAGTTTTCTCCATTCATTCATTATTTACAATTATTTCCCAAATAATTCCTTCCAATTGCTTTTGGTCTGCAGCTTGTTTGCAAGCAGCATGTTGTGAGTGTCTGATAGTCACCAGTCAAGCTGTGATCATTAGTTTTTGGTGGGACGAGCAGGTTATGTGGCCTCACGCTGTGTCCCCGAGTGGAGCAGCCCAGCTCTTGCCGTCCTCCTTAATGAATTCAGAATAGCTTTGGGCAGATATTCCTTGCTTCTCGAGCAGCATCCCTGCTCATTGCCAACAGCCTCGTTAGTTAAATCCTTCGTTAGGAGACTTGTCAGGGCGTAATGGCTGCAGCACATATTCAGAGTCCATCTCATCTGGATTTTTTCCCTGTTGGCTCTATTGACAATATCAGCAGCAGAATCTTTAAAATAAGCATGTTTTGGTGACTGCTGGTGTTTTTGCTCTAAGGAGCCTGCTTGGACCTCCAGTGAGACACAATGAGAATCCCAAAGGCCATCTGGCACCTGGGTCCACCCAACCTGGCCCTTTCAGCCCCAGTTAAACCTCACCAGTGCCCAGATCTGCAGCAAACTGGTCTCTGCAGCCAAAGACCCTCATTTACAGGTGTCACTGTGTCCAAAGTGGCTGCCACCCTGGAAGAGAAAATCACCAGCAATTCCAGGTCTCCTTCCATGGCCCTAGGTTGCAACGTGCCTTCCCCTGTTACAATCACTGCTCCATCACTGCTCCAAGGCGGCTGTGGCAGTTTTGATGATTAAAAGCATTTCTCCATGATAAGAACTGGAGTGAAACTCATTTCAGGTAGCAGCCAAACAGCTGCTGGATGGTACACAGTTTCATTTACTGCTGACATGAACTGGATTGTTTTAAGCAGAGGACATAAATAGGCTCTGACATAAATCAAAGAAAACACCAGCTGTGGGTCAGCCGCACTCTGGGGATTCACTTCTGTGTATCTGAAGAAACTAGACAGAGGAGCCAGCTGCTCGCCTGGATCGCCCAGGAAGGGCTGCAGAAAGAAGGGTTGCCTCATGCTGGGGGATTTTGACAGGTTGCTTCCCCTTCCAGCACGGTTATAGCCCCTGGAAGGCAGATCTTGGGCTGCGGCTCCAAAAGACGAGCGCTGGCAGTGGGACCGAGGTTTCTCTGGCAGCGTCATGCTGGGAAGCAGCCGGTGCTGGCACTGGAGCTTGGCCCTCTTCTCTGAGAGTCTTGGTTGTCTGAGAACTGAATTGAGCTGAAATTGTTGTCTGTTGTCCCATGGGACACACCTGTCACCGTCCCCAGGATCGCCGCTAGGAAGGGTCCTTTGCCTCTCTGTGAATCCACCACTCGCCCCTTCCACTGCCAGTCCAAGGGCTTGCTGGGCCCAGGCATCACCTCTACTGCAGGTGGAGATGCAGAGGATTTGGGGAGGTAGTAAAGGGGAGTTCACTATGTGGAGTGACACAGTCCAGAGGTAGATAGAAATCACTCCAGCTGCCTTTTCTGAGGAAGAAAGAAGGAGGAGAAAGGAGTGCTGCCTAAAAATTAAGTAATCCTGACCTCAATGGAAAGATGAGCCCAGTGCAAAAAGCCACTGAGACCTGAACAGTGCTGGCCTGGAGTCTGGGAAGCATCCCCACAGGCAGTGCTGGTGTCCTGGGGCTGCAGACCTATTCTGCTGGGTGCAGCAAATGCTCCTGGCGTGCTGCATCAGTCCCTCCACCACTGAGACTGGGGAAAAACAGTCCCCTTGGCTGCCTCTTCCCTGCTCCAGGTCCCCGTAGCAGCTGTGCTTCACCACCCTGGTACTGCACGAGCAGGGGGAGAGGGTTAGGGGGTGGTTTCTTTCTCTCCTTAAGTCAAAATCAATGATGATGACAGAGTTATAAGGTGAGCGATGGGAAAGGAGAAGAAAGCACCCGATGTCAAATTTGATGCAGGAGGCAGTTAGAGGAACCTATTACTAGTTCTGTTGCCTTAGGGTATGTTGGTGGGTACATAGGAGAGTGTAATGTCAGCGAAACAGGAGAGCAGTCTCTTTCCCCTTGAACCCTTATCATTAATGTGGAAGGCATACATTGTCAGCTATTAGTCTGGAGGGGAGGGAGAATAGCACATGAGATGTCTTAGTTTGGAAATGGAGTCTGACTCGTCTGGTGTGTGAAGGATGGAGGGTTATTGCAACTGTTGTTGCTGTGATTATGATGAGTATTGTAGCATTTGGGAGAAGATGGGGCTCTGAGGGTTCTGTTGCCTCTGACTGTGGCTTTTGAGGTGTAAAGACTGAAAAGCATGTTGTGGTGAATGCTCTGGGTGGTTTGAGAGCAATTTTAGAGCTATTTCAGATCTTGATGGTGAAGGTGATGAAAGGGATGCTCTGTGTGACCCGGGAGGCAGCAGGTCCATGTCCTCACCCAGCAGCCACACTGGGCACTGCATTGTTATGTGAGAGACATTGCAAGAGAGATTAAATAAGAAAGTAAGAAACTGGCCTTAATTATTCCTGCTGCTGCTGTAATCATTGGTGGAGAATAAGGAGGTGCACCCTGTGATGCAGGGAACATCAGCAGACACAGATGTGGGGTCTGAGCCTGAGGATGGCATCAGTCTGTCTGCTTTGCACCTCAGCTTTGGACCAGCTTTGGTCCAAAGACACCAGATATTTTGTGCAACCCCAGATGAACCCATTCTCATGAAAGCCAATGTTACTGGTTCCTGCAGACACAGATATCGAGTCGCTCTCCCCTCTTCAGCTCCCTGTCTCTGCCTTACCCACTTGATACAGTTTCCCTCATTTAGGAAATGTAAATAATTCCTTGGGCTCCGTTAATCCCAAGATTACATGGGTAATTCCTGTTTGCATTAATGGGAGGATCTCTCTCAAATTCTCTGCATGTGAATGAGCATCACACGGGCTCTCACACTGAGCCCAAGCAAGTCTCTGGTTCAGACACCTCCCCTCCTCCAGCACTCAGCAGAGCATCTGAAAGGAAACACAAAATTAGCTCTTTTGCCTCAGGACGTTAATTTTTTTGGAGGCACATTGCAAATGATGTCTATTATTAACTCTGGCCGTTAGTCCCTTCCTTCTCCATCCGACTTTGCCACTGTGGCTTTCAGAGTTATCTCATTGGTGCTGCTGCAGCAGCAGCACTGGGAGATGGAGAATGTGGTCATGCTTCATGAGGTGTGAGAAAAACAGGTTACGAGCAAGCAAAGCAAATCCATCCTCTCTGTGCCTTTCCCTGCTGGCATATGGCATGTACAGACCCCAAAATCCCAGATTTTTGGTTCCTGGGGTGCAAATCCAGGGATGGTGCATTACCCCAAGGTTTTTATTTCCACACCCTGTCTAGGTGGGAGAAGATGAGTGTCTGCAGCTCCCTTGGGCCCAAATCCAAAGCCAGGAAAGGTGCCAAAAGCTGCCCACAGCACTGGGGTCACTGGGCAGCACCTGGGGCAGGGCCGAGGACTCAGCTCACTGCACCACCTCCTTGCTGTTGCTCGTGACTGAATCTCCCGCTGCTGCTCACAGGGGAAAATAATTAATTAAGCCAATTAATGAAGATAAATTAGGGTAGCAGCTTTGGAAAAATACCATCGGTCAACAGCAAGCCATTCCCTGGGGGAAGCTGCAGAGGCAGCGGGTCCCAGCAGGACTGAGCCTTTCTCCTTCTACTGCTGGCAGCTGAGTGGCACCACTTACCTCTCCTTGGTGAGATGCCACAGGCTGGGAGAGCCACCCCGGTGGTGACAGCCAGGTTGTGGCCAGGAGCTCTAGGTGGGGAGCATTCAAGGTAATAACAAAATTAAAGGGAGGGAAAAAAAAACCCTTAAGACAATCACTAAAATACCCCAAAACTGTCACCCATCAGTCAGCACTCCCAGCACAGCCCCTGTAGCTCACAGTGAGTCAGGCCAGCACGTGAGCACGGCAGGGATGCTGCTGAGGTGGTGTCAGACCTCCTGCCTCGGGGGCTGTCACTCAGCTCCTTCATTAGGAGGGAAAAAAGTGCTGTAGAGCCCTCGCTTCCCACAGTGGTTTTATTTCAAAGCTCTTTCCAATCAGGGCAAAGAGGCTACAAGGTTCACTTTTGCATGTGGGTTGTGAATGAAAAAAAAAAAAAAGTTCTGACTTTTGGGAGTGATTTGGTAGTTGTAAAGAAAGGGAATGCAGGTGGGCTTATGGGGTTTGGAGATGTTCTTGGGTTTAGGGTGAGAGGAAGGTAGAAGAGCAAGAAAAACCTTCATGCTGCTGTGAAAGCTGTGTGCCATCAGTATCAACTGGAAAAAAAAAAAAAAAGAAGGCAGCAGTTAGCTGAGCAGCAAGATTGGTTTTCTTGTATTATTCCAAAAACATAAGGCTGATATTTATTTCATTAGAGTAAGCCTTCCTGTAGCTGGTAAATGAATTCCAAGAAGTGAGAGGAACCCCAGGATCAGGGACTTTACTTCATTTGGGATTGTGTGCAGCTAATATTCTGGTTAAATAAATACATTTTACTAATTGGATTACTCAGACAGTGTAATATACTGCTGGATTTCCAACACGATGCTAATAAATTGTGTGAAGAACTTAATCATGTTAGCTTCCAAAAAGCTTGTAAGAGATGAAATTAAAAAATAAGTAGAAGTTGACATCTATTGCATTTCACAGTGTCTTCATTTTCCTCATCCTTCTTAGAGTTCTCTTTACTGTAGCGTGGCTGACGTGGATTTTTTTTTAATCTGCCTGTGATTAGTGAGGATGCAGCGTCAGAGGAGCACTGTGGGATGGGGGCACCTGGCTTGTGTTTGGCTCTTTTTCTGACGCTGATCCTGATTGAGATAGAGGGATTGAGACCTTAGCATCATCTTCCAGAGGCTGAAGTGCTGTGGTTTGTTTTCCTGGATGCATGTGGAGGGAATTTGGGCTGGAGAGAAGCACCCAAAGCTCCCCAAAGTTGGAAAGGCTGATGCTGAGGGTGCACAGCAAGCATGCAATGGGGTCTGGTGCTGGGGGAGAGGGTGTGGCCCCAGGCTGGGTACCTCACCCAGAGCATCCCACAGCTCAGGGCTGGTGCAGGGAGGTGTTGGATGGCATGTGCTGTGCATCCACATTCCTCCACATCAGCAAAATGATGGAGCACACAGCACTGCCACCATAATTCATCATTACTGGAACGCTGCTTCCTTCACATCACTGCTCAATTCACCTGCATTTCCTACCAGCAAGAGAAAATGGAAGACATACTTTTCTTTCCTTTTTTTTTTATTTTTTTATTTCTTTGATAGAAATATACAGTGAGAGAGTGAATGGCTCTTCCTCTCCAGGAATCTGACAAATGGTCTGCTAAAAACAGATAAGTTGTAGCCCCATCAATAGAACAGCACTGTGGGTTATAGAGACAACTCAGATGTTGTGTTCTTTAAGGTGCACCCAGCTGTCAATAGGGTTTGCTCTTTACTGAGGAATAAATGCCAGGAAAAGGGAGTCTTGTGGTTTGAGCCAAGGGGCTGGAGAACCTGCTAATGGATGAAGCCCACGGCCTCCCTGTGCAGGACAAAGTTTGCTGCCACACCAATTAGTGTGGGCTCAATACCAGCACCTCCACGTGATGGAAACCATCCCTGTGAGTGTGCCTTTGTGAATAGCTCACCAAAATGATGCTCCAGCATTCAGAGCTCAGGGGTTAAAGTACCCCTTCCCTTGCTCACAAGCCACCTGTATGGACTCCCCTAAAATTTTTCAGGTGTATTTGATGCATCCAGTGGTGATAATTGTTGTAGTAGAGGGGCACACGGGGGAATAATTTGCCTTTCTGAATCGCTGTGAGATCCTCAGATGAAACGCTCGGCTGCTGTGATTGGCACTAAAAAGAAGGAATTGCCAATTCTTGTTGCAGAGTCAGTTCCCCACGATGGTTTAGACACGTGGCTTGGTGCCTGCATTTTGGTAACCAGAAATCCTGTCCCCCACCCCTCCTGTGAACCCCCCGGGTTTCAGTGTGATGCACAAGGTGCAGGGGAAGGAGGACTTTGAATGGGTGATTTCCAGGGAGGCAGCAATTCCACAGGCAAGCAGGAACCAGCAAACAACACAGCTCCTCTTCCAGCTGCATTTCAGAGAGTCAAACCCAAACCACCCAGATCAAGCAAAGTGTCTGGGAGCAGCAGGGACTCAGAAATCCAAAGAGTAATTCCCAGCCCGGCATGCACAGTTAGTGCAGCCCCTGGCTGAGCAGCCCTGTGTACAGTGCACCAAAATCTCTCCACTGCTGTGCCTCCCCTCTCCCCCTCCCTTCTATATCTGCTTGTGATCAAAGTTTCCTTATTTTTTTTAATTCCCCATATAAAAGAAGTATTGTCTGCATGAGGCCTCACCCTGCATTTATTTATATTTTCTCTCACAGCAGGATTTAAAAACAACAAACCAGCCCCTGAAATGGCAGCAGCTTCCCTGTAACCTGAACCTCATTGAAATACTAATAACTAGGTTTTGATGCAGCTTTGTGGGTATTAATGCAAATGTTTTTCTGACTCTCCAGGTTTAATAGCAACAGCTTATACAACTCTAATTAGCATAACAAAATTCAGTGATGAGGAGTAAAATGCTTGTCTTGTTTGATGTTTCCTGGTAATTAGCAAGAATAATGATTTATGCAGCGTTCCTGGTTCTCAGCTCACAAAAGATGGCAGAGAGCACTCTCAGCAGTTAACTCGAGGCTTGTAGGGAGGATGGAGCTGATGGAAAATACATATGACCCTGTGTGCCTGGAGACCCAGACATGCTCATGCAGCGTGTGTCACCACACACCCGGGCACAGATGCAGCCCAAGGGCTCAGGGAGGTTTCCCTTCATGGGTTTGTGTGTCTGTCCATGTGGAGTTGTATGACACAGTGCTGTGTGTGCACATGTGATCTCACCCAGTCCTAAACAGCTGCCCTGCCTTTTGGATGGGGACGGGCAGCAATTGTGCAGAGCCAGGACGCTGCTTTTCCTGTAGAGGCTGCATTTGTGGGTGTTTGAGCTGCTGAGTTTTCCCATCTGCATGCAGCTGGGATGGTTTCCTTCTCTAATTGCAAACGTCGCAGACAGGGACCCCTTGAAGCGGGTCTGTGGAGGAGGAGGGTGGTTTCTCAGTGCCACCTCGGTGCCAGCATTCATATGATGAGAAGGCAGAGCTGCTGCTGCACAGCCCGCGTCTGCTCACCCCGGCGGCAGCGCAGGGTTCGTCCCGACAGAAACCTCCTCTCCGTGCCTTTGGCTACGTGTTTGATCCGAGGCTTTGTAAAACACAGGGACGTGACTTGTGTGCTCTGGTTTGGGCCAGGAGGAGTTAAAGGTCAAAAGAAAAGAGGCTGTTGCTGGCGTGTGTCAGACCTGGCATTTCCCAGGTTGCTCAGCCTGTGTTTGCAGACACAGGGCTCTGTATCGCCTTTAATATTCCTCCCCGGCTATGAACCCTTCTCCGTGGCTCCATGGGGAGCACGGCAGGCTCTGCCCGGGCAACAACCCCCGTCGTCCCTCTTTTGCATAAGAGGGGAAGGATTAAAAGCCGCTGCTGCCTTCCCCGTCGCTGCACAGCCCGGTGGTACCCGCCGTGCTCCATCACCCGCCGGTGGGGACGGGCTGTGTGTGAACCTCTGGGGAATGCTCAGCGCTCCCTCTCCTCGCCTGTGCCATTAAATGTGTTATGAGTTATGGTCTCCCGGTCGGGCTGGGCATGTGAAGCCTGTGCATTAACCACAGACTGTTATCTTTGTCTTCTGCTCGCTCCTGCCCCATTCCCCAACATCGTCCCCTCCTCACAAAAGCTTTCATTGTATTAACAGCTGTAAAGTGAAACCGTCCAGGGCAGTAAATTCTGAAAGAGTAAAAAGAAACCCTCCTTTTATGTGGTACACAGTTGGCTTTATGGAGGGCAGTGCCGAAGGCACTTATTGAGATAAACGTTCTGGCTGAGTTTTTAAAAGGACTAAATAATGTTGGCCGTTTGTGGGTCTGTAAGAAGACAAAATTAGGAGAGAAGTTAAACTACCTGCTACTGAGCATCAGATGAATTTCTGTGGCAATCTGGAAGCAATCTCTGACTGCGCATGCAGCTCCCCAGGCAGGGACTTGGCCAGCACAGCAGAGGAAGGAGAGCTGCCGTGTTTCTTAAGTGCCAGAGCTTGGATGCAGCAACAGCAGACATGTTGGTAGCCTGATCCAATACAGCAAATCCTTTGTTTCCTTGCTAAGAAAGCTAATTTTGCAAAGCAAAAGACTGAATGATGTATAATCTGTGAGTGCCTCTAGTCTGTGGTGCTCTTGGGAGAGAGAAATTGTCATCTGAGGAATAGGACAATGCAACCGGGGCTGCTCAATTGTATTCCCTCCTTCCCTCCACCCTCCCAGTGTTTCTGAAATGGCTTCTACCATGAGACACCCCGAGACAAGATGCATTCATTCATATTAATAACATTTGAGTATCTGCATGGGTAAGGTGGCTCAGAGAGAGGCATTCATGATGAGAAGAATAATTTGGTCCAGCCAGTCTTTGCAAACCACTCTGGGGAAAAGCTTTCCCACCCTGAGCGCAGTGGGAAGCCTTCGCTGTGCTGTTCACATAAGAAAGCACAAGCTGATCTGACAAGCTGCAAATGCCAGCATGGAAATGTCCCCTCCATCCCCTCCATCCCTCCTCACAGGCATCCTCCCTTCCCAGAGCCATTTCCTTGGGCTTCTCATGCCAAGAGCAACGTGAGGGGCTGACCCCCCACTAGCTGCTGGGGACATGTGGGACTGGTAGGGGGATCTGGGGTCACACTTTTCCAAGCAATGCACAAATCACAGGCTGGAATTTGCTCTCTCTGATGTGGCTACCCCCTGAATGTGGGGTCCTGTGCTCAGTGTTGGGGTGCTCCAGCCCCATCTGGCAGCCGGCTGGGGGGTGAGGCTCCCTGCTCTGGGGGGTGGTCACAAGGCACTGAGCTCCCATCTCCTCCTATAGCGTTTTCCAGCGTCTCCCACAGAGGAAATTCCTCTGGAGTGAGATCATGCTCTCCTCTCCAAGGGAGGGCAGATCTGCTGGGGAGCAGGGAGCTGGAGATGGGGGGAGATCTTGTCTGCAGCCTCTGAGCTCCAGCTCACCCTGCTCCAGCAAGGTTTAGGATGTCCCTGCACTTCTTGTACTGATAATTATGTTAGCAGAAATCCAGCATGCAGAGGCACTGCATTGCTGCTTAGCCTGCCTCAGTGGTTGCTTTGGCTTATTTTCATGTTTGTTCCCTGCTTAAGGGTAGCAGCATCAGTGAGCACAGCCCATGTCCTGGTACCTAGTCCCTGTCCCAGGTGAGGCATCACAGAGGTGCTTAAAGTAGTGTCTAACCTGGTGGAACAAGCTCTACACTGGATCTCACTATGCAAATGTTTGTTTCATGAAAGGGTCTATTTGCTGTAGAAATAATGAAATTTTCATACAATGCCTTTAAGACCTTGTGCTGGGCTTGTTAGTGCAGAGTACAACTCTGAATTGCAGCCAGAACTGAGGTTAATCAGGACAAGCTCAGTACCAGCAGGAAAAGGACCCTGAGAGGCAGGTGAACAGAGCATGGTGTGATTGAGCAGAGAATGCTCACACAAGCATGGGTAGGTAGAAATGCTCAGGTAAATAAGGTCAAGTTGGAGGGGGCTTGGAGCAACCTGGTCCAGTGGGAGGTGTCTCTGCCTGTGGTAGGGTTGGAATAAGATGATCTTTAAGGTCCCTTCCAGCCCAAACCATTCTGTGATTCCATGATTCTGGCTATGTGACTGCATATTGAAAAAGTTCTCCTTGCCACTGTGTGTCAACCACCAGACAATGGTATCTAATCAGTTTAGTGCCACTTTCTGGGGGCTTTCCAGAGGGTCACACAATGTGTTGCAAACTATATTGTGAACCTTGTTGCTTCTCCAAATATCAGCCTAACCTAAGCTTCCAGATCTGCAAGGCAGGGTTGCTGTGTGGTTCATAGGCATCTGTGCTCATGGGTTTCACAGAGTCTGGAATCCAATGCAAGTTGTAGATGCAACTTGAACAATTCTGGCAAGACATATGGGCTCTGGAAGGTGTGTGGAGTCTGAGTTGGTGGCCGTGGTTGGACTGGATTTGATCCAAATTGGGTCACCTGGTGAGCCTTGGTCTCTTCTATAGGCTGAGCCAGCCCTTTGACAGGGATCTGTGTGTTCTGAATGCAGCTCTCAAGAAGGTAAATGTCTAGTCTGTGGACTCATCTCACGTTTTCTCCAAGGTGGTCATCCTTGAACGGGGTGAGATTTCTCTGCACAAACAGCTGGTCAAGAAACTACCCCCTTCCTACAGCTGAGCACTGCCAGGTAGCAGAGACAAGTCCCACTGCTGGGTGCAGACCCACTGCTGGGGCCTACCTGTGGCCAGAGGGTGCCAAAGGGGCTCCTCAAGGAGACTTTAGAGAGGGGGTTTACAGGCAACTGTGGTCCCATCACGGCTTCAGCAGGGAAACCAACAACAGCTCCAGTGTGAGGTGACAGATGGAGACAAGGTGGAGGGAGGAGAGCCCTGAGAGGGTGATGCTGTAAAACACTTCCATCCTTTTCTGCTTGGGAAGGCGTGCAGGCTTCCCAGAGCCCGTGTGTGTGTGTGTGTGGATGTGAAGGATATAAATGCAAAATTGGCCTTCTCAGGTTCTGAAGAGCGCAGTTTGCAGCTGGAGATGGATCACCAATCTTCCAGGGAATTGTGCTCTACAAGGTTAAGCATGTTTGCAGAAGAAATATGGATAATGCTCTTATCATGTATGACCTTTACTATATGTGTAACATTGTCAGTGACAAAAATGCCATTTTTTAAATGGTTTTCACACTATGGTATCCAGCCATTAATCATGATGTATGTGAGCGACTCTATATTGTTTCTCTGAAATTGCAGCATTAGATTACTTTCCATCCCGGCTGCTCACATGAATTGTACCCCCTGTTACCATGAGCAAGGTTCCTATTTTCCATGCCTAATGTCATTCTGGCCCTACATTTACCCAGAGGACTAGAGAGAACCTTCCAAGGCACAAAGACTGCAGCTCTCCT
This sequence comes from Manacus candei, assembly GCF_025592945.1. Taxonomy (NCBI): domain Eukaryota; kingdom Metazoa; phylum Chordata; class Aves; order Passeriformes; family Pipridae; genus Manacus; species Manacus candei. The sequence goes on along the minus strand of NW_026138095.1, from coordinate 8,188,645 downwards.
CTCTCTCCTCAGCAGACAATTTGTGCATATGTGCGTATAAATGGTGCACTTACTTTAAGATGTCTCTCTAATCCAGGAGTTGATAAATGACTCTTTCAGACACCTCTGCTGATGTTGCATTTTTAATGTAGACAAACTGTAGCTTTGGCTCTAGTCTGTGCATCCCTGCTACTGCCATCCCCACTCTTGGTGGGTTAATGTTTCATCTCGCCTGGTGTAATTTGGGAGTTTTTACTTCCAGAGTGTATTTTGATTTACAGAAGGTAAAAAGCAGTTGGCAGTTTGATGTTTACTCTTTTGTGGGCTTATTATTTTTCTTTTTCTTTTTTTTTTTTTTTTTAATGCAGTGAGATTTCAGAGGCAAGTGCTATACATAACTTCTGCTATACATAACTAATATAATCCTCCCTGTCTGAAGAAAGATGCTACCCCAAAAGGGATGTCAAACAAAACCCCTTACATCCTGCTTGAACTATGGTTTTGGGGTCACTGGCTGAGCTGAGGTCTAACTGCTCACCAAGGTGCAGGGTGGCACATAACACCTGCCAGTACAGGGCTTGTGCAGGGATCAGAGGGAAAAAAGAGCCTGCAGGTAACAGCTGAACACACAGTCAGTATTTGCAACCCTAACAGATCAGCCCTGTTTCTGCCATTCCCCCAGTTAGCACTATCCATGGCATGGGCTTGTTGGGAGCTCACCTCCCTTTGCTGCAGGAGTCAAAGAGAGGCAAAGACTTTCTGATGGAAATAATGTGGACGTGCTCCATCCACGCAGAGCTGTGGGGATCCATGGGGGCAGAGGGATTCCCAGTGTTTCATGTCTTCAGATGTAACTCAGTAAGGTCTAATCTTGCTCATTCTCATCAGCATCAAACCAGAGGAGGTCACTGAGATCACTGAGCTACAAGGCTGAACTGGGGGAGCAGAGAATTAGTCTGTTGGAATGGAAATATTTTTGAGTAACAAAAAGGTCTGTGTTTTTGTAGCCCATTGCTGATTTTGAGGAAGACTTCACTAGGCAGTTGACATCCTGAGTGCCCTTGTGTAAACCACAGGTACCTATGTCTCTGGGCTGGAGCATCTCTTCCTTCCTCCTACTTTTATGCAGAGCTCTGCATGGAAAACTTTCCATCTCTTACTCCATACATATGTTATCCCCAGTACAGTAGGGACTGATTTCCTTTAAAACAATGCCACAGAGCTCTGTAATCTCTTTATTCTGCTTTCTTACATGACTCTTCAATATTACAGAGACTCTTCAATATTACAGGGTGCTGGACCTTCCTAAACAAGCAGCCTGTCCCCCCAGTTTGATCCCTCCTTCTGTCCCCACAGACCCTCACAGGCTTTGCTGCTGTTCCCACAAATCCCTGTAGTTGTTGGTAACTTTCTGGTAGCAAAGTGAGTGCTGGTGGCTGTAGTAGCCCCCTCTCAGTGGGGTTTATGGGCTGTGAGCTCTCACCTTTGTCTCAGGATGTGCACTGTCTTGGGTAGAGCTGTGTACTGCACCCCTGGGGGGAAATTGGGAAAGGTGACAACCAGGCCTGGTCTGTAACACCCTGTGACTGCCCCACAGCACTGCCCACTGTGCCCAGAGTCCTCTGCTCCAGCCTTCCCCCACGACTGCCCGGGAGCATCCTGAGATGAGTCAATTATGTGTGGAGGGGAGCAAATGCAAAGCAAATTGCACATGCACACGAGAGCAGGCGTGTTTCTTGTCTCTTTGTCTTCATTTCACTGTGCTTTTGTTTCAAACTCTTGCTTTTCTGATGAGTGTCTCCATGCCACGTGCACTGAACTTTGATGATGCTGTGGGAGCTTCCCATTTGTTGGTACTGCCTGAAGAATAATGTGACTTTCTGTCTGCCTGTCTCAAACCCATCCTACACTAATCCCAGATCTTATTTTCTCAATTTACTCTGACTTGCTGTTTCTCTTCCCTCACTGTTTTACCCTAAAAATAAGCCCTGGAGAACAACTTAAGATCTTGGCAGGCATACCCACTCTGGCTGCAGAGGGGTGTAAAAGCATTTTGGGGAGATGGACCCGCTCCCTGCCTTCCCTCTGGGGAAGGGTTGATGTCAGAGGCATTACCTCATGTTCCACGCCACGCAGTGAGTCAAACTCTGCTAAGTAACTAAATAAAGATGTAATTTTAATGATGATTAAATTGAAGCACCTCATTAATTTCATGTGAGAGGTGGGGAAGTACACGGCAGCTCTTTCCCTAAATTCATTGTTTGTCTGGCCGCGAGACGTCCCCTCTCAACGTCTGGTTGAGTCTAATTTAAGTATGTAAATTTAATGGTTCAGTAAGTAAAATTGCCTTTATTGTTTGGAATGGTTTGCACAGTAATTTACGAGCTAGCAAGGCTCATTTGATAGGAGTGTATGATGGAGTAGATGACTACAGTGAAGGACATGTTTATCTTAAGGATACAGGAGAAGAACACAGATATGAAACATCCGTAATTGGGGACCTTGGGATAACGGCGCTGCCGGGAGACTCAGGCAGGATTGGGGTCCTTGGGACAAAGGAGCCCTGAGGGCTGGGGCACCCCAAGGCATGGCATGGGGTGGCATCCCTTCCCTTCCATAGTTGCAGTCACTGGAGATCACACCAGATGTGAGAGGTGCCAGAGCAACAACTTGGCTGGGGCAGCCGCCTGTGCAGGAGCCATGTCACTCCTCATGCCCCTGAAAGGTGCTTTTATCTTCAAATCAAAGGACAAGAGACCTCACTGGCCACAGGAGCAGCAAGGAAATGTTTTCAGCTGCGTTCAAGTCTTTTTTTCCCCCATGTTGCTGCTTGGAAAACCTTTTCCTGGGCTGCATGGTAAGCTTGGGCAGTGCTTGTTAGGACATTTTTCCCCAGTAACATGAGGAGCTCAGGTCTCACCTGAAGCTGGATCAGTGACAAAGCCAGGCTTAGATGTGGGTGATCCTGGTGAGCTCTCTTAGCTGTCCTGCCACTGCTGTGTGTCACTGTCCCTCTCCCAGGCTCCTTCATGCTGTAACCAGGTTGTTATTATTGTGGGTTTTGTTTAAAATGGTTTGTACTGAGAAGTGCTTTTCCACTTTATTTAAACCTCACTATGCACTCACAGAGTTTAACACTCTTACCTTGTAGGATGATATGGGAAGTCTTAGGGCTCAGCCCAGGGTCATCCATCTGGGCAGTGCCAGGCTTGGGAAGGGGTCCAGGACACCCAGCCTTCCAACAGCATCCTTGCTATCAGACACCACTTCCCAGAGCTGTCACTCAAACAGACAAATTAAGGGAGCAAACTCCAGTTTGCTTGACTGTAGTCTGGCTTCCAGAAAATTTATGTAGGGCAGGTTGCAGTCAAATAAAAATAAAAATAAAATGGAAGTGTAACAACAAGCAACTGCGCTTTATAAGGAACTGTGGTGACCCAGGCAGGAAAGCCTAACCCTTAGAATGGATAGGGAGTTAGTGCTCAGTTGAGGAGGGCACCTTATCATAATCATAAACATAACCCAGTAAAACCCTGCACAGATTTTATGTTTTAGTTTTGCCAGCTGTCCCAGGCTCCCTCGGCCAGGCTGGACAGATGTGTGTGCCCAGAGGCTGCCCAGGGTTCCCTTCTCCTGCAGCCTGGGTGCAGAGCAGGGACAGGCACTGGGAGCAGAGCTTGCAGGTACCAAAGCCCCAGGGCAGAGTTTGGGGGTTTTTCCTGCACCCCACTTGCACGTGGCTGTGTCCCACTCACAACTCCTGCAACCCACTGCTTTTTCCCTGGTTTTTCAGTTCACAAGAGTGTCTTTTCCCCACCACAGGGAGCCAGGGCAGCTATGGCAGTGGCCATGGTTTCAAGAGCTGTTCAACTTAGTGTTTGAATCAGCACGAAAAAATTTAAGATATCCAAGGAGTATTTGTGGTCCTGCTTTTATTCCAAGGGTCAGAATTAAGAGGGCAAACACCACCATGACATGATTTGGCCCTTTGAGTACCTTGTGGGTGGCCCAGAGCACTAAGAGGTCACTGCCATGAAAGCTTTCCAGGTTGGAGACATCCTTGCTGCCCTGACTGTACTTTATCTGTCTATCTACCTTTGCTTCTGGAGCTGCCAAGATGTATTTAACCCCATGGCTGCTGCACTGCAAGGAGAGACCATTAGCAAGGCGAGCAGCCGTTACATCCCTCTGTGCTGGGAGTGCAGCCATTTATTTTGCTAAGTAGACAGTGTGTAGTGAAGAGTGTGATGAGAAAGGAGGGAGGGCTGGGTGATGTGGAAAAGGGGATAATTAAAAAAATGAAAGGGAATCTGCCCAATTGTGTGGACTGTTTTCAGGGGTTGTATTCCTCCGGCTGTGCTCGGTATCTCGGGGTCTTCTCTGTTGATGGGTTGAGTGAGGGAAGGATGGGGCAGCTTCAGCCAAAGAGGTGGAAAACTCCTTTTCTCCCACTTTCTCTTCCCACATATGGCTGCTGAGCAGGACCCACTGACTGTGGTGGTGTAAACAGAAACAATGGACCTTTTTTCATTGTCTTCTTCCACTGAAGTCAGCTGCTGCTTTGCTCTCAGAGACATTAAAAACTGACTTCTGGGGGTTGGTGCTTCCCATTCTCCTTCACCTAATGCCCATTCACCAAAAACCCTGCTGTCAGTCCGTTTGAGCTGTGCTGCTGCAAGGATTTTCCTCTGCTGAAATGAATATCAGGCTAAACCACAATACTGGTTTATTGTTGTGGTTTCCCCTCGTTTTATTTGCTCCTGAGCCTCAAGCATGAGAAAGCACACACCTGGGTTTTAAATGGCTGTTTGTTCTTTGCAGTTATGTCTGGGGTTGCTTTCTGAGGGCTTGCAGATCCCAGCTGGGAGATGCTGCTCCAGGCATGGCCCCTGCCTACTCATGCCTGAAAGGGATGTTAACGCAGCAAAAGTACAGGAAAAAGGGCAGTGTTGGTGTAGGGAATGCAACACGTCCACTTTTCAGAATTAGAATTGTGGAATGGTTTGGGATGGAAGGGATTTTGTAGACCATCTAGTTCCTACCCCCCGTGCCATGGGCAGGGACACCTTCCACTAGACCAGGTTGTTCCAAACCCCATCCAAACTGGCCTTGAATATTTCCAGGGACAGAAATGTGCAATTAACATAGAAATCAGCCAAGTTTGTTCCTAACTGACTTTAAAAACTGTTTTTACATTCAGAAGAGCAAAGAGAGGCCGTATCTCCTGCTGATGGGGGCAGGTACTGGAGGAACCCCAGCTGGGGCCACCAAGTCATCCCAAGGTTGGTGGAGGGATTTGATGCTCCCGATCAGGTTGAGCTGGGGATTTTTTTGCATCAGCATTGCATTTTGGCTTATAGCAGGGCTCCCCACTAGGCAGCCAGGCAGACTTGCAGCCTTTTGTCTCCAGCACCGGCTGCAGCAACGGCACCTGCCTGTCCCTGCCTGTTCTCTGCCTGCAACCACCCGAGCGGCTGAGTGGGATCCTCAGAAGGACAAAGAAAAGGAGGACTGCACACAGAGCCACTACCCAGGGCCTTGAGACCAATTAGTCTATATTAATTACCTTTTGAGCTCGCCTGCAGCTTTTTGAAATTCCAGCATCATTCCCACCACGAACACCTTTTAGATCCTTCAAAGGGCCAGGGCTGCCCATACCCCGGGCAGGCTGAAATCTCTCGAGCTGCCCGGGCTCAATTATGTCTTTCAACACAGCTCGTCACCTCTAATCCTGCAGCCCAAATACAAGGGCACTGACCTTTTCAAGTCTTGGGAAGGTTGTTCAAATGAGGATGACAACATAAAAGGCAGGAAAAAAAGAAAAAAAACGGGGGAAAGGGAAACTCCGTGTGACATGGAAATAATTTCTGGCGTCCGTGTGAAGGGTTTTGCTCTGCCTTCATGTACATAATTTATCAATTTAGAGATTAGTAAAATTGTACAGTCTGCAAGGAGAGGCAAATTGGTGCATTACAGAGCTTTACAAAAGCTCTGTCCTAACCATGATAGGAGAGAGGATGAACTGCCACTCCTGCACAAAGCAGTTCACTGCTGAAAGATGATAATGTCAGCTTCGGCTTTGCCTAAAATTTATGTGTTACACAGTGGAATGAGGGAGATTTCTACCAAAGTCTTGAAATAGTGGTAAATATTTTCAGAGAATTCATTTTAAATTTGTGAGAAGGGGGAATTACAGGCATACTGAGGGGTTAATGTTTTGCGGGAAGAGGTTGTAGTTATTTATATTATGGTATTAGGGTGCTGAGAGGACTGCTAGTTCAGTTGGTTTTGATGGAGAAGACATAAAAATTTAATGTTGGAAAACAGATATGCGAAGCAACAACAAATTATCTGCCTGAGTTGCGCTGCTTTTTCCTGGGCAAAACACAAATAAAGAAAGTGCATAAATGATAATGAACTCAAATGTCAATAATTGAAAATCTGAGTCACATGGGCAGGGAAACTTTTCTACTAATTATCCAAGTCTCAATCTCACAGCATGTCAGGAACAGAGCAGCTTTAGCTATTTGAGTCGTTTCTTGATCATGAAAACATCCATTGAAATAAATTCATTTTTCTTCCGTGCTTTTCAGCTCTTTTTCCATAGCCCTGGGATGTGACTGTCTTTATATTAATAGGAACTGCTGCCTGACAACCATTAAATGTGCATTTAAGCCTTTTGCATACCCTGAACATGCTATAGCTGTTCCATGTCATGACTGCTGACGAGCGGGGTCAGGCCCTTTCCTCAGTAGATATTGCTGAGCCTATTAGGCTCTAACGGGGTTAGAACAATTGATATTTACAGCCCTGCAGCCCACGCGAGGGCTGGCAGGACCAGGGGTCCTGCTCTGGCTGGGGAAGGTGTTCAGCTCCGTTCCTGAAGGGAGGTGAAACGAGGGGCAGAGGGTTGATGGGTGGGTGGATGGGATTGAGTGTTGCTGCTTTATCGACAGCACCAAGTTTTTAAGCAAAGTCGTTTGGAAATGCTGTTGTGGGAAGCTGAGTACAAGGTCTGCCGGGCTGGAAAATCTCCTCCCTGAAGTGTAAATGTGCCCTTTGCCTCGGCTCTGTGTCCTGCTCCCACCCAGAAGGCATGGGATGGCACCTCCATGTGCAACATGTGCTGGGATTGGTGGGAGAGGTGCTGGGTATGTCCATGGCAGGGACCAGTGCCCACTGAACACCACCCAGGCTCTGTGACTGTAACACAGCCAAGGAGCTCTGGTTCATGGATGCTTTTGTGTAAGGCACAGAAAAGGGTCAGAAACTCAGTGTACACAGGAGTGGTGTAACTAGAGGCTGGTTAAAGCCAGTTTGGAGTTGTCGTGCTGCGCTGCTCATACCATGCAGGTTATTCCCCATGGGTGGAGTCCCCAGGGCTCCCCAGAAGCTGGAGTTTTTCCCACCCAGGTGCCCTGGCAGAGTCCTGGGGTGACACTTGGAAAAGCAATCACTCGGAAATCCATTACTTGAACTCATAGTGGTTTTTTTCCCTTTGGCTTCAGACAGAAGTGGAAACCAGAGCAGATCCTGACCTGGTTACATAAGAGAAAATGTAAAAATAACCCGTGAGCGTGAGAAGGGAAAGCGCAGGAGAAGTGAACCTGTGTGACAGCTCCCGGAGCTGTCCTGGCTCCAGCAAAGATGCTCCCACTCCTCGGTTGGACCCCTTTTGTGGGGTGGCTATTTCAGCCTTACAGGAGCCTACTGTTGCAATTAAACACTTAGAGCAGAAAACAGATGGAAACAGAGTGAACAGAGAGGTGAAACAGCCTTACCATGCTGATTATTAAGAAATTATCTGCTCTGAAGTGGTTTTGGGCCCAGAAGACAAGAGAGAGGAGTGAGATTATGGACTTTGCTTGGAGATGGGTCTTTGAGGATAAGAGGGACAGTTCTGCAATCTGGGGTCCAGACAAGTTTTTGGGTTTCAGTGTTAGGGTGCCTCACTGGAGCACCAGCTCAGGTACCTCTGGTCTGTGCCTCACATTTGCTGCTTTTGCCGTTTATAGAGGGAAAGGATGAGGAAAATGAAGCAGGGTCTGGTATTTCCTCTTCCCTCGGGATGTTGTAGGGCTTTGCAGAGATGGGCAAGCACTATCTGACAAAGGGAGAGCTCAGAAACTGAGCGGGTTAAGTGACCAGCAAGGTGAGGCACTTGTTTCCTAAGGAAAGAGAAAAGCAGAGCTCCTGAGCCCCAGGCTCCCTGATCCATGCAAGTAAACAACAAAAAAATATGGAATAAAGCAGAATAAAACTCATTCTTTCAGTTAACTGCAGGTGACCACTCTCCCAAGGTAGTTGTTCCCCTCTTTTATTCCACTTGCTTTAGCATTCATGGTGCAGGAGCAGCCGGCTGGCTCCCTCCCGGCAGGATATCAGTGTCAGTCAAGACAAGGAAAGTCCGAATCCCCCATGTCACAGCATGACAAGGAGGCCTGGATGATGGTTAAGTGAAGAGAGTAAAGGCTGATTTAGCACTCTCCCTGTTAAGAAGACTTTGAACGGGCAAGTAGGTGTCAGCACAAGGTGACCGAACAACAACCCCGGCGTCCTTAGGGCGCCCTTCCCGCTGCAGCAAGAGCTGTCTGTGTGCAAAGGGCTGGCAAACGGATTTGGTTTGTGTGCAGAGGCTGGGGTCGCTGCTGCTTTGCCTTTTCCCCTTTCAGTTTTAAAACCGGGTGTGTTTTGGAGTTGTCAGTAAGGTGGAGATGGGAAGCTGCTTTAAGAAAAAGCACGTAAAACGTTCCTGAGGCAGATGGATGTGACACAAGGCTCACGGTCCCAATGCTACTAGTGCTGCTGCAAGGATGGGGATGGGCTGACTTTGTGCCACCCCGGGTTTTGCTGCAGAGGGCAGCCCTGATTTCAGCCTCCTTGTAGCCTCCCACTGCCGTTTTGACTGGCAGTGCAGCACCATGTCACATCCCCAGCCTGGTGCCAGCTGGGCTGGCGGCGACTCTGGCTGGGCAAACCCTCCGCAGCAGGGGGGCTGTACAGCCCTGGGCACCCACATCCTGCGTGCAGCCCCTTCCCCATCCAGGGCATCCCCGCCCGGGCAGTGCTGCCCAGCCCTTGTTGCCGGCACCGCCTGCTTTTGTCTCACTGGCAGCGCGAGGGGACGACTGGCTTTGATTAATATTAACACTGCGTCAGCGGCTCCTTCCCCATCGTTTTAGCAGAGCGCTTCTCCTCTGGCATTGATCCGCCCCGCACCCACCACGGGGGTGAGGATCCACGGGCAAAACGCGGGCACAGCTCGCCTGCGCCTTTTATTTATTCCTCCCTCTTATTTATTTAGTAGTTAATCTGATTTATATCTTTCCCGCTGCTTTCATCTACCGCAGGGCAGTCTGGTCCGGCTGAGGAGGGGGTGGGGGGGTGTCACTCAGCCAGTGGGCCACGAGAACGGGCTCTGTGTGACAAAATCGCCCGTGGAACAGCGCGATCCTCCACCCGACAGCCCGCGCCTGCTGCTGGATGTTGTCATCCCGGCGCTGATGCCGGGACGGCGCTGCCGGGCACCCCCACCCTGCCCAGCATCGCTCAGCCCCGCGCCGCTCCCCCCTCCCCGCCGCCGCACGCCTCCTCTGCTCGCAGCATCTCTCCCCTCCGCATCCGCTATAATTGACATTTTCCATCTGACAGGTTCTGTTTTCCCTTCCCGCAGTTGCTAAGGAAACCGGAGAGAGGGCCCGGGAGCCATTAGCTGCCGTCATCGCCTGCCCGTCCGCAGAAATGTCACTTCTGCTAACGAACACCGCAGGGGAAAAAATTAAAAAAAAAAAAAAAAAAAGAAAGAAAAAAAAAAGTTAAAGCCCGAACAAAACGCAGCACCGAGCTGCTAAGGAGTGGGGATGGAGGAACAGCCCCCCACCTCACCTCCCTGTGTAAAGGTGGTGCATCCCCACCCTGATAGGGATGCACACAGGGCTCAGCATCCTTTTACTGGTCCACTTTTGCCCCTGCAAAATGTTGGGATGAGGGGTCATCCCGCTGATTACGGGCTACCCCCAGCCACGGGGAAGGGCAGAGAGGTGCCCATGGGGGTTTCTGGACCCCCAGAAGGAGATGTCAAGGGCCCAGCTGCCCTTCTGCAGTGTGCATTCCACCCAGGGCTGGCACTGCAGGGGCACAGGCAGCCTCCCCAGCTGTTTGCTGCCTCCCCCCTGCCGCCGTGGTGCGATTTTAAATTCACTTGAAGGGGTTTGTTATTACAAAATAGATGGTCGCCCTTCACTGGTCCCCAGTGTGGTGGTGAGGAGATGGGCTGTGGCAGCTCTCACAGTGGAATTAAGTTTACCAAAAGCAAACACCTGTTGACCAAACCGCCGTGGTTCTGATCGTGCCACGTGCGGGTTCCTGCGTTGTGTGGGAGTCAAGGCTTTGCTGCCGAGTTCATAAATTCCTGTGGTGTTCCTTCTGCTTCTGTTTGGAAACTTTAATTCCCCATCATGTTCTCTTCATTCCCTTTCCCTCTTATTTAGAGAAATGCCAATATTCTGCTAATTGGAAAACCAGATACAATGTGATCCAGCAGCTTTTTGGAAATCCCGCATGAAATCCATGCTGGACCTGGTGAGAAAGCTAAAATTTCCATTTTGGAACATCTTCTGTGCTACCACAGTTCTTTGCTCTGTCATCAAGACACCAAACTGAAGGAGACCCCAACTCCCTGGAGACACTTCCAGCTCCACACGCATCCCAGGCTGTCCTTCACAAGCTGCCCCAAATGAAGATAGAAACCCTTCTCGGTTCTATCAAGCCTGCGTGACCAATGCAATTACTGTAGATTCCATGAAAATGTATTTCTTTTGCTGTGGATGTGCTCACACGCAGCAAAGCCTTCAGGGACTTTTGCTTTATTATTTGACATAACTCAGTGCGCACTCACAAAATAAGGTTTTCAAATATTAGTTGCAGTCAGGTCTGGTTTGGGTGAGACTGTGCTGTGCTACGACTGGGACCAAGATCTGTACCTTTGTCAAATTTCAAACCTTAAAGAAAACTCAAATTACTTGGAGGTTCAGATGACCTCTGAGAAGTTTGACTCTCTGGTCTCTGGTGAGTCACTGACTTCCATGTTGGGTTTTGTCCTTTCCTGCTTGTGGTACTTGGTCTGTGGTAGGCACAGAAATTTACCCTCAGAGACAGGCATCAGACCTGTCCCTCTTCCCTTCTGAAAACCTGTCAGAAACACCAAGTAAAGAGTTTCAGCCCTGAATTTCCTCTTGCAAATGTGTGGCAATACAAAACTATGAGCCAGACCTTTTTGCAGGGTTTCTTGCCCGCTACCAGCAGCCAGCTGAGGGTTCATTTGTCAGGCTGCTGGTGAAAGGCAGCACCTCAGAGCTAACCTGGCATTGATGGTGATGAGTGTTGTGCCCTCTGGGCTCTGAGAAGCAGCCACAGCTGATGCCACCAGCATCCTGCAATTTCTTGTCCCCGTCACCCAACCCATATTTCCAGGCTCTCCCACGTATCTGCTGCTTGTTGCAGATGCACAAGAATCAAAAGACTCTCTCAGATTCCTTAGGATTGGCACAGATTACCAACAAGTCTCTGTGGTATTGGGAAGGTGCATCGTGGAGTTTCCCTTGTGTTTTACCTCCATGAGACACCTCCTTCCCCCAGACACCCCTAGATTTAGCAGGGTGAGCACCCTCCTGTCCACCCCTGTGCTGCTGTTGGGACCGTGTAGCCTCCTCTGCTACCTGGACATTGCCTGTGCCAGGTCCACAGTTACCTCTGGGGATTGTTTCCCTGACTTTAGAGCAAGAAATGGCCACGTGAAATGAAATCAAACACATCCCTGAGCGAGTTAGGTGGGTTCTGGGCAGCTGCAGGGCCGGTGGGGTGATGTGCAGGAGGAAGAGGAGGGAGGATGGTGCCAAGCTCCATCTACCTGCCTGGTGCAGAGGGAGGGGGACCCCAGAGACTCTCCCACATGTTTTGGCTCTTTGGTTCTGATTTTCTTTATTTTTATTTTGTGGGGAGTGAGCAAGCCCCAAGGAGAGACCTGGTGTGCAGAGCTGTATTTCTGTCTCCTGCCTGCTTTCTGCTCTCCTTCCTCACCTCTGCGGGTAAACGCCGGCTCTTTAGTGGCAATGACTGCATCTATTATGCAAGGCTGAGGAAGTGGTGAAATAACAGCATGAGAAATGTGCTCGAATGAGTATTCAAATGCGAACATAACGAGTGCAGTCAGTGTAGCACCGAGTCCTGAGGGACGTGGGAGCTTTGGTTCGACTTTTATTTCTTTAAAAAGAAAGCCTTAACCCTCCCACCCCCTGGGTATTATTTTCAAATTAATTACTCTCATTACATTAATTGTGTGAGTGCCTGTTCCATTTTCCCCCCTTTTCAGTGGGTTAGGCTAGAACAGGGCTGCTAAAAATATAAAACCCAGGAATCACACAGCAACAATTAATCCAGAAAAAGGAATGCTATTGCTGCACGCACTGTCCTTGTTTAACAGATAATAAATAACAATTAATAAATGATCCTGTGTTGGAGCACTCCCTCCCCCCAGATGTAATGCTGATAAATTTCTCCCTCGCTTGGGGGTTAGGGAATGCCGGCTGTTTAAAGGCAAACTACAAATCTAAAATGAAAATTGAGTTCTGCCTTGTCATATGGCTCAACTGCCCTCCCGTCTAGGCTGGGCTGGGCATTCATCCCCACCGTGATGTATGTTTTAATTTACCTAGTATATGTTATTAGATTATAAGCCCCTTAGGGCAGGGATCTCACATTTTATACCTCTAAAGCACTGCACACACCTATTGAACTATATAAATACCTTTTACAAAATGAATTTGTCCTCCTGCTGTGAAATCCTGCCATGCCTCCTGGTTTGCATAAATATCCCTGGACACACAGCAGTCTGGGGCGATTTGGACAGGGGGGGTTCCCGTGGAAATTTTGGTGGTGCTGATGTCCCAAATGCTGTGACAAACCTGGCTGTGCCAGAGAGGGGAGAAAGGTCCATATGGATTTCAAATTCGTTTTTTTTTTTAATTTGAGAGTCTTTTTCTGGGTTTGGTTTGGTTTGGTTTTCTTCCAAAAACTGTAGTATTTTCTAATACGTTTTCAAGGGGAGATGCTGGAAGCCTGATAAACTGGGAATTCAGTGAGTGTTTCATGTCTTGGCTCCATTTCCACTTCAGTGCTGTGTTTTGTGGGGCTTCCCAGGAGAGGCTGAGTTCTCCTTCCATTGGTGTTTTCCCCCGGTTTTACCCTCACTCTGAAATGTCACCAGCAGTGGGTGACCCAATCCACTGGATTTTCACTTCTCCTATGTTTTCTTTTTTTTTTTTTTTTTTATCCTGCTGCTTAAATTTCAGTTTTAATGCAAAACATCCCTCTTATGCCCCTGGTGCTGTAGAGCAGAGCCTTGTCACTGAGGAGCTTTGTGCCAGGGCTCAGTGCAATGCAGTGGGAGATGAGCTCAGTTGCTGCTCACCTTCAGGTATTTCTGCCCACATTCTGGGTGCAGTAAATGAGTGTACAGGCAGCTGCCCATCCATATAGGTTGTTGTGTGGTCTGGACTCACCTACACTGATTCAATCCTTACCCCCAAGTATCTACCAATTAACTCCTCTGCCAAGCTCACAGCTTCTGCTCAAGTTACAAAATCTCTTAGTGAGAAATATCCAGGCTGCAAACACTTGATCATTTACTGTATATCACAAATTGATTTTCATAGACTCAGAGAATATCCTGAGCTAGAAGGGACCCACAAGGATCATTGAGTCCAACTCCTGACCCTATACAACCCCAAGCTTAATGAGGCTTTTGGGTCTTTACATTAATATGCATCTCTGTTCTGTCCAAACTATCGGAGTTTCTTTTTTTAATCCATTTATATTGAGTTATTAAGAGGAACAGGCAGACAGATTCATATCTCTAAGCTTTCCTCTCTGGCCACTGCCAAATGCAGGCATTGTGTCCCTAATGTAGAAGTGCCAACTCAAAGAAGTGCATTAGTTTGTTCTCACTGAATCAAAATATTTATCATTAAAGCAGAGGAATCTGGAGTTAATCTCTGATTTAAGCGGAGGTGTTTGCTATTTACACTGGTTTAAATGTCATAAAACTTACCAGGTGCTCATATCTCCATGCTCCCAGCAAAACAGCATCACAAGGAATGACTGATTGCCCAAACTACTCATAGAATATGCAGAATTTCCTACTGTGCCAGAAGGGCAGAACAAAAGGTGAGCCAAGAGCTAAGTGGGATTAGGTGGTAAAATATTATTGCTTGCCCTGTGCCTGTGAATATGACTCATGTGGGTATGATATTCTGGAAGGGCTGAGCTTCCCAGTGCAGAACTGGAGACTGTTTTCCATGGGTGGATCTCAGAGGAAGGTTGAAGGAAGCTCAGCCACAACAGGTTGGGGTTGGACACGACCCTGTTCACCTCCAGCCCTCAGCAGAGCTTCTCTGCTGTGTCAGAAATGCTTCTCCAGGTGCACCCTCAGATCTTGGGGATCCTCTGTGCTAGAGGGGAGACCTCCAGCCAGCGAGATGCCGCAGTGCAACTGGATAATTAAATAACCCTTGGGGTGTTTTGAGGGGATTTTCACAGTAGTTTCTATTTCTAAACTCCAAGCTGCTCTTAACTAATGTCCTGGCTGCTGTCTGGAAGGGAGCAAGGGAGGAAACAGCACTGAGTTCTTTGCATCAGCAGATAATACCACCCTGTAGGAACTCAGCCTCAGGATTTGTTCCCCACTTCCTGACCCCTTCTGCACTGGGAGGACATGGACTGGGGTGCATGCAAGGCCCGTGTGTAAGGTCATGAGAGCAAACCAGAGTGTTCTGCTTCCCCCAGGGCTTTGTGAGGGTTTATGTGGCCAGTCCATGATATCACTGTGCTCACCAATCCTCTAGAGTGAGATCAACACCCCTGCTGCTGGTACTGAAGGAGAAGTGTGAAGGACACAGCTGAGCAGAGCTCTGCACGATACCCCACAGCTGCTTCTTTCTGTTCAGTCCCTTGTGTTCCAGCTGGATGTCCTGCCTCTGGACACTGCAGCACGTGTCCATGGGATGTCACTGGAGCTGCTCCTGGTGGGGATGCTGGGTGAGGGACAGCAGGCTGGGCCAGCTCCATGTGCTGGCCCCAACCAGGTCACTGCTTGGCCCTTCATGTTGCATGAACCAGGCAGAAAATGATTCATTAGTCCTCGCTTGGCTCCAGCTCACCGTTCAATCTGTGTGTGCCTTGGAGAACTGTGGACAGACCTGGCCTGAAACCAGGGAGCCTGGAGACAGATCGAGAGGATGGAGAAACACAAAGCAAAATATGATCCAGTAAAACAAAGGAACAGCATTTCCCAACTTCAGATTGTTAGAAAGGCTCACTTGGGATTTGGTTTGGCTGGGAGTGATGGTGAACCAGCTCCTCTCCAGCTTCAGGCCATGGGCAGATGTCCTCTCCTGGCTCCAGCCATCCCCAGCGGGGCTGTAGCAGCTGTTGGGGGTTCCCATGTATTGTGATTCTGATGGTGGGAAAGGTCTTCAGAGGGTGCATTTCTAGCCTGGTGATGCCCTAAAAACCACCCTCCCCAGCCTTGCTTCTGTCTCAGGCACATTGTGGCAGCACCAACACCACTGACCCCTGTGTGACCATTTCCAAACTATTTGCATGTGTTGCCAGTTGCCTGGAAAGAGCTTTTTCTCCTGTTTTCTGTGGTTGCATTTTGCTTCATTCATATGTGTCTCTGCTGCTTCCCCCAGGAAGGAAACATCGGGTGGGTTCAATGCTTCAAACCAGTTGGGGTAAGAGCCAGGGCTGGGACAGAGACCCCTTTGGTAGTGGGATCATCCCCCGAGTCATTGGTGACCAGGAGGGCAGATGCTTTGCACAGCACCAGTGTCTGGGCTTCACCAAGGGTCTGCTGAGACCTCCACAGTGCACAGGGTGAGGAAGGTGGGAGTTCCAGTGTCACTGGGCTGTGGTTTCTGACCATCCTGCCTGCAAAGGGTCCAGTGCTGCAGGGATGGGATGGGCAACGTAATCCCAAGTGCCTAGAGCTACCCTCATTCTCCATGGATTGGACATGAGACTGTGGCTGTGCTCTGTCCTCTTGAAGAGTTCCTCTCATTGCCTCCCACCTCCTCTTCAGGAGTGATGGAGTTTAGATCTTCATTTTATGAATCAGGAAAGCACTGAAATTCAGTTATTTAACTCACAGCGAGGAAGTTGTGGAAAGGGGAGGTCATGTTTCTGTCCTCCAAGCCCCATCCAGCCCCTTTGGTCTGAAGAGAGAGAAGTGATGCACAACAAAGGTTCCTGGTGCCTGTGGGGCTGGCATGTGGGGGATGAGACACCTCAGCCCCTACCCAGCACAGATTTGGGGTCAGGCTGGCAGCCAGGGTCTGCAGGGGCAGACCAATATGGCAATTGCAATCGTGGGTGCTGGATTTCTGCCTGCACAGACACACACAGCAGCTGCAGCAGGAGCTGCTCCCAGGGATGCCTGAGCTGGCCAGGGATGCTTTGGGCAGGACAGTGCCCCCCGACTCCTTGTCCCGGGGAGGGAGCAGAGCAGCTGGTGCCATGTCTGGTGTGTCCCCGTGCCTTGCTCTCTGTTCTCCGCACTGCTCTGACGCCACGCCGAGGCCGGTCCTGAGGGAGATCTCTGTCAGCTCGCAGGGCGAGCCGGGCTGGAGGCTGCAGGGTTTGTGTGCTGCTTCCCGGCTCTGCCAGGGGAGAAACCGGGGATGGGCAAACACCTAAAACCTCTGTGAGCAATCACACCCTTTGTGTTCGCCCGCAGAGACTTGAGGAGGCTCCCCAAAGGCAGGAAGGTCTTATTTTTTTTTTTCTTCAGAGGAGGTGCTGTTTACTCCGGCGGGGTTGTTGAGTGTGGGATTTTACCGTCTCTGAGCATGAGCGTCCAGCGTGGCATTGTTCCCGCAGCCCGGCTGAGCGCTGCAGGCTGCACTAAAAATAGGATGCGAACATCATCCCTCGCCACCACCAATCAGTGGCACAGCACAGCGCGGGGACAAGAGCCCGCTGCCCACAGCTGCCTCTTCCCTCGGCTCCCAGGCTGCCCCAGCCCCGGACAGGCTGGAGAGGGGGGTGGTTCTCCAGGGAGAAAACAACAGTTTCTCATTTTGCTGCCCCCAAAACTCTGCCCCGGCTGCTTATGTTGGACAAAGCAGCAGGGAAAGGCTGCAAGTGAAAGTGGAGAGTGAGATCATTTCCAGGGGTGTAGCCAGAGGTCTTATCTCTGCTGTCAGAGAGCATATTTGGTTATGAACAAGTAGGGTGAGGTTTGCTGCTCTCGTCTGCAGGAGAGCCAGTTTTTCCAAAATGCTGCCATAGCCTGGAGTCTCCAAGACCCTGTCCCCTTTCCCAGGAGCGTAACTTGGAGGCCAGGTTTTGGAAATACTAGCCAGGGGGGCTTAATTTGACAGTACTCTTCTAATATGTGCTGTTAAGCATCACCGAGTTGCAGATCATTTGCAGTAGCAAAGGACAAAATCCATTTTTTTCTTTCCAAAAGGAGTAGACTCAAAACTGTTATTCCTCTACCATAATTGTTCTGTCGATAGCACTTTACAGAATATTTACAAGATCTAGTAAATGCCATAAAGTACCTATAATCTTAGACAAATACAATATACAAGCCATTGCTTCAGATGCAAGAATCTTTGCTAGAAATGTAAATCAAACCTTCGCTGAGCCTCAGAATATGGGAGATAATATTTAGGTTTTATTAGGTTTCATTTCTATACCTTCTTCACTTTCCAAGGTTGGGCTAGGATTAGATGTGCCAAAATCCTAAGGGGGAACCTGTAATTACAAAATTCACAGCCTGTTTATGCAGGCTGATGAAACCTGAATAGATCTGACAGCTACTGCCTTCACTTCCAAACTTATGACTGTATCTCCCACCTTTGGAACACAGGGAGTTTTATCTGTTGTTCATAGCAGGGTGATGCTGTAGTGGTTTACTGTGCAAGACAGACCCTGTAGGCATTTTTCCCTGTTGGTGAAGGTAGGAAAGGGCCACCTGCCTTTGCTGTCCCAGTGACTGGGGTGATCCACTTGCTCTGTGTTATATGTGTTGTCTGGGAAGCTGTTCCAGCCTGGGAAGGTGTTCTGGCAGGCTCAGTGGGTGCAGTGCTCTGATCTCTCCCTGATCATGTGTATCATTTCCATAACCCTCAATGGGAGTTCGGGAATCAGCACCCCAGGAACACTCAGCAAAAACAGCCGAAGCCAAAAGAGGTCAAAGGATCCCAGAAGACCTGATGGATGTACTCAGGAAAGTGCCTTTCCATGGGCCTCTTGCTTTTGTTTCAGGCTTTTTTAAGCTTTTAAGGTTTTACTGTTTCAGGAGACCACGAGGGAAGGACAAACCCCTGGGAACTCTCCCTGACCCCCCTCTGGGCAAGAATTATAGTACTGTTAGAAAAGCAACTAAAAGCAAAGCTGCTCTTTTCTGCTAACCCCATTCTCCATGGCCTGCACCACACTGTAGCTGCCAGGGCTCTCTGCCTAGATTTTGACTAGATTTGGTGTTTGAAGAGTTCCAGATGTCAGGATGCAGCCGAGAGCTGGAGCTCCATCCCTGCTGCCTCCAGCACCAGAACTGTGCTCCCAGCCACAGCATTCCAGCCCAAACAGATCTGTCTGGGGGTAAAGGGACAGAATACATCCTGGGCTGACACTGCCAAATTTGGATATTTTGCAGCTCCCATGAGAGGCAGAGCAGAGACATTTAGCTTCTTGGTTAGTACCTAGAGTGTCAGTGTAGCTCTTCCACTCTTCTTCCCAGGAAATTGGTTCCTGCAAAGCCACTTCCACGTTCAGCTGGGCACTCACCCATCCAGGTGCCCCCTCTCTGGCTTTCCCAGCAGTTTTTCCTGGAGCAAGAAGGATCCTGTCCAATTCCCATGTTGGATGCTTTTGAAAAATCCATGCAGGAATTCCAGTCACCTCAGCTCCACCCAAACCTTACTATTCACAAGGAAATACCTTTCACTAAACCCCTTTACCCTGGGGAGCCTTTCCATCCTCAAACACAGGAAGGGAATGTTTTTTCCCCATTCCCTGGCCTTTTTGCTTGCCATGCTCCAATATTGATCTGGGAGTCCCCTTCCTGATTTACCCCCATCAGTGCCTTTCAATCCAAACCCAGCTCCATCCCCTCATCCTCCTGCTGTATCAGTACCCTGGGACGGCTCCCTGCGAGCAACAGGCTCTGCCGAGCCCCATCCACGTGCTTTATGTTCCTCCAAGTTATGTCAGAAGTAAAATAACATTATCTCATTGCATTACATCTCACCGTGCCAGGGGCTCTGTGGCTTTATGAAATGTCAGAGCAAGAGCCAAGGAGGAACTCTGTGCTGAGAGGTGAACAATGGGCATTTAAAAAAATCACCGTTTCTTTTGTATTAACCGAATACTTTACCAGGATCCTTCTCACCCTTTTAAAACGCTGTTTCCTGTGGAGCAATTAACATTCCCTAAATGACAGTAGCTGCTAGTTGGATCTGTGGAAATGGATGCTGGTGGAAAGGCATATTACACTAAAAGCTTGGTTTGGTGGTTGTTTTTTAAAGGGAGGATGTTTTCTATTAATTATCTTTTATATACTCAAACACTGTCTCCCATTACTCTTCCAAGTCGGGGACAGTGAGAGATGTGTCAGGGCTGGGGAACAACACACAAGCTGTAAGATTAATTGACACTTAGGAATCAGATTGTGATGAATAGATCTCAGGCTCCCGAGGAGATCCATCTTCTTTAGGGTGCATTTAGGGCTCGGGCTGCCTTTAATATATGCAATGAAGCATCTTTACCTTGCATATGATACTGCTGCTAACCCCATGGCATGACATCCTCGCTGTGTATGGCTGGCTGGTGATAGGATATTTTACAGTCCACCGGGTAGTGGTATCTTGCTTTTTTAGGCACTTTTTAAAGCACTAAAGCGCAGTGTACATGAATCCAGTGGCCAACAGCCTAAGGGCTTCTAAACCTCCGCAGGGGCCAAAGTTTTTCCTCTTTTCTTTCCCACTCTTCAACATAGATATATATTTCATTTCAAGTGTAAGAGACGTTGTCACCCTCAGGCAAAGTGCCCCCTCCCCAAAGTACCTTTTAATCAGGCTGTTTTCTGATGGTCTCGTCTCAGTTCCACGCTCAAAGCCCCGCAGATGCTGCGGTGGAAGCGAATACAGGTTCATTAGCTGTACGAGCCAGGCGGGAGGGGCTGGATTCAGCCTGGGGAAGAAGGACACAGGGCATGGCTGTCAAGGAGAAGGCAGAAAAATAGGTGCCCTCAACGTGTAAATTCACAT
The DNA here is from genome assembly GCF_025592945.1 of Manacus candei. Classification (NCBI taxonomy): domain Eukaryota; kingdom Metazoa; phylum Chordata; class Aves; order Passeriformes; family Pipridae; genus Manacus; species Manacus candei. The sequence goes on along the minus strand of NW_026138095.1, from coordinate 8,168,333 downwards.
CGATTCAGAGCAGTGCAGGGGTGAGCCTGCAGGGACAACGCCCGGTGGGAGGCTGGTGTGGGGCACGCCTTGGTGACCTGCCCTGGCATCCTCAGAATTTGACCAAGGAAGGGCTTGGTTTGTCCTTTGGGATATCTTTTGTATCTTTGGAGTTGTACCCAGCCCTCCCTGAGTGTGAAACCGGGGAGAAAGGGGGAGGGAAACCATCCTGGTGCCATCTGCCTCTCTCCACAGGGACACAGCAGCTTCTCCCATCCTCTCCCAGCTCTGCTCCACACACCAATTACTTATTCCGCTGTGTACTTTCCTGTAACTACCCCTTTGAAAAACAAATAAGCGGTTGAAAACAAACACATTTAGCCAGCCGTTTACATGGCACTTGACAAACACAGATTACGGCGCGTTCCTGCCCCCAAAGACTTTACAGTCTGAGGAAGGCAACACAAACATAAACCAGCAGATCCTGGGAAGAAGAGCTGAGGCAGCTGATGATGATGTGCCTGAAGGAGGGAGGATGGGAAGGGAGAGGAGAGGTTCCTCCTGGCATTTGGGAAATGCCGGAATGGAGACCATGTGTAGCTCTGCCAGCCCAGTGAGCAATACTGGCTCCCTCAGCACCAGCTCCTCACCCCGGCTGTGCCTCAACAGCTTTAAAGCACTTCGGCTTTGAGGCATTTTTAATTGTTTGTTCGGATATTTTCAAGTGTGCGAAGATGATTTGACTTTCTTGGGTCCTTGCCCTCCAAGGGACACACCAGCATCCTTCCCTGCCCTGCAGAGGGGACAAGGATAGAACAGAAACCTGGTGGCTTGGAGAAACAGAGGGCAGGAAATGCCCAGGAGAGACAGCAGAGGAGGCTGGAAAAGCAGCACTCGCTGTGCAAACCCAAGGGGGTCTCTCCACACGCAGGGATTGCTGCTGAAAGGGGATGTTGCATCCCCAGCATATATATTCTTTTTTAATAACGCTGTGCTTTAAAATCCAGCGGTGACAAAGAGGGAGGAGAAGGGGATAGAGCATTTCAGCATTAACACTGCTCTTCTGTTCGTAATAACATGGTGGTACTTTTAGGAGTGTCTCGGAGCTTAAGGGGTGAAAGGTGAAGTTATCTTTCAAGAACAGCACTAACACTACAGAGCTACTTAATGCGAGCTGGGAATAATACGGGGCCGCGAGTTTAACCGGACAATGTTGTACTGGGCTGGTTTCATCCTGCCTGCGTTGGATTGTAGTGTTTTCCCATTGAGTCAGGGGTTTAGGGGGTTTTTTTTCCCTCTCCCTTTCTTCCCTTCTCTCCCTCCCCCCTTCGCTTAGACCCAATTAGCATCTCTGCTGCTTGGCTCATGCAGCCGTGGCTCCTGCTGCTGCCAGGAGGAGCGCTGGGCTCTCTCCTGCAGCGGTGGCTGGGGTTGCAGACCCTTCTGCCAGCTCCGGGAGTGCCAGTGTGGATGCCCCGAGCTTGCCTGGGAGGTGTGTGCCCGCATCATTCACACTCATGCTGCATCTTTTCCTCTCCCAGCAGCTGTGCTGTGAGAGGAGAGCAGAGAGCATTCCTGCTGCAAGGGCTTTGGTACAGGAGGGAAGCTCTGCAAGGCTTTCCCTGTTTATCATTTTTGCCCTGTTTACCACGGCATGGAGCACAGAGTGCCTCCAGCCCTGCACTGTGCAGGTCTCCTCCCCTCTCCCTCAGCCCAAGTGAGGCTGCTGGCTGTGAGCAGACCCTTCCAGAGGTGTCTGGGAGTGCTGCTCTGGGCAGGGATCTGGGATTTTGCCCTTCTCCTTCACTCTAGAGGATTTATCTGTATCATCCATTGCTGTTTTGGCAGACTGAGTAGGTGCTTTTGTAAGGAGCTTTATGTTTCTTAGGGCTGGGGCAATCAAAATCTTGAGTGTATTTCCATCTCTCTGCCTTGGACATGAAACAAGTGAAGGAAAAGCCCAGTGATGCTGCCTCCCTCTTACAATACTCCTTTTCTCATTTTTATTTAGCACCTGGCCAGCACAGGGCAGGTTGTAGGAAGCACCATGCTGTGGAGTGGTGTTTGTTGAGATGGATGAGGCTTTCCATGAAAAACAAGGGCTCTTTTTTCAAACCTCAGGCCATATTTAAATCTGAAGGCTCTGGGCAGTGGAAAACAAGCTGCTCCTTGAGCTGGAGCTTGCCACAAGACGTCGAAATTTCCTTGGTTGGTGCCAGCATTTGGCAAAGCAGATTGGCCATGGCTGGGAGGGATGAGGGATGGTGGGGAATGATGGTCAGTGTGTCATGAGAGTATGAGCAAGGATTCACATCTTTACACTTGTTTTACCCTACAAAATCCTAGAGATCCCATTTCTGTAGCTTTTCTATGTTATTCTCAGACTGGCTCCTACGGAAGTGTGGCTTAGGTGATTCACTCCCTGTGCTCAGCTTGACTGGTTGTCAAGCCTGACCTACTCCCTGCTCAGCTCAGGGGTTTGCTCCACTGGGATCTGATTGAAGGAGTTGGATCTCAGTGATTTTAACAACACATTTCATAAAAGTTGGTGAGCAGGTAGAGGAAAGAGACTTGAACAGTAGAAGACTCCACTGAGCAGGGCTGCAGGGTGGGTTCTGGTGGTGTGAAACATCAGAGGACCCAGCTGGGGAAGGAGATCTTAAACCCAAGCAGAAAATACAGCCACATTATTAAATATTAGGCACCAGAGAATCTGTTCCTGACTAAGGTTTCTCTAAGTGCAGTGACTGATGGCTGGGAAAGGATGGTCTCAGAAGCTTCTGCTGTGGTCAGGACATTCACATCTGTCTCCCCTCTGGATTCTTTAGTGTCTGCTGAGGGGTTGAACCCACAATCTGCCTGGGATAAAATGCCAGGCAATGAGACATGACGCATAGGAAATCAGGCTCCATTAGTCCTCCTCCTGGAGGAATTACTTTCCTGTGCCAGTGGGATAATGTATGTTCACCAGGTGACCACCACCTTGGGACCCGTCTTGGCCGGTCTTCAAGCACAGCCCTCTGTCCTGTGATCCAGATGTGACCCAACACACACGGTGAGACAGTCCTGGGACTTCTGGACAGGGCTGTAAAACCAACAGTGCTGAGAGAAAAAGCAGTTGGCACAACTTTCAGTGTCCTGGAGCAGCAAGGAAGGTGTTGGCTGATTTACTGCTCAGCAGTTTGGCTTTGTATGCTTTGAAACCACCTCCTTCCCCTTGTTCTGTTGGCTTCTTCAAAAGAAAACCAGACCTAACACTGGGAAGGTACCAAGCTGCAATCCCAGGGTGTGGGCAGCATCAGTGGGCTGAGTTTTACTGGAAAGCTGGGGGTTTGCCTCTTCAGATTCTCTGTGCTAGAAAGCAGGGTAGCCAGACAAATATTTGTTCCCTGACTCCCTTCTTCCTCTTCACTGCACAGCAGGGATTGTGTGGTTTTGATTTCAGTGTATTTTGGGAACGTGCCTTTCCCACTGGCACCCTGCAGCAGCATCCCAAAGCCAAGAGGTTGTGAGCAGTCAAACTGCTCTATTGCATGGAACTAAAAGCAAAGTGCTGGAGGAGGAACAGCTGCAGTCAGCTGGAAAGGTCCCCCAGAGCAGCCAGGCTGCAGTGGTAGGGTATGGCTCCCAGGTGGAAGTAATGAAGGAGAATATCATGGAGTTTTAAAGCTTTGAGCCTCCACTCGCTGCAAGAGGAGCACATGGCAGACTTGCAGAACAGCCCTCTGCCACCTCCTCTTGCCCAGCTTATAGATATTCCCCTCCTGCCCAGTGCCAGGAGTAAATTTCTGCAGTGACAGCTGAGGAATCTGGTTGGGATGAAACTGCCCTGAAGGAAGCACAAAACCCACACAGCATCAGTGTCCACGGGGCGGGGATGTCCCGTGTGCCTTCCTGCAGCATTGGTGATACCCTGCAAGGCTTCTTTGTTTCTTGGGGCCAGCATAGAAATACCACCCCTGTTCCTCACCAGAATGTCTTTGTCAGCATGATGGGGTGCTTAGCCAGAGGCTCATGATCAGACCCATTTTCTCCTTGTCTGCCTGTGCCTCGGGATTTTCAAAAGCCCCAGGGCTCAGCCTTGCTCTGAGCAGTGGTGTCTCCTTGGTGCAATAAATGCCATCAAAAGAGAAGAGATGTGGGTTTGGGAAGAGGCTCTGGCTGCTCCTGCTCCCAGGTGATGCTGCAATGGAAGCAGGATCCTCATGTCCTCACAGAGCTCGAGGGGATGGGCAGCTTTTGCAAGGAGGAGGAAGAGACTTTGGCTCTTGTGCCTGATGCTGCTGAGAGATATCAAATCTCCTCACACAGCTGCGGTTTGGATAATCCCTCTGATGCTTCCTCCTACCTGCAGCTGGCTTTTAATGAGCCGAGGCAACAGCAAACTACATAATGAAGGACAAAGTCTAATTGAGGCTTGATCTTTATGTTGCCAGACTGTGTTTTGTGGCTGTGAATCCCATGCCAGGCTACGCCTCCCTCTGCCTCATCTGCTTGTCCTTGCCGATGGGATGAGATGAGATGCTGCCTCAGGAGGGCCCGTGGCAGTGCTGAGCAGCTTAAGGCAGATTAGGATCTTAATTCTTCAGAGAATGATCTTCTGATCTCTTTCCCTCCCTGCCAGTCAGCAGCAGCTCTGCAGCCCCACAGCTCAGCTTTCCACCTTGGAGAGGAGATGAGGGCAGAGATGTGCTGGCAGGGGAGCCCAGAAATCCATGGTTTGAGATGCACATCAGAAATGAAAGTCATGTCCCCAAATCCAAAGGTCCTCGAGTGCCATGCAGTGTTGCTGACCCGCAGCTGTGAGTCAGGGGTGGTGGATGGTGGGCTTTGCCATCCCAGCAGGACACCAGCCTGGCTGAGTTACCCTCCTCCCCCAGCCTACTGGTCAACCATCCTGCTCCTCCATTTTTGGGGGTGCCTTACATATCAAGGACAAGCAGAAGGATCAGGCCTTTGGCCAAGGAATGAGTGACTGGGATTACAGGTGGGAGCTGGGAGTTTCCCCCGTGTGCAGCAGCTCTCTCTGGTGGCCTCTGAACACTGTGGAGCTCAATGGAGCAAAACTGCCACACATGGAATGGGAAAATTGCAGATACTGTGGAGACAGGGGAGGGCAACTCAATTAAAAGGATTTTGATGGAAAAAGGTATCTGGAAGAAGTTTTGGTGAGCAAATGCAGCATGAAGTGCTCTGTAGGAAGATCCCAGCAGATGGCTGGGATGGTGCTATTCATATCCCTGGATGGGGACTGGCTGGCTTTGGCCAGTGGCTCTCACCAGCCCTTCCATGTCTTTCCATCTCTTGTCTTACACATGTCCAGCCCTGACTGTGAAGGGCCTTTACTTTAATATCTTGTATCTAATGAGGAAAATGGTACAGGGAGCTGTACTGAACACGTGACACCTTCCAAATGATGTTTTCGTGTTGAGCTCATCACAAGTGCAGATGATCCTGGTATGTAAATCCAGTGAGCAGTGTTTTGGATATGGGCAGAGGGATCCCATCTCTAGGAGCACAAGTCTGATGAGGAGCAGCTGAAGGAGCTGGAGGGGCCTCAGCCTGGAGAAAAGGAGGCTCAGGAGGGACCTTCTCACTCTCTGCAGTGCCCTGAAAGGAGATTGTAGGCAGAAGTCAATCTCCTCTGCCATGGAAAAGGGACAAAGCAAGAGGAAACCACCAGGGGAGGTTTAGATTGGAGAGTAGGAAACCTTTCTTTACCAAAACGCTGGTCAGGCACTGGAACAGGCTGCCCAGAGAAGTGGTGGAGTCACTGTTCCCAAAGGGATTTTAAAAGACATGTGGATGTGATGCTTAGAGACATGGTGGTGGACTTGTCAGTGCTGGGTTAATGCTTGGACTCAGTGATCTTAGAGGTCCTTTCCAACCTTAATGATTCTATGAGATTTTTTTCCCCCCTTGTTTCTGAGCCACAGACCAGCATACTGGTATCTGTGTAATCCCACTGTGGACCCAGAGAGGTTTGGGGTTGAGAGGGCAGAGGGCTGAGATGACATTTAAAGCTGTCCCCAGCTGCTCAAGGGATGTGAACATCACTCTTGTGTCCTGGCAGCTTGCTGGGTCCTCGCCGTGAACCCAAAGCAAAATAAACAGGCTGCTTAGCCCACCCCTCTCCTGCTTGGATCACAACTTTTGATTTTGTCATAAAGCTGCTTGACTTGATTGAGAGCACCATAATAATGATACTTAGAGAGGAGGTTTCATCCAGCCATCTGAAATTGAGGTCCAACGATCCCCATTAATGAGCCTTTTATTGCGCCCATCTGGCTGCTGCGGGAATGTTCCTGTCGCTGAGGCTCGAGCTGGACCTTGCTGGCACATGGCTGCACCTCATTTACTCTCGATGGCCCTGCAGGGCCCCAAAAACCTCTGAAGCTCGGGGGCTGCACGACCTAAGCATTAGGTCTTTGTCTCCCTTTGTGGAGCTCCTAGTGGGAGGCAGACTTACAAGGTGGAAATTACTCCCGGGACTTCCCCAGGGGAGGATGCTGTGGGTGTTACTGCCATTGCTCTGCTTGGATTAACATGTATTTAAAAAACAGAAGAGGAAAAAAAAAATCTTGTCACTGCTGGTAACTTGCAGGCATCCTCACTCTCCTTACAAGCTGACAGCAGCAAAGCTGGATTTAATTTCAAGGCTACTGGGCTGGATTTTTGAGACTTCAATGAATCTCCTTTGTTTTATAAACTATCCAGGGTTCTTTTGTATTCCTGCTGCTAGTTCTCTCAGCTCCCTGGGTTCTGCACACAAAGAAAGTATCTCCTGTTCAGCAAATTTATTTTTTTAAATTCCTTTAATCTTCCTCCTCCACAGTGGGGTGGCATCTCAGTGTGTGTCACCTCTCTGGTGACATGGGTGCCACCCTGGCAGGGTCCCACATGCTGTCAAGGACCCAAAATACAGCTGTCAGGTGTAGAGAGGTGGATTGAGAGCAGAAATGGGTCCTGCTGTGGGGGGTCAGCTGTCAGTAGGCAAAAGTGTAAACTTGTGAGTGCTGCTGAGGAAAAAGAGCGAAAAAAGAGGAAAAAAAAGCAAAGGGAGGCTGAAATGGCTTTTCTTTGCTGAACATGTTGTTTGACTGGAGGCTGAGGGAGGTGCTGGAGATGGTTCATGTTCCCCCACAGCACCTTGAGTGCAGCAGCACTGGGGCTGTGAGTCCCTGCTCAGCCACAGCAGCTCTGGCAAACGCTGCCCTGAATTTTGCAGTTCCCCCAGCAGCTCCTGGCCCAGGCTGGCACTGTGGTGTGGTATGTCCATCCATCCACTCTATTTTCTGAGCTCATATCTTCTGGCACTTGAGAGTTCCCGTGGTATCTGGGCAAGGGATCAGTTTTGCACTTTCACAAGCCTTGGAGTTGTGTTGACCGTGAGTCATGTGCAAAAAAGCCCCAAACACGCTTGTGCTCTGAGTGGTTTCTGAGCACAGCTGGCTCCTTGGGCACTGCCATCCTCACAGCTCTCCTCTCCATTTCTCCTGGGGCTGCTGGGCCCAAACCAAAGCTGGGTGAAGCCCATGGAGAGGCTCCTTGTCACAGTATTTGCCTTGGCCCCTTTGCAAAGAGAAGTCTGGACCGAGCTGAGGTTGCCTGACAGGCAGTCAGTGGGGTCCTGCACAGGTCAGGGATCTGGAGCAAATGCTTTGGCAAATGCCCATTTTCACTCCTCAGGCTGTATTCTTTCCCTGCCCTGTCCTTGAGGGATTGCAGGGTAAACTCAAACTCTCTAAGGATCATGCTCCTCTAGGATCAGGGTGCTCCATAACCTGGATCCAGCTGGCAGTGAGGACACCACAGAGCAGAGGGTAACACAGAGGCTGTCGAGATACTTCTGCTGCTGATACACACAAAACCTGCCAATTCCCCACCAGACACAGGACACACAGACTACAATGTGCAGCATCTCTCAGATGACCACGCTCCTGGCTGGCATCTTTGCTCAGACTGTACCTGCCACTGTGACAGCCTGATGGCCATGTGGCATTATAATAGGATTTGCTCCATGTCTATAAACTGTTATCCTAAATATCATCCCAAATCCTTTGATGCCCACTGACAACCTGTCTCTTTAAATCTTTTCCCCCCTCCTGAATAAAGCAGCGTGCTCTGAAATCACTGGGAATTCCACGTATCCACCATATAATTGGATTATATTTTATATGTCTCCTAAAATAATGATATAGTTACATCTTATTCTAACAATGAAGCGACTCAGACCGGAGCAGGGGCTGTGTGTTATAAATAATGCTGCCAAGCTGGTTGGGATTATCAGCAAAAGAACTTGTTAGCCTCTTGGAGAGCAGATGCTTAATTAGAGCTGGGTGACACAGATGGGTGTCTAATAAGGGGGAAAGACCCATTTTGGTCTTTGAAAAGTACTGAGATCAGTTGGGATGGCTTTTGCCACTTTATACTTAATTACTTGCCCAGCAACTTCTCCTCTAGCCTCCAGTTAGGAGCCCTAGGTCCAACTCCATCATCATCTCCTATGATGAGTATTAGGTATTAGGTAAGATGAATGTCAGGTTGAGATACTGCATTTTGTGTTTCCAGAGGGCTGATAATGTTTTCAGAATAACTTTCCCAAAGGCCACATGCAGGGGATTAGGGTTGGGTCGTGACAGAGTTGAAAGGATCCCTGTGGGAGTGGAAAGGGAATGCATTTGAAGACTAAACGAGGCACTTTCTTTGATCCAGTTTGGTTATTCCTATAGAGAATGGCTACAAGAAGCAAAGTTATAATCTTGCCAAAATTTGAGGTGCTTGGTGATAGAATTGGGGGTGCTGACATGATGTTGGAAGACAGGGCTTGTGACATTTCAGATGCATAATCCATGTTTCTGCCTCTTCAAGTTCAGTTTGGGACTCTAGTTTCAGGTTACCTGCCAAGGGTGGAAAAATTTTGTGGTGTCTGGGGCCATTAATGGTTGATTTCCCTCGGTGAGGCATCCTCCCTCCATTGTGCCCCCTGTGAGAGCAAGACCTGTTCCCACTTTTACTTGCTGGGCAGGATCAGGACTCAGCATGGGGTCCCCCAGTTGGGACACTGGTGGCCTGGGCTCCAGAACCTCATGATACTCCCATCAGTGGGGTGGAGGTTGCTCTGCATCTCCAAAAACCAAACTCCTTTTCTCCTGGGATGACTCCAAATGGAGGAAGTCAAAACTCAGGGTGTAGCTCTGGAAATGGTGGTCCTTGTACGCACTTGGGATCCTGATGTTTCAACCATCCAGCATCCCAAATGTTTTCCCCTAGACCTGGAAGCTCAGGGTGGCTTTGTATGGCTGTTTGCACTGGGGTAAGGACCCCAAATTAGGTGCCTTCAATAAATGCTGTGAACAAATAGCTACAGAGAAAGCCCTTCCCTCTGACATCCATCCTGCTTTATGTCAGGAGGGACCAAATGGGTGAGGCAGACAAATGAAGACTGGTAGGATGAGAGGTGTGAAGTGACAACAGGGTGACAAAGTGTTTTGTAGGAGCAGCCTGGCCTGGCCATACTGGAGGAGAGCAGGGGGATGGAGCTCTGTCCTCAGCCCAAATAACTCAGCTTTTCACCATTTTGGTTGGGACCTTCTTAGAGCAACAAATGCTGCTCTATTCCAGTCCACTTTGCTCAGAAATAGAGTAAAACTTTCCTCTTTTACAGATAAATTTGTGCTTAAATCCTTCATAAAGCTCTGCAGAATCTAGAGCATGTAATGTCAGTATTTTGGAAAATATTATCACAGGTCTTCCTGCCATTTATGGAACAACTTGACAACTCTGATTATCTGTGCAAGGGTGTAAATTTTACCCAGACCTTGATTGAGAGGCAAAGAGTGACTTTTGGCTCTCTGGTGAGCAATTTGGAAGCACAGAAATAAAATCCTCAAAGCACTTTTATCTGTATGTGTTTCAAAACTGGGGCTTTTGGAATCACAATAAAATAAAATCAAAACATTTTTTCGGGAGTTTGTAGTACAAATTACCCTATTAAAAAGTACCCTGCTTATACAAGTTTAAAAAGAAAGACATCACCGATTTGAGGGAAGAAGTGGGGAAAGTATTCAGCAGTGAGTGATCTTCACTGAATACATTTTCTCTGGCTCATTGTAACTGCTGGAACTTATCAAAAGAAATTGTTATTTTGATCATAAATGTAGTGGGTGGCAGGATTTTCTTGGCATTTATTTGGCTTTAAGATGAACAAAATTTTCCAGTGCAGGGAAAAAAAAAAATTAAACAAAAACCAAAAGCCCCAAAACAGAAAGGTGGATAATTAGCGTGCAGCAGTTAATGGAGAATTTCAAAGTAAATGAGCAGCGCTCATCCCTTCCTTCTGAACGGTATTTGTATCAGCTGAACATATTTTCCCTTTCTGAAAATGAATTTTCCTGCCTAATTCTCACTTTGGTGATGTGTTCTTGCCGGTGAATCCCGCAGATACACCTGGCTGGTCACTTCGTCTCTCAGGATGATGCTCTGTAGGGTTGTTTTGCAGAACCAAGGGCTGGGTAACTCCCAGCCAGGCTAAGGGGATGCCCAGACACTGATGCTTTACCAGCTTCACGTGCCTTTTGCCGCACTAAACCCACCGAATAAGGTCGTTTCCGTGCCAAAATGATCGTATAAAATTGTTGCTTAGTAAATCAGGGGCATTTTACAAAGCTAGGTTTGGCAGATCAGTTTTGTTTCCTGTGGCTAATGCATGACAAGGAGGAAATTCAGTTTTTATGTCCCTGAAAAGCCCCATTATCTTACAGACTTTGGGTCTGGAAAGAGTGGTTTCTTTGATGGCCTTGCGGTGAGGGTCGCTTTGCATCTGTATTCAGACCCATCTGTCTCTTCGGATGGAGATTTTCTATTCATTGTCCCCCCCGAAGACCCGTGCTCTGGAGCTGATAGCTCGGGTCCTTCTCAAACACAGCCCCCCACCAAGGGCTGACTCCAGCCTTTGTTATGGACTTGCTTGGCACTGGGAACACAATGGCCCAAATGGGCCCCTTTACCCTGCGAGCTACACGCTGAACTGCCCTTTGGGCTTTTGAAAAGCCTCTTTATCTTCAAACAGCCTGATTTCCTCTGCCCCACGGTCCTCCCCCCATGGCACCTACAAGGACAAGCGGGCGGAACAGGGTCATCAACTCTCGCTCAGCCCCGGGGCTGGTCGCCTTTATGCTGTTGACTTTTCAGTGTATAAATAGCAGGACAATGGAGTCGGAGTTATTTTTATCTATCGCCCTTTTACATCACAAGAGAGTCTGGGAGCACAATAGGGGCTGGTCTCATTGGAGAAGGGGAAATTTCAGGGCTGGCCCTGCTCAGATGGGCTCCTTGGCTCTTTGCATCGGGGCTGTGATGGGAAAAGGGGGACTTTGGGGCTGTGCCGCAGAATGGAAGCTGTAATTGGCATTAAAATGCCTCCCAAGGTGGTACTGCTGGGCATTAAAAACCATATTGTCTTTAAGCATGGGAATGATTAAATCTACGCTATCTATGTTTTTCTTCCTGAGGTATCTTGGGTGGAGAAAGAGTGAAACCTCTGTAGTAAATGCTGAATGCTCTGGCAAATAAGCCCTACCTATTTCCTATATTTGCTGGCAGTCATGAGTGCTTAAAATCATGGATTGTCTTATCAGCTCAAACCCAAATGGTGCAAATATTATCACCAAGACACAGGAGGCCTGCCCGAGAATCTGGGCCACCCTGTTCAGGGAGTCACCCATGTAGCAGGACCCCCCTGGGCACACCGAAATCTGCTTTCTCTGGAATCACATCTGGCTAGGCTGCAGGACAACACCTGCACCAGCTCCAGACCCTCCAGCAGAAACCCCTCCTGGGAAGGCAGATGGATAACCTGCCTTTGAAAAGATTCAGCCAGGGCCATCTCTATAACCAGTTCGTGGACAGCTTTCCTGCTTGGGATGAGGGAGCCTGAGGTTTGATTCCCAGCTCACCTGGGGGAAGTGCCCTGGGCTTTGCTGGGTGCTCACCTTAGTGGAAACACAGGGATGACCCTGAAAGCAGAGAGCAGAGACCCAGGGCTGTGGTTCCTCGTGTGAGCCCGGCAGGTCTGCAGGTCCCCTCCTCCTCCATCCATCAGTGAGGTGAATGTGGTTGCAGGACACTGCTGCAGGAGGGATTTTGTACCTCACTGTCAGGGTGAAGGTGCAACTGAACTGAGTCTCCACCTGGGAGTTAAATTCTCTGTGTTACACACATCCTTAGTCCCCTCCCTCTCTCTTCCAACCCAAATGCTGCAAAGCTTTATCCTGATGGGCTCTTGCTTTTTGAGACCCTCCTTGCTGGCACCAGCAGGGCCGAGTTGCCTCTTCTCCTGCTTCTCTCCATGGCAGCCCAGTCCCAGCAGGGTGTGGGGAGCTCAGTTGCATCCGTGGGGCTGCGTGGAGGAGGAGGACACAGCACAACAGGCATGATCCCTGCAGGGCTGCTGGAGGCCAGGCTTAGTCTCCTGATCTTGTTCCCCAGGCATGGACAGAGTTCCTCTGACTGCAAAGCATCCAGGAGGCTGATGTGTCCCTCCAGCTGATCCTGAACACAAAAATTGTGTTTGAGGGCAGGGGAAAAAAAACCCCCAACCAAACAAAAAAACAACTGAAAACCCCCAAACTTAAAGTTGTCAGGGTAGATCTGGGAAAAATGTTCCTGTAGTCCTATAAGGACTGCCCCAGGTGCTCTGAGCAGAGAAGCTGCTGTCCCTCTGCCCCACATCCCCAGTGCTCCTGGGCTATGTCCCTGGCCAGGGCTCCTTCAGGGAGCTCAGCTGTTGGAACAGCTTCCAGGGAAAAAGGTTGTTTCAATCCACCTGGAGTTTTTTTACAGAATTACACTGAGCTCAGCAAAATTTATGTCAAAACGGTTGGCAAAACTTTTCTCTGAAGGGAGGAGGAACAACATCTGTTCTGACATTCTTAGCCCACTCCAGATTTTTTTTCTCTACGATCAGATTTTAAATATATTACAGTCATGTTTAAAAAGCTTACAGAGACTCTCATTTGCAATACTAATTGCTCTTTTCTCTCCCCTCTAGTTTTATATTTTGGTTTTTTACATTTTGTTTTACACACAAAATTGCAACGTTGGCTTTTGCCTCAGTATGAGCACTTTTATGGCACAGAGAAGCACCTTCCTGACCAGCTCAGCTGATCCTGCTGGGTTACTCCTGCTTTACTTGGAATAAATAGGAAAAAAAAAATCAGGCCTTTGGTATCCAAAACAAAATGTAAAACCACAGAACCTTCCTGGGCCATTAAAAATGTCAAGTATCTGTTGACTCCTGAAGTATTTCCTTGCTGTTAGAGAATACTGGGGCTAGTGCAGTGCATCCTTTCAGCTGCTGAATCGTGGGCAGGGATCCTGCAGCCAGGGTGTTATCACACCCACACTGTGCAGTGGGTCACTTGCTGGTGTCTTTCTCCCTCCTCTCCACTTTGTGCCATGTCCTCTGTGAGCTCAGGCACCAGCCCTGCTGATTCCCCAGCTCTCAGGGAGCTGCAGAGCACCACCTGACCCAAGGCAGCAGGAGAGGCAGGTACCTTGGTGTCCTCTCTGTCTCAGCCTCCCAAGAGGCTCCTGCATGAGCAGCAACCCAGGAGAGACAATCATGATTTCACATCAGGAGGCTGAAAACATGAGCTGGCCTTTCTCATGCCATGAAACTGCACTTTCCCAGAAGATCCCCCTCTTTCACAGCTGTCTGGGTGTTGCAACAGCACCTGTGCCAACCAAATTTCTGATTATGCTTTCAAGGACGTTTTCATTTTCGTCATCTCTGGGATCCACTGCCAGAACTCCTGCTAATGCCTCTGATTGCCAGATGAGCATCGCCCTGTGCTTTCATTGCTCTCCGAAAATAACATCTTAAACCACATTATGCTGAAGCTGCTCTTCAGCAGCTTCTCTGATGCCACCCAGCCAGTCTGTTCTGAAGCAATGGGGTGATGACACAGAGCCTGGGTGCTGCTGTTATGCCAAAAGGGCTGTCCTGGCAGGGTGGATCCCAGCTCCAGGGCTGCTGACAGGGGTGAGATCCGCCCTGATAGAGGAGTCCTCCCTGATGTGAAGTGTTTGGCCCCATGAGGTGCTCAGCTCAAAGGTGAGAGGCTCAGGTGTGAGCAGCTTGTGTGCTGGAACAGGGGTGTTACCAAGTCCTGTGTCTATGTGATTATGGGCATTTCTGAGGATCATCCCACATGAATTGCTTTGATGGGGGGTGAACTTGGCTCTTGGTGGTCCCCATTTTGGTACTCTGATCCAGCTGCTGGTTTCCAACACCCCAAATGGAGTAAGGGAGGTGATATGATTTTCCAAGCTGAAATTGCCCTGACAGGTTTTGCAACCACAAAGGTTCAGTCTCCATGGAACACAGTAAATGCTGGAGGAGTAGCACTTTTCTGCTGGTGCAGGTGGGATGCCCATAGAAGGGAGATCCCTGGCACTGTGGTTGCCCCAAGACACTTTCCCCAGCCCCAGCACATGGGGCTGGGTGTCCAGGACGACCATCCACACATCCCTGCTCCCACCTCATCCAGTGTCCAAGCCCCCCTTTTAGCAGACTCCACCACTGAGGAACATCATCATAAGCATTTGCACAGACCTTAAGTTAGCTTGCAAGGAGTGTCCTGGCAGAGCAGAGGTCTGGAGAGATGCAAAGTTAATATATAATCAAACAGACAAGATCAAGTGAACTGCATATGCTTTCCCTTGCATCCTTCTCTGCAGTAGTTCCGAGATTTAATTATCAGCTCTAAAGCACTTAAAGATTTTCAGGTGGAAACTGCTACATAGAGGAAGGAGCCAGTACAAAAGCAGCCTACATAATTAAGTGCTGCTTTTTTAATTTAATTTTCTCCTTCATTTGATCCTCTTCTGGAATCTTGAAAGTAACAGTCTCAACTACCAGCTGTGTCCTTTTACATTCGTGTTGCATTCACATGATGATCACAACAAGAGGGGAAAACAATAGTTCAGGAGATCTGTGTGATGGTGCCTTTGAGAGATGGGGTCTGTGCTGTGGTGGTGTAAAGATGAAGGTGCCCACTCTGGTTTTGGAGGGGCACTCACCTTTTGAAGCAAGACCATGAGGGGTGCAGCCCCTTAGCTGCAAAACTGGGATTTTGGAAGGTACCAGGAATTTCACATACCAGAGCAATGAAAGGGTTTGCCAATGAAATACAATAAATAATTTGCATTCTGCAATCCAGATGAGAGCTGTAAAGAGAAAATACAAACAGGCTAAGCTATAAATTACTGCTGTTCCTCTCTTCCTTCTCTCCCTATTCCCTTGGAAATTAGCCAGTTGCTCTCTGGAATCACTAATTCGTACAAGCTGCCCGTGCCAGTCTAGCATCAGAGAAACAAGGAGGTTTATTTAGTATTTGTTTCTTCATTTGACTGTCCTTTCTTTCCAAATATTTTTAAACGAAAAAAACCAACAAACATTCCAAGAGACAGTGAGATTTCCCTGCATGGCACTTCTTTTACAGTCCCAGACCCACTTGTATGGAAAAATGAGAGTGTTATAGATTGGGCTATCGTGATTATTTGGCAGCAACCATCATGAGATAAGAAAAGGGAGCTGGGGTGATGCTTGGGTGCTTACAAACCTGGTCTTGAAAGTGTTTCTGAAACAGTGCATTAGGACACCAAATATCCTGCCTGGTACCTGGGTTCTCTCAGGTCCTCTCCAGAGAGGCACTGTGGACTTTGGCAGTGACAGGGAGTTCCATTTTGGTTCAGTTGAGATTTATATGACTTGAGGTTTGGTTTTTAATGATCTATCCTGAAGAAGAGGTGTAATTTTGAAATGGATGTGATGCTGCTGCATTGAGCAGACACACCAGTGGGCTGGGTTTTGCAGTGCCAATCTAACATCAGCAGGTGGGGCAGTGGGAGGTTGGAAAGGTTCTGAGTGTTTGTCTGTCCTGTTTTTCCACCTCTCTGGGTATGGTGGGTTTTGGTGGGAAGGGAACTGGAAGTAACCAAGTACCAGGAAATGGTGCTTTTCCCATTTTATAGAATCACAGAATGGTTTGGGTTGGGAGGGACCTTAAGAGACCAGCTAGTTCCAACCCTCCCTGCAAGTCCAGAGGAGGGGCCACCAGGATGATTAGAGGGATGGAGCACGGGAATTAAAAGCTTCCCACTGGAATTAAAAAGACCAGAACTCACAGATGAGAAAGGCAATTCTGGAGGGATGTCCCTGGGTGGGAATCCTTCCAGGCCTGGTCTCATCCCTCTTCAGGGTAGAGAGATCTGAATACATGAACATTATCACATAATGGTTTCTCAGGGGTATGAGGCCATTAGAGTTGAATGCAGAGAATTAGTATTAATTAAGAGTAATAAGAGAGAAGAATGGGCTGAAGAAAGGCAGAGGACAGGTTGGATTTTCTGCTGATTCCATTTGTAACAACACAGTTTCTGCAGCTCCAGTGTAGGTCTTGCACCTGAACTGTGTCTCCAGCTGTGGCTCCTCTGACAAACACGAGGGTCATCACATCACATCAGACCTGTGGGAGGTGAAACCACCCAGGTTCCTTCCATCCATTTTGTGCATCCCAGCTAAATATTGCTTCCCAGCTGTGATAATGGATACATCAGTCTTCAGTGGAATTAACAGCACGGTGATTGGTTTAATTCAAGAATACTGGAAGTCACTGGAATGCTTTGGCTCCAGGTTTTGTGTTGCTTAAGATGAGCCCGTGCACATGGCAGTGGGCTCCAAAATGCCCCCCATTTCACCCATCTCACTGTCTCCAAGGCAGGTTTCAAGCTGCCACTCCCCACCCCAGATGCTGTAGGGATGGGGAGACACAGGCTCAGGGCTTCCCTGAAGCTGCTCTGGGGGCTGGAGAAATGCTGCCTAGGAAAAAGAGGAAAGCTTGTTCTTTCAGGCAGTACAGTCTGAAGGTTAATGTTGCGTTTTGCCAACCACAAAAAGCCTCAGAGGAGAGATTTGTGTGGCTGCAGCTTTCCCATCGGATGGCTCAGCATTGCACAGGGCCAAACTTACCTGTGCAGACACAGAGGGGCACATGTGCCCCTCTGATCATTTCTGAGAAGATGTAAAGTCATTCTGATGATGGGGGGTTTCCTCCTCTCTTTTTCTTCTTTTTTTCTTTTCCCTTGTGCAGCGAAATACAGAGATCTGGGATTGTGTCCATATGGAATTGAAACCTGCTGGGAGATGGAGGGGAGGGGAGCGGGTCCTGCTGGAAGCCCAGACCTGCTCTGGCAGCTCCAGGCTGGCACAGAACAGATCCCCCCTTGGCCACCCCTGTCCTCCTTGGAGCTAAGGGGGGACACACTTTTCCCCCCACGGCTCCCATTTCCTGTATTTATTTGTGCTTTTTTTTAAAAAAAAAAAAAAAAGCTGAGATCCACAGGATTAGAAAATGGCTCTTCTCTCCTTTTTTCCTCCTTCTCTTCTCTCAACTCGCTGAGCCAGCTGGGGCAATGCCACAATTCAAGGCGTCTCCAGACAGAATCCAGCTCGCTGCCTTGTGATCTGCATGTCAAGGTGAAACTGCAATAAGATAATAATGTCAGTATCCCCAGAAGGCAGGCGGTAAAAGATACTAATTGCATTTCACTGAAGGCTTCAGAAACACTCAGCAGCTGGAAAGCTGAGGAGAATTTTGATGCTATTCTTATAAGGGAAGATTTCCCCCCCACACACCCCTTACACTGTTTGTAAATCTATTACAGAACATGGGGAGTGGAAGCGGGGGAAGGGAATGTATAAAACCAGTTAAAGGCTTAATGTTTCCCATTATATTTTGTGAGCTGTAGGTGGTCTAGAGCTTATAAAAATGTAGCACATTCCCTTGTAATCAACCATAATAATTTATTATTATTATTTAGTATGATTTGCTGTTATTTTGCACATATAAAGGCCCCTGCCAAGGCACTGAGAGCTCTGCACAAATAGTTAACATTTATTATAGCAGTAGTAATGTTTAAAAATATTAACTAAATAAAATAAAAATACCAGCTCTAAAGAGCTGAGGACAGCTTTGTTATTGGAAAATAAATGCAGGAAGGCAAATATCTTGCAGAATGGCTGATGCTGATTTGAATAGAAACATGTCTGGTGAGGGGGGAAACACATTTTCAATTCTTGGAAAAATGCAGAGAGCTTGGCGTGGAGATGTGTCTCCAGCAGCCAGTTCTGCTCCCAGCTTTGCCCAGCAGGAACAGGGACCCCTTTGCTGGCAGGATAACGGGCTGTGGTGTGGACATGCATCTGCTGCCCGTGCCTGGACTCAGAGATGTGATAGGTGGTTGCATTGAAGGACTTTCCTTGGAGAATGGATTTATTTAGCCCCAGATGGTTGTGATCCTTTCCCCTGTGCTTTATTGCTGTGGTAGTGTTCTCCAGGGAAGCTGGAACACAAGTCCAGGGTCCCAGGTTAGTGTTTCCCATCCTCTTTCCCATGCTTTGTCTTTGTTCTGTCTCAAATCTTTTATCCCTGGGAGGAAGGAAAACCTTCCAGCCTCCACTTTGTGGGCTCTCCAGGGGAAATATCAATGTCCTTTGTGCAAGCTGGGCTGAAGGCCCAGGGAACACTGGGAGAAGGGGCTGCTGCTGCTGGGAGGAGAAATCATCTGAAAGCCAACAGGAAAAAGAATTTTGCTGAAGTTATACCAGCAGGATGTCAAGGGGATGTGAATGGGACACAGTGCTACATAATATATTTGTTCATGAGGTGGGGGAAAAAAGGTGAACAGAAGAACAGCAAAACTTGCAAGTGCCTGAGGAATCTTTGGCTTGGTCAAGAAAGGAGGTGGAAAATCTCACAAGGGTTTTCTGTAATGAAGCTGGAGGGCAGGGCAGTGTGCTGGTGAGCAGAGGAGATGAATGTAAAATGTGCTGCAGGTGGGAAGGAGCACTGGGAATGTGATGAGGTCTAAATTAGTAAATGTTTGGGAAGAGGAGAGCAGCATCAACAAAGACATCATGTGCAAATCTCTATTCTCCACACCTATGTGCAAATCTCTGCTCTCTGTGTACAGACACCACCAGACAAGCAAAGAAAATTTGAGGGAGAACGGGATTAAAAATATTGCTGAGAGTATTATAATGCCAACACATAAATCATTGCTGTGGTCCTGCCTGGAACAGCGTGTTCAATTCCAGTCAATCCATCTCAAAAAGATACAGCAGGAACAGAAGGGGTCAAGAGATAGGTAACAAAAATTATTGGAGACACTGAAAGACTTGCAGATGAGCAGAGACTGAAGGATGAAGGGGAATATTTATTTTGAAGATGAGATAAATATGAGGGGATATGATCCATGCACATAAAAACAGAGGTAGTAAAAGGCATAGAGAAGGTAAATCAGGGGCTGGTAGTCACCCTCTCTTGTGAGACAGAAACCAGGGAGCACCTGATGGGACCGAGCAGCAGGGAGTTGAACGTTGTCCACAGGACATACATTTCCCATGCTGGTGGCTGCCAGGACTTGGCTGCAGCCCTGGGGTGGGCAGGGGGGTTAACAGCACCCAGGGAGGCCTGGAAGAGGACCTGGGTACCCAGGGCATCTCAGCTCCATAACTGAAGAGGAGATAAGACCACAAAGGATACAGACTCCTTGGACCATCTCTCCCGGTGGGGTTTTTGGTGTTTCCCTGGCACTCCAGAGCTGTAGCCACATTAGGGTGGGGGGTCACAGAGGCATCCCCCCTCCCCAAGACATGTCCACCTCACTGGGGCAACCTTATTGGTGGTGTTGGTGTTATTTAGGGTGCACTGATGCTGCAAGGGCTTGGTGGGGCTGGAGGAGGTGCTCAGTTGGTGGCAGTGGGGGCACAGCAGGACGGGGGTACAGGTGCTGTACAGGTCCCCTGTGGTGGTGCATCTCCAACACATGTGAAGCCACTCAGAACTTGGGTGCCCACCACTCTGTGGCTGTGAAACCTGCTGAGATGGTCCTGCTTGAGGATGAGGAGGGAAGGAGGCTCGGGATGGAGGCTTTGTGCCAGTGCAGTGGCAGGCAACTGCACGCTGCCAATGAGGGATGAAAGGCAGGTGGATTATGGGGCTGGTGGAGCCCTTGCTGTGGTTATCTGATCTCCTCTTTTCCCTGACAGCTCTCCCCGTGCTTTGGGGCTGCCCTGGGGCTGCTGGTGTGACACAGCCACACACCCACACTCCTGCCCCACCCAGCTGCTGCGGAAGGTTCAAAGGCTGAGGTGTAAATTGGCCTGACCCAAAACGCTTGGTGTGACCTTCTTTGCTGTGCTGGGGATTGTGAGGTTTGCTCTAATTCTGCCCTGTCAGATAAGGGTCTGCTCCTGCCCCAGCGTGCAGGTGGAGCCCAAAGGAGTCACTGGGATGCTGAGAGATCATATCCCTCCCTGGGCACCCTGTCCCTCTGTGAGGGGGGATCCAACTCGTGACACCAGAGTGTCTGGATGATGTGCCATAAATAGGCTGTGCTATGGATGGATGTATAAGCAGTGTCCCTGCACACAAGTACAGAGATGGACAAGATCCTGATGTGTTGGCTCAGCACAGAAGCTGCAGGATCATTCAGCACAGGCCATCAGAGCCTCTTCCTGCAACACCCTGAGCAGTGTGACCAGCAGTTCTCACACAGGTTTTTTTTGGTCCGTCATCTCTCTAGGGGAAGAAGTGTGTGTGATAGAGTGTCTTGTTTTGGCAGGGGTTAGGGTTTGGTTTTCTTTTCTTTCAATTGTTTTCAATATGTTGTTTGTTCTGTGTTTCTGTCAGAGAAAGCCAGGGCAGGGATGTGTGCTGAGCATCTGAAGCAGAAGTGGTGGGTTTTGCAGTGAGTCTCAGTTTCTGGTTTGCTCTAGGTCTGGACTCCCCCAAATTGGTTCCCATGCAGAGGAGCTTTGTTTTCAGTGCAAGTAGTTCTGTTCTGGAGGAAAAAATTGTGAAACTCTGGGTAGTCCTTGACCTTTCTTCCTAAAAGTCTTCTGGGGCCACAACTGGGTTCATCTTGCAGCTGCCTGCAGTGGCAGTGAGGGAAGCAGAGGTGTAGGGAGGGGAGGACTGATGGAGATAGGTGGACATGTGGGGCCATGGTTGTGTGTATGCACATCTACATCATGGTGCTGCAAAGCAGGTGTGACAAAGCCTTGGCAACCACAACAGTGTCAGGGTCTGAACCAAGGGGGAGAACCCCCAAACCTGGGGCTGGCAGGAGAGGCTGCCAAAGGGAACCTCTTTCAGTGCTCCTCGAAAATAAGCACAGAGCCCAAGTCAACCCAGTGCTCTGAGCTGGGTGGGACCTTCTGTCCTTGGAAATACCCTGATGCTCAGAGTTGAAAATAGTTTCCTCTGCCTTTCTGGAGGTCAGTTCACCCATTCTTCATCCCCACCTCATGCAGACACAGAGGCATTTGGGCAGCAGCAGTTCAATCCCACAGGAGGACTGCCTGTCTCTGCATTTTGTGCATGACCTCATGTCCCCCAGTGATCTGCCCCTGTGCCAGGTGAAGCCAGGGAAGGGATGAGGCAGGGATCTGGCTGGCCAGCAGAGTGTCTGGCCAGAGAGGCTGTATTCCCACAGCTGCATGTTCAAGTATCTGATAAATAACATCTCATAAACCCACATGTTAAGATAGCTAAAACCTCTCAGACCTCTGGGACTCAGGTTTTCAAGGTAGAATAGCTCAGTAGAGCACCTTTGGTACACCCAAAGAACAAAAAATGTAGGCTCCTAAGTGGAGGGCCAGACAGGTTCTTTGTCCAGGAGCTGTCTGTGCTAAAACCACTCTTTGTAGACTCATTCCAGGCTGCATTTTGACTCCTTAGTCTGCATCCATCTGCCTTGACTTAGCAACTTGGCATTAAGGTGAGCTGGTTCTGTAGCCTACCTTTAGTCACTGGTAGGAACAGGGCAATTCATCCCAGTCAGAGATAAATCAAAGCCATTACTCCAGAGGAATTCTTGTTTCTCTTGGTTTTAAAGGAAGGTTTCGAGTCCAGGTTGAAATCAAGCATGTAACTTTTAAAGCTCGTGACATGAATCTCTCTCTGAAGGTAAACACCATTTAGGTGTTTATCCAGTGTTCAGTCCACTGCAAAATCCCTGCAGGAAAATGGCCATTAGAGAATCATGGATTACATTCATTTCAGCAGGGGGAAATTACAGAGGTCATAAGCTGCTAGTAATGCCATGAGGGGAGTTCCCCACTGAAACTTTCTGGGTCTCACTGGCTGTGTCTTATTTGACCAAGTGTGACCTGAGAGTGCTGGGCACCCAGCTGACCATGAGCCTCAGGCCAGGCTGTCCATGCATCCATCTACACTTGAGAGCCAGCCCTGGAGGTGTGTCCAGGAAAACCCCACACCTGGGACTCCAGTTACAGCTGACGACATGCACAGGCAGGTTTTCAGAGGTATTTATTTGCCTAAAGTTGCAAAAGGCCATTAATTCCATAAGCTTTGGAGGAATTTGCAGAAATACCTCAGCTGTCTGATGTTTGAGCCTGACTTCCTTAGGGATGTTGTAACCCTGTCTAGGAACCCACTTACAGCTTTAGGTGCCTTTGGGAATTTTCTGCTGAACGTCAAGTCATTGTCCTAGCAAAAACGTAAGGATTTGGTTTAACAGTGGAGGTCTTTTGTGGTCTGAATTACAGCAAATTTACTTACAGTTTTCATTATTGGAAAGTTCAGGAGAAGGAATTATCCCACCAGGGAGTGCTGTTTAATTTCTGAGGAATCATTTTCTTGTCCTGATATAAATTTGATTGTAATGACAGGTAATTGTGAGGTAGTATAACAATGATAAACCATGGTGGAAATGGCAGTATTTTCAGTGCAACTTCATGAAAATCCTTCAGAATGTAAACTAAATTAAACCAGAAATCCAGCTAATAAGGGCTTAGTGTTTTATGCCATATTTGGTTCACTTTTAACTCAATAAAGACTAAGATAAAAGAGGATGGGCACTGATTCTGGACTGTAGTTGATCCAATATTTGGATTTGGACAAATACTGAGTATTTGGCTTTATCCTTCTGTTTCATTAGGGTCATTTTAATCCACTTAGAGATTATATAGAGATCTTAAAATGTCAGAAATTGCCTTTTTCTCTGTGTACAGCAGATCCAGAACTGGGCAAGAAGGGGTTGATTAGGGCTGTGTGTGTTGAGACTTCACAGACATGAGCCTTACCTGTGGCCTGTCCTCTAAAAAAGTGGCAGGACTGTTCTGTTAGACTCAAAAAACCCACACATTTTTTAAACCTAGAGTCCTTGGACCTTTGAATCCCTGATTTTCTTCCTCCTTTTTCTCTGGAAGGGTCCACGTTCTTTATATCTGATTTGGATCTCGAGCTTGGCCCACAGATACCACGTTTTATTTGGACTGAGCGAATACATTTCCAATCCCCTTCTTTTACCTTGGGCTTTGCAGCATCATTTCCACCAACTGATCCCCTCACTGTGCCCTGAGAACACTGCTATCATCTGTATTTAAATTTCACACTGGTCTAAATGTCGAGGGCTGAGTTCTGGCACGCAGAATTGAACGGAGATTCACATTTTTAAATTAGCAGACAGTGGAAATGAATGACTGCCTCTTCCCTGGGGAAATATTCTGGATCTGCTCAGTGCAACAGCTCTGAAAACGGGGCTGCTGCTGGTAATGACACAGCCTTGGCTGGGGCCTCTGCAGCACAGGGAGCTGGAGGTTGCATCAGCAGCTCTGTTTACCAGGGCAGGAGGAATCAGCTCAGCGTCGCGTTCCCCCGGGAGCGCAGCGCACGGATGTTTGCAGTCAGTCCAGATCTCGTCTCCGAAGGAAACAATGCAAAAAGCCAAACCCCCCTCCCGCTCTCACCCCTTGGTTTCCCTTTTGCAGTGGGCTCTTCCCGTTTTCTAGGTCGGAGAACAGAGGGTTTATAGGGAGTGTGTCGAGCGGCTCCTTCCCGGGCGTGCTGCTGTGCCGCCGAGGCTCAGCACAGCACCACGATGGCTCCTTGAGTGGGGATTTTTTTTCCCCCCTGCTCTGCTTAACAGGGCTGTTTTGGTGGCAGCTGGCCAAGCTGGAAAAGCAGATCAGCAAAATGGGTACATAAATGTATATCTATCTCTCTCTCTCACACAGAATGACAGAATATATTGAGTTGAAAGGGACCCACAAGGATCATTGAGTCCAACCCTCACCATCCCCAAGAGTCACCCCATGTGCCTGAGAGCATCATATGGGCTGTCAGCCAGGGCAGGTAGTTGGCCAGGTCCCTCCTGACAGCCTTGTGCTCCCCTGTGTTAATGTCACTGATCCTGTGCCACAGCTCTTGGTAGGGTGCTGTGCCTTAGGGATGCAGCCCCATGGCCTCCTCTACTGTGCATCCTCCAGGACAGCCCAGTAAAACAAGAAGGTCTAGGAGACACCTTGCAGATTGCACAAGGAGGAAATATGTGTTAGAGATTTTTAGGCTCTAGCTTAGAAAGGAAAACTGGCAGAAACCCGAATTTTTAGAGAGGGGATGGGATATCCAAGGCATGAGAAATTGGCAGGGAATTATCTGATCAACCCCTTCGACGGGATTAAATAAAAAGTGAAAAATAAGTGCTTTTCTCTATGTTTCTTTGTCACTATTGCTAAAATATTGAAGTTTAAACAAGGAGGCTTTTAATGGAGGGTTGTCTCACAGGGTGTATTGTATTCACTGGAGTTTGCTCTCTCCTTGGCTAATTATATATATTTATCCATCTTATTGAAAGCTTCTCCAGGGCAAAGCGATGCTGGTTTATTTCTTTATTTAATAACAGAAATGCATAGTGGAGAGAGATCTGTTAAATATCAAGGCAGTTCAGTCTCTGATACTCTGACTTCTGGCAGGAGGCTGGCACATTGCAGGAGGGTCAACAGGGGCAAGGATCTCCCACCTCCATGGGGTATGACTGCAGGCAGGAGGTGGGGAAAGCTGGGGTAGATCTCATCTGTGATTTGGGCTGAGACTTCCTGGAGGATCTAGTGGGGATCCTTCACTTCCTTAGGATCCATTGGTGAGTCAAATCCAGCTCATTCCCACTCATTGCCAGTGCCAGGTGACTGCAGTGTAGCTGTTAATTCCCTTCTCCTTGATCCACCTCGATCCATGGGTTCAGGTTTCATTAAACATCCCATCTCCTCTAAAATGGTTCAGTGTCTCAGCACGTGCAGCATCTTTGGGCGAAGAGCTCCAAAACAGAACTACCCAGTGCAGGTAGAACCAGCCCCTTCAGCTGCTCCTGTATGTGCCATTTGCAAACCTCATTTGAAACCCCTCAGTAAAGGAAGAGGCCTTGAACAATCCTTCTCCAGGCAAACCTGCCCTTCCTTGCAGGCTCTGCGCCCTCTCCACTTGGTGCCTGTCCAGACTGACAGGTGTTGTCCCTGTGCTTGAACGATGTGTCTGCTCACACCCCACCAGGACAGAGAGGTGGGCCTGGGGCTTGGTGGGAAGATCCCATCCTCCAGCAAACACTGGTCTGGGGATAACACAGGCATTCAGTCAGAATGTACAGGCACAGGATCTTCTCTGTGATCAGATGTGGCTCTGCAGTGCTGGAGGGGGCACGTAGGGGCTCTGCAAGGCTGTGCTCCCAATCTCAGGGCCCCCAGAGCGCCCAAAGCACCCACAGATCTCACCCAGAAGCATCCTCAGCTCCTTTCCGTTCGATTAAAGCATTTCAGACATAAACCTGCTGTACTAAAAGTGTGGTTGTTCCATTAGTGCCTATTTTAATCATGGAAATGTGACACTGTGAGAAAAATCACGGCACTGCATAGACAGGGACTGGCCCGGGCAGGAAAGCATCCATGTGACATGGCCACTGCAAAGTGTCATTATGGCCTGCCAGGGAGCAGCGCTCACTTTCCTGCCAGGAAGGGTTGTTTCTCTGCTTGCAACTGTCAAACTCAGGAATCCATGGAAATGGCACAAATACGGGAGGCGGGGGGTGTATTTTCTATCTTATCACTTTTGGCTTGTAGCTTAGTGAAAAATGTGAGATCTTCATTTGAAACTGCTGCTAGACAGCGATGTGCTGGCTCCTTGGACTTATTTACATCCTAATGATGCTACTTTATGGATTTCTCTTTTTGCTCAGCTACCCAGTTGAGCGCTGTATGTTTCCTTCTGCAGGAAGATGAGCTCTCAGGAGCATCTTCTGCTTTATGGTTTCATGCAGATTCTGCAGCTCTGGGTTGTCACTTGCTGTCACTTATGCATTTGCTTTTTGAATCAAAGGGGGCTGTGGTCTTCATATCTGGAGCATTTATTTGGGAATTACTGCTTTAGGTGAGCTAAAGGGCCATGTTTCTTTTTAGATTCGTGTTCTGGACTTGCAACACCAGCACAGGGATGACATCATATGAGGTGAACACCTCTGTGGCTCTAGGCTTGCACACCATCATCTATTTTCTCTCTCAGCTCTCTCTTTTTCATCTTGGCCAGCCACCCTCAAGGTGTGCTTTGTCCTTAAGCATCACCTTCATCTCTCATGAGAAGCAGGCGAGTGAGGGGTTGCAAGGTGAGACAGCTGGGTTTTAGTGGAAGAGCATGAATGTAGTAAATAAAATTTTGGCAGTGGCTTCTGTGTAGGAACTGAGATGTATTCCCAGGTAATGACACCCAGATCTTGAGCTGAGCTTTCCATCCAGACTTCCTGTGCAGCTGCCAGGCAGTGCTAGTGCACAGTTCAGTTCATGCTAAGGTGCATGTCAGAAAATAGGTCAGATGGATTGTGCTTTAAAAGTGCTCATTTTCCTAAAGGCAGCTGTGCTGATGAGCACAGATGTAGATACTTCTGTATGTCTGGAGTGGGGGGAGGCAGAATCTGCCCTTGGAAACCAGCAGGGCTGTTACACGAAAAAGGATGTTGGTATAATTTCTGCTGTTTTCCCCAGGTAGCATCAGTCTCCCATACCCACATCCCCAGTCATCCTGGGGCTTAGGGCCAGCAACAGTCCTCATCCAGGGGCCAGTAAGGAAAATCAGTGACAGGTATCATGAGCACACTGAGCTGACAGGGTGCAGTACCTGCCATGCTGACCTGTGTCCCCAGGGCTCCCTGAGCTTGGGGCCTGATGGCAAATTGCAGAGAAACTGTCCATAGTGAATTCCTATGACAAGTAGTGGAAGCAGCCTGGTCCTGGTGTCTGAGCATCAAGCCTGAGCTCAGGCTGTGACTCTTGCAGCCTCCTGGATGAGCAAACTGTTTTCTCAGTGTTTTTCAGTGGAAACACCACCTTGTACCCTGCTCTCTCCCTGCCATCAACTGGGTTGGTTGCACAGGCAGTGCTAAGGAACTCCCTTGAGAGAGGCAGGGTGGGGAAACCTCTTTTAGGGAAGATGTCAGCATCCAGACACAGCCCTGAGCGGGGTTCCTTTCCCGGCAGCTGGAGATGTGAGGTGCAAGGGTAGTGTGTGCAGTGCACTCTGCTAAGGGAATGTACTTATTTCTAATGACAATATTTAGAAATTAGATTGCCATCTGATTAGGGCAGGACCTACAGAGAGCTGTGCTGCAGTTAGCATATTGCTGGTCATAAGGGGTAATAACTAACACGGGGAGATGATGATAATGCCAGAGACTGAGTGTGAGATTTAAGAGGAGGTAAGCAGTGTTTTCAATTTAAAGGAATCCCCCCTTGTCCTGTCACTCCAGGCCCTTGTTCAAAGTCCCTCTCCAGCTCTCTTGGAACCCCTTTAGGCACCAGAAGGGGCTCTAAGGTCTCCCTGGAGCCTTCTTTTCTACAGGCTGAAGAGCTTCAGCTCTCCCAGCCTGTCTCCATAGCAGAGGTGCTCCAGCCCTTGGAGTATCTCTGCAGCCTCCTCTGGACTTGCTCCAGCAGCTCCATGTCCTCCTTATGTTGGGGGCCCCAGAGGTGGATGCAGCTCAAGGTAGGAGCCAAGTAGTGGGTCAGAAGCAGAATAGGAAAGAGCAGGAGAGCAGAAGCACCAACCCACCAGCTGAGCAGAGCCTGCAAACCATCTGAGGTTGTTTCCAGCCTGCAGCCAAATTTTGGGTGTTCTCCCTTCCTGCTCCAGGAAGGGAGATGGGAACAAATAAGCTTGTAAACATACACATAAAGTGGAACTGGTGTGTGCAGACACTACTGCCCGCTGCACATGTGTGACACACACACACAGCCAGAGGCTCGGGCTGCTGGAGATGTTTGCAGCCAATATGCAAAGAGCTGAAAAGACAGGAATTTGGGGTGACAGGGAAAAGAGGGAGGGCACTGCAGCCTGATGGAAACC
Organism: Manacus candei; assembly: GCF_025592945.1. Taxonomy (NCBI): domain Eukaryota; kingdom Metazoa; phylum Chordata; class Aves; order Passeriformes; family Pipridae; genus Manacus; species Manacus candei. The sequence goes on along the minus strand of NW_026138095.1, from coordinate 8,140,098 downwards.
CCGACAGCACCTTAACCCTGTCAGCACGGGCTGGCATCACCAGGAGGATCCACTCCCCTGATGGGAAGTGGCAAGTGAAGGCGATGCTTTACTGGCGCTGGGCTAAGAAGGGACAGGCAGCTGAAGGCGACGGGCTATTGTCTGAAAGATGAAATTTATTACAGGGCACCACACAAAGCCTAAATTAGGCTATCCAGGAAAAGGAAAAAAACCCTTGGTGTGTGTGTGATATGTATGCAGAGCTTGTCATATCGAGTAATGTAGTGCAATAAGGCTGAACCAGGCAGTAATGGGCTGCGCGGCTGCTGCTCTGCTTCTCTCTCTGTGGTTTTTTTTTCTTGTTGTTGTCGTTGTTACAGTGGGACCTTAATGGTGTTCTTTAAACAGATGCTTGAGGAGTCATACTCCAGAAAGCAGCGATTAAAAAAAAAAAAAAAAAAAAGAGGGAGAGAGAGAGAAAGGAGGGGGGAAAAAAAAAGAGAGAAGAAAAAAATGTTAAAAGCACAAGATTGGCAGAAATCATTTTTTCAAAAGAAAAGAGCTTGGGGGTGGGGACGAGCTGGGAGAAGACTGTCAGGCTGTGGAAAAGTTTAATAAATTCCATGTCACTCTAAAGACCGTCATGTGCAGAGTTGCCCAAGGCCAATAAAACCCGATAAACGTCTGATAGGCTGGCTCTGCTGCACGGGCACGCGTTATTGCTTTGATACCTTACACAAAAATAGGGTGCTTTTTTGTTGTTTTTGATATGGTAAGAGGCCTTGCAGTGTGCTGTTCTTTATAAGAGATATATATAAAATCCGTGATAAAAACACCAAAGGATTTAAGTGTGTAGCTGTCATCAGTTACTATTTAACCGAGCGAAACATGTTAAAAGCAGCAACAATACAATATAGCAGTGAACGCATGAGAGCTCAGGCAATCTTCCTCCCACATTTAAGAGAAAGTGCTTTTTAAATCTGTAATCTTGGTTGGATTCGTGGGGAGGGGAAGAGGGGAAGATGAAGAAAGCAGGGAGAAACATCTCTTATTTTTGTTTAATTTCAGCACGTCATTTATTTGCCTGATGTAGCAAACCTTGGAGTATTTGTTTAATTTTTCTCCCAGGAATGGCTTGGCTGAACAAACGTGTTAAGGGCTGAGACCAGCCTGGTTCTCACTGCAGGATGGGGTCTGACATGCCAGTGGAGGGTGCAGCACGTACCAGCCTGGGGAGCAGCAGCATCACTTGTGCTCCTACCCTTGGATGGCTCAGCCGAGCTCTCCCAGCCTTTATTTCCCTCTGTGGTCCTTGTGGGAGCACAGGATGATGTTCAGGGCACGTTGCACAGTGCACCCTTCCCAGTGCACACGTGTGGTCAATGTATTGAAAAGAACTTTGGCTGCTGGAGCAATGGGAAATCTGGTGGTTTCTCCTTGCTGGGAATCAAGGCGGTGTTTTCACCAGCTCTGGTGCAGTTTTAGGTCCATGCCTGTGATTCTTGAGCTTTGAAATTACTTGGCAGTCACCACTAAATATGGGGTGAAGCTGCTGCTCCTCCTGCCCAGGGCTGGCCATCGGTCCTAGGCTGGCTCAGGGCTGAGCCTGGTCTTCCTTGGTGTCCCTCTAAACTCCAGTAAAGCTAAAGGATATGGAGTGGGCAGGGAAAATAACCTGGGCAGCATGGGACTGCAGTGGTGGGGAAGACTGGCCCCAGGGAAGAGCCTCTGTGCCAATTTTCCTAGCCCTTTTCCTCACCCTGGAGAAGGTGGACAGTGCAGTTGGATCCCCACTGTCCCACACTGCAGCACCACCAGTTCTCTCTTTATTACCCAGTTTCTCCATTTGCTGCTGTTTGTTGTGCTGGTCCCTGGAAGGCAAACGGGTCACAATTCAAACATGCCCAGTGCCAAACACATGATATGTTGGTTTTAATGATTGTCTCTCTAAAGAGCTGAAAGTCATAACCATGAGCTGGAACAAGTGCAGGAGCCTGAAGGGAGCTGGGAATGGCCAGACAGGGAATGTGGCTCCCCCCAAGCCCCGTGTCTGAATTTCCACATAATTTTTCCACGCATTCATCTCTTGGGCAAGCTGAAGTTCTGCAGGTTTGGGTGTCTCTACAAAGCTGAATAATTGGAATTTTGGGCAAGGGCAGTTTGGTTGGCTGCAGCAGGCAAGATAGTATAAGAAACCTTTTTTTTATTATTGTTATATGAGAAGTACTCGCAGGATGTCATTTCCAAAAGATGAAATCTGGCCTGGGAAGAGCTACTGTTGAGAAGTGCTTCTCACTGTTCTGAAAGAAATTGGGTTTGATTTGTCTGAGTTATGAACCTTTGATAATCATATGCTCACCATAGACAATACATTTTTCTGCTAAACTCCCAGCTGTTTTCTATAATTTTCTCCCTCATCCAGACACACATTTCACAGGGAAAAACACAACTCCAGAAAAATCCTCTTCTTCTCTCAGTGCCATAATTGTCAGGAAGGTGCTTCCTTCCAGGCTTTGCAAAATACACTAAAATACAGGCTCACTAAATGAAGGTGGGCAGTACTATTTTCCCCCTCTGGAAAGTACCAATTTTTTTTCTGAAGTGTCTTTGGAGCAAAAGTTACACAGCTTGAAATTTAATTCCAACAACTTGGAAGATTTAGGTCGAATCCCTCATTTTGCTGGGGAACTTTAAATGAATCACCCAATCTCTTGACTTTTCCCTGGCCAAATAGAGCCAGGACTTTGCCTTTTCTTCCACCACTCCTTGCTTTTGCTTATTAAAATACAAAACATTCCAGATCCAGAAGATGCAGTTCTGGATGGTCCCTTTCTCTTGTATTGTGTTTGCAGTATCTGTCTGTGGAAGGACAAGCCATGACCACCCCAGCAGCATTTTACAGAGGGGGAAAAAATGTGGCTTTATCCAACATGTTGCTTTTGGTCAGATAAACAGTGATTTCCTGGCAAAATTACTGTTTGCATAAAGATTTACCCATCTCTCCTCTGGCTTACTTCAGGAGGCCACAGCTCAGCTCAGTGCAAGGAGGATGTGCTTATACAGATACTTGCAGAAAGGAAAGGTAAAGCAAAGAATCTGGAAATGTTTAATGTTGTCCACATATCAGCACTGTTCACTCTGTTCATCATAATCCCATTTTCTGCCTCAGACATGTCATTACTGCCCACCGGATTTGGGGAGATAGCAGCAGGAAATGAGCTGGAAAAACATCAGACAGTTTGGGTCTTTTTTAAAAAGTCATTAACACCTTTAATATATTTAATGAACTGTAAGCAGCTCTCAGAGTGGAGACGGATAAATTCACTCTGAGTATGACAGTTCAAGTGAGGCTCTGCAGAAAGGCAGGAGGAAAGTGGTGGGTTTGTTTGGGCTGGACTGGAGGGCAAGGAGAGCTGAGGGTGAACCCTGACCAGAGGCCCAAAGAAAAGCAGGGATATAAAAAAGCCAGGAGAGTGGTGTTCCTTCTCCCCAGGGCCTTCTGTAGGCAAATAGATGTGCAGGGTGGCTCCCATATGTGCTCCCCTTCCCCACCAACATTGCAGTGCTTGCAAAGGTGTTGTCCTGATGGAGCTACACCATCACCTGCCTGTTGTGCACTTCTGAGGGAGGTGCAGCATCACCTGCCCATTGTTCACACCCTGTGGAGACACATCATCACCTGCCTGTTGTGCAGGCTCAGCTGAGCCCACCCATGTTTGTTATTTGCAGTCTCCTGAAGAAAATTGGAACAGGGAGATGAAGCCAAGGCATTATCCCCAGGTTGAACCAAATTCCTCACTGCCCACAACGCTCCAAAGTTTCAACTATAAAACTCAACCCATTTTAGCCATTCTTAGGTTGGAGCAACACACTCCAGGAGAGTCCCTGCTGCAGGTTCATGCTGGCCAAAGCTCAGGCACTTCTGTTTTGGGACCACCAGTTACAACCTGCACACCATCCCAGACCTCTGGGAGCTGCACACAGGCTCTGCAACTGCCCTCTCCTGTCCTGGCTCCGACGACCTTATCTGATTGTGATAAAGCACTGGAGGTATTGTTGTTCTTATGTACCTGCTGTGCTGTCTGCACACCTTCCAGCCTATCTAATTTGCAGCACATCTCTCGTGTGGGAAGAGGTATTTATCCTTCTGACAGGCAGAGAGGGGCCAAGAGCCTTGTCCTAAGCATGGAGTTGAGTCTCTGAATTAACAGGGACTCAGCCCAGACCTGAACTGGTGCCCCAGCTCCTGGCACACACACCCTGCCTGCTGGCAGCTGCTGAAGCATTAGGCAGAGAGAGGAGAGCAATTTGTTTTGCAGGTTGCTTATTCATAAGGACCTTTTGGGTTTTGCAGTGCTTTATAATTCAGAATTGTCTGGGCTGTCATGTCTCCCGTCCTTTGGGTTCCCATGGGTGGCAGAGGTGGGAAACTGGGATGAAGAGGTGACACCAGGGGTGGCACAGGCTCACGAGGAGCAGTGCTGGGGGCTGCTCTGGGGCTTTGCTGCACAGCCCTGCTGGCAGTGAGCTCTGGCTCTGGTCAGGAACCCTGGGCTCCCTTCCAGGCCGAGGAAGGCTTACAGGATTTAATGGGCATAAGCTACAGTGCCACTTCCCTGCTCTCTTGACCCTTTCCAGCTTGACCCCATCAGCCTGGTTGGAATGTGTCACCTCCCCAGCTCGTCCCATGTGCTGCATCTCCTCTCCCATCCCAGTTCCTGCCCCTTGGGCACCTCAGGCTGATTCCTCCCTTCCCTGACCTACCTCCCCTTCCTCCTTTTCCCCATCCACCCTGCCAGTCTCAGTCCTCTCCTCCCTGGCTCTTTCCCTATCTCTGCATCAAGGCATTCTCTAGCACCCAGGTAGGGCAGCCCTGCCTCCTGCCTCACCTTTGTGCAGCTTCCCATCAGGACAGTGAAAAGCACGTGGCTGATGTAAGGCCTTGGCCACCATGCTCTGAATTTCAAGAGTCTCCTGCAAAGCATGAAAAATTGTCAAAAAATTTCCTACCAACATAATTCTCCCCATTCTCCCCCCCAAAACCAGCTGGGCTGCAGAGGCTGGAGGTGGTGGTGGGACAGTTGGAGGGGCACACACTCGCTGCTGAAAGTTTCAACCCAAACAATTAAATCCCAGAAAGAATTTCCAAAAGCGCCTAAGCAGGTTACATGCCTAATTCTCAGAGCCCAATGGGACTTGGACATCTAATCTTCTTAGCTGCTTTTGAAAATCTTTGCCAGGTGCCTGTTTGCATGTTTAGGTGCTCTAAAACCTTTGCAAGTCTGAGCTGTAGAGTGTGGTCAGTTTGGGTCAGAGCAGAATTGCAGCAAATCCCATCTGGAGACACTTATTTGGGCTTAAATCTGAGCTGGGCAACCAGCAGGGTCCCCAGCCCTGCTGAGGGACACCATATGTCCTTTGTCATTTTGCTTTATTCTGCTTTTGGCAGACTTATCATGGGGAAGGCAAAAAGGCAGAGCCTTCCCACGTCTGCCCCTGCCCAGAGAGCACCAGTTCTGTCAGATACCACAAAAAGAGGCTCAGCTGTCAAAAGCACTCACCATGCTGTGGTTTTATTTTTGGCAAATCTGGCCCATAATGAATATTGTTTTATGGGACTGGAGCTCCAAGCTGGGAGAAGCAAAGGCAAAGCCTCCAAGCAAGAGCATTGCCTTGTTGAAACTCGAGCAGAGCAGCTCTGTGTGTAACAGCAACACTTCTGTCCTTGCAGTGCTGCTGAAAATCAGACACTGTCCATGTAGTCTCTAACCACTGAGCTCCTGGCCAACACCTCTGATGGAAGGAGAAACATGGGCTTTTGGGAGGTTTGGAAAATCAGGCCACAAGTTCTGAGTCTGAAACACAGGCCTATGTGAAAGTCTTGGCTGTAGGACACCAAGGACAATCCCCAGCAGTCACTGGCACTGAGCAGAGGCAGATGCTCCAGCTGACAGCAGGAAAAGGAGGACTCAGAAGTGCCGTGTCCCAGCTCCTAAGTCACTTGAAACCTGTCCTTCCTCAAGAGATCAGCAGCAGTGCCTGCCAGCCCTGGGCTGCCCACGCTGCCACATCTACCAACCCCCAAGCCCAGAGGATCTCCCCCCCACCAGGACTCTGACCCTCCCCTTTATCTAACCCTACCCCACCCCCAAAAAGTGACCCCATTTTCTGAGGAATTATTTCCAGTGCAGTAATTGCAGGCTGGAAATTAGACCCCAGCCTTCAAAGAGCGGGCTCTGAAGTGCACATTAGCTCTCTGCCGGGATGAGCCACCGTACCAGTCCCTGCTCGTCTCCTGCCTGAAATTATGTTTGACTACAGGGCATGAAATGTTATTCATCCTTCCCCATCTCCCTCCCATTCGCTTCTATTCAGATTCAGCACCGAGTGGTAGCAGCAGCAGGTATATGAAAAGCATTTTCAGGTGTTCATGTGTCTTTTCTTCCCTTTTTTTTCCCCCCCAGTTCCCCTTTTATACATGAGAAAGCAGCATGAAAGGCAAAGCAAATGAGAATGGGAAAGAAAGTGTTGGATTTAAAGCAATCTGTTAACACGGGGGAGTTTATTATCCAGAAAGATGGGGCCGTGGTGTGTCAGACAGCACGGGGTGAGTGGCAGAGCAGCCCCAAGAGCCACCTCTCTGATGGCCCTGGTCAAGGCTGGCGTGGAAAGGGTGGTGCTGAGGCAGCTGATGGGCACGAGGTTAATTCTCATTTCACTCCCTGGCAGTAGCAATTTCACGGATCTCGTCATCTGTGGACAGTTGCAGAAAGGGGAGATCAGAAATGACAAATATCTACATTACCTTCAGAGATTAAAATGCCACCAAATGTTCTTTTAATATGAAACCGCTGGTGGTTCTGGGATTTGCTTTGTGCAGGAGACCATTTTCAGTTTGGGAGGGGTTTTTTTTTTGTATTTTAATTTTTTAAAGGACAAAACACACTGAGAAAAACACACAAAAAAAATGCAAAGGTAGCTGGATTTGAAGGCTACCATGAAAAGGAGATTGGATATCTAGGCTGGACATATCCCATCTGCATGGATAATTGATAATCATGTATTTTTCCCACCAGTCAAAAATAGAGTTAGTTTTAAATAGACAGAACTGGCTCTTGCCATTTTCTTGTCAGTGTTATCTCATTAGGATCAATACTTTTCTTTGCTTTTCTATAAGCCTGGGAAAATCAGGGGGATGGATTTCCTCTAACAGGATAAAATCCTTGCAAAGGACTTTGGAGAGGTGAGATAAGAAATTAACATTAAGCAACGTGATCGCTATCGTATGCAGGGGTTTTGCTTCTGAAACCCACCTGAAGCTTGTTTTCCAGCACATTTACATTTCGAACAGGCTGCAGCTCTTGCTGATTTGAAGCCGCAGGGTGTAAAAACCCCCCCAGGGTTTTGCTTTGCTGAGAATTGCCTGTCCCTGCACGTAGGAAATCCGGAGAGATGCCGACCTTGAGGCTCAGTCGGGACTGGATGGGACCGCGGGAAGAGGGGCAGGAGGGTGCAGAGGATGTGTAGATGTGATCGTGCTCAGGGCAAATTAAAGCTGAGCTGTACAAGGCTTTTATTTCATTTTCCCTGCTGAGGTGCAGTGGGGGAGGTCCCCCATGGAAGAGCCATCCCCACTCCTGTGTAACCAGAGGGTGGTTTGGGTTATTTTTCCTCCTGTCATTTCTTTCCTCCCCACATCCCTGCTCCTCCACAGCTGCCACCAGGTCTGGTTTTGTGCTGTAGGAGGAGGAGAAAGGGGAGTGAGGGAACCAGCACAGGGTCTGGACCAGGCCCTGGGGTGCAGAGCATCAGCAGAGGAGGAAGGTGAGGAAGAAGTGGCACAGTGAGCATCCCCTCACTGCCCTCCCCAGCCCTGGCTCTCCTGCAGCTCCCCGGTGTGTGCTGGTATTCACTGCTGGAGGCCGGGACACACCATAAATCAAAACCTTCCTGTGCCCTTTGATTAATGCCTGGGGAGGTGTGAGATGGCATTGCTGGTGTCCTCAGCCTGGGAGGGGGTGGCAGAGATGAATCTAGAGGGCTGCTGCAATTAGCATTTGGGGAGCAGTGTGGGTATGGCCAGGGCAGGAGAAAGGGGGATTGTCTCTCCTCCCCTGACACAGCAGCATCGTGCGGCTTGGGAAGGTGTGGGAAGCAACCTGGACCACATCTTTGGAGGTGTCCTGAGCAAGGAAAATGTAAGGAAATTAAAAGAGAAGAGACAGGGTGACTCTGCAGGCATTTAAGGAGAGTCCCTCTGGTTTGGCTCAGAGAGAAACCAGGAGATGGAAAATGTAATGGGAGGGTGATGGAAGCTGGCTGATGGGGGTGGGAGCTGACAGCTCAGTAGCAAATGAGACATGACAGAAAGGGGGGAGATAATTTAACAGGCTTGGCCTGATATTGTCCTTCATAGTCATGTCTTGATTTTCTCTTGCTTTAGATTTGTCAGATCTGATTTTACACAGATGAGGGGGGGGAATGGTCTGTACTGCATGTGCTGTGCAGAGGTGCCCGTGCAGCTGCCTGTTGCTCTTCCAAGCCACAAGCATGCAAGAAACATTTGGTTTTAAATGGCTGGAAGTATTTTTGTGTTGTTAAAATGACCTCTTCTTCACCATGTGCCTTCTCGAGAGCTGTTGTGCTATTTTTGCTCCAAATTTCAAAACAAATCCCACCCCCTAAGGCAGAAACCAAGAGCAGGAACCGTCAGGAGCTGTCAGCTTCACTGAACTGACTGAAAACTGAGATTTATGACAAAAGCCTTTGACTTTTGGTGTTCACCTCGAAGCAACAGGCTGCATAACCCCCTCCCCCTGAGGCTTGGCAGCTCCCCCACTGCAGGAGACATTCGTGGTGGAGCAAGGGGGAGGCCTGGGGGGGTTCACACTCTGCTTGAGCTTCCCACAGGCTCTTAAGCAGCCGTGTCTCCATGGCTTTGTCCCACAGCCCAGCCCACCAGGCTCCTGCATCCTGGTGGTGTCTTGAGGTTGAGGTATAAATCCGTTTATAAGGTTTTATATCCTTGTATAAGGTATAAATCCTGAGGTATAAATCCATGCCCTGGAAGCTGCTGAATACCAACTTTTCCAGCAGGAAGGGATGTCACGAGCTCCCCTTCATGACAGTACATCCCATCATGCTTGTCCACGAGGACCTCACAGACCTGGATAGGTGAACGGTGGTCCCCAAAGGCAGGTGCAGACCACAGTCCCCAGGGTTGGCACAGGATAGGTGCCCCTCTTCCAATTCCATATAAAATAAAATAAAAAATAATATATAGTATAAAATAATAACATAACAATAATAACAATAAATAAATAATAAAAAGCTGAACTGCTTTTAATTTTTAACCAAAGCAGCCACATAAAATAATTTCTTAAGCCCTTTGCCTATGGCAAATTCCTTAGAAGGACATAAAAGACAAGCTCTAATTTTCCTCTCTGGCCTTTTTTATGGCTGCTGCCTGGCACAGCTCCTAAGCCACAGGTTCCTGCAGCTTTGGAGGCTGATCGTTCCTCGGAAGGCGGGCAGGACATGCCCACAGCCTCCACAAAGCCAAAGGCAGGGCACTGCTGGCAGTCAGGACCTCTCAGGAAAGAGCTGCTGCTGGGAGAGGTTATAATTGCCATTTCCCTGCAGATATTTGCTTTAGTCTCTTCAGGCTGGGCTCCCCTGAGCTCCAGCTGGGACCCGAAGCCGCTGCCCAGGGCACGGCACCGCAGGCTGGGCACAGACCTGCAGGAGCTCTGATGGGGCACAGGCGGCTCCACAGCAATTTAAAAACCATTCCTGAAATCCCAACCTCCTGGCCTGAGCCAGATGGGGATTAGAAGGGGTTTGCCACAAAAAAAACCCCCAGAGGCATGTCCTGGTGGTGAATTTAGTGATCACAGAAGTGGCTAATTACAGGGAGGGGGTGAAGCCTGGCTCACAGCACATCCCGCAGTGCTGGGGGGACGAGGAGCCCTGACTGCTTCCCAGTGGCTTTGGGACACGCTGCTGGTGTGCTCTGGGTGACAGTCACAGCTGACTAGAGTACCAGGGGGTACTGAGGATGATGCCACACTGCCAATGAGCCACCCTGGTAGCTGGCACTGGGGGGACAACTCAGTAGCTGTGTCCAGGTCTGTCTCTGCGGAGCTCTGGCTGCGTCATTAGTCCAGTGGGGAGGTTGGCTTGGCCCTCCATGGAGAAGCTATGGAAAAATGTCTGTCCTTGCTTGGGTAAATCCCACCTCATCTTTCCCAAGCTATAGATGGGGTTGACCCTCCAGCCCCAGATTTGAGACACCCTCAGCTAGAGCTGAGGGGGCAGAGCATGTTCTGGGACAAAGAGGAGCCTCTTCCCCAAGACAGGGTGCCAGTGCTGTGCACAAATGTTCTATTTGGGAAACCTCCTGAACAACTTTAACTTGATCTTGACTTACCTCTCTGTGGTGGATGCTCTGTGTATGTTTAACACTGCAGAGACATAACAATTATAGGTTGTGCACGTGTACCAATTAATAACTGCTCCAGTAGAGCAGAGCTGGAGGGAGGGCAGGCAGGACCTCCAAAGCCATACCCAGACAGAGACAAAACCCATGCTGGAATAAACCCTGTTTGCTGGGCCTAGATCTGCACTAACCCTCATGCACTTTAAGCGGGGAGGAGATGCTGAGGCTCAGACTTTTTTCCCCAGGCACTCACTGCTTGCTGGGGAATTCCCCTGGGAGAAAGGAGCTCCGTGGTATCCACAGCAGGGATGGACATCACCAGCCAGCCCTGCCACATTTCCTCCCTGCTGTGGCAGCCCTGGTGCCACTCAGTTTAGTAGCAGCCTGGCCCAAGCTAAATTTTAATTGTACGTCTCTCTGATGCCCATTTAAACAGGCTGGGTAGGCTGCCCGAGGATCCAGCGCACGAGGAAGGTGAGATCTTTTCTTAAAAGGACATTGCCCAGTCATTTTTCACGACGCTTTGAACAGTTTTGCTGATTCTTTTATTTTTAATTGGTTCCCCTTGGAAAACTCGTGCTGAAATCTGTGTCCTTTCATCATTTTGTGCCGCCGTTGATGCCAGCAGTGCGCTCGGAACCGCGCAGGGCGTGCGAGGAGCTGGGGTCGCCTCGAACATCCTGCCCATAAACTAGGTCAGCGTCTGACAAAAGAGATTTTAGCTGGCACTGGCTCTGGGGCTGCCACGCCATTGCAAAACCCATGGGGCTGGTTATGGGGAGCTTTGATTGGAAGAGCCCCGTGGTAAAGGTTTTCCTCAGCCTGAGCAGCGTCGTTCGCCTCCAGAGGAGGGGGTGTGGGGTCAGGGGGGGTCTGCAGCCACCTCCCTGGACCAAAGCCTGACTTGAAGTGCACATGAAGGTTTGCTGTGTGGAAGGGAAGGGTAAAGCCAGAACTTTAGGGTAAAGCCTTTGGGTGTGGGGATTAGATGAGGCTGGAGCTGCTCTGCTGTGGGTGCTGGAGGTGGGACAGCAGCACCTTCCACCCACCACCCCCAGGAAGGGACCCTTCATCCCAGGGAAAGCCCTTGGGCAGCATTTTGGGGGTTGTATCACTGGGTCTTGTTACAGCTGGACTCCACCCAGCTCTGTTTGGGAAGTCCCTTACATGCACTGTCCTCTCAGCCATAGGGGCAGACCTGACCACTGCCCACAGGGCTGCCATCCTGCTTCTGGCTCCCACCATGACACCCCCAGCCTGGGACCTCCCACCATCCCCACCAAACCTTATTTGTGGCCTCAGGGCTACAGTTTACAGATTTCTGTACCCTGCCAGGCAGGAGGATTGCCCATGAGAGCAGCAGGAGTCTGGCACAGAAGGAGGGAGGGAGAACAGATGCAGGGTGACAGAAACCTAATTTTTAAAATTATTATTTAATTTTTTTTTATAAAACAATAATATGCAAAAATGCCTTATTTCCTTCACTTGTGGTCAGGTTAGTGCAATGTGGATGTGTGTGGCTTAGCAGTGATATTTTCATTACATGAGTAGGTGCAATGAGGCACCACCCACACTTTGGCACTGCTGCTCTCTCCTTTCTATGAAACACATCCATCAGAGCTGAGCTGAGCAGCTCTTTCCTGCCCATCCCAGCAGCACTTCTGTCATCCCCTTCCCCTCGTTGCTTCCCCTTTGCTTGATGTGTGTTCCTCAGACTTCTCCTCTTATTTAACCTGCAACCTTTTGAACATCCCTTTTCTTGGGCCAGTGGGTCCCCTGGGTTCACTGTAGCCTTGCCCTGGGGAGCACATCTGTAAGGGTTAGATGTGAAATGGGGTTTCAGGGTTTTGGAATTGAATCATAGAAATCCCAGAATGATTTGGGTTGGAAGAGACCTTCAAGATCATCTCGTTCAGCCCCCTGCCATGGGCAGGGACACCTTCCACTAGACAGTGTTGCTTCAAGTCCCATCCAGCCTGGTCTTGAACACCTCAAGGAATGGAGCATCCACATCTTCTCTGGGCAACCTTAATAAACATAATAAAACAATGGTGGAGGTCAGGAGAGGTCCAGTGGAGGGAACTGGGCAGTGCTGCCCAGTGTGGGCAGAGGCAGAGCAGAGCTGCTGTCCCACATCCTGCTTGGCTTCAGAGGGTGAGTGTGAGTGGTTGACATGAGGCTGTGCCAAGGTTCATCTTCTGGCAGCACAGCACTGCCTGTGTGACTGTGGGGAGGCTGGGGGGACACAGACCTTCACCCTCTGGGCAGGGCTGAGCCCACCCAACCCCTGCTTGGGCACCAGTGTTGTCACCACCTTTGGAAGCGGTTTTATACTCCTCGTATTGTATGTCTCTCATAATAATGTATTTAGTGGCTTTTTGGAGTCCAGTGAACGTTTAGGGAAGTTACAGATGTTTTTCAGCACAGGGGATGTTTTGGTGGGCAACAGGGGTGCTGGATCCATTAGTGCATCCAGGATGAGCCTTGCAATGCTGCTCAGAACTTGGGAATTAAACTGGGGTCGGATCCAGGGGCCTCAACACCAGCTGCTGTGACCAGGGACAGGTCTGGAGAGGCAGCAACAGGGAGCAGAGCACCCCCAGCACCTCTCAGCAGTGCTGGGAAGCAGGAACCCACTGAGGGAAGGTGCCCTGTGGGCATCACCTTGGCTATGCAGTGAGTGGGTGCCTGTGCCACTTGGGATCACAGCTGGCAGCTTGGAGTTGGAGGGAAGAGCAGCCTAAAAGGCAGCAAGCAAACAGAAATCCTCTGCACAGAGAACTGCCTCTGCCTCCACCCTCACTTTCCTGGTCTTGCTTCCCTCCCCAGTCCCCTTTGTCATAGCTCAACAGAAAGGGGACAATAAGACTTGTCATTTTTTCAACTGCTGTACCCACAAGCCCTCTTTGCTCCAGGCAGGAGCAGGTGATGGGTGTCCCAGTAGTAGCTCTGGAGCTGGCTGGGGATGGAGCCTGGAGCCAGAAACATCTCCGTGCCCCTCCACCTCCATTTTGCCTGCTACCGTAGACATGCCTTTAACTAGTCTTTAAAGATAATAAAAGGACTTACAAAGCTTAATATGAGTCAAAGTGTTTTCAAGAAATGTCAGCTGCCACATGTCTCTATTTAAATAGGGAAAGGGTTTTCTTTTTTCCCCCCCATCTGTAAAGCACAAAACCACACCGCTGCGTTAATTCATGAAAATGCCATGGAAAGTGGTGGTGAGGAGTAAAAAGGGAAAAATGACCAGGTCACCTCCACTGCCAAAGATGAGTGAAATGCTGAAAGGCTGAACAGAAAACGTGGTGTTTGAAGAGATTTGGTGCCTGATTTAACGCCTTCCTTCCCTCTGTAGTTCTTCTGCTATTGTGCCTCACAGGGTGTGCACTGGAGCAGAGGCACGGCCTCTGTCCCTGCACTCCAACCGGGCACGTCTGTGCCTTCATCAGAAAAAAAAATGCAAAAAATTATTTTTTTTTTCCTCTGGGTGACTGACATTTTGCTTTAATAGCCTTTATCTCCTGTCATTGTACAACAAATCTTGTGCCCAGCTCTGACCCGCCCTGTGGACCCTGCAGCCCCAGGGTGTTCCCCAGATCACAGGGCTCCCTCCAGTATGAGCCATGGGGTTTTCTTTGCATCTCCAAAGAGGGACACTGGGTGTTCCTTTGAGCAAGAAAACCCCCTCTCTGTGGCAGGAGAGGACCCTCAGTCCCCACCAGCCGTGTGCTCAGGAGTTGCTGTGCACACGCCATGCTGGGAGCCAGGATTTGGGAGCAGGGAGCCAGGAGCTGGGAGCCAGGAGCAGGGAGCCAGGAGCCTGCAGCCCTGGTGGCTGTTTGCACAGTGCAAATCTATTAACTGAGTTACTGCTGTAATTTCCTAATGGGATGGGGAGCGCTCAGGAAATGATAGAACTGTATAATTAAACCAAGTCTATCTGAGGATCTTCCATTACGCCACGGTAATTTTCTGGATCTCGGCATCCTTCTTTCCCTTTTTTAGAAGTCGGGGAGAAGGGAGATGTGTGTGTGCTGCTTTTCTCTTGAAGCCTTAGGTAGCGCACCTTTACGGTCATAAATCCCTGCTTATTTATGATCCAGGGAAGTTAACCTTCCAAATCAGATTATACAGATAATTCTATGCCTTGCCTTTACCTGGCTGGCAGGAAGGAGAGCTGCTAGGGAAGAGGCACGTATTCCAGCAGTGGAATATGTTGTGTATAGGAATTTAGCAACATCTTTCTGAGTAAACGGAGAGCTCTCCTTTGGGACTCACTGTTTTTTATTGCAGAAGCTATTAAAAAGCTATGAGAGCAGCAGGGATCAGGGCAGCAGGTTTTGTCTATTTGCAGAGGGTACTTAACCTGGTTATTTAGAGTCCAGTTGTAGATGTTCCTCTGTATTCCTGAACTGCAAAGAGTAAAAGCCACAGAGCAGTTTGCAAATTCTCCTTCCACGCTCCACTTCCAGGACTTGCAGTTCTCTGGCCGCTGCTCAGGGTTGAAACTCTGACATTGCTCAGACCTGCAGCAGCTCTGCCAATACCCGGTGTGATCAAACACTGTGAGACCCAGCAAAACGTGGCAGTAGATAGGCAATTTTCCCACTGAAGCAGGCAGGAGCCAAGATTTTAAGGACAAAGTCAGGCAGCCCAGGTTTTGCTCAAGAAAAAGCCGCACTGGAAGGCTCCAGGAGACTGACAATAGGTGCTGTGCACAAAACAGAGATGTCTCCTTCAGGGTTATTCTGGGCACATGCCCTTTGGTGATTGATGTTTGACACCTTCAATGCAAAGTTCCTCTTCACTGGGTCTTGTTTTTGACAATGCAGCCTTTCATTCTGGCGAGGCTCGCTCGGGGCGTGCGCCGACTTTGCCCATCCAGGCAGCTCAGAATAAAGCTGTGGTCACAAAGCACTGAGGAAAATGCATCTGCACTGGAAAAAACCCCACCTTTGCCTGGTCTTTAGAGTTAGACTGATCTCCAGACTCCTGCAATAACACAGCCTCACTGGGAATATCAGCTTTTCTTAAATCCTTTTTCGATTTACAATGTTATTGCTGGAACAAGGTAAACAGTTACTTAATGCAAACAGATATTTTATGACAAGGAGGGATCTGAGACGCAAAACTTGGGCTCGTAAGAAAGCGAAACATCTCCAGAGTTGCACAGAATTTGATTCAAGGCTCCCAGGGTTATAATGGGACAAGAAGAATGGCAGATTTGCATGCCCCTTCTTTTCTTTCAATCCAGTATTTCTTTATTTTGATGCAAATAAGCGATCCGTGACCGAGCGGCTGCTGGAGCGCGGCTTGCTGAGACCTGTGCAAGGGCTCTGCACATCTCACTGGCAGCTGGCAGAGTCCTTTATTATCCCATAACTGTTCCATCAACATCCTGCACCTTTTTCTTCTCTTCCTTTGAAAACTTTGGCTGTCCTTCCAATTAAATGTCTCTGTTCTAGCACCAGCATCCCTTGCTAGTACCAGACTCAGCGCACTCATGTGAAAGGTGAAAGCTGCAATGTCCTTTCTGAGGAGATATTGGGCACACTGGCATTTTGGGGTGAATTTCCCCCTCTCTGCCCTCTGTTAAGACATGTTGGAACACAAGTAGAAATGCAGAACCTGGTCTCTACCTTAACACAGAGACCTATAGAGCAACTACCCGGCAGGTAAGACATGCAAATCTGAATCTATGGTCTTCATTACAGCCTAATAACATTGGCTAAGGGTGGCAGATTTCCTCATACAGCCTCTAATAGTCAGTTCTGGAAAATAATAGATCCTGATACCTGGGATTTCCTGGGCAGAGGCTGCAACCTGCCAGTTTTACTGTGGAGACAGTCCAACCCCCAGCAATCGGTTTAAGTCCAATAAATTAGTTCCTCTAGTGACTTAAGAGCCATTGGGATGTGGATCTCCAGAGATAATCATAGAATCATTTAGGTTGGAAAGGATCTTTCGTATCATCAAGCCCAACCATTAACCCAGCACTGCCAAGGCCACCACTAGCCCATGTCCCCCTGTGCCACATCTATACATCTTTTTAATCCTTCCAGGGATTGTGACTCCACCACTTCCCTGGGTAAGCGTATAGCATGTGGCAGGGAAAGATGGGAGTCTGACAAAAGCACTTTCTCCTTACATAAAAAGAGCATCACTAGCACTAGGAAGGTTGGGAAAAGGAATATGAAAACCCCCCAAACACACAGAAGTCTGTGAGATCTCTGGAATCCCACAGCTGCTTCAGGCCTCACTGAGGTGCCAAGGACTCTGCAAAGGCAACATTCAGGCAAGCAGGATGTTATTCTGCATTCTTATCAGAGCATTCAGAGGTTTGTATTCCCACATTATTGGCATCCTGGGACTACAGATTACAGAGCTATAAATTATTACCATTAACTGTCCTATCAGTGACTGAAGTGCCCAACTGGAGACAACACAGCACAGTCAGGCACTACAGGACCCAGGACCTGTTCATCCAATGTAACAGACGAGCAACTGGACCCATCCAATCACTTGGATTAATGTAGCAATAGTGTAAGCAGAGATTTTGAAACAAAGACTTCTGGTCTTTCAGCCAGCTCAGGGTTTCCTGCAGCAAAGGGTACGAGCTGGAGGTTTGGTGGTGGTAGAACTTGTGTAAAGGGGCACCTTCTCCACTGTTCAGGTGCCCATGGATTCACCTGCTGCTGTATTTTTAGGGATGTGTTGTGGACTCTGTAAGAGGAAAAAAAAAATCTGTGCTTGCCCATGGTTACTCTGAAAAGAGACTGCAGGTGCTTATGGCCTTTGAGCAAAATCCCCTCCTCCCTATATATCTTCAAATTTTGCTTGTGTTAGGAAGTAATGAGTGCAATCCGTGTTGCAGCCTGACCCCTCCATCAGGAGTATCTATTGCATGGACTTTATTAGGCTGTCGGGCAGAAATGAGGTTAGGGAGGCTGGTCAAGAGGTGATGTGCTCCTTCATTTATAAATGCCCATAGCAGGGTGTCCTGGGAAGTGCAGATCCGGTCTGCAATTGCTCCAAGGACAGAAGCGAGGTAGAAATGAACAAATCAGCTATGAAAATTATACCCTTGCCTTTCCACTTAGGAAAACATTATCTGTGCACCCTGGTAGAGGTCTGGATAATGATAAATGGGTACTAATGGAAAGCACTAAGTAGATCTGCCAGTCATGGTACTTATTACCCGCTCCTTACCCAGCCTGAGGCACGAGCTTTGGGCGATGGGGGGATCTTCGTCCTCCTCATCACCTGTAGAAGGAAAATGAGAGCCATATGTGGGCATGATGCTCTTTGAGCCAAGGCCACCTCTCATTCCCAGAGAGCTCCTGACACCACGGATTTTGCAACCTGCATTTTGGGTGCAGCTCACCTAACTGCAATTAAACTTTTCAATAAGTAAAAGCTTATAACCAGCAGCGGAAAAACAGTGTCTTTGGCATTTGCTCTCACCACTGTGTGTGTCTGTGTCTTTGCAACTCAGCCTGGCTGGAGTTTTGGTTCCCTTTCTTCGCATGACTACAGCAGCACCTTGCTGCAAATTAATCTATTTTAGTGCTTTATTTTCTTCCTGGAGACATTTTCAACATCAAAACAAACCTCGTGTGTGGGTAAGGGTGCAATGAAGAGTGAGTTCTCTCAGCTGACCTTCACTGTGAGCAGAAGCAGGGCTGGAGCAGAAAAGGCCTGAATTTTGGCACAGTTTTGATGCAAGTCTGCATCGCTTTTCAGGTGGGATTAGGCAAACCAGTCCCTCCAATCTTCAGGCCAGGTTGTAACTCATTGAAAAAAAAAAAAAAGACCAGTTTATTTTTAACTTTCTCTTCACTAAATATGCAAACCCCATTCTTTTAACAATTAGTCTCAAACATATTTTTTCTCTTCCCAACTGTTATTCCTTATCTTAGTTGTCTCCCTCTGTTTATGGTGCCTCTTATATCAGGCATTAATGTATTTCTTAAAGGCAATCTCTAAATACCCAGGTTGATTTTGGAAAAGGGAAGATACTGTTGGTCTTTTCTAAATAATTTGTTTTGAGGGAGTCTTGGAGGAAAGGTTTTATGTATTTATTAGGAAAATGCAATAACACTTTAATGAGAAAATACAGCGCTAAATATACATCACATATATTTATTTCTCAGAAAACTCATATTGTTCAGTCTTTGGGTGAAAGCCAAGCACTTGTAATAGTTACCTGACATGATGCAGCCCCGTGACAGAAAGTCTAATGAAGACTTTCTTGATAGGAATGTAATTGTAAAGAAAAAAAATGATTAAAAAAATTGGTTCCAGTGCTCTGTGATCCAAGAGTTCATTTGTTTCCTCATTCATGCACTAAACAAGTCCCTAATTAATCTTGAACCTCGGAGAAAGGAGACTAGATTGGCATCTTCTGAATATGAACGTACTTCTCATTTTGGGAAGTTTGAAGAGGCTCTTAAGCATTCTCTTTTAATGGTATTTTTGCAAGGGTTTAAAGTGGCTTCATTAGCCTGCCAAAGCCACTAATTGCATTACCATATTTTTAAACTTCGGAGATTCCTTTTTAAAAAGAAGAAAAAAAAATTAGATTAATTTGCCGGTTGAAACCAACTGAAGTGCTCAGTGACTGTCACGGTCCTCAACTGGAACCAGTGTGGCACCGAGCAGTGAGTGCTGCTGGGGCTGCCCCCAGAGGTGCCACCACTGCCAGTCCCACCCACTGGCTCCTGGGTAATTTGGGCAGTGGGATCTCTCACCTGGACACAGCTCTGCTGATGCAAACCTGCCTGAATTTCTCAGTGCCGGAGCTGGACAGGAGCAAATCCTTGTGCAGGGCCAAAGCTGTGCTGGATCATTGGCTTTGGCTGTTTGGGTTAGAAATGCAGAACTGACAGATCTCTCCAACATGAGCTATGGTTGGGAAATGAAGTGCTGATTGCATTTTGAGCAGCTCTTCACCATCAACAGGGGATCTTTAGCAAAACAACCCCATCTCTGGGGATGCAGCCTGGGGGTTCAGCTCGGTGCTCACCCTTCCAAAACCCTTCCATGTCCAGTGGGCAAAACCCACTGTAATCCCAGGCCTTTTGGAGGAAAAGTGGCGGTGCTGATTAACTCCAGCTCCTCCATTCCTCTGTGCTGTGAAGTGTGAAAGGGATGGAGTCAAAGCCTCAGATGGAAAGTGCCAGCCAAGTTCAAAGTGTGGCTGTGTTAGTCCAGCTGTTCTTATTACAGTAAATAGGCACCTGAACTGTAATGAGGTCACTTCCCTGGATCTTGCTTGTGTTCGGCCCCAGGTGGCTTATCTAAGGTAATATGAATAATACGAACAAGATAAGATAAGGCTGTTAGCCCCAAACAATATTATCAGCCTGTGATTTTAGCTGCCTACCTACTCCATCCTGACAGCCAGGGATAAAAGAAAACCTAAAACTCCAGCCTTGGAGACTTACAAAAGCCTTGTTAAAAACCATACGAGAGCTCCAAGAAGAAATATTACCCAGGCTGGGGGAAGGGGGTGGAGGAGAATCAAGGGCACCAAGAAGAAAATACAGCTCACGGTTGAGGGAGTTGGTGGTTTGTTTTTTTTTTTTCCCTCCTCCTTTGCAAATGTGTTCTTGCTCATTTCATTGTGAGCACCACGATATATTATCAGCTTTCACGGAAGTGAAGAGTCGTCGAGGTTTCATTAGTTATGTTTATGCCAATAGAAATAAATCTCCGCAGTCATCAGAACAGGCTTGTTCACACTCCCGGCCCCGACGAGGGAATTTCACTGGCCACATCCCTGTTGTGCTGGTGGAGCAGATACAGTTTGAGATATACTTTGGCCTTATTGATTTGAAGGCTTCTTCATTACTTCTCCAACACTGCAGATCAATAGCCGTGCCTAGAGCAGCATAATAGATTTTTTTAAAAAATCAATTAAACAGAATATTTTTAACAGAGCCTGAGTGTGAAATTCTGTTGCATTTTGATATGTGTGGTTTAAGCTTTGTTGCATTTACCTGCAGAGCCATATGCCTTGCAAAGGAATGGGAGTCTTTGTTTGAGCACCCATGTACTGAGGTGTTTAGCCTTCAGAGGAGGAGGAATGGCTCAAGATTAGAAATAAGAACCACCCAGCTTTTCTCCTTTGAAACCCATATTCATCACTGCAGCCTTGCTAGAAAGTGAAATAATGTTTGTGGTCTTGGCTCAATCCTCAGTGGACAATAATTCAGTTAAAATGCATCAAAATCTGTCATGCTTTTTCCTTGCTCCATGTCTCTGAACACAAGGAGATGAGCTCCCCTTAAATTAGCTTTCATGCTCGAAGGGTTTCCTTGTGCATGCAGAGCCTGATCCTGTCCCTGCTGGGCCCAGTGACAAATTCCCTATTGATTTTGGTGGCCTGGGACTGGGGTCAGGCAGCAGTGTGGCTGAGGGCAGCCTCGGGTCCTGGAGCTGTGAAAAGCAGCTGCTCCTGTCCTGGGGTCCTGTGGGACTGGATAGCTGTTGTCCTGGCCCTGGAGCTGGCTGGGAATCTTCTGTGTCAGATTTTGGCAGCAGTGCAAGTGGTTAATGTGGTATAACAGAGGCAGGTAAACCCCCACGGCAAGGACAACACTTATATTTCAGAAGCTTTTTCCCCGGTGGAAGGATGCAATGAAGGATTCTGGTGATGTTCTGCATGGTGATGCTCAGTGAGACCTTTCTCCAGTCACCTGGTTCCCCAGATGGGATCACTTAAGGTCATCCTACAGGAAGCCAAAACCAAATTTCCCCATCTTTATTCCTCTTTCTCCCTCCTTCCCACCTCCTCCAACTCCTTACCAGCTACTCTGGGCTGCCTCATCCAATGGCCACTCTCCCACCATTTCTTCCCAAGCCCTGGGTTCAGTTGTTTCTTTGAATAATTATTTGCCTGGCAAATGACACAGGTGGGTATTTTGAGAACCTGCTTTGTCACGTCCCAGCACAGCAGCTGCAGCCACGTTGGGTTGGGTTGGGCTGGGCTGGGGCATTTTTGCCTTGCAAAGTGCAAGTATTTGTGCACACAACCCCCAGTGCACCTGGACCTGCAAACTGTGAGGGTTTTGACCCAAATTAGGTGTGCACATTGTGGGCCCAGTGCACCAAAGCCTTATGGCAGAGGTGCAGATCCCTTCCCAATGCCTGAGTTCATCAGCAAGCCCCTTTCCCAGAGAGATGCTCTCCCAGGGGATGATTTGGAGGAGACAGACTGCTCTGCATCACTATTCTAGGAACAGCTATTTGGCCAGGGAGGGAGCTGAGAGAGGCTCACTGGATACAGCCAACTCATCAGATGTCTGCAGCTGGGAGGTCTGGAAACCTCCTAGTTTTCTTCTTTCTGTCATCCACGTGTGTGGGGGACGTGAGAACTGCTTCCAGAAAGCCATGACTTCCCTCTGCTCCCCTCTATTTATGCTTAAACATCTCGTGCAATCCAAAGAGTTTAAAAACATGAAGCCTGGAATGGGAAGAGGAGCGAGGCAGAGCCTGGCATTGCTGAGCACACAGATTGGAGCCCACCCAGCCCATCATACCCCTGTCAGCTCAAGCTTAAAGCCAAGTGGGGTGTTTTCTGTGTGGATGGGAACTGGGGAAGAGGCAACAGTTCCAGAGAGCCCACAGGTCTGCCTGGAGCAGTGGTGGTGAGCTGGGGGCCACAGGGAGGGCTGGGCTGGGGGATCCCAGCCACGGGTGGGCTGTGCCAGTGGAGCAGGTCGAGGCAGCAGTGCTCACACACGTGCTCCATTCATTCATTTTTCATGCCTCATTTTCAGGCCTGCCTGATTTATGAACCTCATTCTTCCTTCCCCTTGGTTTAAATTTATCTTCGGAAAACAAAGCCAGGGTTTAGAGCAGACCCTCCCTTCCCTTGAGACAGAGGAGCCTGAGTTGGTTTAAGGCCACCAGCTTTAACCAGGGCATGAGTGCTGTCCTGGGGACCCAGGAGCCTCTTGGGTGAGCAGCTGTCCCCACAAGTGATGATCTCCCTGCTCCAGGTCCTGCCTTCACACTGAGGCCCATCCAGTCCTTGGCAGGAGCCAAGACAGCAGAAAGCCACCCCATTTGCCAGCAGCTGGGTTTACTTGGGAAGCACCAGAGCTGAAATCTGGAGTGGACTTGGAAACCAGAGGAGGAAAGGCAGTGGGGAACATGAAGACAAAGAGAGTGGCTGGATATTATGGGGATGGAAGGTTTCCTGCCCCAGCTGTGACACTGGTGCCTCTGGCTGGTCCTCCTGGCCCTCACTAACCCAGCCAGGACCATCACAGGGGCTGCTCCAGCCCTTCTCTCCCACAGCCATCAGGGCAGCTCCAATTCCATGTTTGTGGCAGCAGCCTGCTTGGATGTCCTGCACTGACACAGCTCCTCTGGAATTGTCCCATCTCCCCGTGGATTGGGAACAGGCACAAATTATCCACCTTTATCTCTCATGTGTTCCACATAGACAGCAGAGTGATGAGACTAATTGCTCTGATTTGGAAGGAACACACAGCCCATGGAGCTGGGATAGGACTTCCAGTCAGTCTGCTGTGGTGGCATCACTGGAGCTGAGCTGTCCCCTGGCAGTCAGGCACGTGGCCTTCACCCAGGGTTTGCTTTTTCCACCCAACAGGACTGAGGTGGGTCTCTGGCCCTTCCAAGGGGCACCACGATCATGCCATATCCTTCTCCACTGCAAGCTGCCAAGGTGTAAAACCTGGGGACAGCAATTCCCACAGTGGCTCTGCCCTGGCACAGGTCCTGGCGTGTCCGTGGATCCTCCACTGGGTAGCACTGACCTTCCCCAGCGTTGGCAGCGCCAGCGCTGTGGATAATTACTCAGAGGGCTAAGAAGAGACTTTGTTATTAGGAAGCTTTTTTTTTTTCCCAGTTATCTTTCAGCTAATTTCCCCCCAGTTCTTAATTTGCGCCTGGCTCCTCCGAGTCGTTTCAGATCTGTCAAGTGCTCTCCGTGAAATGCTTGTTTTTGTTTGACTAACACGTTCTGGGGGAGGGGGACGGCGGTGCTTTGGAAGAGCCGGTCTGTTTGCTTTGGTGATAGCAGTGATATTTGGGAGAGACAGATGGAAGGCACTTTTTATTTTCTGCAGACACTTTATGATCCAAGCTGCTCATATTGTATAAGAGAGGCCAGATGCCTTGTTAATTCATAGACATGTTTACAGCATGGAGCTTCTAATAGGTGAATATGAATACTAAATAGTGATTAGTGCTTGTCTGACAGACGTCTCCCTCCTGACTGAAATTGGATCTAAGTTTGACCTTTGGTGAGGGAGGAAGGTATTCTGGTATATTATAAGCCTGTTTTTTTTATAAATATCTCTTTTCTGCTTGTAGAAAGACAAATCCTTTTCAGGCAAATCCTTTTTCTTCCCACTGAAGGATGTATTTGCCCTAAAGACACGCCAGCCTGCCAAACTGAGCTGTGCCCCCTGTCCCCGTGTCACTGTGGAAACGAGGGGGAACCCCCAGCTGGGCACTGGGAAACTGTGTGTTAAGTGGGGAGCGTGAGATGATGGTGGTTTAGTGCCCAGGAGAAGGATGGCATTTTGTCTTTCTGAGAGGGTGTGAGGAGCACCATGGCTTTCCCCCTGCATCACCAGGCTTTTCTGGGATGCTCCTGGCTGGACAACAGCTGGTGCAACCCGTGGGTGTCTGTGCACCCTGTGTAGGAGGAGAGGTTTGTGTCTTGGGGTCCTGACACCAAACCAAACACACAGCATGTAAGAACTATAGAAGTGAGAAGGGCAATAGGGAGAGAAAAAAATTAGTCAAGAGACTTAATTTATTAATAATTCCCAGCACTGCTGGTGAAAAGGGGCCACCAGCTCTTTCAGAGGATGCACCAGGGTGCCAGGCCCCTGCTCATCCCATGGAGCTTTGCACCACCTCCCTGCAGGACCCAGAGCTATCATGTACATGGAAAACCTTTCTAGGAGCAGCACCAATATACATTTAACTGTTCTTCATGTGGTATAACACCTGAATACAAAAGGGTGACCATCACCCCGGGGTGCTCAGGTCCATGGCCAGGCTGCTCTGGAGGTGGCAGAGGTGTGTGTTTGGGAGGATTTGTGGAAGCGAAAGTGAGGAAAGCAGAAGCAGGTTTCAAAAGTAGATTTTGTGGTTGTTTTTTTTTTTTTTTTTTTTTTGCAAACTGCTCTTTAAAGATAAGAAAGCCCAGACTTCTCATCTTTCCTTAAGGCATCACTCCCATTTGAAGAATTGCAGCCTGCCTTTGGGAGGAGTGCAAAGCTGAGGGGGAGCTGCAAGGGGAGGTTGGCTGTCAGCAAGGTCCCCACACTCTGGGGTTGTGTCACTTCTCCCTGGGGATTGTGTCACTGGCACCAAACCCACAGGACCTGGGAAACAGGGCAGGGCACCCACACAGCCCCCGGAGAGCCCCAGGTGACCTGTCCAGCTGCAGCAAGTCCAAGGCACCCCAGGAGCATCCCCCTGATCCCACGGTCCCTCTTATGGGCACCAGGCATTTCCCAGTCTGCTTTGGCTGGGAGAACTTTGTGATGCTCAGAAACTGGTGGGGCTTTGGGAAGAAGTGAGAGTGCTGAGGGAAAGCTGAGTGTGTAATAGTCCAGCTTTCAGCCTTTTTGGCCATGCTAAGCAGTCATAGTGAGGGGCACTCCAGCATCATCGACTGTGCACACCCAGACAGAGAGATGGCCCTGAGCCAGCAGGAGGGTGGAGGCAGCCAGAGTGTGGAGAAAGGGAAGAGGGGTCAGGCCCTACATTTCCAACCAGGCTTCCCACCCCCAGCCAGGCTTCCCAGCCCCAGCCTGGCTCCCTAGGGTTGCAAGGCAGCAGCACATATCTCTCTGCATTATCAGAGCATCCTTTCACACATGCAAAATCATCTGATGGCCATCCAAGGCACTATTAGGGTTACTTTGGGTTCAAGGGACAGTGCATGAGTTATCACCCAGGAATCACCCCATTAAGCTGAGTGGAGCTGCACCCAGGGTAAGGGAGATGGAGCTCAGCCCCACACCCCCAGTGCTCACCCCGCTCCAGCCCTTCCCAGCACACAGCAGTTCCCAGATGGGGCTGCACATCATTTTCCAAGCTTTGGAGGTTCTGGTGGTGACAGGCACCCAGCTCCCACCAGCTGTGCTGGAGAGCAAAGGGCCTGACTCCTGTCACAGCCCCACTGACTTGGAGCCTGACAGAGCTACTGGTTCCTCAGGAGATGCAGACCCAGCCTGCTGCCTGTGATCACGGCTGGGTGCAGAGCTCGGCTAGACTTGCTTTTATCCCTTTCCTTTTCACTTCATCCTTAAAATTAGATGTTAAGTTTATTCCCCAATTAGACCAGGAAAGGATAAAAATGTTTGGTTTGGGGGATTTTTATTTTTATTTTTTTCTTTTAAAGGCTTGCTCTTGCTGTGAATTTATTGGGTATTGCTGACTGCAGAGGAAATCCTGTGGTTTTTGCTTTTCCTGCTTGTTGTTCAGATGTGAAGGTGCAGAGGATGCCTCAAGCCTTGAGTGAGCTCAGCTCTCACACAAGGCAAAGAGAGCACAAGCGACTGAGCAAAATCAGCCCACAACTCTCCTTTCTGATCTCAGCCTCCCCTCTGCTTGGACTGGAAGCTGAAGCAGGAATGTGGTTTTGGCAAACAACCTCAAAAAGTAAATTGCTTGCTCTGTGGACCGAAAAACACACTCTTTCTCCTCTAACCACTGCCTCTCTGCAGGGAAACAAGCCAATAAATGAACAAGAAAAGAGACCTGGCCTCTAGAGCTTAGCAAAGCAGGAAGGCTGTGGGTCATGGGTGGTATTCCCACAGGTCAGGGGGCTGATACTCCAGCCCTGCTCTCACCCTAGAGCCAGCCTCTGCTGCTGGAGAGGAGGAGAAAAGGGATTTACTGCATAAAACACCATTAAGGACTTTGCTTTAGGTACCAGCTGAGTGCACTTTGGTGGCCATAAACCAAATGATGTGTGTATATTATGTGTGTATGTTTGTATGTATCTATACAACATGTTGTTAGATGTTCTTTCCAGGCAGATCCCACCTCATTCCAGGGGGAAGGGAGGCAACAAAGCCACAGCATTTTGCACTGACATTAGTGCCTTCCCCAGACCAGCTTCCCTTAGGCATTTGCCTGTGCTGGTGCAGGGCTGGTGCTGACAGCCCAGGCAGGTTCCCCAGGGTGCTGCCTGCTCTCACCACTGGAGTTGCTTTGGGTCCAGCCTGCATCCCTTCCCAAAATGATGGTCTAGCAAATTCTGGCACCGGGTCCCTCGTGTGCCTTAGGCTGGACAGGACAAGGGGACTGTGGCTCTGGGGCAGAGGTGGCAGTGGGGCTGGAGGTCTCCCCTGGGACACAGAAGGTCAGAGCTGTTTCTGGGGCAGAGGCTGGCTCTGGCTAATGCTGGTTCTAACCTCCAGCACAGTTTTTGTGTGAGCTCTTTTCTCATGGCACGGCATCGCTGCTCTCTGCTTGCACGTATTTAAACCCCTCCAGGTCAGCAGGGAGGAGAAATGTCCTCTGTGCTACCAAAGCACAAAGTGACTCCTGCATTCTGTGCCTGTGACACTTCCACAGGGGCCCTGGCTGCCCTGCAGGGCTTTGGCTCTCAACTCCACCAGAAAAAATGATGGTGTTTGGAGCTGGGATTTTGGCTCAGGCCCATCTTGAGCAATATTGTTTCTCTTGTTTTTGAAACCATAATGCACTGCACTTGGTGGTGATGTCAGGTACTTGTGGGTTGTAATTACTGTGTAACCCAGCAGCCTGGAGAGGGATGTCTCAGGAGGGGCAGCCTGAGGGGAAGAAAAGTTAGTCCTTTATGAAATGCAGATGTTTTTAAAGAGCTGCAATTAACTGGACTCGATGCAGAGTATTGCAGATATAAAAGTTAAACAGGCTTGTATTTTTAAATGTCTTCTGTGTATTTCAAGAGGTCACTCAGGTCTGTAGTGCAGGATTTCAGTCCTATCTGTGCTGACCCCAGCATCGCTCTCTTGCTTCGGGTTCTGATCTTATCGTGGTGCTTTTTCTTCTCCATCCAAAAACTGAGGAGCACCTAAACTCTGTGTGCAGGGCTGTGACCCTTTGCTCCATCCCTTAGCACAGCACAGGCTGGAAACTGGCTTCAGGACGATGCAGAGAATGAGGCAAGATGGGCAGCACTGAAAAGAAAAACAAAACCCCCCAGCGCTCGCAGCTGAATAGAGCGAGCTCTCCAACCCCAAGTTATGAATTTTGTCAATGAAATTAGCCAACAATGTTTGGGAAAGAATAAAAATAAAGCAGTGAGGGCTCAAAGAAAAACCCAGCAGAGCCCGGGAGTGAATGGGGGCTTTGTTCGGGCTCCGGGCCCTTCAATAGGCAGCCTGAAAGCCTGTGAGTCACGGCGCTGCTGGCCAGGCGCGGGGCCTCCCGGAACGGCCGGGGGGAAAATCCACCCCTCTCCCACTTCACAGGCTGACCAGCGACAGAATAAAGTTAATTTACTGTTAAAGTTAATTTGTTGGGTGAGAGGAGGAAACGAGGAGCATGTTATAATAAACGCAGCAGCAGAGAGGCTGCGGGAAGAGGGTCTGAGCGAGGGCTGCCCCTTGCCCCCCAGATAACGGGGTCTGTTGTGGCTTTGGGTGTCAGAGTGCATGTGATCCCAGTAACACTCTCTGCAGGGGGAAACCGCCTTTACATAGGAAATCCCTGGTACAGCAGCAAGGTGATGCTGGAGATGGGGATGCACATGAGCCCAGCCACATCTGTGGCTGTGATTCCCAGGGCCAGCACCGAGCCTGGCATTGGAGATCCAGATCTGTGTTGGTGTGGGCTGGCTGTGAGCCATATTTTGGTGGCTGTAGTGCAGGCGGGGCAGGCAGCACCTCAGGTCACACCAGGTGTGTTTGGCACACAGAGGTGGGCTCTGCAGGGCTGTGCAAAGCGGCGCATTCCTGGGATGTGATTTCACCCCTGGCCACACACTCAAAGCTTTGGAGAACTGGGAAGTGCTCGCTGTGCCCTGCACACACCCGTGAGGGTAAGGGGGAAGCACGGAGCGAGGGAACAGGTTACATGGAGGGGGGGAACAGGTACCATTTTGTGCCAAACCAGTGCTGTACGTAACGCGGGGGTTTGCACGCGCAGAGCCCCGTGCGTGGCTTGGTGGGAGTAGCTGCCGTTCCCAAACAAAGGGCTCCTTTCTTCCCGGCAACCCGAGGTAGCTGGTGTGAGCTGAACACAACCTGCCTCCAGCCTTTGTTCTGCAGTACCTAACTCACCCCGTACTTGGAATCAGACAGCAAAATGATGGTCCATCTCCACGGGGCTCGGAGGAGCTGCCTTTGCTTTGTCCCACCACTCCATCCGTGACCCTTCCCGCAGGCAGGGACGTCCCAGCTGAGGGTGATGGTTGTGCAGGGTGAAGGATTCCCTGCCTGGCACTGACTCAGCACACTGGGAGTTGTACAAGTGCCTGCCCCCCCGTCCAGCCCCCGGGCACGCCGCCACGCTGCAGTGGTTTCAGACAGGCACGGGAATTAGGGCATTGCTGGGGCCATCCGGCTGGAGCAGGGGGGAGCACGGCAGGGCCCTGCAAGGTGGAATGAGCTGGTGTCACGAGCCAGTGCCATGAACTGGTGTGGATGTCCATCCTGGACAGGGCTCTCCTGCAGCCCAGAGCGCAGATGCTGGGTCATATCACCTCCCTCGCCACATCAGCCAGTATCTAATGAGGCAGAGAGGCACCAAGACTGCTTCTGGATTACACATCATTTGGAAGGAAAATTTAATGGTTTGTTACAACATTTTAAAATCTGGGTTAAGCCCAGAAATGGCACAGCAGAGGTAACCACCAGGCAGCAACAAAACGGTACCATCTCCCCTTCCCAGCTGCACGGGGCCATGTTGTGTGACCAAAGTAATCCTCCTTTCTGCTCACTTCACCTTTCCGGATTTATCATTTTAATGTTCTCTGGGCCACCAAGCCCCACAGCTGTAAATTAATTTTTAAAGTAATACAGGTCTTAAAACTTCCATCTGCTTTAATGAGCTTGGGGGAATCCTGTTGTATTAAAAAACATGCATGCAATTATTTTTCCATCTTGGGTTTCGCCAGCTCCCAGCACCACCCGGGCGGTGACATCTTCTTCCCCTCTCCAAAGTGTTTTCTTGTGATAATGTGGCATTGTATCCTGATGGTGTGTGTTTTGCCAACACGTGGGCAAGGCTAGAGAGGACTTCTCTGAGGACGAAGCAGTATCATTAGCAGGTCCCTCGGTGGCTTCCCAGTCACCTTTCCATTAATCCAGTTCTGCATCACAGAATTACGAAGCGGCTAATGAACAGCTCCAGCGCCGGGAGCCTGGAGGTACCGCATTAACCGGACGTCTCTTTGAACTGCCTGATTTCTGGTGGGAAAACTTCATGGAGAAACGAGATTGTGTTTGTTTTCACAGCCTTCTGCATCTGTTTTTAAATATTTGCTCACAGTAGTTCTGGTGGGTTTTTTTTTTTTTCTTTCTTTCTTTTTTTTTTTTTATTAGCAATTAGCCTAATAAGGCACCTTTTCATTGCTTTGCATGTAGATTAACCACTTCAGAGAGTACAAAATAAACATTTTGCAATGCATGCATGTATCTTCTGGAAGAGATGAGTAACTTGCTTCCGCTGAGACAAAGTCCTCCTAACATCAGGGTTTTGCTCTAATCATTAGTGCCCGAGACTTTTTTTTTTGTTCCCTTTTATTTCCCTTAAGACAACTTCTTACAGCGTTCGTTAACCTGAATTTTTAACACAATTAATTCTTATTTAGCCTGTGCCTTCAAAATTATGTTCTTTATAAGTAACAAATAAGCAGTCTGGGATTGTTGAACTTTCTTTTGATACCTGAGCATTCAGAAGATGCATTTCCATCAGCCTGGCTGGCTGTCAGTCCAACCAGGAGCACAGTCAGGGAGTCACTCTGTACTTTGTGGAGACCCTGCTCTAGTCTTTTTTACCCCCTGCATCAAAATTTGTAGGATCTAAACATCTTCATCACTTCTCTGTCGAGCACAGTAAATGTTGTGTTCCAGAACGAGAGGGGGACAGTGGGAAGGAAGAGGCAGCATGACTGCATGAGCATGATTTTTTTTTGGCAAATGAGGTTCAAAATCAGTGAGCTGTTTATGCTTATCCCTTGCCATCACAGCACTGCCACTCCTGGCAGAGCCCCTGAGGTCCTGGACTCAGCATTCTGCGTTTTCACCTTTATTTTTTTCTGTTCAACTTGAGCTACCCAGTGCTCGATTCAAAGGCACTTGAGCACAAGCAAAGCCCTGAAACTGCAGCCAAAAATTAAGCCTGAGTGCCCACCATGACCCAGGGCAGTGGAGGTGACAAGGGCTGCCTCTGCCTCTGCTTCCACACCGTTTCCCCCAGGACGTGCCCGCCGTGCTGTGCCCCCCAGGAGGATGTGCCGGCGGCTCCTCCCCGGCTGGCCCGGGCACGGCCCCAGCTCTAATAAGATCAGTCCTGCGGCGTGTTTCCTGAGCACTGGGAACAATGAGCCTCTGTCCCACAGGCCGCCGCAGTGAGAACGAGAACCAGACCGAAAAACAGAGAGGAAAAACAGGAGGAGGGGAGGAGAAAGGTCTTCATCTTGGAGCAAACCCGTGCTTGTGTTCACCTCCTGCGTCGGCAAAGCTGAACTGCTCAGTGCCTGTGCCCGCAGCCAGGCAATAAGTTACCAGTGCTGGTGAAGGATTTTTTTCCAGTGCAAGGCCTTAACCTCCCCCCTCCAGGGACTCCTTCGCTCCTCTAAGCTCCCCTCGTGCCCACATGGCCCTTTTCCAGAGCCGGTGACAAATTCCACATCACTGCAAAGGAATTCCCTTTCCCTTCCAGAGAAAAGGGACCGGGCTGGGTGCCAACTGAAGAGGGGCATCTCCCAAGAGGGTTTTGCTGTGCTGCACCAGGGGCAGGAAACACCTCCTCCTATTACAAATGGGGTTGGTGGTCCAAACATGGAGAACAACCAACCTGTGAAATGGAGATGGATAAATAGACTACAGACTGTCTTAAATCAGAGAATCACAGGATGGTTTGGGTTGGAAGGGACCTTAAACCTCATCTAGTTCAACCCTCACACAATAGAGAAGTTGGGAATGAGTTTCGCTGCTGTTTAAGGCTTTTGCCTAAATGACAGCTGCAGGTTCTCAGGGAATTTGATCCTTCTCCCAGTCTCAGGGTTGGGGCAAGCCCAAGGTTTCCCACAGAGCTCCCTGGCCCTGCTCTGGGCTGGCTCTCCAGAACACTCCCCACCCTCCAGGAGCCTGCCCACAGCAGAGTCCAGGGCCAGCAGCGAAACACAGCAGAGCCTTGGACCAGCCAGGCTGTGCTGGCCCCACAGCCCGTGGATTTTCTTTGGAAAGGTTTTTAGGGGAGAAGCACTCAAAAGGAAGTCCTTCCAGTGTAGCAGGAATCGTGCTCTTCCCTGCTGCTTTTTTGCCTGAATCTTTCCCCTGTGCCAAGTGATTATTTGGTGTGACTCAGTGGCTTTGATGGAGCATTGCTGATTTACACCAGCTGATGAGCTGCTCTGATTTTCTTATAGAAAATCACAGTTAGGCTGTTACACTTAACCTGTACTAAACTGTGCATGAATGATTTATTGTGTACTTCTCATGCAAATGACACTAATAGACTTTGTCATACATAGGAGAAGATGCTAGAAGATTACTAAAAGCTGCTGCACTTAAAAATGTTTCAGAAGAAAATAATGTCTTACATTGTATTGCCTGAGAAATCCATCTGATCTCCCCTTGAAACACGTACATGAGAGAACAGTGTGAAGGTTGTGCTGCATTGTGTGAAGTACCTTGAGGCTGTAACAGAAAAGCTACAAGAAGTGTTTTAAAGGAATATATATTGATACCCAGAGCTGCATCACGAGGAGGGAAAGAGCTGTTTTCCTCACGTATCTTGTTCAACCCGACTCGACTCGTGATCCAGGAGTGTTTGATGACTTCAGGATCAGACTGCAGAGAAGAAACAAACCAAAAGCAGTCCTGTCTAATTAACTGAACATATTTACATGTGTAAAACTCTCCTGTAGTCCTCGTAATGACTAATGCATAATTATGCACAGACAAATCCCCACAGTAAACACAAATATTTTTGTTTGCGATTATTTATCTCAGGAGACCCTGGCAATTTGTCAGGGCTTTGCTGAGCTTCTCAGCTGAGCCAAGTGAGGTGTGGGCAGGGGGTGACTGCCATGGTCACCCCAGGAGCCCCTTTCAGCCATGCAGCAATAGAGAAGGGCAGCTTTGGGCTCACAAAACACCTTTGCATTGAGATTTATAGGATCATAGAATTATTTAGTTTGGAAAAGACCTTTAAGATCATCAGGTCCGACCATTAACACACCACTGCCAAAACCACCTCTAGACCATGTCCCCCAGCACCACAGCTACACAGCTTTTAAATACCTCCAGGGATGATTGGGATCAAAACAAGGCGTTTTGCAAGTTTATTCCAATTTCATGGAAATACTGTGATTTCTCCCAAGTCCAGACAACGTTCACAACCTTCTCCTATTAAACCCCTCTTTCTTTTGTGCTGCCTTCCCCAGACTGCTCAGATGGAAACGGTCTCATGTGTGCTTATCCTGTCTAGATGTGTCTTTACCACATGATGATTGTCCACAGAGAAAAGGCATTTTCCAGTGGCTCCTTCCTCTGCCCAAGTTCAGTTATCTGAGCCAAGTAGGACAGGCATACCTGTGCACCCTCCAGCACATTGCAGAGGGGAAAGGAACATCCTCCAGGGGCCAGATCACTTGGCCCCTTCAGCAGGAGAGGACCAGCACGGACACAGCAGGTTCCTGTGGGAAAATCCTGTATTCTCCCAGTGCCTGCAGGAGAAATGACGAAAAACCACATGAGAAAAAAATTAATCCTCGTAGCCAACACGGAAGGAGGATTTTATCTGGGATGGGGGGAGACTATTGGCACATTGATCCATTCAACATGTGTGCTGGGTAGCCAAGGGAGTGTGAGCAGAGCAGAAAACAAGAGCACTTGCAGGGTATAAAAGTGTAGCTTTACACTTCCCACTGGCCTCAGTGGATGACAGATTTTTGTACTTTTGCTGTCAGCTGGCTTGCCCCAGGGCATTCCACAGCTCGGCTGCAAGGATGGACAAATCTCCCTACTCAGACCCTGACAAAGCCTGTTTGACATCAGCTCTGATGTCCCTGTTTTCAGTGGGGCATCTGTATCAGAAAATCCGTAGCACTTTCCTTTCACACAGAACATTATGGTGGCCTGGAAAGCCATGGGGAAAGGAGAGCATGAGGTGGAAATCCCAAGCCAACACCACCCCAGGTACAGGCAGCTGTGGGACTGTCTGCATGGTGCCCTGAGCTCACTGGACTTGCAGGAGCTCTGATCCACCCCACTGGTGTCATGTCTCCTCCCTGACCTGCTGTCACCCTGCCTGGGAGCAGCCTGGTCATTTCAACCTGCACCGATGCCTCTGACTTCCCAAAACTCTCCGGGGCCACCAGTCTGCTCTCCAAGGACTCTGTGCTATCTCATCTTAATCCATGGAGCCATGCAACCCCTAGTGATAAATTCATCACTTGGTCAATGGCTTTCCTCTTAAAATCCTCTTCAGGGAACAATTCTCCCATGTCTGATACAATGACTAATTGGTAAGTTCCTTTAAGAGGACTGCACGATAACTTTCTTTAAAGCAGTATATTATGATCAGTGGGTTTTCCAAGGAGCATGCTGCTCTCTTTATTCTCACCTTCATTATTTTAATACCTCTGCAAAATGGGTTTCTAATAGATCTATATTGCCATAAAACTTTAGGGATGGTGGGTGGGTGTCAATAAATTCTTTGCAATCCGAGCGGCTCCACCAGCCGGGTTGGGAGCAGAGTGACAGGCTCTGGGGAGCAGCCAGATCTTGACTCAGGATTGCAGCTTCCAGAGGCATGACCTTCCCTGATTTGACCCCATCCTGCTGTCTCTGAACACCTTGCAAAACTTCATTAAGCTACATGACTAGTATCTGTCACAAGCAATTCTTTCTCTCCCACCTCCTCACCCCAGGGATAAGTCATATCAGCTCTGTCAGGAATACAGAAGCTGCCCTAGGTACAATCCAACACGAAGTGTTGATACCTGGTAGGTCTGTGAAGAATAGCAGTCATCACATCAGAGCTTTTCACCCAAAGATCCCAAGGCAGGCAATAAATGTATGTTATATTGGCATCAATCCCCTTCAGAAAGCTGTCAGCCACCAAGGAGATGGAAGGCAGCAGCCACGATCCCCAGCATAATCAAAGAAAGAAAGAAATGGATGTTATGGCTCTCTGAAAATATGGGAGGTTTTTAGAGAGCTCAAATTATTCCCATGATGATTAGCCAGGACATTGGGAAAAACTCTTTTACCATTGAATCCACCACCTGGTCTCATGAAAACTGCCCAAGAATCTTGTTTTCGTCTCACCCATAATAACTGATTTTTACCTTGAACATTGAAGTTGCTGGCTGTAACTGTAAGCATTTGCCATTCTGCCTCCTTTGCCCTGAAGAGCTCCCAGCATTAGATGTCTGACATATATTATAAAGCCCTGCTGCAAAACCCCACCAAAGGCTGTTGTTTGTCCTAAGGAGATGGTATTGGGTTGCCACGGGCACTGTGGAGGTGGTGTGGGAGCAGTGCCTGGCCTGAGGACTGGGGTTTATTTTTTTACTCAAGTGTTTGCAAGTTCTTGCACTGCTGCTCTGAAAGCTGGTGGGGTGCTAGAAGGTATTCTCCTCCCTGCCACTTGTTTCAGAAGAATTTTCCTGCCTTGGGCGTTTCTTGGGTGCAGCTGTTTGAGCTGTCCACGTCAAAAAAAAAGGTCAAACTGGTATACACAGCAAATTAACCTTTTTGTGGCCTGCCTCCAATTCTGCTTTATTCCATTGGGATAAGAGGCTTGCAAACAGGAAAACCAAAACCATCTTGAGTTCTGAGCACATCACGAAAACAGCTCCAGTGCTTCCCATACATGCCTGAGGTTTTGCGAGGGGTGAAGGCAAAAATCAACAAGCTGAGGGAGACTCAGAAAAACCTTTTCTGAAAGGTGTTTTCAGCAAAGAAGTGCTGGCACCTTCCTCCCAGCTCATTGAAATGTTGGGCAATCAGGGATTTTTCCCTTTCTGCTGCAGTATTCTTATTATGGACACTTGGCTTGGTGCCCCTGTGAGCTTGCCAGTGCCAGAGGTGACAACTCCAGTATTTCCCTGGGGGTTTGCACACTCAGCAGTGGGTTTTCTCCAACATCTGCAACTGTGCCCAGATGATGAGCACTGTCTGTGCCACTGGAACAGTCTGTATCTTCCCTCTGCTTGTTCCAGCCCCCTCCTACCAATAAATGATGACCGTTCAGGTGGAAAACAGAGGAAGAGAAACTGATAAATGGCAATACTTTTTACTCCCAGAAGCACAGCAGGAAATTTGCATCTCTGCACACTTCTCCAGCCTATGGACTCAACTCAAAGTGGGCATTTACAGGTTACAGCCTTTAAACCATTGTTTCCTCTCCCCCAAAGTAAGCTATAGGGTAAGCAAGTCCTGGGCTCTGCCCACTCTGTTCAGGGCAGATTATGTATTTATTGTTAAACAGCTATTGATAATAAGCAGAACATGTTATCACCACTGCTGTGTGCTGTGGCAAGTGGGATAGGGAGTCATGTGCTTCTTGCTTGCTTTTTGGCCTCAGGACACTTGTGTTCTTGT
Source organism: Manacus candei (assembly GCF_025592945.1). Taxonomy (NCBI): domain Eukaryota; kingdom Metazoa; phylum Chordata; class Aves; order Passeriformes; family Pipridae; genus Manacus; species Manacus candei. Next base: position 8,103,912 of record NW_026138095.1, on the reverse strand, counting down.
TTGTACAATAGCTCTGCTTGGAGAGCAGGAATAAAAAATACCTTGTTTTCCCCCTTCCCAGATCACTGTTTAGCATCGTGCTACATCTCTCTCGTGGGAAATACAGGTTAGAGACTCTCAGGTTGGGAACTGAATTGAATCCAGATGTTGTGTTTTCTGGGCAAGTGTTTGAAGTGTTTGGTTGTTACACAAAAAAGGGGAACCAGCTCATCCAACCTGGGGGTGAGAGGTGAGCTGTCAGCCTCCTGTGATGATGCTCGTCATGGTGGTTTTGCTGATGTGAAATGTCTGTGCCAGAGATCAGGAGGAACCCGGGGTACCAGGTTTTCAGGAGCCTTTTCTGCTTTGAGTCAGTGCCACAGAAAGGGCACTTCATAGCTGGGTACAACCACCCCAGTGTGGGTGTCTCACAGCAGGGTATGGTCCCAGCAAGTAGGATGAAAGTGCGGGGAGGGAAACGTAAGTTATTAAAGCAAGTTTTTCCATTAAAAAATGATGTGTAAGTTAAGTACAGTTCATTAATGGTTGGACTCAAAGATCTTAGTGGTCTTTTCCAAACTTAAAAATTCTATGATTCTGTGATTCCACGATTCTATTTAAGTGTTCACCCTAAAGACACAGTTCATTGGTAGGGTGGCCAGAAAGGATGTTTGCATCCTTCAGAGGGAATGAACTCCATGCAAACATCTCATACATCCATAACTTCCTTGGAAAAGCCCTTGCTATCCTTGATCCTGGCTTCCCAGTGTGATCCTGCCCACTCTGCCTCTGAGAATCAGCTCAGACAAGGGAGGGCCTTGGAGGTGTAGCTTCACCTTGTGTGGGCTCTGGGAAATCCTGTTCAGCGTCAGGGAGTGGATTCTCCTCAAGGCTTTGAGATCAGCTTTGTGTGTGCTCATTATCGCTTGGTAAGAGGTGCTTGGTGACTATTTTGACCCACTTCTGTACTCGGTTGGATGACAGGAAAATAAGCAAGAGGTGTCAAGTCTACAGTGGAGGAATATTTTGCCTTGCTGTGGTTGAGCCACCCCAACACAGCCCTCAATGTGTGAAGAGCTCTACTTAGCCTAGCTTTGTCACTCACTCCCGGCACAGAAAAGGCTGTATCTGTGTGAGTGCCTGCCTCTTTGTGCTCATACCCATCCATTCAGCATGCCCAGCACCCTGTGAACATTTTGGTCACAGCCCTTCCCCCAAGACACAGGCAGACTGGGAAATTGGAAGTTTACAAGGCAGCAGTGCAAGCACAGGAATTCCTCCTGCTCTGTGAGCGCTGAACTGCTGGCATCCTATGTCCCTTTTCCTCCCCTTCACACCAGCTCACATCTGCTCTTACTCATGTGTGACAAGAAAAGACTACCTGAGTGCTGGGGGGAAGGAGAAGGTTCAAAGGCAGCAGTGGCTGGGAAGCACAGCTCAAGGAGAAGCCCGTGCCCCACCAGGGTCCTGTCAGCTCAGGCCAAGGGGGCTACTGAGGACAAGTGTACGTGGTGACAGCAGTCACCAGCTCCTACAAAGCCTCAGCCCGTGGTGCTGGGGGTGCAAATGCACCCAGGATCTGTGCGAGCTTCCAGGATCTCTGTGAGCTCCCAAGGGGAGTGGGAGGGCAAAACCTCAGCGGGAGAACAAAACAAGGGGGGGGAAATAAAACTCCCATTGGATAAAGCCCTGTATTTACTGGTAAAACAACTCAGGTAAGACAGCATAAGGTTTACTAGAACACATTTTTACCTGTTAAGGATGGTATTTTAGAACACAGGTATCAAACACAGATCCCCATGTCTGTGTGGCTGCCGTTACATCATGCTTTTTGATGGTAATTTTGCCAAGGCCAAGAAAACAGATTAGTACACAAATCACTTTCAGTTTTATTCCATTTTGACATTTCAGGGTCTCCAGCAACTTGGCATCACTCTGCGGAGCCAGAAATATTTGTGTGTTAAAAGCGTGTTTTGAATTACAAATATTTCCACGTTCACAACACATAATTTAAGGGACCAGGAACATTCCTCTGCTTGATTGCCAAGCAGAGTTTTTGGTGCAGGGCAGCCTCTTTATGTACGTGGTGAGGATGAGGATGCTTGTCCCCTATGCAGGACATGTGGCTTCTCCTGCTCTGCTTCTTTGGGGTGGTTGGTTTATCAGGAGAGCAAAAATCTCTTTTGAAAGCAGCACTGTGGGAGCTGCTGTGGCTCCAGGGTAGGTGTGGGAAGGAGTCCATGGGTGCTGACCTACATTTAAGCAAGGAGACCGAGCTGGAGCTGTGCCAGCTCTTGGGATGGCACAAGGGCATTTTCCCTCCAAGCCAGGTCTGCCACCATCGTGGTGCATGAATTCACTCCTGTTGAAAGGTGTCAGACTGATATTCAAAACGTGGTGGGGGAAAAAAAAAAGCTCCTTTTTCTTAATAATTTTTCCTTTCTTTGTGCCAATGAAGTACAATGGGACATTTAAATCTGATTTTTATAACATTTTGCATGGCTATAGATCACGGTCTGACCTGGAGAAGACACATTGTTCTGACTGCAATGATTTGATATTTCATATTTTAGTATTTTTTGTCTTCCCCGTAGTATTTCTGTTGCATTCTGGCACAATATGGGCTCCCTCCAGTGGTCAAGGGGCTCCGGGCTCCTGGTGCCGCTTGCCCAGGGGCTGGCACAGGGTGGCTTTGGGGCTGGCATCACAAATCCCAACAGGAATCGTGCTGGGGCTGTACTTCTCTTACTCCCTACACCCTGCGGTGGGTGCGATCCCGCTGCCAGCAGTAACAGCCCTGCTCTGTAACCCACGTTCAATCCAGATTTAAGTGGAACGGCCTGAGCAAATAAAGATCCAGGCTCTGGATTTCCCTGCAGTTCCCAAAACGTTTGCTGCAGAAGGGGGAGAGGAAGCAGGAGAGGAGAGAGAACCAGAAAGGATCTGCTGAAAGACCCAGACACAACAATTTTTAGCAAAAATGACTCATTTTTGCATTCCACTCTTCCCCGTGTTATTTTGAGACCAAATCCTGATTCTCTCCTCAAACAAACAGTTAACGTGGTTATTGCGGGAGGCAAACCAACCACTCTGAAACCTGACATTTCCATCTCCCCTCTCCGAGGTGCACAATTCCCCGGGGGGGTTCCCCCGGTTTGCTTAGCCAGGGCTTCATTTGAAATACTGGAATTATTTTTGGAGGCACCTGGGTAGGATGGGGATCCCCTGCGAGGGCCAACAGCCCAGCAGAGCCGTGCAGGGGGGCATCGTGGAGGGCTGAGGTATCTGTAGATACGCCCAGAGTGTAGCCCAGGTGCACACCCACACCTCGGTGTATCTGCTGGCACACGCACAGCCATGGACATGCCAGGGTACAGGTAGAGCCAGAGGGATGTGTGTTTAAGGCAAGGGATGCTGGAAAGGGCGAGAGGGGGCTGTTGGCACCTCGGGGTGCAGCAGGACCACGTTTCACCCCCCCCCCGTTTCCCCTCTCCTCCCCCCCGGGGCAGCCCCTTCCCATCCCCACGGAATGGAGCTCCAGTGTGGGGTGTGCAAGGAGAGGGGTGAACGCACCCGTGGCTGTTTGCAGGGTGCGTGTGAAGCCTCCCTGCACCCCTTTGAGGGTGGGGGGCACAAGCTGTTTTGCCCCCCCTAACCCCGGTGGGGCTTTTCGAGGGAGGGTGAAAAGCAGAAAAGCACCAAATGCCGTCTGCACGGGGGTCTGCGGGTGAAGCCCGTCTGTCCCCTTCGGGGGGGGGGCACAGATCTCCCGTCCCCCTCCACCCCAGAGATTTGCGGGGGTGTGGGGTGTGTGAGAGGGCATGTGAATGCACCGACGGTCGTTCGCACGGGGTTCGTGTGTATGTTTGAAGCCCCTGTGGCCGCCTCTGGCGGGGGGACACAGCTCTCCCGTCCCCCCTCGCCCCACGGGTGTTTAGGAGGGACGGGTGAACGCCCCGACGGCGTTCGCGGGGGATGCACCGCCACCCATGTGCACGGGGGGGGGGCGAAGCCCCTCTACACCCCTTTGGGGGGCATTAGCCCCTCTACAATCCTTTCGCGGTGGGGGCACAGCCCCTCTGCACTCCTTTGAGGGGGGCACAGCCCCTCTACAACCCTTTCGGGGCTGGCACAGATCTCCTGTTTCCCCCCTCCCGCGGGGTGGGGTGTGAATGCATCGAATGCACCGATACCCATTCGCACGGGGCGGGGGTGAAGCCCCTCTATAACCCTTTCGGGGGTGTGTGTGTGAAGTCACTCTGCATCTCTTTCGGGGGTGGGGGGCACATCTCTCCCGTTTCTCCTCCTCCGCGGGGGTTCACGGGGTGCGTGTCTGTCTGTGGGTGTGAATGCACCGACACCCATTCGCACGGGTGGGAGGGCAAAACCCCTCTACAAGCCTTTGGGAGGGTGGGGGGCGAAGCCCCTCTAAACCCTTTCGGAGGGGTCACAGCTCTGCCGTCCCCCCCCTCCCCTCTCCCGCGGGGGTTCACGGTGGGTGGGGCTGCGTGTGTGCGAACGCTCCGAATGCACCGACACCCACTGGCACGGGGTGGGGGCTGAAGCCCCTCCACACCCCTTTTTTGGGGGGGGTGTCACGGCTTCCCCCCTTCTCCCCCTTCCCCCCCCCCCCTCCTCCTGCGGGCGCGCGCGCGCGGGGCAGTGGCGGGAGGGCGCGCGCGCGGGGCAGTGGGCGTGGCCTCGCCGCTGTTTGGCTGCGGCCGCCGCGCTCATTTGCATGTCGGGGAAGGGCGGGGCCTCCCCCGCTCCCCTCCGCGTCACGTGGCCCGCGCGGCCGGGCTGGGGGGGGGGGGGGGCGGTGAGCGCGGCACTTCCTGTTCGCGGGCAGCGCGGGAGGGGGCGCGCGCGCGGAGCCGCCCCGCGGTCTCGCGCTGCCTGGCGGGGCTCTGTCAGTCAGCGACAAAATGGCCGCGGCGGCGGCGGCAGCGGCGGCAGCGGCTCCTCTGCTCCCCAGGGCGGCACCGGCACCGGCGGCGGCGGCGGCGGCGGCGCGGAGGAGCGGGGGACCGGCCCGCCAGCACTGAGCACCCCTACAGCCCCCCTCCCCGGCACCGCCTTGCCCTGCGAGCGGACGGAGGCGAGAGCGAGCGCGGGAGGAGACGGCGAAGAGGCGCTGCGCCCCCCGCCCCCAACGGCCCGGCGGACCGACCGACCCTGCCCGAGGCGCTGCTGCGGCTCCCCGGGGACGCGCCGCCGCCTCCCCGCCGACCCCCCCCCGGGTCCCAGCTGCTCCCGCCGCCCACCCGGATCCCCGCCGGATCCCTGCGGAGGACACGGAGAGAGCCGCGGGATCCCCCGCCCCGCGCCCGCCCGCGGATCCCGCTGCGAGCACAGACTGTCGGGTTTCCCCCGCTCCCTCCTCCCTCCGCGAAAGACTTTTTTGCTGGATCCTCCTCCCCGGATCCCCCTCCCCGCGCTCGCTCCTTCCTGCGGGAGCGGCCGCCGGATCCTCCTCCCGGCCCGGATCGCCCGCGGGGTCCCTGCGGAGCCGCGGACCCTCCTCCCCTGGCAGAGACAGCGCTGGATCCTCCGCCCCCCCGGAGCTCCCGGCGGGATCCTCCTCCCGCCCGCAGCCCCATGTGAGACTCCGCGTCCCCCCCGGTGGCTCCGCCGTGGTGTTTTAATTTTTCTCTCTCCCCCTCCTCTCCCTCTTTTATTTTGAAGGGGGGATCCATCTTAAAAACTCTCTCTCTCTCTCTCTTTTTTTTTTTTTTTTTTTTCCGCTGGATCCCGGTTTCTCATTTTTGATTTGCACTTTTTGAAAAAGCCCTCAGATGCTCCTCCATGTGGACTGAGAACCCATCAAGGCACACACAACACGAGAACTCATCCCGATTAACTCCAAATCCTGGCTTTTCGTGGGTTTTGCTGCAACACTTAAAAGCAAACTTGTATTTAAGACACACTCGTGCAAAAATTTAGCTGGGGACTTGAACGTGTATTTTGTCTTGGTTTCTTGGTCTTGGTTATATATATTTTTTTTTTTGGTTTTTATTTTTGCTTCACTGGAAGTCAAAAGCTTGTTTTGGAATTGGACCTGCTTTTGCTGCACTTCTCCTCTGGGCTGGATAACACTGAAGCTCTTTGCTTTTCTACTTGGATAGTGTTTTCCTGTTGATCTGTTGGTGTTTTGTTTTTTTTTTTCATCTCCTGTGTGGCAGACTTTTTTTTTCTGAGGGGGGTAAACAAACGACAACAACAAAAAAAACTTAAGTTTTTTTTGGCCGTGTGAGATTTTTTTCGTATTCAGATTCGTGAAATTACGGGTACACTTATAAAAAAATTTAAAAAAGAAGCATTAAAAAAAAGAAAGGAACACGTCAGAAAGACCCCTACACGGTAGACAAAATACTCACTTGTTTCCTTACAGCAAGACTGAATCGAAAGCTGCCAAAGAGCCCCATAAAGAAAAGACTAAAAGGTAAGAAGGGGTAAGAGCCTCTCTGAATCCGGGCATGGTAGAAGTTAGCAGGGAAGAGACCTGCTAAACTACTGCATTCCTCCTTTTCTCACAAGTCTAAACCAGATTATTATATTTTTGTAAACCGCTTATTAGTCAGTGAAGCAAATACCACCCGGAAACACTTCAAAATGCATTTGTTTTTTTACGTTTTTTTTTTTTTCCTGTGAACTACTTGCGGATTTTTTAAATAATGCTAGAATTAATTCTGTATCCCATTCTCTGTCCCTTTTCCCTGTTGCAGTCGCTGTTTTTCACCAAACAGCGATTTGAAATACCATTTGTAAGCATGTTGTGCCACTCAGACACGACCCGATAGCAGGTTCTGCTGCAAGGCATGACCGTGTGTGCTCTTGGTTTAGAACTTACACGTGTGAAAATCATCGCAGAGCGTGTTGGAAATGATCCCAGGGCTGGAAAATTGAGGGCATGGCCAGCAGTGCTTGCTCTGTGGGCGAGCAGATGAGCTCCAGCTTTGTCCTTCGTAGCAGCTTTCTCTTAAAAGTTAGAATATCTGGATTAAGGGTTTTTTTTTCCTCTTTCCCCCCAAGGAATGAGGCTGTGGGGGTCCGCAGTAATTTTCTCCTGAGTATTCAGAGAGAGAGGTTCCTCTAAACCTGAAATGTCCAGGGGCAGAGAGAATATGAAACAGAGTTTATTCCTTTAACTGCGACGCAGAATGGGAGGAAAACGGGGAGGGCTCAGTTGTTAACCTGAGAAATCTTGAAACACTGGAAGTTTATTAATTGTTTGAGGCTTCTTTGTTTGTATCACAAGTTTGTGTCAAAGGTTAATCTTCTTAATATGTAATTAGTTGAAGGTTCAATTATGGGATTTATTGAACTCAGTTGGGTTTTTTCTCCCTGTTTTTTCATTAAATGTAATGCTGCTGGTCTTTGTGGGTAGTTTATTTTCTGCTACAACTCCAGTGTAAGTGCGAGAAGAGATTTATTCAATTATTCTAACAGCCAGTTTAAATTTAGAAATAATCTTCGGTACGTCATTCCCGTGTCTGTTGCATATTTTCCCTCTCGTTTGCATATGGATGTATCTGGCGAATTATGCTAATTTATATACAGAAATTTGCTTTGGACATTAGGCCGGTTAAGGTAATTAAAATTCCAATAAATCCCGCTGTTAGTGGGCTGGTCGATGGTGCAGAGCTTTAAATCAGGTGGGTGTCGGTGGTGCCGTGGACCTGAGGACAATGCCAGAGTGGAGGAGCAGGAGAACGTCTGCACTGCTGCTGGATGCACTGGGGGAGGAAGGCATGGCTTCCAAATCCTGCCCTAATCCCATGCGGTGGGTGGGTTTTTTTCGCCTTCACCTACGGCTGAGAATTTAAACGCGGTTTCCTCTCGGATATTACATTTTTTTAATAATAATTTTCAAGAAAGTGGTGGGAAGCTACACGCAGATTCTCACTTGCTTCCCCCTGTGTTTTCCAAGGAAATAGTAGGTGATTTGCAGCGGGTGCAACCTGTGCTTAAAGCACATCACACAGCTTTCCACCATCGCGGTTCCTCAAATTCAGAAATCCCTGGGATATCGGTCTGGCCGCTCCAGTGTGTTATCTGTGAGCTCAAAATGGTGTGCTGAGGACCCAGCCCCCGGATGCACTGGCGTTCCTGCTCTGGCTTCTGGAATCCTTTCCAGAACATGAAAGCAGCAGTGCCAGCCCTGCGTACGCCAGTGAGAAAACTGCTCCAGCCTGTGGCAGGCTCGGTCTGTCATTGGTAACACTGATGCTGCTTTTTGGGTGAGATTGTTGCTTTTTGGGTGAGATACAGAAGCTGTGTTATCCTCGGGTGTTGGGTCACCTTTGCTGCTTCCGAGCCCGTGACTCAGTCTGTGAAGAAAGCTGTAGTAAATCAGATTGTTTTGAACTTTTTTTTAGGGAAAATGAGTGCTGAAGGGCACCAGCAGTACTGTAATAATGCCTTGCGTCGCTTTGTCCTTATCTTCAAAGGAGAACGGATCCTTTCTGACTTAAAGGGATCCGCCTGGCACGGAGCTGGGGAGATGAGGAAGGTTCATTTCAGTCCAGCCCCTGGAGAGCAGGTGCTGGCATCGGGAAAACTGTGCTGGAGCCAGGACTTGCTCCAGGGCAAGAGGGGATGCGTGTTATTTTAGGCAATATTTTGTAGTTGTGTCTAAAGGTTTTGTTTATAGTAATGAAAGAAACAAGGCAGGCAAACCTTTTTAGTGGGGGCTCGTCTGGATTGCTGTAGGATATATTCAGGAAATATTTTTGTTGTTCTCTGGGTGGATTGCCATGTTGACAAATTTAGGGATCTGTATCCATCAGGCTAAGAGCTGACTGGACCCGAGCAGTGTGTTACATACGAGTGGTTTGTGTGTGCTCGTACATGTGTTTTACAGCGCTGGGATTATTTTGTAACTCGGCTGTCAGTGGTGCAGGGCATCATTCCCAGTGCCCGGGAATGTCCCTGTGGGCAGCCTTGGGCCGTGCCGTTTCCAGGCTGGTACAGAGGATAGTGGAATTTGCTCTGGGACACTGCCCTTGGCTGAAGAACCACTTGGGGACCTGGAGGTTCACCTTCAGACCTGGCATCTCCCGAAATCTGACCCCCTGTGAGTGGATGAGGTTTGCCTTCCCTGCCATTGCAAAGCCTGATGGACCTTGCTGGGATCCATGAAAACCCCACCTGTCTGGCTTAATTTCTTTTTTTGTTATTCCAGGGTTTGTCTTTCCTGTTAAAATAACAAGCTCTGCATTTTGGTGAATTGTGATCTTTCACTGATGTTTAAGGGAAGGAGGGTAATTCTATACTTTTTCCTTTCAATGAGCTTTTTAAGACTTTGAAAATTATAAACAAAATTCCCTTAATATGAGAAATAACATACTACTTTTAACCTGAAGATTCTTTGTTGAAGTTCTCAAAGCCCCCACGTTCCATACCTTGCCGAGCTGGAGTAACTATAAAACAAGATCAAGGTTTTGTCAACCAGGGGCTTATAATCACCTTGTGTCTTGGAGCAAACTGTTGCTGAGTGGCAACCTTATAGGAAGCTTACCTTTAAATTAGTCTAGTAATAAAACCTTCTGTTTTTCATTCAGAAAGACCATGAAATTTATTTACAGATTAACTGCCTGCTGTTAATTCAAACTAACCTACACTTCTCCAGCCCGTTCAGGTGCTCCATGCCGTGGAGACTCCTTTTCTCTTTCGTGTTCAGGTTATTAAAAGCCCAAGGGCAGCGTTTACTTTCAGTTTTAGCTGTGAAGACTTAACCAAGAGCAGTGTATGTGGGAACGGGTAATATGTTAACTTAGCAGCTGGCCTCGCCGAGATAAACATGCGCTTTTCCAAATGCTGTCATCTGGCCCCTTTCCAAAACAAGCTGAAGGAGGAGGTCAGGGGTGGAGCCATCCCTTGCTTCAGTAAAAAGAGGCTTTCATTTGGAAAGAATTGCCAGAGCGTATTGACTACACCAGAAGTGCAGATTTAGAATGAAATGGCCAAACCTTCCTTAAGTAAAGCAAATAGTCTCTGGTGATGACTTAAATCTCAGTGCCTTGTTACACTGCTGCTTCTCTTTGAAGGTTCAGCAGCTTAAATGCAGGGTGCATATTGCTGCTTTTAAAAAAAAAAATTAATCAGTGCTTTATGGAAGACTTTGAACATGAGAACTGATGGAAAATGTATCATCTTTGGTCACAGTAGAGACCTGCAACACAAAAGTGCTATTGTTTTAATTGTTTAAAATTGAGATTACAAGATAATGGTAATACCATTAGAAGGTTTCCCTTTGGCCTGGAAGCTGCAGGTAGGAGTGTGTCGATCCCTCAGTATTAAAGATGAATGATAAGGAAACCTCTTAAATGCCTGTGACGCTGCAGTCTAGCCAATTTAGGATCAGCTGATGCCTTCTAGTGATAATGGCTTGAGGTTTTCAGCTGTATTATGAAGATATCAGCCAGGGCAAATAGTGTTTAGAGGAGAAGTATACTTTATTGAATGGGGAGATGATCTAGGAGTGACAGTAAATTGCATTACTAAATGATCTATGTGCTCTGTGCAGTCTCTTCACTGGCAAATGCTATTGGTGAAATGAAAGATGGTTATTCTTAATGTATGAAAGCAGAGGAATCAAAGTATTATTTGATCTTCCTTTAGGAATCTGTGCTATTTTTGAAAACTGTCTGCCAAAAGCATGGCTTAGTTGTACCTCTTAAATTCCCAAAGTAGACGTACTTACAGTTATTTTATCATTTCTTAATGATAGTTAACTTCTAAAATTACTTAATCGTGGTTAACTTCACTGTGGCTTCACTCACACAGTTACAACTGTGTTTTCTGAAACTTTATTTGTGCAGCTTCCTGTCACTAATATGTTTTAAAATCTCCCGCACAGGATAAAAATATCTGAATTTGATCATAACAAAACTGCCTGTGCTTGCACAGAATAGCCACAGTGCTCCTTGAGGTTGTATCAAAGATGGTATCGCTGGAAGAAAACACAGCAGTACTTGAAAACATGCATCTGATTCCTTTGTCTTTTTTTTAAAGTGTAACATATCTCCCTCTTCATCCCAGTGAAAAGGCTTCTGTCACTTGAAGACAGCTGGAAAATAACGGGCTGTTCTTACATCTCATGGCTCAGGGTACCAAGCAAGCCTGAGTGAGTTTTGGTCTCAGCCCTGGGTGTGAATCAGCACTGTAATTTTTCGGCACTGAGGTCTTGAACGTAGTTGTAATTCAAGCTCATAAAATATTCGAAGCCCTGACGGTACCGAGCTCTTGCTTTCTGGAGCTCTTCCCCGTGGGTTTGCAGCCAAGGATGGCTGAGAGCGAGAACAGTTATCTGTGCTGCAGCAGTGATGGTTTATGGCTGGGTGCCCAGATTGTCTGGCTTTGCACACAGCTTTATAGTTTGCCTTTGAGGGCTGTGGAGGAGGTGGAAGTCATTTGTAATAAACAGCTATCTGCAGCCTGCTTTTTCTGGGGTTTGAAATGTACAGCCATTTAAAAAAAATTGTAAGGTAGATATACATTTACTTAGATTGCAGTCAGGAAATTCTATGTTTATAAGCTCAATTATGAGAAATGTTAACAATTGCTTATTGGTTTATATTAAAAAATAGCTAATATTTATCCCTTGGATGTTTGGGCTGCTTTTAAGCTCTGAATTGCTAGAGAATGAGGTTGGGGTTTTTGGGTATTTTTTTATTTGAGAGAAAAATTGACTTGTCAAATCGGTTGGCATCCTTTGTGGTAATTAAACCCCAGAGAAAAATATGTTTATATGTCTCAAAATAGTTATCATGCAGCTACCAGCTATAGGCTCATTTAGGAAAAGATAACACCCACCCCCCTTCCACCCAAGGAAAACAGCCACCCTGGGCTGTGAAGTGTTCAGTGGCTGCCCATGGGTGTTTTCCAGAGGCAGATCCATTCTTCCTCGCCCCCCCCCCGCCTGCCTCTCCCCAGCTTCTTGTTCATGAGGTCTGTGCATGTTTTCCTATGACTTTCCAAAGGGATAGTGGATGCTGCCTTTGTTATGGTCTTGGCCAAGAGGAATCCCCTAGATTGGCATTAGCTGGTTTTTTTTTTTTAGCTGTGCTGTTTTCTTTCCTACTCCTTTTTTCCTTTACTGTGTTCTGTCTGCATGAAGTTTACAGTTTTGTCTCTCATACTACATTTCCGAGACTTCCCGGTGGGAAATGGGAGAGGTTTTTGTTTTGGTTGAGGGATAAGGGAGCACTGGCAGTGGCTTGGATACATTCTGGGTGGTCAGTATGTTCACAGATCGATTGTTAGTCCAGGATGACTTCTGCCAAGTCTATTTTAGGCTCAGCCAGATATCTGTGTTGTGTCACTCCAATTTCAGTGCTGCTCTAGCCCTGGACTCTCAGGTCTTTTAGCTCTTCAGAATTCCAAAGTGTTTTGATGGCTGATGCTCCCGTCATTCATTGGTGCTGACAATGGAGAGCCTTGTTTTTAAACAGTAGCTGGTTACTGGTAAACAAAAGAGCATCAGCCCAGTGCTTTAACACAAACCATTCTAGGAAAAAAAAAAAGGCAGTTCAGGGAGAATGCCAAGGAAAAAAAAAATCAGCAGTACAGATGCATAATGTGTGACTGCCATTTTCCTGTGTTCCTGCAAGGTCACTGGCAGACCAAGGAAGGTGGTCTTTGAGGTTGTATGTGGTTTTTTTGCTTGAACTCAGTGTATGTTCACAGTAGTCTTGAGGATGATATTGTATATGAAATGTGAAGTTAAAAACTGTAGTAGCACTTGCAGGCATAGCCTAATGGGATGTGTGTAAATCAAGTAGGACTCTTTACACAAGTGTATTACCAAAGCCAGTCTGGAGCAGGATTCCTTGTTATCCCTCTACTGTCTGTCTGTACATTTCAATTTTCTTCTTCTCTCAATATTTTTAATCAACTGCATTTAACAAGTGCACAAGCTTACTTAACACAGGAGAATTGCTTCTAGTGTTTGAGTTGTCTGAATTTTCTCCACGATGTCAGCCTTGAAATGGATGCTACACTTGAAAGTGTGTCTCTTACAAAAGATACTCCATCTCTGCAAATCTAATCATCCTTATCTCCTTATGGGGTCACGGCTGGAATGCTCTAAGTGCCCAGTTCTGTACCTCCTTCCTGTTCTGTGATGCTGAAAAAAACTGCAGTTAGTTAAAAATAACCTGTAGGCATAAGAGTGCTGATCACATCTGCTCATAACGTACCTCTCCATCTTCCTGCCTGTGAAATTATTTGTTTTCTCTTTGCTGATGTGAACTATAATGAGGTGTATGTTTATCTTCAGCCTTTTGAAAATAAATTAATGTGGAAGATGCAGCATCTTCTGATAAGGAAGGAGGAGAGCATGGTGGTAGCAAAGTAAATGCTATTTAATGTGTTCTAGTATGATCACAATAAAATATAACTGTCTGATCTGGGTGTGGAACTCAAATTTGGTCTGTCACAATAATAGAATTGCTGCTGCTGAGGAACAGAGTCTCTGTATAAATACAGAGGAGAAAGATTTATTATATGGGACTTACTGGAGCTTGGTGAATGTGTAATTTTTACTATTTCTGTTCTTCTAATCAAACTCACAGAAGTCCCTCACTTTAGAAGAGGATGGTCCAATTAAGTATCATTACACACCAGCAGTACATTATCTAGAGATGTCATTCTTTATACTCTGGTACCCCACTTACATGTAGTAATTGAATAAAGCAATAGTTGGGTTAGTGGAGGGATGTTTATGTAATGATTTGCTTGAAAAAAGACCCTCGACTTTAATTTTTTTTCTTACGTTTGTGAAAATGAAATGTTCTTCACAGATTTCTGGGGGAAGTACTGCAGTGATAACAAACCCCATTGCTTTTGAAGCAAATAACCCAGACTGATAGATATAGTCTGTTTTATCTGGGTGATATTGGAACTCTCTGATAGTCAACTGCACTGAAACCATGATTCCATCTTCCCCCCATCCCCAGTCCCTCCATCAGCATCTAGACGAGCAAGAGCTGCTCTTTCTGGAATTCTGTCTGCATCTCCTGATCAGATAACATACTTGGAGACATACTGGATATATTTCTGAGAATATTTGCTCCCCTGGGCGTTTCATGCACTAAATGAAGGCATAAAATAGTTATTACTAAGATCGTAATTGACCATAAATTGATTTCCAAAGTGGTATTTACTGCAACTAGTTTTCCTGTCCTGGAAGATCATTTACGGCTATTTCCTTTCCCCATCTCTTCCCTGACCCTGTCTCTCCTCCCCTGTGGAGCTGCTATTCATTTGCTAAGTTGAAAAATGGATGAGGGCCCATTCTGATGGTGGATCTGATATTCTAATTTATGCTTTTACTATTGAAAGCCAAGTAGAGGAACAGAGAAGTTTATTTCCATCGAGTTCATCAAGTTTTAAGGGTTACCTTTTCAGCACTGCAGAGCTACTCTTTTAAGCTCTGATAGATTTGTGGGGGGAAAGGTGCTGCCTTGGATCATGCTGTTTGCTTAACTTTGGATGATAAATCTTTTTCTGAATTTTGTGGACACAGTTTCCAGCCCAAGGATAGGTACAGTGTAATGTAAGGGTTTCTTATCTCTTGAGTTATGTTGCTTTAGTAATTTTCAAAACAGCATTGCAGCTGAAGAGACAGTGAAACAAAAACTAAATAGCTTCAAAATGTATTGAATAGCTTCAGAATGTGTTGTCTTTAAGTTGAATGAAATGATCATGGTGAGCAGTGCATTGATTTTTTTTTTTTGTGGTTAAACACCAAATGTGTAAAAAGTGCACAAACAAGTAGATTTTCTTCATTTGTGTTTAAACTTTCACGTATTTGCAGTGCACGACTTTTAGTACAGTTTATTAGTCTATAGTGTGTTTTGTCTTCCTTGACTCGGATCAAATTTGGTGTTAACCTCCTGCAGAGAATTCCAGGACCCCTGACATTTTATTGTGACTCTTGATTAGCTCACCAGGGTTCCTGCTAAGAATTCTTCTTTCATTCATTTGATAAATTGAATTCCCTATTCACAGTGCCTTTAAATAGAATGGTATTTGGAAAACTTGAAGACAACAGCTTGAATGCTCAATGAGCTCACTCAGCAAATTTAAAAATGCAGAAGAAGGAAATTATGGGTTTGTGTATAAAAGTTTTAAAAGAATGTTTTATAAAATCTTAAGATTTGCACCTTCATATTTGCTTTAAATGTATTTCCCTTTTGGTTTCTAAGACCAGGGAGTTCTGTTAACATCAGTTTTCCCTTTTTCATCCTATTTTTCCTTGTTGTGTCAGGAGCTGTGCATTCACCCAATATGTCTTAGTGGGAGCAGGTACAATGAGGTGACACACGTCCATGTAGTGGAACTCCAGCTTCCCAAGGCAGGATGGTTGTGGTGTGGAGAGAGAGCATCTATCTTGTTCTTCACCTGGATTATGCCACTCACCACTTTCACTGTGCTGCACTGTGCAGTGCTCCATTCTGGGCTCTACAGCATGGCCTCATTTTTTTCTAATTCTGTATCTTGAGACACCTTCCCTGTGAGGCTGCTGTCCTTTGATTCCCCCATCCAGGACTGCAGGTCCTGCCCCTCCCACCACTTGTGCTTTCTGAGGTGACACTTGGAGATCTCAGTGGTGGGATAGCAGAGGCCCATTCCCTGTATGGGATGCAGCCTTCCTAGAGACTGGTTTCTGCAGGCTTCTGCCACACATTGATGAAATGACTTCAATATCGTGGTAAACTGGGGCTGGAGGGGACTCAGGAGGTCATCTCAGATGGGCAGGTCAGTGTATAAGTCGAGTGACACGTGTGTGTCTGGTACCTGCTGCCCCTCACTGTGGTGCTGGTGTGTGCTGGTGTTATTCTTAGTCTTCCCTGGTACAGCTTCCCTGCCTGTGGGTAGGAATCAGGGAAGTGTCAATGCATTTTTCTGCTGTGCCTGTGGCAGGAATTCTGCCTAAAGGAGAGGTATTGCTTCCAGACCTCATCTTCCTGGACCTGTTTAATGACACTGGAGCCACTCATGAATGTGGACACACAGTGGATGTGTGTGACTGTGGTTGGGTGCCTTTAGCTGAAGGTGTGTTGGCACCACCTTATTCCCAGAACAAGCACAAGAGTAGCACCATAAACATACCTGTCATCAATGTAAATTCTGTTTCCTGCTTTTTGATGCTCTGGGTTGTGTTGTCCAGCCCCCACTTGTGTGAGAGCACCAACCTCATCTTTAGCTCTGGCACTGTGCTTTCACCTCCTGCTGCTACCAAAGTGATTGGGCTCAGAAATATGTATGTATCACATATCACTATGGAAGGGGGAAAGGAGAACTAGGGGTGCTAAATCCTTACAGGCAAAAGAGTGCATGATTTTAGTTGTGCAGACTTGCCATTTTTTTAATGAAGAATTGTGGAGGTGTAGCTGTGTTTTCTGGAGGGCTGGGAAGGTTTGGTGCTCCTGCCCTGCCTACCTGCAGCACATGTTGTCCCTCCTGAGCCCGTTACTGCTGGACAGGGGATGGGACAGGGGATGCTCCACCAGCCTCTGGCCCTGGGAGTGGTCAGCTCTCAGAGCCCAGTGGCTGTGCTGCCTGGCAAAGCATCCTGTGGAGCTGCTGTTCCTGTTCCTATTTCCCAGCCTCCTACATTGCAATATCCCCGTGCAGCTGCCTCAGGAAGCAGTGCTCCTCTGACATCTCCTTCAAGCTCATCCAAATAATTTGGGACACAAACTTGTCCATAGGTTGCTTCTGGGTCAGTTAATGGGAGATAACTCAGTTGGGCAGTCGGTCAGTGTGGGTTTGCCTCTGTTGGCACAGGGCTCTCATCTACTGAAGTATTTGCAGAAACCAAAATAGCAAACAGTATCTGGAGAGACAAATGCTGTGCTCTTGCTGAGCTGCTGGATTCCAAAGCTGTTTTCCTTTGTGCATTATGTCCCAGGAAGATTGGGGACGAGCCCTGGAGCAGATGCCAGATCAACTGCTGGTAACTATCATCAGGCCAGAGAGGGAGGCAGCACTAGGAAAGTAAATCTGGTTATCTGCACTCTTCACAGTGTGTAGCTTAATTTTCCAATTGGTCCGTGTTTGCTGGGGGAGGAGAGTTGTTTTTCATAGCATGTTTTGTGTTGTTTGTTGCCTGCTTTGAGTGGTGAATTAAATGGTAGCTTTTTCTGGGGGTGTGGGGTTTTTTTCTCTTGGATCTTGCATAGCCTGAGTGGTGCACACAGTGGGATACTTGAAGTCTGCTGGGGTATTGTCAGCAGGCTGAGGGAGCAAATTCTGATGTGGTTCATGTCTGACATGTATATGAGGGTGAGGTTTGGTGAAGAGTGTTTTAGCCCATGCCCACATTTACCTACTAACTCCTTAAGTTGCCCCAGAGTGGAGGTTGCATGGGCACTAATAGTCCTGCACTGTGGAGCAACACCTTCCCAGGAGAGGGGATGTACCTGTGTGAGGGCAGCTTTGCACCCTGTAGGATCATCTACACGAGCCTGTTGGTTTGGAGGGGAGTTCCATGTTTGATTGGCATCATGTGTCTTGGACTGCAGCTATTAGATTCCTTTTAAGTGTAATGGCATTGGACGATGAGTTCCGAGGGTGCAGTTAATGCTTTCCTGCTGCAGGTGAGGGTGGTGTACATGGGAGCAGACTGGAGCTGGTCTCCACCTGAAACAGGGGCAGTGTGGCAGTGAAATCCTCTGCACCAATAGTTTTGCTCTGCAGATCCACTCCTGTGGTCTGCAGTACTTAGTCATGAAGATGTAACATACTTCATCTTAAACATTCCCATTTGTACTCCAGTACTCTCAGTAATACACTGTCCCTCTCTGCTACAGTCCAGGAGAAATTGGAGTGTTAAATGGAAACAAAAGGAAGCCTGTAGGTGAAAAACAAAACCTCCAAACCCAACAAACATTCACTGGGACTTGGGCAAGTGCTTAAACATGGACTCTTCAAACTCCTGACTCATAGTTCATCTGCATCCTTAGTTTATAAAGACTGTGTTTCTACTCTGGGATTTCCCCCCACCTCTAGTGACTGGTAGTCAACCAGTAGAAGCTGAAACACGGCCAGGTCAGTGTGCCTTGAATTGCATGATAATAACTGCCTAGTCTGCTTTATTTTTGTTCTAATCTAATCTACTGCAGTGGTTGTTTACCCTACACGTACATAAAGTAGGGTCACAATAAGTTAACAGTGGGTGAACTTCCAGGAGGAGCCCAGGTCCTGCAGGCAAACAGTACCTGGCACTCTCCTCTGCTCGGAGTCCTGCCAGGATTTTACTGCTCTTCGCCCAGCAATCCAAAATGGCATATTAGGAACTCCATGTGCTGCTGCTGGAGATGCAGCCTGGAGACAGGGTGTGGAACACAGGTGCTCTTTTTTCTTCTGGTCGTGGAATTTGTATTTTACAGGCTGTAAGAGCAGGATTTATTAATTCAGTCTTTCGGGCAACCTAAAACCTGCCTGTAGTTTTAGTAAGATACTTTAATTGAATATGTTGCTTTTCACACCACGTTCTCAACTGATGCTGTGTTTATTGAGTGTTTTTTGAATGGCATCTGCACTCTGCTCCTGCACAAATTCCTAATTTGGTGGAATTTCTGAGTGACTATAGGAATCAGGCTGCTGTCCTTGTTTAGGAGATAAGTTTTATGTTACATTCTTCGAGATAAGTTGACAAGAAACTGGGGGCATCAAAGTCCCAGGCCCACAGCTGTTGGCAGTGGGTGATATTCTGATGTTTCAGAGGAAGGAATCCCCTGTTAAAGCAAATCATGTATTAAGGAGGGACAAGTGTAGGGCAGGGACATAATTTGACAGTGAGAGGCCCCAAAATGTGGGATTACTAAATCATAAATTGAGGTCAAACAAAAACCCTTCTCAAACTTCATTTAGGACTCCCCATAGGAAATAATTTTGCACCCAGACCTTGAAATTACAGGGTTTAGTTTCAAGCTCTGTGATCACACCTGTACATATAACTCCTCCACAGACTTGTCTTCTCCACAGTGGTGTGACTGAGGGCTTTCCCCCATTAATTCCCTTGAAGGGATATTGTAGGATTTTACTTTGTGAATGGGTAGAGGCCTCCAGTTTCCAGACTGATTGTCTTTGTGTCCAGGACACGGTGTGGCCTTGTATCAGTGTTACTTCATAAAAATAAACCTTTCTTTTTGTGGTTTTCCTCTTTTCTCCTCCAACTGTATATTTATAAAGATTTGGTATCTCTTATAATGTTGGGGTTTTTTAAATGCTTTGGTGAGGAGGATTTTTCCTTATGCCTAATCCAAATCTTCTTTGTTGCAATTTAAAGTCGGTGCTACTTACCACAGCTAAAGTAGAAAGATTTTACTCTGTGCTCCTCTACCTCTGTCTTTAACACCTACTTGAATAACGGGGTTGCCATCTCTTTAGATTAATTGAATCCAAGTCTGAAGTTTTTTCCAAGAGCCTGTGCTTTTTTGATCTCTGATCCTTGGTGCTATTTTATTGACTCTCCAGCTGACCTGTATTTCTGTTGCTGAAGATAGACCCAAACTGGACACAGCACAGCAGCTGATGAATTTCTGACCATCTGTGACATTGTTGCTTTGCCTTTGCAGTGAGATCCGCTCTAACACCTGCTTTTTTCCTCCCCAAAACTGGTGTTCAGCCAGTTGTTCCCTATGCTTTATTTATTTAAGATTATTCCTACCAAACATGGTACCCTGCACTTTTCCTCACTGAATTACTCTGCTTTTTTTCTGCATCTTGGGTTTATCATGTTGTTCTCCATACTGTCCCTCCTTAATTGTTTGGCAACCCCATGGCTTGACATATTCTGGAAACTAAGTAAGTGCACACATTTTTCCAGCAGCAAAGTGGTTAGTAAAAATTTTGCTGCTGGCCATGTGTCATACTGCAACAAAAATCCATTGATTCCCTGCCTCGTTGGAGGGGGTTTGTGGGTGTTTTATTGTAAGTTTATGTACCTTGTTCTTAAAACTATTAAATTATAAAGGAACCATGTTCTTATTAACAAAACTTTGCACATTGGTTGAAAAGTCAGTAAATTAGTTTTGTTGCCTCCCTTTCATCCTTTTCAAAAATACCTGTGACTGTGCCACAGGAAAAAAATCACTCCCCCCCCCCCCCGGCCAAAATTCTTGATGATGTTTTTCTCTCTTCCCCTGTAAATTATATGCAGTCTTTGTCATTTGCTGCTCTTCCACAGTGTTACCCACCTTCTGCTCATGCTTAAATGACTTAGACACAGTTGGTCCTGTGGTAAATGACAGCAGGCCCAGCCAGTGGAGGAACATCTCGTTTCTCTCGGGACTTTTTAAGCTGTTCTTATTTTTGCTGGTCTGATTTCCTATTTGGAGTGGTAGCAAAATGTTTAGCTCCATCTCCTTTTCTTCCCTGCTAGTTCATGAAGTTTTCCAGAGAAGCCAGATCATTCCTTCTTCCCAAATTTTAGGAGAAGGAACTTAAATACATCTTGAGCTTCTTGCTTGGAGCCGTGTTCGCCAGTCCTTTTTGGGGAGGGAGCCAGAATGGAACATGGCAGTGGTGGTGGTGGAGATGCTGGGGGCAGGAGCAACTTGGCTGTTGGTGCTTTGCTGCCCCTGGAGCAAAGCCTCCCTCCTCAGGGAAGAGCCCCACGAAATCCCTGGGAGAAGAGGAGTGCTGTCATCTGGGGGCTCAGCACCAGCGCAGGCGGTTGTTGGCCATCTGTTCCCAGCTGACCTCTTTAGAGAGGGCTAAAGCAGAAAGAAAAGTACTGTCACTTCAGCCCTCGTAGGGTCATCTGTCACTAGTCCCCCTTTCCCACTGAGAATCAAAACTAATATTTCTTCTTGCTTATTAATGAAGCGCTTTAAGGTTGATTTATTGTTGCTTTTTATATGCACGGTGCTAATATTTTGTTGGCCATCCTCAATTTGTCCCCCATGTGTTTGTGCTGGGGTTTTTTTTCATATTCCTTCTTATTTATTTGACCTAGTTTTGCATGCTGCTTTCTTTTTGAGGTGATTGGAGAGCTTGTAATTAGGGACCAGCTTGACTCTCCTTGATTAATGACTGAGCCTGATATCAGGGGAACAAAGCTGGCACTTCAACGTCACACCAGCTCCTTGCCTTCACCAGTATTTACTCTAGAAAGGTCACAGAGCTAGGCTGTGTAAAGATGAGACAAAACCAGCAATAGGAAAATGTGGAGTTTTAGTTTATCCCTTCTAGAAGTCATGAAAACAAGGACTGCTGCTGCTGTTGTGACTTCTTGCTTTATGTAGTATTCCTCCTACACATGTGGAGATCTGCATTGTTTAGATTCTTGGTGATTTCCAAGAAACAACACCTGCCTCATCCTGTGGGACAGTATTTTTCAGTTGCCCTGAATGAATTGAAACCTGCCTTTCCAGAGTTTGCTGCTCTTTTTTTTCCCCAATTTTACACCCCTTTTCATCACCACTCTTCAAGCTGTTTTCTCCCTTTGTTATCTCAGCCACTTCTTTCTTACCATTTGGAATCAGATCCTGAAGAACTTTCTAAATACTAATTTTCTTCATCTCTATTTGAAAATGTGTGATACCAGATTTTGAGAACTTGTGATTACTTTGTGTTTCTTGTCTGTGCTGTCCAGACCCTCTTGCATGCATCTATTAATTCCTTCCAAAAAGCCTCCACTGGTAACTGCCTTTGGGTGATTATTTGCGAGTTCCTTACAATTCTACTTTAAAGATTTTCTTTTTTTTTTTCATTTCTTTTTTCTCCCATCCTCACTGCTGGGAAAAACACCTGCACAGGAATGCAGGAGGGCCTGTTTTATGGTGAGGGAAGTCAAAATGAGAATACTACTTGAGCAGTTTGTAGGATTTCTGTCAGTAATAGCAAGTTTCACAACTGTCAAGAGAGGTTATTCCAGCAGAATATGAATTTAAGGTACAAAAGGTATTCTGGAATTAAGATATGGGGTTTAAACCAGACAAAGGCATCTGTAGACCAAGATTAATAATTCTGTGCTGAAGAGGTAGCTTTCCTGTGTTGTTAAATAAACCTTCAGCATCTTACAGATACAACAAAATTCATTAGGCTGTTGGGGTTTGGAGCAGTGTCACATGGAACAGGAGAGACAGGTCTCTGTTTTGTCCTCAATTACTGCAGGAACTTTTGAACTCCAAAACACTGTATGGGTAATAATACAAATACACTCTACTTGGAGTTTGTTTAAGAACACAATATTCCCTACAGGTGTACTGCAAAATGCTGTCAGAATGTCACGTTAGCTCTAATTCAAAGTACCAGCTGTGGAAGCAATCCAATGCCTGATACCAACTAGAAAACTCAAGTTCTTACTTAATCTAAGAAATAAATCATCTGAGAGTTGTTATTTTTTTAAAGGGGATTAATAAGCCTTTCTGCAACAGGCACTGAAAGACCAGAGCCACAGTCCTCAGGTTGTTCTCACCATGACCTGCAGTTCCTCTCATTTTCCTGTTCTGAGAGCTCTTAAGCACATGCACTTTAAAGATAACCTTGGTTTAGGCTTGGATTTAATAAGCTGTTTGCAACCTGTGAAAACAACACTTGATTCTGTGGTAAACCCCTTTGCTCATGAAAATCCCCCACGCTTCTGATACATCCAATCCATATATATTAAAAAGGCAAACTCCTACAAGGATATTCTGAGACACTCCTGGTTTAAAACACGAGCTTTGTGTTCATAAATGTTTTAGAGTATTTCCTGTAATAAAGATTAAACTGTCTCTCAGGAAGTAAAGCTGCAACACGTGCCTCTGACAACGTAATCGAACTTTATATAGCAATGTTTTTATTGTTTTCCTTTTGTTTTGCTCTTAGATGACTAATTTCTGACTAGTGACAGCAAGAGTTGCCATCTGAGGGGCCGCTTGGAGCTTCATTTCTATTTTAAGCATATTTAAAGCACATGTGTTCAGAAGTGTCATTATGTAAATCAGTTTTGAAAATTGAACTCCATTAAAAATTATAGTATATCATTTTCTGAGCTAATCTGAGGCTATTTTAATATCAGGAGTGAAAAAACCCCACAACCAAAACCCAGGTTTTGGGGCAGAGTGGCCCTTCTACCTCAGATGTTGTAATTGATGTGATAATATGATTATAAAATGTCTCATATTTTTAAGGGAGCAAAACGTTTGCTCTTCTTTGATTTGTATTACCTGGAAACCAAAGTTCATAGCGGAGTCCAGCATGAGGATTGAGACTTTGGCAGTGATGAAAGTTGATCCCCAGTGTTGGACACTTGAGGTTTGGCTGGACAAGGTGCTTTGGCCAAGAAAGGTCGGACCAGGTGATCACTGAGATCCCTTCCAACCTGGTGTTCTATGGAAGGAACTTGATATTAAAAAAAGAGGCCTAACAAGAAAATGAATACTTTTGTAGCTTAAAGAAGACTCTGCATATAAAGCAAAGTGGTGGTGGTTTGTTTTTGTGGGGGCTTTTTTGGTTTTGTTTTTAAATACTACCCTGAGTATTGAAGGGGTTTGAAGTGTAATTGTGGTGTTGTGGAATTGCTGTAATGCCGTGGGTTTTCTTAAGTACTAACAAGAGGAAGCCAAAAAGTTTCTCATTTTGCACTGACTTGTCTCATTCACCTGCTTTAAAAAAAAAAAAACAACCAAAAAAAGGCTTGAACTTCCCCTGGCAATAGTCTGACAGTTTGGGAGAGTTCACTGGAACACAGGCTTTGTAGAGTCTGGTGTGACTTGGGTAGGGAGCCCTGAAAATGAAGGGACTGGATGTTGTTTCTTTGTAGTTCCTGAGATCCTGGGGACTTCAGTTCTCCTCCAGAGCTTAGAGGAATAAAGGCTCTTATTATGGTTTCAACTCAGTTTCTTTTGGCAATGTAAGTTATCACTTTCTGCAGAGCCCTAGAAGAAGCCATTTAAAAGTACAGTTTTAAGTACCTTTTTCTTAAGTGCAATTTAACATGTGTTGCAAACGCCCACCTGCAACTCCTGGGAGCAAACGTTTCTCAAACCTTGATTTACAGTGTGAGCTCTGAAAGGGGTGGCCCTTTGGAACTGGAATAAAGCTGAGCAGTCATGCAGGTGATGAAATTTTGGCCATGACAGGAAGTGATTCAGTATTTGAAGTACAGATATCTAATGCCATTTCAGATGTCCTGACCCCTCCAGTGGTGCACCAGGCACTCCCAGGTGTGCCTGACCTCCAGCTGCTATTCCAGGCCCTGGGTCTTGCCCATATATCTCACTTCTGCACATAATTTGGGTGCTGTGAAGTGTCTAAAAGGGCACTATCACCTAAGTTTAGACCTGTGGAATGCTGAGTGTAGTGTTTACTGGTTTGGGTAACACAAGGAAAGGGGGGGAATCTGCTTTGATTTAGTCTGGAGCTCCATGCAGGATCTGTGTAAGCATTAAAGCATCTTCAGTGGCCAAAGTCAGTATTTTCAGGCAAACACCCTTCAGCAGCTGAAATCTCAAATTTATTACAATGTTCCTTTTTTATAAAAAGCCAAACTATGTAGGAATAGGCAAATTTGTTAAAAGGGAAATGAAAGAAACAGTTAAATTCAAAATGTTTCAGGGGGAATGTTTGAAAACACGATGTGTGAAATGTCCTTCAGCCAAAGGGCTGAGACACACACAGACCTGTTGTGATTAAACAATTAAGCAGAGAGCTTTGCAACTAAAAAAACCTTTTTTAACAACGACAGAAAAAAATCTAAACAAAAAAAAGGGGGGGCTGTAGGCTTTGGCAAGTTAAATGTAAAGCAGTAGTGAATTAGGCTAGAAGTGGTCTTGGGGAGTAATTGGAAGACACTGAATCTAATAATAGTGATAGTAATGGCTTCAACCCATCAGAATCAGCCTTCTCAGAAGATCTGTAAGGCTGATGAATGATCAGGACCTGAAGAGCTGTCAAGGATGATAAAATAGTTATAGAGAAGTAAATGAATTATTTGCATTGGTATTTATTGGGAAGGATGTTAGGGAGGGTCACTGCTATAACCATTTATTACAGTGATGGACATAGCAGAGATAAGAAGCTTTCAAATAGGTTTTCTTCTCGATTTGGGACAATTCAGGTTAAATTTTAATCAAGATGCTACTGGAACAGTCCTATTTTGTATTAATGCAAATGATTCAGCTAGAATTTATAGGATGAACACAAAATATGATGATTGGATTTCTTCCGGATCTTAGTGTACAAGTCTAGAGAACAAAATTGATGTGTATGAGAAATTAATACAGCACATGTTTGATCAAAAAAAGAAAAGTAATTCAAAAATAATGTACTCATTCATGATCTTTAAAGTATATTGTGAATCACAGCTGTTGAAAGCCAGCAAAACTTGCACTAATTACCTAGGGTTATTCCTTTTTTTTCAGTTTTAAAGTTTCTTTTCCTAGAATATGCTTAATATTAAGTAGTACTTGTGAATGATTGTGGAAAGAGGTTCCAAATACAGTCTATCCTTTCTGAATTTTCATCGCCTACTGGTTTATTTGTTGTTAGTTTCAATTTTGGAACAGCTTTTTTTTTAGTACTTTTATTGCAGCATTAGAAGCAGCCTTTATTAGACATGAGATGTAGAAAGTTGGCAATAAAAGTGTGGATTGTTCACCTTTCTAGATAAACTTGGTCTTATTGTAAATCTCTTCCCAACCTTTGTTCTTATCAGGGAGAAAGAACAAGAAACACAAGAAGAGGAACATTTGATGGAAGAAAAGAAAAAGAAAAAGCAGGAAGAAAAGAAAAAGAAGGAAGGTGCTCAGAAAAAGGTTTGTTGGTGTTCCTGTTGTAAATGAGCCCTTTACTCCAAAGAGTAACCTGCAGGTGTCAATGGATTACACTGTTTGTTTTGATTTTAAAAAGGAATCGATCACTGTCTTTTCCAGTATAAAAATTAGGCATCATAAAAAAAGTGGGTAGGTTCCAAACAGATAAAAACTTCACAGGTTTTGTGTCTAAGCCAATAGTGTGTGTGTGGATTCAAGGGATGGTGGACAAGTTCACAGAAGTTACTTCTGCTGAGTGTTAAAAAGTTCACAGACATAATGTTTGGTTCAGAAAGCCTCTGTTTCTCAAGAGAGAGAACACTAGATGGGTAGATGGGGTCACTGCCATACCCCTTGCCATACTTTATACTGTCTCTTTGGCATCTGCTTTTGGCATCAATCAGACAGAGGTAGCCATTCTTACATTTCTAATTCGTGGAGTTGAATTAACATTCTCCAGTTCTTAACTGGAACTAATGCCTGATTTGTGTCAGGACTTCCTGCACAAAGTTAGGCCTGCAGCCCTATAATTATTAGGTATAATTTTGAGTATTGACAAATAGTTGATTTGTTTTGTTCTTTTCTTCTTTCAGGCTGCTGAACAAAAAACCAAAGGTAAATTCATGTTTATTCTTTGTGAACTGTTTGATATTTTTATGAGCTTGTTTAAAAAAGGAGTGCTTCTGCTTTTCATTCTTTCTGTCTGTTTATTGGGGAGAGTATATCTTACTAGGATAGTTCTGTTCCTAAAGTTTTGTTGGAGGATCTGACTATATGTTGGGTTTCTCAGCTTTTGCTTATATTGCTGTGTATCCTATAGCAGCTTTTTGACAAGAATATATGGATTAATTTTCTGTGAAATGTGACACAGCATTTGTCCTCTTTTTTTCTCTGGTCTCAGGACAGATGTAGTTCTCCATTTAGTTGTTAGTTATTTATCTGTTTCAAAGGCAACTAATGGCCACTCTGCCTCTGCATGCACAATTCAACTCAATTTAGTGGGCAAACTCAGTTCATTGAACTTACTAAAAACTATTCCCCCCCACTGGCACCACTGCCCATTTTTCTTTCTTGGGTGGGTTTTCTGCTTGGGCAGAGACTGGGGCTGGTTTGCAGCACAGTCCCAGGAGCAGCAGAGGTAAGGACTGGATCCCCCTTTGTGGGCACTGAGCTCCCAGGTGCCCTGGGAGAAATCTTTTTGTCTGGTCTGTCCTTTTGGCAGCACACAAAACTCAGGCTGTGGAACAGTTCTGAACCAGTTAATATGCACTGTTATTTATTGCTGGGTAATTAGGTGACAGGCAAGTGGAGCTTCCCAGATTCCCAAAGACTGGGAATTAGAGAAGAGCCAAGCCTAACATAAGGGATTGACTAAACAACTTATGTTTCAAACACTTTTCATGTATTTATACAGCAGAAATTAAGTATTGCCTCAGTAATACTGAATTCAGAAAAATAAAGACCTGACTACGTGATGAAGACACTGTAACAAGTAATTTATTGAAACTCTGTCCTTTTCTTTCCAAGTTGTTCCTGTGTAGAAAGTGTGAATTCAGGAAGTTTGAATTCTGTTGCATCTGCCCTGTGAGATCTCATGCAGTTTATAACAGTGGATTTTGCTTCCAGAAGGCAGCAAAAGTAGCTAAATCCCACCAAGTCTTAGGCACATGAAAAACCTTTGGAATTAAGATGCATGAGAGCGATTTCTAGCTAAATATAATGTTTCTGTTTCTGCAGTATTGCATGTTTTGTTCCCTGTATCAGCTCATTTCTGTGCGAAAAGATTTCTCTGTTCTATAATGGATTATAATGACTTTTTAATATCACAATTCAGTGGCAGATGTTTTTGCTGTCAGAGTAACTGCTTCCATTTTCACGTGCTAATGCAGTGGCTCTTCATTTCTGTTACTAGTGAGACTCAGTGCCTTCTGCTTTGCCTCTGTGGGATGTTACTA
Source organism: Manacus candei (assembly GCF_025592945.1). Taxonomy (NCBI): domain Eukaryota; kingdom Metazoa; phylum Chordata; class Aves; order Passeriformes; family Pipridae; genus Manacus; species Manacus candei. The sequence continues at coordinate 8,076,221 of NW_026138095.1, read as the reverse complement.
TTTCTGTCTCTTGTTGTGACAGCTTTGCTTTTAATTGCTCGAAACTGCCAAGTTTAAGTTTTTAGATAATAACTCCAGTTTTTCAGGTGTGCTTGGGAGTTTGTTTCTTTCAAGTATTTTTGGTGCTCTCTCCTCGTATTTAATCATCCTGTGCTCCTGCTATAAAATATGAATTGGGAAGAAGACAGCAGTGAATAAAGGTAGTTATCTTAGAGATTAAGTAGTTTTGGCATTTATTGCTTCATCTGTCAGAAGCAGTGATGCACCTTTTTGTAGTTCAGCGTCCTTGGAAGGAGTTGATCTGTCCTGCAGAGAAACAAAACCTCCTGTTCATCCTCAGGGCAATGGCCAGGGGTTATTTACAGTCCTTTAAGTGACCCTTCTTTGAATTTCCTTTGTCTGGCAACTACTCATTTCTTTTAAGGTTGCTCTGTGGGAATGCTTTTCCACTTCATGGTACAGTTCTTACATTTGTCTGTAGGAGGGATGTGCACAAGTTTACGATAGGTAGCAGGAATTTCCTAAAATACGGAAAATATTAATACAAAATTAAAGAGAGGAAAAAGTTGACTGAACCTTTTTTCCTCAGATATTCAAAGTTGACCGTAAACTTTATTGCAGTGCTGCACCAACTATTTTATTTGGATACATTTTCAAGGTTGAGTGACAAATGCTGCTACAACTAAAAGGCAACCACAGGGATTATCATTGAATTTAATTAATTTATTTCCTATCTGGGACACAGTAATTAAATTAGTTGTAAAGACAGGATGACACAGTAACACTGAGTGGACTGCATCAGGTATCACATGGCAGTGGGCAGGATGTATTAAATCAGAGATTAAAACTGGGCTGAAACTGAACATTTTGCAAAGTGTAGATTTTGGTGGGTGAGATATAAATATGACTTAATGTAGCTGCTTGTGGTAACTTAAAAGAAAATTGCTTCATTTTATGCATGTGTCATTCACTTCTGCAACTGGGTTGCCATAGCAGTGAGAAATGCTTGCACCAGTTGGAGAAAATAAACCACACAACTGGAAGTGGGATATTGAAGGGTTTTTCAGTTTGTTTTTCGGCTGACTGGAGACAGTGTGTTTATATTGTTCCTTGTTCCCTCTCAGCAGTGTTTGTGAAGGAAAAGACACTTTGTTGAAGTGGATTGGAAGGGCTGAGCTTGGGAGTTGATAGCAAGGGAGGGTTTACCCTTTGGGGATGTGCTGGAAGCCTGTGCTCTTATCAAGGTGCTTTTTAATTCTTCTTAATTAGTAGTAAGATTAATAATTAATAGCAAGTAATAGTAAGGTTTGCATTTATTTGTCCAGCACAAAGGCAGACGTGGAGATGTGTCCCATCTAATAATGAGCTCGTTTGCTTTGTACACTCTGATCTCTGTAAGCTGAGATGGGGCTGTTGCATGTTCAGTCTCTGGTGAGGCCTCAGGAAAGAGAAACTAGTAAGGAGGAAGGAGGTTTCCTGTGGGGGTGTGTGTGTGGTGTGTTGTCAGTTCAGTATTGCCCTGAGGCCTCAGCCCGAGCTGAATGTTTCCATTTGTGATGTGGAGCACAAACCCCTTCCAAGATAAACACACATTTCCACCCACAGAGGAAAGGTATGTGGCTGCTGCTGGAGTTACTGGTCCAGGGGTAGGAAGTGCTCCCTCACACAGCTCTTGCATCTATTTAAACACATTATTTTTTGCTGTTTAAACAACGATCCAACCCTTTAAATCTTCTCTACATAACAACTCCTTCATTTTCTATTTTTTTTTTCCTGCAATGTTGTTTGCCAAAGTATTTTTGTGAGGCTGAATCTTTTATAAATACCCCGTTGGCAACAATTCTAGGGAATGTGTGAAAGGAAGAAAGATTGAAGAGCTGATAAGTAGCTGAAATGTTTCTCAATTACTTGAGAACAAATGAAAGTAGTCTTCCTGTTCAGCTGAAGAGGAGCGCTGCAGAATTAGATGAGGTGAAATGAGCAGGTTTTTATTGCACATCCAGTTACTGTTCTTTTATGGTAATTTTTTGAGAACAGGACTATTGAGCACTGGCTATTAGTGTTTATTTTACATGTGTAAACTCATGCCAGTTTATATGCACTTGATAAAGAAACTTGGTGTATAAAGGCTTTTGTAATGAAAACATTCAGCTGTAAGTACCAATAAGAGTTCTGTTCTGTATGGTAAATAGTCACTAGTATGGGAAATGGCTGTTATTTAATAACTATAGGGGACTTTAGGGGAGCTGTGCTCATGATAAATAGTATGAGGTCAGTGTGTTTTGCTGCCTGCTTCTCTTCCAGCCATCCTGCTGCAGGTGTAGTTGGCACACAGGTGATCAGTTCCTTGGCTGCTTTACTCACACCCCAGCTGAATACACTTTGTCTAAAGCAAAGTTGAAGTGCTGATATAAAATAGTTTAAGTGGGTTGTTACTCAAACATCCACCATGGTAATTGAAAGGCAAAGTATCCACCCAGGTCTCCAGCATCACCTCTGGTGAAGGTAAGTGTTGAATCTGCAAACAGAGAGTTGAGTCTATACCACTTTTAGTTTAAAGTAGGAAACCAATATTTGATTGGAAATCTTAATCTGGACAATATTTCTGTAAAAGCAGAGGTGGCCAGTCTGCCTCTTGGACCTTCATGATCCTTGGAGGTCAGTCTTTGGCATGTTCATGGCATGGGACCAGGAAGAGAGGTGTGGGCTTTCCAAGGGGAAAATGGGAACTTCAGCTCACTGCTTGTGAAGCAGGATTGCAGAAGCTGGAGTAGCTGCAGTAATCCTGGGATTCAGCAGCTCATCCAGCACTGCCCACCCTCTGTTAAAGGGGTACAGTGAATCTTGAGCATTGTTCCTTTCCACCCATGGTCTGTTCTGGAGTTTTCCCCCTCCCAGGCTGTCTGGGCCGTGTGTCATGATTTTAATCAGGAAGGTTGCCTGCAGACTGGGAGGTTATTTCAGCAAGGTTTAGGCTTTAATATGTTTTATTTTGAGGGACTTAAAAGAACAGAAAGCACTTAGCACTATGTGGTTGCTTGGTAGACCACTGTGATGTTGCAAATGTTGGCATACTTTCTTCAGGTTAGCTTTGAAATTTGCATAGCATTTTTTATCCCACAAGCATTGCTGTATATTTTACCTGGAGCACCATGGTCAACTGTATTATAAAGGGGAGTTAAAGGGAAAAAAGAATGGGTGAATATATCTGAAATAACATCCCCTGCTCTGGCATTTCTATTTAAATGACAGGAATAGTGGCATACCTGTCTTAAAAGGCAGGCATTTCCATTTCCAAATTAGCCATGTAGATGGTTGCATAGTTTTAAATTGATTCTTTACTTACCCTCCCCAAATGGGCTGTTTGAATGTTCTCTGTTGGGCTCATTTGGATGTGAATCACCTTCCTGTAACCTCCATTCTCCTCATACAGAAATGCAGTTTGTGTACACTGATAATGTGTTCTTTCTGGCTGTGGTAGATGTGACTGATGTTTAATGGTAGTTCCATAGAAAATAGGGGAAAATGAAACTTTTTAGAGAATTTCGTTGGTATTTTAGGTGGAATTACGTGTGTAACACAATTAGTCTTTTTTAAAAAGTAAAGTCTTGAGTTTTTCTGGTTTGTGTCGTATTATTGTAGGAACCAGCAGAGGCTTTTTCCATAAGATTAGAAAATGTGTTCCAGCCTACAAATCAGGTATGATTTTCAACAGATTTACAACCTCTGACTCATTTGAGTATTTATAGCTTATGCTTGAATATCTGCCTCTGCCATCTTGTTAGTTAAGTGCTGTGTTTGTACTGAACTGCTGCACATTGTAGTGACAAAATGTGCCATAAATCATCATTGCAGAAGGAGGGGGAGCACTGCAGTAAGTTCTTCAATTAGATCTTAATATGCAGTCACTTGATAACTTAATGATAACCTGTGGCCATACATTAAGGCTTAATAACACAAAAATGTTTTCTTTTTGATAAACGTTATCATGGTGATGTTTTGCTATTATAAGTATCTTTAAACAAACATGAGTTTGTTCATAAAACCGACTGAGATATCAACTTCTCTGATAGAGGAGTAATTACCGTTTTATAGCCTGCAAAGAACTGAGTATGGAGGTAATTTGTGAGTCCCTGCCATAATACTGGGTGAAAGGGAGTAGAAAATGCAAAAGATTAGAGCAGACAGGAGGAGCAATTTGCATAGTCAGGGAGACAAAGCAAGAAGGATGAGCTGGGAGGCTTGGAGTTAACTAGTACAGGAAAAAACTTTGGTTTCCTGCTTATCTTTTTCAGTTGGGATGGCTGTGACAAGCCATTGAGTTCTCGTGGTGGCAGTACTTCAGTGGTATTTAATAGGGTTTTTGCTCTCACAAGTGTAAGCAGCATTATGTGGTATCTTCAGCATTGCCAGTATGAAGTAAAGGAAAAAAATTAAGGTAGTGAGTAAGTGTGTGGATAACCTGTGGTAAACTATATTTGGGGTTGTAGCACTGTCCATGTTGGTCTTCAAAGGTGTCCAGCTAGAGATCTGCTTTGAGAATTGGTGTCTTTTTGCAGGAGAGGGGTTTGTCAGGGCTGGACACCCAGAGCCCTGTAACCAAGTACTGGCAGCTCTGAAGGTTTAAGTCTTCTGTAGCTCCTGTGGAGCTTTAGACTCTTTAGCTTTCAAATAAATCCTTTCTTCAGACAACGAGGCACCAAAGTAATTAGTTCAGGTTTTTAGGAAAAAAAGAAAAACAAGCAAACACAAAATTCTCCAGGGTTGTTTGAAAATAAGGAGAACCCAAGAGATACATTCTTCCTAATGTGTTCCTGTCCTGAGCTGGATTTACAGGACACCTGCCCCCAAAGAGGTGCTTCACAGTCTTTTCCTGGAGTTGTTGCTGCTTCCTTTCTGCTGGTCCAGTCCTGGTCAGTGGTTGCCTTGTGAGCTTTGCACATTCCTCATCAGGGAATACAAGCTTTTATTTTCCTTAGAGATGGTCTGTGGTAGTTTGCCATCATGCAAATGTAGGGATGTTCTTATAATATAAATACAGGCAGAATATTGCTCTGGTCTTCCACACGCTTTACCTTTTCTCAGTTTCCTCAATTAGGAAATGATCTGGGCTTATCAGATTGAGGATGGCAGCAGCCTGACCTGTATATAGTTAGTTTTAAAACTAGATGAAAATGAGAGCTTTCCAACACTAGACACAGTTAATTAAAAGCATTTTTCAAATGCTCTAAATGTTGTAAGGGTTGATAACCTGGGCAGTAGGACTAACATGCTTTCATCAGATTTCCCTTTACATTGTCCATTGTCAGATACATTTCAAGTCTGGGATATTATCTCTACACGAATACTCTGTGAAGAGAGAGTAAGCACAGATTAGGTAACACCAGTTTGGCTTTTCTCATCTAGACCTAATTGTCAGGGTGCCCTTTGGTGGGAAGCATTCCCAGGTAAATCCCTGGTTTGCTTTCTGAACAACAAAACTGCCAATACAATTGTTGACAACTGGATATTCTAGAATTTAAATTCTAGCACAGCTACACAATGCTAGCAGTGGTGGTTAGGGTCAGACTGCACGCTGGGTTATGGTTATTTATCTGCCCACAGTGGGCTCTTTCATCCCCAGTGCTGTGCTGCTTTTGCAGTGCTGGGCATTCCCCAGTGCAGTGTGTTTGTGAAACATCAAACTGTTGCACTTCTGACATCACAGCAGCTCAGGCATTGGCATATATTCTGTTCTTCTGTCAGTCTGCTTATAACTGTTTTCCAGTTGTAAATAGAGTGTTGTCTGACACTTACTGTCCATCAGAGCCTATATGCCCCAGCACTAGAGACCAGATGTATTTTTCCATTTTAACATTCCACTTCTGTATCTACTGATCACAACAGACACCCACCCCACATCTCTTCACTTTCTTACCCACCCAAAAAAGTCTGAGATTTGTTTTCTTGGGAGTGGCTTTATAACACAGCTCATGTGTTTATCAGTGTGCTCCTCCCTTTGCTTTCTAAACTGAAGTCTGTCGTTCACTTTTTCTCTTCTTTTAAAGAAGTACGTCCATGAAGGTACTTTCTTGTCTGCCTTGAGGCCTGGCTCACTTTAAGTTTTCCTGGAGAAGGCAGCTCACAGTTTCCCATGGAAAAATGACCTATGAGCTTTGATTTATCTGCAGTGTGCTGACCACTTTCCATTATTAGATTATCATCTTGCTATGTGGAGGAGGCTTGTAATGCATATAAATATAATATTGATAAGATCTGCGAACTGTGAGCTGGAGGAGGGGTTCATCAGGGAATGTATTAGCTCACTTTGGTAATGATTGTTTTGAGATATGTGCTGGGTTTCTAACGTTTCTCGATCCCTTCCTTGAGAAGGATGAAATCAGCTTTGAACTGTAACTCTAATACATGCTCTTGGGGGGTAGTTACTGTACAAATACTGAAGAGGGTTATCTTGGGAAAACAAAGGGAACAAAAACATGAGTTTGATTCTTTTACACTGTGTGTGAAGCCTTTGGCCTGAGGGACCTTGTATTCTGGTGTTACATTCCTCTACTCTGAGAACCCAGACTTCCCTGTGTTTTGCTAGATAATTTTAATGTTTTTCTCAAGTTCTTGTAGATTGTAGCCCATACTTTACAAATCCTACAGGACTACTTAAAAAGTGTGTTTAAGCAGCTCTCACACTCCTGGTCAGGTGTGTGCTGTGCATGTGATCCTTCAGGTAATTCCTGACCTGGCTCAGGCAGTACAGTGTGCATCAGCATCCAGAGAGGTGGTTTGCTCATGGGATTGATTGTAGGTCCAAGATCACCACGAGAGGAGGTGATTTTCCCTTTAGGCATCCTGCCCTGGCGCCGTGGGATGGCAGCAGTGGCTCGTGCTAAGCTGTCTTGTGGGACTGCATTTAACACCACATTTAATACTTCAGACGCTCCTCAGCTGCCCTGAGCGTGTCAACTGTTCTTACTGTTTGCCCAAGGGGAACAGCTGAACTTGAGGCCAGATTCAGGCTCTCAGTTGCCTCTTCCCATGTTAACAGAAGTGGTTCTCTGTGTTCTCTGTCTCCTGGAGATCCGTCCTCCTGTTTTCAGGATGCCCTGAATGTTTCTGGCATCATTCCTGATTTGGCTGCTGTTGCTGTCTTTTTTTCAGCAGTCTGTGGAGCCAGACTTTTCACCTTTCCAAGGCCAGACAGGCTCTCATGAACTTCTGCTCTAAAGCACATGAGTTACTAAGCTGCAGAACTGACAATTCCTCAAGTCTGTTTAAAATTCAAATGCCACATCGAGGTCTTATTATCACAGGACTATATATATCCCTTTAGATGAGCAGGAAGGGATTATCTTAGCCCTCTCCCCATTCTGACAGGCCCAGCAAAAGTTCTTGAAAGATGTATTGATTATTATTGGAAAGTCATCTTTGTACAGGCCTGAACAGTTTTTCCTGTAACTTCAGCCCCTTCTTTCTTGGCTGCTTTGCCCAATGTGTGGAGGGCAGATTTCCCCTCCTCTGCAGGGACCTTTTTGTGTTTTTCACTTAACAGCCCATTCAGATTTTCCTTGTGCTAGTGTTTTCAAGCTGTTTTCCAAACCATAATAACTTATGTTTCTCTTCTTTGGAAGGCCTTCCAGTTGGTCCAGAGTTATTTTTTAAGTGCAGTATCTGTATGTTGTGGTTTAACCCCAGCAGCAGCTCAGCCCCAAGCAGCCGCTTGCTCACCCTCCCCCAGCGGGATGTGGAGAGAACTGGAAGAGTAAAAGTGAGAAAACCCGTGGGTTGAAATAAAGACAGTTTAAGTAGAGCAAAAGTCACACACACACACAGGCAAAGCAAAACAAGGAATTCATTCCCCGCTTGCCATGGCAGGCAGGTGTTCAGCCATCCCCAGGACAGCAGGGCTCCATCACACGTAGCAGTGACTTGGGAAAACAAACACCACTGCTGCAAATGTCCCCCTGTGTCTTCTTCTTCCCCAGCTTTATATGCTGAGCACAATGCCATCTGGTCTGGAATATCCCTCAGGTCAGCTGGGGTCAGCTGTCCTGGCTGTGTCCCCTTCAGCTCCTTGTGCCCCCCCTTCTCCTCCCTGTCGCTGTGGGGTGAGGAGCAGGAAAGGCCTTGGCTGTCTGTGAGCCCTGCTCAGCAATAGTGAAAACACCTGGGTTATCAGCCCTGCTTCCAGCACAAACCCAAACCACAGCCCCATGCCAGCTACTGTGAAAAAAATTAACTCTATCCCAGCCAAAAATTAACTCTGTCCCAGCCAAAACTAGCATGCTAATTGAAGGATTATTAAATACTGTTGAGTTAACTGTGTAAGGATAATCTGCTGCTTTTCACAAGTAAAACCAAAGGTTGTTTTCTGTGCCTGTCAAGCTCACCCCATTGCACAGCTCTGTAATCTGGGCTGTTCCGTAGCAGTGCTGCTTATTCTCCTTCAGTTACCTATCCCTGAACTGGACTTGCTTTAAGGAACTCCCAAGTTTTAGATAACTTCTCTAATTCTGTGAGGATGTAGATTTAATAATACAGAGTTTCTTCTTCACACTCTCCCTGTTTCTCCTCTTTGCTCACTAACATTTTTCCCTGTGCAGGTTGTTCTTTGAAGTATACATTTAACTGTTTTACTTGCTTTAGTTTCCCAACAGTTTCCACTGCAGTTGTTTATGCCTGGTTGGCAAACCATGAGAGCACTTCCTGCAGTGCTGGAGGTGACAGGCTGTCCTGTGCTGCCTCATTGTCAGGTCTTTTCAGGTGTACCTGTGAACATCAGGCATCCGAGGAGTGACTTTCTTCTCAAAAGGAAAAAGTCTCCAGAGAGAAACAGGAAGAAAAAAGGTTGGACCAGATGATCACTGAGATCCCTTCCAACCTGGTGTTCTATGGAAGGAACTTGATATTAAAAATAATGTGTTCAGTGCCACGTTTCTAATAGGCTTCATCATAATTCCTGTCTTGCTATAACTTCCATATTTTGCTGCCAGCTTCCAAGAGTAATAATTATTATTTCTTTGTTTGTTGTATAGTTATTTCTAGTCTTGTCCAGTGGTCACTGTGGGAACTGAAATAGGAGGTCATCTTCAGCCTTCTCAGTTGTTATGCTCTTCCTTCCCAGAAAAGATCACTTCATGATTTGGTGCCTTATTGTGTCTACTAAGACCCTAAAAAAGCCCTAATTCTAACTTAAAATCTCTGGATAATAACTTAGATGCACAGCAACAATGAACACTTAAATCCATAATCCCGTTTTACTGATACCTGGGATGTAGTCGGGATGTTGAAGCTCAGCTTGTTCCACCCCCGGGGTTGTTGCTGTGTTAATGCACCCTTGCTTTTCACATTTGCTTGAGATGTTTTAATCCTTATTTACTGTATTATTTTAATGGAAGTGCTGCCTTTCCTCTGGGTGTTCCCAGAACTGACGTCACTGTGGCCAGTGGCAGATGTGACAGTGCCATGTGCTCCCTCTGCTGTCACCAGCTCCCTCCTCAGCACTAACGGAGTTTCTTTCTGAAAACTAAAAAAGTAATGTGGGTTGTATTTCTGAAAAGTGGTTAATGTTAGATAGGGCCCGTTTCTACCTGAAGTGTCTTGATGAGTCTGTAATACAAGTTAAAGTCAGGGTCGGGGACAGCATTAACACTATCACATTAATACAATAACTTTTTATTTATGTGAGGAACTGGGAGCATCTTGGATTTGCCTCCCCTGGCTATCCTACTCCAACTACTTTAAAAAAATCAAACTTACTAATGTTTTTTTTAGTAGATCTGTAAAGCCATTAAAGAGCTCTTATTTTCGTACCCTGCCTAGACAGACATGGTGTTTTCCTCTTTGTTTGCAGTTGGACTTACTGTAAAACATTTTCCTTTCTTTCTGCAAAAAACAGAAATAAAACTCTTTGTAAGCTGGACACAGTCATTGAAGATGTGGGAATTTACCCAAAGTATTTGCAGAGAAAGAATTTTAGGGTGACACATATTAAGCCAAGCTGTATTTCTCCTTAAAATGCTGGTGTTACTTCTATTAGCTCAGTCTAAGCACATTTCTATGAAGTAACTGTGTGTAATGCATTTGAAGTAATTAGGTATTCCTTCCTAGTGAGGGGAAGACATGTGTCTAAAATAAACTGAGCAGAATTTTTGAATTAAAATGAAGTAATAATATTAAGTTATTATTAGTAATCTTTATTAAAACATCTTTAATTTCTTTTAACATTCATGTAATAGAATCTGATTTACTGGGAGTGGCATTTAATTAATTTAATTCAATTTAGAGAGTTAACTCTATTACATATTAGTACAGAAAATTACCTCTGAACAGTCATTTCTCACTGGTGACATGCAATAAGTTAATTTAGCTCGGAGTTCGTTTGGGTGCATTGTGAGTTCTTGGTGAAAGTTGCTATGGTGACAGCCCGATCACCAGAGCTGTCACTGCGACAACAACCCCACCTGACACCGGGCTGGAAACACGGTCAGGTGTTGGAATCCTGGGAAGAGCTTCCTCGGGAATGGCCAGGCAGTGCCAGCCCTGTGCAGCTCTGCCCCGCTCACCAAAGGGTGGGGTCAGAGTGGGCAAAACAAACCAAACTCGGTTTGGTGTTTGGTCTTTCTTGGCTCCATCTCAGCTGCAGTGAAACGATTGCTAAAACCCCGTTGAATTTTAGTTTGGTTCCATTAAGGAAATATTCCTGAAGAATCAGAAGCTCTCTAAACTGCTAGGACTGTTTTCTTCGTTTCTGAATAACTTAAATCCTGTTTTTTGTATGTGGCATTAATGCACGATGGCACTGGAGACACAAAAAAAATCTGTTCAGCTTCAGCTGAATTAATGAAGAGTTTGCTTCAGATTCGGTGTTGAATCTGAAATGAAGGCTTTGCTTCAGATTCTGCAGGTTTGGCTGTCAGGTAGACAAACTCTTAGTTCAAAAGAAAAACCTTCCAATAAATAGACCATCACTGAGAAGCTCATTCAGAAAAACACTATTGCATATAACATGTCATGCTTAGATTCAAGAGCAAGTATTAAAAGAATTGAAATAGAATTTTTAAGTTCAGTGTATTTTCTTCCACCAACTCCCCCCCAGATATTTATGCAGACTTAAAAACTTGTTTTTTTGATTTTTTTTTTTTATCTCTAGAGCACAACTTTAATTTAATTGGGTTTACCCGAGTAAGGGATTGTTCTTCATTTTGAGCTTCAGGTTTTTCACAGCTACTCATTTCTGAAGCAGAAGAATGACATTTCCATGGGACTGCTTGTCTTTGCAGTAGTGGGAACTGCATCCAAAGTAAGATGTAGAACCCCAAAGAGGTTTTTATGATTGAAAATCTGTGAATTTTTTTTTTTTTTGTACAGCCTCCTAAATTGGTAACGATGTCCCTCTGGTTTTTTACATCTTTTTAAGAACCTGTCTTGCTCAAAGCATCGATTCTCAGAATAATTTTGTGAAATACAAATGATCTTTAGTTATCCCAATAAGGATTCAGACTTTGACATCTAAGGCCAAAATATTTCAGGTTTAGCTTTCATGGAGTTGGCTCTGTGCATGGTTTCTTGGGGTGATGCTCCCTGAATCTTGGAATATATCCACACTGCCCAGGAGTGGGGAAGCTGGTCCGTGCTGGGCACTGTGTTTGCTCTGCTTCAGCTTTTCATGTTGACTGATTTAAAATGATTGCTGAGATCACTGTCTTTAGAGCTGTAGTATAAACATATTAAGTCTTCTTTTGAGATGCATTGTGAAAACTGGAAGGGTTATGCCAAAACTACAGAGGCCTTTCAGTGGTTGCCCACAAAATCATTACTATTTTGAGATTCCACCTAAAACGTTCGTTTGGTACCATAAATGTACACGACAGGAGAGCCGAGGCTTTGTGTTTACACAGGGCTGCAGTCAGTGTGACATGTGTGCCCAGTGCCATGATTCCAGCAGCACAGCCAGTGTCAGGAAACATTACACTTCATGTCCCACCAGCAGACTCGTCGTCTGTGAGCGGTCGGCACCGCGCTTTCATAGGCACGTCTGAGAGGAGTTAAATAACAGCCTGCTCGCCCTGCATCCACCCCAGAACATAAACACAATGCCTGGAGAAGCTGTATTTCTGCTTTCCAGAAGGGAAATGTGTGTGTGTATAGCGACTGTGATGTGTCCAGGCTGCTGGACCCAGCGTGGTGCAGTGGTGTGTATCCACTCTCTGGGCCTGAGGCTTTCCCGGGGCATTGATCTTGGGCACACGTGCCAGCTGCCTGCACACCCAGTAGGTCACATGTGTCCTGGACACATTGATCCCTCTGGCCACACGTTAAGACATTGATCCATAAACACACAGTGGCAATTTCCAGGCATTCAAAAAAAAAAACAACAAACCAACCAGAGTCCTTATCTTTTTTCTGGCTCAAATGTCAAAGTGGAAGAAGAGTTTGTACCCAAGGCAGTATGAGTGCTTGGTATTCCCAGTTATCCTGGGTGGGATGCCAGTGCTGACTGTACCCTGGGAGACCCTGAAACTCCGGGAGCATCTGCCTTGGGTGCAGAGACCATGGGTACAGCACATATTCCAAGTGTGATACAATCGGTGTGCTGCTGAATAGATTTCTTTAGAAACAATCCAGGATGGAAATGGTGGATATATGGGGGATCTCTTTACACTACCCAACCATGTATGTTTATGAAAGTGGAAGTATTTACACTGTGATTAACTCTCCTCGAGCCCCAGCTGAAGAGTGGGGCTGTACCTATAGATCCATCAGTGTTGAAGGTTTGAAGGAAATTTCAGGCTCTTGTATACAGTAAACCAGTGGACACTGAGATTATCCCAATTTTCAATTACTTATGAATGTACTGTGAATTTTTGTATTTATCTGTTGGTGTGAATGGTTTAGTGACTGGGTTTCTGTTGTAAAGAATATTTACTGTTCAGTCCATGCCTGGAACTGATCTGTGGAAGGAAGAAAAAGGAACATATCCACTGTGGTGGCTGCACCATTTGTAATTTTTTTTTTAAAAAAATTCTTTTTCATATGAAAACTGTGTGTAAAACATTATCTAATGAGATTAAATGCACACAGTCAGCTTAAAATTGAAGGATTCAGTTCCTGGTTCTTCCCAGACTACTTCTGTGACTCTGTATGAAGTTATTTAATCTGTTATTATATGCTTGAATTTTCCCACTAGTACTTGTGGTGATGATAGTGTTGGTTTTGGGTAATTTAACTTTAAACTGTTTCCTGTCTTCTCTGACTCCTTTATTGTGTAGATACTGATGGGGTTCATTGCCTGGAGCAACACCCAGGAAGGGTTTGGAGGGTGAGAGCAGAGGTGAAGGAGGGAACACATGCCCCTGACTGGCTCTTGACATGTAAATGCTGTGATCCTTTACTGTGTGACTGAATTGTTGGCATTGTGTTTGTGGGGTTCTCATGTCCTGTTGGTGGGATAGAACTTAATATTTTTCCCATAGTGGGTCTCTGTAAAATTAGAGGAGTTCAGATATTTCTAAATACTCTGGGAGGGAATACAAGATGTGAATTCTCTCTCTCTGAAGAGGCCCGAACACTCTTTATTGGAAAGTCTTATATCAGAAACCTGAAAAGACTCTGCAGATGTTTCTAAGTGCTTGCTGAGAATCCCTGTCTTCATTCAGAGCTGCCCTCTCACTTAAATTTTACAGTAGTAATTTCCTGCACAAGCTAATTTGTCTCAGCAGTGACTCTTATCTCCCTCCCGTCCTTTTTAGACAGTTCTTAGTGCTGTTGTTTCTTAATGTTATTAATACGAGTGATTAAAAACTTCTAATAGCTTCATTATTTTCCTTTTATAATAGACAAGGTGGCTTTCTAATGTATTGTCATGCTCTGGGGGTGGGAATTGAGTTTACAGGGAGTCTGGAGTTCAAAGTTAAATGTGTGATGACATGTTAAAGGAAATACGCCTGTGCTGAGATGTCAGAGGCTTCAGGGCAGATGTAGTTTAGGGAGCAGCTTTTAGCTGGATGTATTCATTTCTTTATTTGTTGCTTTACAAGGGGTGAGTGTTTGGACGAGCCTGTGTGTGGAGAGATGTACATGATTAATGCTGGTATTCGAGTTACATGAATTCATAGAGGCGCCTTCACATCCCTTCACGTTGGAGAACTGTCGCTTGAAAGAAAACAGATGAATTGTTAAGTCTTGAAAGTTACCATCTGTTATCAGTTCACGTCCTGAAGGAATGCAGCTATGCTAATCTAACTGTTCATTACCCAGAATCCTGATTCCTAGCTTGGACTGCCGAGTTTGAGGCCTGATGTATATGATCCAATTCCTGTTCATCAATTAGATGACGGCAAACCCCATGTGTGTGCACTCAGAGCCTTCAATAAACATGAGAGAGCTTGGCTTGCAGTGGAAGAGCATCATATTTGCTTTGGATTATCAATCTATTGTTGATGACAACCTATCAACCTAATTAGCTGTACCATTTTTAATGGCACAGCTAATTAATTGTGAATTTGAAATTAAAATTATAATCAGTGCTAACATGGAGGAAAGCAGCGAGGAAAATATTAAAGCTGTTAAAAGTGTAAATATTCGTCACAAGACTGGTGCATGTGAAACCAACCTGAATAATGTAGAATGGGATTGAAGAAAACTTTTAAAAATACGTGTTGAGTCACCCAAAACAGGTTTTGTGTCTTTCTCTCAAAAGAGGTATTTGTCACCCTCTCCGCTGACAGATTTGAAAGAAAAAAATGTAGATGCTGTTCCAGAAAGGGAAACAAAATCTCGTGTCTGAGCTCTGAAGCATGCAAGAATCTGTGTTTTTATTAGGAGCTTCTCCACCTCTTAAGAGAAAAGTTGAATTTGTGAATACAGAGTTGTGTCAATAGAGTTGGGTTCATACTCTTTGCTGCTCAGAAGTTCTGCTGCAGGGTGGGCTGTGCTGGGCTTACACAGAGGAGTCACTATTGTGGTGAAGAGATAAAATGTCACTCAGGATTGATACAATTCCAACTTGACATTAATCAAGAACGACATGGGGAAGGTCCAGACAAGTGGGGCTGGTGAAGAAAGACCACATCTGAAACTTATTTAAAAACCAACTGAAGCTGGAGGGAGTGCTGGGACTATCAACCTGGGAGAAAAATGATCTCTTTGTCATGGCTGAGGGAAGGAGAACTGAGTAAGATGGATTTGGAGCTCCATTTGACATGTATGGTGGTAGAAAATGATGCTCTTAAGGTTCTTGAGAGGTCATCTACTCCATCCTCTTGCCCTGAGACAAGATCACCAAACCTGTATCATGTCTGCAGATAATCCCTAATCATCCTTATTGTTAGAAATGTAAATCTAAGCCTCCCTGACTGCTGTTTAAACCCAGCAAGTCCTGTCTTATTCACTGTGGGATGGAGCAAAATATTTCCTCCTTTTCCTTTGTGTTTTTTTTTCTTCTCTTTTTTTCTTGCTTTGTGTACCCAGTGTCTTCTAGACTGAACATCTTCCTTGTCTCTGTCTGCTGTGGTAGTTCCCATTTCCAGATTCCTGTGTCCTTTGTACTCTTTCCAGGTAGTCCAGCTCTTCCTTGAAGAGAGATGGGTACAGACAGTGCTGTAGTGAAGTAGATGGGTTACTCTGAGCCTCAGAGCTGGGTATTTATTCCATTTATTCCATTGTGATCTGCTAAAGCATTGCTTCTTTTTCTGCAGAACTGCTGTGGGGTGAGTTTGCTGTTCTGCATTTAATTCTTCGTGCCTAATAATGTGACTTCTCTTATTCAATTGCAGTGTTTTGTCACATCACTTCTCCAGCTCATCATTGCTCAGTTCTGATCCCATCACACAGTGATCTGACCACCCCCATCTTCTTTGCCCCCTCTTGGTGTCATTTGCAGGTTTAATAAGGATATCCTCCAGTTCCTCATCCACTTGTTAACAAAAATATTGAATAGTGTAGGCTCGGCTCCAGTCCCCATGGAATCTGTTCTGAAACACACTGCTGTTTTGACAGCAAACCATTGATTCTCCCAGGGAACATTTCAACCAATTTTACATTTTGCTCACATTTCCCCAATTTGCTTATGACAATATCAAGTACAAATGTCATTTCAGAAACCATGACACAGTTAAGTTATAGAGAGAGAGCTTTCAGTGGTGGGACACGGGTGGGAAATGTGAGAAAAGAGGCAGAACTTGTTTGAACTGAAGCAGATGACAGGGTCTGGGGGGAGGGAGGAACAAATGAGTGTCAGGGTAGGAGTCAGGGTCAGCTGGATTTGTGGATATATGGCTCTGGAGTGAAAACAGAGATGGGTGGTGGATGAAGTCCTCAGTGCCTATTTCAGACCTTTGCATAAAGCCAGTACTTAAGAAGGTAAAACCTCTTGTTGAAGGTAGCTGAGAAATCCTAATAAGTCATTTAGAGGTTTTCAGTGAACTTCGCAGCTTCCTGTTAATTTCTAGTCTGACTTCAAATTTCCTGGCAAAATCAAATTCAAGTTCTGTGTAGAAGGTCCAACTTGGTAGAAGTGAGAAGGCTATCAGGAGAGGTGGGTTATAGAAGAGGTTTTAGAACTGTGATGATGAAAGGCTAAGGAAGGAGGAAGGAAACGTTGCAAAAGTCAAGAGAAGGAAGTGGAGAGGAAACCTGTGGAAGAGGAGGCAGGAGAAGATGCACTGTGGTCATTTGGGAGGTCAAAGTAAGGGGGAAATGAAGGTAAACCAGGTAAAGACTTCATTTGTTCTGAGCGTACCAATTCCTGACAATATCATTTATCCAATAAAACTGAGTAATTTCTTTAAATAAACGTGATAAAGTTCTAAAGCCACAGTAACAAATGTATTTTTACTTTTATCCCTGAAAGTGGGCTTTGATGTCGAACAGCAGCTTCTGGTTACATTATAAAAGCCATTCTGAGTACTGTGGAAAACGAGTTTTTGGGTTTCTCTTGGCTTTAGACTGTAAATTTTCTGCAGGTGTTTTTCAGGAGAAGTTTGTGAGCTTGGGGGAAGGGATGATCCAGACAGAAAATTACCAATTTTTGTACAAAAACATTAAAGTCAGCTTTTATGCAATAGTTTCTGAGCACCTTTGCTGTTACCAGTAGATGTCACTGTGGATAACAAATCCCAGCGCTTAGGAGACAAAGGAGGTAATTTGTTAAATGAAAATTCAGCCTTTGAAAGTAGGTTGGAGTGGGGGGGGCAACAATTTTTTTTCCGAAAGAGACTTTTGTCAGCAAATAAAAACGGATTTCTTGCTAATGAGGATGTCTATTTTGGGCCACTATAATCCTGTATTTCGTGGCTGCCTTCGCCCGACTTGGGTAAGTTCCTGGCGCTCGGTGTGAGCTCCGAGGGGGTGTCTGTGTGAGTGTGCTCCTGTTCAGCTTTATTTGGAAAGCCTTTAGTGTTTGGAGGGTGCTTCAAGCAGCAGCCGTTGTCTCTGCAGTGTGTATGTGCAGGGAATTGGCCATGGAGGGAAGTGGCTTCATTAAGGTTGATTTGGAGGGGGGAGCAAGATGAGGAAAAAAATTGCCCATATGATTGGCTGGGAGAATAGCTCTGAATTATGGGATCCATCTGTTTCCTGTAATGAATTCATAAACCCATCAAACAATGACCTGAACGAATTGCTGAAGGAAAAAAAAAATAATACACTGGCATGATATGTTTAACGCAGTGAGGCATTGGCATTGTATAATCAAAAATTCTCCTCACATCCAGCACTTTGTAATGGAGCTGCTGTGTTTAATAGAAGCTGTAAATAAATCCTGTCACAGTAGCAGCCAAGAATGCATTTCTGGGTTTAACTGTTTCTCTTCTGGAATGTCTGGTACTCGAAGGCTTTGGAAATGCAAGTTTTATAGGGCTGGAGTGGGGGATTCTGAAATATAGAGAAATGTTAATGAGGTGAATGAAAGGAAAAAGCTGCCATAAATCAGTATTATGTGGCTTAACCGGTTTCTTTCATTTATGCATGTTCTTTCCTTATGTCATAGAAATGTACTTAAAAGCTATTGTTGTAATTGAAATCTGTTAGACTGATCCTATTCATTATATTAATAAAATCCACCTACAATTGCTCGTAACACTTTTTTTTATGCAGTTGGGATTCCCGAGATTGTAATCATCAAAAAGCATATGGAGTAATTATTGGATTTGTTTGGGTGAAATTGGATTAAGAAGTTTAGATACCATTAAGTACTGATAATTATTACAGGCAAGCTCATTGTTTAGTGTATGTTCAGCTCGGAATGGAGAGTAAGCAGATACCCATCACAAACATCTTAGGAGCGAGCAATCTCAAGGCTTTTATTTATGCCTTTAATTGTATTTTTGCAAGAGGCTTTCTGCTTAAATGTTTTTGCTTCAGCCCTGAAATCACTCAGTATCAAATCCATTCCCCCATACATTTTAAACAACAGTTTTAGCATTCAGGCAAATTTAGCTGTAAAAGCTCCGTGTTAATTCCTGGATTCCCAACAGCTGCCCACATGCCATTAGCTGTGACAGTGGATTACTTTCAGGTGAAAGGGTGGACAGGCTGCTCCTCCGGGGCTGGAAGGGGCTCTCCATGGATTGGCAGGTCGGCCCTTGGGGCTGATTAAACGCAGAGCTCACGGAGCATCAGTGCTGGGGCAGCTCTGCTGACTGAGGCACTGCCTGGGAGAGGCTCCCTCTGCTCTGCTTTTGTACCCTGCAGTGAGCTGAAATGTGTCTTTGTGCACTGTGTGTTCTGCAAGGGACAGCCCTCGTCTTGGAGTGTAGCCTTTTGGGAAGGAGAGTGGCCAAAGGGTTTAAAAAGGTGTTGTTGGAGCAAATAGCACATGAGACATGCAGGGCAGACACTTTAACAGTTGGTATTTCTCACAGTGCATATCAACTGAAAATTGCTGTTTAAACATTGCTGAGGTGACTACAGAATACAGTAATATTGTCTTTGTAACATATATTCCCCAAATGTTATTGCTGTATTTGAAGTCTAAATTCTAGCCCGGTATGAAGGTGGAATTTGGAGCTCAAGCCCATTACTGTGATGTTGTTCACTCTTTTTGCTTTATTCCCTGTCAGTGGTGTAATTAAATGATTATTTGCCAGCTGCCATGATTTGTAGACACACTATTCTTGCAAGAGCTTTCATTTAACTACTCTTTTAAAAAGATTTTTGATGTACAAAATAAAATATGCTTTTCTCTATTGATGAGAGAAAAACTAACATATACGCAGAAATATTTTTATTCCAAGATACAGTGATATTTTGATTTTCTTTGTTCTTTTCTCTCATATGGGATTCAGATATATAGAGGGAAACATTGTCTCTAACGCTGAAATTGGGTTTCTCTGGCCACACCTTTTTGATCAAACAGCTTTGTGAATTTACATTAAAGTGGAAAATGTGTATTCTATGACTTGCATTAGTGATGGGTTTTATATATATCTCTATATGCACACCTATTTGGAAGTATCAGATGTGATTTATATATACACAGTACGGAGAGTATAATGCTTTTTAAAAAGCAGCCTGCCTTGCTCTCTGAAATATGTTTCCAATTAATTGTTATTCCTTATGAAATCTCAGGGCCAGACAAATCCCGACTCCGCTGGCATCGTGCCAGTCAGTGGTTTCCATTCTCTAGTCCTTTCCCTCCTCTTCCCTGGCATTCCTTCTCATCTCTTGGCACAAGGGTTTGTGTGCCTGGTCTGTCAGCAGGCTTGGAGAACCTTCCTTGCTGGAATGGTGCATTATTTTTGGTCCATCAGCTGCATCTGGAATGCTCTTGATGAACCTTGTGGTAAAGGAGTTGCAGCTTCATCCTTTGCAGAACCACCGAGTATTTCAGGTCTCTGTGTTTCTAAATGTTTGCATCTTTGTGATAATTGATGGCTTTAGTAGGTAAATGCTTACACTGCTGTAACAGTAGTAGCAGTAGGAGGAGGAGTTAAAAAGCACCCATTAAAATTAAAAAATATTTTCTGTCATGTGGACAACAGATTTATTTATATTGTGGAAACAGGACAGTTTTCACGTACATGTTGAATATGCAAATTTGATATTTGAAAATAATTATTCTGCATTCCATGACACTTTTAAACTACTTTTTTCATTGTCAGAGTATGGATAAACTGTTTCCAAAGCTGGTGATATGTTTTGAAAAGGCAATGAAGGTTTATTCTCTGCTCTTCAGGTATTACTGGTGCTTTAAATTTTTTTTTTATATTCAGAGTTCCTCTTTTGTCGCAGACATAAGCATAGGTGAAATTGTTTAGGCTTCCAAAATAAACAATTTGCAGAAGCAGAATGTTGATGGTTCTGTCAAACTTGGCATATTTTTGCTTGGCCAAGTCCCTGCTTGCTTTGACCACCCTCAGCATTCCCCTGGTGCCTGCTCACTGCTGCTGCTGTGGAAGTTGATCAGTTTTCCAGGGTGGCCTGGCTGGTTTATTGCAGGCAGGGTCAGTGTGGGGCATATCAGATGTACACCTGGGGTGTCCTGAAGTGCTTGATGTGAAGGTTTGTATAAAGACCACAAGAAAATTAAAGTTTCTGTGAGTGTTGAATAAACCGGTATATCAGATATTTTCATTTGTTTTTGGGGAGCTCATTAGAAACCTGAAAATGTTTGTTTTCGTGGCTGTAGGCCACGGGGTTTGATGTTAATATTGGCAAGCTTGCATCCAAACCTGCAAAACTGCTGAACTGAAAAAACAACTTAACTGACCCTCCTGTTCAATCCTGAATTGTCCCAGCTCTCTCTTGTCCTCTGTGTGGTTTAAAACAGGAGGGAGGATGTGCTGCAGTAAGGAATAAAAGGTTCAAATCCTGTCCTGGGCCACGTTTTGCTTAAGCAGAAAACACGTTTCGCCAACTGCGGGACTAAGAAATATTATCCATTTGCTCATTCACAGTAAAAGAAACCCCCACAACCCCCAACCTCTCTGATACTAAAACAATTAATTGTTTGTTTGTTTGTTTGTTTTTAAAAAAATGCAGTGCCAGAACCTATTAAGACCAGTTTAAGCCAGCCCCAACCTGCCGGTACCGGTACCAGTACTTCCACCAGCACTATTACCAACAGCAGCAATGGCAAGCGCGCGTCTGCGAATGGGCAGCAGCCGGCTGCGTCCCGATACCTGCCTCGAGAGGTGCCTCCACGCTTCCGCCAGCAAGAACAGAAGCAGCTCCTAAAGCGGGGGCAGCCACTGCCCGCCGGGACCCTGAGCGGCACCAGCCCCGCGCCAGGCGCGGCGCCAGCGGGGGCCAGTCCTCCTCCGCAGCAGGGAGCGGGGGGACAGCAGCATCCCAGTAAGACCCAACCAGGTAAGGCTCCTGTTGCCGTGGAGTTTTGGTGCTGGAAAAAATCTCCGGAGTTAATTAGGGGTGAGATAAGAGAGGGTTTATTTTGCCAAGGTTAAGATGTTACAGGACGCGCGACGGCCGTGCCTGAGATGTTACATTTTATGATACCATCCATCCAATCCCAGATGTGTCCACCCTGTGGCCTTTACTCTGGTCCACCCCGGGTCCACCCCCTTAAAATGGGTCTGGGGTGCATTTTGGGACCCCCTGTTCATCCCACCTTCATCACCATCAGAGCACAAAGGGTACATAGTTACCCAGTTTTTGACCATGTTCTGTGGTTTAGGCCCTGATATGCTGTTCTGCCAACAATCTAGGCCTTGCCTTGACAAAAGGCTAAACATTTCTATTGGATTCGGGAGTAGGATTGATATAGGGAGCATAGAATGGGGTAAGAGGGTTAAGGAATGTGTAAACAAGGGTGCTAGAGGGAAAGGGATAAGGGACAAGGGACAAAGGAGGGAGGGATGCTGCTCTTAAAATCTACTCATAAAACTTACAAGTCTTACAAATATTAGAAAAATATAAAAAACCATTAGGGGCTTAAGGCATCACTCCAAACCCAGCTCTGGCACAGGTGGCATAAAAAAGATGAGGAATGTTAAGGATTGTCTTAAACCACAGATTTTAAAGCAAAGCTTGTGCTGCTACTCATCTTATTATGGGGTACGTAATTTCTAGCATCCACTTCTAAAAGGTTTTCTTGCTTATTCAGGTGCTCAGAGCTGTGGGGTCTTTCTTCAGTTTGTTTGTTTTTCCCTCCTCCCCTCTTTCTCTGATATGAATCAAAATATTTATCTAAATATTTATTTAGTGGTCATTCTTACAGAAGCATTGTTAATTCAGGTGTTTCCAAGTTTTCATCTGTAATTTTGACGGTTTTAAAATGCTCTTTAAAGAGCGTTTTGCATATTTGTAAATAAGGAATAGGAACTTTGCTTATGTCCTGTTATGTTGCTTTTATACCTTTATTTACTTACTTATGCTCTCAGTTGTTATTTTCACATTAGGAAAATAATACTTTGGGAAAAGCAGTTGAGTGTCTTTGGCCTTTCTACCACTTCATTCTGTCCTTTGCAGATCAGAGAATCACAGAATGGTTTAGGTTGGGAGGGACCTTTGGGAACTTCCAATTTCAACCTCCTGCCATGGGCAGGGACACCTTCCACTAGACCAGGTTGCTCCAAGCCCCGTCTTTGGACACTTCCAGGGATGGGGCAGCCACAGCTTCTCTGGGAACCACAGCAGCTCCACATCCTTGTTAATTTGGAGGCCCAGAGCTGGAGGCAGCTTTGCAGGTGGAGTATCAGGCACACCAACCTTCCTTTGGCTATTGGAAACAGGATATGGAGGAGTAAGTCTCTTAGCTGCCTTTATTTTCCTGAAGCTGCTAATGAATGAGAAAATAAGGAACTCTCTTCTTACTTGCCCTTCTGTGCTAGAGATCATGTAAGTTTTCCAGTGGAGATGAACTCAGTCAGTAAATGGTGCACATCCCCTTTTCCATCACTGCTGTGTGTGTGTGGTGTTAGGGAAGGCAGGGAGTGTTCTGATATAGTTATTTGGGCTTAAAAAAGTTATCTGGACTAAGTCATAAGGAGTTTTTTGATATCTTGAATATTAGTGATTTCTGTATGATCGGAAGTGTTGCTCATTATCACTCATTAAATGCTGTCAAACATCACATACTTCAGATCTGAACTGTCTGCAGTTTTTCCCTTTGGGCATTACTGAATCTTTCACTATTTTTGCTGCTGAGCTGAACTCCAACAGAGCAAATTCTTTGGTGGTGTCCTTAGAAGTTTTAGTTAGATAAGAAAATAATCTCTCAGAAATTACAGCTTCTGTGGTTATCAAGATGGATTTGAAAATATTATTCAGCTTCTCCCCAGGAACACAAAACTGAATAGACAAAATAAAACAATTGTTTATTTACTCAAAATGTTCCTGTTTTAGGGAGGGAGGAGGTTCTACTTCTGCATTCTCAAGTATTTGGCTTTAGTGGAATGGAAAGCAATCAGTTCCCACCAGTTAGAGCAGCATCCTCATCTTCCTTGCAAATCCTGGTTCAGCAGGGATGGTTCTGACATTTTTGGCTTCTTTTGCATTTGGAGATGTTTGTTAACTGTCAGATTAATGTTCTGTGTTGTATATGTTTATTATTTTATTTTCAGAACTTTAGAATCATAGCATATCCTGGGTTGGAACAGACCCACAGGGATTATCGAGTCCAACTCTTGGCCCTGCATGGGACACCCCATGTCCCCGAGAGCGTTGTCCAAACACTCCTGGAGCTCTGGCAGCCTTGGTGCTGTGCCCACTGCCCTGGGGAGCCTGGTCAGTGCCCAACCACCCTCTGGGGGAAGAACCTTTTCCTGAGATCCAACCTACCCCTGCCCTGACACAGCTCCAGCCATTCCCTTGGGTCCTGTCCCTGGTCACAGAGAGCAGAGATCAGAGCTGTCCCTCTGGTCATTATTTATGTGGCAGAGACAGACTGACCAACTCAAGTGGCTCAGGCTGCCTGAGGGTCAGAGTGAGATTTCTTCCAAGCATCATTATAAATATATCTGAAGCATCTGTGTTTGAGTTTAAAGAAACACACTGTAAATCATGAAACAAAGTCCACTGTAAATCATAACATAATTCATAAAGGAACTTCACTTGTAAGAGTGTGGTACGAGCTGTCTGACTTTGATCTTGCCAGATGCATTTCTACCTTGAGGCTTTAGACTTCTTTTCCTGATTCCTATTTTAACCTGCTGTAGGTAGGTAGTTAGTCAGCCTGGCAACCTTCAGCAGATGTTTTGCACTGTTGAATTAGTTTGTTTTTTTTATTCTTTTGCTACTTTTCTGTTACCATTGGAAAAATTCAGAGTGCAGTAAAAGCTAGTACAAATGAGAGGAAGAGGAGTGCAGCACCTTTTCAGCTTCATATTATATTCCATATTGCACCAAACAAATTAACCAAGATCAGACTCTTAGCAAAAGTGTTACTTATAATCACAGAATGACAGAATGGTTTGGGTTGGAAGGGATCTTAAAGCTCATCTTGTTCCACTCCCTGCTGTGGGCAGGGATACTTTCCTCTATCCCAGGTTGCTCCAAGCCCTGGATAACCTGACCTTGAACACTTCCAGGGATGGGGCAGCCACAGCTCCTCTGGGAAACGTGTGCCAGTGCTTTATCCCCCACAGGGAAGAATTTCTTTCTGACCTCTAATCTAAACCTGCAGTTTTAATTTAAAGCAATTTGTGCACAGAGTCACAGTGTTCTGGTGGTTGTTTATTCTGTAAAGGCAGAAGCTTTCAGAGGCATCAGAAGATCCGCACAAAGTTCTTAGTTCAGGGAATAGAACCTTAGACAAGCTAAATCCTTGGCTAATTTTTTGTCTGCTGACTGAAGAGGTGGTTTTTTTGAGTCTTAAAGGATTGCATCTTCCCCATAGGAAGAACTCTCTGAATTCTGGAACTCGTGTAGTTCTTTCCAGCAGGTGGAGCATCAGTTCATTTACTGACTGCAGATGGCTACGGGAGGAAAAAATAAATGTCCAGCTCAGTTTATAGTGATGACAGCTGTGTGCCTGGCTTCTTTGGGAGGCTGGGAGACAAGTATCTCACTCCTGAGAGACCTCTGTAGCCATGAGATACATATATCAACAGTCTCACCCAATCTCTCATATGGGCTTTGTCTTCACCTTGATGAGCATAAAGAGAAAAGAAGTAGGAAGAGTATGGAGGGAAGGCCAAAGCCTTTTCTTCTCAGCTGTTAGGATCTGAGTGATTGTTAGCATTAGAAAAAATCTGGGGATTCTATATGCTGTAAACATCCAGCATTTAAGTGAATTTTCATGAATTTTCCATGAAATTTAATTTAAACTAATCACATTTTTGTGAATATGAAAATAAATTTTAAACAGGAGGATTCCAACTGAGCAATGCTTTATCAGTAGGAAGATTTTTGCCTTCTTCCTCTTAGCATCAGTAGGAACTGTTTTCCTTTAAATGTCTGTTTCTGGTTCCCTGGGTATTTCATTTACTAAAGAGACTTTTCAGGTAAAGGTTCTCTGGGGGAAGTGAAGGGAAGGAACAAGATAAATTTGACTTGTCCAGAAGACTCAGTGTTGGTACCTGATCCACATCTAAACAAGACTTTGTCTGCCTGAAGAGCACCTGTGTTGTGGGAGAGTGGACATTATTCCTGACCATTATTAGACATCTCAAAGGCTAAAGGCAGTCAGTAAAGAATCCATGCCCAGGGCTCCCTCCCTCTCTGGTGCCCTGATTGCCTGACCAGAGCCCCTTAGGCCTGAGCTGGATTCTGCCCAAGCAAGGCTCCATGTGAGGCTTCTTTATACTCATCATGAACAAAAATAACTTCTTTCTGTGGATGAGCTGGTGTAAATCAAAGAGCCAGGATCCAGAAGATGCTTGATGTAAATTCCTGTCTGTAGCATTTCTTTTTGTAGGCTCATATCCCCTAATAGTTAATTTGTAATTGTGCAACACGTTCCTTCCAGGCCCTATTTATATCTACCTGGATACAAGGAAGGCTGTTAGAGAGGCATTGCCAGCCTCTTCACTCTAAAAATCACACTGTTTTATCTCTTTATTATCAGCACAGTCTCTGTTATCTACTATCCAAAACACTGATCAGAACTTAACTGCAATGTCGTGAATTAAAAAGGATGTTCTGCCAGTGTAAGGCAAGTGGGAATTGATGGCCACTAATATATTCTCTGTCGGGTTTATCACCTGGAAATATCAGTGAAGTGGGTGAGAGTAAGGATTTTTTGTTTCTCTCTTAAGGTAATGCCTAAAACATTAACTAGATAAACTGTTAAACGAAGAAATTAAAGCATTTTAAATTGCATGGAACATTTTAGAAATCTTATCCCTTGAAAACAGTCTTCTACTCATTGTTAAATATTGTGAAACTGTTTTCTGAGTACTTTAGAGTAGAATACTTACTTGTCTGGAGCTTCTGCCTTGAGCTACAAAGCTTGTTCTTGACATTCCCCCTCTGTAATCCTTTTCAGGATTACACCGAAGGGAAGCTGTATCTCTAATTTATGAGCAGCATTCTAGTATCTAGTCAGGTTTGTTATTGTTAAAAATGGGGCTTTTTTTCTGTTCCCACTTTGTCACTAACTCCAAAAAACATGGTGAATAGTTACCTCCCCTTATTGTGAAGCATTAGTTGAATCAATGGAATGGATCTTTTGCCACGTGATCTAAAAGAATTAAAAAGGTAATTTCTGAAAGCTTCCATGGGAGATTAAAAACAACAAGTAAATACAGACTTCTTTGTTTCTTTACAAATCAAGAAGTTTGTATAAAAGTCTCCAGGCAACCACTGTGTGTTTGATAATGGTAAGAACAGAGATCAAAAGAAGTCATCAGTTCTTCTCCAAGATGCCTTTGATTTTCCTGCAATTCAGTGATGTGGAACCACCATCCATCAACTCAAAACCAATGTACCATGTCCTGCAGGAATTGGGAAGGAACTTCTGTCCCTCTTTTTATTGGCAACTAGAGTGTTTTGTGGAGCAGATCCATATCATAAGTTTTCAAAGTCTAAAAAGAAACGAGAACAAGTAATTCCTGTAGTAATTGGAAGGAGAAAACATCAGCATTGTGGAAACTCAAGAGTTAGGCTTTTAATTTGTTCTGTCTGTTGCTTTCTGGGAAGTGAGAATTGGACAGCAGTTACAGATATTTATTTTCCTCTTGTGTGCTGAGGCCAGATTCTTTGCTGAGCTTTATTCTTCTTTTCTGTGGAGCTGGAAGTTTTATTTCATGTTTGAAGATTTCTTTAGCTGAAGTTTGCATATTCCTGCTCATGGCATGATATGTGCACATGAGTGGTTGTTGTGGGCTGGAAGTTGCTTTGTGGAGTTGTGTATCAGGATAACTCCTATAATATGTTTGTATTAATTCTGGTTTTGATAACTTTTTTAGGAAGCAAGATTAAAAAGTCCTGCTTACTGTTAAATTCATGTCTGGCAATACTCATTCCAGACCTCCAGTCCTTTAACTGTGGGTTGCTTCAGAATTCCTTCTGATAGGGTAATTTTATATGGTTGTAAAGTCAAAATTGGAGAAAGGTTTTAGGGTGAAATATCATTTCTTCTAAACCCAGTCAATATAGTTGGAAAACACTGATAAGCTTTGGCATACAGTTGTTTCATCAGATCCAGCAAAGTCGTAGGACCTTCCTGCTAAACTCAATTTTGAACAATTCAGCTTGAACAGTTCTGCCTACTGTGATTTGTGATGGCTGTAGGTAAGGCATGTTCATGCAAGAGCAGTTCTGAAATACATTAATAAAGTTTAATTTCAAAAGTCTGAAATAAGATTTAGCTTGATCTCCTGGAGGCATTGCAAACAGGCTGAGCCTTAACAAACAAAGCACGTGAGAACACCCTTTATGGAAATGATTTGCTGAACTTCATCTCTTTGAGCCCATATTCTGTAATTCCATTAGCAGCATCTCTCTGTTGGCAAAACAATACTGTCTTTTTGCCTTTAGTTGGAAAGTTACACAATTAAAACCAGAAAATATAGAAATTGATTTATTCTGGATCTCCCATAAGCAGAGCTTTTCATGTGTTAAACAGTTAAAACACAAAACACTGTAAAGTAGAAATCAGGGATTAGATAATATTTATTCATCTTGTTTGCACACTTTCTATGTATATAATTTCACACTTTCTATAGAAAATACACTTTAAAAGAAAAGTGTTCTCCATAATACCTGATGTGCCTCATTGTGCCCCATGGCTGTTGGTGTCGGATGAACAAGCATGGTGATGTTTGTTTGGAAACACAGGAATTGGCTGTTTATGCTGTTTCCCTGGAAGGTGGCTGTGTGAAGCACACACACCATGCCATTCTGCACTGAAGCTCCTCACAGCTTGCAGTTCTTACACCACTTGTCGAGGTGTTGGCCACGATTTGCAGAGCAGGTCCCTCTACAGCTCTTCACTACACACCCATTTCTGCTGAGTGGCTGTGTGAAAGTTTTCCTACTGGTGGGATTTGTTTAAAAACATGGGGAGATTTTTTTTTTGCCAATACTTAGTGCTGTAAAGGGATGTTCAGGTGTAAGAGGTGATTATGTTTCTGTCTTCTCATGGTGTTTAGCTTTGTTTAGCTTTTGGTAGTGCTTGTTGTCTGGTTTGTGTCCCTGGAAATCAGGCAGTGTTCCCAAAGGTCACTAGAGCCAGGTATATATTTAGACAAAAGGAAATGAAAACATCATACAAGGACGTAAATGTAGAAATTAACATGGAGATGGGATCTGTCTGGATATGCTCCCGAGTGATGAACATTTCCTGAAATGCAGTGATGGGAAAGTTGTGGAATGTTATTCTCAGCTTGTGGAGGGTTTTGTCTCCCATCTAAGTTTTCAAAGATTCTATATAATGCCTTGAATATAGAGAAGAGGCAAGCTCTGTGTAGCCCAAATACGGGCATTATGAATGAAAAATAATGGTAAAAACTCATCAGTAAACTAATCTCTGGAATGAATTTTTCTGTATTGTGTGTGTTATCTGACATCAGGCAGCAGAGCGTGCAAAATAAATCTGCTGCTTCAAATCTCTTTGACAGTGATTAGAATTTTTCACCGGGAGAAGGAAAAATAGAAATGGGTGAAAGGATAACTAACTGAGGAGGTGCCTTTGTAGTTTTTGCTGTCCTCACTTTCAAAGAGTGGGGCTGTGCAAAAGCCTGATGACTCAAAGGTGGCTGCTTTTGGTTTAGAAGGTCCAGAGCTGCATCCCTCCTCCAGCTTCACTGTGGGCTGCAGCGATATCCAGGGACAGGAACTGCCCAAGTGTCTGTGAGGAAAGAAAGGCCAGGACAGAGCCTGGCAAAGGTGTTCCAATGTGCAGGTGGCAGTTTTCTGATGAAGCATGTGAAGAGATGAAGTAACAGGATGGACCTCTGACAGTGGAGAAGGAAAAGGCAGAAAGCAACCACCTTTCTAGGGAATAATAATTGACCAGGGAATAATAAGAGAGTTTGACCCTTGGGAAGAGCAGAAAGGGTGTAAAGTCATGTGGAAATTATTGGAAAGCTGAATTTGTACAGCTCAGGAAACAGGTCTGATAGTACAAGAAACAAACAAAACTCCAAATTTGTAGCTGTTAGGAAAAAACCAAAGAATTAATGAAAAAATGTAACAATTTCACAAGTCAGTTCAGTAAAGGGAAGGCCACTGAAACTGGTCGATGTTCAGCAGAGAGAACCACTAGAATTTTTTAAATGCCTTTTCCCTTCATCTGTAAACTAGTGGTTGACTTAGAACTAAGGCTCAAGCAAGTTAAGAGTACTTAAATAAATAAAGTTTCCAGTTATCTGGAAATAACAACATTCATAGTAGACTATATAGAGGATGGGTTGGAGCAATGTGATCACTTTCAGAGTATGAGAACTAGAAAACAGAAAATAAAACAACCGATGTTTAAAGGTGAGAAATGAGGAACTGAAAGATCAGTCAGAGTAATTGCTAGAGTGATCCTAGAAAAGTACTCAAAGCGTTTTTTCTGTGCATTTGGAACTTTGCAAGAGAGACTTTGCAGAGTCAACATGGGTCTGTGGAGAGCAGGTTGTGCCCAGGGAGGGTTCTTCCCTGTCAGCAGTGCAAAATGTCCTGGAAGCCAACTTGGTGCAGCCTCTGATAGTGGCTCAGAAGACTTCGTTGTGCTGGATGTGTGGTGGTGTAAATAAGTGGGAAGTATAAGATGAAGCTGTTGTAAGTGTCACAGCTGCTCAGGAAGGTGTAGACAGGGAGTAGCTGTTGGTCCTTACTGTCAGAATGAGAACATTTTGAGCAAGAGTGCAAATTTGTACTCTCTGATATTTGAGTCAGGCTTTCAGCTGTAAACAACAGCCTGCATTAAATTTTTGATTGATTCCAGCTGGAGAAGAGCCCAAGGCCACAGGAGGACAAACAGTATGGAACAGTGGTGACACAGTTGTGTAATTGGATAAGAAATAAAGAAAATAAAAAGGCTCTTTTTTTGGGCCAGAACAGCTCTGTACCCAAATACAGGTATGTGAGTATCATGCTGCAGAAATGGATCTGGTCACAGGGTAAACTAGACTGTCACACTGTTGAAAAGAGGACAGACACCACTGAGGGATATGGACAGTGCTTCCCATGGGGCACATGGGATAAGGCCTCTGAATATTGAGTCCAGTTTGGGGTACTGCGCCTTTAGAAGGATGTGAACCAGCTGGAAGAAGCAGAGGAATGCAACAGGAATGAGTAGAGATCTTGGAAAAAAAAACCTTGCAAAGCATAAAGGAATTGGAGCTCCTGAGCCAAAGGAAGACTGGAATTATAAATGCAGAGATACCTAAATGACTGCTGCAAGGAAGAAAATGATATGTTCTGTACGTCTGTGATGGATCAGATAAGAAATAATAGGCTTAAATTTCAACAAGGAAGATTAAGGGTAGACATTAGGAAAAACATGCTGGTATGAAAACTGTCTTGAGAAGTGAGATAGAGCACTTGGGAATGTGCAGACTCCATTGCTGGAGGCCTTCTGTGGTGAGTTGGCTAGTGTCACCTAGTATGTCTCAGGAATAATTCCTTAGACCAGGTGAGTGGGCTGCATCACCTCTGAAATCCCCTCTTTTTAGTCTGCAGGCATCAGTACTTATGAATTTCAAATTTATCAGGCATGAGCCCCATCAGAGTTGCTCCAAGATGGGACACATAGAAGGGAACAGCCGTGCTCTGCCAGCACGGTTGGAGTGGAAGCTGTGCTTCATTTTGCTCCCAAACTTTTTAGTAGGCTCTGACCTTTCCTGGGGTTCTTCATTGCCTTTCTGTGTACTCGTGACTGGTAAAAACAGTCCACTTCAATAGGTGCCCGTGACAAATACCTACCTCCATAAATCGAAGTTGATTGCAGGAAGTTTGTATTATTAATAAGAAGAATACAAGGAACATGGGAGTGTATCCGATGTTCTCATCCAGTTTTGACATATTTTAACTAATGGAAATTTCAGTGTGTATAGCTGGTGTCAAAGGACTGTAATGAACCACAACAGTAGTTTCGCTTAAAAAAGTTACTGCAGAATTGACTCTCCAGCTTAGTTCCTGAATGCATTTGAAATAGTTTTCTGAATAGAAACAAAGCCAAACAGATTTGGTTTTCATTCATCTGTTGTTTCTCAAATGAGGTTGAACCCGACCAGTATTCAGAGACTATTGCAAAGAAACAGAGAATAAAATGTCTTCAGAAGGAAACCCAACTATTTTCAGGAGTACTTCAGTGGAGCAGTTCTCGAGCCAAGAATAGCAGCAGTGATTGTGCTTTGCTGGTGAAGTGGCAGCGACCCTGAGAACGCAACCAAACCCTTAAAGAGCCATGGGCTGTGAGATCCAGCACAGAGGGGCCAAACCGCTCCGATGGGCACCTGACACGAACTGAAACAGCAAATTTAAAACGTGCTCTACTCACTGCACCATCGATGTGTATTTGGGGCAGGTAGGAAGGGGAATAATCATAAAAGGAGTGTTTTGGACATACTGGAAGTTTGCGTAAATCAGCCTTTGCAATTCGTGTGTATGCACCAATACAAGTTCTCCATGAATTTGTTCTCCAGCTGAGAATTTGTGATGATCCTTAGTCCCTTAAAAGCATTAGGCTGACCCCCTTTGTGCTCGCCCTGCTTGTGTTCCTGTGCCTTGAAGAGCTCCGGGGCTCCCACTGCGGGTGTTCCAAGATGGTTGGTCCCGGCTGTGCAGGCGCAGCCAGCGCCCGGCTCCTGCCGCATTGTTCGGGCGGCTCTTCCCTTCCCTGCCTCTATAAACAACCACGCCGCTGATTAATGCGCTCGTGTTTGCCACTTAGAGCTGGTTTAGATAGAGGCAGGGAAGTCATTAAGGGCTTGGCAGCGATCCAGTGTACATCTGGGACTTGGGAGCTGCTGCTGGGGCAGGGAGGAGGGCGGCGGGCAGGAGCTGGGGCAGGGAGGAGGATGGTGGGTAGGAGGAAGGAGCTGCCATTGGGGCAGGGAGGAGGACACTGGGCAAGGAGGCAGGAGCTGGAGAAGGGAGGAGGGCAATGGGAAGGAGGCAGGGGGATGTGGCTGGGACAGGGAGGAAGATGATGGGCAGGAGGCAGGAGCTGCCATTGGGGCAGGGAGGAGCATGCCAGGCAAGACCTGGGGCAGAAGGCAGGAGCTGGACAGGAGGAGGACTCCAGGCAGGAGGAGGACTCTAGACAGGAGCTGGGGCAGGAGGAGGACTCCGGGAAGGAGCTGGGGCAGGAGGAGGACTCCGGGAAGGAGCTGGGGCAGGCGTTCGGCAGCACCCGCGTCTTGTCTTGGCTGACTTTCAAAAGCGTCAGAGAAGCAGCTACGGGCGCTAATTGTAGCTGGGTCCTGAAGTGAAAATGTTTTGTGACAGTTGAAAGAATTTAAAGAGGAAGGAAGATCGGTTTAGTGTCAGCTGCAATTAGATAATCAAAGCTTAAAAATCCTGCTCTGTTGATACCTTCACCTAGAGCTCAGGAGCGGAGCGAGGGGAAGGGGGAGGAGGGCTGTGCGTGGAAAGGGCATTTCCATAGCCAGTGCAGCCGAGGCCCAGCCGAGCTCGCAGGTTGTCTGGGCGCACGCTTGCACAGAGAGATTTTCTTGGCAGCTCTACAGGATGAGGCTTACACTGTACACAGCCGACATATTGAAGCCGGGAGCCCTGGAGAACGTAGAGGCAGGAGTAGGAACAGCTCTGCACACAATGTAGCGTCTCCTAGGATGGTTGGGCGGCTCCTTCCTTCAGGTATTTTATTACCCATCAGCCCTTTTTAGAGCCAAAAAAAGAGGGAAAGTAACCCTAACCCTGAGAAAATAGCATCTGCTTCTGTTAAATCAATTTATTACATAACATTTCAGCGAGAGAGCAGCAGCACAGCGTCCTGAGCTTTTGGCTGCGTTTCAGGTTTGATAAAATGGCGTCTTCGCAGCAAACTGCTTGTAAAGATATGTTGCACTGAGCAGAAAAATGCAATGATTTTGGTGTTTTCTACTGCTGCTTTTGTGCTGGAGAGGTAGCATTTAGTGGAATCTCTACTAATAACGGGAAATGCTGTTTATTTTTGCTTGTTTTCTTAATGCATTTGAAAGCTTTTCAGCACCAGAGGAAAGCAGCTACGTTTGAATGTCGTAGTGCAGAAAATGAAAAGGGGGATAACAGGCTTCCCCCGTGTGGGCTTAGCTATGGTTTAGTTTTAAAATAAATAAAGCTGCTTTATTCAATGCCTCCATCTCTCTTCTGTCTTGCCACGTTATGTACGCTGTGCAAGATTTCAGCTTCCTCGATCCATGAGACTTGTTGTGAGTGAGCTTTGTAGGGGCTTCACAGAGATGCCAGTTTTCAAATCTCTCTCTGTGCCTACAGCTGGATGCAGCAGCTAACCTGAAATATTAGCACTACAATGCCCAGGTTTTCTACTTTATTATATTTTGTACTTCAGAATAGATGCTTATGTCATATTTTCTTTATGAAATTAGGCTACGTTTCGTTTAGCACTTAAAATGTTCCCAGTGATTCCTATTTAATTTAGATTTAAAAAACTGAGTTACAGTCTTTTAAAGATTTGCTCATGTTGAATTGAAAACTATTCCTTTTTGGGGGGAGAAGGTAATTTGCCCTTTTTTCCTCATCTGCCTACTCAGAATCACTAACCTTTGTGTGCCAAGGAAAATCCCCAGTGGGACTATCACTGGCCTTTGGGATTTTATTCTGTTCTGCATGTCAGAGCAGGGAACATTGTCTGTCATCTGTCCTTTGGGCAGCACAGGGCGAGCCAATGGGTCTGGTTGTTGTTATGTGACTAACATGGGCTGAAAAATAAAACTAGTAATAAGAGAGGGAGCCACTGTTAGTTCTGATTTAAAATTGGGTGAGCAAAACGTATTAATAATATTCCATTAAAAGTTCATCCTGGGCTTTGCCATTTAACACCCTCCCCCTGCTTTGGTTCCAAAATCAACTGAATGTTGTGTTCTGGTCAGGGATGCAGGGTTTTACTGTGCAGCATTTGAACTAATTACTGTGGTGGAAGTTACAAAGATACAGTTACTTCTAATTCAGCTGAATGAAAAATTGAAAGAAATATTATTCTAAACGACATTTTCAGGGGAGGATGGAAGTTTTAGGTGAATTGTTTGTGCAGGCAAAGTATTTTGCTTTTCTAAGAAATGCATGCAACAGCTTCTCCTATTTCACTCATATTTGGCATTTGTAATCTTGTAAACACTAAACTGATTTTGCAACTAATTATTTGTTATCAAACACAGCCAAAAACGTTTTCTGTTTTAATAACTACTAAATTGAAGTTGGTCAGGTATGTGGGCTAAGTATGTGATAACACCAGCAAACTCTTCTCACCCCATTAAGGATATTATTTAAAGAAAACCAACCCAAAACAACCCCCTCATGCTTATTGGTAATAGTGATCAAAGCTGTACGTTTTTCAGGTCACATCTATGATTGTTGCTGTACAGAATTTATATGCTTGTTAAAAACAAATTCGACCCGTTATCCTCAAATTAATATTTCCTTCCTGATTGCTGAAACAATGTTGTTAATCAAGGAAACTGTATTATATAGAAGATACATAAATACTTTTTTAAAACACAAAGTATGAATTTAAAAATCAGTTTCACTTTGTGGTGTACCTGCACTGGGATTTGCTAACACAGAATACCTGTGGTTCCTGTTCCTTGTGCCTTGTTTACAATCTTTGCTCAGCTCACAGAGGAGGGATAGAAATGCTTCTGGTGGGCTCAGTGCTTTTATTCCAGATCTTTGCATAAATAAAGAGGAACTGATTCTTAAAAATTTTCAAAATGGGTTTCCCGTTTCAGTTTTAACAACTTAAAAAATGAAAGAAAATGTTGGGAATTTCTATGAAGAGTTGGTTTCCTAGAAAGTTGAAAGGAAATATTTGTGTTAAAAAATGAAAACTCCAAGCAAGCAAAAAAGGATCTCTAGATTTAATCATATAAATTATTTTGCTTTCATTGTTTTTCCCAAATGTTTAAAGTCCTTCTGTATTAAGCAGGACTGTGCTACCAGTTGTTTGATTCACAGGAGCGAATTCCTTTCAGTGTAAAGAAAATGGAAAAGCGTCTTTTGGCTATCTGCTTCTAGAGACAAGAATATAAAAACTGCTCTCTTCAGGATCTGTGCTCAAACTCTTCTGTTTGTCTGGCAGCAAAGTCACAGTTTTTGCAGCTTTCTGTTTATTTTGTGAATATTTTTTTTCATTCTCTTCATCTGTCCTGTTTCTGACAAGCTTTATAGCAGCAGCCTTTGGTGTTAAAACCAGTTGCTCCAGTAAATATTTGGACACTGTGAGTCTATTGCACGTTTTTGCTCTATTTTGTGAATCAGTGACTTGTGGAAAGTACCAGAGTGATCCCACTGCCCCTGGAGCAGGGAAGGCCCAGCACAGGTACCTGCTGCTCCATAGAGGGATTGCTGATTTCATGTCCCCTGCACGGAATTATTGTAATCCCTGTCAAAGTCACCACTTTCAGATTAGTCCGTGGTTATTGGTGAGGGCATAAATCTGAACCTCAGGAAGAGCAACGTTGATGGTACAGGAAAGGGAGTAACTATGGATTAGCAAACCCTTGGGAAGCCCAGGGGTTTGAGTGCTGCTTTTCTTGGTGGGATGCTGTCTGGAGTAGGTGTGCTTGGCCATTTCCTACTCTTAATATGGACATCTCTTGCTTTTTATAGTTCTCCCCCCTCATAGTTTTCTTTTCATCTTGTTTCTCATACGACTCCTCAAAATCTGGTCTCTTATTTAATGAATTATTTTGCTCCCAACTCTCAGCCATCTTTCTAAGCTGTTTTGTTCATCTTCCTCTTCCATCCCACCTCTTCCCTTTATTTTCAGTCTCCTTAGCGCTCTCAAACTCGAGCATTGCTTTAACCACCATCTTTGAGGGAGAGGAGAAAGGAAACTATTAAAGCAGCAACTCACTTTTATCTTGTCTTCTCGGTCGTGGTGCCATTTTTGTGAGCATGGAGACGTCTTGCTTGGTGCTCTTGATCCTCCCTCCCAGGCCTGCCCTGCACAGCTCTCCTCGGGCAGCGCCGTCCTTCTCCCAGCACCAGCATGTGGAGCTCAGGTTTTGGCTTTTACAAGACCTTTTGTTGGAACAATGTATTTCAAGCCACTTTTAAATCCCCCGTCATGTCTCAAACGCAGTGTTGAATCGCACCACCCACAGGGTTGAAAAAAATCTCCCATAACTCCTCTTATCTGATTCCTTGGTTGGCTCAACTTCTTATCTTCTGGCCTGGCCTGCCACTGCTTTTTTCCCTTTGTTCATTCCTGCTCTGCTGAGAGCGTTCCTCGGCTCATTTCTCTGACCCTGCTGACCCTTTTTAAGTCATTTCACAGACTGCCTTCCTCTTCCATGTCTTATCTGGGATTCTGGTCTTCATTTAACACCTGTGTAGCAAATCTAGATTATCAGGTAAGTGTTCAACCTGCTCCCTTAGCTCTGTGCTGTAACCAGTTGGCTGTATCCAGGAATACCACCATGCTTCCTTGCTTTCCAGCCATTGCATGTCGGGGAGGGAATGGAGGTAAATCCAAGTGGCTCCTTTCACATTCTCTTTTGGATTTGTCATACGCTTGTTGATTATTATGGAAGAGGTTAATCACCCTGTGAGGGTGGTGAGGCCCTGGCACAGGTTGCCCAGAGAAGCTGTGGCTGCCTCATCCCTGGAAGTGTCCAAGGCTAGATAGGACAGGGCTTGGAGCAACCTGGGCTAGTGGAAGGTGTCCCTGCCCATGGCAGGGGGTTAGAACGAGATGATCTTTAAGGTCCCTTCAAACCCAAACCATTCTATATTCTATGATTATTTAACTCTTTCTGTGAAATGTTAGGCTTTTCCTGGCATCATGAGTAGAAGGGCAAAGAGCTAAGACTGTTTTCCCTTCCTTTCTCTAAAATACTTTCTTTTGCTTCAATTTATTTAAATTTTAAAAAAAAAGCAGCAACATGACTTGGTTTAGCGTGTTATTTCTTCATCCTGCTGATTCTTCATAAGACTACCAAATTATCACCCCCCCTCTCTTGAAAAGCTACAGGTGAAATGTGTGAATAAGACTTTGTCAAACAGAGAGAGAACTTTTTCTAAACTTGGAAAAATTTTTTGCAGTATCAGAACACCTTTAATTGGAAGAGCTGATGACACCAAAATGTTTGTGATTTAATACATATTAGGTATCTGCTGGTAAAAGCTTGTTTGGGAGATTTATAATGTCCATCTTCCCCACCAAAAATATGAATTTAATTCAAATAACGAAGAATGAAAGTCAGGTTTTGGCAGATTTACAGCAAGTAAAAACAACTGGTACATTGGTATATGCAACCAGTTGAGAGGAACTCCTCTGGAGATTGTCTCCAGTATGGATCCCTTGGATCAGGTTGAATTACTTGCTATCAAATTCCCATCAAAAGAAACTAAGAGGAATAATCTTGTAGAGGGCAATGGGGATGGAAAGTAAATGCAAAAACTTGACCAAAGCTTGAGGTCTTAGCATGAGATGTGTTGTGCCTCCCAGTTTAGCTTCATACCCTAGCGAGCAAGTAGATACTCAAAAGCTTTTGTTTAATTTTTTGAATTAGCATCTGTGAGGATGTGACAGTGCTGAAAAGGCTTTTTGGGATATCTGTCCAGCACAGCATCGCTTTTCACTGGGTTGGGGAGAAATAGGACTATGTGTACAAGTGCAAAGGAATGTTTAAACCACATGTAAAACCTTTGAGAGGTAAGTTTCTTGACAAAACTGTCTCTTATTTAGAGATGCCCAAGTTCTCTGCTGAAATGTAAAATAGTGGTATAAAATATAAAATAATTGGCACCTAACAATAAAGGTCCTTGTCTATATTTGTTCTTTATTTAAAGGAAGGGTGGAAAACCTAAATGCAGTATGAATGTAGTATGTTAAATGTGATATGGGAGTGCGTGTATGTAATAATAGCTCATGGCAGGCAGACATTTTTACATTTTTTTTATCGGATACTTTTTCTTTGTGTTTCCCTAAAGAACGAGAATTGAGTCAAAATAAATGGCAAGAGTCTGCTAGATACTTGTCTGTGTTTTTTCCAGATTTGCTTTTTAGATTCTTCACATGGATTAGTGTATTTGCTCGCCTTATTTTCTTGCCTGCTTATTATTTTTACTGGTACACTGAGGGCTATGAAACACTTCCTCTGTTCTAAAATGGGATTGTTTCATTATTTTAATTGAGAGTTTTTCCAGATTGAAAAGAGAAACAAATTAATATGAGCATCATGCTCTATTGTGGTGGGGAAAATCGCTGCATTGTGTTAGAGAATGTTCTCTAGATTTCAGCAGAATGTAGTGTTGTAACTAGTGATGTAAGACAGTACTTAATAGAGGGGTTTTGCAGGGCTTGAACACTGGACTCATTTTTAACCTTGGATCCTTTCAGATCTCAGCCACAGTGGATTGGGAGACCATTATGAGAATTCCCACTGGGGACAGCAGCCCGCTTTCAGGAGTGAAGGCAACTGCAGCTGGGATAAAGTGATAATAGACAGGACTGACAAGGAAGCGTGGCCTTCCATAACCGGAGCTGAGACTGAGTCTGCCTCAGAATGTACTACAGACACTGACTCTGCCTCCAACTGTGGCTCAGAGAACAGTAGCATGGCTACAGGGAGTGCCCAAGGCAACTTCACTGGACATACAAAGAAAACTAATGGCAATAATGGCGCCAACGGAGCACTCGTCCAAAGCACTTCTAACCAGAGTGCCCTTGGAGCTGGTGGAGCAAACGGCAACGGCAGCTCGGCCAGGGTGTGGGGGGTGGCTGCGGGCTCCAGCTCTGGCCTAGCTCACTGCTCTGCCAGTGGTGGGGATGGAAAGATGGACAACATGATGGGAGACGGTAGAAGTCAGAACTGCTGGGGTGCTTCCAACTCGAATGCTGGCATTAATCTTAACCTTAACCCTAATGCCAATCCAGCTGCCTGGCCTGTACTTGGACATGAAGGAACTGTGGGAGCAGGCAACCCTTCCAGTATTTGCAGTCCAGTCAGTGCCATAGGTCAGAATATGGGCAACCAGAATGGGAACCCAACAGGCACCTTGGGTGCCTGGGGAAACTTGCTGCCGCAAGAGAGCACAGAACCACAAACGTCCACTTCTCAGAATGTGTCTTTCAGCGTACAACCTCAGAACCTTAACACTGATGGACCAAATAACACTAACCCCATGAACTCTTCACCAAACCCTATCAATGCAATGCAGACAAACGGACTGCCGAACTGGGGGATGGCTGTTGGCATGGGGGCCATCATCCCGCCCCACCTGCAAGGCCTTCCTGGTGCTAACGGAACATCGGTTTCTCAAGTCAGCGGGGGCAGTGGTGAAGGAATGGGCAGTTCAGTGTGGGGGATGTCCCCAGGTAATCCTGCCACAGGAAACAGCAATTCTGGGTTCAGTCAGGGGAATGGAGACACTGTGAACTCAGCATTAAGTGCTAAACAAAATGGATCCAGCAGTGCTGTGCAGAAGGAAGGAAACGGAGCGAACGCGTGGGATTCGGGGCCTCCGTCCGGTCCCGGGGTCCTGGCGTGGGGCAGGGGCGGTGGCAGCAGCGGTGTTGGTGGTGTGCATTCTGGAGCTTGGGGCCACCCCAACCGTAACACCAGCAACGGTGTCAACGGGGAGTGGGGCAAGCCCCCAAACCAGCATTCCAATAGCGACATCAATGGGAAAGGATCAACAGGGTGGGATAGCTCTAGTGTTACCAGTCCGAACCCTGCCATGCAGCAGGGCAATGAACAAATGAACTCTTGGGCCAAAGCTGCAGCATCTGGCACCACGGCTAGTGAAGGAAGCAACGACAGCGGTGGGAGTCAAAATGAAGGCAGTACTGGGAGGGAGGGGGCTGGAGAGGGCAGGAGGAGAGACAAAGGGATGATAGACCAAGGGCAAGTTCAGTTGCCAAGAAATGACCTTGACCCCAGGGTCCTGTCCAATACGGGGTGGGGACAGACCCCTGTAAAGCAAAACACTGCCTGGGAATTTGAAGAGTCCCCAAGGTCTGAACGGAAGAATGACAATGGAACAGAGGCCTGGGGTTGTGCAGCTACTCAATCTTCAAACTCAGGGGGGAAGAACGATGGGTCCATCATGAACAGTACAAATACCTCTTCAGTATCTGGGTGGGTCAACTCTCCACCGGCAGCTGTTCCAACAAACACAGGTTGGGGAGACAATAACAACAAAGCACCAAATGGCCCGGGGGGGTGGGGAGAGTCAGCAAGCTCTACTACTGTTAATAATGCTGCTGCTGCCAAAAGCGGCCACGCTTGGAGTGGGACCGCAAATCAGGAGGACAAATCACCTACCTGGGGTGAACCTCAGAAACCCAAATCTCAAAACTGGGGAGATGGTCAGAAATCAAATCCAAGCTGGACTTCAGGAGGTGGAGACTGGACAGATTCATCATCTGTTCCTGGACACTTGGGTGATGGGAAGAAGAATGGATCTGGATGGGATTCTGACAATAGATCGGGGTCTGGCTGGAATGATTCCGCGAGGTCTGGGACCAGTGGGTGGGGAAATGGCACAAACAGCAAGGCTAATACAGGTACAAGTTGGGGGGAATCTTTAAAGCCAGGCCCCCAACAAAATTGGGCTAATAAACCCCAGGACAACAATGTGAGTAACTGGGGAGGAGCTGCTTCTGTAAAACAGACGGGGTCAGGGTGGGTTGGTGGGCCAGTGCCAGCCAAACAAAAAGAGAACTGTGAGGCAACTGGCTGGGAAGAGCCATCGCCACCGTCCATTCGCCGCAAGATGGAAATCGATGACGGTACCTCAGCTTGGGGCGACCCAAATTACAACAACAACAAGACTGTAAACATGTGGGATAGAAATAATCCTATAATTCAGAGCAGTACCACAACCAACACCACCACCACTAGCACCATTATCAACACCAACATGGTTGAACCTCAGCCATCGCACCAGCCAAGTGCCCAGCCGAACCGGTCCCCGCTGCTTGGCCCAGGTATGAAAATAGTTTTATAAGTGATTTTATAGTTTTACCAAGTACTTTATACCAGTGCCACTTAACTGAATGCTGTCTGTCCTGTCAGTGCGAGGTTGGCGCGTCAAAGGTAGAAATCCTGTATTTATGTCGTAGAATATGTTTATTTCTTTACTCTGAGGCTGTTTTAACGTCTCATCTTGAGGACAGAACTTACAGGGCCCAACACAAATTTCCATAGTCCAAGTGAATGTAAGAAAGGCTTGAAACAGTGCCTGGTCAATAACCTGGAAGGTTCTTGGATGGTGGACCCATATTTATTTTGGCATCTCTTCCCCAATTACTTTTAATTTGGCGTCTTTTGGCAAACCTTTCTTCTCTTATTTGTCTCCTGTTCCTGTTGGATGGACTCTGTTCATGTTTAGATAGTCTGCACCTGTTTCTTTGCTGCAAACCATATCTCTTGGCAACACATGTTTGTTAACAGTTGCATGAATTCAGGTTTTTGCTGTTTCTCTGTTGTCTGTTATGAAGGAATGGTTCTTCTCCCTACCTCAGGGCATGGGCAGTACCCTGGATTTTGTGTGATTCTCGTAAAACAGGATTGGCTAAACATGTTAATATTCAGGGTGGCTGGGAAAGGTTATTCTAGCTTCGGCTGTGCTCCAAAGAAAAGTTTTTAGACATCTAGGAATTTTTCTAATCAAAGACAGGTACTCTTGTGGACAATCAGCAAGGAATTAAAATGCGTAAAAATGAGAAAAATGCTTAAGAAGGAGGTATTTAAATAAAAGTTAACACCAGCAGCCCTGATCTGTATCATGACCACAGACCTCTCCAAGACTAATCTAATCTTGCAGTGCTGTTACAAATTCTTCATCTGATTTTTGTTTCCAGGTTTTTGTTCCATCTTGGTCACGACTAAGTACTCTCTTTTTTACCACGTTTTTTTCCAAGTGGGATTTGTTCTCTCATTTCCAACAGTTTTCTCTTTGATGTTGTGAAATAATTCAAATTTACTCTAATGACTGTGTAAAAATAGTCTTGTGTTCCCCACTCTGGTCAAATATTTCAACAGTTGAGGCACATGTTATTGGAACACATGTTATTTTAATAAAAAATTTAATAAAATAATATGTACTCCCGAAGGAGAAATCTTTAAATAGCTTTGTACTTGGTCAGTTCAACATACATGATTGATAATTAATTTTCTTTAAACTTATTTCATCCATATTTAAAACTTTACCCATGGAACAAGAATTCAGATTTCTGAATTGTAGTGGAGCTGTCATGGAGGTGAATTTTGATTGGTTTAAGTGAGATTTTGTTTTTCATTAGGGTGATTTTTGTAGGATTACCTTGGTGCATGTAAAACAGTTCATACACAGCAATGCATTGTTAATGCTATTAAATAATCTTAACACTTTGCAGAGGAAATCTTACAGTTCTGAGTCTTTCAGATTTTGAAAAGGGAGTTTAAAATTTGGTGTTAATCTGCAGTGATTCCTCTGGAGAATGGACAGTAGCAAAGGAGGGGTTTCATTGAAGCAATATGTTTATACACTTGGAGAACTGCTTATGAATCTGTAACCTCCTGCTCAAGTTGCCTCATGACCAGGTTAAAGGTACAGTGTTGGGCATCTTGTAAAATGTGAATTGGAAAGATTCTAAGAAAAATATATTTTTTTAATGTTTTAAGATAAGCAAAGCCAGCTCTCAGAATACACTGAAGTCAGCATGCAAGGAAGTATTAAATAAGCAGTAGTGAGAACAATTCAAAATACAGTTCTGATATTAAAATTGAGGTCAAGCTGCTCCAGGAATAAATTAGGCCTTTTGTTGTGTATTTTTGTTCCATATACTTAGAACTGTATACAGAGGTACAGGTATAAAGGCCAAATAAGGGAATATTTTGAAGGATTATTGTCTAATCTGCAAATGGAAGCGAGGAGCAGTCCCCTGAGCCTCGAGGTGTTCTGCCCATGTTTACTGGTGGCTGTGCCCAAGAAGGACCAGCCTTGTGCTTATCTTACTCAGAGAGCAAAAACTGCAGTTTCAAGTGATCCCATTAACTTCCCATCCGGAGTGCAGGGGGCCCAGTTTCCCCAGTGGCAGGGCAGCTGCAGAGCAATATCCTCTTGGTCTGTGTGGAAATTACACAGACTTAAAACATCTACAAATCATCTCCCATCTGGGACAGCTAAAAGATGGGAAGCAAGTAGTGAGTGTCTTCCCTCCCACACAGACGGGGACCTGCAGCCTGGAGTCGTGCTGTTTAACCATAGTTTTTCCTACTCCAGTTCCCTCTCCACTTGGCTTTGCTTTTCCAGCCTCTGCAGTAAGGCAGACAGGAATCCTGTAACAAATAGACTTCAGTAATGCACAACCAAATTTCATCCAGCAACAGTTTTTTTCCATGGACAGTATTTCTGTGCAAAACATGATCGTGCCATGAGAGGCTGTGCCATAGGGCACAGTTAAGTGCTTGTCTAAAATCTTGCAACACTTGGACTGTGTAGTTACCATGGGCATTTTCTCATCTGCATGGGTCATGAAGTGCTTTGCCAGTCACATTCAGGGAGTAGAGTGAATAAGGAATCATGGATTCTGTTCCTCTGTAAGTAGGGAAGGTGGTGCAGCTGTAAGATGTCACAGTCATACATCCTGAAAGCAAGAAAGTGGATTTTAATTTTGCTGTACAGCACTAGTTAGGGGTTCACAAAGGATTAGCAGTCCCTTTTAGGGTTGAAGTTTATGCTTTTTTAGTTTAGAAGTAGAGGCCAAGTTACAGTCTTGTTATTCAAGTTGTCACCCATCCCCAGAAGTTCTCCAGATTCTTTGAACACAGAACTTAAAAGCTATTGATGGGAAGCAGATGTTGGTACACACTTGATGAAAATGCAGAATGCTCTAAGGAGTTTCTTCTTCTATTAGAAAAGAAGAAATAAAAAGAGGGGGAAGGGGATAGATGATGTGATAG
Source organism: Manacus candei (assembly GCF_025592945.1). NCBI lineage: Eukaryota > Metazoa > Chordata > Aves > Passeriformes > Pipridae > Manacus > Manacus candei. The sequence goes on along the minus strand of NW_026138095.1, from coordinate 8,031,819 downwards.
ATGTAGTCCTTTCTGGTTCTAGGAGCTTAGTCCCAAACCTCCAGTGAGTTACTTAGGAAGATGAGCAGGAAGCTGGTGGGTTTGAGTTAGATTTGATTTTAATCTAAATTACTTTTGCATAATTCTTCCCAGCACTTTTATTTTGTGTGGCTTTGATACAAGGGAAATAAGAAGCGAGAAGAGGTTTTTCAAACAGGAATGATTAAAAGAGATTTTTGGATCCCAAACAGCACCAGATCCTTCCTCCAAGTGCTGAGGAGTGGGCTTGATGCTTTCCTGTTCCCATTAGGCTGTGAGAGCCTGGCAGGGTTCCAACCACCCGTCCTCCAGCTGAGGAAAGAAAAAGCAAAAGATGACATAGGCTTCCCTGTGGGGGGGTTAGGTCAAAAATTAAGGTCTTTGTGATTCCTAGACAGCAATAAGGTTAAGTTTTAAAAATCTTACCCAGGCCTACGATCTGAAAGCTCCAGACATCTCTGTTCCTTTTGTAATCATGTGCCACTGTCTCAGTGGTAACTGACAGCCATTGCCTGTGATTGATGTGAAATGCAGGGTGCAAGGGATGTGTTTTCCTTACTTTGAACTTCCATCAGAATGCATTTGAAACCAGCTCAGCTTTGGGCTCAGTTAGGATGCTCATGAAAACCTAAAACCCTGTTGTGGGAGCTCAGCCCATGAACAGCCAGGTTTTTGGGGAGCAGCCAGGTGATGATGAGAGACCTTGCCCTTGATTTTCACACAAGAGTGATCTCACTGCTGAAACCCAAATTAAAGCTTCCTGAATGCTGAGAGGTACAAGAAATCGTGGAGTTCCACTGCATGAACTGGAATCCCTTCAAGAAAATGAAGATTTGAAAAGTTAAGGGTTATAAGTGGCTCTTAAATATATATGTTTATTTTTATATATATGAACCCCTCCGTTGTACATGCACACCTTATAGCTTAATTTCTTCTATTAACAACTAGTGTCTAATTAGTAAACAATCTCTTTTCTACCTGATTTCTTCTTTTTTTATCTACATAAGGTCCTAATATTTTGGTTTGCCTGTGTTGTAGTCATGTATCTGCTCTTTATCACGGACCAACAACTTCAAGGAAAACAATTTCTGCCATCCAAATGGCTATAGGGTTATTTTGAGGGAAAACAACTGCATCCTGCCACAGCTTAGTTAACATTTCACTTTCCCTTGAGGATTTCCTGTTGGCTGTGGCCCAATGTTAATTATGTTTTTATTTCTATAAAACAAAGCTCTGCCAATGTGTCCATGTTTATTACTCACTGTGATCTTTTTGTTTCTTGCAATTCTAACAGTGTTTAAAAACTTCAGTACTAAAACCTCACTTTCTTGCCAAAGAAGCCTTTAATGGAGCTCATTCTGTTGCAAAACAACACTCGTGCAGATCTGGGGTGGTTTTAAGGAGCTTTTCCTTGAGAAAGCCTAAAGCATATTATTTTCATAAAGAAGTTATTAAGTTTTCTCCAAGCAGAATTGTTGGAAAATGTTAGCCAGGTTCAGGTTTTGAGGCCACGTAGGGTTTTGCATCATTCATTCAAAAATGTAACTACATTCACCTTCAGAGTTTCTAAAACAGAATCATATGGAGTCATAAAAAGGTAGCACAGAGATAGTAACGTTGGGACAGCAGGTACTTACACAGAGAGGAAACAGGTTTGCAGTTCAGAATTACATACAGGTTCATTCTTGCAGTGCACAGGTGGTTTCTCCAGCAGCCTTCACGTTTTATTTACTAATTTCCTCCACTTAATTTGATCTGGTAAGATAGTTTTGAAACCTTTTTGTTGGTTTGTTTAGTTTGCTTTTATGTATTTGCATTACCCTCATTTAGTAAAGGCTGGTTCCTCCATTATTTGTAATCCTGTATTATTTACTGCTCAGTGAATTCAAAAGCACTTAAAATAACTTGGATGTTACAGACCTGTGGCCTTTAATCGATGTTGTTGAATTTATAGTAAAAAGCAACAGCAGGAACGGTTCTTTTGAGGCTTTTATTCTATAATGTAGCACACTTTGGCTTTTTAATATATGAATTGTGTTTTAAGGTTGATTTCATAAATGAATTAGGTAGACTTTCCAGTATAGTTTGCATGAACTCAAGGAAATATTAGTATTCTGCACTGTCTCTGCTTGTAGTCTGGTTGGTGCTGTAGAGATGTTTTGTTTCTATTTCATTTGCCTGCAGTTAATCTTTTTCAGCTGCCAATATGATTAAATACACGCAGTTGTCTTCCAGTTGCCTCCTGAGTAGTGAGGCAGAAATTCAAATAAAACTTGCCTCAAATAAAGTTGGCTTGAAGATACAAGCAGAAACCTTGAAATGAGTATTTCAGGTGCAGCACCAGGGAAGCTGTCGTGTTAAGCAGAGGTTCATTTAGATACATCTGTGGATCTGCCAGTTTATCTTCTTTACACACCTTAAAATAACATTGATAGAGCCTAAACCACAGTGTTTTTTTGCTTCAAATAGAAATCACTTTAATGAAACAGTGACATTTTGGGTTGTTTCAGGAGTATGCTTTAAAACAGAGTGAATCTTGCTGGTAGTGAAGGAGTTTTATTAAGCTGTTTGTTCCTGAACATGTCACCATGGTTTTGTGCCATCTGCACTTTGATCAGTGTCTGAGAGAGCTGCAGTGGCTTCAAGGAATAGAACCTAAAATAAATATCTAATATGGGAACACTGGAGCCATGGACAGATCTGAGCACATCTATTTGAAAGGAATTTTTTTTTCTCTGCTGGCCAACATTTGAGTTGTTATTGGCAGTGAATGTTGCTCCAGTTTCTGGTAACAGAAATTCTGTGGAAATCAGTGAGTTCTGCAAAGACTTGTTGCTTAGTGAAATGGTTAGTTCAAATTATTTTGAGGTATTCTTAGATATAGTTCTTTTGTGGTGATTTCCTTGCCATTGTCTATCTATTCTGAGTGTCAGTTTGTGGAGAAAATGTTCCTGCTCTCTGAAACCTTTCCAGAATATTTTTATAGAGCACTGGGGAGCAAAAAAGGAATACTGCCGAGGCAAAGTAGGCATTTAGTTCTTCAGTTATAAAATACCTGTCTTAATAATATTTGTCTCCAGTTAAAAGAGAACAAGTTCCTGAATTAGCAGCCTAATTACCAGGGGAAGTTTTAAGCAGACTGAATTCTGTAATACTTGTTGAGACCTCAGTTGTCGTGTAATGGGATGCAATTTTTTATAATTGTGGAAAAATAGGTTAATATCAGGTATCTGTTCTTGGTTTCTTGCTTGTTATGCATCTCTTTTGTATATATTTAGAAAGTACCTCGAACTCCATCTGTGATCCAAGTTCTCTCTTCAGAAAAAGCTCTGGTAATGATAGTTGTAAATTCAATTTACCCTTTTGCTGTGTTGGTCAGGGTTGCTCTGTAGGCCTCAGAAGCTGCATGGCTGTTCCTGCCACATTCAACTTCAGGGCTGAAATGGTGTCATATGGATGTAAGCTCATTACATTCAAGCCAAGCCAGACTAAGGCTGTTTCTGCACAGTAGCTTACGTCTTTCAGTGAGTTAATGCAATACTCTTTAGGAAAACAGTGACTTCTACCTGCTGTTCCTCATGGCTTGACTGTGGATCCTGATTGCAGTCTTGTCTAGTTCCCCTAAAAAATTATATTTATTACAATGTAGAGGCTCAGTGTTGAAGGGGTATGTAGGGAGCACAGTCAACCATGAGCCGGAATAACAAACAAATAGCATCTCACAGGGCACAAGAAAAGAGATTTTATAATTTGTAAATAGTTAAAAGGAATTAAAATAGGTTTAAATCTTTTAGTGAATCAAGGCCTGGCTCGGGTTGGGTCTCCTGGACTCTGGCCCTGCTGCCTGTGCTCCCTGAGCCCTGTTTAAGCCGCTCTGAGAAGTCACGTTTGAAGCAGCTGCTCCTTGGGATCAGGTGTGCTGCTCACCTGGCTGCTCCTGGCTGTGGAAAAAACCCACTTTCTGCCCTGGCCACCTGGTGTTAGTATTCAATTAAGAAAAAGACTTTTGGGATCGCATCTAAGGGATTTTTTTTTTTTAATACATTTAATTAGAATCACTGCGTGTGCTTACTGGTTCACGTCCTTTGCAGAAAAACTCTTTAGTGAAATGTCCACCTTTGAAATGAGTGACAAAAGGAGTTTTTCCTCTCATCAGTGTTCTCCTTCCCTTGCTCCAGCAGGCTGGGGAGAGATGCCTGCTGTCCACACAAAGACCGAAGCTTCTTGGGGAGAGCCCTCGTCCCCTTCTGCTGCAGTTGATAATGGCACTTCGGCGTGGGGGAAACCCCCCAGCAGTGGGACCGGGTGGGGAGAGAATCCTGCCGAGCCAGCAGGGACATATGGAAGAACAAACACTCCAGCTGCTGCCCCAGCACTGTGCAAACCAGGTACACACGTGGGTGTCACACACTCAGAGGTTGGGGGAGAGGACGGGGAAAGTGGGTTTGTTTCTGCCAGCAGTTTTTAAACAGAGCTTCTGGTTTTCTGTGTGCTGAAATCAGAGGCTGTCTCAATTTCGTTCTCAAAGCTGCCTCTAACTGTCGATACTCCAGGTACTAAATTAATCCAAAAATATGAATATAGTGCATCAGTCCAGTAAATTTAAAGGAGAGTAATTTTGTGTACTTGGAAAGCAGTATGGTAGAGATGCAGAAGAACATGACTAGATGCCTAAAGAAGTGTAATTGGGATGAGAAGCAGCAGAGTTCAGCCAAAGTAGGACTGATTCTGGTAAGAAAAGCAACACCTGAGAGCAGCTAGTTATAACCTCACTGTTGGGTCATAACCTCACTGTTGGGTCATCCTTGAGGGAGTGGGTATTTTCTTCAGCTGTTACAATTGTTCACAGGTTCGGGAACATCCCGAACTACTTCCTGCTTCATGATTCCTAACTCATGTTATTTGATAAAAATCCTTTATCTCTGAATGCCCTGAAGGCTACAGTGATTGCTTTTGGCTTCTGTTTTGGCTGTGGGAGTTGCCTGAAGTTCACTCCTGCAAAATACCCTATTGAGGGAGAGATAGAAGGCTCAGAACACATAAAAGGAGAAGCGAGAGGTCTTAAGATGAGTAATCCCAGCTTTAAACAGAGTAAACAGAATAAAATGGACTGCAGGGACACAACCTCATCACTGAATAGGTGATGAGGTTCCCTGCAGCTCCTTTCAGACTCCATTCTTCCGAGATGGGAGTGAGTTTCTGACCGTTAATGACCTCGAAATTTGGGTTTGTTCGTTGGAAGAATGTGGCAGCTAAAATGGTGAGATTCGTTGAAAGCAAAATAGTACTTAACAAGTGTGTGGTCATAGTTTGGTTCCCTGTTCCTAGGAGACTGGAGTGGCCATGACCACAGATCTTGCTTGTTCTGGGGGAAAGCAGGACTTGTGGTTGCTGGATTTTTTTTCTTCTCTAAGTATTTAGAGAACTTTTCTTTTTTGCTAGCTTCAGAGAAGGTGTCCTTATCATTTAATGCCAGTTAAACTATTTGATAAACCTCTGTGTCTCTTGGAAATACTCCTGTTAGCACAATGAATATGGCACAAAAGGATATTTCTGCAAAATTAAGAATTTTTCTTCTCCCTCTTTCCCTCCAGCTTCAAAATCTATGCAAGAAGGCTGGGGCAGTGGTGGGGATGAAGTGAATCTCAGTACTAGTCAGTGGGAAGATGAAGAAGGAGATATGTGGAATAATACTGCTTCACAAGAGAGCAGCTCCTCCTGTAATTCCTGGGGGAATGCCCCGAAGAAAGGACTTCAAAAGGTAAAACAAAAATAAAGACACTCTCTAGGAAGAGTGGATTTAGTATTAACATTTGTAGAATAAGTTGTCACAAGTTTGCTGTTGCATTACACCTGAAATTAGATCTCTGACACCTGAACCCAAGCACAGCTTGCCACTACAGTGGTTCAAGTACAGCCTACCTTGTTTCCAGGGGGAAATGGGAGATCTTTGAATTTAAGCATGTCAGATGCTTTGGGAGTTTTGTTGCTGTTGCCTTTGTTTTTTTAAGTTTTCTAAGCTTCCATGTATTCTAAAATGAAAATGTATTAACAGAAAGAAAAAAAGGTGTTAAGGGGGCTTTCAGTCACTTCCCATGGTGGTGGGAAAGCAGTAGTTTGTGATGGATTTGTTTAACAAAACCAACTGTTTTCTGTTTGTGAGGAACCAGCAGATAACTGTTGGGGTGTGTGTGTGTGTGAGAACAAAGCGAACTTGTATTAATGCTGCACTCAACCGAGAACGTAGAAAATTGTGTGAGGAAGTTTCCCATTGCACAATCTTTATTTCAGGACAAGGCCAGGCTGTAACTTAAAGGAATTGGGAATGCATTTAGCCACTTTGTTTGTTGTTCCATTAGCCAACAGTTAGGCCGGTGATTTGATCAAGTATGGTTGTTTCTTGTACTGTCCGCAGCCCAAAACAAATCCGCGCTTGTCCCTTGGTACTTTCTGGAGAACTGAAAGGAAGAGACTTCTTAAGGATTTTGTGATAGAAAAGCTGCACAGAGATCTTTTAAAGGTGTTTATCTAGACGCTCTTGTTTGTTTTTAAGAAAATACACTGAGTAACATTCTTAACTTCAAGGTCGCAAACTTGTTTTTGGGAATGTTTTTCAGGAAGTGTTGTACTATTTCGGCTTTATTTCATTACGTTTTTCTGCCAAGGATTAAAATGAAATATGTAAATTCGAAGGTGGTTTTAATTCAGTGGTCGACAAATCAAATATTAAATAGTACACTGAACTTTATTCAGCTGAGATAAAATTTGTTACACTTTTGGGGGAAGAGAATCGTAGTCGCGTTGCTCGGAGGGTTCTTCAATACTTTCTGAATTAATGTACTAATACATCTTTCAGTAGCATGTGTTATTAATAAAAAACACTTACCATTTCTTCTATGTACATCTCACTAGTTTGAAGGTGGAAACCAGCCCATTAATGCAGTGTCCCATTTATTTACTAAGGGCATGAAGACATCTAGCAAGCAGGATGAGGCCTGGATCATGAACCGTCTGATAAAACAGCTCACAGACATGGGCTTCCCTGTGAGTAGTGCTCAGACAGACACCTCTGACTTAGCCCTGGTAGTTTATAGTTCTGGCTTGATTTGTTTCAGACTGTAGGTACAAAAAGACCTTCAGTCTCTTCTTCAGGTCAGGAAGCAGCTCTGTTACCTGCACTTTGACTTCAGAAATCTGCTGTAAACTAGTGAAGTGCTCTGAAATCAACTGGAGGATACACTTTGTGTGATGGCATTTATAATATTTTGATGTTCAGAGTTTTATGACAACAGTTATTGCTTTGAACTGCAGTAATAATTCCACTCCTGTTCCCCTTTTCTTATTAAACAGGTAAAATGAGAGTATAGCTGGATTTTTTTTTTTTTAAGAGAAAAATCATTGTGATATTTAAGTTGTCTGTAGGAAAAGGGAAGAGTTTAAACAGAGCAGTGTGGTTTGACGTCGTAGAGCTGGTACTTGGCAAACTGAAACAACTGAGTTGTGAGAATCGCCCAAAGGAGAAAAAAAAATACACACAGACATTATTTAGGCTGCAGAGTAAATATTAGATCCAGTGTTTAAGAGATTTATCTGTTTTCTCAGGTTGCTTAGAAATCCTATGAGTGCAATTACCTTTTTTCTTAACATAATTCATATTTTTTGACAGAGAGAGCCAGCGGAAGAGGCCTTGAAGAGCAACAGTATGAATCTCGATCAGGCCATGAGTAAGTATCTGTGTAAGTAATTTTTTTTGTCTTTAAAGCAACAGAGGAACCTTTCATGATTCCGAGAGTTTCATTACATCCAGATCAATTGGCTAATATTTATTTTCTTGCTTTTGCCTTTGCAAGCAAGATGTACTTCTCAGAACTACTGTTGGCAACTTTATACTGTCTCTGTGTCACCTTTTCCAATATAATTTCCTTTTCTGTGCAGGTGCTCTGCTGGAAAAGAAGGTGGAAATGGACAAGCGTGGAATGGGAGTGACCGACTATAATGGAATGGTCACCAAACCCCTTGGCTGCCGCCCACCACCAATCTCCAAAGAGTCTTCCATGGACCGCCCCACCTTCCTTGACAAGGTGAGCTCAGAAATAGGAATGTCATACACAAGTCCAGGTGTGCACTGTGTAGAAGGCATAGAGAGAAGTGTGATGGATATGGCTTTATTCCTTTTCTGGTCTTTATTTAATCTCACGGGGAATAATTCGGTCCTTGCGTGAAGGACCAGGGATTTGACTCCCACGTAGAAATAAACAATGGTCATCACCGGTTTTACACTTGAAAACTTATCAAGGAATCAGTAATACAATGAAACTAGAAGTGGAAAACACCAAAGAAACGAAGCACAGAAATCCTTTCACTCTGTGAGGGTCCAGACAGTCAGTGACCCTTACCCTTGCCCATATTAACAATCAGGCAGGACTAAGGCCAAAATCTTCACAAATTAGGCTCCTAATTCCTCTTTCAGTTTTGAGCTTCTTATAGATTTCAGTGAAAGTTCAGTACCTAAATAGGAAAGAGAAGCTGAGGTATTTTTGTTAAGTCTCAGAGCAGACACGCACAGTCAGAAATAGCTTCTCCAATGAGCTTCCCTTTCTCTGGTCACATATGACATATTTCACAGCACCATTTAATGACTATAGAGAAGGCTCCACAAGTTTGTGGTGTCCAAAATTCAAAGTGACTAAAGAAAAGAATATGGAGAAAAGTGCTGCCAGATGTTCAGTACAAAATGAGGTTTACAATCTGATGCAAAGTCCCACTAAATCACCCCAGAACTCCCCTGAAAATTATTGATAAGGAAAGAACAATCTCACATGCCAGGTCTGTGTGTCACAGGTTATCCAGAGGTTCATACAGATGGGTGGTGGTAGATTCTGAACACATAAATTGGTGCTTTTCACAAACTGTGCTGAAACCAATTCATTTTGCATAAGCTGTGTACAGGATGTGAGGCAGAAATGATACCTAGTCATATAAAGTTCATTCTTAGCTATGGCAAACTTAAATGAATATGTTAATTGAAGGCCAAGAGATGCATGCATGCATGCCAGTTAACCTTCCCTTTTCTTGGATAACAATATCTTCAGCAGTAAAATTATTGCCAGAGAGAGAGGTGCATTATGTGCAGCATGATGCATAATTATGGAAACATATGTTAAACACAACTATTGAGAAGGGAGTACTAAAATCATTAATATTCATACAGCAAGTAAAATCTATCAGTCTAGGCATAATCTGTCACAGTGACTTTGCTATAACAAAAGGAAATAATCCCACACTGTATTTGTTAGCTATCACAGTGTTGAGCAACTTGTTAAGTGAATTAAATAAATATAGTTCCTACTTGAAGAACAGATTTTTTTTCTCCAAAGAAATTCTTTCTAGTTCTGCAGCTCATGCTAATAGAGCAACTCCTCTTCCCCAAAGGCTTTCTGCCCTTTGTGGTAGTATTCCAGAGCATGAGTCTGGAGCTGTTTCCTTTCCTGCTCAGATCATCCTTGTGAGGAACAAGCTCTCAGCACAGCTGGACAGAGCATTCCAGCCAACTTTCCCTGTTTTACTTACTGCCTTAGCAAGTCATTATCCTTTTATTGGCTCTGCAGAGTCTTCAGTGAGTTCTGCAAGGTTCCTCTTCATGAAGTTTTAGGTTGGGTTTGTGTGCTCATTGCTACCACACTCTCACTGATTCTCTCAGCTCACCTGCATTGAGACTCCATCATTTTTTCCCTACCTTTTCTCTGACAGGTAAAGCCAGCACTTAACTTTTTTTTAACCTTATGCATTTGAGGAGGGAGAATTTCCACCCCTGACATTTGCTTCTGGACCCTCTGAACTCCCTCTTCTCCCTGAATCAGTAGTGATCTGTACAACTCACCATCACCTTTGAATGTTTGCTTTCTCTTGTTCCTCAGTGCTTGCTGCAGGTGCTCTTTATTTCGTGTCACACTGAGTCAATCTTTGGCACTTGGTGCTTTGTTAATTGTTTTATTTCTCAGGGTGTTATCTTGACCTGTAGGAGCATAACATGAGAAGGGAGAAAATCCAGTGGCTTGGAAGAAATAAAGATGCAGCCCTGATGCATGACCTCAACCACATTATCTTATACTTTGCCCTGATGCTGCTTCCAAACTTTCTCCCAGATTCTTGAGCACACAGGAGACTCTGAAATTCTCACCTTACAAATGAAGTCTCCTTTTCTCTACTGTCTTATTCATTGATGAGCTCTTCCTTTCTACTACTGAGAGATCCAGGTCTACAAGTCTTGATGCCTCTTAACTGTAAAAGTCTTATGACTAGACATTTTTCTTGTTTCTAATTGAAACATCATATTTGTTGGTTTTTTCCAACCTCATCCTTCACATTCTGATCCCAGTAATCTCTGGTGACTGTGACTGTTTTTTGTCATTGGGGCAATAAACAGGATATTTTGTTATTATGCAGAAACGCTTTTTAAGGCCTGGCAATTAGATAATAATTGCCAGAATTTTAAGCTTGACTTAAAATTCTTCTTTCCTTCATCTCTGCTTCCTATGATTTGATGGCTGTTCCTTTTTTGAACTTGCAGACTTTGAAACCACTTTCATCTTCCCCTGTATAATGAGTATTTCTTTTGAGTATTGCATTTCCTCCAAGTTTCTTTTGGCTCTACCTTACTCCTGTCTGATTTGAAGAGAACCTATTTTGAGATGAGATTTTATTACTTTACCTTCCTCTTTTAGAAAAGGGGTTTTTTTAAACTTTTTTTTTTTTTTTAAGAAGTCAGTGTGTATTTTCTACCCCCTATTTCTGTTACTGACTTAGCATAAAGACCTCTGACAAAATTCATGAGCCTTGCTCTCTGTTTGGGGCATTTTGATTCATGAAGTGGCAGTTGTTGGGAGGTGACTGTCAAAGTGTCTGCTAAATAATCTATATCTCAAAGGGCTGAAAAAACCTTAGAGTAACACCACTTCCATTCTGACACATTTGGTACTTGAGAGTATTTTGAGAGACTTTCCAAAGTCCTAAAAAGCACCAGTGTGGTGTTTTGTGTTGGATTGCTGTAGTAGCAAACCCTGCAGTAGGATTTTACAGGTGTGTCAAGTCCCTCCAAAAAAGTTAAAAGCAGTGCTGTGTTGAGCATAATGTGATGATTCCAATGTGGAGGATTTGCTTAATTGATTAGCCTGAGGGAGAAATGTAACATTAATTTTGTAAGTAAATCGCTGAAGAGGAAAAGTTAGGTAGAAAAGATTGCTCTTCAGGAAACAAATATTATGTAAAGGAGCCTGAAAAATAATGGATTACAAACCACTGTGAGCAGTAAAGGTGTCCCCTGGTCTGGGTTGGGAATGATTTTAAGTTGACCAACTAAAATACTTTATGTTAAATGAATTGATTTCAGTTCAGTTACAGAGCACAGATTTGTGCAGCAATTTAAATAAAAGAGAACCAAATGAATGTGAACAGAGTGTCATAAACTTGAACAAAAGCCATTTGCTGCAAAAGGAACACCCTTGTGAAGGAGTCTGCCTGGTCTAGAAATTAAATGCCTGAGTCTCCAGTGTGGCTTCTCCTCCACCATCCCTGGCACTGCCTGTTTCAAAACTGAGAAAAAATAACGTCAGTGAGACAAGACTTGAATAAATTTGGGGGGCAGGGAGGGATTGCATTTCTCTTTCATGGTCAGTAGGTCTGTTCACATAGGAAACAATGGCATCTAAAGGAGAGAGCACACACCAAGCTTGAAATTATTTTCACTTTAAAGGGGGAAGGGTAGAATTGTAAACATATGTCTGTGATCTGAAGAGAAATCCTTGAACCTGTTACTGTCATGCAAGCTGCAGTTGTTTGTGGAGTGTGACTGATGTCCAGTAGAATGTAAAATATCTCAAGCTGAAAGGCCTTGGGGATATCATTAGAAAATGTCAGTGTCCCCCTCAGGATAGTCAGATAACATGTCAAGTGTCACTTTGCCTCATAGTAAAGAAACTTTTCCTTTGCATCAAAGGAGAGCTGTTGAAAATGCATTTTTCAGCATTAACTTAGAACATAAAATTCACTGAGCATGCTTGCTGCATTAGGTCATTTATTTGGGTATCTGGTTCGCAGACGGGGCTGCTTTTTGAACAAAGGAGGTTTATCAATACCTCACAGTCCTCTGGGGCATTGAATTTATAGGTTGAAATAACCAGGCTCCTCACCTGTTCAGAAAGCCTTTCCTTGCAATGAACACATCCCCTGAAAAACCCCAGTCCAGCGCATTGCAAATTAGAGATTTTTCCCTCTGCCTGTTTTTTCGGAGCCCTACTTTGTACACAGTGTTATTTGATCATGCTTGCCGCAGGCTCCCCAGACATCAAAGCACAGTTTGAGATAGAACTCGGTGCCCCACTGTAATACGAGTGAGATATCTACCTGTTTGATTGGGGATTCTGTAATTTATTTTATTTTCTGCCTTGCTGTTTGCCCCCCATGGGGGCTGCCTCCTGTGCATCATAGCCACGCTCAGCCTTGGTTCCTTGCAGCCCAGTTCTCAGAGGGGGCTCCTCCTGCCTTGCTAAAACCTGCCTCCTCCTGGGGATGTTCAGGAAGGCTGCACAGACGATATTGTCATTATTGGGTTTAAGTGGTTTGTGTTCATTGGGTGCAGGGTAATGTTTCATAGTGGGTATTAATAACTCAGCGCTATGTGAATATTAAAAGAGGCTCATGTGTCTCAGTTAGGAAAGGGGATTAGTGCAAAAATGCTTTTTTAAGAGCAGAGCTATGATGTGGAACCAAATCCAGACTGATGTTAAATAAGCTGATCTGGCCTCTCCCAAGTTTTGGGTTGGCTAAAGCGGTATGTCTGATGTCTGCACTCCGCTGCTGAGAGTCTTCCAAACAGACAGAGGACTTCCCTGAAATGTGCTGGCTCTCTTCCCTTTGCACCTTTCAATCTGGTGGAGAAAAGAGGAGATAATCCAAGTGGGGAGAAGGCAATGGCCACATGATAGCTCTGCAGTCGGCTGCTAGAATCCCTCCTTTCCTCTGGAGAGGTGGGTGAGGGTGATTGTGCATTTGGGGATTAAGAGCAACCGAGTTAAGAAAAACAGTACCTTAATGCTGTTTCTCTCTTTCTTCTCCCTTCACTCCATGCTTCTCATTCCCTGTTATTCATACCTTTTTTTTTATATATATATTTTTATTCATCCATGCCCTTTTCTGTCTCCATGGGACACTGTTTTGTGCGCTGTCGGCTCCTGGCACCGCACACAGCTCACCCTTTCTTTCTCCAATCAGGATGGCGGCCTAGTGGAAGAGCCCACTACTTCACCATTTTTGCCTTCACCAAGCCTGAAGCTCCCCCTTTCAAACAGTGCACTCCCTAATCAGACCCTGGGCGGGATTGCCTCAGGGCTGGGCATGCAAAACTTGAATTCTTCTAGACAGGTAAGGCTGTCAGGGGAGATCCAAGGTGAATTTCAGCTCTCTTGGATTAGCTGCTAGAGCCCGTCCGTCACTTCCCCAGGGAAAACGGGTTTAAACTGAAAGTGCAACATCTTTGTTCACGTGAAATATCAGTGGAGGAACTACCTGCTGTGTAAACGTTTCACCTTACAGGACATAAAACAACCGCTCAGTTGTAATTAGCCTGTTAATGACACACTTCTATTAAGAAGAATCTGTAGTGTTGTGAATTTATATCCCTGGACCCTGGCGTGGCTCTGCTTTGATGGATGGAAATCCCTTTTTTTGAGGCATTGCAAATTGTCACACTCAGAGGCAGAGACATTGCTCTAGTTCATTTTTCCTGGCAGGCTTAATTATTCAGTGATGAGACGGGGAGAAGTGAGGGGGGCTTTTTTGTTCCTGCTTTAAGTATCAAGGCAGCTCATAGTTTTGCAGGTGGCAAGAAAGAAGCTGGACTTCCAGCACCCAGGTCAGATGGAGCATTGAGGCAAGGGGGTGTTTTGGCCCTTGGGTAGAACATGCTGAAAGGGAAAGAAAAGGAAAGGAGATGGGTTGGAATACTGATAAACACCATAAGACTGAGAGGCTGTAAAGGCTGTTGATTATGAAAAGGTTATTTTTGCCATCAAATTGAAGTTCTAGCAAAAGTAAAAACAACACAGAAAAATGCTGTCTGTCATTCTAGGGTGGCTCTTCTTATGTATATTCTTTTAAAGTTAGTTTTTTAAAGGCAATGCTTGTCCAGTACTTCCAGCCCATTAAGCACATCTTTCTGAAAGAGAGCCTGCACTAACAGCATGTCCATTTTCAGGAGCTTTGTAAAATGATCAAGTACAAAAACTGCTTACCTAACTTGAGGTTGGGGTTGCTGTGAGTTTAATGCCTCCATTCTCCCTTGCTGCACAGATACAAACATTTTGGGCAGGTACTTTGCATTGTTCATCTCTTGACCCTCCAGGGCTATGCATCTTTATAAAAGCCATGTTCAACTTCAGCTGCCTTTTGTTCAGGCATCTGTACAAAGTTTTGGGGGTTTGGGATGTTGGGTACGTGGCAATCCTTGCCGTGCCCGATTCTAAACCCGGTTGTCAACACAGTCTGTACGTGCTGCTTTCTTTATTCGTGCCTGTCATAACCACTGAGAATAGAGACTGCACAGACAAGTAACATCCAGGTTATGTGTTGAGTGATGTCTTTACATGCCAGTGCCATTCTTGTCCTGCTGCAGATACCGAGTGGCAATCTGGGTATGTTTGGCAATAGCGGAGCAGCACAAGCCAGGACCATGCAACAGCCGCAGCAACCGCCAGTGCAACCTCTTAATTCATCCCAGCCTAGTCTTCGTGCTCAAGTGCCTCAGTTTCTATCCCCTCAGGTTAGATTTCCACTCATAAGTTTTCCCTTTGCCTAGAACTCTTCCATGCTCTCCTCTCCTGAGGTTTGCAGCCACTGCTGCCTGGCTGTGTCCCTGTTATCTATTTACATGTTGCATGGCTGAGATGGTCTCACATTATGTACATTACTTGTGAGGGCACATCATTGAGTTCCTTTTTGCAAACAGTGGGTGTTTCTAAGCAGTTTGTTCTCATCTCTTTTTCTGTAAATGAACTTTTGAGTGTGGTTATTAAGATAACCTTGCTAATTTTTGGATAGTTCACAGTACCATTTCAGGTAACAGTAATATATTCCAGCTGAAGTTTTGTGGCTCTTATGAATGGCTCACACAGTTGTCACTGTTAAAAGCGAACATACAATGTTTAATACACTGCTCTTCCTTAGGTTCAAGCACAGCTTTTGCAGTTTGCAGCAAAAAACATTGGTCTCAGCCCTGCACAGTTAACCTCGCCAATTAATAATCCTCAGCATATGACGATGTTGAACCAGCTCTATCAGCTGCAGCTGGTAAGTTAAAAGACATGGCAGATAAGCTCTAAATCAGAATTGAAGGCATGAAGATAAAATGGGGAACTGCTATCTAAATTTTTAAATGACGTGACAGATCTTCAAAACAATCAGATCCTGATTTCTTTGGCAGAGTTTCTTTTCAAAGAAACAGAATCATATTTTTTGCCTCAGGCTTTATAAATAGTCATTTGTGGAATAATTATCCTTTACAACTGATCAGTGGAACTAAAAGTCGGTTGTCTTCCTACTGCTGTGAGTAACAGTGTATTCTAAAACAGCACTGATGTGTGTGTTACATGTCAATATAGACCACTGACTGACCAGCTGAGGGGTGTGTCACAACAGAACCAGAGAAATCTTGGCAGTGCTGGTCACCTGAGTTACCTGCAGAACTTCCTTCATTTGCCTCATTAAAACATAAAGTGTAGGGCAAATTTCCTTTAATTAATGATATATTAAAAATACCATATGATAAGAACTACTTATTTTTTGCAAACATGTTCTTTTGCTGTTGTGTGAAAATTTTGTATATATATATATGTGTGTGTGCATATGAAAATGTTGAATTGGATTTTAAGATTATTTTAAAAAGAGATACTGCAAAGTCAGTATTTGCCAGGGTTAAACATAGAATTGAGGATGACAAACTAGCTTAGTTGCTGCTGTCAATGTGCTAGAGGAACTGTTCTGTTAGTAACAGTGTTTGATACTATTCATTTCTCGTTAGGTTTTGAGGAGCACAGCGTTATTGTCATAATAATTTAACAGTACCCAGCTGCTTGAAAAATATCTGTACGGAATTTCCTTTGGATTTTGAATTCATGTGTTTCAGAGAAACACCTTGCATGTCAGTTTGCTGCCAAGCTAACCATTTTAAAATAGTGGATTTTTTTCAGGAATAAAGCAGCAAAAGCGATTTAACTACAGTGTTGTCAGAACTGGGGAAAAAAAAAAACAAACCACAAAAATGAACACTGGACTAAAATAAATAAATTATAAAATACATTTGTGACAAGGTTGTTACTTTTGCTTCATTGACTGTTTTCAGAGAACTCCAGTGTTTGTCTTTTCTATTTCATGATGTACCAGAGCAGCTCTAGCAAGCATGTTCAGCCTGTTGTGTGTGTTGGGGCTCTGACCTCTCCCTTGTCTCTGCAGGCGTACCAACGTTTACAAATCCAGCAGCAGATGTTACAGGCTCAGCGTAATGTTTCCGGACCCATGAGACAACAGGAGCAGCAAGTATGTTTGCCTGCCAGCCCAATCTCTGTATTACTTTGGTTTCAATAGCTTAAAAAGACCAAATGACATTATAGCAAAGCAGCTAAAGCATCCTTAAAACAGGAATGCAGTGCGTGACAGCAAAGGGTGCTGAGTGTTAAAGCTGTTTCACAGCGTTATTGGAGGAAAGCTCTTCACCCCTTAATACAGTCAATTCTTATTTGTAAAGAGATCCATTGTGTTATTTCACTGCAGAGAAAGAAGTCTGGTGTCTTTTTGTTCCATTGAGCATTTATTGATTCTCTCTCCTGCAGGTTGCACGTACAATCAATAACATGCAGCAGCAGATCCAGCAGCACCAGCGCCAGCTGGCCCAGGCCCTGCTTATGAAGCAGCAGCCTCCCCCTCCACATCTATCTTTGCACCCCTCTGCAGGCAAATCAGCCATGGATAGCTTTTCACCCCATCCCCAGGCTCCCGGCCTACCTGACCTGCAGACCAAAGAGCAACAGTCTTCACCGAACACCTTTGCTCCTTACCCTCTTGGTGAGTGTCCTCCCTGCAGCAGGTCCACTTGGAAAACACAGAGGGAGTCTTATTTCCTTAACTCAGCATCTAAATATTTTGCTCCACAGTGTAACAAACATAAATACATAAATATATATGTTTATTAAATAACACTGAAATGCCAAAACAAAATCGTGGCACTACATGCCTGTGTTTTGGCTGTGTTTAAAGTTTGTGGTAGCTGTATTTGCTACCTGTGTTCTGCCTACAAATAACCAGAAGACAAAATTTGCCTGATCAACTATTCACTTATGTTGCTGTTTATGAACTAAGTGTAAATTAACAGCATCATGTTGTAAAATACACAAATGTCATATTGATAAACACGAATATCATCTGGGAAAGTCGTGGAAAGTCATCTTTCCACTGTAATCAGCACTGGTAAGGCATCAGTTTTCGTCAGTGTATTCCAAGAAATAAATGGATCAGAGTGTAGGGGAGGTGATTAGATGTTTCAAAAACACAACTGCTAAGGAAAAAATGAAATCCTCTGCTCACTATAGTCTAAAGAGGATTTAAGAGACATGCAAGAATCTTCAAAAATGTAAAAGAGCTGTGAATAAGTTTTCTTGCATGTGGCTAATGCAAGAGGTAATAAACTTTTGTTGCCTAAAAGGAGAACTAGCTAAACATTAAGGATCACTTGGTTGCTTTAAGCAAAGTAGAGTATTGGAATGAATTATCTGGGAAGTTCCTAAAATCTTCTTCAGCAGCCATTCTCTGGTAGATTAGACATAGATCTGTCAAATATGATTGATGTCAAAATAATCGATTGGGCCTGGAGACAGGCAGAACAGAGCAACCTTTCAGACCTGTGTGATTGTTTGATGTATGCTACAGACTTCCTTTATGACATAAAGGAATTAATTTAATCTCTTTGTGACTCTCTTTATGCTGGGTACAATAGAATTGCCAAGCTTTATCTGCCATGCAGCAGTTAAGAAGGTAATTCTGACTGCTGTGGTGAGCTGTTATGGCAGGGAGCATCAGAAGGCAAAAGAATTTGTGAATTAAAGGCCTAAGTCTAAGAGGTTCTTATGATTTCTCAGCTTCCTGTGATCTGCTAACATTCAGGATTATATATCAAAAAAGACCCAGATTCGTGTCACAGGAGCATGTCAAAATTATTCCCTAAATAACAGTCTGAGGGAGTCTGTTCTGTGTGTACAAAATACAAGCCCAACTAGTAAAATACCCACTCTGATGAACAACCACTGTTTGGCCTTTAATTGGTTGCTTTGTTTGGGATTTTTAAAATGTTGTTAGCAAAATGAGGTGGCAGACATCATGAGGGTGTGCTGGGGAGACATTGGGAATATTTTGGCGTAGCCATGGAATGCTGCAAACTCTTCACTGGTTTAAACATAACATTCCAGTGCATTCTTCTGGAATGCCTTTCCTGAGACAAGTGAGGAGACTGTAAGTAGAAACACAGCTTTAATATATTATCCCTACACCTTTTTTTCCCTCCCTTTTTCAGCAAAGTTTTAACATTTTCTGAATTCAGGGGAGATGTTTTGGTGTTCTCATAAAATCAAAAGTTCTTGACAGCAGGTTGTAAGTGACACAAATACACACATGGGTGTTCAGTAATTCCTGTAGCTGGGTTTTTAAACACCTCTTTTAATTATATGATGGCTATCTAATGACCTCTTTCCCCTCAGCTGGACTGAACCCGAACATGAATGTAAATAACATGGACATTACTGGTGGTTTGTCAGTGAAGGACACTTCTCAGTCCCAGTCTCGCCTTCCTCAGTGGACACACCCCAACTCAATGGATAATCTGTCTAGTGCTGCTTCTTCTCTTGACCAGAACTCCAGCAAGCACGGTATGTCCCCTGTAATCCCTGTGGCAGTCTGGTTTTTTGGGATTTGAGCCACGGTGTAATTGTAATAACTTTTCTCATGTTACTTTCTTGTGTAAGTGCTCGTAAATGGTTGGTACCAAATGCCTTGTGAGCTCATGAGATTTTACAGATGATTTCTGCAGTCACATTCAGCAGTGCACTGAAGTGCCTGCAGCTCTCACTTCCTACATGCAGTGTAGAAATGGTTTTTTCATTTGTTGAATTTTGTTGTTGAGAACATGGAGTTCAAATAAAACAACCCTTTAGTGTCGGCAAAACAAGTCCCACAACCTCCCCCTTATTCCAGACCTGTATACCTTCAGTCCTAAAAAACTTTACATGGGCTTTCTCCCACAATTTTTCCAATATCATCAACCTTTCCCAGCCAGTACTGTACAAAGGCATGATGGATTGCCTTTGGATTCCACCCACCCTGGAATTAGGAGCACAGACTTCTTATTTTTCCCGAAGTGATTGCTAATCTGTTTGCACACCTTTAATCCCTGACACCTCCAGTATCCTGAGTCAGTCATTCCTTTATTTCCTGTCCTAAGTTTATTCTGTTGGAACATGGGGCTCTGTTAACTTTAATGTATCCTGGGTTTTGTTATGAGCAGCATGAATTATTCCTTCTATGACAAGTTTTTTATTGTGAAAGTAGCTGCACTGCTTATGCCAAATTGTTGTTTGATAGTTTGTAGGAACACGAGAACAATTTCAAGTCATCCATCCCATCAGCAATGAATGCCTTGGGAAGGATGAGATAAGGGGTTGCCTACACTGCTATTCCTCAGTATGCTGTCACAGCAAGTTCCTATTTACCATCAGTGTAATGATTTGAATTACTGAAGTGTCTTTTTGGCAGGAATTTAGTGCAAATTTCTTTAACTTGAGTCTAGATTGTACCAGCAACTCATCTCACAGCTGTAGTCCCTAGTAAGGCTTCAGAGGCTCTTAAGCCTGACTTACTGTGCTTGTGTTTTAGTTTTCTTTTTACCTTTGTAATACCAAAAATAATTAAAAAAAAAAAGAAAATAACAAAATATAGGGACTGATGAAACTCCATACCCCAAATTAGTCCTGCTCCTAAGAGAAACCTTTCCATGTCATTCCTTGCAGGTGCTATACCTGGAGGTTTAAGTATTGGTCCTCCAGGAAAGTCCTCCATTGATGACTCCTATGGCCGGTATGATCTGATTCAGAACAGTGAGTCTCCTGCCAGCCCACCCGTAGCTGTTCCTCACAGCTGGTCACGTGCCAAATCCGATAGTGATAAGATTTCCAATGGCTCCAGCATAAACTGGCCACCAGGTAAGAAAACACAAAGCCTTGGTGTTGAACTGATGTCCTTAAAATGTACTGTTAGATTGATTTATTGCATCCTTCTGATGCACGGGGAATGCACAGAATTGTGACCTTACACCCTCCTCTTTTCTGTTGTATTTGGAACAGAGTTTCATCCAGGAGTGCCATGGAAAGGACTGCAGAATATTGATCCTGAAAATGACCCCGATGTTACTCCTGGAAGTGTTCCAACTGGGCCTACCATAAACACCACGATACAGGATGTTAATCGCTATCTCCTCAAGAGTGGAGGTAAACACACAAGTTACTCTCACATCTGTACATTCTTTCTTCTTCTCTCAAAAAATGTTGACCTCATTTGTTACAGATGCAGCATATTTTTGCATGTACTCCTAATCTAATAATGCTTCTGCTCAGAACTTTCACTGAATATCCAGAAATACTTGTTTTAAATATGGGATTAAGAAGTTTCTTGTTTTCCATGGGAACGTAAATATTTTTCTGTTTGAGATGTAATTTAAACTTCTGTGGTCACTGGAAGTTTTTCCTAACCTGTAACACTTGGTTTTGAATGAGATTTTGCTCTCCACACTGCCCACCCTCCTACTTACACTGTGAAATGCTAAGAAGACACAGTACAAAAGTTCCACAGTTGTTGCTGAGGCAGCAGGCTTCTGGCACACTAATTAATTGTAGCTTTGTTAGAAGATCAATCAGCAAAATAAATTAGAGCTGTTTTATCCCCAAAACCATAAAAGAAAAGAAAAAATTAGGGGAATTGACTAGTAAACTGCTATTTCCCAGTGTCATTTCCATTCCTTTTGTCTTGGCAGTGCTTACTTCAGAATAAAAAGAGAATTCTATAAAACAATCAAGCATTGGGACTTGTTAGCTAGATGTACTGGAAGTGGATCAAAAGGAAAGGTGGCTTGGTTTAATTGTGATCAGGGTGCTGAAATAGCCAAGTCATCTACACTCTATTAGAGCACTGTAATAGGCACAGAAATAGCACAATCAGGTTGTCCAGAAGGATCTGTCAGGATTAAAAATGTGGATTTTGTTCTAATAGTTACATCTGTGGTATCAGCACAGATTGTAAATCAGAACTATCCTTGAAATGAGTGTCCAGCTCTGGGCTTGTTAATTCAGCGAGGGATGTGAAACATGAGGGAAAGGAGGCAGGGGTTTCATTGCCTCCAGCCATTTGAGTGCTCTCTTGCCAGGAAGCAATCTTTATTTATGCTGAAGGACAGAGTATTTTTGTGCATGAATAATGTTGAATTAACTTTCAATGACCCAAGTGTGTTTCAAGGGGCAGGCAGAGTTTGAAGTTACAAGAAGTACAAAGATGTAATTCAGTGACAGCTCAAATAGGGTTCACCCAAGAAATACTCTCTTCAGGCCAAAAGCCTACACCTACAGAGCTGTACCTGTAAGTCAGAGGATACCTAATACAGGCCTTCCTGTTTTAGAGAAGGAACACTGGCTCTGCTAGTGTATAATCTGGTGGTAGAAGAAATAATTTGCTTCTTGGAGAGGGTCAGCAGAGATGGTCTTTGCAGAAGTAAAGAGGCCCTAAGGAACTCAAGCCTTCTGCAGAGCAGGGACTGTTGGGGTCCACCTGTGCTTCCTTTCCTCATTAGCTTTTTCATTTGACCATATAATCTTAATAAAAATATAGTTCAGAATCTGTTTCTTTGTGCTCATATAAACCCGTATAGGGGGTTTGCTCTTTGGTAAAATTGCTTGTTGCTGTCAGTGCCCATCCATATGAGACTGTGGCTTTCATGGGAAGAGCCTGTCTTTGAACACTGCAGCCTAAAGCACACAGATTGTATTGACAGAGCTGATCCCCATTTAGAGGGTTAGGCTGTGGTGTGCCCTTGGAAACAGGCAAAACCCAAGCTTTTGGGTTGGTTTTTGCTTTGCCCTGTTTGCTAATGAAGCTTTGCAGGGTCAGCTACTGTGAGCTGAGAGACATAGCCACAAGGAAACAGGACCAGTGTCAGCTCTGTAGGCTTTTGAATCTGCTATAATTCCATCACTCCTGCCTAGGGAATAGATTATTTCCAGAGAAGGCCTGATACAGAGTTATTTTGCTTCAAACTTGATGTCTGTATTGGTGTCCTAGGGAGTGCAAGGAGTGTGGTGAAGGTGAAGTTTGGTGGGTTGCTGTTCCAGTTGAACAGACAGCC
Organism: Manacus candei; assembly: GCF_025592945.1. NCBI lineage: Eukaryota > Metazoa > Chordata > Aves > Passeriformes > Pipridae > Manacus > Manacus candei. The sequence goes on along the minus strand of NW_026138095.1, from coordinate 8,009,318 downwards.
TTTGTTTTTTATTGAGCTGTGAGGGATGAGTTTGTCCTTTTACTTCCTCCCTTCTCCCTCAGTACAGTGCTCTTTTCTAAAGAACTCACCTATTTTTATTAGTCAGTTAAAGATGTTTCAGTATCACAGTCCATCTACGTGTGACAGGAATGATAAGTCACCCAGGATACACATTTGATTTTGTTGGTGGCTGGAGAGAATACTTCCAGCTCTTCTGGTCTTTGTAATGAAGATTTTTTTTATTTTATGTTCAGTTTCTTTCATTTGCTGCCAGCAAGGAAATGTATTCTTAGATAGCTCCTCAGATTGTAAATGATTTACTGAGGTAGTTTCAGGCTATTTCATTTATGTTATCAGTTGAAGAAGAGATTGCTAAAATATATCCTTACTTTACTGAAAGTCTGCAAAAATTTAAAGATGTTTGTGGGCATTAGGATGTAGGGAAAGTACTTACCTTGAGTAATTTAGGACAGATCACCCATGGTAAGAGGTTAGTTTATCATATGCATCTCTGCTCATCTACAGTTGCCATTACCTAAGTCAGCTGGCAGAGGACCTTGATAAATGAGGCCTGTTCCTTGAGACTAAACAGTTTAACACTAATTTTTTTGAGTCACATATCTTAAAGGAAACGCAGAATTTGCCTCCCTCACAGGCAGTACTCCAACTGCTACTGTGCCAGCTTTCTTCTCTTTTCTACCAAAGACTTCTGCTTCACTGTAACACACCTTCGATAACATTTCATCCCTAGCCTTCAGAGACCAGGCTGATTAAGGAGAAATGCCTTTGCATGGTTTGTATTTGCACATAACAGATTTGCTTATGTCACACCAAACATCATTATGCCCATCTTTCTTAGTTGCTTCTCTGCTGGTTCTGCAGGGTCATCCCCAACATCATCTCAGAATGCCACGCTGCCTTCATCGAGTGCCTGGCCGCTTAGTGCCTCCGGCTACAGTAGCTCTTTCAGCAGCATTGCATCTGCACCTAGCATTGCAGGTACGGAACTGGCCTTTCTACTTCCACATCCTTCTGCATTCTCAGCAAAAGGCCCTAGGAGGTGCTTTCCCAGTGGTTACAGCACCTGCTGCCAGAGACAGAAGCGTGTTCTCAGTGCTGGGCTCGGTGGGCAGCTCTCCCGGCAGCCCTTCAGCGGGGAGTGCTGGAGGGTGTGCCTGGAATTGTGCTCAGGAAAAATGTGGTTATTCCATTTGGTGCCATGTGCTGTCACTCTGTATTGGCATCAAGATCTCTGAGGAGGAATGTTGTCTAGGACCTCAGCAGGAACACCCCTGCTAGACACTTTCAGTAAGAGCTGATGTGAAAATTTTGTTACTAAACTCACTCTTAAAAGTGAAACATCTTCAGCTCAGGAAAAGCTTTAGTAGTACCTCCAGGACTTAACTTTGCATGTCTCTGGAGGGGTTGGGTTTCTTGGGGCTCTTAAATGTCTTTTAATAGCCAAGCCAAAGCCTGATGCTGCCCTGTATGACTGAGCTTGTAAGTGGACTAAATAACTGCCCCGTTCTTTTTAATGAGCTCTGAATTCTGGAGTGTATCTCTGCAAAACATGGCAACTTTGCTTGCAAACTATCTACCTAAATATCCAGTTTGTCCCATTATAAAAATGTGTTGGGGCTGTTGTATGGATTGGATTAGCATTTTCACATCTAACCACTGAAAACACTTCTCTGGATGAAGGAAGGTGCAGCCTCCAGGTCATACTGCAGAATGCGAAACGAAAAGGGGTTGTTTGGAACGTTTTTCCTCCAGTGAAAGGAAAAGAAAGGAATGGCTTGCTTTTCTTTATCTGCCATGCATTTCTGCTTTATTTGCTTCTTATATTTTTGCAGTGTCATCTACTGTTTGTGTTACCCCCATGAGAAGTAGTGACATAGCAACATCTGGTCTGTGGTGATGTGCATGTGTCGTGTGCCACGTCACAGGATGGGCTACTCTGAGTTCTCCAACTCAGACTTGCCCCCTTCCCTCACACCATTTTACACTCATTCATGTCCTCATCATCATTGTCAAATTGGTTTTGTTGCTACAGTTTGCGAGAAGATGGGAGGGTGGTTGCCCTTTCACTTGAATTGTTATGATTCAATATAAAATCATTGAGTTAAATGATTTAGATAAATGGAGGCAATCTGGGGAGAGTGTGTGTGTATATAACTGAGGCTGTGACTTGGCAACAGGTAAATTTGGCTTTAGGACTGATAAAAAAAACCCTCATTGGCTGCCTTGATGCAAAGCACTGATCCAGTATAAACTTAAATCTGCCAGTTCAAATCTAGTCTTGTAAAAACTCACAAGATTTTTGCATCTTAGACTTTGTCAGACCAAGTATTTTCTTACTCTCTGCAATCAGCTTTAAAGCATTAAGGCAGCATAGTCACAACATCATTTGCTGTGGCAGAAGATGCAGGATGTGTCCCTTTCAGTCCATTCCAGTCCCACACGTGCTGCCAGTGTTGGTGACACCAGGACTGTGCTGTGACAAGGAAATTGGGCTCTAATTGCACAACATGTGTTGGTACAAGGAGCAAAGGCAGGGAGGTGTAAGTCTAAAGGTGAATAAAGAGGTTTATTTTGGTACCTGTATTTTAAATCAATTTTGTCTGCATCTCTAAATGCTAAACTGTATTTGCTATTGTTGGTTTTGTGGGTTTTTATTGAACTCTGATTTGGCAGGAACAGTAGTCAGAGTTTAAAAACTGATTAGAGAAATAACAAACTGAACAGCAAAAAGTTACAGTGACAGGTTGTGGTATGATTTGAACTTCTGCAGACTTCATTTTCCTCAAAGATACTTGGAAAGAAGAGTATTAGTTACTTTGAATATTAAGAAATAAAGTTTTTATTGGTCTTTGATCTTTAGAATTTTAATAATATGTCAGGAGAACATATGGATATACTGGTTTCTTTGTTAGATAAAATGAGTTGTTAAAAAAAAAGTTTAAGTCCTATTAAACCTTTGAGAGAGACAATCTTGAAGTGTTTCATTATAATTTTGGTGCAATTACATTTTAAATAGCTAAGTCCATTTTTTGGCCTTTTTTTCATGTATCATCTTTAAAAAGAAAGAGAAGAAGTAGGAGATTTTAAAGAGGGAACTGTGTGTGTAGCAGGTAGTGTGAGGTTCATTAAATACGAAATTGTTTGAAAATGTAAACACTGGTAGGTTCAAAGGATATAGGATTGATAGCACTGGATGGTACAGAAGGTTGTTGTTGTTTTCCTCCTGAAAAGCTGGAGGAACATAGCAATGATACCCTTCCTACTGGGTTTAAAATTAAGAATACACAAATATATTTTTTTCCTGCTGCAGGTAAACTGTCAGACATCAAGTCCACGTGGTCCTCTGGCCCGATCTCTCACACCCAAGCCTCTCTGTCCCACGAACTCTGGAAGGTACCCAGAAACACTACGGCTCCGACGAGACCCCCTCCAGGCTTAACCAACACCAAGCCATCATCCACGTGGGGAGCCAGTCCCCTGGGCTGGACCAGCTCTTACTCCTCTGGTACCCACAGCTTCTCTGCTTTACTACATCTGCTTTTATTCTCTGTATTGGGCTCCAGAATCTGGAGGTTCAATGCCAGCAGAGTTGTGTCTGTTTTGGGGATTAATCTCATGTCTATTTATTTCACTTTGGCTAAGTTGTGAATGAAGCTGCTGTCTTTCATGTAATTACTCATTAAATGAGTAATTCTATACAGGAATTGCCAAATTATTTTCTCTCCAACTGGGATTTTTTCCCCATTTCCTTATTTTCTAAAAATGCCTTCCTAATTTTATGGTATGATCTAGAACTCCCTGCAAGGCTTCAATATCAGCTCAGGGAATTTAATATGGGATACATATTTGGAGCATGGATGTGAAGCATTTAGGACCTAATGGCATTGCAGGGAATGCCTTAATTTTTTTCACACAGACTCTTTTTTTAGATGTTGTTTTGCTTAAATGCAAATATGAGAAACCATGGCTGTATATATATATATGTATATATGTATATTTGGCTCTCTATATAGATATCTGTATAAATATAGATATATATGCAAGTATTACACCTATTTGATAAAGCTGACTATTTTATTAATCTACTTTCACTAAGCTGAGAAGTAAATGTTTTTCTCTATTTTTTGGTATTAATTTTGGATCTGTTTCCTTCACCAGAGCCCCACCTGTAGGGGCAGATGTTGCTGCTGCCCAGATTCTCTTCAACCTGAGTGTGGTCACATGTGTGACCACAGGATCCACTGTGGTTTCTCAAATGCCACTCATAAATACCAAGCTTGGACAGTTTCTTAAAGCAAAACTCCAAGCTGTAAAACACCAGGCTGAGGTTGGAAGAGCAGGTTTTGTTGGTTATGTCCTTGTATCTTCAATCAGGACATTGTCAGTGCAGAAATACCTGTTTTGAATAAGTCATATACATTAATCTGTCATTGGCAAGATAGCAGAGTGCTGCAGTGCTATAAAATCTTTATTAGCAGGCAGCAGCCTGAGCTTGGACATCAGAATTGCTTTTAAAATGTGCCTTCCAGATTAATTCTAATGTATCCTGGAGATGCAGTTTGCTGCAGTGTCATACCTGCATCTGCCAGTTTCCTGATAGTTACTCTGGGAGTGTGGAAAAAGCCACAGACCTTTTAAATGTAAAAAGAGCAGGTTTTCCTTCAGCAACCTTTCATTCCAGAGGAGACAGTAAATCAAGGTGTGAGGAAATAGCCATAGGATTTGTTTTCAGTAGCAGAAAGGCTTGCTAGGGTGTTGTGATTCCAGATAAATTTGCTTGTAATATGCTCTCCAGACCATGATCAGTGCTTTTTTATTTTTTTTTTGTGGAATTTTCTTGCAGGTTCTGCATGGAGCACTGACAGCTCAGGGAGAACAAGCAGCTGGCTGGTTCTTCGGAACCTCACCCCCCAGGTAACTTGGAATTGTGCTTAACTGGTTAGGGAAAAAGAGCTGGTACATTTAAGGGATTATAAGAACAACATTTTAGCAACCTTGGTTATTTGAATTATTTGAAGGAAGAATAATTAGTCTGCATTTATTACAGGTGTCTTCTTCAGGGAATTTATTAGGTTTTCAAAGTGCTGTCAAATCGAGTATAAACTTTTAAGGCTGTAATTAGTCATTCGGTGGGCACCATTTGTGTATGTGTAAGTTTGGAGGTGAATGGTGCTTTAAAGCAGGCACAGAAATGTAAAATCTGCTTTTCCTGTGGGTTTTTTTGGTGGTTCTCACAAGTCTGTTAAATCCTCTACTTGTCCTTCACACAGTGTCATTGAGAAGGAAGAATATAAACCACAGAGCCTTGAATGCAAACATCCAAACTGATCTTGGGGAAAATTAAGTTATGTTTATGAACAATGTGTTTTTCCTTTGACTTCTTTCTCAACTTCTATGGACTTTCAATGATAAATATAATTTATATGACCTAAACTGGGAAATTTTGTGCACTGGACTATAGGGAGGTCTTAAGAAAAGACAGGATGTCTCCCTCAGTGCAGAGAGTGCTAAGTCTGTAATTAAATTCTTCTTTTTTTTTCCTTTCACTTGTACTCACTCTTTAGCTTTTAAAACTTGCTTAACAAGCATTTTAAGTAACATCACAGCAGCACAGACCACCTTTGCCCCCTTCTCTCCCCAGATTGATGGTTCCACACTGCGGACACTGTGTTTGCAACACGGCCCTCTCATAACATTCCACTTGAACCTGACACAAGGGAATGCTGTGGTCCGATACAGTTCCAAGGAGGAAGCAGCCAAGGCCCAAAAGTCTCTGCACATGTATGTTTCTGCTCTCTTTTTCTTTGGTTATTAAGTCACATTTATCTCAGAAACTAATTTCTTAGGCATTTATTTGCCAGGAGTCAGAACTCAGATCACTAGTTACTTTAATCTGATTTTTAAAATTACCTGAATGAGATAGAGAAAAATTAGCTGGGGGATAGATACTCATGTACTGCTGAGTAAGAGGTCATTACAAAACTTTATTCACCATTAATAATGTTTTCAGTTAGGATTTGTCACCGGTAAGGCTGCAAAGAGTTTGTAAGATGTGATAAGGATTCCAAAAGAAGCTCGGAGGGAGGGACAAACAAGGTTTTAGCTTTGGAGAGCAACAGAAAGGACATAACAATGATAAATTAAGAATGTGTTCATGGTGGTCACCTTTTTTAAAGGAGTTATGAGAGAAGTGTGTGACAACAAAATGTGGGGTTTAGGAGTTTTTAAACCCATGGGATTAATTGGCATAAAAGTGGGAGGGGAGAATCTGAGGGATGAAATCAGTGAATCAGGGAGGATGAAGAATGCAGAGACTGATGTTTCAGGAGAATACTTGGGTGCTTAGTGTTGGAAAGCAGTTTTCTTTATGAAGAGGTTATAGCATGAGTATAATGAAAGTATTGAGGTAGCAGAAGCAGCAGTTGGCTGTGGGCTTTTATCCTAATACCTAAAGAGAGTCCCAGTTGAAGGAGGTGATCTCCACACATATGGCTTTGGGTGTTTGCCTGTTGATGCAGAAAGGTGGATAGAAAACAGGACAGAGAAGGCTTTGTCCAAGAGGCGGGGATTGGTCAAAATGAGTGGGTGTGGTATAAATCTACACCTCAATTTCAGCTTGGAGTTAGATGGACCTGTGTCACAGAATCACAGAATTGCCTGGGTTGGAAGGAACCTTAAAGACCATCTTATTCCACCCCCTGCCATGGACAGGGACACCTTCCACTAGACCAGGTTGCTCCAAGCCCCATCCAAGCTGGCTGTGGTCACTTCCAGGGATGGGGCAGCCACAGCTTCTCTGGGCAACCTGTGCCAGTGCTTTATCCCTCACAGGGCAGAATTTTTCCCTAATATCTAATCTGTGAGATAGAAAAAACCATTCCCCTTTTCCTGTCACTCCAGGCCCTTGTAAATAGTCTCTCTCCACGTTTCTTGTAGCTACTTCAGGTACTGGAAGGCAGCAATCAGGTCACCCCAAAGCCTTCTCTTCTCCAGGCTGAACAACCCCAATTCTCCCAGCCTTTCCTCACAGGACATCCACCTCGGGTATTCCCAGCAGTGCCCTTTGCACCCCTCGCCTCACATCGTTCCGCCTTTTTTGTCTGTGCCCTCAGGTGTGTCCTGGGAAACACTACCATCCTGGCCGAGTTTGCTGGTGAGGAAGAAGTGAACCGTTTCCTGGCGCAGGGCCAGGCGCTGCCGCCCACCTCCAGCTGGCAGTCCAACACTGGATCCACCCAGACCCGCCTGGGCTCCTCCGGCAGCTCCCACGGGCTGGTGCGCCCCGACACCGGCCACTGGAACCCCCCCTGCCTGGGGGGCAAGGGCAGCAGCGACCTGCTGTGGGGGGGGGTCCCCCAGTACTCCAGCAGCCTTTGGGGCCCCCCCAGCGCCGACGACGGCAGAGTCATCGGGAGCCCCACGCCTCTGAATACTCTCCTCCCGGGGGATCTTCTCAGCGGGGAGTCCATCTAGGAAACGGGAGAGAAAACAAAATGGAAATAACAATCATCAGCACTAAAGGAAAAAAAAAAAATTTAAAAAAAAAAAAATAAAAAAAAAATTGTAACCCTTTCCAGTCCCGGGCTCGATGAAGAATCCAGCTTTAACCCATGAGACTGGCAGCCCTCCTTAGTACCTCTGTCCAATATCGAATCCGAAACTGCAGAAGTCCTTGTGAACTGTTCCTGAAACAGTATGGGCTCCTTTTGGTCAGTGTCACATGCTAATGACAGGTTTTATTGTTTTGTTTTGGTTTTTTTTTTTTTCATGGCTTTTTTGTTTTATGTTGTCTTTTTATGTTTGTATGGTGATTTTTTTTTTTTTTTTTCAAAACCAAGTATAAAAGCTGCTTAGGATAGGTCTATCATGAAGGGCACTTTTCAGAATTTGGGCTGGAAAGGGTTATTTTATCAACTTAGGGGGGGTGGGAAGGGGAAATGAAAGCCTATTTAAATGAGCCTGTGACTATTATGCACATTACAGAGGCGGACCCAATAATCAGAAAGGGTGAAGTGTGATATTTACCATTGGTACAGAAAAGTGACGAATCCAAGTTGGGAACTATGGACTGTACAGGTTGAGTGGGGGGGAGGGAGGGCAGGGTTGGGGTATCTCTGTGTCCACTACTCCCATGGATCTGCCTATGCACATTGCCCTTGTTTCATTACTTTTTCATGTCATTTTTTTTAATCCCAAAAATATATTAAAAAAAAAAAGCAAAAAAAAAAATCAACAAAGAAACAAAAAAAAAATTAAAAAAAAAAAGGCAACAAACCATATCAACATGCAAATACTTGAATCCAGCAGGCCAATAACAAAATGTGAACACTTTCTGAGTTGAATTATTACACTTCCAGGTCAGCATCAGTACACAAAAAACAGGCTCTAAGAATTTTTTTTTTTAAAAGTTCAGACTCTATGTTTTTGTTGGGACAGATGTGAGTGTGCCTGTGTGTGTGTGTGTGAGTGTGTGTGCCCACGTGTGGTTTAACTCAACGTGTGAAGTTTTTTCCTTTTGATTCAGTATATGCTTTTTATTTGCTCATTGGTCAAATGTTTTAATTGTTATTAGCTTCTAACTTTGCACTGAGTGTCCGCAGCCCTTCTTGTAGCTAATCCTGTAATGGTAAAAAAAAAAAAAAAAAAAGGACAAAAAAAAGGAAAAAAAAAAAGAAAGAAAAAAAAAAAAGGAAAGAAACTGATAGAAGGGGCCGGCGACAATTCACGTGTAAATGTTTACTCAAGGACTCTTATTGCATTTTAAAAATTACAGTGTGTATCTCTGGAGAATAATATGTATATCTACCTTTAGCGGCTTTTTATTGTGGACTAATGCAAGAAAATTATTACCGGAGTATTGCACCATTTTTCCATTCGGGATATAAAGTTTAAAAAAAAAAAATACTCTTGTTGAACTGTGGCCATAGATAATTGTAAAGAGTTGATAGTTCCCTTGCAAGCAGGAACAGAAACAAGCACTTGGACATAAGTTTTGACTGCTTTTGGAGGAGCCAGGAGTTTTGGCTCCCACCTGTTTACAGACCTTTTTTTTCTCTCCTTCAAACTTTAAAATAAAAAAAGGAATTACAAAAAAAAAAAAAAAAAACACAAAAAAAAAAGGAAAAAAAAAAGACTTCCATCGTAAAGAAAACTATTTTCAGAATGAAGATATGCTACTTCAGAGCTCTGGGATTGAACAGTGTTGTTGTATTATCCTTTTCTTTGGCCATTGCTGTGTACTATTTTTTGTTGTTGTTTTCCTCCTCTTCGTCAAAGTGGCGAAAACTTTGTGATCACTATCTTGCACATGGTGGAAGATGTCTCAGGAAAGCCGGGTTTCCCGAGGAGCAACTCCACACCATTTCATGTATTTTTAAAAACCCAACTCCTAGCACTGAAGATATTATTAAAAAACAAAATAAAATAAAAAAAAAGACAGTAAGAAAGAAGAAAATACCTAATCTAATGTGTAGCAGTTACATATTTACCAAATAATGGACTCAAAAGAAATAGATGTTTGAAGAGTGCTTTATATATTAAAAAATCGCTTTATGTTTAAAAAAAAAAGATCAATGTTTTTGATTGTTTTGAAAGGAAGAAAGACAATGGAATAACATACACTTCAAGTATGTTTTAAAAATTATATGAACATTGTGCTCCCTGCCTGCTTGGATCAGGAAACTTGTGCATTACATTTTTTTTTTTTTTTGGAAGATTAGCTTTTTAATGGTTTTATCAGATTTAAAGGGTCCTGCAAGATTGCAAATTAACAAAAGCTGGTTTTATAGAGGATCATGAACTATGCACAAACTGGGTTCAAGACTTGTTTTTTTTTTCCTCAAGTTTTAGTAGTGTATTTAGCTGAATAACCTTTCCTCAGAGTAATTGCATCTCATTGCCATTACACGCCTGTTACATATATATTTTATATATATATACACACACACACTTATATAAAATATGTATGTGTGTATGTGCGTGTTTACATACAATTTTCCATGCTGAAGTTTAGCATTGAGTTGTAGAAAAACTCCTGATATTTTCAAATTGGGAATGAAAATTTCTGTTGGCGGGTTAGGGGGGTGGGTGGGTTTTGTTTTGGGGCTTTTTTTTTTTCTTTTTTTTTCTTTTTTTTTTTGCCTTTTCCTTTTGAATTAAAGATGTCTGTAACTCTGAGATTAAAAAGAAAACCAACAATTGTGGCTTTTAATGTTTATTCTCCTCATAGAATGTGATTGTTAAAGAACATGCACCGAAAGTTGCTTTCAAGAGTACGAAGATTCTTTGAAACTTAATAAATTGCAGTTTTTTCTTGGCTGTTGAAATAATGTGTATTTTTCTTTTATGCAGGGGATACTAAAAGTATATCTATTGTTAAATCTGTAAAGGTATTTCATGAAGAAGTTTAACTCTTTCACTTTGAACGAGGATGACTTTTAAGCCAGGAAAACCCCTCCTGTGGTCGCTCCCTCTGCTTGTTGGTGACACACTCATGAGCTTGTTCCATGAACGCTTTGCACATCACATCCAAAAGCACTGCAGAACCAGCAGTGACCATTTTTATGTTAAAATTCTGTTTTTATCATTTTTCCATGCCTTCAGTAACGTAGGTGACCCGTCAGCCCTGCGAAGGCCGCGAGGCTGGAGATGACTCTCCTGCTCCATCATTCCAGAGCCTCCCAGTTTCTGGACCTGGATGTCTCTTAAATTGCCAGTAAAATTTTTGAGCTGAGCAATAGGGTAGGAACACCAAAATGTTTTCATGTTTGGCCTTTCAGGGTTTGACTTGAGGAAGGTGTTTGCAGTGGGTAACCACTCCACGATCCCGCTACCCCACCCATGCCAACCTGAGGCACAGGAGATGAAGGGACCAGGATTCCTGGGGAGATCCCAACCTTGCTCCACCTCCCTCATCTGAACTTGAGTGTATGTTCTCCTCCCACCTCCACCAAACCAGTTCCTGACCCTTGGTGGCACTGGGGCAGCTGGTGCTGAATGTGCTGTACAGCAGGGCTGGCCCTGGGTCTCGGTGGGTGCGAGTTTGTATTGGTGAAACTCATTCCCCCAGTCCATTTGAGAAGGAAAGAACTATCAGGCACAGCTGGATTAATAAGAAAATGGTTCCCAGTGCTGAACAACCACCTGTGCTGTCACTGGGATTGTCCATAAACCATAATTCCGTAAGGAAGACCCGTGGGGCAGGGGGGTCCCCAGCAACTTCAGAGTTGCAGTTTGCTGGTGGGTATGATAGAGTTTAAAATACCCAAATTTAGCTTTGGGGGTAACTTCTGTTATTGAAACAGATAAAAAACCCTGTGTGCAGCCTGTTCTGCCAATTTTATTGATCTGGCCCCAAAGTTGAACAGCTCTTTTTTACTGTTCTCCTTCTCACCTCCCTATTTTTTAACTCTTCCAGTCGTTTCTAATGTAACTCTTGGAAGAGAGTTTCCTTCTCTTTTCCTTCCTTGGTTCTTTGTTTGGTTTGCATTTTGTTGGGCATTTTTAGCTTGGCAAGGAAAACTTTTTGGTTCTGGTGTCTTTAGGTTTTGTTGACAAGACATCAAAGTCCCTTATGAAGTTGGATGTTTCAGTCTTCCATGGGGTTGGCAGTGATGGCTTTTTGTAAATCAAATGCTCTCTTAATATTTAGCATCCCCCTGGTATATTAAAGGGAATACAGCTTTTAACCAAAATCAAATCATTTACTGTTGGCATAGCTCTTTATTTTCAGTGTCATTCTGCTTCAGTGCTATTCAGTATTTCTCAAATTGTAAAGAAAGCTCCTGATGATCAGGATTCACCCTGTGGCTCCAGAACCTTTACAAGAAAACATTTTTAACAATTTGTGGTTTTTCTGTATATTGCATTTGCTGTACCCTCCATGGCACCTTCACTGCATGGCTCCCTGTCTTAAGGCCAAGAGAATTTCTGTTTCCTAAGTGATCTGAAACTGTCAAACTTCTTCTTAGTTCCTTGTCTAGTTTGTGGGTGGCACTGGCAGAGCAGATGTTTTCGCTTTTTCTGCTCCAGAAATATATTATTGTTCTTGCTAATTCAATATATGATTGTGTATGTGAAGGAGCTTTTTAATTAAAAAAAAAAAATAATTGTATATGGATATCTGTATATGTTAAGAATTATTGGAGTTGGAAGAGTCTGGAAATGGAATTGGAAAACCCTTTAGGATTTGGGTTGTGGGCAGCTACAGTGTGGAGCAGATCCAAGCAGATCCAAGGCTGCCGTGGTGACGGATCCTCTGATGCTGTCCACGAACTGCTGCTGAGTCCCCGCTGCCCGGTGCCAGCTGTGCCCCTGTCTCACTGTATTGATGCTGAATGTACAATCTCAAGTCCTGCAGAGCCAGTTTCAGGGAAGGGGAGTTCTTGAAAAATGGGATGTGGAGCTCAAAGGAACTCTTGGTGTGAACTGCACGGATGCCCGGTGTCTGCCGCCTTCCGCAGCGCCCCGAGGGAAACGGCAGCTCCCCAAATGTCTGCAGGTGTCTGTGGCTCACTTGGCAGGATCAGAAGGAGATGCCCAGGACGTGTCAGCTCCCTGCAGGTCTCCTGGACTGTCTCACCCAGGTCCTTGTGCCGCTCCCGAGGCGGCGACGTGCCCGTGAAACCTTAACGGCCGCGGGAGCAGCCCGGCTTCTGTCCTCTCACATCCCCCTCCTTCCCGAGGGGTCTCTTCCAGAAATGTGCTCTTGGAATTCGGGAGAGGCGCCTCCAACACTCATCCACACTGTAGCTTTCCTGAGGGAGGACGGACTAACGTGCCCATGTTCTAGTGGGGTCTAGGTGTCTTCCTCCAGCGGATACACCAATCGCTCAGGTTAACTATTGCTGCAAGTTGCCAGACTCCATCCTCCAGCACCAGTCCAGCCTCTGCAGAGACAGTCCAGCTGACCATCAGATGACCATTTTAACCCCTCATGCTCCCACTGTTTCCTTCTCTCTGATGAAGGTGTTTCATTAGACGTGACTATGACACTTTGTCCTCTGTGTGTGTGCCCCTGGTGTTTGGTTTTTACTGTCCCATGCATTGGAAACGAGTTGCTTGTAAATTTTCTCTTGATGAAAACGTGGTCCCAGTGCAAGTCATGATTTCAGGGTTATTAAAACAATGTTATAAAACACAAAAAGCTGGAAGATTGCTTTGCTTTCAATAAATATGGCTATTGGTAAAAGTGGTTTGCCTTGACCTACCTGTGAGGTGCTCACTCCTGGGGAGAAGTGTGTGGGTGTCCCCATCAGTGCCTCTGTCCTGAGTTAATATTTATTGTTTTAAATGTTCATTTTGTTCAGGGAATGGTTGTGATAATATTCAAAACTGTGGCAGATTACTCTGTAATTTTTCTGTTGTTCTGTCTCCTGGATCCTTTGCCCACTTCATAATTTTTCTGGATTTCTTAATTTATACCAAAAACATGTATTCAAGCAGGCTGCAGATCTCTCTATGTTACTGATGGTGGTGGAAAGGAGCAGATTCTCTTTCCATTTTTGCAGTAGGTCTCCTTGTTTTGGCTGCAGTATTCAGGAAGTATGTTTTACTGTCTGTATCTCACACGAGCAGAAAAAAACACATCTTTTCATTATTTTATCTGATTTCAAGAGGGATCCACTTTTTCTGCCTTTTCCTGTCGCTTGTCTGTCTCTTTCCCATCTCTTCCCTCCCTACAGATGACAGGAAACTTCTGATAAAGGCAGAGGAGATGATTATTCTGCAGGTGAGGAATGGCAGCTTCTGCCTGTGTGAAGTCTGTAAGTTGCCTAATTAGAACTATAATCCCAGTGGGATATTTGAGCACGAGCACAAAATATCTGAAAGACATAGGAGGGGACAGGCATTAGTCCCCACAGCTAAGCAGCCTCTCTTTTCTGGGAGAATCATGAATTCAGAAGGAAGAGCTCATAGGAAGATTGCAGAGAACTCTGATTACCTTGTGATTCTTTTATAGCTGAACAGTTTCCAATAAATTACCAGGATGGGGAGACCTGCAGCATCCAAGGTGGGGTGTGGCTGGTGTGAGGAGGGTGGAGAGCCCAGGGACAGGGCTGGAAGTGTACAGGGATCTCTGATTCGCAGGGGATTTCTGAAATAGCTAAAAATGGCTCAAATTTAAAAACAAACAAACAAACAAAACCAAAACAAAACCAACCAAAAAAAAAAATCAACAAATGTTTTTCCCCACTGGCTCTGGCTCAGTGATGGATGTGGATTTTTCTGTAGCATCACTATGCAAAATTAAGCACGGAGGGGGGTGGTCCTAAAGCTGTGTCCAACTAACTGGGTTGGTCTAATATCCTTTATTTCTTTCTCACCAGCAGTTACTGCATGTTCTGTTGCTGTCACCCTGAACTGCTTTTTAAGCTTTTGCTGCCTCTTGGTTTGTGAATTGTGGGTCACACAATCACCTGGCAGGGAGCACAGGTGGGAGCAGTTTCAAGATTTCCCCAGTATCTTCCTTTGAAAAATACCTTATCCTGGGACTTTTCTGAAACACAAGACATGAAATTGGGCACTCAGAACCAGCAATTCCAGCCCAGGAAGGGGCCTCAGACACCCCTTGGTGCTGTTTTTAATCACAGACCATTAAAGATTAAAACTGGGATTGATGCATAATAAAGCTTAAAACTTTTTCTGCAGCAGGACAGTATTTGTTTGTTATTTAGTGGAGGTTAAGCACGAAACACTAAACCCTCAAAAGATGAAATTTAAGACAATGTAAGGAATTTTTGCTTCTGTCCCTAAATAGGGGGGCAGAAGGAAGAGGGGAGTATCCAAACATAACATGACCCAATACATAGGTGAGGGATTGAGTCATCCTCTAGTACAGACATCTCCCAGTAGAGACAGTGATCTTTATCCCCTTATAGTTCAAACACTGATTTTTTTTTTTTTTAATCTGTTTTATAGACTCCAGGTGTTCCAGGACATTGGAGCCCACTCTGGGCACTGTCTTTAGATGAGAAAGGGAAATTTCTGAAGCGAGTCTGGAGGGAATTGATTGAAGTCTCCTTTTACCTGGACCTTCAACAAGGCTAGGAGGAAAGGCCTTTGTAACAGGCCAAGCTCAGTTCGCTGCTCTCTGTGCATTGAGCTGTCAACTGAAAGGCAAAGGACTGTAAATCCTCTTTGCAAACGCTGAGAGTCCTGCAGCCTGTGGATCCCTGAGCTCCTGCAACCTGCTCTGTCCAGGGAATGAACTGAGCTTGCTGCAGGGTGGGCTGGTGGTCACAGGGGCTGGTGGTCACAGGGGTCGGTGGTCAGAGGGGTCAATGGTCACAGGGGTCAGTGGTCACAGGGGTTGGTGGTCACAGGGGTCAGCGGTCACAGGGTCGGTTGTCAGTGGTCACAAGGTCAGTGGTCACAGGGTCAGTGGTCAGCGGTCACAGGGTTGGTGGTCAGTGGTCACAGGGTCAGTGGTCACAGGGTCAGTGGTCAGTGGTCACAGGGTCAGCGGTCACAGGGTCAGTGGTCACAGGGTCAGTGGTCACAAGGTCAGTGGTCACAGGGTCAGCGGTCAGTGGTCACAGGGTCAGTGGTCACAGGGTCAGCGGTCAGTGGTCACAGGGTCAGTGGTCATAGGGTCGGTGGTCACAGGGTCAGTGGTCAGCGGTCACAGGGTCAGTGGTCACAGGGTCAGTGGTCAGTGGTCACAGGGTCAGTGGTCAGTGGTCACAGGGTCAGTGGTCACAGGGTCAGTGGTCACAGGGTCAGCGGTCAGCGCCTCCCCGGGGCTCAGCCCTGCCCGTGCCCGCGGCTGCAATTCCCCGTGTCTCCACACGGTGGTGCCGGGGAGCCGCTCCGAGCCCCTTTAAAAAGGATCCTTTAAAAACTTCCCTTCTTGGAAGCGATTCCAGCCAGGGTTTGTGTCCCGGAGGATTTCTGGGTGCTGCTCTGCCATAGGGGTGCAAACGGCAGCGCGGGGGGTGCTGTGGGGCCGCACTGCGCGGATCCATCGCGAACGGAGAGTGAACTGTAGGTGAGCGAGGCGAGCCGGGAGCCCCCGCTCCTGGGGCCGGTGCATGGGCTGTCATGGAATCATTAAGGTTGGGAGAAACCTCTAAAATCATTGAATCCAACTGTCAACCCAGCACTGCCGAGCCCACCACTAACCCATGTCCCCAGGTGCCACATCTACACAGCTTTTAAATCCTTCCAGTGATGGCGACTCCACCACTGCCCTGGGCAGCTGTGCCGGGGCTTGGCGACCCTTTGGGAGAAGAAATTTTAGCCAATATCCATCCTAAACCTCCCCGGCACGACTTGGGGCCGTTTCCTCTTGTCCTGTCGCTTGTTACCTGGGAGAGGAGACCAAACCCCACCTGGCTCCAGCCTCCTTTCCTGCACTGAAAAGCACTGAACGCCGGGAGGGCGCTGCCCTGGCAGGGGGAACCCGGTGACCTCCCAGGTCTTTTCCAGCCTAAACACTTCCACGATTCCCTGAACGCCAACCCCCTGGGAGAGCCCTAATGGGGCTCATGTGATGCGGGGGCCGCAGGTTTGCTCTTCCCAGAAGCACTTAGCCCGCCTCGTTTCCCCGGTGCTTCGCCAAAAAGGCCCTAAACACAAATACCCTTAATTATCCCCCTCGACGAGTAAGTGCCGCTTCTTCGGTTTAAAGTGTTTTGCTCTCTCGTCGGGTGCCCTTGGCGCGAGTGCCCGTGCCAGGGCCGCGCATCAATCAGGGCTGAGCAAACTGCGGCAGCCGATGCCAATTAGGCACATCCCGGGCGGCAGCTGCGCCCTCCCCGCGGCTGTCACTGGTGCGGCGGCAGCTCCCTTCCCCCTGATTGTTTGTGTACACAAATTAAGCGGGAGCGTCTCGCGGCGGTTTGATGGGATGTGCTACATGATGTGGAACAGAACGGGAGGGATCACACGGAGCTCTCTCTCTCTCTCTCCCGGGGGGGGGTGACACGGGTGAGCGTGGGGACAGGGCTCTTGTCTGCGCTGGAGGCGAGTCTGGAGTGAAATGGGTCCAGCTGGGGGAAGGGAAAGAAGTTAGAATGAGATGTTGTTCCAGATCTTTCTGGTGTTTTGAGAATGGAAAAAGCAGCCCTTGGTTCTGCAAGTTCACTGTGATGGTTTTTTTGTGGAAAAACAGCATCAGAGACCTCTGGAGAGCCCTGTGTGTCCTGGCACAGCCCTCACTGCTTCGGAGGGGCTGGGATTTCCAGAGCAGCCCAGTGCAGGGAGAGCAACTGGCCCACAGTGACCCCACAGGGGCAGGGCCCTGTGTCCTTGTCCCACTCTCATGCCCTGCAGAACATCTCCCTTCCCGGTGCCAGGGGAAGCCCCCCTATGGAAAACCAACTCCACCCTAAACCACAGCCGAGAGGGCCAGGTGAGGAAACCCCTTCAGCCCCAGAAATGGGATCAGAAGAGCAACCACTGCTGCTGCCTGGGATGCCACAGTGGGGACAGCCATGTCGTGCCTGGAGACTGAGGGATGGTTTTCCCTGGATCCTGTGCCTCAGATATTGCATCAGCCAATGGAGACAACAGCCCTCAGCCCCCAGCAGCCCTGACTGCCCTGGGCCACCATCATGGGCACTCTCCCCTCCACACTCTGGGTCTCCTGTGTGCTGGAGGCTTTGAGCAGCTGCTCAGGAGGACAGAGGACTGTCATCTGCTGCTCCCCTGACCCACAGGGGCTGTAGGAACCCGGGGATACAGTCAGCTCCTCTGGACAACCAAGTGCTTCAGGGCAGAGCTGAGCTGGGGCAAACCTGGACGGGTGTTCGAATGGATCCTGCTCTTCCCCTGAAGCCCCAGCACAAAGCACCTGCCCCAGCTGCCCTCTCCTCCTGGCAAGGGAAGCAGAAGGAAGGGCAAATTTTGCTCATCTCATTAGGTGTGTGCCTGGGTGATGTTTGCAGGGACAGCTGTAGCCAAGCTGTGTGTGCAGGCTCCGTCTGCCACATCCCCGGACGGGGCTGCAGCTGCGCCGTGTTCTGTACCTGTGACTGCTGTCTGGGGAGGAAAAGCCATTTCAGCTGTTGCCATTTGTTGGAAGAAAATGAGCTGCAGGTGTTTAGCCCTTCACCACCCCCCATTGTACAGAGGCACACCCGCCAGACACGCTGGCTCCAGCCCTCAGCGAGGCTTTACCACCCCTGTGCGAAGCAGACACCCCGGGACCACCCTCACCTGCATTTTGCTGCTTCAGCAGAGGCTGAACACAGCTTGCACACACCCCATCTCAGGCCATGAGGCATCAGACCTGCCTATTTTTAACCCAGCTTGGCACACTTGCATTGGGGTCACCTCTTGCCCTGCTCTGGGGGAGGGAAGCGCTGCTGGAGCCCCAGCACAGTGGTAGGCACGGGTGGAGACTGGGACAGGGCTCCAGCAAGGCTGTGCCTGGCACAGATCACTCTCTGGGACAGGCACCAGGCATTGCTTTGGGTGCATTTCGATGTTGCAGCTGTTCCACAGCCTCCCTGCAGCACAGCACCGCTGCCTCTCTGGCAGGGCTGAGGCTCCCGCCTGCCCTCCCCTGCCCTGCCTCCTGCACAGAGCCGTGGGGAGAAGGCATTTAAAGGCTCTCGTCCTGCCAGAGCCCCTGCATGGCAAACGCTTGCCAACCCCAGCTCCATTCCGTGTCCCTGCACAGCCAGAGCTGGCTGATCCCAAAGTCCCAGCGAGGTGATTGTCTGCAACCCTGGCAAAGCTGTCCTTGCCACAGCATTTCATGGGAGTGATGCAAAACAATCCCAAACCTGCAGTGCCCAGGGAGGGGCTCTGCAGGTGGGGGCTGAAGGGCTGTGGAGCGCTGCCCTGCACCCCGACTGCATCCCTGTCCTGCATCCCCACGGATCCCGAGCCCCTGCCCTGCTTGGCCGGGGGGAGCGGGGCTGGGGGCGGCCCTGGGAGGGGACCCCGCGGCTGGCAGGGCCGGGAGCCGGCGGGAGGGGGCTCTACAAGGCTGGCGGGCATTGGGCGAGGGGCAAGTGCTGCTGGAGAGCTCCTCCAATGGCTCCGCTCTTTGCTGGAGCCCAGAACTGCGGGGGCAGGAGTTGGGCCCGTGGAGAGGGTCCAGCATCTGCGTCGGAAGCTCCTGCACCTCCAGCGTTTCCCTCTGCACCTCCTGCACCTCCCTCTGCACCTCTTCCACCTCCTTCTGCAGCTCCAGCATCTTCTGCACCTCCAGCATCTTGGTTTCTGCATCCGTTGCAGCTGCAGCATCTCGGTCAGGTCGTGGGTCCGGACTGGCTGGGAGTGGGGGGTCCTGGAGCCCCCCGGGGTTACTGGTCTGCCCAGGGAAGGCAGCAGTGGGACAGAGGGGAGCCTGTCCCTATGGAAGCTCTGCCAGCCTGAGCCTGGGGAGGCTGCTGGGCCCCCCAGATGTCAGGAGCTCTTTCCAGTCCATATCATGGATCTGCAGGGGAGGGGGCTGGCAGCCAGCTTTGCTCATCCCAGTGTCCTCATTTTACAATGCAAAGAGGTTTTCTTCTTCTTTTAGCATAATACTGTAAAACAAAGGGCCTGGTCCTCCTGATTCTGCATAACCCCATCCAAACACAAACCCTCTCTGGAAAGTGTGGGACTCCTGCAGGGCCAGCTCGTTAGTGAGAGAGTTAGTCCAAGGCATCCCTGGCCAGGGCTGAGTGTGGTCAGGGCTGGCAGGACAGCCCTGTCCCTGTCCAGCCATGCCAGGTGTCCTGGCTGGTGGGTACCACTACAGTGCAGCATCCCTGTGGCTGCATCCTTCCCACCCATCCCTGCTGTGGGCACCACATTGGGTCAGCTGCCCAAAGTGAACTGCCTTTATATTCCATTCCCTGCAGGCAGGAGCCCTGTTTTCCCCAGGAAGGGGCTCTATCCTGAGCAGCTCTGTGTGTCCCCAGGGTGCTGGACCAGGGATGGCCACACACCCTCACAGAGCGTGGCGGTGGCAGCACAAAGTATGTGGCAGAGAGACAGAGAGAGGTGAGGGCAACCTGAAGCCCCAGCAGCCACCTGCCTGTCCCCTCTGCTACCTGTCTCCCACCACTGCCTGCCTCCCAGCCTCATCCCACATCAGACTCCAGACTGCAGGAGAAGGATTTTGGCTGCCTGGAGGTCACTGTCATCGCAGCAGTGCCAAGGGGGATGTGGTAACAGGGTGCCCCAGCAAGTGATGCCCGTGGAAAGGCTGGGCTTTCCCTGCTGGCACCTTCTCCCCTGGGAGCATTGGGTGCCTGCCCAACTAAGCAGGGGCACACCGTCCTGTAGGGCTGGGCTTCTGAGAGCTGGGCACCCCAAACTGCCCATCTCCCTTGGGTCTGGACTAGGGGGGTTGACTCTTTAATCCACTGAGTTTTAATATTTATGAAAACTGGTGTGTGTGTGGCTGCTGGGCAGGTTAAGTGCTCGTTACAGCAAGGATGGGCCGTGTGAGGGGAGAGTAAATCGGTGCAGCACACACTCAAGCACAGCAAACAGGGCCCTTCTGTGCCTTCCCCTGCACCATTTATTATCTCCTTTTAACGTGTTTGTGTTTTTATTCCAGTGGATCAGCTGTCCTTTAATGGCTGGTTGTTTTCTGTACCCAGAGGTGAGAAGGTGTTCTATTGTTAGTTTCTCCTGCTTGGTGAAAAATTGAAGTGTGGTTCAATTAGCAGCAAAATCATAATACAATGTCCTGACACTGCCGGGGGAGGCTGGAGAGCTGGGGAGGCTCCTCCAGTGCCAGGACACTCCAGATAGGGATGGAGCATGGAGGAGGGAAAGCAAAATGAGTGATAAGGGCATAAAACTGATATCTGGCACTGCAGCACTTGAAAGACAGGAGAAAGAAACCGAGACAATTTCCAGCTCCACTTCGCAACAACGTGTTTATTGGGAATGCTTAAAAAACAAACAAACAAAAAGAGAATAGAGAAAATCAAACTGATGCACAGACTGCCCTATCTCATGCTCTACGCCAGGTACAAACTCAGAACTACTTTGGACACTGGATCTGCCGTGGTTGCCGTGGCCGTGCCGGGAGCTTGGAGGTGTGAGTGCTTGGGCTGAGGTGACCCAGGGCCTGAGGGCTCCCCGGGAGAGCGGCACCGGTGGGGGTGATGCAGCTGCAGGTCCCCAGATCTGCCTTCCAATCCCATGGCCAGAGCCCCGCTGTCTGTGCCTGTCTGCTCCCACCCAGCACTCTGGCTGCTGATGGCCGTTTCCCAGGTAAGCCTCCTGCCTTTTTTGGGAATTCACCCTCTCCCCGCACTGTCCTGGCAACCAGCATCCCTTCCAGCTCCCTCCTCATCACCTCCAACCCTCTCCGCTCCCGGTGGGCTGGGTGGGGAAGAGGGAGGAAGGGGTGGGAGGCAGCAGGGTTAGTTTTGGCCGAGGCAGTGCCTCTCCCCACCCAGCCCACCTGAGTTTCCAGCCGGTGCCGCTGCTGCCGGCGCCTTCCTCCCGGCCCCGGGGCGGCCGGCTCAGCACACGGAGCAGCTGTTGGTCTTGTTCATGGGCGGCCTGAGCGCCTGCTCCTTGGGCAGGGTCTCCCTCCTCTTGCAGAGCGCAGGGCTGAGCCGGCTGGGCAGGTTGGCTTGCTGCAGCAGCTCCCTGAACACCTCCAGGACGTTCTCGTTGTCCTTGGCCGACGTCTCCACGAAGCGGCTGTTCCAGTCCAGCTCCACCAGCGACAGGGCGTCCTCCACCGGCACCTGCCGCTCGCCGCCGCTCTCCGCCTTGTTGCCGACCACCACGATGGGGGGGAACTTGTCCTCCCTCACCTCCAGGATCTCCTCCCGCAGGCTCTTCACGCTCTCGAAGGACTCGGCGTCATCCACGGCGTAGACCAGGGCGAAGGCGTCGCTGTTCTGGATCGAGAGCTTCCTCATGGCCGGGAAGGAGTAGCTGCCGCTGGTGTCCAGGATTTCCACCTTGACCGTGGCCCCGCACACCTCGTACTCCTTGCTGTGCAGCTCCTCCACCGTGCGCCGGTGCTTGGGCTCGAAGGTGTCCATCAGGAAGCGGCGGATGAGGGATGTCTTGCCCACGCCGGCAGCTCCCAAGAAGACCAACCGGACGTGGTTCTTCTCCTTCACCGCCAGGGACATGGCTGGCGCAGAGGGGACAGGATGCTCCGCAGCTGGCACTCACCCCACAGGTGTCCCTGGGTGGCTGCAGCCCCGGTGTCCCTCCGTCTGTCCGTCCTCCCCTGCAGCGACTCAGTGCAGCCAGAGGAGCCTGGTGTCACCGCTCCGCAAACTTCTCCCCGCACGCTCTACAATCCACAAGTCCGGCTCAATTTTTTTTTTATCCTGGTTCCTCTCTGCCATGTGGCACCAAGCTGTCCAATCTCCAGTGGGTTGTGGGTGCTGGAGGAGGGAGGGCAGGGAGGGAGGAGAGCGGGGTGCTCCGGGCCAATCCGCGGAGTTCAGCCCTGGAAAGCCACTGCAGCCCTGGAGCTGAGCGCGCTGCGCTGCACCACCGCCGCTGCCGGGAGCACCAGGAGCTGCAGCACCGCAGCCGTCCAGCACTGCTGTCCTGCCTGGAGATTAACGGGTGCTCCGTGGCATTCCTGGGCTTGCTGGCAGCGGGGACAATCAGTGGCTGATCCCTACCCATTGGGTGGCTCAAGGCCAGGCATGTCAGGGGCTGGACAGCGGCACCCACAGCGTTTATTGCGCTTACCTGGGGCTGGGGACTCGTTTGCAGACGGCGTTGCTGCAAATGTGCCCAAGCCTTCAGTGAAGCAATGAAATATTTGACTTGAGGGGGAAAAATAAGCTCTCCCGTCCGTCATAACCTCCACACTCAGCTGTCAGTTATCCCCCGGTTTTTATGAAATATTTAACCAGAGGGGAAAATAAAACCTCCCTGAAAACGATGCACCACGGTCTCCAGGAGCAGGTGCCGGCAGACGTGGGGAGGGATGCTGGCCCTGACTCAGCAGTGGGGTTGCTTTAGAGGTGCAGGCTGCCCCACCTGGGTGTGTTTCCTCAGCAGCCACCTTCCATTCCGTGCTTGAGTTGTTTCAGAAGCTGATTTATGCAAAGTGCAAATACAAAGGGAGCTCGCTCAAAAGTTAAAATAAGCTTTTATCATAAATTTGGGGGTGTCTGGTTTCTTAAAACTTTAATGCAGCTGGTCTCCTTTCCATATCCAAGTCCCAGTTCCAGCATTTAGTTCTGGCTGAATGTATTGGTTATGATTTATTGATCTGGCTGAAATTTGTTGATTTCAAAAGCCTTTTTCACAAGAATTATTCCTCCCTCTTAATCCTCAAATTATTGTTACATTTCAGCCATGTTCAGCTTTTCTTAGCTGGTCTTACTATTAGGAGAGACAAGATTGTATCAAGGTGAGCAGAGTCCTATCCTGTTCTCAGCCTGCCCTTGGAGAAGGGAAAGGTTGGTCCCTAATAAGACTGGCAAAGGGTTGGTCTCCAGTACCCCGTGGTGTCATCTGGTGATGCTCCTTTGCTTCCCAACATGAAGCTCTTTCTGGTAAGATTTCCTGAGCCATGGGGAGAGCCCAAAGGTGATGCCAAGGGCTGAGCTGTGAGAAGGAGCTGAGGATGCAGAAGATGTGATGGCACAGCTGTAGGACCTCAGCAGGCTGAAGACCAGGAGAAGGGGTGGATGAGCAGAGGTGCTGGGTGTAAGCACATGAACGAAGGAGGGATCACACTTTGTTGCCTGGTTGTGCCGTTGGCATCAGTGGAAATGACCCAAACGTGCTGAGGAAGCAGGGCAGGACAAGTAATCTTACCCCAGCTTTTGGAAGCTGTTTAAAGCCAAAACCTTTTTTGATTTTTTTTTTTAATAGAAAAGAATTTGGTCAATGCTTCTTTGTGCTTAGATAGACGTAGTGACAGGGGTTTTCGAGGGAGGAGATGAAAGGGTTTTCCTGTGGTTCCTCCCAGCTGCTATAGCAAAACTCCACATGCTCTCAGGATGTGCTGGGGGACTTTGTGATGCCCTTGCTGCTGCTCCTTTTCCCAGCATTTCATTCCAAAGGGCCTCAAAACATGGATCTGTCCAACCTCACAACACCCAGGGTCTCTCTCACAGGTGCAGAAATGATGCTGGACCCCCGTGGCAGGAGGGATTTGGGCACCCCAGGCTCCAAACACCCCATCCTGGCTCTAAACCCTCCACCAGCACCCCACAGTGAAGGAGCCATGAGCTGATGGACACGCTGGCAAATGCCAAGCAGCAATGCCATCCATGGAGGGTTTCCCAAACTCCAGACTCTGGCTGGGAAGGTGACCCTGGTGCTGTGGGAGCCAAGACTGGGTCATGTCACGAGCACTGTCCTTGGTCTGGGTCATTTCTGCAAAGAGTGGAAGTGTCCTGTGTGGTGTGGGCAGGACAAAGGGCCAGCCCAGGCTGTGTGAGACAAAGAGATGTGGCACTGCAGTCACACACAGTCACACAGAGCCAGTCTCTGCATCCCCAATGATTTTTCACA
This sequence comes from Manacus candei, assembly GCF_025592945.1. Taxonomy (NCBI): domain Eukaryota; kingdom Metazoa; phylum Chordata; class Aves; order Passeriformes; family Pipridae; genus Manacus; species Manacus candei. The sequence goes on along the minus strand of NW_026138095.1, from coordinate 7,984,889 downwards.
TCACTTGTCTCCCTTCAGTTCTCACATCTGTGCTGCTATGGTTACCGAGAGCCTGAAAGGTTTTAAATCTCCCTCAGAGCAGTGGAGGATTTCAGGATAATCTTGTTAGGAGATGAGCAATGAATATTTCCAAAGGCCTTTTGCATGGATAGCTCGTTCCTCATGAGCTTATGGCCCCTGACAGCAGAGAAAGCAAAGGGTGGGGGGGACTGCGTGCAGGGAAGGGAAGAGACAGGGAAGGATGAACACAGCAACTTGTTTTCCACTGCAGCCCTTTGTGCCCACAGTGATGTCCCTAAATGCTGTATTTTTCAAGGCTGACCAGTTTGGGTCAGGTATTATAAAAAAAAATAATTATTCCAAGTCTGTGTTTCCCCCAGGGAAAGACTCACAGAGCCTTTATGGGCACTTGGAGATGGGGACAGCTGTGGATGAGTCCTGCAGAAGAACTCTGCATCCTGTGAGATGAGCAGTGGGACCCATTGGGATGGCCAGTGGAGCTGAGGTGGCTCGTGGCTTTTGCAGTGCTGCAGGAGGGAGCAGGATCCCTGTGGGATTTCGTAATCCAGGTGCACTGTTGGATCCTGCTGCTGAGGGCACACGCTGCACCCGTGGGGACTGGAGCATATCGGGGGCAAAACCTCTGCCAGCTCTGTGCCCTTGGGAGAGAGGACCATGACGCCCCAGGGAGGGAGGGAATGAGGGAGGGAGGGAGGCAGCAGGGAGGGAAAAGAGCCCTGAGCAGGGCAGGGAGGAGGGCAGGCACTGGGAGAAAGGATGAGAGGAATCAGCAGTGATGGGCAGGAGCTGGGAGGGAGCACAAGTGAGCCAGGGGTGGGTTTGGGGCAGGTGGAGTCTCGGCCTGTGAACATCCAGCATTCACAGGCACATGTGGAGCAAAGGGTGTGTCAGGGTGCTCATCCTTCCCCAAAGCCAACCCTGTGCAGGGCCAACAGCCACGGAGCACTGGGACACCCTGGGGGAAGGTGTGGGATGGTCCCCAGGGTCCCAGTCAGTGTCAAGGCTAAGGCACAGCCATAAGCCAAGCTTGGAACACCAGCCAGTCCCTGCCTGAGCAAAGCCCCGGCAGGTTGGGCAGCCCTTGGCCATCAGGAGAGGGCAGTTTGGGTCAGAATGATGGAAAATGGCATGTGAGCTGCTGCTTCCCACCATGTGCTGGCAGGGGAGAACTGGGGGGAACCTGCAGATGAAGGGACCAGGGAGACATGGGGGCAAGGGCAGAGGAGGGGGCTGGACCCCTGCTCCTGGACAAAGCCAACAGCACTTAATACAGGAGAAACCCTGGGCTCTGCTCCCCTCACACTGCTGATTGCAAGCAGGAATGTGGGACACTCTGGAGCCTCTTCTGTCCCTGAACCAGCCCACAGAGCTCCTCTGATGGAGGGGTGTGAGTAGAGTTCTGCCAAAAAAGGCCTCAGTGTCCTGACAAGATTCGCAGCATCTTTTGAAAACGTACATTTGTATTTCACTCTCGAGCTTATGTTTGGTGTCTGACAGTGACCGTGTGAGGGGGAAGCCAAAAAAGCACAACAGACCCTTTCCACTGCCCGAGTGCTGCCCAGCTCCACTGCCAGGCACGGCTCTGCTGCAGCTCCAAGATGTGAGCAAGATGATTTGCACACTGCAGGAACAGCCTGTGCTGTGTCTGGACGTGGTTTTGGGGAGCTCAGATCTCAGTGCTCGGCTGTCACAGGTCAGAGGGAGCGGTGGCTCCAGCATTCCCAGGCACAGTGCAGGAGCAGCTGGTGCTGGGCACTGCTCCAGCCCTGGACACGGTGCCCCAGATCAGCACCACGGGTCACACACGGGGTAAATGGGAGCCCTGGGCCTTGCCCATTGCTCACAGGCAGTGAAGCATCATTATAAATGTGGTGGTGAGCAGTTTGCAGCAGGGTGACACATTCCCATGACTCTGGGCCAGCTTCTGGAAGCTGTTGGAGCTGATACAGCACTGACTCCTGCAATGGGGTGCCTGCTGCCCCAGCACCCTGTGCCTTTGCACCCCATAGCAGGACACAGTGGCAGTGAGGGCAGCCTGTGCCTGCAGGATGCTCCCACCCCATGCCACCTGCTTGTGCCCCTGCCTCCTGTTTCTGCCCATGGATAAATTCATGGTGGACGTCAGAGCAGGTGCATTTCCAGCAGGGTTTTCTGTGTTCCAGCTGAGGTGGTGAGAAGGAAATGGGCAGTAATGAGGAACCCCAGTGACAGCATCTGCACTGCCTGGTGTGTCCCCAGCTGCTGTCCATCACCACAGGCAGTGGGGGGTGTGACTCATTGCTTCTCCCACCCGGAATGAGCCCTGGGTGGGAGACCAGTCGAAAGCAAGAGAGGGGAAGAGAGGGCTGGCAGTGAGCTGCCTGTCTGCCCCTGCTGCCTGTACCAGGGTCAGGGAGGCAGGTCCTCACCCCGGCGTGGGGACACCCAGCTGCACCAGAGAGGGTTAAACCTGCCTCTCTCAGAGATTAAATCCAAATGGCCTTTGATTTAGCGACAGGTGAGAGGAGAAACCTGAACCGCTGTGGCTTCCGCCCCCACTTTAGAGGGGAGCTGCAGCCCTCCCGGATGCATAGATGGATCAGCCATCCGTGGGGCTCTGTGCCTGTCTGGAACAGCCTGTCACCATATGGATCCTGTTCCCGGAGCTGGTGGGGCCACCATGGGGAACGTGCCACTCCGAGGGGGGACAGCCTGTGGCTCAGCCCTGTTTGGGGGCCATATGGAGGTGACAGGCCCTGGAGAGGGTCACACCCACCCCGGCTCCTGCCCTGCTGCCTGGTGACCCCCAGTGCCAGATGGGGGTAGAGGCAGGAGTTGGTGAGGGCTGGGTGTCAGTGGGGAGAGAGGAGGAGAGTGGTGCTGGATTTGGGATCCTCCAGTGCCAGTGAAGGAGGTATGGGAGGAGATCCCTGCTGGCATCACCAGTCACTTCAGGGGAACCGAGGGCATCCTCATGGCATGTCCTGCTGATCCAAGTCACAGCCAGGCTCATGGAAACCAGTGTCACCTGTGCTGCCATCAGCAAGGAAGCTCAGCCCTGGGGTCACGGCTGTGGCACCCAGTTTAGGCACAGGGGCACTGGAAGCCGACTCTGGCACAGGCACTCCCCACCTCATCCCTGCTCCACACAACCCACCTCTTCCAGGTCAAAGAGGTCATCTGGGGTCTCAAAACCCACCTTGGCCCCAGCCCCATTTCCTGCCACAGGCTGAGGGGGCCGAGGGGGCTGAGGGACCCGTGCTGGTGCTGCGGGGGGTGGGCAGGGAGCCACGGACAGCCTGTACCAGACACCCTCGGGTAACAGAACCCAGCCTGCTCGTAAACAAATGTCTTGCTGAGGACTAAAGGGATTTAGTGCAGCTGTTCTCAGGCTCAGAGGAGTTTCTGTAATATCTCTTATCTTGCCCTGGCTGGGATTATTGGCTGGAGCAAAGAGCTTGTGTCTCTTTGGGCCACCGACACGGCGTTTCCTTGGGTGACACAGGGTGACACAGCAGAGCTCTCGGGTCATCAGGAGATGAAATGTGTGATGCTGAGGTCTCAGATGTGTGTCCTGCAGCCCTGAGGTGCAATGGGGGAGCAGGGCTCCAGCCCAGCCCCTCTGCAGCAGGCTGCAGTGGTCCTGGTGGTACAAAGTGTAGTGGCATTAACCAGGGCAGGACTGCAGGGGTGCACCTGGCAGTGCATCTCTGCATGAGTGATACACGTCCTAGAAGGCACAGGCAAGGGATTTCCAGGAGAAAAATGTCAAATTAGGTAAGAACACCTCTGAAGTACAGCATAGAGCCCTGCCGTTGTCCAGGAAATTTAAATGTGAAGAGCTACTCTAAATTCAGAGAGAGCCTGGCACCCTCGAGGGATGCCTGAAGGGGTTTGTGGGGCTGGGAGTGGATATGTGGCTTCTCATGACAGTGTCAGAAGGAGATGGGATCTTCAGTGGATCCGCAGTGTTAGCACAGGGTCTGGTGCAGCAGGGTCTGGTGCTGGCAGGAGATGCCCAAGACCCCAGAATGGGGACACAGGACCACAGAAGGGGGTCTTCACCCACCCAGCCTGGGCTCAGCCATGGCTCCTCTCTCCCAGGCTGTCACTGAGGCTGCCAGGGGACACTGCAGCCATCATCACATCTCTGCTCCCAGCAGCCAGGCTGAGCTCCTGCCCGGAGCAGAGCTGGCAGCCAAGGCTCCCCTGACCCGTGTCCTGCTGGGAGCAGTGCTCTGTGCCATGCCCAGTGCAAAGGCAGGCAGACGTGACGCTCTTGCCCTGAAAACCAACTGGGGTGGTTTTTTTTTTTCTTTCCAGAGTGCATGAAAATGTCATGTTGTAAACATCCCCCAGTGCTCTGCCTGCCTGGGGCCACCTGTCACTGCCCATGAGGAGCCCTTCCCCACTCTCTGCATGGCCTTGACTCCTTGGGCTTTCATGCCACGGTCCCCTACCCTTTCCCCAGTGACTCCTTATCCTTAAATAACCAAATTAACCTTCACATCTTGGGGCAGAAGTGACCTCAGCGTTGTCCTGGATCTGAGCTGATTATTGCTGTAGACATGTCCATGGTCAAAATGCTCCTTCTTTTTCAGGGCAGGAGCAAAGGACGGGTCTAGCCAAAAGCAAGGTCAAAAAAAATGAGCTTTTCATTCATTTTCCAAGGGAGCCCGATGTTCCCTCTGAATGTGCCAGGTCCCACAGTGTGGGCTGCATGTCTCCTGCCCTGGGGGACAGCTGACCCGGGCTGGCAGCTCCTTGGCTGCAGCCTTCAGCTGCTGAGTCTCAGCATTTTGGTCTGGCTTGCCCCCAAAACCTCTCCCCCTGCCCCTCTTGGTTTCAGAGGAGGAAGCACTGTCCCCATGCCCCACCACCCCCTCTCCAAAGGCACTGTCACCATAAGAGCTCCTGACAGCACAGTCGCTGTCTCGGCTCCTCAGACTCTGCCGGGGGCTCCGGCGCAGCCGACGCCTGTCAGGGCATCTCCTGCTCGGGACATATTTCCTGTCGGGGACTATCAGCAGCAGCCAGCCCTGGCTGTGCCCAGGGGCACCCTCCTGCTGAGCCCCCGTGTGCCCAGCTCTGTGCTGTCTCCCAGCTTCTGGCCCTTGAGCTCTCTTGGTGTCCCCAGCACAGCCCTTCAGCTCTCCTGGTTTCCCCAAATTTTTGCTTGGAAGGAATCAAAGTGGTGTTGGCGAGCCATGAGGAGGCACCTTCCCTGGCTGCTGTCATGGGGCCCTCCCTGCCCTGAAGGATGAGCAGTGCCATGTCTCTGGTTTGCAGAACACTCAAGGCACCTGTAAACCAGCTGCAAACGAGGAAAGTCCCCTCTCAGGGTGGGTAAGCAGGCAAGAGCATGTTCTGTGAGCAGGGACACTGGGGACTATCCCCAGCAGGGCAGGCTGCCAACTGAGCCAGGAGGAGGGATCGTGGAATCATGGAATCATAGAATGGTTTGGGCTGGAAGGGGCTTAAGAGATCATCTTGTCCCAGCCCCCTACCATGGGCCACTGACCAGGTTGGTGTGAGGTGATGCTCTGGGACTAAAAGATGACCAAAAATCACATTTGTCAGAGGGGACTGGAGGGCAGGGGACATTGCAGACCTGGGGGCTTTGTGGGAGAATGGGGGGCTCAGGGCTCCCCTCCTTGCAGGGCTCTGAGCTGTGGTGTCTCCTGGCATCAGAGCTCTTCCCAAGTGCCTGAGCAGTGCTTTGTGGCTCTTCCATGGCTCTGAAGATGGGGAATGATGTGCACTTCCGTCAGCCTCCTCTGGCATTAGTGTGAAGCAGAGAGGAGCTGGCAGTGATAAGATAACCCATGTAGCTGCTTTATGCTCAAATTCGGGTCTCATTTCTGTCAAGGCCAGTGTGGCTCCAGTGGCATCAGGAGGGGAGGGGATGTTGATCTGACACCAGGACCTGAGCACATCCTCACGTCTCCCAGACAGGGCTGTGCTCGCCCTGTGGGTCAGCCAGGCCCTCCCACTGCCTCCATTTTCCTTGTGCAGTGACCTGTGTGGGTGCTCATGTGCTTCCCTCCTCTCCTTTCCAGCAGCTCTCCAAACAATCGTCTGTATTTACCCGGAGCTGATGGATGTGGCTCCTTGTGCTGACCCTGGCCAAGTTCCTCCTGGTCTCACAGCAGGCATGTGGGAAGGGAAATGTCCCAGCCTTCAGCCCACGCCTCCAGCTCCTTGCCTCCATCCCTCTGGCTGCTAAACCCTCTGCAGGAGCTGCTGCAAAGGGGACAGAGGTGAGATTTGTTTTTATGAGATGAACTGAGGCAAGGAGGGCAAAGCACTGCTGCATTCCTGGCTCACAGAGCAGCTTCTCTGAAGGTGGAAATAGAAGTGCAAAGCTGCAAATGGCCAGCTGTCCCCTGGATTGCAGCAGATGTCCCCAAGGGCTGCCAGCTGGGGTCAGACCCCATTGCTCCCCAACATTCCCCCTGCCCCCCATTGACACTCCCCAGTGCCTCCCAGCATCCCCACTGCCTCAGCCTTCTGGGGACAGCAGGGCTGGGCTGCTGGAGCAGCACTGCACTGGTCCCCTGCTCTGATCCCCACTCAGCACCGGCACCACTGGGAAACCTGCTCTGGCTCAGAGAGGATCAGAGAGGCGAATGGCAGGAGTAACCTCTGAGTAACCTGGTCCCTCTGAGCAACCTGGCCTAGTGGAAGCTTCCTTGCCCATGGCAGGGGGTTGGAACAAGGTGAGGTTTAAGCTCCCTTCCAGCTCAAACCATCCCGTGATTCTACGAAGAGGGGCTGTGGCAGTGGCTGTCGGTTTCTGCGGGCTCACACTGGTGAAGGATTTTCCTGGTATGGATGGGGAGAAGGACCCTCATGAGTGCACTAACAACAGGCAGAAACCCCCCCGGTTTGCTTTCCCAGAGCTGACTCTGCCATTCCAGCCTGCCCACTGCACAGACAGCAGCAACCCAGTTCCCTCCAGTGCCGCCCCATTTCCCAGGGCGATGTGCTGTGACTCACCGGAGCCCGGGGGCGGGCAGGCAGCATCCCCGCTCTGACACGGAGCTGGGACAGCCCCAGCCTTGCTTTGGGATTCGGGAGCACCTCCCAGTGACCGAGGCTGTTCCAGCACAGCTCACGACGTGTCCCCACCACCACGGACACCCCTGGCCCCCGCAGAGTGGTCACCCTGAGTGACTGGCTCAGCCCAGCCCGGCTCACACTTGTTAGTCAGAGAAGAGCCATCCAGACCGAGCCCTTCCTTCAAGGGTGCTGCTGCTTGTCACTCTGTCACATCCATGAAGCGCCAAGGCAGCGCCGTGGAGCAGAAATGACACGTTCTGGCAGCTGACATCTCCAGGAAGGGTTTAGCATGAAGACAAACTCACCCTACGGTGAGCTAACGCTCCCGAGCTGCCATCCTGCAGTGCCCAGGACGCTCCTGATGCCCAAACAGGAGCAAACAAAGGCGGGGGTTTGTCCTGGATCCATATGACGAGCGCCAGCGGTGCGGGGTGACCTGACAAAGCCAGATGTGTTTGGCAATCCTCTGGCTCATAAATTGGATTTGCTGCCACCGTGTCACGCTCCAGATGGCACAGGATGTGTGCCCTGGTGTTGGGGAGGGGCACAGATGCGTGGTGAGACGCATCTCAAGGGCTGGCATCTGATCCTGACTTCAGGTGGACTCGGATAAAAGGGTCTTTCAGGGCTGTGCTCACCTGTGAATGAGGGGGGGGTGATTTGCACACGTGAGAGTGTTGGTGCCAGTGCTGAGCAGAGGCAGGACAAGGCTCCCTGCTGAGGGTGGGATGCAGGGATCTCCTCCTGCAAGCTTCCAGCCACATCTCGCTGCTGCCTGCACCATCCTGGCTTGTTTAAAGCCCCCATTTCCCCCCCCCCCCATATATGTATTCTTATATGTGGGGCAGATATAGGCACTTTGTAAACTCACCTTCTCCCCTCCCAGCACAGGGAAGGCAGTGTGGGATGCAGGGCTGGAGAGGGGTGTTCTGCCCAGGGAGGGATGCTGCTCTGAGGCTGACAGGGCTGCCCAAGCCCCTGGGACCCTGCACTTTAAAGGCATTAAGAAACCTTGCAGAGAGGGGCTGCAGGAAAAGCACTCTCACTGTCAGGAGGGTTAAACTCGCCCCACAAGCACCCCTGCTGCAGTTTGGCACTGGGTCAGCTCTGGTGTCCCTCTGCTGGGCTGAAAACACTTTCTTTTGGTAGCACTTTCTATGGAGCTGCAAACCACAGACAGCTGAAATTTATGACTTTGCCCTCCCTGAACCAGGACCCTGAAACTCGTGGGATGAAGGTGGTAGCTCTGCTCCTTGCTCTGCTTTCCCTGGCCGTGTCTGAGCTCTCCAGGTCCCTGCCAGAGGCTGTCCCCCAGCCTCTCCCAGTGAGCACTGACTCAGCAGCATCTCTGGCTTGCTGTGGGGGCTCTCAGGGGCTGCCAGCACTGCAGGGGCCATCAACTTGTGACGTCTGTGGCCTGACTCAGAGCTCTGAGGCCCTGCCTGCTCCATCCCCAGGGTCTTCACATTCTCCTGGGGAGGTTGGTATGTGTGTGCCAGACGTCACTCCAGGTCCCCACAGCCTTTCTCTTCATCCCCAGTGGGCTCCTTGGACTGGTTTCTTAGACAAGGGGTCCATCCCTGGGGATGGATTGGTGACACTGGGCTGGAGGAGCAGATGATGGTGTCTCCTGGCTGTTCTCCACCGAGAGCTCTGGGGCAGCTGCAGGCACCACCAGCTCCCCAACATGACACAGAGAGACAGCAGCTTTCCAAAAACCTGGTGCTCTGTGTTATCCACTGATCTGATTCATGCCCTGTCTCCCAGCCCTTCACTAATTAACACTCACCCTCCTTCTCCAGCAGTTCCACACCAGGTCCTGTGCCAGGCTCTGTGCAAGTCCCAGCAGCTGGTCCCCATCCCATGTCAGCCCCTGGACCCCAGGGCAGAGCCCTGCTCCTCCAGGAGTGATCCAGCACCATTCCCAGGGATGTTATTTCAGATCCACAGCTCTAACTCACACCCACAGGTGCCTCCCTGCCCCCAGCCAGGGCACCTCAAAGGGCAAAGCAAAACAAACATGGAACAGCATCGCAGCCTTTGAGCCTGAACACATTTGTTCTTCTGTTTCAGGAGGCAAAGACCCAGCATTGCTGGTATCACGTCCTCTGGGATCCAGTGGTGTGCTCTGGGATCCCCCTCCATGGCTCCCAGCAGCGGTGTGTCCCATATGGGGTGGGGCTGTGGTTCAGTGGGGTTTTGGATATCTGTTTGCACAGATTGATGTCACTGCTCCGTGTCCCCCAGGGGAAGGACCTGGAGATGTGACTGCTGAGTGTCCCACTGTGGGACATCCTGCAGGACAATCAGCACAGTGCCAGGAGGGGTGACTGGGCCAGTCTGGTGTATCTGCCTTCACACCAGTGCTCCACTGGTCTCAGCATGGGATGGGTCTGTGTTCTCTGTTCTCACTGAGTGCCAGCCACGGGGCCACCACTTGGGCTGTGTCTGGGGGTTGGAGCTCCAGCCCCAACATCCCACTGAGTCCTGGGCAGCAGCACCAGCCACCCCTTGCCAAGATCCTGCCTCATTCCAGGTGGGAAAAGCTGCTCCTTAGGTCCAGAGAGCTCTCCTTGTCCCACGGGATGGGCTTTGCCGTTCCTCCTTGTCAGTCCTTTGCAGTTCCCCCCAGCAGCATCCAGGGCCCAGGAGGGTCGGAGAGGCAGATGGAGAGCAGGTTCCCTCCTCTCTGCAGCAGCAGAGCATCAAATATCTTCAAAGAGAATTGCTCAGGCAGCCTCAGCCCTCGGATACTGAGGGTCCTGCAGGGCCCTGGGTGCTGCAGCTCTGTTGGGGTGAGCAGAGCAGAGTTGCTGGGTGGACTGCAAGGGCCCAGCGACCTTGCCCTGGGTGATGTCCCTGCCAGTGCTGGGCAGCTCCAGCCCTCCCTGGGGAGAGCTCACATCATGCTTTCCTGCTTCTTTTCCTGTTTAATTCTTGTGAAGGATGAACAAACACCCGGGTCTGTGGCTGCCCAGGGCTGGCTCAGAGCATCAGTGTCATCATGCAAGTGTGTCCTGGCTGCTCTTGGGGGAGGGATGCAGACAAGGCTGCTGCAGAGGGGTTGATGGAATGGGCAGTGGGGAGACAGGCCCGTCCCTTGCTCAGGAAATAGAGTTTTTAGGGAAAACTGTGTGGAGGAGGTTGCCCTGCAGAGGCCCCCAGCTGCAACTGGCCCCTCTGTGGGGCCAGAGCTGCCTCGGGTATTTCACCCCTGAAGTGCCCCATGTCCAGCAAGAAAAACCTTCTGGCTGCTGTGCTTGGCTCTGCTCTGGGTGTCGATGGGTGCTGGGGTCCTGCAGGGCCACCCACCCCTCAGCCCCATACAGGGGTGCTGAGCCCAGGGTGGGCACATAGGCTTGGGCTGATGATGGTGGCCAGATGGCATTGCCACAGCCTGGTGTGTCCCTGGGCAGCCCTCACCCCTGGGCAAGGAGTTTTGGGAGTGCAGGTGCAGCCTGGCAGAGGTTGCACACACAGCCGGGGTGTGAACCAGACTTGTGGTGCTCTGCTGGCACAAGCTGTGATGGGAGAAGGTTTCTGGGAGCTGTTACAAAATATCCATCACCAACTCATGAGGAATTTCAGGGAAATCCCCTGGAGCAGGAGCAATCCATGAACAGGCTGTATTTGCAGCAGCCCATGTCCTGCACACCACAGCAGGTGGGCTCTGGGATTCCACTGGGGATGTGGCTGGAGCTGTTTGGCCTCTCCAGGCTGGAGGGAATGGCAGAAGCTTTAAGGAGGGATGTACTGCCCATCACTCCCCAGGGCTGGAAAAACCCCTGCCATGACCTGGCAGTGCCAGTGCCAGCCATGGGGAGAGGGGCAAGTCCTGCCCTCCCTGCTCTGGCACACACGTTTTGGACCTGAGGGTCCTCCAGCCACTTTGCTGCTATTTCAGCACCTCCAAGAAGAGGTACCATGTTATAATATTATAAAGAACTATGCAAAGGCAAAAATACGTGAGAAACAGTTTGGTTTGCCATCCCTTCAAGGCTCTTTTTTTGGGAGAACTTGCATTTTCAGTTCCCATCTTTTTCACCAGGCTGTTCCTCTCTCCACCTCCCTTTCCCTGGTGGAATCCTGCTCATAATTAAACTTCAGTGTTCGGATACAGCCCATTGCAGCTCATGGGCTGATTCTTACCAGGGCCAAGAAGTAAGCAGAATATTTTTTCACTTCTGCAGGGTTTCTCCCAGCAGCTCCTCAAGGGTCGTCTCCGGTGTTGATTAACTTTCTCAGGACTCCTGGGGGATGGTGACTGTTTAGGAAAATTCTCCGTAGTGGGAGAGCAATCCAAGAGGCAGGATGATGCCTGGAGGATGGGGGGAGCATCCTCTTGGATGGGGCTCAGGGTGAGGGTCTGGGGGGACCCGGGGGTGACCCAGCCCGGCTGCCCCATGGGTCTGGGAGCTGGAGAGGTGGCTGCTCCCTTCTGGGGGGCCACACGGGGCTCCCCTGCCCTGTTGGCGGCTCCCAGTATGGACCAGTGGCGAGCCCCTGGCAGTGGGAGAATAGGAGCAGTGGGAACAGTGGGAGCAGTGGGGACGGGCACAGTGGGGTCAGTGTGCCCCCTTCCCTGGCAGCAGGAGCAGTGGGGACGGGCACAGTGGGGTCAGTGTACCCCCTTCCCTGGCAGTGGGAGCAGTGGGGACGGGCACAGTGGGGTCAGTGTACCCCCTTCCCTGGCAGCAGGAGCAGTGGGGACGGGCACAGTGGGGTCAGTGTACCCCCTTCCCTGGCAGTGGGAGCAGTGGGGACGGGCACAGTGGGGTCAGTGTGCCCCTTCCCTGGCAGCAGGAGCAGTGGGAGCAGTGGGAGCAGTGGGGACGGGCACAGTGGGGTCAGTGTCCCCTTCCCTGGCAGCAGGAGCAGTGTCCCAGCCCGGGCCGAGCGCGGGCCGCTGGCACCATCTAGTGGGGTTTGTGCGGGGACCGGCGGTGCCGCCGCCACCCGTGTCCCTGCCCCGTCCCCGGGCACCAGCACGGCCCCGGACCCCCCAATCCAGGGGTCTCCCCCAGCCCTGTGCCCCCGGTCCGTTGGTTCTACAGCCCGGGTTTGGTGGGGTGGGTTTGTGCCTGACTCCCCCGCCGGTGCCCCCCAGTGACAGAGGTGACAGAGGTGACAGAGGGGTGTTCGGGGGTACAAGGGGCTGCCTGCAGGGCTGGGTCCCCCCTACACGGGCTCAGCATCGCCCTGCTCACCCCTGGGCCGGCAGCCGTGGGGGTCTGGTGACCCCCATGGGTGGTCCAAGGGGTCACGGGGGAACACTGGGCTGGGGGGTGATGGCAGGGCGAGCCCTGGACTCCACACAGGGCAGGGTTTGGGGTCCGGCAACCGAGAGACCCCCAGCCAGGCTGCGGATCTTCCCAGCACAGCCCAGACTGGGGGGTCACACAGAGCCCCCCTGCACTTGCTCTTCAACCACCGGCTGGACGTTTCCTGCACAACATCCCTTTAGGACGTGGGTGTGTGTAAACCATGGGGTGGGAGGCAAAGCTAGTGGCTGGGGCTGCCCTGCAGCTTTTTTGGTGCTGGGTAGTGACAGGATGAAGTGTATCATTAACTCCTTTTTTCTTTTCTTCTTTCCCTCTTTCTTCTCCTCCTCTTTCCCCTTCTCCTCCTCTTTCCCCTTCTCCTCTTCCTTCATTCTCCCTTTTGTTTTCAAACAATTCAAAGCCCTCAGGTGTGGGGCAGTGCTGGGGTACAGCAGCATCCCACAATACTTGTGGGGTGTTGGGAGCCAGGACTCCCCTCAGGCTGCCCATGCCAGGGGGAGCTGCCCCATTCAGGTCACCCCACGGCACAAGGGAAGACTCCATCAGCACCAGAAAAGCCCGAGATCTATCTATTTGTGGGTTTATTAGGCCAGGAGAAAGGTTGGGGGAGGCCCATCTCTACCCCTCTTACCCCTGTTTCTGTAGCCCACTCTGGGCATGAGGCTGGGTCTGGCTAAACCAGACCTGGCTCAAGCCCCAAAACCAGAGTCCCTCCCCTGCTCCCCTTGGCAGCTGCCACGTGCCCCCCAGGGCACCAAGGCTGATGGCATGAAGTGGGATGGATTCAGCAACGTCCACAGGGGAGGGAATAAAAGAGAAACAACAAGCTGCAAAATTCTGACATTATTCCCCAGCGTCCAAACTCCTCACACCAGCATGAGTTTGCAAAATAAAATAAGTGCTTTCCTCCCCTTCAGAAAAAAAAAGGTGAATTTTTTTTAGAGCCTGAATTGTGCTGGGTGATGATGACTGGCAAGACAAACAAAACCTAGGGCTTCAGGCTGAGGATTTGTCTCTCCTGGTGGATTTAAGCAGCCCCTGCCCTGGGAAGCAGCTTTCCAGGGTGCTGTGCTGGCCTTGCACCTTCCCCTGATGTAGGATGGTGCCAGCACACCCTGGGTACTCGTGGCACAGGCAAGGGCTCCACGTGCATCCTGCACTGCCTGCAATGACAGGAGCCTTTTTTCCAGCATCATTTTAACTTGCCTGCCTACACCACGTACAGAATTAGCCAACCCTGCAAGGCAGTGGAAGAGAAAACAGTCCTGGCTGCTCCTGCACGTGCTGCTGTTTGGGCAGTGCCACTGGACAGTGAGCCACCACCAGCTCCTGCTCTGCCAGGAGGGATGCATGGGGAGACTTGGAAATGGCAGTTCAGGACCCTTCACCTTGGATGGCTGAGAATTTATGGGTGCATTGGCAAGCTGGGTTTGAAAGTGGAAGGACAACAGGGTCTTACACCTGGACAACAGGGAGCCCTTGGCTTTGCAGGGAGCAGGGAGGGCTGGCAGGGGAGGCAGGTGGAAAAAAACAGATGACATTTCTGCCAGGAATTTTGCTTTGTCTTAAAAAAAAACAAACAACAACAACAAAACCCCAAAACCAAACAAACAAAACAAAAAAACCTCAACCAAACAAAAAACCAACTAGCAAGCAAAAAACAAACACCAAAGCCCAAAATACATTTCGACCAGATTTAACACCTCTCCCAGGGGAGCTGCACAGCAGAGCAGCCCTGGCCCACACCATTGTCACCTTCCCAGCTCAAGTAAGGTCAGAGGCTCAGTTTTATTTCATTCCCATTTCAGAGGAGCACTGGCCAGGCAAGGCAGCTCCCCCCATCTCCCAGGGCACAGCCCAGCTGAGCAGCAAAGCCACCTCCTTGTAGGACTCCTTGTCAAGGGCTGTTGCACTCAGTAAGGTCCAGCACAGCAGAAAGCTGGTCCAGTATAATTATGTGCTGGCATAAAAATACTGGCCACATGTTAAAACTTAAAGTAGGTCAGGCAGCCATCTGGTCTTGCTGACAGACCTCCACAGACCATAGTTTAAAAGATTCTTATTTTAGAAACTTCACAGCTTGGGTAAAATTTTGAAGACCGCCCATAAACATGTTTCAGCCGCTGCTCTGACTCCAGGGGTTAGAAAAACCACAGCCTGACATTTATTGGCTCCTGTTTTAAAAATAGCTAAAGCTTAGTCTACTTCTGCTAATTAAAAATCCTAATTTCCCAAATGTGATTGTCTCAGTCTCCTGCCCAAGGTGTCAGGTGTCCTAAGGCTCACTCACCCCTGGAAATGGAGAGGATCAAACCCCTGCATGGGCGGCTCTATTCTTGAGCATTATTCTTGAATGAGAGCAGCATTATTCTTGAATGAGAGAAAATGAGGCAGATTCATGGCTTGGGTAGCTGTGCCTGCACTGAGAACACCCAGTTCTCACCCACATTTCCTGTACCTTGTGCAGCTCAGGTTTCTACTCTCCAAAACAAACTGCTTTGCCTGAACTTCTCCCCAGTGGCAGAGCTGAAGAGTCTCCTGCATCCCCCACAACAGCACTGCCCCAGAGCAGATCTTGCAGACCTGAATTCAGCACATAAAATAACCTGGAAGCTTTGCAGTAGAGAAATGAAATAAAGAGATTGACCCCTTTTTTCCAAACAGTTCACATTTATTGATAACGATAAAAAAATCTTTTAAAGACTATCTGTATTTTATTACCAAGAATGAGGTATTATGTATACAAAACATTTACAGAATTTGATATGCAGTTCATGAGGAGAGATAGTGAAGTGCAGAAGGACACTGATAACAGGAAAAGTGCCAACAGAAGAGTTACTGGCTGAGAGAAGGAAGAAGAGCAGTAATATCACATAAAGAAAGACCAGTGTAGGGGAAATTAATTAGTCAGACTGCAGTGATCAAGTCATATTGCCACAGCACTTTGCTTAGAGGAAGATTAACTATTATTTTATCTTCCCAGCTGTTTGTGCTGTCATGTGCTTTGAGCTCTAAAAGATGTGTTAAGATCAACAGCAGGAAAAACCCAAAGTGCCACTTTTGAGCCAGCTCAAGTGAAAAACAAAACACAGATCTTCAGACTTGAAAAGGGACTGCAACTCAAAAAGGTCTACAAAGCCAGACACCTCTGGACAGATGTGGAGTGTTGAATGAAGCAGATTCTTTACAGTTGTCAGCAAAATCGCCATCTGAGAGAGAGAGAGAGAGAGACAGAGAGAGAGAGAGAAAGGGGACCACCTTCAGCCCTTACAGCCTGGTAAGTGGCAGTGGAATGGCTGTTCTGCAGACACTGGGTGGGAGCTGCTTCACACCAAAGCAGTGGCCTGTCTCACACAGCTGCCCACTTTGGCAGCCTAAGTAACAGTCCAACCTCCATCTTCAATTTATAAGTCCTTAAAACCCGCCAAAATAAACCAGTTTGGTTCAGTTTAAGGAGACTGGTCGCTCAGCACCTCTAAATCTGTTACTAAAATACTTTCAGCTCTGCCACATCCCACAGCCAGAACTGGCCTGGCAGGACAGGTGCTGTCAGAGGTCAGTAACCTGCCTCTCAGGAGCTCTGCAGGCATAAAAAACTTAAAATATTCTGAGTTCAGAACCAGCTTTCCTCAGGTAGGGGGTCCAGGACCTCGAGTGAGTTCTGCTTTCTAAGTGCAAGCTCCTCTACCACCTACCCCCAGCAGTGCTGCTCCCCAGGACAGAGCCTTCCTAGCAGGGACTGCAGCACAGAAGCTCCTTGTGCCTGGATGGACAATTTAGCTCTAAGAGGGTGAGGAAAGACCAAGCAGTGTCTAACTGTGCAAATCCTGCTGCATTTCAGACCTAAATCTTCTCTGCTCCACTGCCAGTTGTGGTTTGTAGTTGTCTGACAGCCCTTTGCTCAGCACTTCAGCCTTTGGAGCCTTTCACTGTGCGTGGAGAGAGGGCTCAAGGTGCAAGAACACCTGAATGGACTTTAACAAGAGTTCAACCCGGGCCTGGGCAGACAGGGACAAAACCCACAGTGGCAGTGGCAATAGTGAAAACAATCCAGAAAATGCTTAGAGATCTTCTCCTGTGTCCCCCAGAGGGAAGAGCCCTGTGCTCCCTGCCCACACTAAAGCTTGTGCTGCTCAGAAGTGAAGTGTTCTGTTTCTGACAGGGAAGGACAGGAGGCCCGAGGGAGTGAGAAGTGAACAGGAAGGATGTTAAGCCATACCTCCTTCAGAGTGATTCAGGCAGCCAGCTAAAGCTCTGCATAAATTCCTGGTAAGAACAGAATCTCAGTAAAATCAACTCACTTGGAATGCACTAAGGAAGCAGAGTGAAGCTCCAGCACAGAGCTGGGAACAAATCCTCAGAGCAGCTCTGGATCAGCCCAGCGTGGCACAGTGAGGGAGAGCCTGCTCTCTGCCTCTCTCTCTGCAGTGCTTCAAGCACAAATCCAAGGAAAAGAATGAATTGCTTTTAACCCATCAAGACCCAGAGCTCAGATTTCCCCAAAAAAATGTGCTCATACAAAAGGTATATTTAGTGTTTACAGCCTGGCCACAGCTCTGTGGGCACGCTTTGAAAAAAATGGACTCACAAAGTCAAGTATCCAGCAACTGCTGTTCTTTGTCCTGGACATCAATGGTGGCAATGGGAGAACAGTTTGCAGCACTGGAAGATCACAGGGGATTTCTCAGGATGGCAAGGAATGTCCTGACAGGAGAATTGCAGTTGATCTCTAATGCACTACGGAGCATTTTTGGTAGGGTTTTTCTCTTTTTTTTTTTTTTTTGCTTTTAAACATCTACACAGTTAAAAAAAAATATTCTTAACTGATGCACTGGTTGTTTTTCCTTTTCAATAAGAGCCCTTGTGTTCAGAGTTAGGATTTGTGCAAGCACACTTGCAAAAATATTTATGGCTGAGTTAGGAAAAAGGGTTAAAGTTAAAGAGACAAGCTGTTGGATCTAACAAAGACCAAACCCACTAAGTGTAAAATTCAAACAGCTACTTTACTATCTATAAAAGGCTTTTGTGGGGTGGGGGTTTTTTTGCACAATTGCCAGTTGAATATGCTGTATTGCAGTCAGCTGCCACGGGCGAGGGTCCAGCCATCACATCCATTTGCTTTTCAGCTGTTGTGGCACTACCTGGAAATCATGGAGCTGGAATGGGACTGGCTAGAGGAGGTGGTGGCAGCACTGAGCTGGGAGAATCCACTGTGGCTTGATTCAAGGCTGGTCATAGATCCCCTGCAATCAAAAAGAAAGCAGTTTTAAGCCTCAGAACATGCAAAGATTTTGATTTCTGCTCTGTATCTATATTGTATTTATTTGCACATTAAATAAAAAGCAAGTAAGAGTTTTGGTGCAAGATACTCAAAAGCTTTTCTGCCTCGACACATAAAATAATGAGGACACTGCAAGCCTTACAAAAACCAGATGCTGTTCAAAGAGACTGGGAAATATTTTCAGTCAAGTTTATCAACGGGTAGGCAACAGAACTGACTCAATTCCATTCTGAACTGTACCCATTTCTACCTGCCAAGCCCAACAACTCACCCAGGGCTTTCAAAGCAGAGTGAAGTGGCCAGTGATGATTACCACAAGATAACTAATTAACCCCTTTTTATACATTAGTTGCCCTCAGTGCCGATACTGGTTGATTCCTTTTTTTAAGGCCCTCACAATTTACTTATATTTAAGTGAACTTGACACTGGCTTGATCATCTAAGTATCAAAAAGGTTTGATGCTGGTTGACCCTGGCCGGACATACCTGAAATCTTCAGATCCTATCACTTCTGTATAGTACATCACTTTACATTTGTGAGAGGACACCTGTAGAGATGCCAATACATCATCCACACGAGGCAGGTTGGTTGTAGCACAGGCAGGCATGTTGTGGAACTTCCACTGCAGAATATAGAAACCAGGCCACCTGGTCACGTGGGAGCCCTGGAAAGAGACACAGCAAAAAATTAAACATTAACTTTGTTAATAAAGATTTGAAAAATTTGAAAATTGACTTCCCACAGAACGTGTTCATCAAAGTCGGGACAGAACACCAACAAACAGCTCCTCTGGCTTTTTGAGAGTGTCCAGGGGTTACTGAAAGGACAAAGTTCTGGTTTAAAACAATGTCCACTTTTTCCATTTGTTTTCATTAACAGCTGTCCTTCGAGACAGTGAAAAGGGCACTCAAGGCTCCTGCCTCATGGAGAGTGCAGTGCAAGAGGTCACTGCCCATATTTCCAGTTTAACACCTCCAACCAGGTGACTTAAGGAGCTCCTTTTTCACAACCTGCCCGACTCCTGTTTCAAGTCAAAAGGAAAAGCAGTGGCAGAGTGTGACTGTAAATACACTGCACAGAATATCAAACTTGTTAATTAAAAGACAGGTTGAAAATGGCATAAAAAAAGTTTCAGGAACTTTGGCCACAGCCTTACAGTGGCTGTTAAGAGAGACAATCACACAGAAGTTCAGCCTTAATTTCCAGACTTCCCTCACTACTGAGGGAAGGCACTATGATATTCTTCAGATACAGACTGTTTGTCTCAGAAAATAATAGTCAGAATTATAGCACAAAGCGTGTTTTGCTGCTTTCTGGATGTGCACTTCATTCTAGGTGGCTTCTCTATGTTCCTTCCTGATCAACCTCAGTCACTGTTGGACTGATGCAACCTCCCCTCCCAGCAGATCCCACATAAATCCAGTCCCTGCTCCCTGCAGCATCCAGCCTGGAACATGAGCTGAAATGTTGGCCAAAAAGCGAGCAGACAGCCCGGGACTGAATCACCACTCTGTCATCAGCCACTGTGAATGGGAAGAGGCAGTTTTGGAGCTGGGCTCCATCTGCTCCCACACGAGGATCTGGTGCCTCACCTGCACACTCTCCCCTTCCTTGCAGATCAGGGGAGACTCCACCATGCTGTAGTCACGCCCCAACTGCCAGACTTTGTCTATCAACTGGACGTTGTTCCCACCAGGAGATGTAATGCTGTGGGCTCCCAGAGAGTCCTTCTTGGGGGGCTGTGGGGCCCTTTTGGAATGGAAGATGTTAAAAACGATGTCGCCCTTGCACACGTCAAAATCCCACGTGATCACAGATGAGGCATCCACGATCTGAATGAGAACCTGGGACAGGAAAAGTCATATTAGACAACAGCTATTTGCTCAATAAAGGTAAACTCCTACCAGAAAAAAAAAAAAGAACAAAGGACAGAGCTTTTTGTTGCGGGGTTTAGTTTCCACTGTTAAAAAGTCAAGGCTTTTTAATAGTTGAAAAGAGGCATTCAGATACAAATTCCCTCCTGCTGGGGTGTCTTTATTATAACACATGACTTTAAGAAGCTCTCAAGCAGGTTCTGAGAATATTGTTTGCTTTGCTTAGAAGAAAAGGGCTCTGAATAGAATGAAAACTGGTGATATTCTCAAAACGGCAACAAGATGACGCCAGGAATGGTCACAAACTTCAGCAACTAAAGCATCATTATGCAGTACAACTATAGAAGAGCAAGGTGGAAGCACAGCAACTAAATAAGTGAGCTCTAAACCACCCTCAGTCCACCAGACAGAGTCCAGAGCAGCAGCTGAGATGAAAGCAAAGGTCAGGCTGCAGCCGTACCTCATGTGGAGCTCCTTTGAAGACACTTGCAGACTGGTAGATTGTTTCAGTCCAAAGCTTTATGTCTTCGTTTTCCAACTCTTCTGCTGTCCGGTAGAGGGACTTGGGAACCAGCCCACCCTCTGGGACTTCACACTAAAAACAAACAGCCATAAAAATTATCTCCTGTGACCATTCCCTCCCTGTCACGCTCCCTGCCTCCCGTTTCAGAAACAAAACCTCACACTCAGCAATGGTCTGAAGAATGAGATGCAAACAGTGGGAAAGTAATTTTACAGCTTGTACATTATACATACATAAATTCTTTCACAATGACCTGGCTTAGGTGTTTGCAGAACAGGACACCAGAGGAACAGCTCTTGTACAAACACAACAGCCAGCACCACGGAAAAGGGCTGTGCCAATGCTGCAGTTATCACTCAGACCACCTTACACTGAAGGAAGATGTGAGCCACTTCAGAACCCTGAGGAAAGTGGCAGTGGTGACTCAGTCTGGAAAAACAGAGCCTACAGAGACCTGAAAGAACCGGGGTAGCTAAATTTAAGGATGGATACTGGGAGATACAGTGAGTTTCTGAGCAGGTGAAAGGACATTGTAGCCAGGAAGGTAACAGTTTTGAAGTTACAACTGTCTGACAGCCCAGTACTGGAAGTGATTACACAACTTCCCTAAGCAACCTTCTTTTTTAAGAAGCCTCTAGCAATGGAGTCAGACAACTCTTTGATCAGGAGAAGGTTCCACAGAAGTGTCTGGGGCAGTGGAAGTGTTTGGTAACTGAATTACAACAGAGAACTGAAAGGTTCTCAGGAAAGTCACTTTTGTTCAACTACCCAGAAGCAAAGAAGAACAGAGAGATTCTGCCACTGCCTGTAACTGGCAGGAAGTATTGTAGCAATTTGCTTTCTGGTAACATTCATTTTTGCTTACTTAAGCAGTGGATTTTGCCAGCTTCCAGCTCCAAATTAGATAACACTGAGAGCTACTGCTGCAGCAAAAAGCAGCCCACTGAAGATAAACACGTGCTCTACCCCAACACATCTAAGTGTACTTCATTATCATCTGAGACTGTATTAGAACAGACATAGATGTATTTTCAAGAACGGTACAGAAATTAATCTAGAGAGTGTACAGGGGCTTAAAACACAAGCCTGAGATTCTATTTTAACACAGCTGAGTTCAGGTAAAAAAAATAACTTAAGTGTTACTATGATGGAGGTTCCAGAAAAAAATAATCCACCAGTGAGCCTGTGTTGTCAAAAACATTAAAGGGAAAACAGACCTGACAGTATCATCGAGATGTTACAACACCAGATTCAACTGATACCCAGAGTCTGGGCAGGAAACAGCTATTAAGGCATGTGACAAGGGACTTAGAAATTACAGCATCTTGCAGTAAAATGATTTTTCTGCTTTGCTGGGGGTCAATGCACACCACTGTGTGAAGAGACAGGGATGTTTGTTGAGCCCTGTTAGCAGATGTGCCTCACGTTTCCTTCGGTTCCTTTTGGTATCAGCTCTTTTAGGTCACACAGGTTCTTTTGATCAGCTGATGGTGACAGCTCTTGCTCAGAGCTGTGTAACCTTGTCTGCTTGAACCTGTCAGGTAACAGACTCTGGCTTTGAACTGTGCTTGGCTATTTTGATAAGCTATTTGATACTCACTGTAGAGAAGCACTGTACTTCTCTTTTTGAAGTGGATCCACAAAACACCACTAAGCCTGGAGTCCTACATCACAGCCCCCATCTCCAAACCACACTAGGAATCCCTCTGTGCTTAGAGGCTTCTTTGCTTAGAGGAGTGGAAAAATATAAAAAAACCCCACAGATAAGCTGCTGTATATGCAGTTTATATTCATACCATGCACTCTCCACCAAGGAAATCAGGGATAATTTCTTTATCGATGTAATCCAACAGTCCCCCAGGACCCTGGTAGTCATTTCCAGCATAAATAAGGAATTTCTTTCTAGTGTTGTCATCAATGAATGGACTAACCTGCAAACAAAGAAAAACAGAATAGATCAGGCTCTCCCATTTTTCTCAAGTCAATTCTGAAGGAGTCAGTTTGATCACACTGAGTGTTACCATCCTGGTTTTACACAAAGTTCACACTACAAAGAAGCCAAATAACCCACTACGTGAGCAAGTTCTGAGGTGGTGTTTTTTAATCCACTGCAGGAATCCTGAAAAAGACATGTTTCCAAATGGCAACATTTCCTGCTCATAAAACCTGATCTGTAAAGTGCTTTTACAAACAACAAGTGTAGCAGTGTACTGAGACAGCTGAGTAATACCTTGAATTACAAACATACCAGTGTCCAGAGAACTGGGAATACTCGAGGTGCTCTTAGGATAAGAAGACGACCCAAAGTCTCAGGATAATTGGCTTCAACCACCTCAATGATTCTCAGCAAGGCCTTGACACCAGGTCTCCATAAATGCCTCATGTTCAAGCCTTCCAGATCTACTAGACATGTCCAGGAGCTGAATTTGAGAAAGACAAGAAAAAAAAAATAGAAAAATCTCAATAGCATCAAAATTCTCCTTTCTTATGCAAGTGCCCAACACACTGAGATGTGTGGAGCCCACTGCACGTTTTGGTTTCTCCTGTTTCACCTCCTTGCTTTGTGGCACCTGCAGACACTCCAGTTTAAGGTCTGCCTTAAGAGCATGCAATGATCACTTTGCAAATCATGCAGATTCCCCCACAGATATTTCAGACACAAGGTAAAGGTTCATATCAAGTAAAAAAAAAAAATCCTGTCAACAGCCAGCCCAAACATTGAACCAGTGCTTTTACTGGGAGATCAATTAAGTGGCCATGCTGCTGCCACGAGGCAATTTGACATTCACAGGGCAGATTTCCTGCTAACAATGCTGCAGTAACAGTGCCAATACATGTCAAAGCTAATTCTGTTGTCAGATCTCAGGGAGGGAAGTTTCTTCTACAGGGAGAAGTATGTTCTTAATACTAATACTGAGCATGAGCACATGTTTCAGTTACTTTCCAAGTTCAGGTCTCGCCCTGGGCAGGAATTCAAGATTTACAGCTGTGCTGCACCAGCCAGCAGCCATTACATTATGCATAAGGTTTCTATGAAACACCAAACCCTTCTTTGTTTCACTTTAAATGTTTAATATGCAGCCCTTTAGGATTATGGCTACAAATGAACATCCAGCAGGCAGCACAATTTCAGTTACACACATGAAACCTATTCCTGGGACGTGACCTCCCACTGACAGCCAGGACAGCAAGTTCTGTACCAGGGAAAAGATAAGCAGACATACCACACATCCCTGGACCTTACAGATTAAGGGAAGGAGGTAGAAATTGAAGAGAGGCCAAGAAACGTGAGATCTTTTCAGGGATGGTCCTGCATTCGTTCCACACCCATAAATCCACTTTTCAGTTAACAATTTCATAAGTGACCCTACAATGACTGAAGGATGGGACAGCAAAACCAAGTCTGTGACTGAATTTCACCTGAAGTCGTGCCAGTACCTGGAAAACTAGACCCCAGGCTTCACAGGAGCCTCATGACCTCACCTTGGATCGAGAGCTGAGAAGCCACTTATGAAAAATGGAGAGTGCAAACAAGAACTGAGTGCAACGAGCCTTGGTACAGACCATGGATGAAGAAGTGACATGAAAGCAACACGTGAAATCCATGGTATTATCATGGCCTGACTTTTTGATAGCCTGTACCAATGCCTGTCTATAAAATCCTCTCCAAAACAGAAATGGGAGTTAGGCTGCACTGCTTTGCAGAGATCCAATAGCAGAAGAGAGAAGCACAGCAGCCTCAAGTAGAACCATCAGGAGTATGAGACTGAGGCTGCTGGGGCAGGTGTGCTTCCCTCAGGCTGCCCCAGGCACATTCCCTCTGTCACTCACTGGGGAGGCTTCACTTAACTGTACCTGTGCTTGTACCTGCACATGAGACACAGCCCACCCTCCGCTTGTTCCACTGCCCAGCAATCCCCACAGGCACACCATGAAAGCAGGTAACTCCCAAAGAGCAGATCCACTTGTTATTTTACCTTATTGGCCTGCCAAATACTTTTGTATTCTCCTCACATCGCCTCAGTCCTTCTTCATTTATTGAAAGAACCTGTACAAGAAAGTGTGTGGTTTAGAGAAGAGTCTCAAAGTCAGTAGGCAGGATAAAGAAAAATATGTTTATATCCAAAGACTAATTAAAACTACAAGATCAAACCAGCATAAACTTTTTTTTTACCACAAAGAACAAACTAGGAATCTCTATGATTACCCCTAGTTACTCAGAAATTAAAGCCCCTTTTGAAATCACAGAAAGTAAACCCTGAAACAGAACTAGGGCAAACAAAATTTACTGTCTGCCTGGAAATGTCACTGGAAGAGAAACATGAAAATCCAGTCCCTGCTTCTAACACAGTTGCTATGGCTGTGACTGTCATTATTAGGAGTCAAAAAAAGTTAGTGCAAGCCTGGAATTCTGCCAGCTTTCTGCCTGGAAACTGAGCCGACCCACAACAGCAGAGTCTGAGCGATGCCTTTAGAAAAGGCAGAACTACAAGCAAGCACTTTTTCTTAAAATTATTCTTCTCCTTGGAGTACAGGCTTGACAAAATTTGTGGCGTTTTCTCTTCTGTGCAAACGCAGAGCTGTGCTTGAAGCCCTGCACGAGTGCGGAAGAATCCGTGAAAACGCCAACCAGTAACTCCAGGAGCTGCCAAGACTACGCCTTTCAGTTTGCAGTTGGAAAGAAGGCAGAAGGAACAGCTACCAGGAGCTTTCAGATGTATTCAAACCAAAAACAGACGGCTGGAGAGTACATCAAAATACCCAGAGCGATGAATGCTCCGGCAGAGGAAACTTCTAAATGAAAATATCACCCTGTTAACAAGTAGCAGGCTCCAGAAATACTCACGTATCGAAGCAGGGCCTCTTCCCCCAGAGCTCGCACTAAACCTTTGGTGTCCATCTGTCCCAACCTCAGCACGTACAGCGGGCGACCGTCTGCACAGAGAGACAAACCACCACAGTGACCCTCACCTCACAGCAAGAGACAGTTTGAGTGAGCTAGTTTTAGGCTAAAACTTCAAACAGAAACAAACCACAATCAGTTAAAACTCCTCTGGAAGAGGAATAACCTGGAGCAGGCGGCAACAGAACCTGGACCCTGTGCAGCTTCACCAACAGATTATCTGTAAATGAGCTGCAAACTCGAATTGGGAGGTTAAAGGTTTTCTGATGCAAAAGTTTGCAAAGACATCCTGATGCAAAAACAGCTCCTTGACCTTAAAGGACTTCAAGTACCTCGGTCTACACAAGATCTTGGTACACACAATTAATGACACAGGACTATTATTAGCTTCCAGGACACCCTAATGAACTCAAGTGTTTCCTGTAACTGCAGAGCTGCAGTGGAGGCTGTAAGGCCTCTATCACACATGCTGCAATACTGGGAATTAATGAAAGGAAGTGTTAACCCAGAGCTTTGCCTTCTGCAGTGTTTGCTGGAGCCACACTCCGAGCTCTGTCACCCTGCGGAACTGGCACACAGCCTGGCTTATGCAGGTTAAGCCTGGTGAGAACAGACTCTGCTCCTGAGATCAGCTCAGCTGGACCCTCTGCACTAGAGTCCTGCCTTTCCACAGTCATCTGGCTGCACACTTGGGCAGCCTGGCACTGGCAGGATGCTAAGGCATTGAGCTAAATAACTGTGTTAGCTGAATTTGAGAATCGAAGCTTGCATTTCTGGCACTTCCTAACAGGAGCCAGTTGTCCAAAACAGGTCCCAGCCTCCTCTCAAACCTGTGATGCACTTTTTAAGCTTTGCTTCATCTGTTCTAACACACAGGCTAAATAATCAGCAACTTATAAAAGTGAATATGCTAGAACACAGAAAGAAGAAAAAAAGAAAGCTTTCTACATGAAAGTCTCCCTTAAGTCCTGTTGTCTGTGCAACAGCCTGCAAGAGGGGTATCAAATTATCATCAAGTCTTCTGGGACACAAGGAAAGAAACTGTAGAGATACACTATTAAAAAAAAAAAACCAACAACCAACCAAAACTGCAGAGTCAAGGCAAGTTATTAATTTGGCAAAGACAGCACCCCCATGCAAGTTCACAGTATTTTGTGTTTTATCAGGTGGATTAAAAGAAAATGTTATTTTAACATCAGCACACACTTATCTTGGAATGGACTGTTTCACTTTGGAAACACTAAACAAAAACTGCTATTAAGCTTCATAGCAGGTCTCCCTCCCTCCCTCCCTCATGGATAGACATGCACATCCAAACCCAAACTAACAGCTTAGTAACCCTGGTCCACCCAAATGACACATGAAGGAGAGTCTCAGCTGACAGTGCTGTATTATTACTGTGCATTTTATACTCCATTAGAGCTCTGTGATTTTAAAAAGACATTAGATTGAAGCATTCCTGTCAAAATAAAAGCCACTCAGATGTACAGAAAACTGTGCTAATTGCAAGCCAAAATAATAACGTTTTTTTCTTCAGCTCTGATAGCTCATTCCAGACAACATGCTTCACAATCACTCTGCTTTTGCTTTAGCACTGAAAGCCATAAGCACTCAGCCAGCTTAAGTTTGGCACATTTAGTATATGTAGGAGAAAAGGAGCAACACTAGAAAAGGGGGTTTAAAAAAAGAACCTACCACTGTAAAATTTTAAATTACAGAGAATTGCTCAGTTCTGAAACTGTGTTTCCATTATTGACAAAGCCACGCTCTTCTTGTGGGCATGCTGCAGGAGAGATCAAAGGCACTGGAGGGGAAGGGAGGGGGCATGAAGTTCACCACAAGACTGAAGAACTTCTCAGAAGAACATTAAACAACCTTTTGATGCATTCTGTACCTTCCTGCTCACTGGCAGGACCCAGTTTATGTGCTATTGACAGAGGGAGTCTTTGCAAAGTAAGGACAAGGAACTGGGTGAAAGGGAGGACTTATTCACAGGGGTTTTTTCCCCTACAATCTTTACAAGCACATTCTCATTTTCCAGTTTCTCAGTCTGAGGTCTGTCAAACCCAAAGCAGCAGGGAAGAGCCAGGCTCTGATTAAACTTCTGCTGCATCCTCCCTGTCTCCTGGCCACTACAGCTGGCAGCATCCTGTCCTGTGTCATACACTGCCTGTAACAGGAAGAGCCAAGCAGAAACAATGGTGCCTAGTGGGAAAAGACTCAATCAGAACACAGATCTGCTCACAGCGAGAGATCATTTCCTTATCTGAAGAGCCCAGCTTGCCTCAAGCCACAAATTCCAGCATGTTTCATTCCTATGTATGTATTAGCAACCAGATCAGTGCACATGATAAAGCAGAGGGACAGGGAGTGTGTCAGGCACAGTCCTCTGTGCTGCAAAGATCTGGCCGTGGCTCACCATGCAAAGGGAATTCAGCCAAAGCTCCTTCTCTTCTTAAATAAACCTGCTCTATTTGATGTTTTTGCAACATTCCACTTCTCATCATTAAGCTGACTGTAATGCCAAATAAATAATCATTTATGCCATCAGCAGACTTAAACAACATCAGAAATAAATTGATTACAAAGATGTACTTATTTGCAAACATCTTTTAATCACTGAAAGAGCACACTCAGCATTTGCCTAACACCCTTTTAAGCATCTCAGAGTGCTACAGAAGCACAATTAATCGCTTTTTTTAAGCTCCTGGCAAAGCAGACTTAAACATGTGGGTATTAGTCAGAAAGCCTATGATCTTGGAGTCTGCCTCCAGCAGCTCCTGGGAGCTGGCAACGTCCCTGCAACAGGTTGCCCAGAGAAGCTGTGGATGTCCCATCCCTGGAAGTGTTCAAGGCCAGGGATGTTGGACAGGGCTCTGAGCAATCTCTGGTCTAGTGAAGTTGCCCCTGCACATGGCAGAGGGATGGAACAAGATTATTTTAAGGTCCCTTCCAACCTAAACCCTTCTGTGATTCTATGAATTTAAGTGTCTATTACAGAACAACTGAGAAGTTCTAACCATCTTCCCAGTCCCCTCTAGCTAACCAGAGGGACAACTGTCACCTTTGATTCAGAACACAGAGAGGCTGTGCAATATCCATACCTTTGTCATGGTGATGCCAGCCTCCTGCATAGTAATCCTGGAGTACTTGTGGAGGGTTCCAGGTGTCCAGAATATAGTCCACCTGGTGCTGCTTACGCCACGTCAGAGACTGGCAAAGGATCTCTCTTGCTTTATCGATGTTGAAGTCCCGGGCACGCAGGAATCTCAAAATGTGCTCATCCTTTGGGATCTGTCCACAAAACCAAACCCAGTTTTGTACTCAAGGTTTGAAACAAGAACAGAAAAACAAACAATAGAAGCTGAAAAACGTGCAGCCCTGCATCAGAGCAGGAGGAGGGTGTGTAGCACTGGAAGGTACTCAAGGAAATCAGCCTTTGTTTGAAACAGTCATGAGCCCTGTCAGGGACTGCAGGTACCTTCATAAAGGAGATAAAAATTTCATGAACTCTAATGTAATCATTTCCACCTGTGTGACCATACCAAGTCAGTCCAATTTAAATAAATCAGGACAGAACACAGACTGTATTTCATTGTCAAGTAAGAGGAAGCTGAGACACACATGCAAATCACAAGCTACTGGAAAAAACCCAGCCTTGCTGCTATCAGTGATTTAACTGGCCCCACTGCTTCCCTTTCAGTATTTGAGACTGTGATGTTTGGCCAAAGCAAACAAATACAAAAATAAGGTTATTGTAGAAACCAGGAAGACTTAAAAAACTGCTGATATTGCCCTGTGACAGTTTAACTGACATTCTGAGAGGTTTCACGCTGATTATTCAAGCCCCTCAGCCAGCAAAGTCAGCTGGACAGTCACAACAAACTCCTTCTGCAGTCACTGCTTTAATTTAGTTTTTGATCATGGAGGGCCACTTAACAGGCACAGTCAGGCACTGGGGGGGTGGCAGGTTGTTTCATCAGGCCCACTTTGTACATCACACGCTCTGAGCCACGAGAGCTCACCAGTCACTTACTTTGCCTTTGTGCGTCTCCTGCAGCCACTGCCTCAGCCGGATGAGGCAGCTCTCCTGCATCGGGGTCAGGTCCCCCAGGTACCTCTTGATGTAGTCTGCGTCTAGTTTGTCTAAAGAGAGATGGTGCAGGGGATTAGAGTGGCCCTGGGCTGACCCAGGCAAAGCACCAAGTGATCTGCTGTGCTGCTCTCTCAGGCACAGAAGCGGCTGCTGCGTTCTGCGCAGTCAGAATTGAATAAAGGTTCTTCGAATCAATGCAAGGATGAGCAAGGCAACACACACAGTCATCTTAATCAAGAAGATAAATTCTCCTTCTGCAAGCTAAGGAAAGGAGCAAAAGGAGACATTTTCAAAAGCATTTTGCCAGTCTATTCAGACTCATCAATCCAGAGCACCACAGGGATTGCTGTTTATAGGAATTACTCAGTGAAGCTTTGATCTCTCAGTGCAAGAATTTTCCCAAATTCCCTTATTAACAGGGGGAAGGCAGACACAGCAGAAGACCGTGTCCAGGGAAGCTTCAGCTGTTTCCTACCCATTATTCCTACACTTATACCCATCCCTGAATTTCAGGGCAAGGAGCAGGCTGTTCATTTGCAACCTAATGAGCAGTGAAGAGTTTTTCTGCTCGTACCTGATCTCCATTTACTAGATCAGCCTGTAACAGCTCCCTGAGCTATCCCACATGTCACTGCTTGGCAAGCCTGCACTTTAACATTACATGTCACCAAACAAAGAGCCAACATGGAGTTTTTCCAGCTGCCCACAAGAAGCTGCACAGTGCTGAGAGGCTCTACAGTACCAAGAACCCCAGTCAAACACCTCAGACCACCATACCATCTGGTGTTCCTGCAGTGGGCTCCGAGGGGCTGCTGGAGGTGTTGAGGATCTCCTTGTTGTTCAAGCCCTCCTTTGTGGCAGACTCTGGTATATTAATAGCAGGTGAGACTGGTCTCCTTGTGTGGGATGTGCTGCTCTCTGATTTACATGTGACAGGAGGAGTCCAGCGAGGAACAAAAGTTATTCCTTCTTCCTCCAGCTGCTTCAGGTAGTATTCTATTATTTCTTTTCCCTTCAAAAAAGAAAATTTACTTCAGCTACTAAAAAACCACTCACCTAAGACACAGAAAGGGTTGGGCTGAACACCTATAAAGTGGCCAGATCTCTGTAAAGATTCCACTTGAAACACAGCCCTACACAGACACACTGCCCCAGGCTAAAGAGGAAGCAGCCCAGCTTTCTGAGCAGAGCAGCCTGTTACTTAGCAGCAGCCTCATTGTCTTTTGGTAACTTGGAGCCAGGCACCTCCTTCCCAACTGCAGGCTCACCTTTTTAATATTGCTGGTGTATTGCTTCATGGCAATCTTTTCCACTGTGCTTTCAAAACCAAAAAAAGATTTGATATCCAGACTTGCTGACTGTTCAAAACAGGTCCAGTCTTCATTGTCAGGATGGACCTGCAAGTTAAAAGATCATACAGCTCAGTTACCCATTTAGGGTTTTTTTCTCTTCACACTATTTGAAATGTTTCTTGTTTTACAGGTTCACACAGTCAAATAACATTCAAGAGGAACCTGCAGTGTCTTCCTTCCCTTGCAAAACACTACTGGGAAGAGGCAACACTGAAGGACAAAAATCTGAGGAGCCCTCCTAGGGTGCCATGGCTCTTTTTTTTTTTTTAATGAACACAAAAGAGGAGGGTGGAGAAACACTAGTGCAGCAGCCAAGAGCCAGAGGACTGGCATATTTTACACCCTGTCTCATTCTAGATAAGGGCTGGGACTGCAGTGTTATCTGTGCAAGAGGGTAAAAGCCTCCCCAGTGAACTCCCTGCTGTGACTGACAGCCCAGGGCCAGCTCAGCCAGGCTGAGCCCTGCAGCAAGTGCAGTGGGAGCACCTCCAGGCACTGCTGTCCCCAGCAGACACCCTGCAATGCACTGCTGCTCGTTGACCTACGAGGTACCTCAGTATTTCGTAGAATGAAAACTATTTTAGGTTTTTTTCTCCCGTGATGAGGCCACAGAAAGAAGTGTACACTTCTCATGTAGCTGAATACTCTGTCCTAGAGCACTCCCACCTCTCCTCTCAGCTCATCTCTTGGTTTGCTGAGATCATCCTGAAATGGATATGTTGGTACTTAGAGTTGGACTTGATCTTAAAGGTTTTTTCCAACCTAAATTCTATGATTGATGCTGATATTTTTATTTTCTAAACTCTCTTCAGCTAAAACAGACTTGTTTAAGCCATTTCAGGGCTGGGCTCTGAACTCATCCTTACACAAATGCTGGATTTCTGAGCATGCAACTGTCCTGATGCCTTAGGGTTCCCTTCCCCCTCAAAACATGCTAAAATTGACTTGGAACACTATCAACACTTTATAAGGAGACAACTACAGAAAAAAAAACCTTCCCTTCTTTTGCTTCTTCTGCTTTAGGGAACAGGAGGTACAAGAATAGCCTGTACAGACTAACTAAGTACAAATAATAATAACATCATGTAAGAATCTTCCTGTATTTTCGTAAATTCAATTATCAATTACCTTTAATAAGAATGAACTTTTAGAAACAATTTATTCTTCCATTAAAAATCTGGTTTTGTATTTACCTAAGTAATTCCTTAATTGAGTAAATCCAGGGCAAGAAATGTTGTGTTTTGTACATATTTACCACATGCACTTTTCTGTACAGCATTTCCCCTGTTTAAACAGAGCTGTCACAGCAAAACTGCAGGGGAAAAGTGTTTTTAAACTTGCCTTGGAAATAATGGCAGAAATAAAAATAAAAAAAAATCAGATAATAGCGTCAAGTGGGTTTGACATCCAGTTATCTTTTAACCACAGGTCTGTACACAACAGAAAGTGTTATGACCTGTACATAAAAGGAATGCTACAATAGAGATAAATTAGTTACATTTGTTAGCTTTGATCTGACCTTTAACAGCAATTTGAAGTTCTATTGCTATAGCCTGTGCTTTAAGTGCCTATGGGCATAGGCTAAGCCATTCAGAAATAAACCATGACCAGAGCAGAGCAGCAGGCATGCCACCAGACTCCTCTGGATCAGAAAACATCTGCACTAAAGACCAAGAACAACAAAAAAAATAGGTTAAAACATAACTG
This sequence comes from Manacus candei, assembly GCF_025592945.1. Lineage (NCBI taxonomy): Eukaryota > Metazoa > Chordata > Aves > Passeriformes > Pipridae > Manacus > Manacus candei. Next base: position 7,952,808 of record NW_026138095.1, on the reverse strand, counting down.
ACTCGATGAACTTCTGCCTGAGCTGAGCAGAAGGCAAACAAGCTCTGCTGAACTTTGCTTTGACAGTTCTGTCAGGGTGTCATCAGCCTCACCAAGTCCCACACTGCTGTTACAGACCACAGATTTGCCTAAACAGAGCTGTCAAACACAGCAAATTGTGTTGTGTTCTGCTCTCTGAGAAGATGCTCAAGCAAGAGGGTGCCAAACGTGTCTCAGTTCTTCGAGCAAGTGTGTCACATTTAACTCTGACAACAATTATCACTCATGGCAGTGTGCTGGTTATTTTTTCTTGCAAGGCAAAAGCCAAGAACAACCCAACTTCTGTTTGTGTGAGTCCTGAAATCTAATCTAGCTCCATCTGTGGCACCACCAAGAGCCTGTTACTCACTGTGTAAGAGCAGTGCTCGTTAATGATGACTCTATTAGAGAAGGTTTCATTGTAGGCTTCTATATGCAAAGTCCTCTCTCGTCTGTTCAAAGAGTTCTTCTGGACAAAGTAGACATAATCCACTCCTGCAATCTGAGGAAGAGAAGGTAAACTGTGTTAAGATACAACATGCATGTGAAAGGATCCATCCAGAAGTATAAAATGGGTACTGAAAAGCTCATCACCTTTTTCAGGAGCCGCGGTGCGTCGATGTCCAGCTTACAGCGCCGCTCGATCACATGGATGGCTTCATCCTCACTCTTGTACTCATTTACAGTGTCACTGGCTACAAACATAGGGATCAGAGGACACGTAGGAAACCTTCTTTCATATGCCTACACAGATGGAAAGAGAAGAAAGCAAACGACCATCACAATTCATCCCCGAGGGCGCACGCAGAATTCCTTCGCTGATGTCACCAGCAGTTGGAGGCTCAATGTCCTTCAGAGCGTCCGTGGAAGGGGCTGAGCTTCACTGAGTCCACATTCCAGCTGAGAGTCACAGTGTATTCCAAGCAATGCATTTATTAATACACTCCTTTCCAGTAAAACGATTTTTAAAACGCACAGAATATCTCATTTCTCCCCTCCCTCTGAAAAAGGCAGTTGTTCGTTTTGTGCAGCGACAACCCTCTTGTCAGCAGTAACAGGAAAATAAGACCCTCTAGTTCTAAAATACCACAGGACAAAACAATTATGTGTAGGATTAAAAAAACCCCCCACATGCTAATTACCGGTGTTTCACCAAGCTGTCCAGAGGGATTTTCTTACAGCTCCCAAAGGTCTCATAAAAACATTTCAAATGCTATTTCTTAAGCTAACAGAGCTCTCGAGCTCCCTGTGCAGAGTGTTCATAATGATTTCACTGCAGTTTATCAGCTCACAGCTTTGTCCAACAACAGTCAGTCAGTCTTTGCAATACAATGAGGCCCTTTCACACTCCTGAAAATGTAAAGTTTTTGCAATAATGCAGAGCTAGCAACAGCTTTGATTCTGGTGAAAGAATGAAGTCATTTGAATAAGTTATCTCCTAAATACTTGACACACAGAGAGAAGATGGCATTAAAGCAGAAACACTCAGACAGGATAGTAAAGAATCTGGGATCAGTAAAACAGGTAAGAGGAAAATGGGTGATATCCCCATTAATAAACTCGTTGAATTTTAGTTTTAGAACCACTGTGGCTATATAAAACAACACAACTGTTATTTTTTTCCTTTTCTTTCATAGTCACTACAACAGTTCTGCTTCTCTTTGCCTTTTTTTTTCTTAAGTAACTAATTCTTTAGCCTGCTTTCCACATCCCCAATTACTTCAGTTTTGCTGTTATCAGAACCTCACTGGCTTTGGTGAAAAGGATTTTGCAAGGTGTCCCAATGCAGAAGAAAGATTAAATAAAGTAAACCTCAGAGAACATCACAAAACAACTCTTTAAGAGAGCTAAAATATCCACCCTGTCCTTATAGATGATTTTAACTGCTCTGAATACAGCTGGGCTGCAGCACCAACAGGGAGAGGGTGTGGAACAAAATAAGCAGCAGCTGCACAAAGTATGCAATGGTGGGCCTGGAGGAGAAAAGGTCTCTTAATTCTCCCTTTAGAACAATTAAAATACTTCAGTTTATTACCAGTGTTCAACCCCAGTTTGAAGGCAGTGTTACTATGGTGACAGCGGGGCAAGGCACTAAAACAGTGCCGGCTTTTTTCCCTCGTGCATATTTTTAATCCATTTTTGCAGCATGACCGTCCCGAGTTCATAAAGCTCCTCTGTAAGGCCCCAGAAGCACAACCAGGGCAGGGGGACACACGGTCCCTTCTTCAGGAGTTCATCTGTGCACAGCTGGTTTTGTTTAAAGGAAGAACAGCAATAATTTCTGGGCTCTGGGATGGCTGCACAATAGAAGTAACAGAGCATTAGTGTTGGAACACAAGAGCCAGCAGTGGGGGGAAAAGTCTTTCACAGCTCCAGCACAAAGGGAGGATGGCTCCTATTAACATGGTATAAGAAGTTTCTTCCTTCTTTGGTCCTATTAGTATGGCAAAGAAATTTCTTATTTCTTTTATAAGGCTCTTGTTCTGGACAGAAGGCTGTACATTTTAGTACCTCAGCCCTCTCACTGAACAAGTCTCAGCATTCTTCCTAAATTAACCCCTATTTTCACTGCAACAACTGCAGTTAAATGTTGTCCTAAGTCAGAAAAAGAAAAGATTTCCAGAAGAAACAAAACTGAGAAGTATTTCTCGTTTTCAGACTGCTTCATTTAATACTTTTATTTTGTTTTATTTGAGGACCTCATGTTATAACCATTTTTTATAGACAGGAGAGCAGGGGCAGTACATATTTAACATTTTTCTCACTATTTTCAAAGTATTTTTTACATTAAGATGACAGTGAATTTTCTCCATCTGAACAGCCTCCTCTATGCCAAGCCCTTTTGCAAGTCTCCTTCATTGCACATATTGATGTTTTTCCCACCTTAGTTCTCAAAACACTTCCCATTTGCCCTGTGAACGCTTGCAAATCAGAACATTACCTGCTCCTGAGCGTTTACTGAACTGTGAACAAAGAAATGCCCAAGAAGAATTTGTTGTTCTGAATGGGAAGACTGAACTGAATGTGTTCAATTTGGAAGAGAACAAAATAATTATCTGCCAAAAGCTGGCAAGCTGAACTGCTTACAGCAAACTACTTGAAGGTTCCAAAGAGATTAACAGCGACACAGGATTCTTCCTCCCTAAAGAACATGCACACAGAGTATTGAAAGCTGTTCACAGTCAATTTTATTGAGCTCTTAAATTAGTCCTGTGGTTTGTTTTTTTTTTTATGTACCATTGGCAATATGTTCTTGTAATGCATCATTTCTCAGAATAATTCATGGTTTGAATAAAAAGTGATTAGAGTGAACCACGGCCACATCAAAATATTCCATCTGATTCGAGCATAGTTGTGTCTTCCACATGTGTCAGACAGTGCTGAGAGGGCAGGGAAACGCTGCTAAAGACTACAGGACACTGATAGATCCTCCTTCACCATGGACCAGCACAGCCCAGGAAAAAAAACCTGTAATTTGGGGTACAACACAGCAAGAGACACGTGAGTCAGGGCAGCACATGCATGGTCAAGACTGTGGCTATTAAAAGAGCACGAGAAGATTAAAGGAAGATCAAACACTGCTTTTATTTTCTAACAGAACTGAAGGGATTTTCCTGTGTTGCTGAAGTGTTTTGAACCAGAAGTTTTGCCTCAAATGCAGCTTTGCAGACAGGAAATAACTGAACTGCGTTATCCAATGTTCCTCCAGCAGTCTGATAAAGCACAGTATCTTGTAAAATGCTGCAAATTCTCTGTATGATAGAGTTGTGGTTAAACCGGGTCTCTCTTTACAAATAAAATCATTAGATAGTCCACACCTTTGTCTCAGGATCCCAAACACAATTAGTTCCTCAAAAGCAAAGAAGCTGCAGCAGACCCTGAAGGACTCCATGCAAGAATGAAAAGCTGTTGCTGTAGGACTCAATGCACCCAAGAATGGTGTTGCAAGGACCATTTTCTCCTGTCACATGTGACACACATGGTGTGTGCAGATTCTGCTGTGGAGCACAAGTAAAAAGCCCAGATGTGTTCACCCTCAAAACCTCCACAGCTGCTGCTGGGCTTGACATGAGAAGCTGCAACACCTCTTTGGCTGAGAGAGAGACACCTGGGTGCAGATCTGTTAAAAGATGATTTTAAGCCTGCAATTCTGCAGTTCCCCAATAATGTACTTTTTACAGCGTCCCACCAGCCTCTGGAACATTTGCATACTCTGATATATTCGAAGCTGCATCAAGAAAAACACAGTCTGGTGAAGCAGCTTGAACTGCAAATTTAACTTTCTTAATGCACGTTAACAGCAAGAGCACTGACAGGCATAATTTCAACCAAAACAGCACTGTAATAAAGCTTCTTTCCAACTGCTTCCCTTAGCAACTCATGCTCGGAGGAGAGTCGAAATAACAGGATTTATTCCACTTTTATCCTTGCTAGTATTTCAGCTGTGTTTAAAGACATGAAAGCATTTCAGAAGTCAGACTATTTTAAACCCACTGCAGTTGTTTTTCATAGCCAAGGGAATTGTACTTGCTGCTGCTGCTGCCCTCAGATTTTGGAATTCTACTATCAGGAATAACAAGTTCCTTTCAACATATCACCTTTAAAACAGCATCTAGGTATGACCCCAAACCACTCTTGCTGAGGACCAAAGACTTCTGGCTTTTTGCTTCTCAAACCATGCCCAGGGCTAATAAAATACCTTGATAACAGGCATGTGTTCAGCCCTTCAGTGGGAAAAGTCAGTCATTTATGCAAATAAATTACTCAGCTGCTCTGGCCAGATTAATATATTCCCAGTCTCCTGCCTTCAGGGATAGGGACTGTTTGATATTTCCATTAGATGACTCAAAACTACCTTCTGTACTGAAAAGAAGAAAAAAAAAAGAAATCTTGCAAGCAATCTGATGCTCTGCTGTTCTAGTAGCTGAATCCTCCAAAGAGAAATTGTAACTGAAAATAAGCAGTGAATAAGCAGGAATTTCAGTCACCATTTGAAAAATGAAGCATATTGAGTGCTTTATACACCTTAATTGCATGAATCAAGCTCTTAAGATGCTTTATTTCTTTTTTTTTCATGTTTTCTGATCAAACTGGCTGGAACAGTGACCTTCCAAGAGCAGCACAACATTCTCCAAGGGCACCTCAAGAGAACCCACGAGCAGATTCATCCTGGCAATCCAGTCTAGTCTGCAGCACTCGATGTGTGCCACATCCCAACTTTAATTCCTGCCTGCAGCACCTGCCTACGTGTGGGCACTAATCCTATACACTTCCAGTACGTGGGACTCCTGAATTATTCATAAACACACAAGAAACAAGAAGGGTCGCTCCAGCAGGATGCTGCCCTGGCCCGACAGGCTGCATTCCAGCAGCTTGATCATTCCTGCATTCCTCCACTACATCCCTTCCTCCCCCTGCATTAGAGCACTGCAGATCAATAGGAAAAGCACTGGTTCATGGGAGGGCAACCAAGAGGTTTCAGATTCTTGGCAGCTGCATTTGGAAGGGAACAATTCTGGATTAACTCTCACGGACCAGCAGACACCTCCTCATGCCCCAAACAGTGCTGTTCAGAGCTCCCTACCTCTCTCCTTATAATCCATCCATCCATTTAAAAATCATTATGCTTGCACAAAGCAGTGTGATCTCGCTGCCAGTGTCTGAGGGATGTGAGCTCACACGGCAGTGATCAGCTCGAGGGGGGGGTGTGGAAGAAAACAGATGGTTAGAGCGGATATACCTCAAAAAGCTCTAGAAATAGGGGGTTTTTTTGGTAAGGTAACACTCCCAGGCACCAGCAACAGGAACGTGAACCAGACTGCAGCTTGGGAAAGAACAAACATGTTGAATATAGAGGGAGTCAGCTCTCTGGAAAGAAACCCTCCTCTGAAGCCAGTTCTGGGAGGAGGAACAGCCTTCCAAGGACACGTTCATGGTACCCAGCCAGTCCCAGCAGCACAGTTACACTTTGCTTTTTGCAGTGACCTTTTCCCAGCACTGCAGCTCCACAGCAGCCCTTGCTCAAAGGAGGCTTAAATGGTTTTTCTCTCCACTGCGTTTTCACTTCATTAAACGTTCTCATTTACAAAGAGAGAAGTTATTCTCCTATCACTGGGAAACAAGGGCTGCTCAGCAGCCACTCAGTTCTAGAACTCTCTCTCTGGAAAAGGCCAAGAATGCTTTAGTTACAGATGAGGTTTGTGGGGACTACAGACAACCCACCAGCACGAGACATGCAGGGTCAGACCTGTCAGTGAATGGTTGTGTATCACCTGAAACACAAAAATTTCCTATATGCACCGTTTCTGGCCCTAGACAAATGAGAGGCAGTTTAACCATCCTTATTTTTGATTTCTCTGTAAATTCTGGCCCAGTTTATGCCATCAAGGTATCACTAGTCAGACTTACAGAGTACTGGGATGATAACCCACTGCACAATTGGTGTGTGCAGAAGTGGACCTTACCTGCAAGAGACCTTCCTTCCCTACTACTTTTCTCGACCATGTAGAGAACACAATGCCTTACTTTAAAAAGGGGGGGGAAGTTTAAGCCTTCTATTGCAATTTCTACCTTTAAAAAGTGTTTAAAAGTGTTCAAATTAGAACTAGAACACAATACACTCCTCCAAAGGTTTTCCAGCAAGGCTCACCAATGATGAACCTGCTGGCTGTCACAGCAAGATCAACAAACAAAATGTTTGCATAACAACTTATCACTGAACTGGATTAAGCAATCAGAAAGTACATCAGGAAATACCTTGTGTGGAAGCCCTCCAAATTAAAAATTATAATCCTTCACCTGAAAGAGAGCTACTTCAAGGATCATAAAAATTAAGGCAAAGCATTTTGCCCCACAGTGGTACAAGTCACTCAGGAACAGGATATATTGTCTTCACCCTCTGTTGTTCCGTGGTATGAGATGATATTTGGCCATTTAAGTATTAATGGTGACTATTAAGTGTATCCAAGATAAAATAAATAACCCTTCTGTAAGTCACACTGAAAAAAAATTAAAAAATCAATAGGACAAGCCACTATCAGTAAGACAAACGTTCTGCTTTATTTTAGAAGCTAAAATTTCCTGTTGACTACACAAGTGTAGAAAGTGCTACTGACCTTGGACTTTCTAATTAAATGATCATTAGTGCATTTAGAGTGTCAGTTTACAGCACTGTTCACATACAGTCTTCCAAAGCAAAGCATTCCCCAGTAATTGCCCAAAATGGCACAAATGCTTCTACTTTGCAGGAATACATTCACTCCTTAAAGTTCATAAACAATGGAGTTGGTCTAAAATTTTCAAAAAGGGGGCTATGAAAGTTTTATATAATTATGCATCAAATCCTTGAACTGTAATTACAATTAGTTTTTTAGTCCCTGAAGTTCTATTTTTTGTTGTTGTTTTTTTTTTCCCAAGAGACTACACAAAAACACTTTATTATACAAATTACGAGACAAGTGCTAACAAGAATCTACTCTGCACAGGTGCTGTTCATGAATTCTAACTGAAGGCTAATTAATTTCTCCAACAGTAAGCAAAGCAAGCTGGAGAAATGACCTCAGCTGTTCTCCAGTGCAGTGATCAGAGCCTTCAAGTAGAGTATCTGGAAAGAAAAGTTGTCAATGCTTCAAAAACGTACTGCAGCATGACATTCAGATTCCTAAAACGCTGTATTTATGGTACTGCACTGAAGGAGTGCTCAAATTTACTGCCCAGTCTCTCATAATCAGAAAATCCATGGCTCAACTGACTCAGGAGAGACTGTCACTGAATCAGTCCTGGCCTTACAGACATTAATGGATCCTGCACAGTCTCCAAGCATTCCCTGTGCTTGGAACACTCACAGCTGTTAAATAACCTGTGCTCTGAGCAGCCCAGACACCTACAAACACTGAAGGTCACCAGAGAAACCATTCCATTAACACCACCAGGGCTTCACTGGGCCTTGCTGGAGCATGAAGTGCTACAATGACTTGCTCTTCACAGTATCCTTGCCTCGAGAAAAGCATCTGAGAGCCTTAAGGGGCTTAACAGCCAGTAAATTGAGCTTCCTCAACTTGCCTCTCCTTCTGTGGAAAGGAAATGAAAATTCCTGAGAAATTCTCCAGGAAACCAGGAGCTCAAGAAAATGAAACCATCTATAAGCAGAGGTGGACAAGAAACCATTTTTTCCCTGGCATTAACCAAAGCCATTAAATTCCTGCCCCTGATGGCTCCTCTGTCACTCAGGAGTCCTGCATGGAAGAAAAGGTTTTATCAGGTGCACAGAAGAGCATAATCCCTGCCCCTCCTTGTCTTCTTTTGATGCTTACACTTGTTTAAAGGGGTTCTCTTGATTTAATCAGGTTTCACTGGAAAGGATTTCAGACCCTACACTGCTACAAATGACCCACTACAACCTTGCAAAAGTCCACACAGAAAGAGGAAGAGATTTATTCCAATACATTCAAATTCCCCCCTGGTTTAACTATATAAAGCTTCAGATCTTAACACTTCATATGAAGAAGAGGGTAAGACTATTCTGCTCATTTTTACATTTAGCTGTATTAGAAGCCCACAGTACTTTCCAGTTAAGTAAATATCCAGTTAAGTTTCTTGCACATTTCAAATAGACTCTACCTGTTAAAATCATCTTATGGACTCACCACTGAATAAACAATACCTATTTGTTCTACCAAATAGGTTAACAGGCCTGTCATACCAAGCAGGCACAGCAATTTGCTGCTCAAATCCTAGAAACACAGCAAGAAAACCTCCCATCTCCACATCCATTCTGCAAATTCCTGAAACAAAGTGCCTGAGAACAATGAGGACGTTCCTCACAACCACTACAAAATAACCCAGCACAAAGACTAAACCCAAATTGAATAACTACTTCGTAATCTTACATGAAGGGCTTTGATTCAGTGAACTGAAAATCTCTATGGAGTCAGGAAACGGTAGAGAAGTTACTCTTGTGCTTTAGCTTCAGTAAGTTACTCCAGCTGAGACCATTAAAATTTAGAGAATTTTTTGTTGGCCTCTGGCTCCAGACAGCACTTACCACTACTCATCCAAAGCACGTGAGGGATGTACATGGGGAAGCAAAAACAACCCTTCAGAACAGACTCCCTGTGGCTTCTGACAAGGAGCAAAGCCCTGTTACACATAACAGAGCTTTATCTCCACACAGCTCTGCAGACACAGTCCAGGCTACTTCACACCTATTTAATCTCTTCCAAGTCTTCTGCAGTGTAAAAGGAATAACTTCCTGTTAAATTTGGGGCATAACAATAGTTTATACACATGGACAATCACAAACATCATGAAATGGTATTATAAAGGAAACCGTGTGTTTGATAGCTCCCAGTTAAAGTGCTGTTTTACACGGCACATCACACACCAGCCTGGATTTCTGACAACGGGACCTTTCATGTGTTGAACTGCTACAAAGCACTTCCAAGTGAATGTAACCACACTAACACACAAATACTGGCATTTCTGTCCATCTCTGTAGCTCAGGCAGCATTTCCATGGTTACAGTGTTGATCACTATTGGCTCTAAGAAAGTTCCAAATCCAGATCAAATGCATAACCTGGTGTTTTAAACAGCCCTAAAAGCTACCCTGCAGGCCAGTTCTGGTCACCTGGGCCCTGAGTCCCTCTGAGGTGTAATGAACTCGGGCACAGAATCACTGACTCACTCAGGCTGCAAAGTACTATTAAGGCCATTCAGTCCAACCATTAACCCAGCACTGCCCAGTCCACCAAAAAGCAGGAGGAAAGTGTTATTGGGGGACTGCAAGGTCTGCAGCAAACTGCATCTATATTGGAGCATAAATGTATTGGCTCCAGAGCTGGTGAATCTCAGCCTTGGTATCCAGTGTTTTCAAGCATGAATAAAGTTACTCTAATACTTTAATATTTCATTAAAATAATTTAGGCCTTATAAATAAAGCAGGAGATCCAAAACAGGCTATGAAGCAATCTTCTAGGTAAGTGGAATTTTACTGGTAATTGGCTGTCGAGTTACGTAAGTGCGGCCACCAACCCACCCGAGCGAGCCAAGGGCCTCCTTCCTGCACCAGGAAAAAACAGCCAGACAGAAACCTCAGCTCTCAGGAGGGATGGGACCAGTCAAGCCACCCACACAGGCTCTTTCTACACAGATCAGTACTTTACCCCCCTCAGTGTACCCTTCCTATTCAACATCTGGGAGTTTTTTATGTCAGAAAAGTGGTCACAGAGAAGCTTTACCGTCAAAATTACAGGGGCTTATGTTGCATGCAATGAAACAGGAAGGGAACTGGCTCTTAACCATCTGAGAACCACTTTGCTACACGCAGAGATGCCATGTTCTTCCACATAAAAACTACATCTTCACTGATTTAATGCAGCTTCTTTCAGATTTCTGGTGGTAAAAGATGCACCGGCTCAGCAGGCAGAACAGTTTGGGGATAAAGGAGCTGACCTGAAGACATGTTTTATCTGTAAAAGGAGGATCTTCAATAACCACAGGCATGCCTCAACGGGACTTTAATTTGAAGAGTGGTTTCTTTAAAACAGATCTGAGTCACCTGTGGTTTGCCTAAATAAACCTGCACAGGTGGAACTGTGTCACACTTGACACAATTCTTGTCTGGGAGCCTGAATGTCCATCCTCAGACAACACATTAATGACCAGGGCGGGGTATGAGGAGAAAGTGGACAGCTTGTGTAGGAGTTTTGGAGTTAAACCTGCTTTGCCTCCCAGGCACTCACAGAGAATCATTAATTCTCTTCCTCCCTTTGGGAAGCCCAGACAGCCCAAAAGAGCCCAAAGCACAGTGCCACTCCACTAAAGAGTGAGCAAGCCTAACTTCAATTGCAGGCTTTGCACAATCCTGAGACACAAATCTCTAAAATGAGAAGCTGGAATAGAGAAGTTGGGCAAGTACTACTCCTTCCTCAAAAAACCCCAAAAGATTAAGGACAGAAACCCCAACCAATGCAAATAAATAATAAATGCAAATAAAATAATTTTAATCTTCCTTTCCTTTGGAGTAAGCTGGGAAAGCCTGATCACTCAGGTTAGGCTGGCTTATGACTGAGACCAAGATCAAATTGCTGGTTAGAAAGAAAGCAACTTACATTGCTCTGGTCTAGGCTGAAGGTGGAATATCAAGGACAGACTTTGCAGCCCTGCTGCTCCAAGCTGCCCTTCAGTATACACAGACCGTACCTGACCCAGTGGGGGCAACAGCAGTATCAGATGGACCTGCAATTTCACTGTAGCTTGTTTATATTAAATGCATTTGCAAAACCACTCCATGTTCAGAAAAGAGAAAAAAAAAAAGTCTGCCTTGCCCGTGTCCCAAGCAGGACAGATGGAAATCAGCCTGGCCCAGAAGCCACACAGCTCCCAGCACAACACTGTGTTTGACAGAACGTGCCCTGCAATTAAGAGTCAACTTCAGGAGTTCCTATGATAGGAAACTTGGCTTCTGACCCCAATTGCACAGGACACGACTGTTTTGGCTCAAGGTTAAAGTACTATGGAGAAGAGGCTGACCTCCAAAAGAGCATCACAGCACAGGCTGGCCACAGGCCAGTGAAAGCTTAAATGCCTGGAGACTGACATGTGATTACTGGGGAATGTGAGCTATTCCCAAGCACTTCCTATTTCCCTGCAACGCTGGCAATACACAAACCTTTACATAACACAGGGACATATCTTTCTTTAAATTTTTTAAGAGGCACACATAAAAACGACTGTAAACCATAAAGCTTGTCTCCCCACTTATTGTAAATAACCATTACTTGTCTTACAGCAGTTGAACAATCACAGCTAAGTTCTGTGCTGCCAACAGGCATCTCAAAGGCACAGGGTGCTGTCACAGTGAAAGCAGAATTTGGAACTTGGCTTCCCCTTTCCTTTTCCAGTTAACAAAATTGCATGTCTGGTTCCTCTGAAGAGGAACCAAAGTTTTACTTTAAAATTCAGCTGCAATCCCACTGTGTCCACTGAGGATCTATTTTTAGAACAGTCAAATATTCCCTACTGCTCTATTGTACCACGCTCAAGTCTCACTTTTATGAGCCCTATAATTAGTATTCGTCACTTGTTTGGTCTTAGAATCAGAGACACTTTCAATAAGAAGGTCTGTTAAAACATGTTTAACATCTGGAATATGTTAGGCTATTTTAAATAAAATTATTACTGTGCAGACAAAATTTAATTTAGGAGTGGAGGAGGAAAGGATGACTACAGCACTGCTACAGTATGGGCTCAGAATTCCTCATTAAACCAGTGTCTGTAAAGACTTGTACTACCACAAAAAACAAAGTCTCCTGATCTCCAGTCAGATCCCCCCCTCCCCATGACGGTTCAGTGAAACAGGTTTGACTTCATTGCCTCAGACTTCACCCACCAGGTTTTCATTTGGCCCAGAGGCAGTTGGCCTCTAAGCCCTGCACTGGTGATTTCACTCTTCCAAGACCATAATCAGTACATTGAGCTTTGCCAGAAGGACATAATTCAAGATAAACAGCACGGCTCAATTAATGTAAAGGTCTCAGTTTGGCTTTTGGACCAGCAAGATATTACCTTCCAGACAGAAAGCAGCCATACTCTATTAAGCAAACCAATTAAATTTTTTTTAAGTACACCAATTAAAACTTGACCATTCACTAATGTCAATGGAATGCCATCAAAATGCAGCATGATAGGGTTTGGAGCCCACAGGCTATTTAGCTCTTAAGCTGGGAAGTGAAGTGGAACAAAAAAAATTTCTTTACCTTATATCCATGTCTGATGTATCAGAGATCCTCAGAAAGGTTAAAAACTGATGGTGGAAGATCAACAGTACAAAGCAGGGGTTCCTTACATGACATCATAAACTACTGAACAGACTCAACACCACGAAAATGAGTATTTAAAAACTGACATACCTACCAGGGCAGGCAGCACAGAGAACCGAGTTTGGTTTTACTGCCTCTTCCAACACGAGAAGGAGGAGGGAGGCTGAGCCAGAGCCAGGCTCTAGAGAAGGGATCTATCACTTGACAGAGCATGTCATGAAGCACAGGGTGTCAGGGTGACATGACAGAGCTCACTTGGTTCCAGAAAGGAATTGGGAGGCACAAGAAATCCAGCACATGCAGTGTTATTACAGACAACGGCACACTCGGGACCAGAAGGGCTGTCAAGACACATTGCTGGAGGATGAGAGTATCCTAAGAGAGTGTTACCATATGTTTATCTCACTCTTATCCTCTCCCCTAGAGGCAGATACTGCCCTTAGCCTCTGCCAGAAACACAGCACTCCAGTGAGAGAGGTCTTATGGGGCAATTCAGTTCTGTGGTCCCTGTTAAGAGACAAACACAACCCCCTTCCCCATAACCAAATACATCTCTCAGGTCTCAATAACCAGGTAATACCACTGGCAGGGTAAGGTTGTACAGCTTCTGCACCCCTGGATCTGCTTCCCAACAAAATACAAAGATATCACCTCCCTTCAAACATAAGTCAGTTGAAAAAGAACAGTCTAGAGTTGTTTAATTCTTTTCTAAAATGCTATTAAAATCATAGATTAGAGACAATCAATTCTTTGTTCCTTACCCTCCTTTACAGCAAAGAAAGGCAAACAAAAGCATGAATAGGTTTAGCCAACAAGGAACAAACAAGTTCAAGAGAAATTGCTTTAAATCCTGTTCATTACAACATCAGTGGCTGCACCACACAGACCATGAAACACTTCAATAGAAATAAGTAATTTCAGAGAGCCGTGAATTCAGTAATGAAGAATTTATCTACAAGCCAATGAATTGCACAGCACAGACAGTTTTGCAAATCATGTAGTATAATTTACACACTGAATGAAACAGCCAGGAAAAACACATCCTCTGGAAGAGGTTCTGCTGACTGATGTTCCTGAGCTGGACTGAGTGTCCCTGGCATTCCCATTTTACACTGAATGGAGAGACACAAAGCACTCCAGAAAGGAAGTGCTCTCCTCAGGAAACCATTCCCTTCTGCTGTGGCACAAACAACTAGGAATGGCACGTCACCATCCTGACCATCAGCAGGGAAATATTCATTTTCACAGAATGAGATCTATTATTACCAAAGTGATATGATCCAATATTACAGCAGCAGTAGGCGAGGCAGAAAGTTATCAGAGAGGCTGAAATGTTGAGGTTTGCAATGTAGCTTTCAACTGCTACACAAATTGATCTGCATATATTTCCAAAGGCATCTACAGTCAAGTTTTGAGAATATAAATAATGTCAGAATGAAAACTGCTGTAATTATCCCACATGTAATCCATAACCCTATGGATTTTGATATTTAGCTTCACAAATCTGACCATGACAAAGCCTTGAAATGCTACTTTAAGAGAGCACATACATATATAATTAAGAATTAAAACAGTGTAAATAAAAATTCATTTTTAATACAAAAGGGTAGCTTCCCTCCCACAATCCCTCTGTGGTCACCAGAGTTAAACCTGGCAGGTTCCAACAGCCCTGTGATATTTTTATTTTCAAATTTGCTGATATATAGAACTCAAACCTAATTATCATAAAGTAAAACCCAAGAGGAATCCAAGATAGAGAATGCTCAAATATGAAGTTTTATACGTGAATACAAAGCAAAACAGCCAGTCTGCTCGCACGTGGCCCTGTTAGAATTTACAAAATATAAATTTTTAATTTTCATTTTTCTAAGGTGAGGACAGATGCCCCTCCATGCCAAAGGAACTCTCAGAACCCACAACTCCGAGCCATTAAGCACAATTTGCAAGTACTTTGCACTGCTAAATAATACCTGAAGGCTGCTGAATCAGGTTTCTAATGGCCCCTTCACTTACCGTTAGAGCAGCCCCACTTCTGCATTTTTCAGACTGCAGATCCCTAATTATTTCCCCATGGAATCAAGGGCTCCCACAGCCCAACGTGTCCTGACAAATGCCCTGCTGACTCGCTCTTTCTTGGGGCCAGCTGCCATAAGCTCACCCACAGCACAGGGGGGATGAGCACCTGCTCCCACAGGGGTGCTCAGCAATGGGGCCAGCAAGGTTTATTTATCTTCCTTTCCTCCAGGACAGCTTCTGACCAGCCTGTCTCCCTAACTGATGAACCTGCCTTTGCAAAAAAGCAAGAGCAGCAACCTGGAACACCAGCTGAGCTATAATGGGAAACCACATACTTGGTGATGTTTCTCTGACCCTTAGAACAGAGAGCCCGTGAACCACAGGCTGAAAACCTCTGTGGAGCGGGCTGAAATCAGCATTACTCGGGCAAAAGCAATGCAGAGGAAAGCCAAGAACTCCAGGGAAATTTTGATGGCTCACTGCTTGCTTGTAAGTCTTTTGGCAGTGCTGCCCCACGCTGAGGTGGAACCCAGATAATGCCAGATGGTTCTTCCAACACAAGATTCCCACCACCTTGCCACCAGATCTTCCACCAGTGTGGGTCCTTGGCATGGCTCTGACCTCAACCACCACTGACTGAAACCAGCTGCAGATTGACTGTGAGAAGGCCAAATTATTAAATTACCTGTAACAGGCCTAACTTAACATTTTACATGAGCTGCTAACCCGACCTGTCTTAACTATATCACAAAAACGAGATAAAAAGTTAATAACTCAGCTTAACAGCCTAGTTCTCAATTTAGAATACATACAGGCTAATTTTAAACTACACGAAAAACTGGAAGACGAATTCACTTGGGAGAAAAGAAAATAGATCATTTAAGACTAACCTGTAATTAATTTCAACTTGAGCTAATTAACAGATTTCCTTGCATATTCTCAGAAGATTCATTCTACATTCAGAATGCAACAGTTTAAAGATTACCCCGCCAGCCTTCCCCCCAGAAACACGCTGAATCCAAACTGTGTGCAAAGCAAGAGTAATCCTGGTTACAATGAACACTCCCTCAATTCTGCATTCCAAACTCTGGATTCTGACTGAAGGTGGTCTATGGGAAGTGCTCAGGGGCGGCCTCCAGTCCCTCAGGATCTCCTTCCACTCCCTTTTTCGTGAAGTGCTTGTTTCCTAAAAGCACAGCAGTGGAGATATTCCTCTGTGTAAGAGCTCCACAGAACAGGCAGCACAGACTGTCCCCGCTGGAGGTGCACATAGCTGGCCATGCCATATGGAAACACCTCATTCTGAGCTCTAGGCCACCCCTGGCTTCTCACTGAATATGGTTTTTTTAATTAACACTGAAAAAATAACCATCTCTCTTTCCCACAGGGTTTTGAAGGCTTTTATACATGCTTCTTAAAGGCTAACCACGTGTTAGACCGTGGGCATGAAGTTACACCTTTTTCAGATCAGATGTAGTACCATGAGCATCCAGGACCCTCCAAAATGTGAAACCACTTCTTTCCTGCCACACTCCCACCTGTTTAAGAGTTTTAACTCAAAGGAAACATCACCTGGCTGAGCAGCAGCACTTCACACCAGAGCTAAAACACCTGCAAAGGGTAAAAAGCTTGGAGTGCTTTCAGAACAAAGCAACAAGAAGTGTTTTGATACACATTTCTCTTCTACTGACACCTTTCAGAGTGTGACAGTAGTGGTGGTTTAGCTTTTAAAGTGTAAAAGACTTGTAAAAAACTGACTAAAAGGGTTTGGGGAACAAGAGAACTGCAGCTGTCAGCCACAGTCAGGTCATGTGTTTGCCCAGAGAGAAAAAACAAACAAAAAAACCCAAAACAGGAAACAGTCAGCCATGGAAATATCTAAGCAAGCCATGAAATAACACGAGAAGGGCACAGTTAGCAGGCTGCTAAGTCAATATTTTTCCCCAGTGCTCAAGTGAACTCTCACATTTGTTTGTTACCCACAGCTCGACCCAAACAAGTGGCCAAAGAGTCATTTGTTCTTTACAGTGTGTGCTGACACGGGAGAGCACCAACGACGCAAACCAGCAGCGAAACTGCAGGCACTTCATATAAAACCAGAAATTCCACACGAGGCTCTGCTCCACTGCAGTTTTACCAACACATTTCCAATAGCAAATAAACCCGAGTTTTCAACAAAGGCAGGAAGCAGAGTGGACGAGAGCCTGGGAGTTCTAGAACAGAAGGGAAAACAGCCGAGCAGTTTTGGGACTGGACGCTCAGGCTGTTCCCTTCCCTGGGGTTTAAGCACCCAAGACAAATCCTATATATTCTTTAGAGGATATATATAGGATATATAGTACATTTAAAGCCTACTTTGTGCTTTCAAAAGCACTTGGAGAAGAGCTTCCGTTTCCTCACCAGCCTCTCAGCCCCTCTTCACATGATGTGTGGGGAATGCATTTTTTCCAGGAAAAAGAAAATGAGACTGGAGGGAATAAAAATTGCAAGGATCTGTGTGCAGGTGTGGCACTTGATGCAGTTTGGGGGGGGTTAAATTACTTTTTAAAGTAATAACTTTTATAATGACAATATAATGTACTGCCTGATCAGGAAGCTCATTACAATCTAGATCAAGGGATTATACTTTGATTTGTCAATCTGTAAAAATAGATAATTTTTTTTCTAATCTACTTTATTGCTGAAGTGTCTTTATCCCATCTACAATCTTACTACTCACCTGTAATTTAGGGATACTTTAATTCATGAGCTAGACCTTAAAAACTGCTTTTTCAGATCTATAAAAACAAAGAAAGCTAGGCAGCCTGCTGTCCAAAAGCAGCAAATCTGAACCATTAAAATGATAATATAATGAAAGGCACTACACATTATACTTAGTAGGAAAGATTCATGCTTGAGATACTTTAGATATTCCATCAGAACAAAGGAAAAATGTTGAGATGGATTTTTTTATTCACATTTATTTCTGAAACTAAGTAATTTGTGGCTGTATATAGGTCTTTTTCTAAATGGGCTGAAGAGCAATAAATTTTTCACAGAGCTTCCAGAAACTGAAAAAAAAAAAAAAATCCCTCTGGTCAATGGTTCGATTCAATGTGTGTTTTTTCCAAAATCTTATTTATTTTCCATTTGCATTCCACCCTTGGAATGCCATTGCAGCTGATTATTCATTATTTAAATTTACTTTGGAAATTAAACTCAAGGGGAATTATCTAAAGTATGTCAGACTGAAAATGAGCTGCGAATCTCCGAAGTTAATTTTAGCCTCGTGTGGTAAGGAAGATTCAAGTTCTTAACTGCCTTTTAATATTAAGAACTACTTACTCAGCAAAGTCCCTGTATTATTACTTTAAATTTAAATCTCTTTAAGCTAATATAAAAAAATTGAATCTGTAATCTTTAGAAGTTTTATAAAAGCAGCTTCTCAGTTTTTCTCCAGTATATTTAACCTTGGTAACTTGACAAGTGAGTCTAAGTAAACAGCCATTTTTCCACATTTCAGCTGCTTCCAGCATTACGTAAACTCCAGCAGGAACAGGAGGAAAAGCCAGGCGAGATTCTATTCAGTCTGATGAACAGCTGTGCAAGCTGTTGGCCCTGGGTGCTTTTTAAAAATATATAGATGCACACTAACACACAGAGATTTCAAGAAGTTAATTATGGCAGATACGCCACAGAACAGCCAAAAATCATCAGGTCAGCTCTGGAAAATGTTTGGTGAAATCATCGTGCCTGTGTTAGGTGTGGCAGACTAAAACACGGTAATTTCTGGCCTGTGATTCTTCAGTCTTTTCAAGTTCAGAACACAGTTTCCTTACAAGATTTGCATCTTAGATGTTATCTGGAACCACACAATTTGCCAGTAAAAGGAAATCTCCACGGGAAGTAGCTCATACTAGATTTTACACAGCTGGCCCTTAATGATGAAGCAGGCAAGAAGCTTTCAGCAATGGATCTCCTGACCTCTACCAACCACAGAACCTCCCCAATACCCTCCCAGACCTGGGAGAGAAGGAGTTGTGCCTTGAAGGACATTGCCATAGAGCTATATTAGGGTTCAACAGATGAGCTTTGGATTTCAGTGGAGGAGCATTAACAGAGGAACTTATTTTCAACATCAATTGGAGTTAGGAAAAGAATTTTAACTGTGTCTATTTTAAAAGTCTTTATGTCATAATTGTCTGCAAAGCACTTGTCTTGTCAATCTTGGCTTAGATCAAAGTGGAATTAAATTCAGTTTTTTGTCTCAATATAGAGCTGCACTCACACTTCACAGAGAGAACAAAGTTCTCTCAAAACACACTAGAGCTGCATGAATGGAATGCTGATTGTGCTCCATTCTCCCTCAAGTACCTCTTGAAAACCCAGGAAAGGAAAAGTGGGCAAATAGGAATTTTGTAGTCTAAATGACCCACTCTGCAAGTGGCATTCATTTGGTTGCTGGCAGAAAAGAAGAATTTAATGCTGATTTCTCTATCTGAAGGTTAAATATTAAGTTTCACTTAATGAGTTCCACTTTGTAACTGGAACACGTATCCTCCAGGAAATCTTTACAGTGAAGTTCACATCACTTCACTGACACTGGTGAACTTCATTACCACTCTACAGAGTGAATTACTCCTTCAGTTCCACAGAAAACCCAGGAAAAGGAGGACAATTTGCCAAACAACATTTTTAAAAGTACTCAGCACCTTAAGATGAAGATGAGATCCCACGCAACAAGAGCCAGGCTAGAAACAGTGATTTTTGTTAGATAACTCAGCACACAAAACCCTGCTGCCACATTCACCAAACAAAGGTTTCTCCAAAGGGCTTTTTACTGGTGACAGGTGAGTATCTCTGGTGTGTGGGTTTAAACCTCTCTTTGAGGACACGTTCTTCTCTCAAAGGCTGGGTGCAAATAAAAGAGAGGGGAAGAGAAGAATCAAATAAAATATGTTAAGTCATTGTTGGGTGCTTTAAATTCAAGTTTGGTATATGCCAGGCCACGCACCTCCTTTCAGAAGAGCTGGTGGCACTGTTAAAACAACATTATAGCACTTCTTTGTTGAGAATATGCAACGTAGTGCTTCCACTTTAGTGAGCACAAAATTTGACACGAATATTCCTTCCAGAAATACTTCATCAACTCATGCAATCACTATTCCACCGAGGGAAGACAGTAACAAAACAGTAACAAAGCATCAAGCTAACATATACTGTTTATACTCCTTACAGAATTTGGCTCATGGAGGCAACTCCTCCACACCCTTCACAAAATGCATGGACAGTTTTGATGGATCACCTCCAGGAATTTTACAAGTTTTAAGAATCAGAAGCGACATGGCAGGAGGAGGATGTTCATCCAGTGCTCACATTCTGAACGAGTTCAAGTGATAACTCACTGCCCTGACACAGACTAAATAAATCATGTGTGTTATCGCTCATCCAGTCCCAGAAAGGATCTTGTTCAGCTGTTTCTTTTTATAAACATTCTTCTCCTCTTAGTTCACTTTTAATTTTTCAACTACTGTCTTATCCTAACTGCATATGCAGCACAGCCTCTTTCTCTCCAAAGAAAAGCCTTAAAGTAAGGAAGACCTAATATTTGGTAAAGATTATTTTTCAAATATTACCTCCAAGACACAGAACAGCTTGAGAACTCACAGTTCATATTAATAGTCAGAAGTGTTTCTAATTACACCCAATAAAGAGTTGGGAAAAATCCTGATATCAGCACTTTGACTTAAAATATCTTTGAAGAAATAACTCAAGGGAAGAATTTTTTGCCTTCAATTCGACAGGGAGGTGAAGATTTATCAGTCCAGCAAACAGCCAGAGAATTTCGTCCAAGAAACTCATTTTGGCTGATTGATATCAGAGCCAGTAGAACTCCACTGAAGGCTGAAGTTACATACACCATCAAATTTAAATTAGAAACCACCTGAAGCCCAGCTGTCAGTGTAATAAGGTCCTAAAAGACCTTAAACACATCACAGTCTGATTCTTCTGTGCTCAGGAAAATAACCACTCTCTGCCTTGAAGTGTTTGCAAGAGCAAGACCTACATGTGTAATACTGGAGGCAGCTTTAGGAATAAGATAAAAAGAAATGGAAGTATTCCCTGTAGAGTGACCTAATCCTTTTTTTCGTGCCCTGAGACTGCAAAGGATCACTTCTGCAAGGAACTCTGCACTCCAAACCATGTGATCTATCCAAATATTTACACTAGGAGCACTTTTAAAACTCTCCTCTGAGGCCATCAGACGTAGTATTTTCAGCAAGTGAAATAAAACAATTATTATTTAGGTTAGGATTAGTTTTAACTGTTTTTATCAGGGACAAGTTCCTTAACTGCTCTTTGTAACTAATGAGAGCCCCACAGCTGAACAGACTTTAAAATGTCAAATACCTACTTCCTTTCTGGGTTTTGTTTTTTTTTTTTTTTTAAAAAAGAGGGAGGGAGAAAGGGAGAGGGAGAAAGAAGAAGGAACCTAATTAGGATTTCTTTTTTTTTTTTTAAAATCACTAGTGTAACATTATCACACAAATTAGCAACTATGCACCCAAAAGGCTTTTTGTTCATCTCTCTCTGACCTCCCTAGAAGCTTTTTTCTTTCCTTCCCTGAAAGTATCACCAGTGTCCTTTCTCTTTTTTCACTCAGGCTTATCCTTGCTTTCATGGCTTTCTTTGTGCTCTTGAGCCCTGTAAACTCTACCCTGATGAAGACACAACCACAACAATCTTTTAATCAATGTACATGACACTTTCTCCCATTCTAGAAGAGTTTGCTCCCAGTACTCAACTGGGCAGCATACCTCGAGCCTACTTTTGCTCTAACTTTCAAATACATCTGTAAATTATCATCTCCAAATTTCATTTGTAAGTTATATCTAAAATTCAGGAAAATCAGAGAACGTTACCTAAAAAAAAAAACACTCTGGGCAGAGAAGCAGCCATCAAAACACATACATCTCATATTTGGCATATTGCTCCTGCTTTGTATGTTCTGTCTACAAAATGGAGCTGAGTAAGTACTCAGCAACAGAAGGGACTGTCAAGAAGAAAATTACAGCAAAAATTAATACTCACAGCCATAATTAACTCAAAAGGGTGTTTATACACCCGTACGGGGGACTGGTACTTCTGCACCATCGCTGCAGTTAGTGAGGCCAACTCAAACCTGAAAAAGAAATTTTTAAAACCATCTGTCAAACGTAGGAAGCCATTTTCAATTTCCTCAGACAATTACTCCGTGCGTGGTACCCCGCGAGCAATTCCACAGGAAACCCTTCACAATTCCTTGACGACTTTTTTTAAGACCCAAGGGGGCCTTGAAAAGCTCTCTCTATATATATATATTTGTCAGAAATGACTTATCATTTCTTCCAAGCACGACATAAAATTAGCACATTTTCAGGCCACTTTTAGTAACGAATCTTTAACGTGGTTTATGACTCTTTTGTCAGGATGGTGAGACTTCCTGTGCTGCTGAGAACCAAACACTGACACATCCCAGCGACAGGCACAGAAGCATTTCCCAGTCTCCCAGCACTGCATGTGGGCTGCCCTGCTCAGAGCTCATGCCGAACTGGGACTGGGTTTTAAAAAAAAAATAAATAAGTAAGTACAGAAAACACAAAAAGAGGTTAAGAAATAAATGGTAAAAATTCTTGTTTTCAGAAAGAGAGAAAAAACCGGATCACTACAGCACAGCGATACAAAGCACTCCTTCATAATCGCCAAACACAATTAATTAAAACTTCCGGGAGAGAAACTTAAGAGAGAGCTGGGGAAAAAAACCAAATTGGACGAAACTGCAAAAATTCCACTATACGGCCAGAAAAAATGTCACTGGCAACACAGTGAGGAGTTATTCCAAAGGCTTCGTGTGTGCTTTCCCCGGCTTGACCCGAACTCTCTCGACTGCAATTACGTTTATTGAAAAATCCTGGCAGCAGCACCCGCAGATGAGCCGCGGGCTGCGAGCCAGCGTCATTTTGGAGAGAAATGGGTTTGTTAGAGTGAGTTCGTTTTACTTTTCTGTCCTTAACGCGCTCTCACGTTCCTGCAGCGCCGCGGGAGCGACACCGGCCCCGGAGCGGGGCTCGGCGGCTCCTCGGACACGGCAGGAGCCAACAAACAACCCCCGGAGCCGCGGGAAAGTTCTCCGACATCCCATTCCAGAGCGCAATTTACCCATGACTGCCCTGCGTTTTACAAAAAAAACCCCACCTGAATCAGCACAAACAGCCGCGAGCCCTCTGTTAATCCTCGTACAAAAAAAAGAGTTACACAACAAAGAAACTCCGCGTTTCCTCCCGCCGCGGCGCAGCCGGGACACCCCGCGAAGGGATGGGGGGACACCTCTGACAGAGCCGCGGTGTCCCGGGGGGATACGGGACACTCCGGGACGGGATGGAGGGGACCTCTGTGACAGCCCCGCGCGGCTCCGGAGGGATGCGGGACACGCCGGGAAGCGATGGGGGGACACCTGTGACAGCCCCGCGGTGTCCCGGGGCATGCGGAACACCCCGGGAAGGGATGGAGGGACATCTGTGACCGCCCCGCGCTGCTCCAGGGGGATAGGAGGGATGCGGGACACGCAGCGAGGGGATGGGAAGGGAGGGGGGGGACAGACCTGTGACAGCCCCGCGGTGCCCCGGAGAATGCGGAACAGCCTGGGAAGGGACAGGAAGGGATGAGAGGGACACCTGTGACAGCCTCGCGTCGTCCCCGAGGGATGCGGCGGATGCGGGACACGCCGGGAGGAGACAGGAAAGGATGAGGGGGGACACCAGTGACATGCCCCGCGGGATGCGGGACACCCCGAGAGGGGACAAGAAGGGACTGGGGGGGGGGGGGAGCACCTGTGACAGCCCCTGCGGGATCCAGGACACTCCGGGAGGGGACAGGACGGGATGGGGGGACACCTGTGACATCCCCGCGCTGTCCCGGGGGGATCCGTCCAGGGCCCGGGAGCGCAGCGGCCGCGGCGGCGCCGCCGTGACCCGCCCGAGGACCGCGACCCCCCGCCCCACCACCACCACCACCATCATCACCACCATCAGCATCCCCACCGCGACCACCACCCACCACCCGCCGCCCGCCACGGGCAGCGCCGGCCGCTCCCGGGGGCTCGCCGCGGGCAGCGCTGAGAGGAGCCGGCAGGCAGCGGGGCGGACAATGGGAAACTTGCCGCGGGGGCACGGCGGCGGCGGCGGGGCTGAGGGCAGGGCAGGGCAGGGCAGGGCAGGGTGCGCGCTGGGCAGGCTCCGCGCCGCGCTTACCGCTCGCTCGGTCCGGCCGCGCTGTCCCCTCATGCCGCCGGGGCGGGAGCGCCGGGGGGGGCGCGGGATCCGCCGCCCGTCGTTCGCGGTGCCGGGCGGGGGCGGCCCGCGCGCCTGCGCGCTGCCGGGAGGCGGGGGGGCTGGGGCGGGAGCGGCGGCGCGCATGCGCGGCGCTGGCCGAGAGCGTGAGGGCACAGCCGGCCCTGGAATCGTATGGTGGTCTGGCGGTGAAAGGGGTTTAAAACTCACCCTGTTCCACCCCCTGCCACGGGCAGGGACGCCTTCCGCTAAACCGGGTTGCTCCATGCCCCCTCCAGCCTGGCCTTGAGCGCTTCCAGGGATCGCCCAGCCACTGCCTCACCACGCTCATTGTTAAAAATTTCTTCCTCGCAAATAACCTAAATCTCTCCTCTTTCGGCTTAACACAGTTCCGTTTTGCCCTGTCGCTATCTGCCCTTGTAAAAAGTCGCTCTCCGTCTTTTTACGAGACGCCTTTAGGCGCTGGGAGAGGCTCTGAGGTCTCCGCGGAGCCTTCCCTTCCCCAGGCTGAACACCCCCAGCCCTCCCAGCCTGGCTCAGCACCCTCACTGGGAAAAGCTTCCCAATATCCAATCTAACCCTGCTCTCTGTCAGTGTGAAGCCATTCCCCCTTGTCCTGTCACTACGTGCCCTGGTAAATAGTCTCCTTCCATGTTTCTTGTGGGCTCCCTTCAGGTACAGCGTGAAGCTGTCAGGGGAGGTTTAGGTTGGATATCAGGAACAGGTTTCTCACCTAGACGGTCGTTGAGCGCTGGAACAGGGTCCCCAGGGCACTAGTCACAGCACCAAGCCTGTCTCAGTTCAAGAAGCTTTTGGACAATGCTCTCAGGCACATGGTGGGGTTGTTGGGGTGTCCTGTGTGGGGCCAGGAGATGGACTCGATGATCCTGATGGGTCCCTTCCAACTCAGCGTATTCTGTGATTCTATGATCCTATACTAGAAGGCTGCGATTAGGTCACCCCGAAGCCTTCTCTCCTCTAGGCTGAACAATCCCAACTCTCCCAGCTTTTCCTCACAGCAAAGCTGCTCCATCCCTCTGATCATCTTGGTGCCTCCTCAGGACTCGCTCCAACACCTCCATGTCCTTCCCGTGCTGGGACCCCAGAGCTGGAGGCAGCTCTGCAGGTGGGGTCTCAACAGAGGACCTCTCACACCTCCTCACACACACAGCCACACACACCCCCTGAGTGCAGGAGGACACAGGGAGCAGGACGTGGTACACATAGTAATGTTTTGTACAGTACCAGAGTATCATAAACTGTGTTAAAATAAGGACTTCAAAGTTAGGGGCCCGTGCCTCTGCTCCCTTCAACAGCAGTATCAATGTGTTTTGTTTACCCAAAACATCTTTTATTAATGGCTCACTCCCTCTGAAAATAAATCTACTAAAATTCAGAGTCATTATCCTGGCCTTTAGGTGCAATTCTTTCTTTAGGAAAGCTGAATTTTTAATTACTATTAACAAGGGTTTCAGCTACTGTTCTTACACAAACCTTGTGTCTATTAAAGTTAGCCAAGCACAGTCTATTGCCTGATCTGAAACTAGTCCTTACAAAAACTTGTTTAATGTGTTGAGAAATTGTTCCTCTGAATCCTGTTTCTGTTGTGGCACTTGGCCAGTTGCCTTCATGTAGCTGAACTTAACTAGTTAATCTAGTAATGCTGTAATTAGCTGTAGTTATCTGATTGATATTCCCTGCCATTATGCCTATAACATCCTTTTCCTGCTCTGAAAGCCTGAGATATAATCCTACTGGCATAGCAGGGCGAGGAATTTACGCCCACTCAGATTCCTCTTTGTTCATAACACTTCTCTCTTTAGATTCTGGGAAACGTTTTAGTTCTTACTGACTGCCACTATTCTCCTTAACCAAATGGCCATGTAACCAGAAAAGCTTTATTTGGACTTTTAAAGATATTTGGTGTTTATTGATAGAGTAAAAGCACATAAGTCCACAATTTAATGTCTAAATCAATCATGGTAAGTGTCTCAGCTGTTTTCTGCAGAAACAATAATCTTAGCAAGACAGACAAAGAAAAGGAAAGTAATATGGTTTTAAAATTTTCTATTATCATTTATATCCCTGCTACATCTCATATGAAAGCTCTAGCCATGCGTCGTTAGCAGGAATATAAAGAATAAACGTGTGGGTGAAATGTTTCAGGAAAGCTGTGAGGCATGCGGGAGACTGAAGCCCGGAGGACACAGACTGAAAGTGCAAACTGTTCAATATTTTCAGCAAACTAGGAATGCAGATTGCTAGATAGGAAGGGAAGTTTGGCCCTAGGGAGGTTATGCAAGGTCAGTCAGTTCCCTCCATCTGAGCACTTTTCCTGGTTTGCATTCCTTCACGTTAGGAACTTTGGTTATACAACCCAAAGCAATTGTTATCTTGTTTCAGGCAATGTTGCCATGGAAATTAATGAGAACTATTGGTAGTCAAACCTTTAAAATTAATAATATCTAACTTAAAGTGCAGTTGCCTGGGAGCAGTGCAGGGCTGACATATACCAAGAAAAGATTCAAAATGCCTCTCGGTTGTGCTGGAATGTAGTTCAAGCCCCTGGAATTTCAGCAGGCAGGAACTTGCTCTGGTTTCTTTTGTTTGCGTCCCAGGGAGTGAAGAAAAGTGAAGCAAATCTGCCTTCATACTGTCCAGCAGGTCTGATCTTCAGAGCTGTTGTAGTAAAGAAAAGAGAATGTCAGCACTTGTTGACAAGAGAGAACGTGTTCATTCAAGATCTTGCTGCTATGCCGTATGTTTATTAAAATATGTGGAAAAGGGGTGAGAGTTTGAGCTCAGGCAAACTGAAGGCTTCAAGAGCCATTCCCTAACAAATCAATCCCATCTGAGTTGGCGGAATTTTTTATGTACCACTGGCTACACTGAAATAAATACCTCCTTCCTGAACCTTTAAAACCATGAAAAAGGTCCCAAATTATACCATTCCCAGCTAAAATAAGCATGATGACTGACAAACAGCTAATGGGACAGAGCTGTGCCCTGGGGACATTGATTCTGGTTTACACAGAGTTATTATTTAATGCATCACGGGTACTTCACCAGGTGTCACCATTTTTTCTTTCCCTTGTCAGTCTAGGGAGACAGAACCTGGTGGTGCGGGATGTGAGGAGGTGTGAATTCCTTCACTCCTTTACTCTTAAAACTGACTGTGACACCCAAGTTCAGCCCTCTAGACACAGACCTGACTGTGCTCATCTGTGACAGCTTTACATATTTTTGAATGCTCTCTGGACAGCCCATACTGGGAAAACGATACACAGGAGGAGAAATTCCTCTGAAGATCTTAAAGGCCTTTGTAATGGCAGGGAAGACACTAATAATCCCAATATGCAGGTATAAATATTGAGGCTCACAAAATGCTGTAGAAAAAGTCATGCAGCAAGTCAGTATAAGAAAGGAGACCAGAGCTCTTCTCTTCATGGGTGGTTCCCTTATTCCCAAACACTCCTGCCTTTTAGCTCTGTGGTAATTTTCCACTATTCGCAAGATTGGGAAAAGGGTGAAAATATCTCCAGGCTGGCCTCTGTTCAGAGAGGGGATGTTAATGTACGATACCTAGAAGGTGTTAAACTCTTGTGCTGAGATTTTTATTCAGAATTAAACCAGCCTTAGTTTGCTGTAGTTCAGTGCCCCATAAGTGAAGATCTATTAACTTTATACCACTGCTCGATTTATCTGTACTTTCCCATGTGTCCCGCTGTAGAAAAGCCTTAAATGACCTTGTAAACTGAAGCCCTTTATGTTTTGATGCCACAAACAGCCAGAAAACATGTTTTTTCCTCTCTTCTCAAGTGACTGGTAGGAAAATTGAATTGTAGGCTGGGAGCTGGCCAGGGACACCAGCTGCCAGCGCTCGGAGTCCAGCAGCTGACATCAGAGCACAGGCACCGTTGACATAGCAAAGGTTACGCAGACAGACGGTAGCAAATAGGCCCCAAGTCCTGATTCATGAAATAGATGAATCAGGATGAGCGTGTGGCACACATCCCAGCCCTTAGCCACACGCCCTCCCTGCAAAGCCTGTAACCATCCAAGGCTCCCTGCCTGGAGTTCAGTGTCCCTGCTCACGAGCCGTGCGGTGCCAAAACAAAAGTGAGCAGGTGGTGCAGGGGGGGCTGCTCGTACAGAAATAATTAAAGCATGAGGAGCTGGAGCAGATATTCCAACACACATTCCAATCCCGTGCTGGATATTTGTAACACCTAAAAGGCTGATGGCACCGTCTTCTCAGGGGAGCACGAGGAGGGGGAGACACCCCATGGGGCTTCCACATGATTATTTTATCCCTCAGACACTGGAGGGGCAAAATACCAAATGGAATTCCCCTCTCCCTCCGTGACCTTTTTTCCAGTCTAAAGGGAAAAACACTTGGATGATAACTTATTTGCTGGGGAATTTTATCGTTGTTGAAGATGCCAAGCTCATAATACAGGGAGCTGGAGTTGTGAGCAAGGAAGGGTTCATTGGCCTGTTGGGAACGCCCAGCTTTTCTAATTGCCTTTGGACACAGCCCTGTGTCTATGTGCCACTGCCTGGGAGCTTCCTGGTACCTACCTCATAGGGAAGAGCCCGTTTCCAGTCGTCCCTTCAAGTGACTTAAAGGACTGCCAGGATCTGATCAGTCAATCCTTAGAAAAACAGCAGTCTCAGCCAAGAGGCTCAGCAAATGCAACGAGGAGTAAATTTCCTATAAAAATAAAAGCAAAGGCTGTTTACCATCCCTCCTTTTAATGAGTCTGACAGTACAAATACTCTCAGCTACTTCAACAAGCACTGAGTCAAGCTGTTGGGTCACTCTCCAGGTAGAGACTTTGTCCCTGTTTGCCTCTAACATGTTGATAATTACTATTTTTTTTTTTTAATACGAGAGGAATAATAAGAAATAACTACTTATTATTAAAAGTATTGCACAAATCCAGCTCTTTTTAAAGGACACACTGACTCCACCAGTGCTGGCTCTGCACCCTGTGGGCAAACACAGCACCCTTCAGTGGGGCTCCATCAGGACAAGCCTCCTTTGTGGCTGCTGCTCCGCCAGCATCACAGTGCCTGTATCTGTTCAGCTTATTCCTGTGCCTGGAGGAAAATGAGGCATTATGAGGCACTTGCACACCAAAATTACTACCAGTATAGCTATTTCAGGGTTTATTTTTGAAATCACACTGTCTGTGGATCAGGCCTGTGCTGGCAGCTTTCATCCAAGCATGTTTTAGAACTTGAGAAACACGAGTTTCATGATGCTGTTTGCAGCCCCTAAAAACGCTGCTTATCTTCTCTGATCAGCATCATTCTTTGCATGAATTCCGGCCCTGTATCCAAGGCAATCTCATTATTTGCTGTACACGCTCAATCTGCTGGCTAATTTCTTTTCCCTTCTCATGGGGGAGGAACATTCCTTGTGCCTCCACAGGCGAGCCTGTGTTTGGGGGATTAAAGAAAGCCAGCAAGACGCATGAAAAATGTCACCCACTCGCGGCGGCGGCGGCGGCCTGAATGGGAGCGCAGCTCAGAGACAGATGTTCCTTCCGATTGAATTGTCTGTGTCACTGGTTCCAGCGGGTTCAGCGCTCCGGAGAGGTGTGAGGCAGAGGGCATGGCTGAGCAGAAGGCTGGCTGTGCCCAGGGAGCTGGCACGTTGCAGGCAGCAGCTCTGCTGATTTTGACACGGCTGCAGCATTAATCTGTCTCGGCCTCGAGCACCACTGGCTGTCTGTCCTGGAATTAATTTGGCTAATGTACCGCGTGACGGAAAGCCACGTTTGCAATCTCTTTGCTAGGCAAGGCTGAACAGATTGATAGCATGCTCTGTCCCTGGGTAAGTGAACTGGTAGCAGAGCTCCACTGAAGGGACACAACCTGGGAGTTTGGCTCCATCTCCCTAGGGATGAGAGGTGAGATGTTTAACACCTCCTGGCTCTGGTAGCTGTCAGGGGGAGCCTGAGCAGACAGGAAAGAGGCGGAGTTGCCTTTTGAGTCAAGCACTGGTTCTGCAACCCCAGTGCAAGTGGGAGGTGTCGGAGTTTTTTCTGAGGGCAGGTTCCAATATCAGTCTCAAAATAACTTGGTTTGACCAGGGGGATGGTCTCCAGCACAGGAAGCCTATTTGCAGTTGTGGTTTCCAGCTGGTGGCTACAGACTAATGTGTGACCACTAAGTATTTGACATTAGCTAATGAACAGCTGTTTGATTTGCTTTTGGTCACAGCCAGGCTGAGTCTGAATTAAACAAGAGCCCAGTGATGGAAAGGGCCAATATGCCCCAGAACAACTGCCTGGACAGAGACTGGAGACAAGCCCAGTGCTTTGTTTGTGCCCCCTCCCCAAGACCCCCTGTGCGCCTGAGCCACTTCTGTGGGGAGCAAGAAAGGGGAGGAATCTTGAGCATCCAGGAGGAGGCAAGAGGCAGGTGAATATGGCAGTGGGGAGGGTCAAGGCAGCACCTGCCCATCAGCAGCAAGACCCCAGGCTCCAGAAACCAGCAGGTTCACCCAGAGATCACATCCAGCTCAGGAAGCAGAGGAGGGTGCACAATAGACAGAATGACATGAGAGAGAGACCATTGCCTATCCACCAGAGCCCCAGCTAAATGAATTTTATATCTCAATCAGTAGGAAAGGACTTTTTGAGGGAGCCTGGGCACCCCTTTACCACCACTGTGAGATGCACTGAGTGAACAGCTGTGTGCCTTCCCATCACTGCTGTGGCCACATCCAGCAACACAAAGAGAACCAGAGGTGATTGCAAAAAAGCCATTAGTACGTGGATGTAAACCACAGCACGGCACTGCTCAAACTAACCCAGAAGGAGGCTTAAATGTAGGCAAGCTAACTGCCAAAAATAAGCCCCAACCCACCCTGGCTGCTGTGCTGTGCCATGGGAACAATATTGTGCATGTGATCAGATTCAGCAGGACACAAGCAGCCTAAGGGTCTTTTTACATTTGGCTTGAAAAGGCTAAAAATAGACCCCAAACCTCATTCTTTTTTTGCACTGCCATCTCCTCTGCCTCTTCCTATTCACTGGCACTTTTACATGCAAAGCAGGATTTGGGATCCAAGGCCCCGTAATTAGACTCCAGCCCAGCAGCTGCAAGTGGAACAGCTGGAGGTGTTATTTTTATGGGTTATTAATTGACTCCATGAAAGCCCAGCAAACAGAGACAGCCAGCGAGCCGCAGCCCACAGCCACATGACAAGGTCTTAGCGACAGGAAAAGATAAAATAAAAGAGAGAACCCAGAATCCTAAAGCCGATTAGTTATAGCAATTTCTCCAAAGCTAAATATAGGAAAAAAATCCTCTCCCATCTTCACTCCGTTGGCGGAGATGAGAAAGCACAAGGAAGGAGATAGAGAGAAATTTCATTTTTCACTTAACCCCATCATGGGTTGCAGAGAGAAATAGCTGCTTTGGTGATGCTCCCAATATTTAAATCCGGCTTCCCTGGCAGCTACACCCTGACCAGCCCTTTCCTTGGCACTGAGAAGTGGAGCTGCACTTGCTCCAGCCTCCCCATGCTGGGCAGGGAAAGCTCCCAGTGCCATCCCAGCACCCAGTCATGTCCAGGCTGGCATAGTCCCCAGTGCCTCTGCTCACCTGCCAAGGTGAGCTTGCAGAGCCTCCCCTCGAAGTGGCTGAACCACCCACACTGCCCAAAACCAAACCAGGGGAGAGCCAGGAGACCTCCTGCCTCCAGCTCTCCTTCCTCCCTGTCTTTCCTGCAACTGAGACAGACAAGGCTTGGGGACAGGTGAAGCCACTTAGTGCCAGGAGAGAAACCTCCCATCAGGGGCCGGAGTAAGGAAAAGCTTAGAGTTTTGGCAGCAGGAAGGAAACGGACCCGGCTCATCACCTTGGCAAAACTTATTGTACATCTCCTCAGACCTCAGGGAAATAAATAACAGGCAACTCCAGCAGAGATGCTGAGAGGCTGGGAAACCAGCAGAGCATTTCAGATTTATGGGAAATTAATTTAGCTCCAGTCTCGTTCTGGCAGCCAGCAAGGCCCTGTCCCCAAGACAGCCCACTCTGCTGCTCTGGGCTGTGGCCTCTTTGTTCAGCTTAACTTGCCAAAATAAATCACAGTCCTAGGCCAGAGGTGGAGCAGCACCTCTCCCAGCACAGAGGACAGCCAGGGTCCCAGCACTAGGCATCACCTGTGCTGGCAGCCGAAGGGGAAGGGGAGGCAGCAGAAAGGCTGCTGTTCCTTGGAATCTGCTTTGCCAATATCTTGCCAAAACTCAGCCCAACAGAGCCCCCTCCTCATAAGGATGCAGGACAGGGGCTTCAAAAGCATGGGTTTCATGCTGATACGTGGCCTGTCCCCAGGCTGGAGGTCCCCACAGGAGCACCAGCTCCACGCAGAACAAGTGGCAGAAGTGCCAGGGGCACAGGGACAGCCCAGGTTTCCCAATGGGTCCAGCAGGGCTGAGTACCCAGCTACAGGACTACAGACACATTGCTTTCTCCTCATCCCACCCAGACAATTGCTCTGTGTCTGACAGCACGGGAGCAGCTGTAGGTTTGCACAGTCCCTGTGTCCCCAGGGTGCTACATGGAGCCCTCCCACACTACCTTTAACCCCGGGCAGGTGGGCTGCAAACATGCTACAGGAAGGGAACTTGACATCACCTGAGTGACCCTGCTCAGGCTTGGGGAGATACATGTTGCTCCTGCATCCACAGGTCTGGCGTTCCCACATCTCTCCAGGCATTTTTTCCCTAGTAAGTCTCAGTCTCTGCCATCTGTGCTACCATCACACCTCTCCACAAGATCCAAAGCCGTGGTTGCACAGGGATAGACAGCGCTTTGGGGACAGCAGAAGGGAAGGGAGGCTTCTTCGAGGGGGTGTCAGAACCACAGGTGACGTTGCTGGAGAGCAGAGAGCTGCAGGCAGCCCCCAGGGTTGCAAAAGTCTTTGGCCTCCACAGCGTGGGATGGGGATCTGAGAGCAAAGCACATCAAGCGAGCTGAAGAGAGTGACATTTTCCTTGCCAGCTGCTATATCTGTGCCCACACAGCCGGTGGGATGACTCCGTGCAGCTAATGATGCAACGTGATTAGTAAACAGATGATGCATTTGCACCAGGAAGGAAAAAAAAAAAAAAGAGGAAGAGGGGAGAAAAAAGGAAGAAAACAAGCCACATTCCGGGCTAGCAGCATGCAGCAGTGAGTTCTTTAAAAATCTGCTGAGGAAGGCACTTGCACAGCACATGGTTTGGGCAGATCAATGAAGCTGCAAAGCGGCCTGGCAGGCACACAAATCCACTTTCTAATGAAATTTACAGCAAGTGGAATTTAGGTCACTACTCGGAAGCATTCAGTTTATTCCAGGCAGCTTTTAAAATATTTAAGAAATAGCTGTCAAATTAAGCCTGCTCACCTCTGGCTGAAAGGTTCAACTTGAAGCCATGGCAGATTTCTTAGCTATGGCTTAAAAATATATATATTCTTAAGGTTTCTTTGATTGCCCCCTCCCTTCGTCATCACAGTGATTGACAGGAACTGCCAAGCAATCCTGGCTCTGGTGGGAGCTGAGAGCCCAGGGGACACTCAGGCTGTGCCCAGCTCAGCCTTGTCCTTCCCCAGGGTCAGGGCAGTGAGACAGCAGATGTGACCTTCCTGCAGCCTGTGCTCTCCCTTCAGCAGAGACCACAGGAATTTATCTGCTGCTGAAGGAAGAGCAGTGCTACAGCCAGACCTAAAAACAGCTCCCGAGGGAGCAGATAAAAGCAGCCTCTTAGCAGAGGTGAACCTTCACTAAAGCTGAGTGATGCTGACTGGAAGGATCTGGGCTGGACTGCTGGTTGCCAGCACTATTCCCAGATGTCACACTCTAAGAGAGCTGTCAGAGCCACCTCAGCAGGTGATGGAGGGAGAGGAAAGGTGGAAACCAGGCAGTTCTCTGGCTGTTTACCCTGCAGAAGTGGCCACAGCCCCAATTCTGCACACTCACAATTCCTGCACAGATCAGAGCTAAAGTACAGACATCTCCTCTTCTGACAATGCAAAGTTCAACCCTTTGCATAACACACTGACACTGTGAACCAATTCCTGCCCCAGCTCAAGGTCCAGCCAGGCACAGACCTCTCAGCTCTTCCAGCCTCAGCATAAACCAGGAGCAGAGAGGGGAGAGCAGAAGGCAGCCTCGCAGCAGGGCTGGGCTCCCAGCGTGGGGCTGGTTCCTGGCCAGCTTTCAAGGACTGACCCAGTAAAGGAGCACTGTGGCCTCGTGGTTACAGGGGCTGAGGGCTTAGAGGGAGGGGAGAGGCCACAGCCACAGCAAGGCACTCGCTGGGACGTGCTCTGAAGGATAAAGAGGTTTTCTTCCCCATTGCTCACCAACTTGCCCTACTTTGGCAGCTGCCTGCTGCAGCCCAGGCATCTGCCCTGCCCACAGGGAACCTGCTCCCTTTCCACAGGGTCTGACTGGATCCCAGCCTGGCCCCAGTGCTTGGGATTTGGCCTGCCTGCAGTTCAGGTAAAACACAAGTGCCCATGCAAACACCTCTGCCTCCTTCCTTGTTATTTTTGAGCTGCACACATAAATATCCATTTCATGCTCAGCTGATGGAGGATTTGCTTGGCTGGGTTATGACCCTGGCTGGGGCTCCACAGCTGGCTTTGTACCAGGATCTGGCACCGGAGGACACGGTCAGTCCCTGACCTACCTCCCACAGTCACTCTTGGCCGTGGATGAGCACACCAGGATGCAAGTGCTGAGCACCACTGCTGCACCACCCACCACGGCCCCGGGGGGCTTTTCTTCCTGCTCTGCCTTGCAGGACACTGTCAGGCACAGCAAAAACCAGGCATGGAGAGGGATGAGCAGGGACCAGTGTGCAGAGAAAACACCATCCCTGCACAGCTCCACAAGCCCTGCTTTCCTCCCCTGCTGGCACTGCCCTCTCCAAATGGCTCAGCTTTGACCTCGGGTTAATTCACACCAGTGCCCATTCAGCCAGATCACCCCGTTGGCAACAACCCCCTTGGATGGAGAATCTCACAGGCAGGCTCAGGGCACTGGTGGTCCCGGTGGCCTCCCTGCCCCAGAGCTAGGACCTGTCCCCAGGTGGAAGGAAAGGGAACTTGGCATGTGCAAGTTATCCCTCTGAGCAGCCTCTCCCAGGTACCCACGCTGGAGGTGGGCACTAACTGATCAAACCCACGGCTGACCTGCCTCCCCCTGCTCACAGACACTGCCTACGAGCAATTCCTGGCTGTCCAGGGCTGGCCTTGTCCCACAGAGCACCCAGAGAGCCCAGCTGGGAATTGTATAATGCACCAGCAGCATGGGCTGCTGCTGAGGCACAGAGCAGGGATGTAATCCCACCACGGCCTCCTGTCTGTGCATCCCATTAAAGGAAAAAAAGTCTCCTGCTTTTCCAGTTGCAGTGAAAGCCAAGGATTCTGCGGAGCTCCACACCCTCTAGTGGAGGTGGGAGCTTGGCACACGGAGATGCTCCCAAATCCTGCAGCACTCCCGAATTCAATGCAGGATCCAATTCCCCCTACAGCTCCCCAGAGCAGGACTGAGGCACTGCACTCCTCCAGAGTGTGACTACAGGTGTCAGTGCAGCAGCAGCTCTGTGCCTGCCTGCACACACACCTGCAGCATGTTAAGCATCCTTCTACTTCGTTCATGCACAGTAGACAATATTAAATATGAAGAAAGGAAGAAAGTCAGTTTTGAGAAATGGATTTTATTTATGTTTACTGTCTAGTTAGGTAAATCTGCTTTCTGTAACTACAGGAAAGCTGGAGAGGGACTTTTTACAAGAGCCTGGAGTGACAGGACAACAGGAATGGCTTCAAACTGACAGAGGGCAGGGTAAGATTGAATGTTAGGAAAAAAATCTTTACTGAGAGGGTGGAGAGGCCCTGGCACAGGTTGCCCAGAGCAACTGTGGCTGCCCCATCTCTGGAAGTGCCCAAGGCCAGGTTGGACAGGGCTTGGAGCAACCTGGAATAGTGGAAGGTGTCCCTGCCCACAGAAGGGGGGTTGGAACTACATGATCTTTCAGGTCCCTTCCAATCCAAACCATTCCTCCTAAAAGACCATACAGGTAAAATTAAACTACAAGGGCAGCTCTCACCATCCTGCAGAACCATCTCCTGGTCCAGCCACCTGAAAAGAAACAACCAGGATGTTCAGCCAGAGACCTTTGTCCTACACAGACCCATCTCCTCTGGATCAGTGTTAACTGAAGCATTATCCCACCCTCAGCTCTCCACAAAATCCTTCCCAGTAGCATCTCTACCATGAACACTTCCCAACAGCTCACCAGAGCCAGATCACCCATCTGACAGCAACAAGAAGCAGGAAAAGCACGTTTTATTTTTGGCAAGGAATTTTTGCCAAAGCAATGATCACTCTGGTGCCAGGTTCCCAGCACAGGCCTTCTCCTCTCCCCTTCCCCTGAGCTGACCCCAGCTGAATCCCCCCAACTGCAGGAGAGAAACCAAACAAGTAACAAGAGAGCAAAGTACACAACTTCAACAAAGCCTTCCATTTGCTCAAGTACAGAAACCACCTTATCACTATTTCCTACTGAGTGGGGAACAAAGTTTTGGAACTCAAATACTATCTAGTGATAAATCAGGTGAAAAAAAAAAAAAAGTCTGGACAAACACACCCAAGTTCTGTTTTCCACACCTGAGAGAGTATCAGTTTGATTTTGCTACGTGATTTTCGAAACAAGACTCAGCATCCACTAAAGAATCTAAATCCTGTGTTTCCCTGGATAAGGGGGTGCAGATGTTGTATGCAGTATCATACATGACCATCAAAATGCTTCATGAATGCTCACACCTGTTACTGCACAGGTGAGCCCCAGCACGGAGCCCACCTGGGAGCTGATCTCGGGCACGGGTCAGACTGGCTGGGACGAGGCTGGGCCTGCTGGCCCCACCACCCAGCAGCCCTTCCCCAGCCCACAGACCCCCTGCCCCTGCCCAGGAGGGACACACGGGGCTCACCCGACTCACCTGGCCCTCCCTCCCCTCAGGAATGGCAGCACCAAGTGCCAACACACCCGCCCATGTCACCATCAGGGGCTGTGGCTTCTCGGAGGCCCCGGCAGGAAATCCTGTGACAGAAAAACTTCTGTGAAATTCTCAGGAAAAAACAACAGTCCAGTCTGGCTGTTGGTCCTGGAGAACACCCTGCAGCCCCCTCCCCACTGCACAGCTCACCCCCACCACCTCAAGCCCCCTCACTCTGTGCTCCTGCCCCACACCCACACCCTGCTGTGGGCTCCGACACCTCCCCCAGGGAGGAACCACAGCCCAGGGCTGTCCTTGCACAGAACCCCAGCCCTCCTACTGACCCCTCTACACTGCAGCTTCCCCCAGAACCCCATATGCTGCCCCCCAGTACCTCACCACCTCCCCACTGAATCCCAAGCACCGCACCCCTGCATCCCCCCCAGCATTCCAGCCCCCAATACCTGCCTCCCCCAGCCCCATATCCTGGCCCCCAGTACCTCACCACCCCCCGACACTGCATCCCAAGCCCCCCCGCACCCCTCCAGTGTTCCAGTCTCCAAACCCTGCCTCTCCCAATCCCCCATTGAAGGCCCTCCTGCACCCCATACCCTGGCCCCCAGGCCTTCACTACCCCATCACCGCATCCCAAGCTCCCCCTGCACTCCCGTAGCGCTCCAGCCCCCCAATACCTGCCTCCCCCAGCCCCATATCCTGCCCCTCATTATTTCACGCCCTCCTCCCACAGCATCTCAAGCCCCCTCACACCCCCTTAGCGCTCCAGCCCCCCACACCGTCCCCAAGCCCGCCAACCCTTCCTCCCCCCCAGCCTGCCCTCCAGAACCCTACACTGCCCCCAGCCCTTCACTGTCCTCCCGGCACCCTCCCAGCGCTCCAGCCCGCCATACTCTTCCTCCGCCATACTCTTCCTCCGCCAGCCCCTCCACCGTCCCCCAGCGCCCTCATACCCCCCTGGGTCCCCCCCGTCCCCATATCCCGCCCCCGGCCTCCCACATCCCACACCCCCTTGTACCCCCCGCCCGCCACGCGGCCGGAAGCGCGGCCCGGAAACCCGGCCCGGAAACCCACCGAGAGGGGCCCGCGGGCCAGAGCGGCGCGGGGGGCGCGGCCCGCCAGAGACAGCGCCCCCGCGCGGCGGGAGCCGGCACTGCAGCCGGGCCGGGGGCCGGGATCCGCTGGCGATCCCCCGGGAACGGCCGGGAACGAGCCCGGGGCTGGGGCAGGCAGGGAACGCGGGGAGCACTGCCGGGAGCGGCTCGGGGGAGGCAGAGAACAGAGCCCTGTGTCGCTCCGTTTGGTTTTGGAGCTGCTGGTCCAGAGGAGGGCACGGAGATGCTCCAAGGGATGCAGCCTTGCAGATGCTCCAAGGGATGCAGCCTTGCAGATGCTCCGAGGGATGCAGCCTTGCAGATGCTCCGAGGGATGCAGCCTTGCAGATGCTCCGAGGGATGCAGCCCCTCTGCTCTGGTAGAACTGCGGGTGTTCAGCCTGGAGAAGGGTCCAGCGAGACCTCAGAGCATCTTCCAGTGCCTAAAGGCGAATTGTAAAAAGATGGAGAGTGACTCTTTACAGAGGCAGGCGGTGACAGGACAAAATTGAAGAGTTTTAAGCTAAAAGAGGAGAGATTCAGACTAGATATAAGGAAGAACCTTTTAACAGTGAGGGTGGTGAGGTCCTGGCACACGTTGCCCTGAGAAGCTGTGGCTGCCCCATCCCTGGAAGTGTCCAAGGCCAGGTTGGATGGGGCTTGGAGCAACCTGGGATAGTGGAAGGTGTCTCTGCCCATGGCAGGGTAAACTCCCAACCCAAATCGTTCCATAATTCTGTGATTATATGTCCCCAGTAGGCAAAATCTCTGCACACAGAAGGTTCAGAGGATGCTCTTGCTGGAGCTGAAGCTGCAGGGGAGTCAATACACAGTAAATCAGTATTTTAGATCTAATTTTCTATTGATGGTTTTCAAGCCCGCCTGTTTATGTTGAGTTGTGCTGCTCTTTCCGTGGCTCTGACAACCCCACTCCTGGCTAAGCAAAAGGCTTTCAGCACTAATACAGGTACCTCACTCATGAAATTTAATCAAAAATTTACCTCCAAGACATTTCAGTATAAACAGCCCGGCAGAAGAAAACCTCTCCAACAATAACTTGCTCCCTGATCGCTCATTAAAAATGAGCCAGAGCTTGGTTTATTTCTGCAATAAGACATTTTAGCAGACCTTTTATAAAATATACATACAGGTCTAAATCATGCAAAACCTGGATGGGAGGAGCAGCTGGTGAAGCCAAGCACCACAGCACAAGCAAACACTCATTTTCGGGTGGCCCATTAAACCTTAGTGTGGCCTCTCAGTGCTGGCACATCCGAAGAAGGGGATGGAATGACACAGGGACAAGGTTTGTCCCACCAGCCCAGCCCCACACTGTGCCAGCTGAGCAGGTAATTCAATGCTCTGGTTCCCCAGGAATCGGTGCCTGCACTGCTCAGAGCCTGCTCTGAATACTAAACTATTCCATTTCCTTGTGATTTTTCTTCTGGTGATTGTAAATACACAGCTGGAATGTTCTACAAATACTAAGTAACATCTTTCCAGTCCCTGTGAAAGCAGAGGTCACGATCCCCGTTTTGCACAAAGAATTGTGATGCAAAGAGATGAATGAAAACACAAATAGGCTCAGATCTGAGGAGCTGGCTTTGCAAAACCTGCTCTTGTGCTTTTGAGAGCACGAAGCCCTTCCCTGCTGCCCCCTGACCAGTGCTCACAATCTGAGGGATATTTTCTCTGCCAGCACAGCCCAGGTTTTCACGTGTTGCTGGTTTCCCACTGGAAGCAGTACTGCTCAGTGTTCTTTTTCCTTTCAGATTCATAGAATCGTCCAGTTTGGAAAAGACCTCCAAGATCACCACATCCAACCATGACTGCAGCGGATCTTTTAATGGTGCCAGGAGGTGCCCAGAGCACGGGGGAAGAGCCCTGCAGCCTGAGGCTGGACCCTGGAGCCAAACGTGCTGTGGTCACCTGAGGCTCCTTGAAGGGCTAGATGAGCCAGCCAGGCTGTGCTGACACTCTCACAAAAGAGATGGGCTTTTCCAACTGAATTAGAGGGGCTCTGAGACCCTCAAAACATTATCTATCACCAGGCTGGCAGGGAGGTGGAAGAAGCACCCAGACACCCCACTGTGGACAGGGAGAGCCACCGATTCCCTTGGAGCAGCACAGGGGCACGTGTGTGCAGAGCAAAAGCATTTCACACCCTTCCCTGAATTTCACTTGGGAAGGCAAAAGCATTTCATGCCGATGCTGCAGACGGTCCAGCCTGCTGCTCCCTTTGCCCTGGCCCCCTCGCACGCTGTCTTCTGTCTCCTCTTTGTCACAGCACTGCTGAACCAAGCCACAGGCCCACAAACTGCCTGACTGGCTGCCACACACCCCCAGGATTTCATTCCTCGTGGGTGCAGCACTGCCCAGGCTGTGGCCAGCTGTAAACGTTGTGTATCTCCTTTGTACAGCTGAGCCCGGGCTGTCTGGCTGACGGCAGGGACAGCGCTGAGAAAACAAACAACGTTCCTTTTTTTTTTTTTTTTCCCTTTTTGATGAAAGAAAACATTACCTCTCTGAGATTTACACAGTAGATCAAGCACAGACCTGAATTATCTCCCTCTTCTCTTTCTCCAGGGAGCAGATAATAGGTGGATCTATCCATCCGTCTGCTTTGTTACACGTCGCCCGGCTCGGCAGCGTTTCGGTTGCTATTAAACCATGCTCGCCCCCCTTGACATTTAAAGGGCTGTTGTGTGATTACTGTCACAGTCTCCTACGTGGATCCTTAAACCAATTCTTCTCCTCTTCCCGCCGATGATGGATTTTCTCGTTTATACCACAGTAATTTGTTTTTCTCTCGCTGCGCTCCGGCAAAATGCTTTCACTGTCACAAGTGGTTTCGGGAACAGCCCGTCCCCGCCGTGCCACGTTACGACCAAGCAGCTCTGGGCAAATTGGAGCTGCCCCATCTTTCAACAGCATTAGCAGAACTCAATAGCTTGTGGCTCTGGGAGCCTGGTCGTGCTGGGGTTGGATCCACCCGTGTTTGGAGTCGCTGCTGTGGGGTGGAACGTGGCAGGACACGGCGCTGTGAGTCCTGATGGGCCCTCAGCTGCTCCTCATCAGACATGTGCTCCAGACCCTTCCCCAGCTCTGTTGCCCTTCTCTGGACACACTCCAGCACTTCATTGTCCTTCTTGTAGAGAATGGGACCATCGATGTACTCCAGTTCCTGCTGCCTTGGAGGACTGAGTGATACTACCCCGGCCCATGTCACACTTGGAAAACACATCCACCAGAGATCAAAATGCAAATGTCCCACGTGTGGTGGAGAGTGCCATGGCTGGTCATGTCACCTGCACACCTGAGCCCAAGGCACTGGCAGAGCACACGTCCCTCCCGCCGCGGTGCCGTGGAGTGTCTGAGCTGAAAGCTCAGGGATCTCTGGCTTAGCCTAAAAAAACAAAGTGAAAATTTCTTACTCCACAGAGCTCAGTTGTATCTAGAATTACTCCCATCAGCGTCTCCTCTGCCCCCAATCCCCCGCTGTCAGCAGAGGTTGCAGAGGTTTGTGTATCTAATGGATTGTTATTCAAACCCACTTGCTTGTAGAGAAATATCCTCGACCAAATCCAGCTGTGCTGGGGAAAGATGTTTTCTCTCTCAGGCACTCATCACTGTCCCCAGCTGGAGGTTTCTGTCCTATCAGCCTGCCAGCTGGGCAGTTGGTGTGCATGATTCAGATGGAGCCAGCTGGGCTGGTGTCCTCCACTCCGAAGATGATAAATCTGAGAGCCAGTGGCCTGCAGAGGAGCACTGTGGTGGCCAGACATCTGCTGATTGCAGCACATCCACTCTGCTGCCTCCCACCTACCGGGGGCTTTTTTTGGAAGAATAACTCGCTGTGGCAGAATTTCTGCCAGACCCAGTTCCGTAGGGCTGTGCTTCCCTCATTCCAGCTGTACCAGGTGTTGTTTGTCCTCTCCAGCAGACAGCAGCAGGCACTGTGTCATGGAGCTGGACTGCCTTCTGAGGCACAGACTAACTGTGCCCAGCCCTGAGCTCCTCTGTGCTGCACAACAGCATCCTCAGACC
This sequence comes from Manacus candei, assembly GCF_025592945.1. Classification (NCBI taxonomy): domain Eukaryota; kingdom Metazoa; phylum Chordata; class Aves; order Passeriformes; family Pipridae; genus Manacus; species Manacus candei. The sequence goes on along the minus strand of NW_026138095.1, from coordinate 7,910,484 downwards.
TCTCCACAGAGCAAAAACACATCCCAAAGTGGGTTGGAGAGTCCTCCCCAAACTGCCCAGTTTAGTGTGCCTGCACTTTGGGGGTAAATAAGCATCTTTAAGAGCGAAGCCATGTGTAAGCAGGAGGAAGGCTGGGCAGTGCAGAGACAGATGTCAACCCTTAAAGGACTGTGGCAGTCCCTTGTATTCTGTGCTCAGGCAGCCACACTCTGAAATACCCCAAAGCACTTGTTTTTCCACACAGGAGCTCCCTGTACCCTTGAAAGTGAGGCCAGGAGCTCTGGCTGCTGAAATTATCCCAAGGAAATGCCTCTGTATTTGCACCCTGGGGGCCAACACTGATGTCTGCTTGCTCTGACACCCTCTTACTCTGTCAAACCCACATCCCTAAATGTCCCCCATCCCCAGCCAGGCACTGCCACCACTCACAGAGCCCCTGTGCCCCTGGCTGCCTCCCCACCACCCCGACAAACTGTTTAACACGGCCACAGTCATGCAAGAGACGCTTCCAGCAGCGGTGCCTCGGATGAGTTGGTGCCCTTTGCAATCTCCTTCTGTTGCATTCCTATAGAGTCTGGCCAATTTGCATAACAAACATGTGCTATAAATGTCAAAATCGGCCACATCCATATCTTATTTTCACTTCAGACTCTAATTGCGTCCTTTGGACTCTAACTTGCCTTTGCAAATAGCTGGAGCCTGGCACGCTGAGGAAGTCACCTTCCTGGAACCGGAGCTGTGCTCCCAGAGCCCAACACCCACCTTACTTACGGCCACCCAAGAGCTCCTGACTTCCCTGCAGATGGAATTAGTGGCTTTTTTACTGCTGTCCAGCACAAGAGGACCTAGGGAGGAGAGAAAAATCACATGTAGAGCCAGGAGACAGACCTGTATGGCAGCCTGGGAAGGCAGTTTCCCTCTTGGGCATGCCAAGAGGGAAACTGAGGCAGGACCAGCCAGGGGTCTGGCTCTCCATGGCAGATCCGGGTTCCCAGTGTCATCCTTGTCTCACCTTTGCACAATTTATCGTGAAGTGCCATGATAATGGATGCTCTCGGGGTGTTTTTGCAGAGGCAGGATGAGGAGAGACCTGTCATCTTCCAGGCTTATCCATACACTCCGTTCCTCCTCCTGCTGAGCTGTGGATAAACCCTATACAAACCTTATACAAACCCTATACAAACCTACCTGCTGCTCTCCATGACGGCCCCCTGCGGGACACATTTTAAGCTTGTATTCTAAACGTTTCAGGATCCCTAAAGCACCACTTTTCATTCTATTCTGCAAATGCAAATGAGGATTTGCAGGAAGCCATTTGATTCACGAGTTCATCCTTTATTTTGGCAGATAGCATCAGTTAAACGCCTGCTTATTTCTGCTTTCTGAGAACAATATAAACCACTTAAGTACACATACAAGACAGACTGATCCATAAGTGCTTATGAGCTGTTTGATTTACCGAGGCATCTTTATCTTTGCCGAGTATCTCACAAAGTCATTTATTATTTAGCAGTAAATTAAAGTAGAGGGTCTGTGATTTTCAACCACAGAAATTAATATCGCAGCACTCTTTTGTTCCATATATATCTGTAATTTACAGCACTGAAATCAGGCAGAGACCATCGGTTTCCTTTCTCCCTTGCTACCTGCTGATCACTGCTGCATAGGGGAAATAAAAAATGGACTGTCAGGAGAGACACTCAAACAGGAAAAGGTAGTTTTAAATTAAAAGTCCAGCTTTTGTGGCTCTCACGAGGCCCCCTTTGCTTCCCACTGCCCTCCCATGCATATCACTTACAGATAATATTGTGAACATGCAGCAATCTTGCCTTGAGAATGCTGAGTTTTAACCTCACTGGTTCTATGCTTAAGGAATATGATATTACTACTACTATTAGTGTTATTATGACCACTACTACTATTATTATTATTATTACTCCATCTGCAAATCTCACTAACACATGCTGTGAGGTGCTTTGCCCACCTGTTCTCAGGGGAGGGGTGGCCATGGTGCAGAATCAGAATCCCAGAGTAGTCAGGGTTGGAAGGGACCTCTGGAGATCATCCAGACCCCCCCACCCCCTGCCAAGGCAGGGTCACCCCAAGCAGGTGACACAGGAAAGTGTCCAGGTGGCTTTGGAATGTCTCTAGATAGGGAGACTCCACACCATCCCCTGGGCAGCTGTTCCAGTGCTCTGCCACCTCCATGGAAAGTTCTTCCTCGTGTTGAGGTGGAACTTGTGTTTTAGTTTATGGCCATTTCTCCTTGTCGTGTTGTTGGACACCACTGCAAAGAGCCTGGCACCATCCTCTGCACCTTCCCCTGTAAACCTGGAGCAAGCAGTGGCTATCCAGAGACACAAGTGACAGCAAGGGCAGAGCTCTTTCTTCTGAGGGCTCCATGGACTCATAAAGTCCATGTGTGACTTCAGGAACAAGGCTGGGGGTGTCACTGTGGAGAACAATACATCCTTGAAGCTGGCAACCCCTTCCTTTGGGTCTGGGCCAGCTCACCAGCAGCAGCCTGGTGCCAGGTTCAAGTGCAGTAACACGGCCAGAAGGTTTTATGGGCCGTGTCAGGCTCTGGCTGACACAAAGCAGACAATAATTTATAGCAATCTCATGTACTACGAAGGCAAAACATGTCCCTCTTGGATGTAGCTCTGCAAGCTGCAGGGATAAATCAGCTCCAGCAGGGAGCAAGTATGAGAAAAGCAGAAAAATGACCCAAAATGTTCTACTTGGCTTCTTTGGAAGGAGAGAGAGAAGGGGCCCTGCAAATGACCTCCTGGCATGGGTTGTGTCCTGGCCATCCTGTACAGGCACAGGGGCTGTGCTGTGGTTTCTGAGCCCTGTCACCACTGCCAGGACAGCCACCTCCAACATCTCCCTGTGTCTGCATCTGCACAGCACAGTCCTCATGTCAGGGTCCTCTACAGGGGCAGGACTTGAGCTTTTGGCCAACAAATCCATCTTCTGGAATAATGCCCAGGAAACTCAGCATTTCCTGAGATGCTGCTTTCCCTCTCTCTTCTTCTCAATGTGGAGAAATTTCCAAGGGTAAACCATGGAAGCATTATTTGTCTTTGTTTTGGGGAAGGAAAGCAAGCTGATTAAAAGCAAACATAAAGCGAGAGCTGTGGGGTCTGAGACACTCCCTTGCAGGAGTTTGAAGGAATAAAGGAATAAAAAGGAATGGCACCCATGGCCACTACAAATGCTTCCCCCCTCTCCAAGAACCACCTCAACCCACATTGTCATCTCTGTGTTGGAGCAGCACAAACCAACCTCCTGCCACCTTCCAGAGTTATTTCACTGCCCCAGTGACCCAGGTTTCATCACACAGGACCAGTGCCACTCTTGCCATGCTCCTGGTGTGGTGTTCTGCCACAAGGACCAGATTCCCTGGCCTGGTGATGCCACAGTGTCAGGTGGGATGTGACACCCCATCACACTTGCTCACCGTGGTTCCCCAGGCCTGCAGCTGGCTGGACCACTCCTGAATTATATGGGTGCCCTTCAACTTCTCAACTAAATTAAGAGAGTCGTTTGTCTGGCAGCAAACCAGGCAAAAAGGAGGAAAGACATCAGGAAATTCAGCTGTTAACAAGTCATGCTTTCCCCCCCTCTTCTTGTCAATGTGAAGAAATTTCCAAGGAGAAACCGTGGCAGCATTATTTGTCTTTGTTTCTGGGAAGGAAAGCAAGCTGATTAAAAGCAAACATAAAGCAAGAGCTGCAGGGTCCCAGAGGCTCCTTTGCAGGAGTTCAAAGGAAAAAAAGAATAAAAATTTGGAAGCGTTAGAGCAAGACGTTTAAGCTTTGAAGATCGTATCAGTTATGGATGAATTAAAACACACAATAATTAGCACTGGAAGCTACAATACCTGAGGAGGTGGGGAAAATTGGTTTCTTCCTGATTATCAAGGCCTTCCAGGGATGCTTGTGCCAGGATGGGTTTGTGGTCCAGGAGCAGGGTCTGCGTGTGGCGGCTGAGCTGCACCAGCTGGGAGAAGGGTTATCATTGAGAAACACGCTGCTGTCTGCATGGTTTGGGATCACAGCCCACCCTCAGACACCCTGTCCGGAGCAGGGATGGGACAGCAGCGCTCTGCACTCCCCCCAGGAACTGTGCTGAGCCCCAGGATGATGTGACCTGGAGGTGGAGATAAGGTGGGAGAACAAAACTCCTCGGTGAGCGTCAGGAGGCACCTGAAGCTTATCTCCTCAGTGTCTGCCAGCTGGAGATTACAGGCTTTTATTTTCCTCTTCCTGGTGGTAAGGGAAAAAAAAAAAAAAGAGTAATAGTGGAAAAAACCCCATCCTGCATGCAAAACATGATCCTCAAATAAATATCATGGCTATGTTATCCCATTAAAAAAGCATTTAGCTCCGAGCCTTGAACACCTTGGGCTGCACGATGCCAGGCTCTGGCTGTGCTGAGCAGTGGGGATCCACGCCTGCCAGCTGCTGTTGGCTCCTGCCTCCTTGGTAAACCTTTTCCTCTTGGTGCAGAAATTTTTTAGCAGAGCCTCTTGGCTTCAAAATCTGCCCAGGAGTTAATTTACTTGAAAATCAACAAATCCGATTAAAATTAGGTACCACGTGTAGATCAGGGGCCTGGGCCTGAAGAAGGGTCCAGCTCTTCAGGAGCTCCACTTTCCCCCTTGGAGCTGGGTCAGGCTGCCCTTGCTCTGCTCCCCCCTCTGTGGAGCTGGGAATGGGGCTTTTGAGCTGCTGATTTTCTCTCTGGTTCTGCAGAAAAGGGATGGCTGGACCATTGTGCTCTGATGGTCCTCAGAGGGCAGTGAATCGACCCAATCTCCAGCAGATGAATGGGAAGGAGCCGCTTTCCTGCCTGCACACACAACACCAGGGCAGTGATAAGGATGTTCAGGGGGAAGAAAAAAAACCCAGGGAGATTCTTATCAAATAATGTGTTCCTGTATAAGCGATTCCCAGCAGTGTGGAGGCTTTGCTGAGCTCTGTGGCACTTTGGGAGGGAAATCCAGAACAGTGTAGATTATAAGAAGCCCATAAAACTGTGTTTGCATGGCAACAAAGTTAATCGATTGTCATTTTTTTTGGCGGAGAAGATAAATTAGTCCAGGCAGCAAGGGCCAGCTCCAGCCCCTCCACCCGTGGGAGTTCTGAGGGTGGGTGGCACTGGGTGGCTGCACCAGCTGAGGTTTTACAAACTGGGTTTGTGGGTGCAGAGCAACACCATCCATTGTCCTTGGTGGAGTTACAAGACCTGGTGGGGTGTCACCCACCTCCACTGAGGGGAATCTGTGGAGCTGGGCACATCCCAGCCCCTTTGCCTCAGCACCCTCAACTCTTCACAGGTGCCTCTCCTGCTACTTCTTCCCACCCTCCCCCATTTTACAGTTTCTAACTCAATTTGAGCAGATCAAAGCTGACCCATCCTGCCAAATCTTTCCATTCCTTAAGGTGGGAAAGATGTGAGAAGCCCTCATGACTGATGCCTCCAGCAGCATGTTCCAAACCCTCCCTTGCTCAGGAGGGCAGCCGTGCTCCCTGCTGCTGAGCAGTGTGGAGAAGGGTGACAGATCGGGTAACCTGCAGCCAGCAAAGGTTTGCTGTTATATTTAAAAACCCCTGGAGCAAGTCTTTTAACCCTGGACCTTATACATAAACAGCCTTTTCACCCTGGAGTATTTATGGCTCCTGCTGAGTGCCTCAGATTAGCAAGCACATCACTCCTTTTCCCCTTAGCACAAGGGAGGATGAGGATCCTCCCCCCATCCTTTTCCCCTAATCTTAAGATAAGAGGACTGAATAAGGCAGCTATAAGGGTCAAAGCCACTCACCCCCTTCCCACCTCAGTGTCCTCACCTGCAGAGCCAAAGTGGTGGCAGGGACGCTGTTTCCAAGGTCCCTTACACGGTGTGTGCTTTTCCCAGGGAAGTGGGATCCCACCCAGGATGGGAACCTGCAAGAAGGCTCATTTTGGCTTCAAGAAGCAACCCCTGCCAGCTCTAAGCGTCAGCACTGCCACTAGATGTCAGTGAAGACTGGAGCTGGGGCTTTGCTTGGGAAGGGCTGATCCCGGCAGCAGAGCTGGGAAAGAAAAGAAGGATACTTGGATGTGGGCACCCCACGGTACCCCTTTCTGCGAGGTTTGGAGACACTTAGTGTGACCTGCCACCGCCAGGCATTGGTTCAGAGGTCTCCCCTTCACCACTGGCTCCTCGGGAGGTGCAGGAGAGACCTTTGAACCTTGTGACCAAGGGTTCAGGAGTGCCAATTCCCCATTCCTGGCCCTAAGCAGGCAGCATCCTCCATCCAGCAGGGAACTGCTCCTCTTTAGGTGATAAACAGCATGTGAAAAGAGCAAGGGAAAGAAATAGGGCAGCTTCTTTGAAGGATGTGCTACAAACACCTTGCTGGTGTGCAAGGAGGGGCAGGAGGCAGCTTTTCCAAGGACCATCCTGCAGGCTGGCATGGAGGGAGCTGTGGGATCAGCTGTCCCCCAAGCCTGGGCTCTACACTGTCCCCAAAACTCTGTCACCAGCAATAATGCATCAGCTGTTTAACATCCCCCTAAAAGCATCCACTCCTTCCCACCTCAACTGTTTGACATCCTCCCAAAAGCAGCCAAGACTTGACAGTTCCTTTGCTTTCCTGTTGCAACAGATTTTGCCCTTTGCACGAAGGATTGTTTTGGCTTCCTCACTGGAGATGAGCCACATCACAGCACCAAGCCAGAACGGGATGCTCTCAGGGCAGAGGGCAGCCCCTGACCTGGCTCCTCTGAGCTGAATCCATATCCTCCCTCTCCAGAGATCCAGACCAGGAGCTTTCCTGCTGCCCCCCAACTGCACTGTCCACATGGGACCAGCTCCCCTCTCCAGCAAGCTGGGCTCACTTACAGCACTGACACATAACAAATATGTCTCATTTTCATGGAAAATGAGGAATAAGGATGTTACCAAGCAGAGCAATTTGATTTTGTGCTCATTGAATTATGACACATCAGCTGCAACCTCCTGACAAGATGCAGTTTCCCAACACCAGTGGAGGACTCAGGCAGAGTTTGAAATAATTCCCTCCAGCAAAATCCATCAAGACCAACCCAGCAAATATCACCTGAAATTACCATTTTCTAGTAAAAAAAAAAAAGTGCTTTGCATCAAAATCTCAACTGTCTCTAGTTGTGGGCTGGAGGTTCACAGGTATGAAATACTACAGGAGGGTAAAACTCCCATTCTCCTGCCAACCTTCCTCAGTGCATATGTGGGGTCTCCCTCTGTCCTCGCTGTTCCCAGTCCTGACACTCAGCTGCTACACACCCCATCCCTCAAACACAGAAAGTGCAATTTCCAATTCCATTTCTGTCCTTCCAAATATCTTACAGGACTCAGGAGGCTACAAAGGAGCAGCCTCTTCTCTGCAGGGCCTATATCCAGAAATGTCCTTGAAAGTCCACACTGATTAAAAGATTTCAGGTTTTGGAGGGTTATTTTTTTTTTCTTTGGGTTCGGTTTGATTTTAATTTTTTGGTTTGATATTTATTTTTCAATGGTCTATTTGGTGAAGGTGTTCTTACAGGTAAGGGTTGCCTTGCACCCACGGGGGTCGGATGGAGGCTGGTTTGCTGGTCTGGAATAACCTAATGCAGCTCAGGGCAGAGGGAGGGGGGATGCTCTGCCATATTTCCCAAGATTTTAGGCAGCATGTGCAGGGATGGGAGGTGTTGGTGCAGGGCTCAGTCTGCCAGGGAAAACCAGCACTGAGCAGCTTTGCCACATCCACAGCAGGCCTGGAGATGCTCACAGAAACACTGTAAATCCTAAGTGGGATTTGCAGTGCATTAACCCCCCGAGACACTTTTGGAGCCACAGGGGCCAGGGGAGGTTCTAAAAGACACATTTGGCCAAGCCCTGGCTGACAAATTTCAGGGTGACCCCATGGCACAGAGCCAGGCCACCCCTGCCAGAGCCGTCGGGGCAGCCCTGCTGTCACTGCCTGAATAATGCATAAAGCACCAGGAAATAACACCTCCATCTTCAGCACCTCCATCAGTCCTGCTCCAGGCTCCAATCCCACCCGTTATTGGGAAGGGCTGACAAAAATCCAGCCACCACCACAAAATCCACGGAGCCTGGGAAGGCCGGGGGCTGCCTCGGAGTTAACAGCATGTGGGAAAACAGCTATTAGGCTTTTTGAAGCCTTCTGAGGAGAATTAAAAGGGAATTAAGTTGCTCACTCCAGCTTAGTCAGTACAAATAAACCTTCAGCTATTGGATTAGCAATGCCAGAGCAGGAGCAGTGGCTGCTGGAATTTCTTCCCTTCCATTTTTTTCCTTTTTTTTTTTTTTTTTTTTTTTTTTTCCCTTTTTAATTTTATTCTTGTCATTCAGGGCAACAGAGTGTCAAACCAGCCTGGATTTTCTCCAAGCAAGCTCTGCCTTTGCAGCCAAGATGCTATTGCTGTCACTCCTCGTGGAAATAAAGGGAGAAGCAAAACCAACGAAACTAAAACCCTAATCCCAATGCACACTGGTACCTTTTACCCCCACAAGATTCCAATTCAGATCTCATTTTTCATATAATATTGGACAAAGCAGCGTACCTGGGAAATAAAGTGATGCTCTGTGCCCACCTGTGTGCAGTTTGCTGTGCAGAGCTGAACTCCAGGGGAGGCCTTTCCTTCACTGGGATAACTGAATAAATGTGAGGAACATTAATTTTTTCACCCACTGGCTCCAGGTACAAGCCAGGTAGCTCGTGCCTCAGTTTCCCCAGCTGCAAAAATCACACTTCTCCTTCTCACAGCGCATGGAAGAACAGAATCCTTTAGGTTGGAATAGACCTTTAAGGTCATCGAGTGCAACCATTAACCCAGCATTGTATGATTGCATATCAACTTGCAAATCTGCCTATTTTATTTACATGAATATATATATATGTAATCATGGAAGCACAGAATCATCAAGGTTGGAAAAGATCTTGAAGATCATTGAGACCAGGTGTTAACCCAGCGCTGCATGATTGGATATCAACTTGCAAATCTGTCTATATGTCTATACATATCTATACACACACACACTCACACACTATTTATAGTGGGAGAAAGGGGAATTTCTGGGTAAGATGCAGGACAACCCCCTCCCTACAGACACACATAGAAGTGGTCACAGCATTCCAGCCTGGAGCTCCATTTGCCGAGTTAAACCCAAGCAGAAGGCAGGACAGACAGCCCAAAAAGCAGCTGGGCTTGGGCCAGATGTGCTGGAACACAAAGCAGACCAAGGGACAGTGGCAGACGGGACAGGGAACACAGTAGGTGGTGTGGGACTGGTTTGTTTCCCTGCTGGACCTGGGCTGGGAGCATCCCTTCCATCTTCCCCTGCGAATGCACAGACACTGCTGCAGAGCTGCCTGACAAGTGATGAATTTGGCCCTGGCCTAAAAATGTCAGTTGATGTTCTCCTTCCCCACGACAAACGTGCTGGGGTTTGATGCTAATCAAACTGGGGGCAGGAACTCACAAAACCTCCAAACACAGACACAGCAACCCAACCATCCAATAAAAAGCTTAACACTTGATCATCCTCTGTTCCAATAGATCATTTATGTATTTTTAAGACAAAGAAAACAGAAATTCCTTCATTTCAAGCAGCTGCCGTGTGGTCCAGGCCTGTGACAAGGACAGATGCTGCTCAGAAGCCCTGAGGATGGGGGACAGGGCTGGACCAGCCACTCCACCAGAGGAAGCAGCATCTGATCCTGCTGGAGCTCCAACCTGCCGGGCCCAGCGTCACCGGGATGAGCCTCGTAATGAAGTAATTGAACATGATCACCTGCCCTACTCGGATCATGGCCAATATCCATCACACAAACCTCCTCCACCGAGAGATTTATTTGTTAATGAGAGAGGGAGGGAAAATAACAGCTCAACTCTGCTGCCAAACACAGCCCTGGAGCTCGTGTGGGTTTGCACCGAGTGAATCGGGACCAGAGGGCACCTGGACCAGTCCTGGGAGGCTCATTTGGCTCCTGCCGAACTGGGGATGGGGTTTGTTCTGGGATGAGGGTTGGGACATGCCCCAGAGCCCATCCTCCAGCTCTGACTAGCAGGGTTTGCACCCTGCACCCTCATTACCCGACCAGGTAATGAGGAACAGCCTGGCCACTCCTAAGGAAAGACAATGAGCAAGAAGAAAGAGAAAAATGCCTATAATAGAGCTTTGCTGATAAAAGCCATGACAAGGATAATAAATGAACCTTTCCTCGGCTGCCCTTCCTGTCCCAGAAGCCATCCCTTACTCTAAAGCACCAGGTGCACGTTTTCTCCTTCCCAATACTGAGCAGATTCAGCTGCCTGGCACAGCAGGGTTGATTTTTTTTCCCCCCCAGCTCATACACAAACTGTTATGAAAACAACAAGTTTTGTATGTACATGAGAAAAATCCCATGTTTCTGTCCCTGGACATTGGGCAAAACCTGGATTTATTAGAGGTATAGGTCCCCATTCCAGCTCTTGGGGTTCCTGGGGAAGTTGCTGCCTGGGATGGGCCACAAACCCCCCCAAGACAGCAACCCCCCCACCCTTGGCTGAGTCTCACATACATTAATCAAGAAATATAGGATATTTTCATGGAAATCAATCAGTTCATGAACAATTTGCGGATGGAGCAAGGGCCAAATGCCCACAAAACCAGCAGCAAACCCCTCTCACCAGTCCTGGTTTTTACACAGCCCCTTTTCCACGAGCACCTTGGGCTCGTCCACGTCGGCATTGCACCAACACGTCCCTCCTCTCAGCCAGGCATGGTTTGGGCCACAGCACACTAAACAGGTTTGAAAAATCAAACCAGACCTTTCCCTTTCCCAGAGCACAGGCAGCTCTGCAGGCAAACCCTGCTTGGCAGGAGGAGGGAGCCAGGCAGACCCCAGCAGATGCTGCAGCCGTGTGTCCCCAAATCCCCTCATCCCACAGCCTGCCCATCACTGGTGAAGCTGAGAACAAAGGCAAAACCTGCCCAGGACCATTTCCCCCCTCTTATTTTCCATCTTTCACATTTTTGCACAGCCCTTCTGTCTGGCAATATGCCACAGCTCCCACCAAACTGAAGTTGGAGGATTAGAGCAATCAAATCCATTTCCGCAGGATACATTTAACTGGACACGTTTTGCTTTAAACTGAAGTACTCTACTGGGGATTCATTACCAAAATCCATCCTCTTCCTATTTGTTGCTAATGGGAGGGAAGATGAGTTTTGAATAATTAAGAGCCAGCTCCTCTCTGGCTGTGATAGACGGAGCAAAGGGTGTGCTGCTGCTCTGCCCCTCACCCCTGCTCCAGGATCCCAGCCCAGCACCTGGGGGAAACCCTGCAATCCCTCTAAACTGTTTACTAACCCTGCAACCCCCCTAAACTATTTAGGAACCCTACAAAACCTCAAGGTATCTATAGAATCACAGAATGGTTTGGGCTGGAAGAGACCTCAAAGTTCCTCTAGTCCAACCCCCCAGCCATGGGCAGGGACATGTTCCTCTGAACTAGGTTGCTCACAGCCCCATCCAACCTGGCCTTGAGTGTTTCCAGGGATGAGGCATCTACCACCTCTCTGAGGGAACCCATGCCAAAGCCTCATCATCATCCTCTTAATAAAATATTTTTCTATCTAGTCTGAATCGACCCTCTTAATTTAAAAACATCCTCCCTTATCCTGTCACAACAAGCCCTACTAAGAAGTCTGTTCCCAGGAGATTAATCCCACAAACTCCCAATCAGCTCCTGTTTGCAGGACACATGAAGGATCCTGGTTGGGACACGAGCTCCCAGTGTGGAGGCTGGACTTTGCAATGCATTGGCTGCACATCAAACTGAGCACCAGGTGACCTAAAACAAAAAACACTCCCTTAAAAAAGAGGCTGGGGAACTGATGTTTTCCAGCTTAAAGCTCTTCCACATTCTGGTCTGTAGCTGCATCACCTCGGGAGGGCTGGGCTGCCCAAGCACGTTGGATGGCAGTCGCTCTCCCTCACAAGGGCAGGGGGGAAAGTGATGACAAATTCCTCCAGTTAATTAAAAAGCCCCACTCCAACAATGTTGCAGAGCTTTTGAACTAATTTATGAGCGTTTATTCATTTTGTCCCAGCACAATCTCTGTGGAAATGTAAAATTCAGCTCCTGTATGATTTTCTCTTTGCATTGACTGGAAGGAGAAAGAACGAATAGATTCTGCTAAATTAATTATCAGCATTGATTTCTTGTCTTTTTTATATTTTTATCCCAAGACAGAGCCCTCAGTAACTTTGAAGAATCTCTAGCACTCGGGCTCGGAAAATTGATCTAGCAGTTTCTGTGAAGCAGCATTTCCCAGCTCCCCTTCCTCAAAATACACTCTAAATGTTAATTTGCATGCTCGAAAGGAACCAGGTGATTTGTCATTATATTTGCCTCCTCTCCCAGATGTAGCTACTTGTTCCCTTCTTAATTGATTTTCATATTTAGATTCAGTTCTAGGGAAAGTAATTTGGGGACTGAATCAGAGGGAGAATTAATAGCTGACAACAAATGGGAACTTGGATGGGACTTCATTAGGCCATCCGAGCGCCCAGCCTGGGCCTCTCTTCCTCCAGCAGTTTCATTTTCTTCATCTATTATAAATCATTATGTTGAAAAATAGCTCCAGAATAGAGAGTCCTCACTGCTTTTGCAAAGCAGAGGCAAAAGCTGCCAGATAAGGGGGACTAATTTGCAAACATTCACTGGAATAAAAGCTCTGGAGGGTCATCCCTGGCTCCATCAGTCATTGCCAGGGGGAGCTCAGGTGTGCAGGACCAGGGCATCCCTGCAGCCAGACCCAGGGCATCCCTGCAGCCAGACCCAGGGCATCCCTGCAGCCAGACCCAGGCCAGGGGGAGCATCACTTGTGTGTCCCCACCCAGGCATCACGGATTCACCATGGGATGTGTCCAGACCTCTGGCTGCACTGAGCAGGACCTGCACTGGGGAGGGGAGAGGAGCCCAGGGAGGTGCCAGGACTTTCCCATAAGAGATCCCACGTCCTGAAGGCACCCAGGGAAGCACAGCCACAGAAACCAGCATGGAAATCTCAGGATAACTGCATGCCAGGCCTTTTACAGCTGGCACCCCCAGCTTGCAGCACCCTTTGCTGGCAGAGGACACACAGCAGTGCTTCTGCCCCCTCCCCACTGGGAACCTCACAGCACACAGGATGCCCGTGGTGGCCAAATACCTGTGAACTGTGGCTGGGAGAGGTCTGAAGCTCCAGAGACCTGGTGCTGCTGAGCTCCTGGGGCAGCTCTGCAGAGAAGCCATAGCCCAGGAAAGCCTTTGGTGTCCTCTACCATCCCAGAGCTCTCATTAACATTAATTAATTACCAGCCAGACGTGTAGCAGTGCTCCAGCTGATGGGAATTACCCAAAACCAAAAGCTCCCTGGCTTGACCAGCCCAAGGAACTGCCCTTCCACCTAAATTCTGGTTCTACTCATTGCACTTTTAGCACCTGAACTTTAAAAACAAACAAACAAAAAACCAAAAAAACCCACCAAACCAAACCAAATAAAACAACAAAAAAGCCCCCCAACAACAACAAAAAACCCACCCCCAAAACAACCCATCTTTTAAGGAAGAATTGTTATTTCTACCAGTACATTTCATTTTAGGGCCACTCCAATCCTGGCTGGCTGGAGAATGGAGTTTCATCCTCTCTTCTAAACGCAGTTAATTCTTTTATAAATTAACTTGCACAGTGTCACAGCACATTACCTCACCTTGGAATATTTTTACTCTGAACTTGCCGTGGCTGATGAATAGAACAATGCTTGGATTTTCTCTGGGGGTGTTTTACCAGTAATGTAACTTATTAAAATACAGCTGACTGCTGAAGAAATAGCACTTCTTCAACAGGGCCCAGGTTATCCAGTGAAACCCAGACAATGAACAATGGTTTATGGCAAAACTGTTAAATCAGCATCTCTTATATAGACCAGCACTGAGGTTTCCTTTAATCATTGGAAGTTGCTGGGCAAGGTGCCAAGGAGCAGGGGCTGTCTGGAAAGCAGGGATGCCCAGGAGGGGAAGGGCACAAGGTCACCTCGAGGGGTGACAAATCAGCTGAGCCCTGCCAGCAATGATGTCCCTGCCCACCCACTGTGGCCAGGGAGCTGTACCTGCTCTCGTGGCTGTTGTGATTTATTCCAGCATTTTATCCCTGGCTGTGAAATGCTGTTTATTTACAGCAGGGGCCACGAGGCAGAGCAGGGTAGGTTTACTTCTGTCCATATTTGCTTTCTCCTGTGTACCTGAGTCATGAGCAGGAGCCTTGTCTCACCCAGCACTGCTGTCTGCCCACCAGGTCCAGGGGATCTTGTTCCTTGGGGTACCCAGGCCCCTGCCAGCCAAGGGATGAGGATCCCACCCCTGCTAGCTGTCCCTGGAGAGTGAGAAAAGATTTCCCCCTTCCAAAGATTCAACAAGGCTGTTTCTTTAGTTATTAACCCCATTTCCAAAGGCTGCCCCTCCTTTCTCCACCAGCTACAGCCAGTTCCAGGGTCCTGCTGGATTCAAGTCCCCCTGCCCATCCTGTGGCAGAGATGAGGTGGCTGCTCTCACCATCCCATCCCTGCTCCCAACCCAGCTCCAGTTTTAGCCCCTGGCAGCCTGGCTTGGAGCCAGCACACACTAGAGGGCAATTTCAGCTGCCAAGAAGAGGGAAGGCAGCTCCCACCTGAGACAAGAAGTGGATGTAACCCCTGACTCTCCAATCTTTTTCCAGAGACAGACCTGTGCCACAGCCTCAGAGCTCTGGGGTCAGAAGTAGCTCTGGATTGAAGGCACCAGGATGCCTTCAGCAGCATCAAAACTCCTCTGAAACTTGGGGCAGGTGGAAAAGCCATGGGCCAAAGGAGGAAATCCATGGGGCAGCAAGCCTTGCCCAGCTGGGGCTGCCCTCAGCCCTGCACTGCCCACATGCACCACCTGACTTTGGCCTCTCTCTCCCTAAAAAAAGAAAGGAGATGCCAACCACCTTTCTCCCTTTCCCTCAGAGTCAGGAAGGGCCATTAACCCTTATCTGCCCAGAGACCCTTCCCTGTAGGCCAGGTGCCCCCCTGGGCTGCCACTTCCATATCAGTGCCCTCCCATTTCTTCCCTTTCCAGCCCCCCATCTCTTCCCAGGGTGTTGCTTGGCCGCTGCCAGAGGTGATGAGAAAAAGCAGATGGTAAATAGAGTCATTTTCTGGAGCAAGGTTAACACAGAGAATGAGCAGCAGAGGAGCAAATGGAGCTATTTGAAGGAACAAAGAGTCAGGGGGACGTGGTGAAAAGGAGGGGAAGGTGCAATATCCCTTGGGTGGGAGAGGAGAGCAGTCCAGGGTCACCCCACCCAGCCAGCAGGAAACCCAACAGGCAAACTGCCTTGTGCTGGGAGGTTTGGGCTGTCCCCAGCCTGGTGACATCCAGGAATGCTGCTGGCACAGCCACTGGCCCTGCTGGCTCAGCCAAGGTACCCCTCCAGTGCTGTGCCTCAGTTTCCCAGCTCGTACCCCCCGGCCCTGCTGTCACAGCGCCGGCAGTGACACGTCACACGCCCAAAGCACAGCGAGGATCTCTGCTCAGAGATGTGAAAGCCAAGTCAAACACTTCCTCTTTGTATCTCCTGGGAAGAGCAGACAGTGATGAGCTCTGGCAGCAGAGCCCCAGCTGGTAGGAGGGCAGAGCCAGCTCCCGGTCCTGCCTCGTGCCGGAGCATCCCGATTTCACCCATGAAAGGCTTGGAAAATCCAGGAGTCTGCACACACGGTCTCTGCTGGGGGTTTAGCCAAGCTTAAGAAATCCTCCTTGCTTTTCTGCACCGCCTGCAGCCGAGCTGGCTGGGGAGTCTGGGATGGGAGGCACGGAGTGGAAGGGTTGGAGGTGCCAGGCTGCTGGAATAGGGCAGCAGCCTGAGGGATGTCACGGAATCCTCCCTCTGCATTAGTCCCCCTCGTGCACTAGGCGAGGGGCTGCAGCCAGCAAGGCTTGGCTGGGACCACCCCAGACCCCATCCAAAAACCTCCCTTGTTCTGACTGTCAGGTATCTTTGCTTAGAGCTCCTTGGGACCATTTCTCCCATCTTTAATAAATACCTTCTCTCCCTCCATCAGCAAATCTGCCCAGAGCCCCCAAGGCCTGCTGGCAGGAGCTGCCAGGGACAGAGCAGTGCTGGGAAGTGGGGCAGCAGCCACTGCTTCCCAAATCCCTTCTTAATTATGAACGATGAACACTCGAAAATCTGACCCGAGGTGGCTGTTGTTGAGTCATCCTCTGTTTAATTGCTTGCAAATATTACACTGTCTCACAGTGTGGGCTGTAAATTACCAGCAAATAAAGTGTGGAAGCTGTTTTACAGCTAATATATAGCTACTTGGGAAAGTTTGGGATTAAATGCATCTTCCTGCTGAGCTAACAGCCCCTTCCCTGAGGATCAGGCTCCAGCAAGGGGTGTGAGTGCTGGGCTGGGGGATGCTGACCTCTTGCTGGACCATGCCTGCACCTGGCAGGTAGGAAGAGCCATGGAGGGTGGGAGAACACGGAGGCATCCAGTCCATCTGCTCTGACAATGTCAGTGCCACTCTCTGAGAGCCTCAGAAGTGCCAAGCACTATTTATCAATATTTCCCGATACCCCCTAAGGTGAGCCTTTCTGAAGATTTCAACATGAGGGTTCGTTAAGTGACTTCAAGTGAAAAAGAAAAAACTAATAAAAGCTGCTGTTCAGCGGTACAGATTTCCCCAGAGGCTTCTGTTATTATCGTCTTCCCAGTTATGAGTGATTTATCCTTAATGTTCCTGGCTTGGCACACACTCTGCAAATTACTGCTCCCGTTGTGAATCCAGCCTGGCTCTCCTGGGATGGGGAGACACAGCCACCACAGGTACCAGCATCCTTCTGCCTTCCCTGGCAGTCCCCAGGGGCTGGGCTGTCCCACTGCCCCCCCACCAAGGCTGAGACATCACCCCTTGCTGATCCCTAGAGAATTAAAAGTTGTCGCAGGAATCTTTGAATTGGAATGAAATTTGAAGGTCTCTGCTGTGGGGTGGTGAAGCCTTTGGGGCAACGTGGCTCGTGCTTCACACCCACAGCTGGTGGTGGCTTGAGCCAGGCAGGACTCCTGCCAGCAGCCAGCCTTGCTAGGAAGGTCTCCAGGAACAGACTGTTGAAATTGCCCCCAAATTTACCCTAATTTATTAATTCTGGACTCTGAGGACATCTGTCCATTACCAAAATGTATCTGTCCATCACCAAAGTGCATCTTAAATTAATTCCCATCTCTAGACTCTGAGGACATCTGTCCATCACCAAAATGTATCTGTCCATCACCGAAATGCATCTCAAATTAATTCCCATCTCTGGACTCCAAGGACATCTATCCATCACCAAAATGCACCAGTCCAAGGGGAAGGCAATGGCAGTTGTTTGGGAATCTGAGAAAACAGGATGAGAAGCAGAAAATAGCAGCAGTGCTGCTGAGCCACCTCACTGGAGAGGAGCAGAGCACCTTCCAAAATAGATGGTGGGCAAGCAAGGGAAGAAAAAGGTGTCTCCCCTCTGTGCTCTGAGCTGTTGATTTCTTTTCCAGGCACACAGTTAGATGGAATAGAGGGCTGAGCCACTGCAGCAGGAAAGTCCCAGCAGTGGTTTGGCCCTGGCACCGGTTGGCGACAGCTCAGAACTGCATCGGGATCTCCAGTCACATTAAAGTGACAAATTTCCAAGCATGAAATGATGACTTGGATGTGTTTTGTCTATGACTAACTGGAAATAAGATTTCACATTGTTTCTAGATCATTCTCACAGTCATGTGGGAAGGAAAAGGTTCTTTTTGAAACAAAGCATCCCCTCCCAAGAAATCAAGGTTATGTCAGAGTTTTATAACTTCCTCCTAGCCATCAGAAAACAGGAGGCAAAATTCACAGCAGCCTCAGTCAAACATACCCCAACTCACTTTGTCCCTCTGATCACCTAGAGAAGGCAAATTAGGTGTTAAGAAGCTCTATAGTTTTTTTCCCCAATCTTCCTGTGTAACTCTAAGATGAAGGGTAATTAATTGGTGAAAGCACTTGCTCTGCTTTGCAAGGAAACTAAAATTAGCACTTTTTTTCTTTCAGTGTGTGCAACCTGACAATGCTCAGCAGTGCCCGGGGGCTGCTGCTGGGGGATGGATCCTCTGCAAGTGTTGGGCAGGGGTCAGTCCTTCAGGAGTTTCAACAACAGCTGGTGGCACAAAGGAGGATTTTTTGGCACCAGCCAGTGAGTTTTGCTACATTTAATCTCAAAGCTCTCTCCAACTACCTGAAAGGAGGTTGTAGCCAGGTGGGAGTTGGTCTCTTCTCCCAAGGATGATGGATAGAGAGATTTTCTGGGGGTGCTCAGTTGGGGTGTTCCTTGCCTGGGCTCACCCTGCATCTCCTACTGGCCAGTCCCCCTGCCAGGCACCCACATCACTGGTTGGAAAACATTACTCATCCCTCAGGAAAAGCCAGGGGCAGCCAGCAAGACATTTCCTCAACCAGAAATACCTGGAAAAGAGCAAAAGAAGCAGGGAGGAAGGAAACTATAAAGCAGAGGAAGCTGTAAGGCATTCCCAGCCTCAGCATGGTGACACTCAGGAGCTGGAAGGGCATAAAAGAGTATCTGGTCTTTGTTCACCCCTGGAGCTGTGGCACTGGCAAAGATGAGCAAGAACAATACAACTTCCACCAGTCCTAGGTTTTCCTTGATGAATGCTAAGGCTTTTCTCAACAAGAACTCTGAATAGTGTGAAAATATAGCGGAAAATATTTTTCTTGTCTCCAGGGAGGAAGATGCACATAAAGTGATTTTTCCTGGCTGGGTTGTGTTGGCAGCAGCCCTGGGTGCAAATAGCTGCTGCACAGATTTCAGGAGCCACCTTGCAGAAATGCTGGAAGGAAATGTGTCCTTCCCTCCTTCTCTCTCTCCTTCAGCTAATTTTGTATTTCCCTTTCTGGCTGTGCTGCAGAGAGTAATGAACGTGGGTGATTTGCCACAGGATAAATTGCATGCCATTAGCTGCCTGTTTGGAGACCATATTTCCTCTTTGTGATGCGAGCTCAATATCCTTCCAATGAGTTATTACTTGGAGATCTTCTAGACCTGGACTGTAAGTACCAAGCAATTACTGCGCCGTAATTCCAGGGCTGCTCGCCTCCCTGCTAGACACAGTCTCTTAAGCCTCGTCAGGTTGACTGGAGGAAGTTTTTTTAGGTTTTAAAGAATGGCTTAATGGCAGCTGTTTCAAGCAGCTCCCTTTTCCCTTCTCCTTTTCCATCCAGCCTCTTTATCACCCACTGCAACCTCCTCGCGCTGCCCAGCGATGCTGAGCGGTGAAGGAGGGCAGTGCTGGGGCTCCAGGGTTGCACTTTGCAATAGGAGCGTGTTGGAAATCGCAGAAAAGTGGCCAGAATCTTGTACCTACACGTGCACTGAACCACTCCATTATGCCCAAGCTCTCCTGGAGGTCTGGCACAGCCAGACCATCCCAGCCCAGCATCTCCCAGGAACACAGCCCATCACTACCCCGCTCCCACTGCAGGGCTTGGTCCCTCCACCACTGCTCCAACAGCCTCGAGCAGACACCTTCCTGTTCCAGGGACATTTACCCTATTTGCACAGCAGCAAGAAAAGCCCTTCCTTCCCTTTGGGAAAAGCTCTTTGTCCTGGGACACAAGTCCAGAGCCACATTTGCATCTTTTCGCCAATTGATTGTCGAGCTCCGAGCTCCCAGTTGAGGCCAGAGCTCGGTGTGGTGGATGCTCCCCTAGCCCTGCTGGGAGCTGCATCAGGGGCAGGGCATGGATCTGGCAACAGCCCTGAGCACCAGTTCCCAGCAAACAGGCTTATTCATGAACAAGAAATAATATTAATTAAGGAAGAACATTCCTAATGAGCAATTAACCCGATTTGCCAGGGCAAACGTTCCCTTACAGTAAGAATTTAAAACTGAGCTAGCCAGGAAACTTTCTTATTTTCTCTCCATGTTTGTTTTGGTTTTTTTTTAACAAATCTTCCCACTCTTGACATCACTGCAGCTTCAGGGCTTGGAAAGTCTTCCAATACACTCCTAAAGGCATTGTCTGACAGGCTCAGTGGGGTGACCCCAGCTGCTTTTGGCTGGAGAAATGCTTGTTTGAACCAAAATCTCTTTCTATTCTTCCTATTACTTTAATCCCAATATTGGCACAGGTAAAGCACCCCATCCTGTGTCAAGCCCGAGTCGGGTTTTGCCTCTCCCTTTCTCTTCTGCAGAAAAAGAAATAAATAAGGCTTATCCTTTGCAGTGAGTTTTTCTGAATGATCGAGTAACGGAACAAACCTGCGGGAGATATTTCAGCCTCCCCAACTGCTGACGTTGAGATGTATCCAGGAGACCAGAGTAATACTGGGAGTATTTTAAATAGATCAAATAATCATCGCTTTGCAAAGCCAGATTTTCGTGTCCCAGGCCCCAGGCAGGTGGAGTTCAAGTGTGCTTCGATGGAGTATTAATAGTGTGTTAATGAAGCCCGCGCACGCCGCCTGCAATCTTCAAAGGCACTCTTGTTTTTGAACTGTAATTGTCCACTGAGAAATGACAAAACAAACAGCAATTACACTGGAAAAGGGATTTTAAAAAAATTATGCCAGTAGGACTGAAGCTCATAAAACAGCACTAGTGATATATACACATTAAACTGCTGCCAGTCGCCGCAGAACTGAGAGCACTGAAGTGCCTTGTTTTCCTGTTTTCCTTCTTCTGCCTTTTTTTTCATTATTAAATTTTTTTGCAGTGGGAGCGATGCCCAGGGATGGAGGCAGATGGTGCATCTGCAGCCAGACCCACAAGGAGGTCCCAAAACATCCCCAGGTTGTGATGGGGACGGGGGCTGGTCCTCTGGCACCCCTGAGTTCACAGGAGTCACATCCCTGGAAATGCCAAATAATTCCCCCACACCCAGGGGGCCAGAAGGAGCCACAGCCCTGGGAGCTTCCTTCCAGCATCGCTGTCTTTAGGGGCAAAGCTACAGGATGTGCCCTGAAAACAGCTCCAGCCTCTCCAAAAAGGAGAGATTTCACCCACACAGGGGGGATTTTTATTAGCATGATTCAAATAATCCATTATCTTTATTAAGGTGGCCCTGCCTCTCTTTGTGTTCAACACACTGAATTCTTTTCTATGAGATAATATAACCCACCAGACCTGGTGTGCAGAAAACTGCTGATAACAACACGAGGCCATTTATTTTGTGTGGGATTGTTAAAGTGAAAACCCCAGCCAGGCAGTGGTGGGCAATTACTGTCGGCTCTGACCTGCAAATGGGGAAAAATTCCCCTTCCTGGGAAGGAGAAAGAGAAGTTATGGACTGGACTCTGTGCTGTGGCAAGGCAAATAATAGTAATAATTTCTGTGTCTGGAAAGATTAGGGGCTGAAGTGCTCCCTGCCTGCTCTGCCACGTTGGGTTTCCACCTTTATTTTTGGAGTGTTTCTAGTTTTAGAGCAGTTTCTCTTTACCTTAAGTACACTTTTTTATTAAAAATCAAGTTTATTGTTGAGATGTAACCTACAGTAATTTTAGTAGCTTGTATAAAAACACGAAGCAGCACATGGTTGCTGTCAGCTCTATAAAGAAGCTCTAAAACCACTGAAGTTTTAGTGGATCAAGGCATGGATTCACCACCAACCAGCATTATCACCCTCCGAAACTGCAGGCAAAATAAAAGCCTCTCTGCAAAATAAATACCTCCTGCATCAACATTTCCCACTAATTTAGTCATTGCAAACCCAAGGAACTTGGGATGAGGAAAAATGGAAAAGCTCATTTGCCCTTTCCTGCCTGTGAATAAAACTAAAGTAATATATTAATTTTAAACCCATTAAGAATATGAAAACTGGGACCAAAGCACTCAGCTCCCTCCTAGCAGATAGTGCTTATCTCTTTAGGAAATCAGTTTTAAATGCATGCTCAGATAAGCTAATTTTTTCATCTGTAGCTAGCACATTTTAAATAGTTCTATTTAACTAATAAAACCCATTTTTGATGTTGTTTTTGGGCATCTTAAATTGAAAACCAATTTCCATCCAAATAGACCATGGCACACATTGTGAGTCCAAAATTAATAATCATCTCATAAAAAAGAAATGCATCATTCCCTATATTATAACATAATAAAATGCAAACACAAAGAATTGCTATAAATGTGCATTAAGCTACATAATTGCCTAAGTAACCTCACACACATAAAGTGTTTTCTTCTGTTTAGCAAAATAGAAGAGTTGTAGAAGAATAAAACCTGCAGGTTGCAGGTTACCAACAAAGAAGAATCAAGTTAGCAAGGTAAATAAAACCTACAAATGAGAAACAAGATTAAAGTGGATCATTCAAACCAAGCTTTCTGCTCTGCTAATTTAAATTATCATTGAAATAAGTGGCTGAAATAAATCGTCTCTGAAGTCTTCAGCTTTAAACTCCTTCCCTCCCTTGGGAAGGGTCAGGGAAGGGTGGGAGGCAGCTCTGGCACTCCAAGGGATGCAGTGGGAGGTGGTGGGACATGGTGGGACAGTGATAGGGGACCTGCCAGGTCTTACCCATCCTGTGGCTCTCAGGATGGTGCTGAGTTCCCATGGATTAAAAACCCTAAATTACAAGTGCCAAGAGCTGCCCAGGGTCATTCAATCCTTCCCAGTCCTGGCTCCATCCAATGCCACATGCTTGGAAAGACACTTATCCCACAGTTGTTCCTGGCTGTACACATCAAAGAAAGAAAACTGGGATTTGAGGAGAGTCAGGGGTACTGGGAAAGAAGCAGGGTGATGGTTGATGCTCCATTTTGATGCACAACCCACAACATTCAGGAAACCATGGATGATGCAGAGCCACAGAGTGGAGACATGGGGTCCTGACTCCCTGCAGCCAGCAAATCCGCCCCTTCCCAAGTTTTTTATGGATAGGACATGCAAGTTTCATAGGAACTCACCACCTGTGGGTTCCCCACTACTGTGGAGCAGCGAGGGCTCCACACTCCTCCATGCCAGGCTCCCATGGTCCTTCCCGCTGCTCTTGGGGTCGCGTCGTCCTTTGGGAGCAGATGGAGAGATGTCTGAAGAGAGGCTTTGGGATTTTAGCAGGAGCTGGGGCAGCCCAGAGGGCACGCAGGGACATGGTGGGACACCTTCCCACTGGCTATGGCAGCATCCTGGGAAGACACTGAGGAAAAAAATCCAATTCCTTCCTGGCATGTCTGGCTTTGACTCTCTTCCAAAGCACACCCCCACTCCTGAGCAAGCCAGAGCATCTTTCTTTCGTATGAAAGAGAGAAGCTCAGTAAGATGTAGCAATAATCTGTATTTTTTCTATTCCAGTGCTCAGCAAGGAGCCTCTGGGGATGGCAGGGAAGGAAAGGGACCTCAAAATAGTGTCAGGCACTCTGTGCAGTTGGAGAAGCTTTCTGGAACAAAGCATAACCTTAAATAGAGCAAACATTCCCCTTCCCTAATCCCATTCCAAGGAAAGGGCTTGAGTGTGAGCAGCGTGAGATGCCCTATGTTTTGGCTTGGTTGGGAATAGCTACCACCATCTGCTTGGAAGAGGCAGGAGGCTTCAGAGGGGCATCTACAACCATCAGCCAGCGGTGAGACCCCAGGGCTGGGCCTCCCTGGTCACATCTGCTTCAGAAGCTGGGGTCCCTCCAGCTCTCCTACACATATCTTACCCATCCTTGTGTCTTGGCATCAATTGCTCCACCCAAGAAGAGCATTGGCAGAGTGAGCTTGTCACCCAGGGCTCCCTCTGAGCCCTCCCAGAGAAAGAGATGCTAAATATGCTGCTGCCTCCCCTGGGAGAAGCACCCACATGCCAACAGCCATGTTGGCTCCAGGAGCTGAGCATCTGCTGGGTTAACAGTTGGACTCAATGATCTTAGAGGTCTTTTCCAACCCTTCTCCCCATCATCCTCCTGCCCCCAGAAAAGAGAGGAGATGCCTCAAGCCAGCACAGGGAAAGGTGCCCTGTAGCCAGGGCTGTGGATGGGACTACAGAAGGACAGGGAAAGTCTAATCCCTTCCACTGGAACACACAAGTGGAAATCTGTTTTCTGGGAGTGGTGAGAGCCTTGGAAAGGGCTCAGTCCCAGGAGGGAGCAGCCCCCACCCCACAGCTGCTTCCCTGCTTGAGGAGGTGGCAGCAGGGAAGAGCTGCTGCAGATTTTGGTGCCTGCCTGGCTTGAGCTCTGGCCACATCCCAGCTCAGTAATTTCCCAGCTCTTACCATTGCCTCACTAAACCAAACTGGGCAGCAGCTGAAAGCAAAAACACCAGCACCAAATATCCCAGGTCCCAGCTGAACCTTGTTTGCAGTACGAAGCACAAGCTCAAATCTTTCTTTGTCTTGCCAAAAAAGAAGTGCTAAGGCAAAGCACAGACCTTGTGCTGCCAGGAGGTATAAATTGGCACCTATTAGCCATCCTCATAATAACTTGAACTTGTTTGACATAACAAGGTGATTAAATCAGCATGAGAAATTCTGCTTCTTGAAGCCAAGAGGACACGGTGAGATAAAATGCATTTCAAATCTCAATTAGGGGAAGGATGGAGAAGGGTTTGAGGAGGGGGATGCCTGCTTGGGCTTCATGGAGCTTGCTGTGCCATGCCAGCAGTGCGGGGCTGGGGGAGAACAGAGGGCTGCATCACCCAGCAGCCTCCCTCCTTAGTGCTCTGAGGGCTGGGAAAACACAGAGATTGCCTAATACACCTGATTCCTCCCATTTTTCAGCCCCCTCATCCTCACTGGAGTGTGCAAGGACACTGCTGTCCTGAGTGCCAGCTCTAGTCAGTGACCTGCCACCATCTCCCACACCAACTGCCCACGTTTCCTGCTGCCACACTCTTGCTGTAGGAGCTGGATGTGTTAAAGCTGGTGTGAGCACCGAGGGGATGGGCTCTGTTAGCAAAGAGCAACTTGGCAAAGAGTTTGCTTTTGCTTCACCAGGCAGGGGAAAACAAGCAAGAAAGATGCTGCATAGCACATGGGTCTGGCAGGAAATGGAGGAAGTGTGCCAGGGTGGTGGGGAGAACCCAAGCAGCATCTCGGGTTGGAGCAGGAGAGCATCTCCACCCCACAATGCACAGGAGGATCAGCCAAGTATGAACACGTGGGTGAGAGCTCCAGAAATCAACCTTCTGCCAACACCAGCTGACCCAGGAGCTCCCCAAGATCCCGGGGGACCTCTCAGACCCCCCAGCCCTGTGCTGCTTTGGGAGACCTTCAGGGATCTGTAGAGTTCCACTGAGCCATCCAGCTCCATGCCCCGTGCAGACATTGCCAGCAGATGCTCAGTGACCTACAGAGGGCTGGCTCTGCTTGGCCAGCTCTCCTCTCCGATGATTTGGTGCCTCTCCGGTTCCTGTCATGCAAATGGGGAGATGGCAAATCTTTGGCCAGCAGTAATTCACAGCCAGACAGCGCAGGGACTGAAGATAATGAAGGTTTTTTTGAAATCCAATAGTCCCTAAGCACTTTCAGGTGCTGCCTTTGCCTTTCTGTCTCCAGGCTTCGGGGACAAATAACTCCTTACAATCTGTGTTCCCGGACCCTTTTGCCTGAACTCCGGAGAAGGATTTCAGTTAGGTCAGGCACAGCGTATGGCCATTTGTCATAAAATTATTTTCATTCATTTATCTCCATTCTGCCTTTTCAAGTCCTTTCCTTGCGTGCTACTTCGGCCAAATTCCCAATTCCCTGAATTTATTATCACTATAAAATGGTTGCCTGCTCCCCAGCATGACCTAGACACGCACCCCACTGCGATGCTTTAGAGGCCTTTGTCTGTTGCTATGGCAACTGGAAAAGGAGGCAAGCACTGCAGCCAGCACTGGGATGGATCCTGCACGGATGCTGACATCCCTTCCTGGCAGCAAGGAGGCCAAAAGAAGGTGGGGGGATACGCAGTGCTGGAATGAGCAGGGCAGGAACACGTTATCCTGGTGTTTTCTGTCCTCTGGTTACCTCACAGCAGCTCTGTGCTTGGTCCATGCATGGCCAGGAGAATGTGACTCCAATGGGATGCTGGATGGGACTTTGTTTGTCCAGAGGGGCACAGCTTGAAGCTGGGGTGGGACAGGGACAACAGGCACAGGAAACTAGTCCCCCACGGTGACATCCAGCTGGGTGGCACAAAATCCTGTGCCCTGCTGGGCTGGTCACTCTGGTTTCAGCTCTGTTTTTTTTCCAAAACAGCCAGCTTTGCCCCCAAAATCTTCTTCTGCAAAACTTCCTGCCTTTAACCTGTTGATAGACACTCGTGCCTTCCCTTTCATTTACTGGTGTTGTTCTCTTCTAATTCTTTATTAATCAATCCCCACATCAGCCACTCCATCAGTTTGCCCGGGATCGAAGTGGAGCTGACAAGCCTGTAATTATCCAGGTCGTCTCATTTATCCTTTTTAAACACTGGCAGGGATCCCACCTGGGAAATCAGGGGAGCAGATTCAGCTCTTGCTTTTGACACAGGCACGATTTTGTTTTTCTTCCTGTGATGTGTCCCAGCCCTCAAGCTGGGGATCCTGTGGGAGCTGCCTAACCAGCACTTTGCACAGAGCCATGGGCACCATCACTGCCTCCTGTAGCATCCCAGCTTTCATTTAAAACTGGGAGAACAGCAGGGAAGAGCCCCCCATCCTCTCTGCAGCACAGGGACTGGTCCCATTGCTGCTCACAGACCAAGAGCTGAGCTCCAGAAATGGAAGCCCTGAGTTGTCACACATTATACAGCGTATTTCCTGAGCATTCCCTACTCTGCAGTCCATTAGTTGGCCACTCACACAGCAGGATGCTTTCCCCCATTTCCCAGTTGGAAAAAAAAACTGTTCAAAACTAAAGCAAATAGAAAAAAAACAGGGGGGAAATTGGATTATTTCCTTCTGGAAATAAGCCAAGGGGGATACAGATTCCCCCAGCCTGGGTGTTCCCAGCCTGATGTGGCTCAGGGTGACAGTGCACACGAGCATTCCCAGAGCTGGGAATGGTTGTGGGGCTCAGCCCTGAGGGGAAGGGGATGAGCAGGACCCCCCTGTGCCCCCTTCCCTTCCCCAGAAGGGCTCGTGGCTGCTCTTTGGCCAAGGCTGAGCTTTCCCTGGTCGATCAAAACACCGTGGAGCTGCAACAGCCACAAAAAAAAAAAAATGAGCAAAAGAGCATTTGCAGGCAGCAAACATCCATGTTGGGGCTCCTCCAGCAGGTAACTTACAGCCACCTATAAAAGCTACATGCAGCGTGCCTTCCAAGGCCAGGCTGCTTTTAACACCCGCCAAAAGACACTGGAAAAAAGCAAAGGGAGATGGAGAAAAGAAGAGATACTGTGGAGATCCACCCTGGCTGCACGCAGGGAAGGCAGCAAAGTTCAAACGCAGCCGTCGCCTCTGATCCAGCTCCCCTTGCTTCCAGTTTTACACTTGGGAAGGATGCTGCTCGTTCAGGCAGTGCCTGGAGCCCCGTGGGCTCCTGCTGCAGATGGTGCAAAGCACTGGGGAGATGGTTGGGAAGCAGCTTCTCCTCGTCGGGGCGGCGCGGCCGTGACACGCCGGCAGGAGGGACGGGCAGAGAAGCCTTTGCTCGCTGCCATCTGGCAGCAGGAGCCCAGGGAGCCGGGGCTGGAGGTGAAGAGGAAAGCAGCTTTCCTGTTTACTCGCCTGTAGGAAGGAGGATGAGGTTAAATTGGGAGCACGTGCTGGTTTGTCAGCCTGGCAGGGGGCACAGAACCACGCTGGGGACCTCTGCTCACCACTGCCAGAGCTGCTCCCTGAGGGCAGGTGAAAATACAGGGTTCTTTGGTGCTGGTCTGCACAGGGAACTAGAGCAGACATCACCAGACTTCATCCAATGTTTATTAAAACCCCTCTGGGAAGCAGCTTTATACCGAAGGATTTGTGTGGGATTGCTGCTCAGCAGCAGAAGGGTTTGTTATGAGCTGAGGCGCTGCGGGGGGATACCAGGGGATGAAAAACCATGGCATTTTAATGCCCAAGGCTGGCCAGGGCTCCCTGGCATTTCCCTCTCAGTGCTGCTTTGTGATCCTGGTTTGTGCTTCCCACCCTCCCAGCGGGTCCCAAGAGCACGAAGCCAACGGGCAGCCGGCTGTGTGGAGGAGGTGATCCCTCTGTGAGGGATGTTCTACAGGGACTGCTCAGCACCACTGCAAGGAGGAAGCAACAACAAACCCCACAGCAGCGTGTTCCAGCTGGGAAAGCTTGCAAAAAGGCAACAGCCTCCAAGCAAGTGTTTGCGTGCGAGTGGAGAGCAAGTGTCTGCACAGCCCTCGCAGAGGAAGCTCAGCAGTGCTCCAAAGAGGCTGAAATTTGGGTCAAGGAGGGGATCAAGACAACTGCCTGTCTTTCCCTCCACCTGAAAACGTGTTTGCAGGGTCCTTGGGCACAGGGAGGGACCCTTGCTCCAGGGCAGCTTGGGGGACATCACGGAGACTGCTCCCACCCAGCACATGGAGCTCCAGATGCACAGAGCCAGGGATCCCACCCTGAGCTGGCAGGTGAGTGGCACTGCTCCAGCACTGTCAGCGACACAAAGCAACAGGACATTCCCCAGCAACACTTCTGAACACAACTTTCCTGCCCGTGCTCGGGCTGCTTCATTTTCACCTCTCCTGGTCGTGAGCTCCTCTGCTCCTTTCCAGCTGACCCTATTTGCTGCCTGTGGTGGCAGAGCAGTGGGATACATCTCTCTTCAGCCACACAAGGGGGTGTCCGGAGGCAGGGTGGACACCAGAGAGGAAGGAATCCCACTGGGACCCTCCTGCCTCCATGGCCATGGCAGAGCCCTCAGCAGGGGAGGCAGTGCAGGACCACGGGCTGTGTGGCCTGAGCCAGGAGCCACAATCCAACCTCACACCTCAGTTTGGAGAACCCCCACCCACACACCAAGCACTCTCTGAGCATGGCAGCCAGCACTTCCACGTATCCCTATTTTGGGCATGACAAACCCCATCACATTACACAGGGTGTGCCCACTGCTGCCTGAAAAGCTTTTAAAAAGCTTTGTTCAATACACACGTGGTTGTTAAAAAGCCTGGCATTGATTCCCCTTGCACATCCCCACCAGCCCATCCCTGCCTGACCTCCCAAACCTGCTGCTTCTCCAGTGCCTGGATCCCTTTGTGTGGCAGCAGTTTATGTAATGCACTCAACACAATGAAGTTGTGCAGGAGGACTCACAGAAACGCCTTCTGAGCACACCTAAAGCTGCTTGTTCACCACACAAGAGGTGCAGAACACAAACTACTCACAGGGATGTTACAGCTGTGTGTGCTGTGTGTGCACAGGCCCCAGCAAACTCCTCAGGAATTCAGTAGTGCCCAGGATTTAATAGCTGAGGGAATGAAGCCGTGAAAAATAAATGGGCTTTGTTTGGGAGCTTCCTGCCACTTGTGGAAAACAAAGTGGTTTCAAACACTGAGGCTTTGAAGCTGGGTATTTTTAAAATGAAAAAGCGAAGGAGATTTCCACCTGACATCTGAGTGGTGAGATGAGCTTGTTTGGGAACTGTTGGGGAAGGAGCAGGAGGCTTTAGAAATGCTTGTCCCTTCTTCTCTGCCATTGTGACAAACTGAAAGAGCCTTTATCCTCACGGGGTCTGCTCTCACACCCCTGCACTGGGCTTGGGTGGGACATGACCTCCATAAACCTCACCTCTCCGAGGTGATGAGGGGACATCTTGTGCAGGAGCAGAGGTGTGTATACTGTGGGGTGAGCATCACCCTGCTCACCTCACACCAAGTTTTGGGGCAGGATGAAGAGTCTTGACCCACAGCAGGCAGCTCCTCACCTCTGGAAATACAGCCCAGCAGCTGGAGGAAGCATTTCCCTTATTTACAGCAACTTCCCAGGACCTCAGGTCTGAAATGAAAGCGGTCGCTTTTTGAGAAGCTATTTAGTCCTCCACAGAGGAACAACACTGTTTCCATAAATTCCAGCCAGCCATGTCAAAGGCAGCAAGATCAGGGAATATGCCTTGACCACGAATCCATCAATCTCTTCAGGAAAGAATCAATTTTTATGTGCTCGTAGCTGTGGGGATTATTGTTGACCTTGTGCGATCATAAATAGAAGGCACTTTCAGCAAAGTCCCTGCTTTCATCTGCCTTATTTTTCCCTTTCTCTCTCCTCACCTCCCCATTTTTGGAAGGTAACTGCCCACTTTGCACCTGCCTACAGCAGCCTCCTTTGGAAACATCCATGCATCTTCATTTGCTAAAGGCAGAATCATATCATAGAATCACAGAATGGTTTGGGTTGGAAGGGACCTTAGAGATCGTCTTGTTCCCTGCCATGGGCAGGGACACCCTTCACTATCCCAGGTTGCTCCAAGCCCCATCCAGCCCGGCCTTGAACACTTCCAGGGATGAGGCAGCCACAGCTTCTCTGAGCAACCTGTGCCAGTGGCTCACCATCCTCACTGAGAATTCGTTCCTAATATTCCATCTAACCCTGTGCTCTGTTAGTGTGAAGCCATCACCTCTTGTCCTGCCACTCCATGCTCTTGTCAGAAGTCCCCTTGGTGCTCCTGGGCTCCATCTCCTGCCAAGAAACTCAGATTCTCATGAGCAGGGCATGGCCAAGGTGGACGAGCAACACACAGAGCCCTGGCAGGCTGGGGTGCACCCAAAGCCATCACCACCCTTCTTTAACATGTTCCTACAGCTGTACTTTTTTCCCATGCACCTACAGACTTCATGTCTCCTGTTCAAGCTGGGCTGTTTAGCTGGGAGCTGTAGGAATTGCTCCCATAGCTCTCCCCACCTCCATCCAGCCTGTGCAGCTGTAGGACTCTGGGATGAGCAGCCAGATTAATTCACAATCATCATTAGCTCTTGAAAACAGAGACAACTGTGGTGAGCCAAGCAAGTGGCCAGCACAGGTCCATCAGCTGGGAGCACAGTGCCAGCCAGCCCTGCTTGTTCTCTGGAAACACAGCACAGGGTTGCCTTTTCCTTCTTCTCTAGGACCCAACTAATTAACTAAATAAACAAGGAAGCAGCAATTACCCTGGCACTGGCCTCTCCATCACCCTGCTAACAATCCTCTCTTAAATTAAAGCTTACAGCTCTCCCTGCCACTCCAGGCAGCTCCAGGGCACAAGATCACCAATGATTTTTCACCCTCTACTCTCTTCCACCCGCACCCCACGTCACCCTGAGCTTCCCAAAAAACAAAGGACAGGCTGTTCTGCAAGGTGGCTGGGACGGGGTGCTGCTGTCAGACCTGGGGGTTTCCATTCCTCATGCACATGAGGACACGCTGCAGCCTCTCCTCAGAGTATCTCACTTCATTCCTGGGAGCATCACAGCAGCTTTACAGCTCTGGGATGAGCTGTGAGGCTGGATCCTGTTTTCCCACAAAGCATCGCGCCCATACAGATCCCACAGGAACGAGGCAAGGCACAGGTTCTGTGAAACTACTAAGGGGAAAAAAATAATATATATTTTACAGACCCATCTCCTGCACCGACAGGCAGCTCTTTGAAAGCCTCAGTGCCTTGTAAAATCTGCGTTAGTTTTGTGAGATTATTTTGAAGGAGTGGAAAATCATTTTGACAACATCAAACTACTCTGTTTTGGCCTTTTTTTTTTTCCCCTCTGAGTAAAGTGCCTTGGAATGACTTTTTGCCTTTATAATCTACTGGAGTTAAATCAAAGTTAGACCTAAATAAAACGCCCCAGATGATTGGTGACAGAGCTGTGAACTCTCTCTGTGGAGCCGGCGGGTCTCTCACCCAGACCAGCCCTGCCACAACTTATTAACTGAGGCAGTTAAATCACCCCTTCCCTCACCAATGCCCCTTTAAGCCAAATTCCCTTCTATTCCCAGTCCAGCAGACATCACCCTGAGAAACAGAGACCGGGGAGTTGTGTTCCTATCCATGAACCACTGATGCCCTATTTATGGGATGGGAATGAGAAAACATTTGCATTACAGAAGAGGGGCACCCCCAGCACAGGGCTGAAGCTGGTTATACCCTGCCCTTAGCACAGGCTGGGGGCACTGCTCTGTGCCCCAAGGGATGTTCCTGCTGCCCCCCCATAGGCTAAAGTCCCCCACATTACCAGCACATGCAGGGGAGACCCATTTGGGGACATGAGTCTGTGTGACAGCAACATCACAGCACAAGTGCCCTGGGCATCACCACACCAGGATTCACCTGCTTCAGTAGAAATCTCATCTTGTTCAGCATCATCTCCTCCCCTTCTCCCACCACTCCTATTCCAGGAGTCACTGACCAACCTTCCCTGCTGTGACCTTCCCCAAATACAGCCTGAACGGAGCAAGATGAGACTCCAGTGAGGAGAGCGGTGGCAAAGGAGATAAGAAGCCCATCCCATGGGCAGCAGATCACCCCAGACCCCTCGAGGGCTACAGGGGTACAGGACCTGCTCCCACACCAGGGACTCCCAGGGCCACCCACCCCGGCCCCCTCCCCGCACAGCTCATCAGGCTCCGCGGTGCGAGGACAGCAGATGATAATTTCATTTCCCTTGCAAATGACTCCACGTTCCTTCCCCACCCCCAGTACCTCATCAGCAGAGCCATCATCCCCACCTTACTCCCCCCACCAGCCCTCACCTCCTCCACTCCCTTCAGCTCATTCCCCCAGCCCTGACAAACAGCCATTTCACTTCCATCTCGCCAGGAGCCCTCACTCTCACTGTTTTCTTACCATCCCACAGGTTTATTTACTGATGAAGCTATGACAGTTGACTACTAATATTAACAAGAATGACCTGCTTTTCTAGCAAACATGGTTCCCTGAGACCTCATCTGATGCCAGCCCCTGAAGTCCATCACCATACAGATATGCTGCTCGGGACAGGATGAGGGGACAGGCTGGTGCCTATGAGGAGAAGGGGATTTGTGGATGTGGGAAAAGAACTTAGGTCTCATATGTGGGTGCAAGGAACTGGAGAACCCCAACAGGTTCCATCTCAGCATGACAGTCCACTGAGCCTCAATTCCCTCCTCGCAAGGAGTATTTTATCCCCCTGTTTCCCCATCCCTTGCTCTCCTCCATCAAGGTTTTCCCAGCCCCACTGCTACCCTGTGCAGAGAGGGGGTCCAACATCAGCCAGCCCAAATCCACAAGCTTTTCCAAAACACCAACAGTTTTGCTCTATTTAAGCAGCCCTGGGAGCTCCCTGGGTCTCAGCAGACCATTCCCCAGCAAAGGTGCTTCAGAACTACACTGTGCCTGAGCAGAGTAATTAAAAGCCTGAAACCTTCCCAGGGAACACAATTCAGGCTGCAGAGAACTGCAGAAAACACAGACTTGGAGCTCTGGAGTTCCCTCCCAGCCAGGGGATGGGTACAGGTGCTGGGTGGGGGGCACAAGGGGGCAACCACAGGGTCACACCACTTCCTGAGTCACCTCCTGTCTCAGCTTCCCCACTGTGGTTAATGCACAGACTCCAGTGGCATCACTCAGACCCCAGCAGTCACTGACCTCCCAGAGAGCTGTTCCACAGCTGGGATCCTACAGTGTTCAGGCTGGAAATCTGCAGGGATCAGAGAAAAAGCCATTTAGGCAGGCAGTCCTTCTGCCCCCCAGACCTCTCCTCTCCCTGACCCAGCCCAGTTTGTTGGTCCCACACACACACACACCTCTGCCCTGGCTTCTAAAGCACCCAGTCATCCCTGGATAGCCCTGAGGCACCAGTTGATGGGCTTCATCCTACCCCCAGCCCTCCTCCCTGCAAAGCAGATGGGTACCAGCCCTGCTAGGAAAAGCCAAGACAGCCAGCAGGATCCAGCCCCACTTCCATTAATTTCTGTTGAATAATTAAACCCCATGAAGTTAATACTTTCTGCTTAAAAAACACCAATTCCAGTGTTTGTAATTACTGTTTTATTGAAGCATTAAAAATTAAAGGGCATCCTGAGGTTGCAGTTAGCATGAGAGCTGAGTTCAGCCCCAGCAAGGGGAAACTGAGCTCTTGGGCACCAGCCCAGCACTTGGGGGGGCACAGCTCTTCAATCTACAGAAGGAACTACCCCCCAAACCTTTGGGTCCTGGCCACAAGCCCTGCCCAGCTCAGCCTGGCTCCTGAGACCCAGGAGACCCCTGAGAGCCCCCACACCATCACCCATGTTACTGCCAACACCACCCCACCCCTCCCCACAGGGCACAGGGGTGGGGATATCAACTCACTGAGGAGCCTCAGGACCCCCAACAGTCCCTCCTCCTGCAGCCAAGCTCCAGGACATCCCAGACACCCCCCCCCTGCAGCAGCACAGCCCAAATCCAACCTCTGACAACCCTTCGTAGGCTTCAAGTGCTCCCACCCTCTCTGCTCCATGGGGTGGGCTCACCAGAGACCAGGTTGGCCCCAGGCTACTGTGTCCAGACTGCTGGGAATAGGGAACAAGGGCAGAAAATGCTTTTAAGACCACAGCTGTGAGGAACCTTCATCTTCTCTCCCAGGTCTCAGGTGCTCCCATCCCTTTGCCATGAATTGATCCCATCACAGGTGGAGGTGGTCAGTGTTGGAATTCACAGCCAGAGCATTCTCTGGCCCAGCAGACCATGTCTGAGGTGGGAGGATGTCCTACTTTGGGGCAGCTTTTCCTTCCCTGGAGCAAGGGGACACAGCCAGTGTCACATCTGACCTGGCTTCAGCAGCTCTGGCAGCTTCAGAGCAGAAAATAATGACTGGAAATGTCAGTGAGTGGTTTTGTGCTCATAAAATAGGCAGGTGGGCGGTTGGAGAATTACCAGCTCGTTCGAGGTGCTCATCACCTGCACATGGAGGATCCCTCTGCCAGCTGCTGGTGGGGAGATGCTGCTGAATGTGGGGGAAAGGTGTGGAGGGGACACAGAGCTGCTGCTTCTGTGCTGTGGGTGTTGGGCAGGTGACCCTCAGACCCTGCCAGCCCATGTATGCTAGTCAGGCCCGTGCCAAAGGTGGAAGGGCCAGAAGCATCCTGGGGTGTTTAAAACTGCTGTGAGGCACAGTGAACATGGCCCATGGGAAGGGTGACAAAAGCCACCTCGGTCCCCACTGAGGACACCTCCCTCTTGCAAAGGAGAGGCTCAGCCCAGAGGTGATGAGGCCTCTCCTGTTTTCCCAAAGTTGTGATTTAGGAAGCAAAACAAACACAAAACCCAAACAGAAGATGCTTTACTGGGTGGGGAGGAAGAACTGATCAGTGCTGTTCACATCACCTCACTGCTGCCAAGCCAAGAGCATCCCCCATCCCTCCTGCTGCTCCTGCTGGCCCCTCATCCCACTCCTGCTTTTCCCTGTCTGCCTCTGTATAACTTCTCTCGGGAAATGTGTCTCGTG
Source organism: Manacus candei (assembly GCF_025592945.1). Classification (NCBI taxonomy): domain Eukaryota; kingdom Metazoa; phylum Chordata; class Aves; order Passeriformes; family Pipridae; genus Manacus; species Manacus candei. The sequence goes on along the minus strand of NW_026138095.1, from coordinate 7,875,105 downwards.
CTACAATTCCACCCTCAGCTGCTTTAGTGTTCGTGTTTCTGCTCAATTCACAGCCCTGAGTGTTGGCAGGTTGTGTGGCCGAGAGCCAGAAACATCCATCGGCTCTTCCCCCACCTGCCCACACTACTCCAGCTTGGGCTGCTCGGTTTGGGGATGTGTTACTCCAGTTTGGCCCCTGATAGCCCATTTGGGGGATGCAGTGGGGCTCAACCCTGCTCTGGAACATCCAACTGTCCCAGCCATCCCATGCCACATGGATCACCAACCCCACAACCCGGGTACCAGCCTGGTGGGATGCCCCCATAGACTCCCAAAGTGGTTTCTATGGCAGCCAGTTTCCAACTCTCTCATCAGTCTCCATGGCAATAAGTCTTCTCCCTCCCCATCCGGGGTGGTGGGGTGCTGCTCAGGGGTTCCACAGCAGCTCCCCCCTGTTTGAGGGCATCCCCCCAGTCCCAGCAGCTTGCCCAATTTCCCCAATCAGTTCTGCCAAGCAAACCAGTACAACCAGTGCAGCTCGCTCCCCCTGCACAGACAGCACAGCACCCGTGGGTGAGCAGCCAGATGAGGCACCAGCTCTCTGCAAACTCAACCACAATCCCACTTTCTTCCCTCTGCCCCCCCTCACCCCACCCCTGCCAGTTTCCCACTGCTGTACTGGGGCTGCCTGGCAGGTACTTGGCGCTCTCCCAAACCGAGGGCTGTAAAACCACCCCCCTGGTAGCAGAGGGAGACAAGCTTTGTAAAAAAAAAACGACGCAGGGCAGATGCAGATTTATTTTAATTTACCGTCCTGCTGACGGTTCTGAGCTCGTCACCGATACGGGACTAAAAATACCACCGGGGGCCTGGGGATTTTTTATTTCTCGTGTTCGACAACGCTCACAACAAAAACACCCAACGGAAATAGCAGCCACAAAGCCCATGGGGCCCCTGGTGGGAGGTGGAGAAGCGGGAGGTGGGCAGGTGTGAAGGCACCGGCTGTGCCGGGGCGGCCGGAGGAGGAGGATGCCAACAGCATGGCCCTCCCTCTGCAGCAGAACAGGCTTTCATGGAAGATGACCCCGGGATCTGCGGAGCACAACTGCTCTGTGGCTTTGGATAACGCTGAGCCAAATGTAAGAAGCATAATCCCGTATTTTCTGCGCTGCTAAATATTGGCAGTAGTGATTTTGCCAGGGAGTTTGTCCTCTCTGGGGTGTTTAATAGAGCTTTGCCCGACTGCTTTGATGCATCCTGGACACTGGGAATCCAGTATTTCCTCTGGGGCCATGCTGGGAGCCAGCTCTTGGGGCAAAGCCTGTCCAAGAGTTCATCTTTCAGCCCCCTGGCCAGTAGGGCAGGAAAGGACCCACAGCCAAATTGCACTGACAGCACCTTTCCCAGTGCCTGGGACGAGGGGGGGTGTGTGTCACAGCTTCTGGGCATGATTCTCATCCCATGGCTCCAGAAGCAAATTCCCCAAGGTAACAGCCCGGATGGAAGCTTCCAGGAGCTGAAGAGGGGTGCAGGAAAGAGGTGTTGGGGCTTTGCTGGGTGGGCTTTAGGGAGCAGGAGAGGAAGCAGGGACAATTTGGAGCCAGGGCTGGACAGAGTCCTAAACTGCCACTGGAACCCATGGGGTTCAGAGCCCAGTGGCACCAGTAGGACAACAAATGTGATCAAGAGTGGAGCAGGAGGAAAGAACTGCTCCACATTCCTGCTGACACCAACCTGTCACAGGAGGATGCTGCTTAGTTAATGCGCTCAGGAAAAGAAGAACAAATAGATGTTTTCAGTCATGCTCTTTTTAGCATAAAACAGCAGTGGAGAAGTCCACGAAATTTCCCTGCAGTTCAGTTTTCTGGTAGGAGACCCCTCAAACAGGAGCACAAGCAGCCGAATTCACAGTGTTCTTGGAAAAGTGGTGATGATGCAGCCCAGGCACAGGGGGTCACTGGGTCACAGAGTGGTGTCCCCTCACCTGTCCCCCATCCTGGGGAGCAGCATGCTGGGGGACCAGACCCACTCCAATCCCCCCCAGGCTGTGTCCGGGTGGCAGCTCCAGTGTCAGGGACACGTCACTCCACGTCCTCCCCTTCTATAACACAGTTAAGACAGATAGTGCAGTTATGGCTTGGAGGGAAAGATGATTAACCATTATAATCCCAATTACAGCTTCTAATTGGGATTAATTTGTTGAGTTAATCAAGTGTGGAAATCCGTTGCCTCCCACATTTCTTTTATGAACTTCTTGCTCCCAAGCCCAGTTCCTGCCTGGCCACACCTGGGCACAGCTGGAAGGGCAGATAACTGTCACTGCTGTGTGATGACACAGATTGCAATGGCACTGCCAGTGCCAGTGACAGCCAGCTGGGCTCCACTTCAGCACCCAGTCACCACTCCTGGTTTGACCCAGATGCAGAGATGGCAAAGTGTGGGGACAGGAACCAAGGGGGCTTAGACCTCATGGCCAAACCTGAATGAGTCTTTGCAAGAGGAACAGAAATGTTGCAAGAGCCTGGGGACAGCCAAAGAACATCTTCCTTGCAGCTGCACTGGAGCTGATGCACCAAGGGGCTGGTGATGGAGAGCAGCTGTGGCTGCCCCATCCCTGGAAACATTCAAGGCCAGGTTGGACAGGGCTTGGAGCAACCTGGTCTAGTGGAAGGTATCCCTGCCCATGACTAGATGAGCTTTAAAGATCCCTTCCAACCCAAACCATTCCATGATTCTCTGATTCACATTTGCCTCAGCACTGCATGGCCAGGTTCGCTGTGTTCCCCTGAGCCACGTGTATGGATCATACATACCCCTGCTCCCACTGCTGCACAGCCAGGCAGCTGGCAGAGCTGCTGGCACTTCCTATTATTTTTCTCAACACTCTCCTGAAAATTAATTAATTCAATTAATTGATTAAATAAACACTCCTCCACGCTCGGCGGCGCTGAGCCAGCTGTGCACGGTGTCAGGCTGCAAGAACATCACCCATTCCCAGGCTGACTTCCCAGGTCCTGGTCTCAGTGACAGGAAATTGGGGGACTTTGGGAAGGAATTGGGGCTGGTGAGTGAGGGGTTGCAACGCAACCTTCAGCAAAAAGCTGCACACAAACCTCTGAAGTGGCTGCATTTCCATGCAGGTTGCGAAGCCTTCCCTTGTTTCTTAGTGATGCTGTGAGATGCTTTGAATCCTTAGATGAAAGGAACTAAATTAGGACAGATCATTATTTCCTGTTTTCTGGTTTATATTTAGAGGAAAAGCTGATACCTCTGGCAGCTCATTCTAACACTGAAATCAAACCTCTGTCCTGCTTCTAACTGGTCTCTCTACAGGGATCCGAGTTCCAGAGGGGGAGAAGTGGTAGGAGCCCTGTGAGAGATGGTGAGGAGGTGGGCTGAACACCCCACCAGCCCCTTTCCTCCAGCATTCCGTAGCCAGCACCCAGGTGTTGGGAATGGGCACTTTATTCATCTATTTTTGCCCTCCTGAGGTCCTTTGCAAGTGGCACCTGTGCCGAGGGGTCCTGGGTAGAGGCCACGCCCCACAGAGGCACCTAATCCCCCCAGAACACTGTGCCCTCTCCCCATCCTCCCAAGCTTTAATTTCTCCCCCCTTTCCAGAAGACCTGGATGCTGAGGGCTGGGTCCTGGTTCAGCTTCCACAATCCCTGGCCTGGGGGATGTCCCATCCTGTCCCCCTGCTCCAGGCACTGGTGGGAGAAGCTGCACCCTCAGCAGTTCTGCTGGGGTTTGTGGATGGCTCGTTGGTATTTCCCTGCCTGCCCGAGGTATAACATTGAATGGGCCTTATCTCTCCCGAGAAAATATCGATCCGGAGTTTTAATGGTTTTCCACTAACGAGCCACAATGAGTGTAACTGGGCACCACTGATAAAAAAGGGAATGCTCAGCCCCACAGCTCTGAAAGGCAGTTTCACCCCCAATTCAAGTCTCTGCTATCAGACAAAACAAACAATCAAACAAAAAAAAAAAGAAGTGAAAAGAAAAAGAAAGAAAAAAAGGCAAAAGATTTTACTGCTCTTTTCACTCAATAAGTCTGAGGATAGATTTTTCAATTCTGGCTTCGCCAAAGGGAGGAAGAGATGAGGGAAAGGGACAGGAGATTAAATGCATTAGTTTATTTTGGGAAGTCTTTCTAAAGGGGGAAAAAATAATATTAAAAAAAAAAAAAAGGAAAAAAGTGTGACACCAGGGAGACAGGACTCAATTAAGCAAGACCTTGAAACACATGAGCCAGCAGTCCTGAGCACGGGTCCATCAGACTTTCCTGTCAGGCAGCAGGCTTTGGCTCCGGGAGGCTGTGTGGCAGCTAGATCCATCACCTGGGGAAATAACCGCCGGTGCTTACATCTTCAGCAGCTCCTTGATCTACCGATAAACCCGTTAGGGGAAATAAATGGGTTTCTCCTGCCTGGACTGTCCACACCGGGGATGCGATTCGCCATTTCACCCGGCTGCTGATAAGCAGAGGATCAGGAGGGAAAAGCCACTTTAACGATTTCCTAATAAAGCCCCAGATAAGAGCCGAGCAGCGCTATTACCTCCCCCGGCTGCGATTTACAGCCCAGATTGCTGCTCCGGGCTGGCTCCACAGGGGAGGATGCCGGTGCAGGGAGAGGTGCTCAACTGGCAGCAGGATGCTGGGAGGGGACACCCGCCCTCCCACCAGACTCCCCTGCTCCACTGGCAAGGGAAGGTTTTGATGCCATCAACACTAAAAAACAGGAGGGAAAAAAAAAACCCAACCAACTCCAGAAAGAAAGTTCTGAGTGGAATTACTAAGAAGAGCGAGGCTCAGAAACAAAAATTGCCCCTGGCTCCATTTCTAGGTAAGGAAAATGGATTTCCAGAACAATATCATTCTTTTGACACGCTTGTCCTGGTTTCACAGCTGCCAGAAAACAGGTTAGGAAAAAAACCCCTGCAAATCTTTAGAGGGCTCTGCTGCCTGGATGCCACCAGAGATGCCATCAAAAGGTCCAACCCACACCCCAAGGAGACCCCAGGGGCTCCCCACACACTGGCTGTTCAACAAACTGTCCCATCCACCAGCACTGGAGGGTGCAGCTGACAGCTCCTCATTTGATTTTTAATTGTTTGGGTTTATTTGTAGCTTTGACACTGTTTCCCTCTTTTCCCTCCCCTCCCAGCTGGGGATTTATTCCTTGCAATTAGCTGTGGGAATTAGAATTGCTTTCAAATGGCAGTTACTCTGCTTCCCCTTAAGTTTCTTTCATGCTCCTACTTAATAAATTGTGAATTTAATGTTTGTATCCTCAGGCCTCCCTTCCAAATGGAAATGTGTCCTGGCCACAGAGACCAGGGCAAGTGCTGGAGACCTGCTGGGCAAGAGCTTGGGAAGGCAGTGGGATGCTCCAGTGATTGCTCAGGCACAGCCAGGGCCAGAAACAGGCAGAGAGAAGTATTTCCAAGTGACAAAGTCCCTTCTCTTTTACAACAATAATTACCCAATAATGCCCCACAGCCCTGACACACCTACCCCCGTGTAACATTTTGGTGGCAATTCTGCACCCAAAGCTGATGTTATCACCCAGCACTGGCATTCCCAAAACAGCCCAGCCTCCACCTTGCCCCTACAGGGGATTTTAGGGACCAAGGCATCCCCCTGCTCCCAGCTGGGGGTCCACGTGGGATGAGGCAGGAGGGGCTGCCCCCAGCACCCACACTCCAGTCCCTGTGACATCCAGAATCCATGAGCCATCACTGACAGACCAACAAGAGAGGCTTTTCCCCAGGAAAAGGTGCCCAGGACTGGGTGCCCACTGATGGGGCAGAGACATGACACTCAATCCCAAAGCTTTACTGAGCCCCATCACCCAAATTTACAGGCTGACTTGAGATCCAACAAGGTTCCAGACAGATCATTATTCCCCACGGCAGCAGTGAAGGTGAACCAGCCGCCTTTTATTTCAGCTTGGAGAAAAATGCTCCTGCCAGGGGATAATTGGGACTCTCTGCAGTGGGAGGCAGTGCTGGGCTGCCAAAAGGTGAAGGCTATTTTAAAGGCAGCTGAGCAGAAACGGTGGAAAAATCTGCCAGGGGAGCTCAAGTGTAGCAGGCGCTGCCTCCAGAGGCATCCCGAGCCTCTTGGTCTCTAAAACTTGCTCAGATCCCCTATAAAACCAGGTTTTATTGGCCTTTACAACCCTGGGAGGCAAATTGTTGGTGGCTCCTGCTGGCAAAGCCCCCCAGGCTGGCTCCTGCCCACCCAGCACTCGCAGCAGGAGGGGTGGGTGCTGCAGGACTCTGTGCCAGGGATGCTTTGAGGCTGAGATGAAAGGTGCCTAGAAAGGTGCTGTTGCTCAGCTCTGCTAAGAGAGGTTTGTTCTGCTTTTATTTAGACACACGCTGGCTGCAAGACACAGAAATTACTTAATCAATCCTTCCCCCTGGCTGGCGTCACAGGCAGGATGGAGGCTGCCCACGCAGTTTGGAGCTGAGGATGATAAACTGCTCTGGGATAATGGCAGTGTCTCCACCTCCTGCCTCACCCAGCACAGGATTTGGGCCAGGCTTGCAGGCTCAGATGTCGGGATGCCCAGAGGACACGAGCACTCTGTGGTGTCACCCTTCCCGGGGACAGAGCAGGGAGATGGTGAGGGGAGTGGGGCTCTGCCTGATGCTGTAGCACAGCTGAAGGAATGGGACTTTCTCCCAAAACCTGCCACGCAGAGGACATGCTGGAGGTGCCAGGGCTGCCTGGCCCAGCTCCAGAGAGCATCTGGATCACAGGGGAAGACCTTGTGCACTCATCTGTGCCACTGCTCTCCATCAGCCACCACAAGCCATGGGGGACAAGCCTGCCAGGGCCTGGGACCCTGCAGTGACAGTGCCAGAACATGATGCCACCCCATCAGCCTCCCTCCCCAGCTGGGCCAGGAGCTCTCCCATGCAGGGAAGGGCTGGGAGGGAGTTTCCAGCCCATAACTTTCGTGCCACATGTTTTACAGGATGCAGAAGTCTCACCATGGAACAAAACAGGAGGGCTGAGCACCAACCTTAACAGCAACACCCTGCTCTGTTGAGCAACCCTACAAAAACAAACCAGGTCACCCCAGCCAGTGCCAACCCCAGGCAGAGGATGTGCTGGGAGGGGAAACGTTGGCAGCAGGGAAATCTCCCCCAAAGTGAGAGGAATGGCAGTAAGGAAAGCTGAAGAAGTGAAGACAACTCATGGAAGATGATCACTTGGAGTTTCCTGTGGTGGCAACATCTGGAGCACACAGTCATGATGTTGCTTTTGCAGCTGCTGAGCTGCTCCCTCTCCCCTTGGCTGCTGCCCACTGGTAATTCCTTTTGGCTGCTGCAGCACATCCTCCTCCCTGCCTGCTCATTCAAACCCCGAGCAGCCCCTATGCCCCCTCCACCACCTCCAGTCATCCCTGGAGGGATGTACAGCTCTGTGCATGGGTGAAGAGCAGCCTGAGGGGCTGGGGGACTCACTTTAGGCACCTCTGCCCTGCTGGGAACACCACCCCAGCAATCAGCATCCTTCCCAGGAGCCCATCCCACCCCTCACTCCCCAGGGAAAGCCTGGGAGCCACCCAGTCCCTCCTGGTTCCTCCTGAGGGCACCATGTCCATCCAACCCAGCTGCTCTCCTCGGGCTTTGTCCTTCCCCAGCTCCACATCCATGGCAGGCACCAGCAGCCCCCCTGTGCCCCCCCAACACACCTCTGCCCAAGAACTCCCACAGAAGGGCTGGGTGTTGCTTCCCCTTTAATTTACCACTTGTCAGGGGGAGGGTTAAAAAAAAAAAATCAATAAATAAAACAACTCAGGATGCTTGAAGAGGATGAAAACCCTGAAACTGCAGTCTGCTGGTGGCTTGTCCCATTGCCAGAGGGAAGGGAAGGGTGTCTCCAGCCCCTCTCTCTCCCTACCACTCCATCCCAGCGCCACCAGGTCCAGGTGGGTTCGGATGCGGTCGGACGATGCTCCTCGGGAAGAAAAATGAAACCAAAGTTCAGGACATGGTCATTCACAGTTGGCTGGTGGATGAAACAACGCCCAGAGTCAGAGAGCCCCGGGAGGGACCTGTCCCACCTCCTCGGCCGCTGCAGAGCTTTGAGAAAAAGCCACTCGGTGCACGTCGCGCGTCACAAACGCGGAGGGGACACCCCCCATCACAAACAGTCCCTGCACAGAGCCACTTGTCCTTGCTGGAAGTCACGGCAGGGGCAGAGGCGCCGGTACTTGGTGTTGTAGCCGGCGCAGCTGAAGAGCAGAGGCTCCTTCTGGAGGTAGCACTCGTGGACGTTCTCGGCCACCGCGGGGTACAGATGGTTCATCTCGTACTCGGTGCTGTCGCAGGTGATGCTGAGCCTGGGAGCGAGGACAAAGGAGGGTCAGTTCAGTGAGGAGCCTGCCTGGGGGTTCACTGAAGGGGTTTTGTCCCTCCCAGGGAGGTTCCTTGGTGAAGCGTGGGGGCAGATCTTTGCTGATCTATGCTTGGCACCCCTTGGCTAAACTGAGTGCTTGTCACCAGCCCAACACACCACACAGGAAGGGAATGAACCCTGCGGCTCAACCCTGCAGCCCAGACATCACCCCAACCCTTGCATGGGCAATGGGTGGCTCAGGATCACCCATAAAAACCCACAGAAATCTTAGGAGTTGGACTCACTGATCTTTGTGGGTCCCCTCCAACTCGGGATATTCTACAATTCTTTTATAGCCCCTCGCTGACCAGCAGGTCAGTCCACTCTCCATGGACACCTCCTACAGCAGCTAACATTCCCTGGAATGGACATGAGCTCAGTGGATGCCCACATGTGCCCTGCTAGCTGGGATTAGCCAGAAAACTGGGCTGGGCATCAGCAAATGCCCCGAGGAGCAGCAAAAATTCCCAGTGCAGACCTCAACATCCCCCCCCCCTCCCAGATGCAGATGGAGCAGCAGCACTGGCATCGCCCTCCCACCAACCCCTCTCAACTGATCAGTCCCTGAGCCAGCTCATTTTAAGTTCTGGAGGAGGACAAGGAGGGGAGAGAGTGAAACCCAAGCCCCAGCTCTAATTTATCATATCAAACTGTCAGTGGGACACACAGTGCCTGCCTGACCAGTGTGACAGCACGGGCAAGGCTCGCATTTTAATTGCCCACAGAGCAGCACGGAGCCTGGTGGCAGATTTATACTCTATTAAAACTTTACTGCTGTGTGTTCAAAATGCAGTTTTACAGAGAGACACATTAAAAATGAGAGAAAGGCACAGAGCACGGCAGAGAGCACAGAGGAGGGGGAGAGGAACAGGGTGGGAGAGAGGCGGAACCGTGCCTGGAAAGGCTGTCACTGCATGAAGCTGGACAGGCAATTCCCTGCCTGCACTGCCTTGGGCACAAAGGCAGGGATTTCATCAGGGGGCACATGAGGAAAATGGGAGGGAGCAAAGGGAACATTGTCTGGCTGTTGGCCCCTTCCCCAAATTCACTGAGAAGGTCACAACTCACTGGAGAAACACCTCCTCCTTGTTGAGGAACCTGAAGAAGGTGGGCTCGCAGACCAGCCCGTGCCGCCGGCACGTCTCGGTGCACGTGTGCCGGGGCTCTGACACCCACACCTGCAGGGAGCCCACGGGGGGCCAGGCCTGGGGGTCCCGGCTGGCCCTGGGCGACCACACCAGGTGAGTGGCGTTGGGGGACAGCACCAGCGGGCTCGGAGGGCTTTGCATAGCAGGACTCTTGGTCTTGGGAGGCAGAGGAGGAGATGACGTGGTGCAGAAATCCTAGTGGGAGAGAAGACAACGGGTCAGCGAGCTGAGGGACAGGGAGAGATGTTAAGGAAGGGGAAGGGAGCCTGCTGGCAGGACAGGAGGACACTTGGGATGATGAGTTTGCTCATCAGGTTGAGGTCACCTGCGTGCATAGATGGCATCTCCTGCTGTGGGGGATAAACACATTGGTCACCTCTTCTCCCAGTGCTGCCTTATTCTCTGCAGCAGAAAGGCCTTGACCCAGCCCTAGCACCCCCAGGGATCCTCCACCAACCCCCAGCATCTTTGGTTCACAGCAAACCTCCGCCAGCCCCATCTCCTGGGTGCTTTCTGCAATTAGGGCACTGGCTGCACAATGTCCATGGGAGGGCAGGGATGTTCCCCAGGGAGAAGAGGGAAGGTTGGCCAGGAGAACAGAGATGGTTCCCCAGCAAAGGACAGGGATCCTCCCCCAACCTGGTGCTGAATGTAGGCGTGGATCCGCTCCAGCATCCCCTCGCAGGTGTACTCGTAAGGCAGGTAAGGGTCCACCTGTGAAGGGGAAGAGCAGAACACAGGCAGCAAGCAGGGACAGCCTTGCCCTTCCCCTGAGCCCAGTGGCCCAGCATAGCAGTGCTCTGGGCATGGCTCTCCCACCCACTGAAGCCCACGGCTCATGTCTGTCCACCAAAGCAAGCAGGGAAGAATCCTAGGGCTGGAAAAACCTCACAAGCCACAAAGCGCTAGAGAAAGAGGGAGAAGGAGTACTTTGGGTTCAGCCTGTGTAGCGGTGAAAGTGAAATCCCTCTGTTCCATTTTAGTCTCCCTTTTCTCCACTTTAGGTAAGTTACAAAATCATATCAAATCAAATCAGGTTCCATGCTATAGGTCACGTTGAACTTAAGTATGAACTGTTTCAGCCCAAGAAACACTCAGCACTGGGGGCAAGGGGGGAGGAATTCTAAAATACTGGGGAGTAGGCAGGACTGGTCAAGATGCCAAGTTAATCCAGAGCAACAGTGATCCCAGTGATGCCTCAGGTCTGGTTTAGCATCCCCTGTTCCTCTGACCTCAATACGGCTTGGCCTGCTCAGAGAGAAAAGCCCAGGCTTCACTGCCCTGGCACTCCAACCCACAAAACTGGCCAGGGAAAAGCCCAGGGCTGGGACTGGCTGTGAACAATACCTGGAAAAACATCTCTCTTTTCCCAGTGCCACGCTGCTGAGGGTTTGCTGCCCAGCACCAGTGGCTGTGATGGGGTGGAAGCCACATCTCTGCCAGTCCCTGCTGGCATGGGCTGGGATGGGGCAGGGAGGCAGCAGCAGGCTGCACACTGGGATGGAGCAAACATTGATGCCCACATGGATGTCAGTGCTGTTGCTGCACCTCCACGTTGATAAATGCTATTTACAGAGTCACCAGTGCTTAAACCACGGAGTATTTTTAGTGTGGGTTACGAAACACTGCTGGTCTTCGGGAGACTCTGCCCGCACGCACCTCCCGACATCTCCCTGTCCTGAGAGTCACCCTTGGATCCTGGCATGGCAAACACCCTTCTCATCCCCCAAACGAGCATGTCCCTGGCACTGCAGTGGCACAGGCTCCAGGGGGAGCAGGCAGGAGCAGGTAGGAGCAGGCAGGAGCAGGCAGCCGTGCTCGCTGCCCTCAGCAGGGCTGGTACGTGTCCATTGTCCCAAGGTCCAGAGTGATTTTCCCCATGGGAAGAGCATTTCCACAAGGGCTGTTTGTCACTGATGCCCCACTTCCCTCTGGAACAAATTAATTTTTAAGAAACTTTCTGCCCTGGGAAGATGTATTTTGCCACGCTCCCTTATTTTCCCAGAGGTGTTACATGAGCAGAAGGATGTTGGGGCATGGAAGGAGCTGGTCCTGTGACCCCCTTTCCTCTGCTATCTCTGCAAAAGGATTCATGCAAAAGGATTATAAGCAAAACCACCCCAAAGATAATTAATCCAGAAAACACTGCTGCTTCTATTTTCTGAGCTCTGCACCTCCAAAATAGCTATTTCCTTTTGAAGTACCTGTCAAACCCAAGCTCAAAGGCTCAGTCTGCTGAGAACCCTCTAAGCATCTCCCTGCCATAAATATCCCACCTGAGATCTCAGCCATGCTGGAAATCACAGCTGCTCTGCCTAATTACAGATGTGCATGCTAATCAGAGCTGACACAGTGACAGGCACCAATCCTGCCTCTGAATTCCTGATGGGCTCTCAGTTAACTGGGGCAGAGTCCTCAAAAAAAAAGAAACAACCAAAGCAGAACCGCCCATCTCAGTTGCACAGAACCAGGCTGGGGGCTCGATGCTGCCTGGCACCAATTTGGGAGAGACAAACCACCCCTTGCTCAGCATCACCAGTGCTCAGTCTCATCTCAGCACTGCCTTCATGGCTGCAATACCGGGGGGCTTTTCCCAGGACTCCGTTTTGCCAGGCATAGAGTAGACAGAACTCCAAAAATCAGCCTAATTCCCCCAAAACTCCACTGTGGTACCCAGTGGGATGCAGAACATGACTGCAGGATGGAGGCAGAAAACCTCCTTGCGCCTGCAGAGGTGATGCTCCACGTGCAATCCCATCTGCCCACAGACTCCCATGGCCCTGTGGGGTACAAGGGCATCAGGAGGCTGTGGGCAGAGCCCTCTGCAGCCCCTGCTCCTCCAGCTTCTCTCCCCCTCAGGGGGTCCCCCAAAGCCTCTCACTCCCCCCTACTCCCCTCTCCTGGTCTCATTAGGATTCAGCTCGTGCATCCAGGGCTGATAGAAAATGCCAATTTTGAGAAGATAATTGTTTAATTAAAATCTGACGGGCTTGGCCTCCTCTTGACAGCCACATCCTTAATGGTATTCCCTGTGTTGCGAGCTCAGGATGTCCCCAGAGCCCTGGGAAGAGAGGGATTCTGAGGTGGAGACCACTGCCTGGCAGAACGATGCACAGGACGCCACGGGAGAGGGTGGAGGGGTTGGTGAAGATGGACTTTGCCACCCTTTCCCCCAGGTGAGGAACACAGAGCCAGAACTTTCCAGCCCCAGCACTCTCCATGAGCCAAACAGGGAGTTACTGGTGTCCCATGGGGATACCACCACGAGAGCCCTGGTTTTCTAGTTCCCAGCAGGAAGAGAGCAGTAAGTCTCCCTCACTCAAAAGGGAAAGGGGGGAAAAAAAATCCAAACGTCATCAGACAAATAAGTAGAAAAATAATGCAATTCTCTGCTGGCACGTAACAGCAGGCTGGAACATTTTAACCAGCTATTTTCACTGTGATGTTTAATGCACCGCTCTTTCAGGCATAGTCTGAAATGTATAATTTTCCATTATAGTCCTGTATGTTTGACTTTAATATAATGAAGCCTTCTCCCTTCACTACACCAGAATATTGGGTCTATTAAATTGCTTGTGCGAGGACTGTTTTTGACAATGGAAAAAGCTGAAGGCCCAGAAAATGGTGGTGCTTGCAAACCTCTCTCCTTCTCCAGCCTGTAACCCCTGGATAATGGCCATGATCCATCACTGGGAAAACCTCCCAGCATCACCTTTCCCAGGGGGACACAACTTGTCTCTTTGCCCCGTGTCACTGTGCCAGGATTTGATCTCTGACACAGAGGGGTTTGGTGCTTCCACGGTTTCAGTTTTCCTTATAAATAGGTCAGGGATGCAAGCCGCCAGGGAAACCCAGAACTGCTCCAAGTGGGATGAAAGGCAGAGGCACAGCTTGCCAAAAGCCTTCCCCAGCAGTTGCAGGGTGACCCTGAGCAGGTGCCACCTCCAAAAGGACAAGAGAGGGGCACACAAGGGCTTTTCTGGGGGGAAAAAACCACATATTGCAAACCCAAGCCACGTCCGAGCTGTGATTCAGCTCCCTCTCCAGAAGGAAGAAGTTTTTTTCAGGCAAAACTAGGTTGGTGAAGGATTCCAGCTGCATCCCAACTGCTCTGTTTGCACAAACACACCACAGGAAGCTCTGTCAGCCTGGAAGGAGCTGGGGCAGGGCTGGAGCTGTGGGATGGCACATTCCACCCCGAGCTGCAGCCCTGGGTGTCAGCAGTATAAAGTGGGGTGCTGTACAGCCCTGCCAGCAGTGACCTGGCTGCAGAGCCACAGGCAGCCTGAGGCAGCCTCAGGTAACACTAAAATATTGCTGAGCATCAGCAAATCCCCCCCAGAACCAAACCAGGAGCTTGCTGTCAGCTTGGCTGTATCAGAATTACCACCAGGTTCATGAAATCAGCTCCCAAAGTGGTTCCCAGCACTCAGCATCCTGGTTCCCAGTCCCTGGCACTCTGGTTCCCAGCACCCAGCACGAGTGCCACCAGGAAAAGCTGATGGCAGAGCATCTCACAGCTTCCCACAACATCCCATAACCCCCAAAAATGTTTTGCTGAGTTTTGGCCTGGAAGATGCAAAACCACAGCTGTGGGATAAGTGATTTTTCAGTCATGCAACAACAAAAAAAATACTAAATAAAATCAATTTCAGGTCAGTTTTCAGTTTCCAATGTTTCCACCCGTCAAGGAGGGGAAAAAATGTTGTGTTTCAGGTTCAATCTGTCTGAGTTGGTGAAGCAAAGGGAAATGCATCATTTTGGATACGAGCATTCCTTTCAATAAATTGGCAGGGTATTTCCAAACAAAGGCAGGCAGATGGGAAACAAAACCATAGTATTTCATTCCAGTAATTTTGAAATGAAATGTTTTGACAGAAAAAAAAATAAATTGATGGTGGTTATTCGGAAACACAGACAAATTTGTTAGATATTCCAATAACAAAACCCCAGAGGAACAAAACCTTCGGGGGAGGGGGGAATAAGGAATCAGTAAAATAATTTCTCCAAGTTCCAGTACCTGGTTGGAAAAACAACAACACTAAACTGTCCAGCCACCAGCTTTCTGCTGTTCCTCCTGCTAATGCCCTTGTTTTCAATTCCTGCTGTAACAAACAGTATTTTAAAAACAAGATACCCAGGGATTCCTGGAGCCAAAGCCCATAATAAGGCTTTTAAACCCATAAGGTAGGTCAATTTTTAGGCTTAATTGCCTTGACAGCATCTCTAATAAAGCAGACCTTTCTATTTAAGAGATAAAAAGGAAGGGGGGGGAAGAGGTTCCTGTAAGTTATTCACACTCACTCCCTGCTCTGCTTTGGGAGGATTTATACAACGTCTTTAAAAACCCCAAAGAGGTGAGTTGTGGGATTAATTTCTTGGAGGGAAGGAATCACTCCCCTCCAGAGTGACTGTGTGTCACAGTGCAAGGGGGATGTCAGCAACTGGATTTATTCATTTGAGGTAAATTTAGGACTTCAACTTTCAGCTGTTGATGGTAATTCCAGGATCTGGGATGCTTTGTGGGAAGGGACTGAGAGGTGGGGGTCCTTGGTCCCAGAGTGGGAATGGGGAGAAGAGCTGAGACAGGAGCTTGTCTTGGGCTAAAGAGGGATGGGCATGGCACGTTCTGGCAAGTGCCAGGTGATGGACCCAGTGGGTCCCCACACCAGCTCTTCCCATCACACCACCAAATCCTTCCCTAAAATCCTTCCTACTTCCTTTATTTTTAACCAGACATTATCATTAGGCACCTAAATGACCTGGCGCACATCCAGTCGACATCGCGGCGCAGCTGCTCAGGAGCCAGCACAGCCCTTTTCCCCCCAGTCTCCTTAATTCTCCAATCATTCTTTAATTATTTTAATAGCATGGCAGCACCAGGCTTCACTATTCTCTTTCTTCTTTTCTGGAAAGGTTGAAAATCTCCTTCCCTCTCCCCAAAACAGCTCTCGGCCGCCCGCCCACAGCGCTGCCTTTGCTTCGGGGCCGTCTCCAGCCCAGATGGTGGAGGGTCAAGCGCTGACAGCTGGCCCAGCAGCACAGCAGCAGGGATGTAATTATTTTTAATTTAATTCTAATCGAGATACGGGGATGAATGCGCAAAACAACAACTGTTTTTCCTAAGTTAGGTTTGTTCTGTCTTTGCAAATCCACAGAGAAAACGAGCGCGAGGTGAAGAGCTGCGGCGACCGCCTGCGACGAGGTGAGAGACCCAGGCTGATGGCATGGCCACAGCAGCTGAATGTAGCCCCCAAACTGTCACAGACACCGACTTCTGCAGCCTCTAACGCAGGGAAAAGCTTGGGTGTCACCTCTCTGACCAGCATCACCCCTGTCCCCTCCACAGCCCACCCGGCACTGTGAATCCTGAGCCCCCACAGCCCCACGCAGAGCCCTGGTTTCACAGCACATTATGTCCTCACAAGGGGAGGGCTCATCCCAGGCGAAGCAAATTGCAAGCAAAATGGCTATCAGCACTTTTCTCCCCTGCAGGAAAATTGACTTTAATAATTTGGACAACTTGAAAGGCTCCTGCCACAGGGCAGGAGGTAAATATTCATGAGGGAGCGTTTCCAGAGCGGGCGCAGCGGGAGTGCTGCCTTCCCCGAGGGTCCTCATGTCCCCCCCTTCCCTACATCCCTTCATCCTTCACAGAGGCAACTCATGAAGTTATTCCTACTGATTTGCTCCATCTGAACACTAATGATCAACAGTGAAATGGGGGACTGGCAGGCACAGGGGTCTGCAGATCTCTGGATGCTTGCAGGGAGATGCTTTCTGGGTTTTTCTTTGAATCACGCCAGATCCCAGCACTGCTGCACATCTCCAGCAATCTCAGCCTCCTGCTCCCAAACCTCATCTGCCTTATTTCAGCTTCCCCTTGCTCCAGCTCTGCCCAGAGGATCCCTCAAAGGCACAGCTCTGCCCCAGGGAATTGCCTACAATACTCACTACCAAAGCAAAGTGGGAGCACGTGTCCCCCCGGGGCTGCAGGAGAGGAGGATTTCTGCCTTGCACGTGCAAATAATTCCAAAGGAGAAGCAAGGAAGGAAAAGCAATTAATGCCTGAGAGGGAGAGCCAGGCAGCAGCAACTGCTGCTGCTGTCCAAACCCAGCAGCAGGGAGATCACCCCAACACCCACCCTGAGCCGTACCTGGGTCCTCATGATGGTCTTGACAGCAGCTTCAAACTCCTCAGAGTTATTGTAGTCAACAGTCCACACATGTGGCTTCCCAATGAAGTCTTCAGCGTATGGGTGTTGGGAGGACACCTAAAACACAGCAGTGTCAGCAGGATTTTGCAATCCCTCCTGGAACAGCTGCTCAGTCCCATTCACAGCCGTGATGGCAGAGGAGCAGCAGGCTCAGGCATGGACACAACGAGTTTTAATTCCTTGTACACAGGGAGGTGCTGGAAAAAGGTTTCCTCTGAACCTAGCTGCCCCCTGTCCTCAGGCTGATGTGCTAAAATTCCCAACAACACTGAAATCCCTCCACAGCCCTGAATATCTCCATAATACAAGCACAATTTAAGACCTGAGCCATTTGTGGGTCTGGATGGCAAAACCAGACCAAAGCAGGAAAGGTGTGTGAAGGCACCATGTCTCCCAGGTTTGCCAGCTCCAGAAACAAGGCAGAGAGAAAATCCATTGCCACTGAAGGCTGGGAAAGTCTGGCACTGGGAGAAAGCAGTGCTGGAAACTGCATTGCCCTGATGCCACAGGCAGCCCTCACACTGGTACCCCACAGCCAGCCACCCAGGCGCTTTTGGGGATCTACCTCTTTTGTTTCAGCCCCACATGGCTGCGAGGAAGCCAGTGCCCTGATCTCCTCTGGGAAGGGAAGAGAGAAGTTGCTGATCAGAGGAGGTATTTTGGGGGCACCACGAAATATGGCAGAGGGGCCTGAACCCCTGGCAGCTGGAGGAGGAGAGCAGGGCATGCTCTGTGTTTTATTCTCCAGCTTTCTGTCCTTTCTCATTTCATTCCCAACAGACTGATCTCCTCCTTCCCCTCTGGCACACAAACACCCTGAGGCATTTCACAGCCCTCACCCCCGCCTGCCATCCCAGCTCCAGGCTGAAGCACAACCACAGCACCCACTGGGATGGGTGATAACACCAGCAGCTAATTCAGGGGGTTCACAGGGCAGACGTGGGGGGCCAGGACAGCCCAGTGCCCCCCACCCCATGATGGTGCTGCCAAGCAGGGCTGTGGCAGGGCTGAGCTGCCTGGTCCCCCAGCTTGCTCCCTGAGCACCGCACTGCTTTATCCACTTTATTAATAATAAAAGAGGCAATTTTCTCAAGCCTTTAACTTTTAAAGAGTTCCTGCTCTACTTAGATTGAATTCCCAGGGACGAGCAAGCCTGGGAGGGATTTCATACCCCTGCAAAAACATGGAGGTCTTGCTGTCCCTCCACGTGGACAAAGGGATGAACAGGGGAGCATCACCCTGGTTTGGGAGCAGTGTGTGGGGGGTGTGTGGATCTGGGCTGGTGGGGAAGGAACTGGGGTTTGTGGTCTGCAGAAGGCTCCTGCGCCACCTTCTCCTTGGAAACCCCAAACCCAGAGCACAGCCCCTTGCATCCAAGAGCTCTAGATGGAGATGATGTGGCGACAGGAGAGGGGACCCAACCTGCAGGTATCCACGTGTGCGTGTGGAGGAAATCTCATCAAAAAAAACCCAAAAAAAAAGAAAAATCTCAGTTTAGCAACTGCTCTTCCCCAGGCTGGCTCCATCCATCCATCCATCCCATCCCATCCACTCTCCTGCTGCCACACTTGCCTCTCTGGACGTCGGCTTCCCGCGGAAGAACTCGTGGTTGAGGGAGCTGTGCGGGGGGTTGAACCGCGCCTGCAGGAAAACGCAGCCGTTGGCGATGGCCTCCAGCGGGGCAGGACCCTCGTAGGGGAACCCAAAGCCAATGAAGAGCTGCAAGGGAGAAAAACCACGTGCTGGTGAGCGGATGTGGCCAGCCTCACAGGGAAGTCTCCCAAATAACCCACCAGCATCCCTCTCTGCTGCCCTGCTCCTGGCACAGCAAGCCTCTAAGGGAGTTCAACATCCCACAGCTCAGATGTGCTTAAAACTCCCCCTGCTCTACAGCTTAGCTGTACACGGGGCATGGGGGTGTCCAGGAGCTGCAAGTTCCCCCATGGAGGTCACAACCACCACACTGCCTCTGTATGGAGCAATATTCCTTTGCCAAAGCTGCTTGGGCTGGTGAACCAAGAATATTTCCCCCAGGCACCAGCTGAAGGCGACCGGGATGAGCCTGCACCCACACGTTCCCTCTGAGAATCCCGTTTATTTTTATCACAGCTATATGGTGGGGGGAAAAAAAAACCCAACACCCCATTTAGCAATAAATGAATTAATGGGGAAACTTTGTGCTCCGCCTGCGGACAAGTCTGCAAGGAGAAACTCATCAGACACATCTTGATCTGGAAGGATGTGTTCTGCTCGGTTCCTGGCTAATTATCCTGGCTGAGAGGCTCACAGCTAATTAGCCCAGCTACAAGGCTGGAAGGCAGGTAAGGAGGGACAGGGTCCTGGGATGACTCTCCCCCACCTTGGCCTTCCTCAGCAGCTGCTGGAACTCGTGCTGTGGGAGCAGCCCGTGGTTCTTCACAAACGCCGGGACCTCGGGCGGCCGCTGTGTCTCGTAATAAACGGTGCCATGGATCTCCATGTACTTGTTGAGAATGGCCAGGAACTTCTCCTTGCCCTGGGGAGGAAGGCAGAGCTGTGAACTGCACCAGAAGATGGGCCTGACCTATTCCACCAGAGTTGTGGGGGGAGATTTAGCTCTCACACTGCTGTTCCAGAGCACCTGTGATGCTTCAGGTAAACCCACAGCAGTGCAAAATCCACACCCTGCCCTCTTCATTCCTTGTAAACACATGCTGGCCCCCCCTAAGCTCCCAGAGAGCCAGGACGACTGCAGGATCCATCACCCTGACCATCGACACCTCGAGCTCCTGCCTTCCCTGCCGCCTCCAGGGGCAACTTCCACTCTGGAGCTGCTGAATTAAAGACTTCAGCAGATTCAGAGGAAACTTTGCAACGACCAGACCTTGCTAATAGCCTCTTATTCCAAGTAACAAGTCCCCAGGATTTTCTTGCTCAGGTTTAATCCTGTTTCACTACCTGGAAAATGAAGGGGGTCATCAATTCTCTTCTTTTGGAGGCTTTCCTGCTTTTGCTCTGCAAAGCAACCTTTCCTTTTAGCAATTTCTCTATTGCAGAACTTTTTCTGGTTGAAAAAAACCACAGAGGGACCAGCCTTTGGACACTGCATTTTCAGCTTGTTCCAGTGCTGCAATGGGCCCCGAAAGAGCAGAGACCGGGAGGGAATAAGGAGTTATAAATGGGGAATTGGGGAAAACTGGGTATGTTGCCTTAAATCCTCCCTGAACGCCATATTTCTGCCCTCAGCCATGTATCCCTGGACTTCTCCAAGGCTAAAACCAAGCCTTTCTCACCTTATTAAAACTTCAGCTCCTATTGCAAGCCGGAGGCGAGAAGTTCAGAGGGGTAGGAAATGAGAAATATAGGAAAGGCAGTTTAATGAAATGTTTCTAAATGTCAAAAACATCCTGCTCTGGAAGACAGCGTTTGGTCCAAGGCTGGTAAATGACTCCAGAAGATGGAGGTGTTCTTTGCCTTCCTAGACCACAAAATCACTCAAACTAAGGAAAAACCCCTCCAACCCCTTATTTTTTTCCATGGGGCGGCACAAGATGTGAAGCAAAGCAAAGGCAGCCTGGCCCCAAGGAACAGCCACCAGCAAGGACCAGCCTCAGCTCCTTCACACAGTAATAAATGACTCCAAATATGCAGTTTTGTGGAAACTGATGTTGTTTGTGAATTCTGACTAAAAGGAGCAAATGCTTGTAGCACCCAGGGTGGAGGGAAATGTCCATTCTGAGGTTTTAACTCTCTTTAGTGCCTTCCTAAATTAACCTAACTGAGCTCAAATGCGACTTCTGGATAGGAAAATGCGGGGGAATGGTAGAAAAATAAGATAAGATATTACAGTTTCCCTAAAATGAGATTTAGTGGGTTTCAGCAGGTCTTTTAGGGAGACAGCGAAGAGGAGACGGTGTGGCTGGATCCTGGCCCACCGCAGGCATCCCTGCTAATTAGCGGCTGCTGATCAGGAAAGATGGGGAAAGGGAGGAGATACAGCCCCCACTGCATCAACCCCCATCAGTCCTGGCAGCTCCAGAGGACCAAGCCCACGTCAAGGCAAAGTCGACTCCGGCAAAACCTTTTCTCTCCCGAGAAGACACGCAGAGGTAAAGCCCAGCAGCAGCTGGTGAGGTACAGTACCTGCAACTGCAGCAGCCCCAGGCAGTGCATGAAGGGGAAAAACAGAAATAAATCAAGAGACAGTGAGAATTAGCTCCTTTTTAAAGCCTTGGAAGGAAAAGAAGCTTGCTAGCTCTGGGTAAGACAGGGGGGAGCACACACAGCCCCTGCAGGAGATGCAGGGGGGATGTTTTGGGGGTTGTTGTGGGTGCTGTCCCCATACAGTCACCCACCCTCTCCCCCAGGTGTTACAGGCACAGGCAGACGGAGGGAGCACAATCCCTTTTCATGGGGTGCTTGAAAGCAGAGACAAACCATCCCCATCACAGCACAGCAATCATTGCAATTAATTAACGGCAATCATTGTAATTAATTACATAAAATCATTGATTTGAAATCCTCAGCCTCAGCAGCCTGCTGGGAGCAAGCATCACCCAGAGCAGAGAGCAGGGAATGGCGTCTCACCAGCCTCTCCCTGTTTGCTCAGAGGCATTGGATGTGTCACATCACTCCTGTAGGAACGGGACAAGGATGGTCCTCTACAAACACACTGAGAAAAGCCAGAGGCTGCTGCTGTTGCTGCCTCTGAGCTGTGCCTGCAGCTACCCCTGCCTGCCTGGGCTCTCCCCACCATCCCAAGGACACCCACCTTCCAGATGCTGGCCTCCTTCCCGTACACCACTGCCATGCTGCTCACTTTGTTGGACTTGATGAGCTGCTTCTCTGTCTGGTTGAGCTCCTCTGACACGAAGCCCATGAAGGAGTTGTCAGGGGTGTGAGCTGTGGGCACCAAGGGGAGAAGACACGTGGCTGGACAGATGCTTTTTGGCACCTCCCGGGGTTGAGGATGCAGCCACACTGCAGCACAGGGACTGGGATGAGCCCAGCTCCAGAGCCTTGCTGGAGCTTGGAGGAAAAATGGCATGAATTCCCATCCAAGCAGCTCATGAAATCCAGGCTTTAGAAGCCACTCAAGTGGCTCTTTACAAAGTGAGGCATTTTTAAGGCTGCCAAAGGGGCTTTATCCAGCCAGGAAAAAGCAACACTTGATTCATCCAGCAGCCAATGGGTCACTGGACTCCTTTCAGACAAGCACATCTCCTGACTATGCCGCAGGCAAATCTAGATCACTGAGCTGCCTCTCACCTTTAGCATCCCAGCTGAAATCAAACCAGGCTTTGCAACCAAAACCACCTCACGCTTCCCTTCCCTGGAGCTGGAAGCTGCTGGCTGTGCCCTGACTGTGCTGGAGCCAGCAACCCATCATGGTGGAAGGAGCCTGGTCTCTCTCCTCGAATCATTTCTGTAGCCCAAGAGGTGGCCAAGCAGACTTGGGAGCTCCTTGCAGACAGGAGGAAGCAGGAGCAGAGCCAGGGGGGGACGACACTGCCCGTGCATCACCTGCTGGAGGAGGTCAGACCTGCCTCTGTGGTACCTGTGAGACCCCCAAACCACCCCGCCGTGCCCCTGTGCCCCACTCACGGAACATGGTCATGAACTGGGTGGGCTGGAGGTTCCAGTAGCCCCAGTTGGTGCGGTAGCCGCGCAGCGTCGCGTACTCCTCGTGGTTGTAGGCCGGCTCCGTCCCAAAGGTGTCGATGACCCGGACGCGGCACCTGGGAGAGCAAACAGGACCCCAGGACCTCACCGTGAGAGAGTCCCAGCTTCCAGGGACACCTGGTGTCCCCAGGCAGCTCGTCCCTTGTCTGCACCCCAGGGCATCACGAAGAGCCCTCCCCAGCCCACTGCTCCTTCCTGCAAGGAGCAATTTCGCCTGGCAGGACTCTCCACTCCCCGGCAGTTGTGAGAACGATGAATCTCCTGAAGACTTATTAATGCTTTTCCCAATATCCTGGGAATGCTGAGGCAGGCACTACCAGCACAAGACTGAGGAGAGAAGGGGAACAACAAGCAAGGGGAGAGCAAAACAAGCTGAATGTGAGAGCAAATGCATTTATAATAAAAGCAATAACGCAGCTTGTCATTTTTCTCTCTAATAAAATTGTGTAGGATAGTGGAAGAGATGGGAAAAAACCATAATAAATAGCAGGACTATCAGCACTAAATTAAATCGCATATTTTCCTGGCTGGTGATGTACCAGGGGATGATGACATTTGTCTTGATGCTGAAGGAGCCATGGACAGGGCTCCTTACAAATCCACAAGGCTTACACTTCCCTCCGAGGTGTGCCCACCCCTGGCTGCAGGCATGGAACTGGAAGCACACACACCCCCCAGGCACATGCAGGAGCTGGTCTCTTCCCAGTTCAGTCTCTTTTAACGAGGTTTTATATTGAACACGTGAGGCTCCATCCAGAGTGAGCAGAATGCCTCGTGCCACGGCAGCAGGGGACACAGCAAGGCACCAGCCAGGCAAAAATCAAAGGTAAAATCAAAGGGTCTGGCTCCTTGGATGGGGAGGGCTATCCCTCGAGGTCACTACCATCAGTCTGTGCTTGCTAATTAATGAAATGGAGAATAAGAGCAGGCAGAGGCTTTGCTTACCTGTATTTCTTAAAGGAGAGCCCCATGTGCTGCTTCATCTGTTGGAGCCCATGGTAGTCGGTGTAAATCAGGTCGAAAGGTAAAGGACTGGTCAAGGGGCAGTTTCCCCGTCCTGGAGGCACCCCTAAGTGACTGGGGAGAAGCAGGAGGGATCAGGGCCCAGCACCATGAAAGCCCTGAAACACAAACACTCATTTCCCTGCCAGGCATTGAACAGGAGCCACCAACCAGCTCCCTCTTTGATGGAGGGGGATGCAGATGGTTCTCCTCTCCCCAGTTTTTATTTCCTGGGCCAAAGATCTGGGGAGTCCTGGTCCCTCTCCATCTTTGCACCTGCTCCAGCTGAGTTCCTTCTCCTCCCACATGGACTGTGAGGCTTCTGCACAGCAATCCCAGACAGGGCTCACCACCATCTCAGTCACCACACACACTCCCTTGAATGTCTCTTGTTGAAGACACCAGATTTCATTTGGTTTCATTGCAATCACATCAGTGACAGACTTGTAAAACCACATCTTTCCTCTCCTCTCTGCCTGCGAGGCTCCCACTTTAGCCTAAAATTCCCTAACAGTTCCTTACAACAGCCATACTCAGCCCCTCTTCCCTCCTCCAGTGGATGAAAACCCAGATAAACTCGACTGCAATCTCTTTATCAAGACCATCAGTTACCTCGCTGCCAGGGTGAGATGTGATTAATCCAGCAAGATACAAGGCTGGTAAACCTGTGGTGTGTCTCCTTCCATTTTCAATTACCTCTCTGAACCAATGAATCCCTCTCTCCAAAGCTGTTCCTCTAAGTCTACCACTGATGTCAGACTGGCAGCCCATCTGCTTGTCTGGACCACATTTCCTCCTTCTCAGAAAAAAACCCGTGACACCTTCCAGCTTCAGCAGGTTTCTCAAAAATCCTAGTTACATGTACTTGTGATTTCCAAGTGCCAGTTTGTTCAGAAATACAAATGCTTCGCTCCTCAGTTTTAAAGCTCTATAATTTTTTTCCTCCTAAAGATAATAATTCCTCACCCTCATAACCCCACAAACACCCAAAAAGCAACAGCAACACCCTCATGGAAAACCAAACCGCTGAGCTGGTCTGGTCCACCCAGGCTGTCTCACTCTCACCACGCAGTTGTCCCATTTCGTTCTCAGTCCTTCCAGCAGGGCTGAGGAATTCCTGTTTTATTTTGCAAGTCTGAGCTCAGACACTGTGAAATCTCACCCTTCACTCCTGCCTGCCAAGACGTCTGTCTTTGTTTTCTTCTGGGCTCTTCATTTACTCCTAGCACCTATTTGGAGATGGGAATTTATCCCAACCGTGCCTGTAAGTATTTTTACTTCTTTTAGGAATAAAAGTTCTGGCCAGGTCTTAAACTCCCAGGCTTTGAATCTTTCCCTCTTACGTGAGCTCTGTTACTGTTTCTTGTACTTTCGCTGCATTTTCCCTTCTGAACATGAGAATCCTCTTTCCAGTCCTACCTGGGTTTTATTTCTTGCTCAGCTGAAGCTCAAATGAACCCACAGCCCAAGGGTCCATCCTCTGATGAGCACTTCCATAAAGTCCTCATCCCTTCCCTAGTCCTTCAGCATTTAATCTATCAAGCCCATGGCTGCTTCCAGAGGAAATCAATGGCTCTTCCACCTGGGGAACAGCCAAGGCATACAGTTATCACAAGCATTTGCTCTCCAGTCTCTCATACTCTTCACCAATATCAGAAGGCGTCACAGGGAGCCAGAAGTGGGTTGGCCAGAAGAGATACTAATGAAGGGCTCTTGGTCTGCTCCTGGCTGTATCTCTCTCTTCTTCTGAACCTGATCTAGTGGAAGATGCCCCTATTCATTGCAGAAGATTGGACCAGAAGACCTTTAAAAAGCCCCTTCCAATTCAAACTATTCCATGATTCTACATGGCTTGCAAGCCCTTGAGCGCTGAGCACCAACATCCTTCTTCCAGCCCCATCCCAACCTCAGATCGGTGAAGGGTCATCCCAAACTTCTGACCGTGACACCCAGAAAGTGTGTAAATGTGGAATAACGAAGCCAGGAAAAACCCAGCATTCCAATTTAAGGCAGAGAGCTGCTTTTGCAGCTGCTTCATTGCTCTTGTCACAAGGAATATCAGCATGAGCTCAGGGCAGCCCAGCCGGGGCGGCCGCGGGGGGAACAGGTCACAGTTTTGTCACTTTTATGCACAATTTTACACGACAGGACCGATTGGGAAGATGGCAGGAATAGAAAGGCTCTCACCTCCCACAGCCACCTCGCTACGATAAATAGGGCAACGAGGAGACACCCTCCTGGGGAGGCTGAAGGGGAATTTTTAAGCCAGTAAAAAACCCCAAGGTTTTACAGAGATGCAATTCTAAACATCAGATTTGCTCACACACATGCTGCTTTTTCCTCAGTCATCAGCCAAACAGTGATTTACACCAACATGGCAACTGTGGTGAAGCAACTCAGCCAATCTCTAAATCTTGTATTTAAGTGAAAATCCCCAAACCATTACATTTTCCTTGCAGCACACCCCATCCTCCAGCTGGTACGTGTCACACGAGCCACTGCATTACAAAATAATCTCTAATTTAAGAAAGCCCTAACCAAGCTTCATGAGGGGCTGTGGGAGACAGCAATTAGCATAATTAATTCTGAAGCCTCCAAAAAACTTTCCACCAATTAGGTGGAGCAAGTCTGGCTCCCCCAGCTCCTTTCCTCACTGCAATCTGCCACACATCCCATCTCCAGGTGCTCGGGACTTGCCACATCCATCTATACTCCCAGTGCCTTGACTGCGTGGCAGGAATAGCTCTAAAAGCAGGACCAGTGTCTTTGAGCAGAGCATCTCTCCATTTATGCCCCTTATCCTCCCCGAACACTTTATAACCACTGATTTTAATATTCCAGTCATGCAAATCCAGGCTGCACCTCTGAGATGGCAGCAGGGGGGGGATTTTTTTTTTCTCCTTCCTCCTTATTTAAACATTTTTTATTCAAGCTTTCATCATTTGCCAGTTAAGTCAACTAATTTTCTACTAAACCCAATTTCACTCATGGTTGGAGTGCAATTTCCCTGATTTTTCCTCATGCCATGTACTATTAATGGCGCTTGAAATTACGCAAATAAAATTGATGAGCGCAAATGCCGCTTCCTCAGCCGGCGCAGCCCAGAGACCTGTTTTTGGAAGTCACTTGATCCCAGCTCCTGGAGAAACCTCCCCTCCCAGAGCAGCCAAGGGTGCTGACCAGCTCATGCCTGGGCTCAGCACCTCCAGAGCCCCAGATGGTGATCCAGTCCCATCCCGACATCTCGGATTAGGACATCGCTCCTCTTTGGGAGGGCGCAGCCGAAGCTGCTTCAATCCAGTGGATGCAAGAGCCGAGCTCGCCTCTCCGCCAGCTGCCTCCACCAGCTGTGCCTACTCCAGAATAAATCTACAGCAGCTTCTTGTCCTGCTATTTTCCTCTTATAGGTACTTTAATCAAACCAGGGGACCGTTCCCTCCCCGGGCGCGGTGCGGGCGCTCAGAAATCAGATGACTGCGGGGTTATCTTTACATCCCATTGACCTATTTTCAAATTAACCCAACGTTTCTTTCACGCTTTATCACTCCTGGTGCTGCAAAGTCCAGCACTAAATGGATCTCATGGGCATCTCCTGGCAGCCTGGGCCAATATCCTGTATTATATTTAATTGCATCTCCTCTGCCCACATCTGCTGCCATCAGCAAGACAGAGGGGGGAATGGAGGAGAACTCCTGTCCTCGCTGCTCACTCACCTTCTCCATGTCTGCAAGAGCCCAGCAAGCACAGGGCTGTTATCCAGGGGTGAAAGGTGCCAGAGCTGAGCCCGTGCAGTTCATGGGGGTCTGTGACAATCCCATCACAACCAATTTAAAGCGCAAACCTAAGCCCACAAGATGAACATCCTACTGCCTGCCCTCTGCTCCCAGCTCTTCCCCCTGCTAGAATAAACACTTGCCAGAAGCAAGGATTTTTCAAGCAATTTCAGCATGATTTTTAAGGCACCTGCAATGGTTTCACTTTTGCAAGGTGTGTCTGGACTGTTTCTCTAGCCCATCATTGATCTTGTATGACACAGCCCTACCCACCCCAGGGGGGAAGTTCAGCAATCCATTGCTTTATTTCCAAGGCCTGGAGATGCACAAGAGGGTGCCAGAGCAAACTTTTTTTTTTCTGGTCAGAGATTCAGCAAATAATGAAGTAACTTCCTAGGAAAGGAGAAATAAATACTTGGGCTTCTTCAGAGAGCAGCAGAAACTGAACACAGGTGCTCGTGGTGCCTGGGCAGACCCTGTGACAGACAGGCTGTCTCCTGCTGTCCCAGCTGCTCCAGAGCTAAAAAAAAGGAAGAAATTCTTCCCTGTGAGGGTGGTGAGGCACTGGCACAAGTTTCCCAGAGAAGCTGTGGCTGCCTCATCCCTGGAAGTGTCAAGGACAGGTTGGATTGGGCTGGGGGCAACCTGGTCTAGAGGAAGGTGTCCCTGTCCATGGCAGGAGGGTGGAGCAAGATGAGCTTCAAGGTCCCTTCCAGCCCACCAGATATATCTGCTGGAAACATGTCCTGATTAAATTACAGACTGGAGAAGCCAAGGAAGCTCAAACACACACAGTGTTGTGTCCAGCGCCCGTGTAACCTCTCAGTTCAGTCTTCATCATCTCTGTCTTTGCAAGGGGTTGCAGCTGTCGAGTACCCACAATCATGAGCATCATTTCAGCTCCTCCTGAGCCCTGTAACCAAAAATCCAGCCTTTCCAAAGCCCACAACAGCCCTTATACAGCCATGTCCCAGCAAGAACATCAATGCCTGGCCAGAAAAAGAACAACCCAGTAGCCCCATCAGCTTCCAGAAACACTCGCTCTCAAGTACCAGGAGCACCTGATGCTCCACTAAAGGCTGAAGGTTCCTGCCCACTGGTGCAGAGCTGATGAATCCCACAGTCATGCCATGCAGTTCCATCAGGATCACATGCAACTGGTCACTTCTGGCTGTCTTCACAAGCAATTCCTGTCTCTCCCACACAACGGCAGGACTGTGTTTGCCAGCTGGCGAGGGGAGGTGAGGCCAGGAGCCCGGGCACGGCGCAGGTTTTCATGTGAACAGATGCAAGACAGAAAGATGGCTTTTATCTGCCAGGAAATAATTAGAAATGTATTTGTCTGGACATCGGGTTTCCATCTGAATGGCTCTTTCCGCAGCGTGAACACACCTCGGTGAGCGTGGAGAGCACAGGAAAATGGGAGCTCTAACTGTGTGCCAGGTGGAGTGGTGGCAGCAGGAGCTGAGCCTTGTACCACCATGGTGCCAGTCCTAATGCAGCCCATACACACCACCCCAGCACAGGGAGGGTGTGTGGCTTGTCACCCAAGCCACAGCTACTGCTGGGCAGGGAAAAGGCTGCCAGCACAGGATACAAGCACGTGCTGAAAACCAAGTGTCTTGCCAGGGAAGGTATTAGGAGTTCAGAACTAGAGACAGGAGCAATTAAGCTCCAGGAACACTTTGTAAAGCCCTGACCCCACGAGGCATCAAATCCCATTTTCTTCGACTTTCTGTCCTGCCTTATGAGCAGTTAATTTCAAGGGGACCATTGCAAAAAGCACCTTTCAGTGTCACTGAGATCAGCACTCCTGTGGTTCCAGCAGTACCACAGCCCTGTCTGCCCAAGCCTCTCCTTTAGCCCTGCAAAAGCAGCTGGAGATGCCAAGATGTCCATTGCCATGACCTGAGGATGGGGGTAGGAGCTGGAGGTCCCAGCACTGCCCGTAGTGCCCCCTCTCCTGGGGGCAAAGGCTGAGCACATCCTTCATGCCTGACCCCATGGCACGGGTGCTCCAGAGGAAAAGCCTTGGCTTATTGCAGCTTTTGTGCCAGCACAGCCATTGCTCCAAAGTGCTGCTTGTAATTTTCCAACATCTACTCATGAGCTGCCTCATTATCAACCCAGCTCAGGGCTTTCAGGCACTTCCCACTCCTCCCCTACCAAGCAGCACACACGAACACCGGCCTGGATTCTCACCTCCCTGAAAGCACTTCTGAGCTACCAACACAAGACAAGGTGTCTTCAGCAAGAATAAAGTGTCTGCATTCAGAATTTGGATGTTTCTTCCCGCCCTGCTTCAAGACAGGGCTCAAAATGCTGCTGGCTCCCAACCCAGCACAAATCTCAGATGGAAAACAGCTCCTGGCTCCCTGTTCCAGCTCAACAGTTTGCCTTCCTCCCAGGGAGCTGCACGTGGAGTCACAGAGTGGTTTGGGTTGGAAGGGACCAGATAAGCCTGTGTTTCACCCCTTGCCTCTCAAGACGCATCAGAAGCATCTAATAAATTCACTGAGAAATGCAAAAGAAGACAAATACCTGAACTTAGTTCAACTACAGGAGAAAAATTAGCCCCTGGTAGGACATAGCAGCAGAATTCACAGATCTTAAGGCCCAGTCACACTCACAGCCTGTTTTCATCCCCAGTCCTCCATCACCACCTTTTTTGACCAGGGCCTTATTTTTCCTCCTGGTTTTCCCAATCCCGAGCATTCCAGACCCAATCCTGACCACCCCCTCCAGGCACTGCTGCATTGCAATCAATACAGATGCTAATAATGAACAGCTCTCAGATAACCACTGAAGTGTATGCAGGCAAAACCTTCCAGTGATCCCTTGCCAATGATCAATACTCACAGAAAAATCAGCTCCGAAATTTGAACAGACGAAAAAACAAACCAGCAGAGAGGTTAATCCATGCTGAATAATTTATGAGTGCCAGCAAAGGCTGTGCTGGGCCAGAGCAGCTACAGCTCCCAGGCATGAAAGGAGCAGGAGTTGCCAAAGAAAAAATACACAGAAAGTGGATTCAACACTGCACATTTCTGGAGCAAAATATCCCTGAACCCATCCCAACACTGGTGCCTGTGCTGCTACAAGCTCAGCAAGAGACACTTGGGATGGGAGAGGACAAATTCAGCCCCAGTCCACAGCAAGGCAAAACTCCAGCCACTTGAGCATCAAATAACCCCTGCCAAAAGCTGTGGCTACAGGTAAAGTCCCCTCCAGGCTTTAACAAAGAGCCCAAGATTAACTATTAGCATGACTCAGGATTAATTACACTTGTTCTGCTAAGCCTCCCACTTGCTCCTGGTCAGGCAAAAGCTTTTCCCAACACTCCTTAGAGCCACCAGCCCGAGAGCAGGGACATTGCTGAGAGATCTGCAGGCACTGAGCAGGATTGCTGGCACCACTCAGTCCCCCCTTGGGCAGAACCTCTGCCCCCCTTCTGACACCCATATTAACCCATCTCTTGGTGGGCTGCAGGAGGGTCCCAGTGAGTGCTGGGCCCAGTCTGGGACAGAGGGGACCTGGCTACAGCCCCAGATCCTGCCTCCACTGGCCCCAGCCCCATCAATATGAAAGTGGGCACTTGACATGAGTGTCCAGCATTTAAAATGTCATCAAAGCCAGGCACAGGACACGCTCTTGGGGAGGTGGGGACAGCATCTATCACTGGGACACAGAGGACAAAGTGTGCAGTCCCAGCCCAGCTCACTCACTTCCCATCTCAGCTACAAAGGGGAAGAGATAGAGCTGCCGTTCCCAGGCATCCCAGGGGACACATCCAAATCCACGTCAGAAGAGATCTCATCACTGCCAACTGACGTTGAAGCTCCCACGCTTCTGAGAAAGGCAAAATACTACAGGCAGCAACGCAGCTCTCCAGGCACTCACGGAGGGAAACGGACACTGCAAAATCCCCCGTAAGACTCACCAGCTCCTTCCCCTCCTTCAACAAAAACCATAAGGCTCTTCATTAAAAAACACAAGCAAGAACCACACAACAACAACAGAACCCTCCCAGCCACTCACTTCTTTCATCCCTGAGTGCACGGGTGTTATTTAGCACATCAGCTGAGCTCAGCACACCTCGCGGATCGCTGTGACACGTGCACGCCTCTTTGAGGAGCTGCTGCCTCTTGCATTAGGACCAGGATTATTTTTTGAGTTAATTAGTCAGGAGCTAATTCCGTTCATTAATTCTGAATGCCACAGGGGCTGGGTTGGGGGTTTTTTTTGTGCTGTTTTTTTCTCCAGGATTGTTGGGTTTTTTCACTCCCTTTTCAGCACGGCTCATTACGTGGCCGATGCTGGCTTAGCGTGTCCCAGAGCCTGGCCAGTCCCTGAGGCAGCTTCAGGCTCTTTTTGATTTATAACCCATCTAATTTGTATTTTCCCTGGCACTTGCCCTCCACTCAGGATGGCAAGGAAACCTTGTGAGGCTACAAGAGGCAGCAGTGTCAGCCTGGTAATAACAAAACTGCATCAGCAGAGAGGAACGTGGCATGTGGTTGGCTTCGCCCTCTTACTTTTTCCATCTAATATCGGTCCCCATATCCCACATCACAAAAAGCCCATCCATCTGTGGGAAGTGCCTCCAGAAGCAGCAAATTCCCCTGCAGGTCTCCAAACCACCCCCAGCAGCTCCTGAGGAGAGACTCCCCGGGCGCTGCCACCCACCTGCAAGGGATGCAGGTTCTATTTGGCAGCCACACCAGCTGCATGCCTTGTGGCAGAGCAGGAAGGGAGGGAGGGAAAAAAAGAAAGAAAGAAAGGAAGGAAGGAAGAGAGCAGTCACTGCTCAAACAACACCAGCAAAGCCATGGGGGTTGAGTGCAGTTATGTACAGTGGGAAGAGCCAGCGACTGCAGGACACCTGCATCCTGCAGCCACAGGGCCACCAGCCCCACAGAGAGCATCCCTGGGGAATGATGGGCCAGAGGGAGCCTTTCCCATGCCCAGCTCCAGGCAGGTGTCAGGGGACAGGATGCCAGGAAGGCAGCACACAGGATGCTGCATGCTGGCAGCAGGGGATCATTCCACTCAGATCCAGTGCCAGGACCACAGTGCCTGCCCGAGGCATGCCCACAGCAGTCCCATGCAAAGCATCACTTCACACCAGTCCTTCCCACTTTCTTGGGATGCAGAAAGGATGAAATCTATTCCATGATGCTGGTGATCTGCACCCACCCAACGCCTGCACCAGTACAGCACCAGCCTGGCCCGAGATGCAGGTCAGGGAAAAGCCACATGCAACCTGTTCTGACCTTGTGCTTTCACATCAGACCTCGATGCAACCCACACACATGCAGGGGGCAGACCCTCTTAGGGGGGGCCCAAGCACCCACAGAACCCAGCACCCACCTCTGCAGCTCCTTCAGGGAGACTGTGACTCTCAGGCTGTGTCCCAGGAGGAAGAGGGCAGCCAGGATGTCAGCCCACTGCACCATCTCGCCCAGCGGGCCCCCCTTCAGCACCCGTGGGCTGAAAACATCCCCCGACTCCTCCGTCAGGAAGCCAATATGGATCAAGATCTGGAGAGACAAGGAGAGGGGTCAGCCCCAGGGAAAGGGCCAATTTGGGTTTTCCAGTCCAAAACAACTTATGGTCCCTGAGTCCCTCCGGGTCCTTCGCACACTGTAATTATGCAGGGAAATCAGAGAGGGATGAAGGCAAGTGAAGTGTGTCCAATTAGCAAAGACCAAATGGTCAGAGTTTGCCAGCTCCCCTTGTCTAGTGCTCTGTGTCCTGGGACCACGCTCACATTCCTGATTACATCACAGTCTGAACCACAGAGCAGAGGGAGATCTCCCAGCACACAGGGACGGAAGGGAAGGGCACCACAAATACACCAACGGCAGGGCCAGCAACCTCAGCATGTCCTCAGAGGAGACGTGCCAGACTCCTGCCCCCTGCTGATGGCTGGCTGCCAGCTGGACATTTTCTCCCATCCACCAGGACCCAACTCCAAAATCCACCCCCTTGTTCAGCAACACCAGTCCTGCCACATCCCGAATTCACGTGGAGCCACATCCACGGGCAACAGACCGACCCCACAGGCCTACGTGCTTCCATAAATGAATTTTCCTTCCAGCTCATTCACAGCCCAGCTGCCTCCACTTCTCTGTGCTCCCAAGGGCCCAGCTTTCCCATCTCCACACCACGAGCCCCCGCCGTGCAATTTGCTCGTACGTGTTTCTGGTCCCTTTGCCGCCCCTTCAGCTTCTGCTCGAGGCGCCGGGCCGCCCGCAGCCACTGCTGGGCCAAGTGCCGGATCCTCTTCTTCATGAAGCTCAGGGACTCCTTGCCCGTGCCAATCAGCTCCAGGAGGTGAGCCAGGTCGCTCCGGAAAGCTGCCTAGGAAAGGAACATGCTCTGCACTGTGAGTGTAGGGAAAGCGGCCACGAGAGGAGCCCCCGGGCTGCCCCAGGGGCTGAGGGAGGTTCGTCCATCGCAGCTCAGGTGCTGTGGGTCCTTCCTGCATGGACAGCACTCCCCAGAGCCACCACAGCTCCTCCGCTTCATGCAGGAAAACCCAAAGGTCTCATTGCACCCAGAGCATCTCATAATATCCCAGATTCCTCAGTAAAGACATGGACATGTTGGGGTGGGTGTAGAGGACACAAAAATGATCAGAGGGATGAAGCATCTCTGCTGTGAGGACAAGCTGAGAGAGTTGGAGTTGTTCAGCCTGGAGAAGAGAAGGGTCCAGGAAGACTTTCTTGAGCCTTTTCAATACTTAAAGGGGGCTTATAAGAAAGATGGGGACAGACTTTTTAGCAGGGCCTGCCTATTGTGACAGGACAAGGGGTGGTGGCTTTAAACTAAATGAGGGTCAATTCAGACTAGATTTAAGGAAGAAATTTTTTACAATGAAGGTGATAAAACACTGGCACGAGTTTCCCAGAGAGGTGGTAGATGTGCCATCCCTGGAAACATTCAAGGCCAAGTTGGACAGGGCTTGGAGCAACCTGGCCTAGTGGAAAGTGTCCCTGCCCATGGCAGGGGGTTGGACTAGATGACCTTTAAAGGTCCCATCCAACCCAAACCATCCTGTGCTCCTGTGAAAACCCACAAGAGGCATCACAGCCCTGCTAACACTGCTGCTCTGGGAACATCTATTTCCAGCTGATGTCTCCCCCCAGACCCTCCCAGAGTGGCAGAACACAGGCTGTCCCCACCTTACCTGCACCGGGGGCCGCGGTGGGGGCGAAGGCGCAGCCGCCGTCTGGTTTCTCCAGGGCAGGGGAGGGCAGAACCACTCGACCTCGCTGAGGTAGATGAGGAACGAGCACTCGGTGCCGTCCACGCCAAAAAACGCATAGCAGGGGTCAGAGGTCCACCTGGCCCTCATCCACTGCAAGGGAGCAAAGAAACACATGGGGCCCTGCCAGCTGCCCCTGCTGTGGGAAACCTCTGTTCTCCATCCCCTTTACCTGGGAGATGGAAATGAAGGGCAGAGGGTGGACAAAGGGCTGCAAACCCCGCACCCGTGTCTCAGTGTCAGTGTTGACTCCCCCCCCCCGGTGCCTCCAAGGCACACAGGGCAGAGGAACAGCCAGAAAGGTTTGCTGGGGGCTCCGTGGATTTCTAGCACTGATTCCAGCACCAACACACGCCTTCCCTGGGGGCACAGCCATTAATCCCCAAGAAATGATATACCACAGGGATTTCTTCCTGCTAGCTTGGCTGAGGAGCAAAGGGAGCTGCTGATTTCATTGCCCTGGGCACAGCGGGGCATAGAGACAGATCTGCTGCAGTCCCCAAGGATGATTTCACATGGAGGAGAAGAACCAGAGACCAGAGCAGCGATTTATCATCTCCCACAACAGCTCTTGCCAGCCCTTTCCTAATTCAACTACAAAAACAAATCTACTCAGACAGGTCGCTGCGCCCAATATGTAAAGCACAGCAATCATCAGGAGAGGAGATGGGATTACAGCCTTCCACAACTACATTACATTCTGAATTTACTGAAATTGTGGAAGGAGAGGATGCCTAGCACCAGGGGAAGAGAAAAATACAGTCCCCTCCCATGTCATTTTCATATACCCTTCAACATCTTTTCAGCGAGACTCAGCCCTGCAGAAGGCTGAGCTTGAAGCAGGAGGTTGGGAAGGGGAGGGAAAAGGGAGATGCTTTTAATTAGTTCATGTAAATATGCTCTCTGACAAAGCCATCATGGTCTGGGCCAAATGCCAGGCTGCATTCAGGTTGTAAAGAGCAGGTTGGGTCAGGCAGGACATCCTACTTGAGATGGAGGTCCTGGCCACCTGAACGAGATGCTGCTCTGTGCAGTGCTGAGGTTATTCCCCAGACACCAGGGAACATTCCAGGTATTTAGAGACAATGTGACAGTGCTTCCTCCTCACTGTGCTTCTGGCCTTAAACACAGAAACTCCAGGCAGGGAGGGCTGCAGGTAGAGGTGGTCTCACAGAGCTGATTCTGCTGCTGCCTGAACACCTCTGGGTACTGTGACCTCAGTGGTTTGCATGACTCAAACTAAAGGAACAAGCTTTATTTTGGGGGGAGAAAGAGTTACATTTCTCTATCAAAGGCTCCCAGAGAAGATTGGACACCTTCCTTGTGTCTTCTCCTTTATACCAAAGCCCTGCTTTGCTTTCCACATCTTTGGCTCTGCTCCTCCTCCTGCACCTTTCCCACATTAAAGTAACCAGTTTTATTCTAGAAACCCTAACCCCTTCCCACTGTCCTTCCCAGTTTAACCCCAGGGGCTGTTGCTTTGTGCCCCTCCCAGCAGTTTCCATTGCAGGTCAAGACCCTCTCCCAGACACAGATCCCCGACTCACCTCCACCTTCCCAGCACAGTCAGGGTACTTGGGGTCCCTGGGCACCTCACACTGGTCCCTCCTGCCTTCCATCACTGCAGAGAGAAAAACTGGGCATGGGGAGAGCCAGGATGTGCCAGTGAGGCAGACAGAAATGCTGTGAGGGGAGGGGAGGGGATGGGTCTGGCAGCCCCCAAGCATGGTAATCAGCACCCAGCTGCCAGTCCCATCCCACTGAGTGGAGCAGGACACCAAGATACAGGGAGGAAACAGAGGAAATCCACCCTGCTTCCATGCTGAGAGAGTGTTCCCCTTTCCTAAATCTCAGCAGGTCCATTTACAGCACCTCCCTGTTGCCCTCAGCCTGGTCCAGACCCCAAGTCCCACCTATCCTGTGAGCAGGATCTAAGGATGCATTCAACAGCCTTTATGCTGTAAACTTGCAACAAAAATTGTCCTGCTGAGCTGCTGAAAGAAGACTCAGATCCCAGAGTCAGCTCTAGAAAAAGGTATAAAGTGCCTAAAAAGGTAATAGGATCTTTCCTCCC
This sequence comes from Manacus candei, assembly GCF_025592945.1. Classification (NCBI taxonomy): domain Eukaryota; kingdom Metazoa; phylum Chordata; class Aves; order Passeriformes; family Pipridae; genus Manacus; species Manacus candei. The sequence goes on along the minus strand of NW_026138095.1, from coordinate 7,838,560 downwards.
TCTGTGGTTGGGTTAATAAAAGCCGCCACCCCTCCTACAAGCCCCTCCTTTGCCCATAGCTGAAAAAGCTTGAGGTGGAAGAGGCAATGGAAAGATCTTCCACCTAAAGCCCAGGAACCATGCAGCCACGTGGAGAAACATCTGGATAACCCAGCTGCCCTCCCAGCAGTGCCAGAGTGGGATGGGAACATCTCTTCTGGTGCAGAATCCCATCAGTCCCCGGGAGTTTGGATCCAAACCACCACATTTTTCTGCCCAGGTGTTTGTGCTGGCACCGCTCCTCACCTTTAATTTTGCATTTAATTCCCTGGCATTTCTACCTGACAGCCATTCAGATTTGTCACCGCTCCTCTCCCCTGCAGGCACGAGTTTCCCAAGGAAGGTAAACTCAGATATCCGCATCCATTCCTGGCACTTTTACCAAATTTTTCATAGTAGGCTTGGCTGGATCTTCCTGTTGCAGCAGCAAAACACATAAGAGGTTTGGAGCACGGGGAGCCCCAGGGACACTCACCTTTCCCGTTGAGGAGGCTGTTCCGGAGAATCTGATCGACTTTTATTGCGATGTCCGAGACGTTCTGAGCTATAGCCTGGATCCTCTCCATCAACCCCGCTGCTGGCTGGAACCTGGGGAGGAAACCAAACTGACCCTGAAAACTTAAGGTCTCACGGTGGTGACACTCAGAGCAAAATTCAAGCCCTGGGAAGCCGCCAGCAGGTTGAACTCAGTTCCAGGATGCAACATGGGAACTGCTGGTCCAGCGTATAACAGGCGAAGAAGAAGTCACTCTGCCTTCCAAGAGGTTTGATTTAAAATGTATGCAAATCAGCATTTATATATAAACTGTGCCGTTCTTCACAGCGTGCTGATAAACACGGATGTGCCCGTGCATTTTATGTGGGGAAACATTAAACAGGCTGGGGGAAAAAAAAAATAATTGTTTTTCCTATTTCGGATGCGCTGTGTTTGAAAACCCTCTGCTGAGATTATTGGCTTTGCAGAGCACGTAGGAAGCCGTGCTGGGAAAAAAAGAAAGGAGGAAAAGAGTGAAAGTACAGAGAAGAGAAGGTAAAACCGAGGAGGGCTGAGGAAGCTCGTGGGCCTGGAGCAGACTGATGCAAAAACGCAGGGGACACATGGATGTCCTGAGTCAGCCCATCCACCAAAGGTGGGAGTCAGTTTTTTCTCCCATGTAACAAGAACTAGGACAGGAGGAAGCAGCCTCAAGTTGCACCAGGGGAGGTTTAGAATGGATATCAGGAAAAATCTCTTCACTTAAAGCATGGTCAGGCATTGGAACAGGCTGCCGAGGGAAGTGGTGGAATCACCATCCATGCAAGTGTCCCAAAAACATGCAGACATTCTTAGGGACATAGTTTAACAGTGAGCTTGGTAGCGCCGGATTAATGGTTGAACTTGATAGTATTAGAGGTCTTTTCCAACCTTAATGATTCCATGATTCAGGTGAGTGGATTTCCAGGAGCCCATCAAGGAGCAATGGCAAGGGCAGGGACAGGGTGCCAGGGCAGCACTGCAGGAGCTGGGGCTGAGCTGGGGATCACAGCCCAAGCAAAGCCCACAGACACCTTCCCACCAAGGCTTGTGACCAGATTCCACCAGTCTGAACAGCTGCACGTGCCTCTATGGAATTAAACCTGGCAGTCAATACTGTCCTGGGTAAACAGCCCCATTAAACTCATCTACATAACACACTGTGTAGACTGAACTGACAGAGCTCTGTAAAGAGGCTGGGTGTCAATTAAAACCTGGTGCAACATGTAAAAGGGCAAAGAGAACTCAATCCATCAGCAGTGGTGTTCTGCCAGGCTTGACAAGGAGTGAGCTCTCCTGCCACTTCCATCACAAACAGCCACCACGTCTCGACAAGCGTGGTTATCACAGTAAATAATTTCCCCTCCTGCAGCATTTGGGTCATAAGTTTTCCCTCCTGCTGCCGCCGAGATCATTATAATACAAGGAAATGTCATATGCAGTGAGCAAAAACCAAAAGGGCTACCTTGAATGCTTGTGGCACAAAAAAATATGTGCTGATGTCAGGTCCTCCGTGGTGGAGTTTTATGTTTGTTCTCCAGCAGATCAGTGAACCCGAAGGCTGGGATTTAAAGTACCTCTGTCCTCAAGGCTAAAAAAATCCTGGTTTTATGAACCGACACTGCTTCGGTTGTTGATTTAAAGTCCATTTGCCAGCAGTGAGCAGCCCACATTTTTCCTTCTGGCATGGTTTACGACCATCAATATTCAGGCTGCACAACTCCACTGGGAGCCACCCATCCTGGGCTTTTAAGAAATAATAATTAAATGCAGAGGACACCATTGCCCCCGAGTCACTTCCAACCTTTGCAGAGAATAAACCCCAGGTATCCCGCTGTAACCACTGCAGCAGGGAGGTTGCTCCTGAGGCCCTGGGAAAATATGGGCACAAAAATAACCTGTGATAAGCTGTGCTTGTCAGCACGGCTCTGAGGAGACAAAATTATCCGGCTCTGAGGGCAGTGTGGTTCAGGCAGGCCTGAAAGCTTGCAAACCCCCATTTCTGCAACCCTTTTCCCACCAGCAAGCTGCTGTCAGACCCTGCAAGTGATGCAAAGGCACTCGGTAAACAGCTGGGGGGGGGCAATTTAGGAGCAAATGTTGTATGGATGCAGTGAATTTAGAGCCAGTGAGCCCAAACTCCTGCTTCCAACAGGAGAGGGGTGTTGGCTTGGTGAAGAAGATGCTCCCCAGGTTTCTCCAACACTCATGGTAACAAGAGGGTATGACCACGGGCACAGCAGCGCTGCTCCCACACTTCAGAGCACCCAGATTAGCCCACAATTCAGCTTCTGCCTCTTCCCAGAAGCTATCCCAATTCTAACTTGTGTCCAAACCTGCTCCCCAACACCCAAGTAATTAGGTGAATCTCAAAAGTCAACAGCAACCTCGGTCCTTACCTCCTCTCTGATGACCTCCAGCACCCACAAACACGCTCAAACAAAAATCAGGATCATTATCCTAAATAAAAGGCTTTCTTCCAGGCCCAGCCTCACAGCCAGACAGCTCTGGTGCTGGTTTCCACCGGGTGATAGTTCTGGCCCAGCAGCTATGACAGCTTGCCCAGCTCTTGTAAAGCTACAGCTGCTGCCCAAAAACAAAGGTTTCACCTCAGAGCCCTTAGATGTAAAATGTATGTCTGAGCATCACAGTTGGCACCTCCAGTTCTCCCAGACAAGACGGTTGCTTTGCATGGGCTCTGCAGGGCTTTCCCCAAAAAACACGGAGGGTTACTGCACAGTGACTCTAAAAAAGTCCACCATGGCTCCTGGCACGTAAATAAAGAAGATGGAAAAAGGCAGAAGGCAGAAAATGTCTCTTCAAAATCTCCCAGCACTTGCACGCTCATCACCCTTACTTGCCAAACTTGCTTTCTCCAAATCCCCGTGACTTTGAGCGAGGGATTTCATGGTTGGGGTGAAGAGCTCCCACATCAGGAGCACTGACAGGCCTCGTGTTTGTACCTGCTGGGTAACAAGGCCATCACTCAAGCAACAAATTTCGTGTAACGTAGTAAGGAGGTGACAAGCAGGTTAAGCATAAGTTACATCACCCATGAGCACAGGGATCTGTCACAAGGACAAGGAAACGAGACATTTAAAGCAAAATCTCAAACATAAAAAAGTTTTCCTGTGCCTCTTAGGAATGTGATGCCTTGTTCTTAGTAACTGGAGACACTGGAAAGGACAAGAAAAGTGGTTTGTTCTGTTCAGTCATAGCTAAGCAGAGGGGGAATATCCCAGCAGGTGGTTCCATCCAACAATGGCCAGCGGAAAGAACTCCTCACTTCCAGCACCACCACTGCCCAGGGAGCAGATTTTTTTGCTTTTTTCCCCCTCTCCCGCTCTTTAAATTTTTCCACAGCGACACTTTAAATGCCACCGAAACGCGCTGGCGCCGTGCCAGCTGCTGAAACTACACTAAATTACCACGGCTTTTCTAGAACAATTTTTAACCTGGGACCTTAAAACCATTTACCACAGCAAATACAGCACTTTTACTCCTAACCATCAATATTGATTTCGTCTTTATTATTTTCGGATTTATATTTCCCCGTGTTGATTAAGATTCAGATCACACTGCGCCTTATAATGCTCTGTATACAGTATTCATCTCGTTTCAAAAACTGCTATTAAGATGTATCTTTCCCCACTGGCAGATCATTTGCCATATAATATAGCCGGAGGTTGAGTTTTCCTCCACTTTTTTATGCATTAATTTGGTTGCCTTCACTTTGTCTCTTGTCCCCAACCCCACAGCACCAGCTCGGATTGAGCCTGTTTATCCCCTTACAAGCCACTGTATTTTTATTGCCTTTTATAAAAGTGGCATTATGAAAAGATGAATCTCTTTCTATTTGTGTGTTGTCTTCATAATACAAGCCCTAAACATATTTGCTTGCTCATCCGATATTTCTTGCTATTAACTGGTGAAAACCACGGCTTTGGGAAGACCAATACAGATGGAGAAAAGCAGATGTTCTGAAGATAATACATCGACAAATTCACCATTCACACAGAGCAGTTTACCAAAGGATTTCAACTTGCTCATTACAAGGCCTGCACTGCCATTTGCCTCCCTAAATGTGTTAAAGTTTTTTGCCCAGAGACCCAAAGCAGAGCAGAAAGTGGCAGGGGAGGGTGCCCAGGGCTGGTGCTGAGTTCTCACTGCTTCCCTGCTCTGAGGACACAAATCACCCACTGATATCCAACCCCACTGTCCAGGACAGAGAGCTGAAATCTCAGAGGCAGCACTGATGGAAAACCCCTCCCAGCTGTGGAAAAAGGGCCTTTCCCATCTTCCTGGTTCCTTTAGCTTTTCAGGCATTGCTCATTAAAACAGCTGGGATACCTCCCAGAAAAATGAACCCCAAGGGCATCTCCAGCCCTGAGGGCTCAGGCTCCTCTGCCCATCCATTCATCCATGCAGATGGGATGAGCTCAGACTCATCCAACAGCCTGTGGGGGACAAGCCAAGGAAAGGTCACAGGGATGTGGGGAAAAGGCCTCACACAAGTGCTGGATAACTAAAAAAAAGTGATTTAAATCTCCAAGAAGATGGAGAAATTAAGAGCTTTGTTCCCCTGAACTAAGAGAATCCAAGTAAATCTCATCAATGCAGGAAGTAAAACTTTTTGGGCAGATCCATGCCCTTGTGTACATCTCCACATCTTCTCTGAGGTGGTTTGCATCCAAAAGTCCAGGGGCCAGGGCTGCCCACGTGGGAGAGAGCAGGACACAGACACGGGGGTTACTGGGTGGCTGATGCCTGAAAATTTGGGTCACAGTCCCCTGACACCAAGGACCCAAGGAAGGGTGGGGTGAGAGAGGCAGCAGTGGCTGGGCAGGTGCCCTGCTCAGGAGGCTCTGCTGCGTGGTCTGTGTCTTTTGGACTCGTAATCCTGGTTTTAATCCTCATCACTCCAGTGCTGAAGCTATTTCCCTAAGCTTGGATAAACAGCCCTGCCTTGGTTTGAGCTGGTGGTCCACGTGGGGAGGGCAGCACCTGCTTTCCCTACTCCACTTGGGAAAGGCTCAGACCCCCAGGGAGCAGAGCAAAAGCCCAAAGCCATGGTTGCCATCAGCCTGGTAGAAATTTATGGTAACATTAGGGGAAGAAAAGTGGTGGGGCTGAGGCACAGGACTCACTGTTTTCCCCCCTCACTGGGGTGGGCTCTGCCAGGTTGCTCAGATCCTCAGTGCCTTTCCTGACATCAAACGAGGACAGGGATGCAGACCCTGGCTTTGCAACCTCCCCAAGAGCCACATGTCTGTATCACTGAGAACTGGGTTTAGTCTTCACAGGCAGCTCCAGCCAGTCAACTGGATGAAAAATTAAAAGTGAAATTAAAATATCTGTAAAAAGTCAGAGAACAGAGTTTGCTTCCAGTGTAATTTCTGGGGTCTCTGTATAATGCAACGTTTTCCAGCTCAAGGTTGAGTTAAACAGCTCAATTTCCCCTCTACAAACACCTGAAAAAGGACCTGAGTTCGCTCTGGCCATGTTTGTGCTCACAGGGAAAATATCCCAGAGAATGTGATTTGGGATGGGAGAGTTCCTTGGAAACTCATTTAAAGCAAATACCAGATGATGCATAGGCAGAGCCCTGCCTGAACTGCTCCAACACCAAGTTCCATAATAAATCACTTAATAAATACCAGAGCGTTTAACTCACTGAAGTACTTCCATTTATTTTCATTTCAGTTGATTGTGGTGGGTGATGTTTCTCACACAAATACTTCCATATAGAAGCAGACCAGAGCTAACCCAAAGCCCACAGCTGCACACCCCAGGGGAGGACACTGACATTTTAGCGAGCTGGCAATAAATTCCATGAAAAAAAAAAGATGAAATCCAACTTTCCAAGCAAACCCTGTAGCTCACCAACACAGGGAGAAATTGCCAGCAAAGTATAACCAACATAATTAGCTAAAATATTTTATGAATGTCACAAAGTGATCACAGATCCTTCCCAAGCAGAACACAAAGCTGAAGCCACAAGCCCAAATCTTCGTTTTCCTCCTGACTCCCAGAGCAAAACCAAACTGAGCCACATGCCTGGACAGCAGTGGGTTTATTGATGGGAATACAAGGGATCATGAAAAGGAGGGTTACGGGATTGTCACTTTGTTGGGACATAAATCAGACGTATTTATCTACAGGCCTGAGTAGCCTGATGTAGGCTGTGAGAAACTACCTCCAGTGAGCTGGGAAGGCATTGCCAGTCTCACAGCCTTGACTAAAAGAGATCTGCCCGAAAGTTAGACCAAACCCACCAGTTTTGATCACTATCCCTGGGGCAGGAGATCCCCTGGGCAAGACACAGCCCTCAGCCTCACATCTCCTTCGCCAGCTGCTTCATGGTCACGCTCTGTTTAATTTTAGCAGGGTTATTTTGGCAGGCTGTGTTTCCACTGTCAGCACTGCAGCCTCCCCAGACACCCCTCTCCATCCTGTCCATGCCCCCTAGCTGGGACAACCCCAAGCCCATCCCTCTGGAGAGGGCTGCTTGCTCCCAGCTGCTCTGAAATCAGGGACACCTGGTGGAGGGTTAACGGGATCTGGTTTTCCTTGTAGGGTAAAGCACATAGAGCCCGGGAAAAGGCACACTGGTGCCACACTCCTCCCCACCCCACATCACCAGTCCCTCAGCACTGTCCTGATGAGACTGGGGCCCAGGGCTGTCCCTGTACAAGCCACCTGAGACAACACAACCAACTGCTCTTTGCCTCCAGGTGTTAATGCATCAAGAAGCCTCATTTGCAAGCCCTGTGATAAAGCAGCCCCTGATGTGTCAATGCTTTGGCATGGAAAAGGCACAACAAGCAAAGCCTATCACAGAATTAGGATCAGCAAATCGAGCTGGAAGTGCTGGTGGGGGTACAAGCCTGGGAGCAGGAAGGGTGTGAGTGACCTGGGCACCTATTCCCTCACTGTGCTGGTGATGCCCATCACCCTCTGGCTGTGGGGCTTTTCCATGAGGCCACAGCCCCTCGGGAAAGGTGGGAGCACATGGATGAACCCTGATTCCCATGCTAATGGCACACAGCCACCTCTCCACTCTGCCTTAGAGAGAAAAGCAATTTATCTCAGCTGCCCAGGCATGAATTTCCCCATGTATGTCCTCTCCTGACCCTGATGGGTACCCCAGACCCGCAGCGACCCCTTGAGCTGTTCCCACCCCCCTCCAAGCTAACACTGAAACCATCCAGGACCAGGCTGGAGTCTCCCTCAGGAGCTGGAAAGAAACAGCCTCTGCCAGGATGAAATAGGTTGTGGAACCTGAGGAAAGCAAGGGCCAGGGAGGATAGTTCCTATCTCTTGATGCACCCCTGATGCTGCCCCTATAGCTAAGCTCTGCTCAGCAGAACAAACACCCAGCAAAGTTGGACTTTCATCACAGGACAGGTCTTACTTTCCCCATGGGCTGCTCCAAACAGCTTTCACACCCTGCAGCACCATCTCCCCTTGCCAATGCCCTCATTGAGCCCCACAGTGTGCTGAGAAGATGGGGAGAAGATGCACAGAGGGGTCTCAGACCACTCCAGGCTCACCTGGGTAGGCAGGGATCATGGCATTTGGCAGTGATTTCACTCCAGCCAGCTTACCAATGGCAACAATTCAGGAATTAATAGAGCCAGGCTGGCAGGATGCAGGAACATCATCCATTTAGTGTCATATTGCAAGACTTTTAATTACTGGGGGAATATGGAGTCATGTAATGATTACAAGAACAAATACTTAAAGTGTGTGGAAATTAACTGAGCCTTGGCAGTAATTAAGCTTGAAGATTAATCAGTCGTTAGCAAATAACACCCTTTGCAGGCTAACCAGTACATGGGGAAGAGGGATGACCAGGGATGGCAACACTGCAGATCTCAGCCTCTCCCTCTGCCATATCCTTGTGGGATGAGGTGGGCAGGCACAGCCTAACTCTTGGAAAAGGGCTTCTCTGAGCCCCAAAACTGTCAGGTTATGGTTCCAGCTTGGCTCAGCCAGTTCAGACCCCCTGCTCACCTTCCTCCCTTCCCAAGCACCTTCCATCGAGAGATCAACACTTCCACTGCAAACTAATATCTCCCCTGCCCAGTAAACAGCTCTCCAGGAGGCTTCCATAAGTACTCCTAATTTCCTTCCCCTCTGATGATTTACAACTGTTGTATTCAATTAACAGCAGTATTGATTTTTCTGCAGCTGACTGGCAGGCTGCTCACCCTCGTTAGGGAATCCATCGCTTCCCTTCCCAACACGGGCAGGGTGAAGGCAGGGTGCAGGCAGCAGGAAGCACAGGCAGGGCTGGAGAAGGGATCCAGCCAACACCTGGGGTTCACAAGTGCAGCCCATGTCCTTATCCCAGCGTGACATCCCACAAAACCCCAGGGCAGCTCTTCTAAGGAGGATGTTGGACATTTGGGGTTTTCCAAGAGTTTTATCTGAAGCATTTCAAGAGGCTGGCGGGCACCTGTGTGGTATTCAATCAGACAGCCCCCACGGAGCAAAAAAGCTCTTGGAGAGACGTTCAGCCACATGAAGCTGCCTGCCCTGGCAGCTGGCAGGCTTTCCAAGGCAGGTCATTAATTCCACCCTGTATATTTAAATTCCTCCTTGCACTTTCCAGGGGGTAAAGCCACCCCAGCCCCCCACTGGAGTGGTACAGCACTCACAGACTACTCCACAAAGCCCACCAAAGCCTTCACCTCCTTCCTCTCAGCCGGGGCTCTGCAAAACCAAGCCCTTCTGATTTTGCTGGAGATCCAGCACTAAGCAGGAGAGCGCTTTGTAAAAACAAGAATTAATCCACTTTTGGGCAAGTGGAACCACGAAGCCCCCGCTCGCGGCTTTGCTGAGCGGGAAGGACACCAAGGCGGCCCCCGCGCACACCAGAGGCGCTTTGAAGACTAAAATCCCTTTGAAATTAGCACCCTTTAATTGTATTATCTTTTGCTGACAGCTTCAAGTCGGTCACTGGTGATCAAAGAGACAGAGAGAGGGAGGGAGGGAGGGAGAGAAACCCTGGGTGGAATCCCGGGGTCCTAATGAGGAACAGCACCCGGGCACCCCCGCGGGGCTGGTCTGGGCCCAGGAGGCACTGCTGGTGCCCAGGGTGGTTGGAGGTGCCCATTCCTCCTCAGCACAGGGGGTTTCCAGGTTACCCCCAAAGGAACAGGGACCTCAGCATCACCATTCCACAGGGTCTCAGCCCAGGTTTCGCACCAGATGCTATTTGATTCCCCCTGGGATGCTCCACTCAGCTCTGGAGAGCATCCAGCAGGGTCAGCATGGAGCCAGGCTCTGCTCAGAGCAGGGTGGCAGACAGGGTGTATTGGCTCTACACCCTTTCAGCTGCCTCATGTACCCTGCAAAGGGTAGCAGGGACTGGGACAAGCTAAGAAAGGACACTAAGGCTGAGGGAGCACGAGCAGCAGCAGAGATGGAACCGCTCAAACCCAGCAAAGCTGCAACACTTCCAACACACCTCCTCCGAGCACAGACCAACCCAGGGCTGCAGGGAAGGAGGGAAGTGCTTGGGAAAGGCTTCACAAGTGTTTGCAAATGCTGCCAGTGCTTTACAGACTGTCACAGCAAGAACCCACCCACAAGAAACCCCACCTCAGTTGTTGCTTCACCTGGAGATGCTCTGCCCCATGACCCCAGAATCTGATCCTCAGAGGCCACAGGAGAAAAAGGAGAGGTGACAGATCTGTTCAGATGCAGGATCAAGTGAAGGGACTTGAATTCAACTGATTTATAAAAAGCAAAAGGTGATTTATAAAGAGCAAAAGGTGATAAACCGATCTCTGATTTTTTATTCCTGAAAACTAAGACGTGTTAATCTCAACCACTCAGGCCCATCTGAGCACACACACAAAACTCGAGGCTGTTTTGATGTGGGTCCATAAGCTCCCACCCTCTCTAGTCTCCCCAAGTGATGGCCTTGGAGTCACCAGCCACATGGCAGATCTGAAACACCAAATCCCCGTTGCCACCAACTGTTGCCAGTCCACAGAAACGCTTTCAAGTTTATCTTTTGGCTGCTGACGTACAGAAATTACCACCACCTGAAGTTACTGCTTCTTTTAACACAAGATCGGCCAAGAAAAACATTAAATGTGAGCAGGCACCTCGCAGTGGCTGGCTGCAATAGCCCTGGTTGTTCCTGTCCAGGATTACTGGTGATTTTGTACACTTGGGTACCAGCCAGACTCGTAACGACAAAATCCCCAGCGCCTGCCATTACCAAGGTAAATCATGTTTTTTTCAGTGGCTGAAATGACGCTACATAAAAGGCAAGACCAGGCGCTGCACGGCTGCCTGTGCAGCTCTAACTCAGGTGTGCAGGCAGCATGGCAGAGCTCAGCCCCTAATTACAGGCTCACTTACTCTATTTTCCACTACAGGCGCAAAAGAGACTCGTTAGGAAAGCGAGGGAGAGGAAGGGAAATGGTGATGGGGAAAGGGAGGCACAGGAAGCCCCGCGGACTGCGGAGCACAGAGACAGCAGGAGGTGGAGGTGGGAATGCCAGGTGGGAGCCATCGGGATGCACCACAGCTCCTGCACTGGTGGCACGTAACAGGGGGCAGCAGTGACCACGGCATGTCACACCCCTGCCATCCACCTCTCATGTGCCGCCCGTGACTCCACCTGAACAAAACCCACGCTGGCATCTTTTCCACACTGCAGTTTGTCCCCAGTGCTGCCCACCTCAGCTTTTTCATTTCTGCTCCACCGCCCTTCCAGTCACCATCTTTGCAGGTCTCGGCATGACACTCAAATTAGTATCAATAAATGTTTAAAGGCTCCCAAAGCACAGGGAAGTGACTCTTTAGCAAACCAGCATGTCACGACGGGAAGGTCTGATGCACATCTCTCAAGCTACCGGCCGAGATGTGCATCACGGGGAGCCAGAGCACCATTATATGCCCTTTTGCACATTTTAAGCCTAGCTCAACTCCAAAGCTAAACATCTCAGCCCTGGATTTCAAGTAACAATCAGTTCCACAGCTGCCTGAGGAGTATGGGCACAAAGAAAGTGTCCCGAGCTCGCTCCGGATTTAATGACAGAGGGAACACAGCCCATGTACCAGCTGCTGCTCCAGCCCTCAGCGAGTCCCACCTTCAGCTCCACCACAGCATAGCACCCTCCCACACTGCAACACCAGCAGTCAGGACAGATGCTTCTAGAAACCTCAAAAAAATTCACAGTAAATTCAGAAATCCCAAAGGAAAAGGGTTCCAGAAGTGGCAAACAACAAGACTACACAAGATCTGTCCAAGCCCCTTGTCCTGGCGGGCTCCACCCTCCCCACACAACAGCTCAGCACACCGGGGTGTTTTGCTCCACAGGGTCTGCACGGGGCATCAGCCAACTGACCTGTCCAGAGGGAATCGTGCTTCATCCCCTTTGTGGAAGTCAGTGCTGTTCTCCAGCCTGGCCAGGATGTCCATCCTCTTCATCAGCATCTCCAGCATGTCGCTCATCCTCCGCAGCACCCCCCGGGACTCCAGCGTGCCCATCACTGCAGGCACACAAAGAGCAAGTGAGACATGGTGACAACTGAGCTCTGCTGTGTCCCACCCAGAAAATCCCCCTCCCCACAGCTTCAGCCCCAGAGCTGCCCGTGGTCTTGTGCTCTCCAGCCCCACAGGTGGGCTCGGTGGTGTATGAACCACACCAGTGCTCTGCTGTCCCCAGTATCCCCCCCCCCAGCTCTGCCAACAGACCCACAAGTCCATCATCCTGCCCAAGCAGGTGAATCCCTCTCTGTGCCCAAATCCAGCTGGGCTGCTCCAGCTCCTGAGAGCCAGCAGTTATACCAGCCCTGGATCCAGCCTCCTCACCTGCCTCTCCAGGTATGAACTCAATTATCCAGCCTGTCCCAAGGGGTTATGAGAAACTAACTTTATTCCCAAGCATTAACCAAACAGCCCTTAATTTTTCACTTCTATTTTTCACTCTCCAAGACCCACCCAGCCCAGCATCCTGCCTTTGACAGCAGCCTGCAGGGGATGCTTAAGGAAAAACATGGCAAACTGAGCAAATAGGTGGTCGTCCCCCAACACATCCTCGCAGCAGCACCGGATTTTCCTGTTACAGAGAAGAATTTATTTCCTACCCAAATGTGCTGTGGGGTGGGTGGTCCAGCACTGGAAATAGCTCTGTCTCAAATGCTGCATCTCAGCAAACCCCCCCCCCCCAGCAGGGCAGGCCCCCAATTCCCAGCCCTATTTCACACTCTGGGTCCTATGGGTTTGTACTGCACTGACCTGCTGCTGCATTGAAAGCACTGGGGATACACAGGAGCCCCTGGCTCCCAGTTTGATTTTGCCATCTAGTGACAGGCAGCCTGAGCCTGGAGCCAGGGAACAGAAAATAAAGCTCCTGTTTCATCTCAGAGCGGCTCATTTCACGTTGGTAATAACTTAATCAGTGCATAATCCCCTGAACCTCTCCCGTTTAGCTTATCTCCACTTTGCCACTCACATGTGCTTTTCAAGAGGCAGCACATATTTAATTTAGGGAGCAGCAGGAGCCGGGCGGGCAGCGCGGGGAAGGCGAGCGCCTGCCGGACACCCTGGGTGGCTATCGGGTGACTACTGGCACTTGGGAACACCTCCTGCATCCCCAAACAGAGGCACAACCAGCCTTGCAAAGCCAGAGCGTGGCTGTGCCTGGCACATCCCCGGGATGCCCCACCCTGGCACAGCCCCCTGCATCCAGCTCAGGTGGTGGGATGGGCATCCCAGTGGCACTGTGTGCCCTGGCACGGTTTTCTCCTCACCACAGGAGCTGACTCAAGCTGCTGAGCACGCCAAATAGCACAAAGGCTTGAACGCAAGGCCTGGATGGTTTGGGTTTGGGACAAGAGCGGTGTATGGCTGTTTTGGGATGGAGCTGCTGCAGAGCCACAGCCCTGGCTCCATCCCCACTCCCCCAGTAATTCACCCACTGACTCCAGCTCCAGATGCTGTGGTGCTGGAGGCAGGGGTTGGTTTCCAGCTCTGATGGAAGAAGGCTGCACTGGCACTGCAGCTAACTGGGGGCTCCAGCACCCACACACCCCAGTTCTCACCCCGGCAGGCGCCGGGAAAGCGTCGGATCACCGCGGCTGTGCCGCTGTCCGAGCACGGCACGTGAACACAGGGTTAGGAGCCAACCCTTAACCCCTCCAAGAAGCTGCCACCGGGCCAGCCAGACCTCACCTAGGGCTGTCTCCCACGCTTGGCTGAGATTATCAGCAACACATTATTTTTCCTGACGCTATCTAACAAAATGGAAGAAACATTGAGAGCAAAAGCAATTCCTCAAAAAAGAAAAAAAAACAAAAACAAACCAAACAAAAAAAACACCTCAACCATTCATGGAGACGGAAACTGGGCTCTTCCCCAAACATCCCTGCAGTCCTGTGGCTTCTACTTGAACTGGTGGGTGCCCAGACCTCCCTGGGTGGGTCTGGGAATACAGGAGCCACCTTGGTCCATATCCCACCAGGAAGGTCTCCTCGTCCCCTGGGTGAGATACAAGTCACAGCCTGTCCCACTGAAGAGCAGCAGCAGTAATGAACTGGCAATTAAAAGATGCTATGGGGGGGAAAATGTGGAAACTTGGAGACCTCGGAGCTCCATTTTGACAGAAGCCACCCCAAACACAGCTGAGCAAATCAGGCAAAGGCACAGCCAAGGAAAACAGAAAAGCTCCAAGATGGGCTCAGGTCAGAAAATACACATTACTTATTTGCCCACAGACTGAACCTACTCCAGTGACATCCCTCCCACAGCCAGGCTCTGTTCAGCACCCTCTGCCCACCCCAGGACTGACCACCCCCCAAATGGGGATTTCCACTCGGAATTTGCTCCTGCTCTGACATGCCAGCATGGCCAGCAGGCCAGAGCTGAGACCCTGAACTCAGTTTTTGAGTGGGACGGAGATTGCTCATCCTTCTTGGATTCTCCTGTGCCAGTGGGTGAAGCTGGAGGTCAGGAAAGGGACCTGACAAAGCCCCTACAGCTGGCCAGAAAGGTTGAAACCACAACATTGGGTTTCCATGGACAGAGCAGTACCCCTGGCACAAGGATTTGGATCCCAGCTTGTTTGGGGGGGTCAGGCTGTGATGGTTTGCTGGAGGACACAAGGATCATGCCTGGGAAGGCAACGGAGATGACCAAGAGCTGCTCTTGCAGCTCACACTGAGCTGTCGCCCCAATCAGTAGCCAGGCTGCATTTGGTGAATTACAGAGGCTTGTTTAGTGGTGCAGCTCATTTGAATTTTAAAGGGCTGCTCTAAAAGCCTGGGCAGAGCTGGCCCCTGCAGGAAGAGACCTGGGGGGTCCTGAGGGGTTTGGGATGGGTCCCAGGAGCCTCTCCAGCCCCACCAAGGGAGCCCAGTGCTGGCCTGGGCAGGGGGACAGGGAAACTGAGGCACAGAGCTCATGTTTCTAGCAGGCAGCAGTGAACTGATGTTTGTGCCAGGCACCCCAGGGTGCTCAGTGCCAAGTCCCCACTGCCCAGACTAAGCTCCTTAGGGATCACCAGAGGATGGAGATTTCCTTCTGCTCAGGCCACACTCCAGGCAATCCAGGCAAGGATGCCTGCTCCGAGTCCTCACCACAGAAGCACAGCTAAGAACACACTTCTGTTCCCAAATCACTAATGAGGAACGAGGATATTCCCACTGGGGAAGAAAACCATTTCCCCTCGGATCCCAGAGAAGCCAGCAGCAAGTGGAGCCACAAGCTCCAGCCCCACAGCTGAGCCCCCGCCACCAGCCTGGCCCCCCCAGCGCTCCCACTGCCTTCCCTGAGATTTCCCTGAGATCTCCCCTCATGTCACTGCCACCCTCCAGTTTCCCAGCTGGTTTCGAGCGATTCCAGGATGCTTCTCAACAGCAAAGCTCTGAGCTTTGCTGTCAACACTGAGACGAGATATTCCTTCTCCAATAAATAAAAAAAAACACGAATACTAAGTAAAAATAGTAATTAAAAAAAAAAAAAATTCCCAGCCTTCCCTGCGTTATCTTTCAGGGCACCCTGCCAGAACAGCAGAGCTGTGACAGGGCACAGCTCCCCCAGCCCTCCCCCGGCACTCAGAGATGAAGTCGAACCTTTTCCTCATCAACACCTCTCCCTTTCTGTTCCTGGTTTTTGTTGTTGTTGTTGTTGTTCCAGCAGCTTAAGGAGGCTAACAACGACCTGACATTTTTGGCAATGATTATTACATCTCTTGGAAAGTGTGTCTCATTAAAAGCTAAAGAAAGGAGGAAAAGTGCTGAAGCGACCCTTTTAAAAATGCAAGAGCCAGGATTAATTTGTTAACCTGAAGCAGAGAGCCAGACATCTGCCAAAGGGCTGCTCAGCTGCCTGAGCCATCGATGGGGATTCAGAGGATGGAAGCAAGCCCAGCCAGGACCCCCAGCTTCTCCCTGAAGCCAGTGATGAAGATGCCCAAAAGAGAGTTACAAACAGCACTGCAGGCAGCCAGGACAAACCCAAACCTGACTCAACAGCATGAAACCCCAGAAAAATAGTCCTGCAAACCACTTCCTTCAACCAAGCTGCTAATTACTAAGGAAAAAATATTCTGATTTCCCTTGATAATCAGCAGTGATGGGAAAGAAAATACAAGTAAACCCGATCGACAGATTAATTGGAGTTTGCTAAAGTGTGACAGGGTTTTGACAGTTTTCTGAGTGGCAGCCACGCTTTCAAGGCAATCACTGAACTGACAGAGGTTTTCATAGCAGCACTAGGAAATAATGATTGCAATCAATCATATCTTACCGGATTTCATGAGACATGCTGGTAAACACAGCAGAGGGAGGAGAATTATTTATGGTGCTTCAGAAGAGCATACAGCTAAGTAATTGGATGAAATCAGGGGAAAAAAGGGAAGCATCCCCTAAGGGTGATGTCTCCTGGAAAAACGAATACTATCTTTGTGAAACCAGCAGAATAGTCAACAGCCAATATGCTCAAATTTGGATGGGTTGAAACCCAAGGGAATTCACTAATGATGCACTTCTCTTTAAAATACCTTCTTGGAGTGAACACAGCCGTGGGCAAGCGTTACCCCCCTGCCACTGGAACCTCCAGGAACGGGAGCCAGGGTGAGTGTGCGGGGGAGTTTTGCTGCATGTGCCGACCTGAATGCGAGGGTGAAGTTCAGTGCCAGATGCCTCAAGGATTCAATGACCCTTGTGGGTCCCTTCCAACTTACAGAATCACACAGTGATTCTGTGACTGCAGGAACAGGGAGCAGCTGAGAAAGCACCATTTCATGGAGCATCTCTGGCACAGGGACTCCCCGCTGGACAGCCCAGTGCAGGGCTGGGACCAGTGGGGATGATGTGAAGCGACGCTGGCAAAGTCCAGGTTGTGCTACAGAGGAAGGAACAAATGGGAAGGAGTTTCCTGTCTGAGACAGTGTGATTTGGGATCCTGAGCAACCTCCCCACACCATCCCCCCACTGCTCACACTGGGAAGCTATCTCCACAAGCAGGGATGGAGAGTGTAGGATGTCACCCTGTCACACCTGTGTGGGGCTCTTGGATGCTTGGGCTGAGGTTTTCAAAAGGAGTTAAAACCCCTCAGGAGAACAAAAATGGCACTTTGGGGGCATGTTCCCTTTAGCCACTTGGACTGATTCACACCTCCTCACCCTGCAGAGCTGCTGGACCTTGTTGGCAGCTCCCTGTCCCTGGGTCACTCAGCCCCATCCTGCTCCAGGGAGGCTCACAATGCTCAGCATTCACACTGAGAAGATGGGAAAGAACAACATTTCCACCCAAATCCAAGCCATTTCAAGGACAGAAAAAGCCTCCCTTAACCATCACCAATGTACTGCAGGGAGATCAAGGCACAGCCTTGACCCACATCTTCACAGACACATGTGAACAGCACCCAAAGCATCTCCCTGACATTTAAAATGCAATTCCACGCTGTATCCCCACTGTCCATATCATGGCTGGTTTGCTGCTGGTTCCCTCCCTTCTCAGACAATCAGGCATATCCCTGCCTGGCCATCTCCAAATGCTCTGGTCCAAGAAGGGAATTTGCTCAGAGGTGGTCAGATGTTACTCACATCCATTGAAAATAGCGGCTGAAATAATTTCCATCTAAAGCATCGTTTGCTTGGCTCTGGTTTCCTCCTTTAAAGAACAACTCCAGGTTACTTAAACCCCTCAAAAGGACAATGTTATCTTGCAGGATTTATTGGAGAAGAAACTGGAGGATCCCCCAACGTGGTGCAGCCAGGCCCAGACCTCACTGCCCAGCTCCTCAGGTGGTGGCACCCAGGGCTGTTCCCAGCCCATCCTCCCATGAGGGCACCCACCCCAGCACATTCCCAGGGAGCAAAGCCCCAGCCTTTCAATTCTCTGCCCCTCTCACGTTCCCCTATTTACTTTCACTATTGATTTCAATTCAAGCAGATTAAAAGACCAAACAGCCAACTAGCCAAGGGCTAACCCTGACACATAATCCATTACAATCACAGCCCAGAGACCCAGCACTAACTGGAAGCACAAAAGCCCAAGGCCAGGCTCAGGCTGGCAGTGATGGCCACTTTCCATTTCCATCCCTTAGGGGAAGCTGCTCCAGGGATGGGCAAGGTCCCACTGCGTGGTTGTACCCCTCAGGGGGCTCCCAGCCAGTTACTGCCACCAGCAAATCCACCCACATCTGCCATAAAACTGCTATGGATGCTGCCCAGGAGGACGATACCCCACAAGGTCTCGTGGAGGAGGTTGGTTAGAGGAAACCACAGAGAGGTCCTGAACACACCTCAGCCTCCATCCAAGGTCCTACCAGCCTTCTTCAAGCCTGCACAGAGTGTGGAGAGGGGTGCCAGCCCAGTGTTCCTGTACCAACCCTGCTGGGTCTGGGGTCTTGTTCCTCCATCGGGGCAGCCCTTCAGTTGTGGGACCCCAAGCTGAGCCTGCAAAAGGGGTTCCTGATGCTTCTCTACCCCAACTAGCTCCCATTGTTCCCACATCTGAAAGGAAACACCCGCAGGAGAAGCCTGCAGCTCTATCTCCACCCAAACACTTTCTCTCCCTATTTCCATACAAATAAGAAAAGGCACAAAGCTGAGCAATACAAACAGACACTTACACTCCCACCCAGGAGTGTTTCATTGCTGCAAAGGAGAGCACAGGGCTGTTTCCCCCAGCTTTTACTACTTCTTACCTCCCCACACACATCAGTAGACCTGGTGTTCCCTCTGGGACATGGGGACAGTCCACAGGACCATTTCCTCCTCTCCCCAGCAGCCCCAGGAGATGGGTTAGAGGAGTTGAGGAAGAGGAGATGAATACACACAACCCCAGCACAAGCTGCAGTTCAGCTTTTATTTAATGGTTGGGGGTTTTTTTAGCCCATTTTTTTCTCCCTTTTCATCCCCCCCTAACTTTCTCTTTTTAAAAAGTAGCAGCAGGGAATTTTTAGTTTCTTCTCTATTGCCAGCCAGCACTATTTTAAATTGCATTTTAAGCTTTTCTGCAGCGCTTCAAACACCTCACACTGCAGGAGAGGCTTCCAAATTACAAGATTAACATCGATTTTAAATTGCTTCCTAAAACACAAGGGCTCCAGAACAGGGATGGATCAAGGGCAGCTGCTGGAGCAGATCCCAGGGGACACAGGAGCTCCTGGGCACAGCTGGACCCCACACTGGATGCTGTTGGCACACCAGAGGCAAAACCAGACCCCGGTTTTGCAGCTGGGACCCCCAATTCCAGGTGAGGAGCAGCACACACTGGGTCCCACAGGACAGGGACCAACTTTCATTTGGGTTGTTGGTCTTTATGAGAGAGGCTTCTCTACAAGGGCATCAGCACTAACTCAACTGGTTCTCCTCCTAACAGCCCTCATTGCTGATCCAGAGAAAACTGTACTATCAGGAGCCAGTGCCTCAAGAATTGCTTGAAAGGAAGGATTTGAACCAGCATTTGCACACCCCAAAAGCAGCCAGAGGAAGGTTTCAGGAAGTTCAGCACCAGCATCGCTCCTCCAGCTCTGCACATCCAGCACTCGAGCCCACAGCCACATTTACAGCTGTCCCAAAAACCTTCTGCTTCAGAAACAGCAGAACTCACTCATTTAACATTTCCAAAATGATTACCATTTCTCCTTCAGCCAAAAATATTGGCCATCCTGGGCCATCCAGTGCTGGGCATCCTGCCACCCTGCTTCCAGGGGCTAATAAATCATCCCCTTCCTCCAAACCCATCAACCTCCACAGAGCCCAGTGGCTGGATCCTTCTGGCAGCAGCAGAGTGGGGCAGCAGCCCCAAGCAGACCCTGCAGGATGAGCCTCAGCTAATCTCTGCTCGAACTGAACCAGGCCCTGGACTCCCATTTAAGCCAGAGAAACAAATAAATCAATGGGAAAACCCAGCTTTTACAGAGGCTGCTATGGTTCCCACTGTGCTAGTTTTATTTTCTGAAGTACCTGCTGCCTCCCAGGCTCCAGATGAATTTTGATTTAGGAGTGAAAAGGGGTAATAAAAGCATAAAGAGCCATTAACATTCCTCCTGGCCATGGTGGGGTGTTGGCTCATCATGCATTGATGAAAATGCCATTTGACTTCCTTATGAGCTATAGAAAATCAATTAATTGATTTAATCATTCCCTGGGAGTCGTTGCTTACGGAGATAACAGAGTGCCAGGGCAGCAGGATGCTGTTCCTGCCTCCTCCAGTGTGGGGACAGCAGGGAAGGGGTCAGTGCACATCCCTGCACCGACGTCTTCACCTCTGCTCCCCCAGACTCAGGAATTTACACTCCCATCTTCCCATAGGTTTGGTGGCATAATTTTTTTCTTCTCTTTAAGCCTGCAGGCATCAAATTCTGAGCAGCAATTCTACCAAATAGCCACTTCTTCAGTAAGAGAAATGTTCACAGAGTGGATTCAGTCTTAACCACTGAAACAGGAGCCCTGACACTTCTTTTTACCCCCCTCAATATGCACTTTCCTCCCCCAGCATATTCCCACAGAAGTGGGCAGTAACCCCCAGTGTGATGTGGAACCCTGTAGATGCCTTTACTTTCCTTATTTTAACAGCACTCATTCCCCTGCCTGCAACAGCAATTTAATAAGAGCAGTAAAGTTCTGCACTTCCACCTGTAAGTCCCTTTCCAAGTGTGGGCAGGGGATGGGAGCACAGTGCACGTTCTGATGGGGGGCACAAGCAGGAGAGGACACATACTTTTTATCAACCCCCACTTTCTCCACCCAAACAAAACAATGGTCTGCTCCCAAAAAATTGCAGGTTAAGGACATCCTGGTGTTGGCCATGGGGGTGCAACCCCAACACAGTGGAGCCAATGGCACTCACGGGTGCTGTGTTACCCACTTAAAAGGGCTCTTGGAGCAACCAAGCATCCAGCAGGAGCTGGCAAAAGGCAATGCCTGAGGCAGAAAGCCCTCACCCTGCATCTGGGTTCTCCATTAACCCCCTTCTCCCCAGCAGTACTTGGACAATAAGGAAGGGGGAGAACAGTCCCGAGCAGCGGGAGCTGCCAGAGTTACCCCCACTTCCCCAGGAAAAATCAAAAGCCCATCAGCCCCCAGCACAGCTTCTCACCAAGGAGATCCTCCCAGAACCAACCACTCCACTTGCACCAACCAGCCAACTTGTCATAGCATCAGCTGGCTGCTCCAGCCTCCAAGGCAGCTTGGAGCGGCTTTGGAAGGGATGGATGCAGCAAGGCTGGAAATGAGCCCCAGGCACTGAAGAGCTGCCCAGCACACTCCTCCCCATGGGTTCCCCCTGGCTGGCACCCACAGGAGACTCTAATCCAGCTCTGGATACAGCAGGAAAAAATAAAGCACTGGGGACATGCAAGACCTGAATGTCCCAGTTGGTGCCAAGGAGGTGCCACACACCCACTGACCCACACCCTCTCCACAGGGACCTGGATAACAGCCCCACAGGCACTGCAGGAAGAGGTGATCAGAGAGGGAAAACCCCTGCTGCCTTCAGAGAGAGTTTTGCACAAGCAAATTCTGGATTCAGATCCTGAGAGAAGCCTCATCCCCCTGCCTGGACCAGCATCCAGCGCCATCCGGCGAGACACGCTCCAGCTTCCACTGATCCTGACAAGCTGCTCACAAGCCGCTGCAGTTACCCAGGGCTGATCAGCAGACAACGTCAAAACACGACACAAGCAGCCCGGGAGAGGGTTATAACTCACTCAGGGAGAAACTGGGAATAATTAGCACCGGATTTGCTGAGCAGAGTCTGCCCAGCTCCCTCCCTCCTCTGCCTGCGCCCCCCGTCACTGTCACTGGCTCACAGGAGTCTTCACAACTGGTTCTCCTGTCACCTTCGCTGTGCATTAAAGGTAGCAAGATAAATTTATAACTCACATGGTTTTTTGAAAGCAAAGGGAACAGGAGCATCCCTGGAATTACACATCTGTGCACCATGTCTCGAGGAAGGAGCAGTCGGAGCCCTCGCTCCCGGGTGCTCTCTCCAGCCAGGTCAGGTAAGAAAAGGGATTCTCAAAGCCACAAAGCAACTTTTGGGTATTTTGCCCCACTCAAGCTCCTGTCAGAAGAAATACGTGCTCTGGAGAGAAGCAGACTGGGATCTGTCACAGATGGCAG
This sequence comes from Manacus candei, assembly GCF_025592945.1. Classification (NCBI taxonomy): domain Eukaryota; kingdom Metazoa; phylum Chordata; class Aves; order Passeriformes; family Pipridae; genus Manacus; species Manacus candei. Next base: position 7,816,401 of record NW_026138095.1, on the reverse strand, counting down.
TGACCCGAGTTTGCAAATGGGTCCTGAAATTATCTCTCCCAAGAGAGAGGGAACTGGGATGGGAGGGTGAACACATCTGTGTTTTGCTTTAAACCTCCTTCAGGCCGAGCAGCATCTCACTGCAGCCAGGACAGAGCCCAACCAAGCTGTCCCCTCCTCTGCTGTCATCCCTCATGATGAGAGGATACACAGCAGGTCAGGATCATGGACACAGACCTCCTCCTCCTCCTCTTCCTCCTCTCCCAGCACAGCTGACTGTGAGGGAGGACAGGGAGTTTTTCAAGCTCACTCCAAGCACTGGCAAATGCAAGCTTGACCTTTCTGCATCTCCTGTGAGAACAAATGGCAACGTTACCTGGGCATGCTAACCCAGTTGGGATGCTGCTGGAGTACAAGGAAAAGCAGCAGAGACAGGAGCAGGAGCAAAGGACCCCTCTGAGGAGATCATGTAGGTTCTTGTGTTTCTATTTGGCCTCTTTGCTTTGCTCCACAGGGAGCAATTCAAGGGATTGAAATAACACAAGATCCTGTTGCTTCACAGTCCTACAGCTCTGAAAAAGTGATGATGCCCTACAAAACCCTGAGCAACTTCCAACATTATCTTCTGCAGCACAGTTCCCACCCCTCCACCAACATCCCTGCTCTGGAGAGAAACAAAAGGCACAAACAACAAAGCACTCAGCTGTGCTGCACAGCCCTGAACCATCTCCCTCTCACCTCTTCTGCACTCCCTGATGGAAGAAATCGCTTCAGGCAGGTGAGATTCCAGGAACTGGAGCAAGCATCAGCTGCAGGAGAGGCAGAGCACTCCAGCAGCTGGAATACAGGAGGGGAGCTGGGTTTGGGGAGAACAGGGCAGGACTTCTGCCAGGTGATGTTAAACACCATTTCCAGCACAACATGCCTTGGCTGCTGTCTCTGGACCTCCCTTGATAGCCCAACATGGCAAACCAGAGCCACTCTGACACCCCAAGGAAGCCGCAGTGCTCAGTTTCCTCCACGGTCTGCATGCAGGACAAGATACCCCAAGCCAGTAAGGGGGGCTTCCCTAGTAGGCTTTCTCCACAACTTTCCCAGATGCCTTTTTTTTATTCCCTAAAAAAGGAATACGAATGATCAAGTCTCAGAGGTTTTTGCAGCAGATGTTCTCAGCAGTTGTTCTCTGCTGCACTGGCCACCCCCAGACAGACTCCAGGTCAAGTTACCTTTGCCCTGCTGCAGAAAGTCCCAGTGGTGTAGCACTGGGAAACCCCCTGTCCCAGTCCACAAGCTGTTTATTATCCCATCAGGGTCCATATCCTGCAGCCCCGAGGAGAACAAACCCCAAAAGACATCTTGGCAACCCAGGAAAAGGTGCAACAGCCTTGCAGAGGATGTGCTTCACCCCTGCTGTCTTGTATTTTCCAGTTTATGCTCTAAAATCAGCTCTCCACCACCCCTGTCCTTCCTTCATCCCATCCCCACTGATCCCTTTTCCAAGGCAGTTGAGGAAACACAGTGCAGGAGCCCAGCTGTGGTCACCGACAGGAAAACAGCTGGAGATGCTGCTGGGAAGCTTGTTTTGGGGTGGAAAAGGCCAGGTGCTGAGTTCTCGAGCTGAGAAGCAGGAAACACTTGAAAACAGGTTAGAAAGACAGTAAACACACAACTCCAGTCGCTCAGCAAACCACCACTCCCCAAAGGCATCGGGATTCAAGGACCTCAGCATGAGAACTGCTGCTGCAGTTCTCACAGACCCCAAACACCTCCATCTATATGAACCACTCAAAGCCCTTGTACCAAAGCACCACCAAGGTCAGCTGAAATCAAACCAGACCCCTCTGGCAAGAATCAGAAGCCCAGCAGGAGGGCAGAGCTCAACTCCAGCCGATCCGGGATATCAGGACCCATCCTACACATCCCCTGGGTCTGCAGCAAATCCCTCCAGCACCTCATACCCAACCACACAGGAACCAACAGCAAGAGGAATCCAGAGGCTTTTGATTTTTTGAACAAGCTACAGCCGTTCCAGGCACTCTTCCAGCCACATCTAATGGTGTTTTAACACTTAATAACCTGTTTTCCTCTGCTAATCCCCTGCAGCAGCAAACTCCACCACCAGGATGTGTATCCCTACCAAATCCAGCCTGGGGGACCACTGCCAAATCCCTCCTGGCTGCACTGTCAGCACCAGGACTGCAGATTCTGGTACTTTTTCAGGATCAGCCCCCTGCCCCTTAACTCTGGTAGTAAAACAACCCCAAGAAAGATGCTTGGGAAAAAAAAAGAAACACCGAACATCTTAAATTCTAAAGAGCAGGAGAGAAGAGGGCACAAACAACTCAATCTCGTGAGTCTAGAGCCCTTCCCGAAACATCTCCCACGTTCAAAATTTACAGACCTATCTGTTCTCTTTTTTATCTACATCTTTGTTTGCAGAACAAATTCTCTGGGTGGCCATTTCAAAACAAAGGAACCTTTGTCTGTGTTTACTTGACAGCAGCGGATTAGGATAAAATAACTTGCATTTCAGAAGGTTTTTTTTTATTTATTGTCAAGATGCAAAGCCTCTGCTGCATCGAATCACCAAGCAGAGAATCCATCTGAGGAATGATTTCTGGCACACACCGAGAAACTTGGCTTTTGGAGACAACTGCCAAGAAAGGGATTCACATACAAAAATCAAATTTTAAATGGGATTAACTTTTGGACTGTGACATTATCCATTTCTCCTTTTCATGCTCCTGCCTCACATCTATCTTTATTTTGGTTATGACTGGCTGCTCGCACAGCTGAGAAGCCAAGAAAGCCCTTGGCAGGGCGGGGGTATTTTCATGTTTCCCCTTGGATTGCAATATCTGAGGTTCAGGGTTGGGCTGGTCAGGACACCCAGGGAGAAACAGGAACAGCCCCAGCCTAAACTGGACCGTGAGCTTTAGCATTTACCCACAACACAAAGGATCTCTTGGATGCAAACAATTTTTAAGCAAGTGATTTTTTGACACCTCCTGATACTGTGCAGCCACCCCAGCCCTGCAGGCACTGAAGCACAGGGTCAGCTTCCCCTGCACAGCATCAATGCTGAGCTTGGCAGGACATGTGGAAACAACAAGCAGCACAAACAGCCACAAAAGCTGGGATCAGCCCCAGGAAGGACCACAGGACCTGACACTCACTAGCCAAAAGCCTACCCTGCTAAAGACACCAGCTCTGCTGGTAGAGCAGCCCACCTCAGAGTGCCTGGGAGAGGATGCTGCCAGCTTCCCTGCAACATCCAGCAGTTAATGAATAATGCTCAGAAGGGCCCATAAACCCTGTGCTTCGATGAGTCCAGGTGGAGCAGGGAACAGCAGCAGGGATCAGGCTCCTTCCCCACCAGGAGCCCAGTCCCAAAAGATACTTAAGCCTGGGCATGGCAAACATGAGGCCACACACCCAGAACTCCTCCAAAGCCATCAGCCCTGAACCTGTCCATGTTTGTGAGAATATCAGCCTGATCTCCCCACACCAAGGGCTGATCAGCCCAGCAAAATTAACCTCCTGCTCTGAGCTCACCCTCAGCCCAGCACTGTGCATCTAACAGCAGCAGTAACCACCAGGAATATTTCTTGGGTTTCCTTGGGATCCACAACACGTGTTAATTAAATGCCAGTTTGTTATTCAAAAAGACCTTTTGAGACTTCACAGCACTAATAAGCAGCATATCCACTTCTGTTCCCATCCCCCTGACTTCGACGTGCATTCCCACCCTCATCCACGTGATCTCCGCACTCCCCCAGCCAGGAGGGACCTCTGGGGTCGCTTCCCTGACCTCCTGCTCCAAACAGAGGGGGTCAGACCTGCCCACAGCCTCCCGTCAGCCAGAAGTGTTCTCAGAGTCCCCAAGGATGGAGCTTCCCCAGTTTCCCGTGGGCTCTGACTCCCCATTTCCCAGTGCACCAGTAAGGCTGCCCAGTGCACATCATCCTTCCTGACTTTTTCCATGGGTGTGATAGTTGGCTTTTCCAGCCACCAGAGCCTCCCCCAACAGCCACCTTTCACAGGTGACAGAGAGGGGTCTGTACTGACATTAGACAGCTCCTGCCTTGTGCATGTCCTGAGGCCTTGGTCCCGCTCTGCTCTGGGGGTTGCTCACCCCATGTAGCTGTTTGCCCTGCTGGGCACAGCTACATCACCCTGTGGGACAGCCAGTCCCTATGTATCAGTGTCACAGGAAAGGCTGAACCCAGTGTTAAAGAGCTAGAAAAAAACCTCTCAGGTTGCACCTGCCAAGTCCTGAGGACAAAGAATACAACTCTCCTCCAATCTGGCATCCTTCCTCCAGAGACAGGAGAGAGGATGCTTTGTGTTCAAAAACAGTGTGTGAGACCATGAATGAGCCATACCTCCCCCAATAAGAAACACAGCAACAGCCAAATGTGCAGCAATTTATCTGGAAGCAATACTTTGCTTGCCAAATCCACAGAATAAAGGGAAAAAATTGGTTTTACACTGAAATTTTGAGCTTTCTAACAAAGCAGGACTTGCCTTAGCCAGTTAGAGACACGGAGCACATGGAGCATCCCATGGGACAGGATGGACGTGGAGCTGCACTCACCTTCGGTCCGGATGGTGAAGGGCGAGTCCCCCAGGCGTTTGGCAGAGAACTGCCCTCCCAGAGAAGTCATCAGGAAGCACAGGGTAAAAAATCCAATGCCCAGCACGAAAATCCTGTGGGAGAGAAAGTAGAGCTGGAGGTGTGATGAGGAACCAGCTCACTCCTGGGCCAGCTCCACCACCCTCCGCACCTGGGGTAACCCCTCTGCAGGAGCCGCTTTGTTTTGGGGTCTTTGGGACCATCCCAACTTCCCAACTGCTCCATCCCCATGGGTCACTCCACTCAGCACAGGCAAGGAGCATCTCTGCAGCCCCAGTCCCACGAGAGCACACCAGCACCTCACCCCAACCATGGCCAGACCCACCCGTGCTTCACAAGAGCCCCAGGGGGCTTCTGCCAAAACCCTGGCACTGAGCAGGCAGGTTCTGCCTGAGAACACCCTCTGAAATCCCTGCAGCCTGCTCTGACAGGCAGGCCCTGAAGGGGGACTGGAGGACTTGCATCTTCAGTGGGAAAGCTGAGCCAGACCACGACTGCCAGACCAAGATGCTCCACTAGATCCAGCCCAAGAACCTCGACCGCAGGAACCACCACAATGAACAATACCCATGTTCCTCCTGGGAGAGTCCAGAGTAAAGAAAGGCCTTATACCTTCCCTTCCTCCCACAGGATCTAAAAAAAAAAAAAAAACCAAACCCTTTTTTTTTTAAGTAAGATCTTTTGTTCCCCTGTAACTAGGCCACCGGCATTTGCCATTGTGTCTGGCACAGCCTGTGCAGCACGGGCAGATGAGGAGGGACCTGCACTGGCAGCAGGGAGATGAGGAGGGACCTGCACTGGCAGCACACACATGGCCTGGGACCATCCCATCACTGCTTTGTTCATGGCCTGGGACCATCCCATCACTGCTTTGTTCATCCAGGCTGCCAGGAAAGCAGCTCCCACAGGGACACACCAGTCAGGATGTCACCCTGCACGTCACTTTTCGGGGAGTGAAAAGGCTGATGGCAAGAGTTCTGTGCCAGCAGGAGGGTTATTGTGCACCAGGGAGCATAAAGCAGAGCACACTGTGCCAAGGGATGGATGCCTGGCCTCCTTCCAGTGCTCAGAGGTGCTGCCGTCATCTCCGAGACTCCGTGGAGGTGCAGGATCCTCCAATGGACACACAGGAAAAGCCCTGGCAGAGCCACTGCCAAGTGCCACGTACAACAGCTTCCAGAGCCATGGTGTACCAGGGATCCCAGCAAACCCAGGGAAAATTTTAAGAAGGTGAAGGAAAAAAGATATCTGCCAGGCAGCCTTGTGAAAAAACAGGTTTGTCGTCTGATAAATAAATCACATGTGAAACAGGGAGCTGAGGAAGACCTTAGGGGTGGTCACTTGACATTGCTTCCTCCCAGCATCCCTGAGCCAGAGGGAAGCAAACCATGGAGGGCAGGAACCAGCAACTCTCCTTTACAAGCTCACAGGATTATCCACAGGGCTCGGGAGCTGTGCACACAGACCCACAGCACAGCCACTCAACACCCAAACCAGGCTTTTCCAGAGAACAGCTTGCAAAGGACCCCCCCATCTAAGCATTACTACATAGTTAAAAGGCAGAGGATTAGGAACCAGCCACCAACTCTGAGCTACAACACACCAGCATGGCAATTATCTGCCGCTGAAAAGGGCTGGCAAATAAAGTGACCTCCTTCAAAGCCCTTGTTAGTGACAGGAGATGTTGTGAAGAGCTGAAGTACAGGGTCAAGCAGCTCAAGAAGGACTGGGATTCCTCAGGGAGATCTACTGGAGGAGCTCCCAGGGCAGCTCCCTACTGTCCCAGCACAGCATTGCCAGGCTTTCCTTGCCTGGAAAGACTCCTGGGCAGGACATGGCACCCCCGCAGGACCCCAGGAGCTCCCTACCTCCATCCCACCAGCTCCCACGCTGCTGTTGAACAGACAATACACACAGTTGCAAGTTGCAGTGCAAGAACAAAGGGTTTCCTCTGCCTGCTCTGAGGAGGATCAGCCTTGCTCACAGCAGACAGGCACCTGACCCTGGTCCATCCCCCTGCTCCCATGGACCAGCCCTGCCCCATCCCCAGCAGATAAGGGGCACCTGGCCATGGCTCTGGGGGAGCAGCACTGTGCAGCTCCCCACCCCCTTCTCACCTAATCAGGAGGAAAAGCAACACCCTGGGCTCGTCAGCATTAACAAGCTCTGACAGCAGCACACTCAGCACCAACACAAACACTCCCTGACAGCCAGGCCGGGAGATCTGACCCACCTGGGAGAGGGGATGCTCAAGGGCATCACTAAAACTGCCTGACACCCCTGTGCAGGCACTCCAGGAGTGAAGCAGCTCAGGTCCCTTTCACTTCAGAATGAGCCTGCCCTGGAAGGGTGGAAAGCAGTTTAAAAAAGCTATGTAAGTCTCTGCTAATCCGGACTCCCATCCCTAAAGGCCTGGCTACAGGCATGGCTGGAGTGCCCTACAAGCAGTAACTAGTGGAGCACAGCCATCCCCTCCCCAGCAGATGCTGATAAACCATTGAGCTGCAGCACCTGCACACAGAGATGCCCATGGACCTCAGCCCTGATCCCAAAGCAGACCTCAGAGCAGGATTTCCAGAGAGCCGTGGTCCAGCTCCAGCACGGAGGTGATTGTGGAGGCAGCAGAGCATCCCTGATGCTGCAAAGCAACGTGGTGTCCCATAAATAGCTTGGAGAGGGGGTGATCTGGGGACATTAGTGCATTCCCATTATCACACCCTGTTCCCAGCCACACAGCACAGTGCTGGGTCTGGAAAAGGCTCTCAGGAACACAGTGGAGGGGTTTGCAGCACCCAGCTTGGCTTTGGAGGGCTGAATTTGTCCTTAGAGAAGCAGAGGGGGGCCACTGTCTGCCATGGCACTTCCCTGGCAGGACAGGACAACAGCACAGTGGAGAAGAAACAAGCTGAAGGAGGTCAAAGCCCAGCAATGCCCTGCGACCGAGGGTCCTCCCTGGGAGCACATCGTGGCACAAAACCCACCCAAGGCCCCCTCCTGCTGCCAGCTGCCCCCTCCCCCAAGGGACATTTTAACACAGCATCACCTGACTAAGTGCTCTGATCTGATCTTGTTCTTTGCTCTCACCCCTCCTACTGACAACATCTTCATCATTATGCAAGACCTTGTTTACGCTTTTTAATCTTCGTAATTATACTCTGGCAAGGAGTGATGGTTAAACACCAAGCAAAAAGAAAGAGGGGAAGGGAAGCAAAAGAGGGAGAAAACAAAAAGGGGAAGGGAGGGAAAAGGTATAAAGGTGCTCTATTAGCTCACTAGGAAACAAAACCTTTTTCATTTTGACTGGATTACACAGAGAGTAGGGGAGATGCAAGATGCTTTCTCCCTAGAAAAAAAAAAAAAAGAGGGATAAGAGCCTAACTGGAATTGCTGTGTTTGGGAGAGAAGTGGATTGAGCCCAGCAGCAGTGCTCCAGGGAGCATGGAGGGTGCAGATGTGGACTCTCAGCCTGAGGACTCCATCTCTTTTACTTCTGTTGATCTTCTCCAGATGATTAAAGATGCTTGGCCGAGCCTTATCTGAGCAGTCTCTATATGCAGAAAAATACCATGAAGCAGGTAAAACATACCAGTCCCTAGATATTCCAAATTGTCCAAAGGCACTGGGTCCTCTGCCCCAAAATCAAGTCTGACTCCCTGAAGACTATGGAGCTCCAGTGAACAGTAACATCTATCCTGCATGCTGGCTTTGCCTGTCATCCCACGTCACGTTTAATTCATCTCCCAGCACAGTTCTGGTGCCAAGTCCCTCTCCACATCCTCCCCAAACTGAAATGTTCACAGTTCTGGGCTCTGGCTTGGTGCCAAAAGAGAAGGAAGCCAAATTCCCTGAGCCTTTAGTGAAAATTGGAAGTGATGCCCAGTCGTGGCAGATTCTGGCCCATGGAACTGAAAGCTGGACGTGACCAGGAGGGTCTGAGCGCTGAGTTGGGAGGCAGTGGGGGGAGGAAGGCCAGCAGCACCCAGTAGGATGGGGCTGTGACACTGGGACTGTGTCCACAGTGCTGCATCACCCTGCTGGGACCCACAGGAAGAATATTACACAGATGCACAGGGGAAAACAAGGGCTACGGAGAACAGGTAACATCTTTTATTAAACAAGTTTTCAACACCCAAGTCTCTTAAGCCCAGAGGCTGAGCCACCATTCCTACAAGCAGCAGCAGTCAAGTTAATAAAAGATGATCCTTCTCCTGCAAACCTGTTTTTGCTCAGAGCCCAGCAGCATCACAGCACTGCTGAACTGATGCTCAGCCATGGGCATCGTCTTCCACAAAGGGGACCAGAGTGAACTCTCTCACTGATCAATGTTATATCACATGGAAAGCCCAGCTTTGGTTTCCAGCTGGCAAACTTGCCTGAACTCCCCAAGTTCTACAAAACCAAGAGCTGGGCGAGCTGGACCAGGGCTCCACAGTGAATTCGTGACTAAATGTGGCACCACGAAACACGCACGGAGAGATGTGCCCTCCCTTCCCTTCCCCTCTGCTGCAGGAGCTCTCGCAGCTCAGGGCTTTGCACTGCTTTGCTAAGCGTGTCTGGAGGGTGGTTAATGAAATGTTTTGGTGCAAAGGATCAGGTTTCCTGTTCGCTGTTTGACGACAGCAGGGCTGCCAGGAGTCTACACCAGGCAGGGGATCGCACCCCGGGATTCCCTGGAGCAGCCAGGCTTTGCCCAGCCAGCAACAAGGAACCGATTTACATCCTGATTGTCACAATCTACTCCCACTCCTGTAGGTGATCCACACCAGCTGAGAACGTGGGTGCTGATTTTAGGGCAGGGGGTGCTGATTTGTGCCAGTTTACTGCTGGAGCGGGGTAGTGCCAACACTTGCCCATGCTGGGCTGGGAGCAAGGTGACACAGGACTGTGGCATGGGGGGGGGAGTGTCACACTCAGCATGACAGCAGCATGGAGGAGGTGCAGAGGTCCTGGACATTGTGGGACAGCAAAGAGATGGTCCTGAGAATTTCTCCTCTTACAGAGAGAAAGCCTGATTTTTAACAAAGGCAACTCTGCTGGTTCCCATGGAACTGATACTGGTCTGTAATGGTTTGAGAGTAGAAGCCAGCCCAGGTCACACAGACAGGATGGTGCAGGTCCTCCACACTGCTACAGACACCAGGGACCCTCCAGCCACCACAGAACTCTCATCACACACATCCTCATCTCCAGTGGGACCTTCTGATCACCTTGTGACACGCTCCCTGTGCTCCCCCATCGTGATTCCAGGTCTCTGCTGAAGATGGGTTCCCCTGCTCCAGGGGTGATGTCCAGGGGACAGGGGACAGGGATGCTTAGGCCAGTCACTTCTTCATTATGGACTTCAAACCCAGTTAGGAAAGCAAATAGCCAAGTGAAGAGCCCCGGGCATGTGTGTCCTTCCCATCTCTCTCACAATCGTTCCCCACTCCACACTCAGAGCAAACCTGAGCTGTGGGGACCCTCACGCCTCTGCCACCACTTTCTGACATCCCCTTGGCCAAGTTCCCCAGTCCCAGGGCACTGCTGCGGGATCCAGCAGCAGGAATCCCTCCGGGCAAGCACTGCAGAGCCAGGCAGCTCCCGGGGACAGGCAGTCAGCACCTCCAGAGCGCAAAAGAGAGGCACAGCCTGTCCTCCCTGAAGCTCCGGGCGGTAGCCTGGGCTAAGGAAAAAGGCAGCGACCAGATCCCTCCAGTGATCCCAGACCTTCAAACACAGCGGGGAGCGCGGGCAACCGCTGGGCTGGGCTGACCCCACCTTGAGCTTCGTCCCACGGCACCAGCCCCTCTGTGGGTTTTTGGTGCCTCTCTCCATAGAAAAACCCAGCAACTACCAGCGTCTCCCATGTGTCTCCAGCCTGGGAGTAACCCAAGAGCATCTACAGTGAAGCAAGAAAGCTGGAGAGCAAGGACTGGAGAGCGGAAGCGAATGCATGACGGCAAACACGAGGAGTTACACCAAGGGGAGAAAAGCAATGGGTCGGTAACGGGTGTGCTGGAGCCGGAGGGTTTCAGGTTTGGATATCGACCTGGATATCGCTGCCTGTTCAGGGTGGGTTTTAAAATCCTCGTCGGCACCAGCAGGTTTAAACCAGAGGAACCAAAACCCCCGAGCGCCAACACCTCTGAGGACGGTATCAAAGAAGGCAGCGGCGAACAGCCCGGTGATAACCCCAAAGACACCGGCGGGAGGGGTGAACCGGGGGCCGCCAGCCTGCCAGAGCTGCAGGACCCGCAGGTTGACCCGCAGGCAAACCCGCCCGGATCCCTGACATCCTCCTCTGCGCCCAACCCACACAAACACCCCCCGTCCAGCCGCAGCCCCCCACGATCCGCCACCCGCTTCCCAGCCGCAGGAGCCGGGCGAGGCGGGAGCAAGGGAGAGGAGGAAACACACCAACTTTACCTAAAGGGTCTCAAGGTGACGAGGCATCTTCTGACCATTATCTTCCCATCCGCGTTGACTGTGATCATCGTTCAAAGTTGCGGGGAGCGGAGGGCGGCCCCCGCACCCCCCCGACACGCTCCGAGGGGCTCAGCGGGCGGAGCGCGGGGCTCCGCGGGGGCGCATGGCGGGGTGCGGGTGGGGGGCACCTCCCCGCCCGCCCTACCCCTGCCCCTGCCCGGGGCCGGCCGAGCCCATGGCCGGGCCGCTCCGCTCCGCGCAGCCCCGCGCAGCGGCTCCGCTCCGCCCCGCACCGCCCCGCACCGCCCCGCGGAGCCTCCGCCGGGCGCCGCGTGCCATCTAGCGGCAACCCGGCCCCGCGGAGGGGGTGCCCGGGCCGGGGGGTGCCCGGGGAGGGGGTGCGGCAGCCCCCCGAGGAGAGGGGATGGCGTTCTGGGGGGAGGATGGCCGGTTTTCGGCCGCATCCCGGTGCGGGTGACCCCCGGCGTGGGGACCTCGGGAGGTGGGGATGGCCCTTTTTGGCAAAATGGGGTAGGGGAGTCAACCCAGAAATGCCACTCCCGCGGGTCCTGTTTGCTTTTGTAGGCTTTAGGAGCGGGGCAAACCTCTTTTCTTAGGAATGGGGGTTCTGGACTCTGGCTCTGACAGCATCACCCTGCGGCTTTGCAGCCCCATCACCCTCTTTTTCTTTCCGGGGGGCAACAATCACAGTCCATGATGTGGCATCCCAAAGTCCCCAGACACTCCTGGTTGCTGCCAAAAGGACCAGGGTGGTGTCCTTGGGAAAGACAAAGGGGCCGTGAGAGCTGAGGCGGGAGGAGCAGCTGCTGAGCTCAGCAGAGGTGTTCCCAGCTCTCCCGTGAAAGGTGACAGGCACAAAAAGCCTCCCAAAGCTTGGGACTTAAAGGAGCCGAATGTGCCCAGAGCTTATAGAGACGTCCCCCTCACCAGGGGTGAGGGAGGGGATGCAGCACCCTGGGGGGAGCACAGGATTGCAGAAAGCTGGGAGGAGGACACGGCTCCTGGTGTGCTCATCTGGCCACACTCCAGGACAGGACCAGGGGGAAGGCTGTGGTCTGGGGGGGCTGTGGTGCCAACAGGGCCCCCTCATGCCATGCTGACCCCATGGCTGGCTGTCCCTCTCTGCCCACCACCACAAAGCACAGGCTGACACTGAGGGAAAGCTGCCCCTTTGCCTTCCCTATTGCAGACACTCTCCTCCCGTGGTCTTTCCCAGCACTTCTCCATCCGTTCTTCCCAGGGCAAGAAACATTCCTCTCCAGCTCCACCTGCCTGGAATGGCTCAGCAATCTACCCCCCAAGTGCTGAGCAATTTCAACACCCTCCCGTCTCCAACAATCCCCTTCATGTAAACTAACCATGGGTTCCTTTGCTTGTCCACAATCCTAGTGTTTTCCCATGAGGCTGATGAAGGGGAAATGCTGCCTTCGTGCTCTGATTTCCATAGGGATCCCAGACACTCACACTGCTTCCTTCTCCCTGATGGAAACCAGGGGAGGCTTTGGTCATCAGGGCTCTGGGGAGCATATGCTTCAACATCATCAGCCACAGCTGGAAATGTACCACAAAACAGCACTTTCTCCTCATGAAACAGCGAATTTTTTTTCAAGCAGAAGTGAGAAGCAAAACTGTATTCTTTAGGGCTTCATAAATACAGAAGGATTTCTGTGTTCCCCCACATTGCCACACTGGGTCTGAGCAGGATAACAGTGGGCTGAGGCAGACAGGCTGAGGACTGGCAGGAAATGTTGATCAGGAACAGCAGCCAGCCAAATCCAAACCCTCGGGTCAGCTCTCCCTGAGCTTCAGTATGGGCAGCCCAACCTCTTAGCAAGGACACCCTTCTCTGAAGCCCATCCTGTGTGGACCTAATGGATGCAACCACTGCATGGACAGATCCAGCTGGTGTGTTCAGTCCTTGCCATTTTAGGTGCAGTTGGGAGCATCTGGCCTTCTCTGCAAAAACCACCTGGTTTTCTTCACCTGGTCATTGGGCAAGAAGAGGAGCAGCAGGCTGATGAAGGGCTGTGGGGATCCTGCCACCTCTGATCTCCTTGCTTCTGATTGCTCCCCTGCTTTCCAGCTCCTGCTGCTCTGACAGGACACTGCTAGTCCCCATCTGAGCTGTAAATCACCTAAAACCTGGTGTTTCCTTACTTGCTGCCCTCAAGAGCCCAGCTCCAGCTGGCAGCAGGAGGCAGAGCCCTTCATTCTGAGATCAGCTCAGCTCAATGGGGCTGGAAACCTTCCAAATGCACATAAACACACTGCATGGAGTGGTCAATGGAGCAGCCAAATCGCTTCCTCCAGTGTACCAGGAGCCAGCTGCACCTTCCCAAGAGGCTGAGAGGAAAAAATATCATCCCATCCCAGGGAATGCAGAGCAGGGGGCTACCAGAGTTCCAGCGTGGGATGAATTGTGTGGGGTGAGATCCCCCCACTCACCTCCTTAAGGATAATGCCAAGGGCATTCTGTGCATCCCACAGGTTCTGGATCGTGCCAACCAGCATCTCTTCCCCAAGGCCAATTGCAGGAAAAGGCTGGGCTGTGGCAAGTACTACACACAGATTTTTTTAAGATTTAGGGGCGAGTGATGTTGAGGGGGAGAAGGGACCATGGAGGAAATGGTGTCTCCCCATTCCTCCCTCCAGGGCTGATCCTGGGCTGGAAACGGCCCCCTGAGGGCTGTTTCTTGGGCAGCAGAAAGCATGTCAGCTACCTTGGCTTCCTCCAGGTGCCTCCTGCAGCATCAGCCAGGAAACAATATCAAATAAAGTAACATAACCAAAAAAAAAGTAAAATACAGAAATATGCTGTTGGCAATCTCCAGGCACATCCTGGCAGGGTGCTGGGGCCAGCAGGGAGCAATGGCACTTGCAATGCTGGCCAGGGAGCCAGGCAGAGTTACCTCTGCTGCTCCTGACTCCTGCCAGAATCACCCATGCAGGATTCCTCACCCATGGATGGGAATGTGGCATTTACTGCACCCTCAGGGCCCTTGTCCCTGAGGAGAAGTGCTGCAGCAGACAGTCCTTTCCCTGTGCTGCTGCTTGAAACAAAAGCTTAATTAACTACCAGCTCACTGTCTGTTTAGAGGGATAAATCTAAAATCCAAGGATGGTAATAAAGCAGTGAATTATCTTCTTCAGCAACTGAGAAGCAATGGCCCCAAAAATCAATATGCTGAAGTTATACTACGCACACAAACACAACACACACACACACACACTACACACACACATGTTTGTTATTCCAAATTCAGCAGCAGCAGGGAATGGAGAGAACCAGCTCAGCAGCCAGCTGGTACAAAAGAAACCAGTGTTCCACCAGTTAGAGCCCCTGCCCAGCCAGAGGTAGACCTGGAGCATCTCCAGTACGGGCTCCAGCACTGCCTGTAACTGGGGCAGGCAAGAGTTCCAGCTCTGACACCAGAGCACTGCTGGCAGCCAGGACTCACCCTGCACCACTGGCCCAGCAGAAGACCTGGGGAAATTTTCAACTGATCTTGAGTAGCCGTGTTACCATGAGTCCCAGAGCTCCCCAAGGAGACATTGCTGGGCAGAACACAAAGGTTTAGATCACCACAGCTGGAGAAAAGAGGTTATGAATGCAGGGTGGGCTGTAACCCATCAGAAATAAAGCTTAAAATATCATAGTCCTGCAAAGGGCACAGACAGACACTCATCGCTGCTCAGCTGTGGGCACCTCCAGACAAACCACACTGACAGGATTTATGTTGGCTTTTGGTGAGTGATGCCCATGTGCCAGGGCTCCAAAGTCATCCTGGGACCCTCCAGAGACTCCCCACTCCAGCCTGGGAGTCCAGCTGGGGAGCACTTCTTCAGTGCTTTCCAAAGCCTGGGGGATGGATCTGTCCAAGTTTCTTCTTGGAGCCTCCTCTCAAGCCTCAAGGTACTTGGTCTTCATGGAAAAATAATGATCCTGGAGGGGAAGAATCACAGCAAACCACCAACTGTAATGTGCTACGACAAGCCACTTCCTTAAGTTCTCCTCGCACACAATCTTGCCCTTGAGGTAAGAGATATAATTTGATTGCAGGAGCTGCAATGCCCAAATGCTCTGGGCATAAGATCACTTAGTCACCACAACTTCTCCGTGCCCCTCGAGCGACACTGCTGGGGACAAGGAGCTCTTTATTGATACAGAGCAAGTTCTCTCCGTCACTGGCTCACCCTCAATTACTGCATTCACGCCTCTGCCCATCTCTGTAGCAACGAGGCAGAAAAGCTCCAAGCCTGGTACAGACCTCCCTCACTGCTGAGCATCACCAACCACTTTTGGCTGTGCTGGGGGCTCCCACAGGCACTGGAGGGCTGGTACAGGCAGCCCTGCTCCACCCCTGCTTTCTGCCTGTTCCCAGGGGCAGCAAAAACAGCCCTAAATTTGCTCATAGGTTGGGGTTTGGAGAGAGCACCGAGCAAAGGGCAGGGAGGGGTGGCAGTGTCCTGAAGCCACCTTTGCACCCCCATGCACGGGATAATCAGGAGCTCTCCAAGACTGCAGAAAGGGACCAAGAGAAACCAGGAGGGACTGTGGCTGATGGGGCATCTCCAGCAGCAAGCAGACAAATGGCCTTGCTGCTGCCAGGGCACTGAACCAGCAGGTAGTGAAGACTCATCCATGGGCTCGGAGTCCCTGCGACGGCAGCCTCCAGAAGATGCTAAAAGGCAGTGGTGAAAGGGCACTTGGCACTACACTGAGGAGTGTTTTACCCACTGTGAGGATCCCCAGGGCACTCCTCTGGTCCCTGGGGCTGTTTTCTGGTCCCTGGGGCTATTCCCTAGTCCCCAGGGCTGTCTGCATAGCTGAGGTGTCAGCAGGGTGCAAGGTAACCCCAAGCAGAACTGATCTCTACCCCCTCCTTCCCTGGGACAGCAGCTGGGGGGGCAGTGGTGATGTACAGCACCTCTGCACTGCCTGAAGGTCAGAGCCAGCAGCATCCCCTGGATACAGGGTTAGAGGCTCGTTGCAGCCCTCAGAAGCCAGGCTGGATTCTCGGAGCTCACCGGATTGTCCGTGGCACTTGGGGAGCAGGAGGAGTGTTCCAGCCCTCAGGTCACCACAGATGCTGCAGCCCATGGTGCTGGCAGCACAGCACAGGACACACAGTTCCAGTGCTCAGGTACCTGCTGGAGGTGCACAGCCAGGTCAGGTGTCAAACATGGGACTCTACAGCTCCCATCAGCACAGGGCCATGTCAGCACAGCCTCTCATGGGGAATTTGGGAAGCTCTTGCCCTTGCAAGCCTGTCAGCACTGTGAATCCTTCGCTTCCATTAGCTGCTAATTTACTTAGAGCAAAGGAAAATACTCCTCAGCTCCCAGTGGGACGATGTGAGAGCAGCAAGGAAGCTGAATTTCCCTTTCTCTTCTTGGTTAAAGAAACTGATGCATTTTTCTTACCGTGTTAATTAAACCCACTGACCACCCTGGCTTCACCAAGAAGAAAACACAAAAGGTGAAAGGAGAGCCTGAACCAGCTCTATCAGTCAGAAAGGGCTCCTGGCTGCCCTGCTGCAAAGGGAGATGCTCAGAGGAAACAAGAGCAGCAATTAAAAATTAAAGAGAGAGGAAGATCTGTGCAGCAGAGAACGGAGATGCATTTGTATTGCTGCAGTGCATTAAGGGGGGGAACTCCTGACCCCCTCGGGGATAACAGCTCCCTCCGTGGGCAGCTCTGCCCAGCTCAGTCCAGGCAGGGAACAGGGAACAAAGAAGGGACCAAGCCCGGGGTAAAGGGCAGGGTGGGAGATGCTGAGCCGTTCCTCCTGAAGGGAAGAGAGCATCCTTTCTCCCTCTGGGTGAGGTTATTTGAGGCAAACCCCCCAGCGAGCCCCCACAGGGAAGGGCAGCGGGGAAAAAAATCAGGGAAGGAGTCAGCCCCGAGGGCTGGATCTGTCCCTTTGCCGGGCAGACTTCTCAGAGCTGCCAGTTCAGGTTTACCTCCCTCTCTGCCTCGCTGTCACACTCAGCTGAGCAGCAGTTCCCAGCCTGGCGCAGTCCCAGGAGGACACTCCGTTGCTCAGCCATTGAATTAGCATCGAAAGGGCAAGAAAATCCGGCTGGAGGAGCCTTCCAGGCTTGTTACCACGTTATTCTGAGCTCCTGCAACTGCCTCCCCAGACCGAGAGTGTCCCGGTGCTCCCCCATCCACCCCACTGGATGGATTTTATATCCCCTGTGTCCCTCAGCTGAACAAGCTCACTGACCTGGTGGCATCACCGTGCATGGTGTGGAGACGTGTTTGAGCTCAAGATGAAAAGTGCTGGACCACAGGGCTGGGAAGAAGGGAGAGGTTATAACCCCCCTGACAGGCTCCCACATGCACACGGGGCACAGGGCTCCTATCAGCATCCCAAAGGGAGCCTGGCATTTATACCCCCTGCAACATGTCTGGGAAGCACCAGAGCTGGGAGTCACCACAGTCAGCAGTGGGATGCTGGAGGAAGGCTTGCACCACCATTAGCCAAATTAAGAGGGAGAAGACATGTCAAGCTTCAGCTGTAATTAAAGAAAATCATGTCAGGGGTCAGAAGAGTGAGAACTCTCCAGCCTTTTAATTACTGCAGGAGAGTCGCCTCTGTTGCATGGCACTCACAGCCCTTCCTGGTGGGGTCTGTAAGGAGTTTGCTGCCTCAGCCCCACGTGCAGGGTGTCCCTGAGCCCAGCAGCCACAGCCCACGGGGAGCTGAGGGTCTGTGTGTCCCCCACCCCATCCCTTGCATCCCATCAGAGGGGAGAGAAGCTGTCTCAGCTCCCCCCAAACTCTGGCGTACCCCAGGCAAAGCCCTTCTCCTGCTGACACACAAGCACACGATGGGAGCCACACATCTTCATCTCACGCTCCACAAACCCATCCAGCTCCTTCTCTTGGTCCTTGGCTAGCAAAGCTCCAGCTCTCCACCAGCTCTGCCTTGGCTGAGGGAATGCAACGCTGGGATGCCCCATGGCAGCTCCCATTCCTCTCACCTTGGCTGTCCCCAGGGAAGGAGCCAGGGAGGGTATAGAGCCCACCTCGTTATAACTGAGAGGTGGCACAGACCAGCTGGCAGCCAGGGCTCTGTGGGCTCATTTTGCAGCCCCACCTCCGTCAAAAGACTTCAAAAATCACCCAGGAAATCCTATATTGTCCTGACTTATGCAAATTCATGAAACAACAAATGGAAACCCTCCCAGCTACGGGTTGAGATCATGCAATTAGATTGTTAAAAAATAAACCTCTGAAACCCTCAGACATTCAGACCTGAGAGGCCAGATGAAGAAAAATGTTTGCTTTTCACATACAATGAGTGGAAATAATTTTAGATTTTTATTATTATTATTTTAGAAGGGAAATAAGCATATTTCAATCCAGTCAAGAGTGAAATTGAGTTTAACAACAAAGCAATTTCTATTAGTGGAGACCCAGGGAAAAAAAGTACAGATGAATAGGAAACTCACAAAGAAATGTGTCAGACAATGGTGGAATTAGGAATTCAAAGCAACTTTGCTTTACTGCTGATAATATAAGCACATAATGATCTACCTCACCGCTAATGTGCTCCCTTCCCATATAAACACTGTAAAACCACAACAGTGGAAAAGATTGGGATTTAATTCTGCCCTCCATCCAGCAGGGAAGGGGAAGGGGTTTTGCAAAGGTGCTTTGCTGACATTAGGGCCGGTCCCCATCTCCTGGAGAGCACCTACTCGTCCCACCCCACCCTTCTTCACCTGCTCCACTCACTGCTGATGCCCCTGGGGACAGGCAGCATCCAGCCCTCTCACGTCCCCCACCACCACTGGGCCATGAGGGACCCTGAGGGTCCCCATCCCAGGGCACACCGTGTCACCAGGGGCTCTCCCCAGGATGACAAGGTGTCTCTGCTCCTCATCTCGCATCATCTCCATTGCCAAGGACTGAGGTCCTTGGGTTAAAAATTTAAAGTCTGAATAGTCTTAAGTAGCAAACCTTAAAGCAATTACGCTGCCCTAAATCTTTACTTGTTTTGGAGATTAATTTCTCATCTCCAATGAGACAGCTCTGCTTGTTTCTCCTCAGCAGGATCTGAATAGGATTTGAGTATGGAGACAAAGGAATATTGATCACACCCTATAATGCTGAACAGAATTTTTTTGTACCTTTTTCCTTCATTTTTCTTTTTTTTTCTATTGTTCTTCTCCCACAGACAAGCCAGTGAAGGTGAACTGCTGCAGGAGCTGAGGATGGAGCCACCAGGTGCTCTGTCACAGAGAAAGAGAGGAATGCAAAACTCAATTTTAAGTAAGTCCTGTTCCCTTTGAAATCAATTAGGTGACTCCCGAGGCCCTTGGATGAAAGG
Source organism: Manacus candei (assembly GCF_025592945.1). Lineage (NCBI taxonomy): Eukaryota > Metazoa > Chordata > Aves > Passeriformes > Pipridae > Manacus > Manacus candei. The sequence goes on along the minus strand of NW_026138095.1, from coordinate 7,797,018 downwards.
AGACAGACGGAGGCAATCAAGGGTAGAAGCACTTGAGTAAAAGAACAGTAAAAGCACGGAGCAATTCCCTAAAATGCTGCTGATCCATCAGCTAAGAGGGTCTGTGAAGGAAGACAGGATTTTTAACAGCTGATTTTATACCAACCCTTCTTCCCAGAGCATGGCTGGAACACGGGGTCCCAGTAGGTGGGACAGCTGTGACACAGCACACGGTGGGTTTCCCTGGGGTCAGATCCAGCCATGGATTAGGGACACAGATGTGTCCATTAGGGAGGAGACCTCAGCCAGCCTCAGAGGGCACTTGTCCCAGTCCTGCCCTTGCCTCAGGCTCAGCATCCCCCTGGAATGACAGGCATCCAAAAAGTGACACCACAAGGCATTTGCGTGATCCAGAGGGGCCCTGGCAGGGATGGAAAGTCAAACAAGAACAGGCAGTTCCTCGGGGCAGGAGGGTTTACATTTTTACCTCTATATTTCCTTACTCAGGAGGGAAGAGCACGCTGCTGGCAGAGCTTGTTCCCACATTTACCCACATCAAAGCTGTCTTGGAGCCCTTCTCTTCTGAATTTCCAAAGTGGAGAAAATCAGAATTAGCAAACTGAGGAGCAATCAGAGCTGCACTTGGCCTTCCTGAGGATTGATAAATCTCTTCCAACACCAGTAAATAACCAGACTTTGCTCCTTGCCTGGAGGAGGGAGCATCCCCCCTCCAAACACCTGCAATAAGACACTTGCAATTACTGCTTTGTCTCCTGGAAACTAGTAAATAATTCAAACAACTCTCTTTTTTTTCTTTCCTTTTGTTTTCCATTTTAATTAATCCACCTAGAATTTTGTCCTCCAAACACAATCACAGCAGCCCAGGAACAGCAGGTAGAGAATCTCATTACCCAGCTTCCCAGCCATATCCTAGAGCCATTATTAATAGAGACTTCACCAAGTGAGGAATTAATAAAACCCAATGGCACGGGGGAAGGGAAACACTTCTGGAGCACATCACCCTCTCTATCTCATCCCTGGGATGGGACCTCTGATGGTTAGAGGTGCCAGGGGGCTTAGGCAGAGCCAACATCCTGACTCCTTCAGCCCCCAGGTGCTTGGTCCTGCAGCCAAGTGTCACCCTTCTGTCAGTTCTTGTGGTCCAGGAGGAGATGCTGGGTTCAGAACAAGGTGAAGAGATCAGGACAGCCACCTCAGCACACAAAGGTCACTGCACAGCCTCTTGCCCAGCTGCTGGCAGGAGGCAGAGTCCAAGCATGTGTTTTCACAGTGCTCTGTTAATCCTTCCTTTTTCTCCTTACACCAGTAGCAGCAACATCCTTGGAGCACTGCCTTGGCACCAGGAATTGCTTTCAAAGAGGGGGTGGCATTACGGAATTCAAACACACAGGCCCCTCCAAGGACCTGCACTGGGAGGAGAGAGCAGGATCATGGCCCCCAGCACCCCCAGTTTTGGGGGTAAAACCTTGTGTCAAGCTGATTTCAGGGGTTTGGATCCTGCCCCAGTGCTCAAACCCACACTCTCCCTGTGCTCATGGGTGTCCTGCAGCAAGCAAAAACCCACCCACCCACTCATCCCTCCCTCCACAGATGCTGGGTCCACTCTCTGGGTGACCCCACTGGGAGGGTGTTTCGGAAGAAGAAAACGTCTTCTCCTTGGATCGCCCACTGCTCCAACGGGGTTTTCCTGACACAAGGCATTCCTGATAGGGCAACACTGGCCACAGGACACAAGGGACACCCTTCTCCCGAGGGGTGCTGTACACACAGCACGCTCAGTGAGGACCAGAGAGGAAAATGCCAGTACCTGGAGTCTCTCGCACAGAGACCAGGCAGGCAGCACACGCTTGTTCTGCACGGTTTTTTCCTGTCTGGATGCTTTTCTCCTTGTTCCCTCAGACCCGGGAAGCGCCGTGCTGGGCGTGCAGGCTGCAGGGAGGTGCGATTTCACTCGGGCTCGGAGGCTTCCCTGCCTTGATCAGCTGCACTTAGATAAACAGCAGTACATCAATAAGCAGCTCTAATTAGAGGTGTTAATAGCGCTGGGAGCTGGGGGAAAGCACATCGAGGCAGGAGGGAGAGCAATGGGCAATCTGAGGAGAGCGAGGGGAGGAGCTGGGAGACCTGGGGTGCTCAGGACCTTCCCTTTCTGCTGCGGGGGGGTTGCACACACCCCGCGGGTGGGACAATCAAGCTCCAGGAGCCCGCACGAAATTGCCGGGGAAATATCCCCCGTGCTGATTATCTTGAATAATTTATGCAGATGCTCTCGTGCATTCATATTTTATGGAAGTCTTGCAAAGCTGCGATCGTGGTTATTCACAACTCACTCCCTTCCAGAAATCTCCATCGGTGGTGGGTGGGGGAAGCTGGAGGGCAAGTTACACCTGGGGGACCTCAGCTCTCCATGGCCCTGGGGACAGGGCACGGACCTGCATCAGGGCAGCAATGTTCCCAAGGCTGGTTTGTGCTCCTCCATCCCAGCATCCATCCCCCAGTACCTCCAGGGGACACTGACTCCCACCATGACCCTGCTCCTGCACCCACCACCTCACAGCACTCCCCAGCCTTGATCTCACAAAGCAAAGAGGGTCAATGGCCCCAGGGAGGGACCTGGGACAGGCTCAGCTCCCACAGCACCATTCCCTCTGTGCAGAAAGTTATCCCACAGGAATGCAGGAGCTGGTCCCAGGGGTCCCTCTGTCCCCTGATGGGTGGGATACAGGCTGGGGCAGAGAGGATGCTTGAGGTACCCACTAGCTGGTGGTGGGCTGTGCATTCCTGCCAGCTCCAGCACTTCCACTGCTTTCCCAGTGGCTGTCTCCCTGGAAACTGGAGCAGAGGTGGGATGCAGGAAGGGACATTGCTTCCCTTTAGGGAAGGTGGGTGGACAAGCTGTGCAGGAATTCCTTCCAGCAAGGGGGGTTGGATGAAAGACCATGGCTCCTCTGCTGCACAGCTCAAGGTGTGCCAGGCAGGATCCTTCCTTCCTGGTGTTCCCCAAGGCTGTGGAGGGACACGAGCCACCCACACACCTCCCCCTTGCTCCACATCTCTATCTGTTTTAGGGTCAGGAAGACTCAGTGCCTTGACTCAAAGCCACAGAGGGAAGGGGTGATGGTCACTGCAGGAAAGGCAAAGGCCTGTGGGGAGCCAGCAGAGCAGAAGGAGGAAGGGGCAGGTGGTGGATAGAGTGGAGGAGAAAAGATGGGAGTACGGGAAAAATTGGAGGAAACCTAGAAGAGATGCTCAGAGCATACTGGAGGAGGATGTGGCCACAGGGAAGCCTGCCAGCTCCCAGCAGAGCAGAAAGTCAACGATATTAAAGATAAGACACTGGATATTTTCATTCCCTGCAGTTCCCTCTCCTCAGAGCAGAGCGAGGATGTCTGAAACACAAGCAGAAATTAAACAGGAGGCGCCTCAGTCTGCTTGTTCAGCCTGTAAAAGGTTTGGGGAGCAGAGCAGAGACACGGCTCAGAGGGGGCAGAAAGGACTGGCCCCTGTGTCACACACCACCACACTCTGGGTTTTGCTGTTTTCTTTCCCTTTGGGGACACCCAGGGAAGCTTTTGCTCAAGCCTGGCTGCCTCTGCCTGCAGCAACATCCATCCATTTCAATTAGAGAATCCTCCCTAAAAAGGGACCAGAAACTCCAGCCCCTGTGAGGCAGAAAGGGGGGGACACAGACAAACAGCCTCTGCCACGCTTGGGCTGCTGCTCTGAGCCTCATTCATCATCTACTGACCCCACGGGGGTGTCCAGCTCGCTGGGCAGGGGACGAGCAGCACCCCATCACTGGCAGGTTAATCAAGTTTGGCCTCTGCCAGCAACATCCCACAGCCCAGGGAAGGAGCATGCTGTGGATATGAAGGCAAGGAGGCACCTGGGGACTCATCCAGAACCGAATTTCCTCCAGGAGTTTGCATCAGGCTCAGTTAGAGCACTAGTGATTTATTAGGAGAGCTACTCCTGGGAGCAGCTGCGAGCTGTAAGGCTGTAGGACAGGAATCTGCTGCACCAGGGAGGGCTTGGGAGCAACACAGGGGGATTCCTGGGGCAAAAGCTGCTGGTTTGGCACTGGGTTTGTAGCACAGGGTCACCCTCGGGGCAGGAGAGCTGCAAAGGAGGCTACAAGCCCTGCTGCCAGCAAGTTGAGAAACAGGAGGCAGGGAGACCACAGCTCAGCTCCAAACCTACAAATGAGCCTCTCTTTTTAATCTTTTCCATGGAAATGGCTTCTCCAGTTTTTGTCTAGAGCAGCCAATCAAACCCAAAGAGTTGCATCTGACTGTGAGGGGGGAAAAAAAGAAATCCAGGTCTATTAAAATTGATGAAAGACACCTTGACAGTGTCCCCTTAATGTAATTAAAAACGTATTTAAAGGCATGCCAAATGTTTACTAATTAAATGAGCACTTCATTCTGTAGTCATAATGAAAAAAGTAATTGGGATACCTTGAGCAAATCCTGGGTTTTTAAAGAAATAATTACTTTATAGAAAATTAGTTACTAAATTAAACCATTCTTTACCTGCTGTTACTTTGGCTCTTTTTCTCCTTTTTGTGCAGTTGAATCCTGAAATTACCTGGGACAGATTTTTATCCTGGATAATGAGTATTTCAAGGGAAACAGGGAAAAAAAGAAGAAAAGTAGGAACTGCTAGTGGGTCCCCAAACGTTAACATGTGGCTGGTGGGGAGAACACAACAGGGTTGGAACAGACTGGAAGGTGGGCACGTGGCTGCACACCCGGTGCTTTGCTGACAGGTCTCCATCCCACCATCCCACTGCTGCTCCAGCACTGCCACCAAGGCAAATGAGGGTCACCAGCTGGGGCACAAAGGGGGGTCAGCCCTCTGAGCAGGCCTGCTGTGCTGTTCATGGAGTGGGCTCATCCCCTGAGGAGGAGGGAGGCGGTGGGTTTTCATCCTTGGAGATATCCAAAAGCCAACTGGAATAGACCTGGTCAGCCTGGTGGTCCTGCTTGAGCAGGGGGTTGGACCAGATGACATCCAGAGGTCCCTTCCACCCCCAGGCACTCTGGGATTCTTTGATGACCGATCTGAGGAGCAGGAGAGTAGGAAAAGGTGGTCCTGTAGGACCATACCACAGCCCTGCCTGCAAATCTCAGCTCCATGCTCAGGTGCCACCAAGAAGTCAGGCCACATCTTGGTGCCCTCCCTGCGAATTAGGGTCCTCAGTTAGGCTGTGAGTTCTTCCAAGGCAGGACTGTCCCCTTAGGGATCATCTGCAGACCTGACATGCTGGAGCCACACACCCCAGGGCTCCCAGACACTGACAGTGTTCCAGCTCTGAACAGGTCTGAGGTCAACATGTTCAAGGCAAGGCTGGATGGGGCCCTGAACAGCCTGGCCTAGTGGAAGGTGTCCCTGCCCATGGCAGGGGGTTGGAACGAGATGATCTTTAAGGTCCTTTCCAAACCAAACCATTCTGTGATTCCATGATTCACACAGAGGGAGGGGGAGGGAAACCAAGCACTCCCACTCATGTCATTAATAAATACTCATCACAAGAGCTTCTCTCTCTCTCCTCCACCTGCAGACACTCTCCAGAGCAATCCTGGCCAAGACAGGGCTCTTATTTCCATACCAGAGCACACAGCACTCAATTTAACGTGGCTCTGTAAACCACTCAGTGCTTGCTTTTCAGCCAGGGTGTGTGTGCTTGCTTCATCCTGTCAGCTTTACCTGGCTCTTCTCGAGAGCAGACACAGACTCTGAACACAAACCCACTAATCTGAGATGACACCAGGCTGAATCCAGAGAGAGGCAGTGAAGGCACGTGGTGACCAAGCATCTGTGCAGGAGGCAGTGGGAGGCTGTGGCTCCCAGTTGTGAGGCTGCAGGGGCCTGTGATAGCAGATGGAGAGTCTGATTGCATTTGCTGATAATGGATTAGGAGGCTTTTCGTGGATCTCCACTTTCTCCTGCTTAGCCAGTTCCTTGAGGGGCTCTGCAGGGAGGTGTTACAAGAGATTTATTAACAAGATGAACTGCAATGCCAGGAAAAGTGACTCTTGAAAAATGCACTTTCCCTCTCACATGTGCACAGGTTTAAACCCACCTTGTCTGAAAGCACTCAGCATCCTTCCTCCTCTCCTCAGGGAACTCCAGCAGATCTGCTCCTTCCCTCACAGCTGGCAGTTTCACCAATGCAATGGGAAGCTGCTGCACTCCTTGCCCATCCAACTTCCAAAATGTCCTTATTTGCCAACAACAGTAAATGTAAGCCCCTTAATAGCAAGGCACCCACGTCAGGAGAACCTGTGGGTAGAGGTGGTGTGTCCCCAGCACCACCACAGCCTTTCCCCAGGGCCAAACTCCTCTTGGCTGCTCTTACAACAAGGCACAGCCCCCAGCTCTTCCCAAGGCTGGGGAACAGGCAGCTCCTCCAAACATGTCCTGGTAAGGTGAAAGGTTGGTTTAAACACCCACAGGGAAGTACTGGAGAGCTGGATCTGACTGGCAGGCCAGTCTCTTGGCTCAGCTTCTGCAGAAGAGATGAGTGCAAGGAGCTTACCTGACAGCCTCCAAAAAGAACTGAGTGCTTCCAGCAGCACCACCTGCTCCCAGTTGTCCTTCAGGCAGAGGGGACATAGACACACACTGCCCTCCTGGGTGCAAGGCAGCTTATTTGGGCTTCCTGAAGCCAGGTGTCATATCTGGAAGCCCTACCTGGCCCCCAGTGTGCCCATATACAGCCCAAAGCAGGGCTGTTCCTGCAGGGATGGCTCCCAGCCCAGGGAAGAGCGAACTGAAGCGACGTGTTGCTGGCCAGCAAGTCTGAGTAATTCATTTTCACCTGCTTCCCCCTGGACCTGATCCACCAAGAACACTTCATGCTGCCCCAGATGTGGGCTGTTTTAGCAACAATCCCATCCAGTAGGTGAGGAAGCCAAGACCTGCCCTAAGGCACCTGTCTAAGGCCAGCAAAGGAGCCAGGATTAGAAATCCAAAGCTCAGCTCACTAGACTGCCTGACCCATATCACACATGGACGTGGCCTGAGATGACACTGCTGAACCCTGGAGACAGAGGTGAGCACAGCTCCCTGCCAAGCAGGAGCTACAGGGGAAGGGGGGAGTGAGGAGAAATGAGATGCAGCAAAGGGAGAGGCAGACAAGAAGCAGGGAAAGTAAAGGAGAGAGAGGAAAGCAGGGAGCTAAGTGAGCACAGGGGTAGAGGAACAGGAGTCTCCCTGCTGCATGGTTCATCTTATGCTTCACTACAAGTGAAATAAATTGCCTTTTTCTGAAAAGATGGATGCAGTGCACACCATCACTGTGCCTGGGAGCCTGACAGCACCTCAGAACCACTGTCCAGGGTGAGCTGTGGGATTAACAAGTGCCAGATCAGAGCAGTTGTGCTGCCTTTTAGCAGCCTGATTGCTCCATGAGAATTAACCCCTTATCTCGTAACCCTGTCAGCCTCGGGAGTGGTGTCAGACTGTCTGGTCCCTGAATGCCATTGCAACACCCCAGCACAGATAATCCCCAGGGATACAGCCCAACAAGCCTTGGCTCTCCATCAGCACGTGGGATATTTGCAACAAATGAGGCCACGGCCAGAGGGCTGTGCTAAATTACAGCCCAGGCTGTACAGGAGCTATTCTTGTGTCTGCCTTCAGACCCAAAGATGAAAAATGAATTCAGCAACTCAGCCACAATTCATCTCAGCTGGCTGAGCTCTGCCTTTGCAGCCAGAATTCAAGCACAGGCACCACTTAGCCTGTCCAATTTCCTGTGTCTATGCTTCACCCAAGACCCTGGAAGAACAGAGCCATTAATTACAGAGGCTGGAATTGTCTCTCCTCCACATAAGAGGGAACCAAATGCAGGTCAGGAGCTGGATGTGCCCAACAGAGGAATGAACTGCTACAAGCCAGCCCAGCAGGGATGACATGAGTGCTGAGTGCTCAGCTAAACCCCAGCCAGGGCTGCCCCAGCTACAGGTCCTGCCTGGTGGGTGGAATATGATGCCTTGGGGAGGAGATGCTGCCACACTCAGGACTTTATTGCCCACTGTAGCCAGAGAGAAGAGGCTTCTCCACTCCCCTCGGGCTCTTTGCAGCTGCTTGTTCCCACCCACTCAGCTGCAAGTGCTTTGCAAAAGAGGTCAGGAGATCCCAGAGGTGCCGTGTCCGTGGTCAGCCAGCAGCCACAGGGACAGGATTAATTCCCACCTCCCAGCTGTGACACATCCCCAAAACAGGGCAGGTGGGTGGGATCTCACCTCCTGCAGCCAAGCCCAGCACAGACCCTGTAACCCCTTTGCTCCAAGGCTGGCTGTGCCATCACACTGGAGGGTGAAGGGGCTATGGAGGTCACACGCAACACCCTCCCCAGCCAGGCTTCTGATGATTCCCTTAACTGCAAAACCATCACAGGGTGCCTCCCATTCCACACAATATCCTCAGAGGATAATACTTGGAGGCTCTTACCTTCCTGAACCAACAGGATGAAGCTGCCACAGCACAAAGAGCAGAGGAATTTCCCAGGATGAGCCTCACCCTCAAATGCCCGACCAGACCAGCATCCTGTCCACCAGCTGGCTGTGAATTTCCCATCAGCACCACATCATCTCCCCCTCCTTTCCTGTGTTCTTCTTACACTTCCCCCTTCCAAGACTCCCTCCTCCACAGCTACAAGCATTTGCTCCAAAATCCAGCCCTTCCCAGTGGAGAGGTCAGCCCCACACTTCTCCCACTTCCTCTCTTGATTTCCCACTGGAGCTGACCCTGCAGCCATCCAAGCAGGGACAGTGGCTCCTGCTAACTCTCAGATGGAGCCAGGATTTACCTTTACACCTGGGTGCTGATGCAGCTACACTTGCTGGTTTGCTCATCACAGGGGACCTGTCCCACCCCATCAGCAATGCCTGCTTTATGTCCTGTGACAGCAGGGCAACAGGGCTGCTCACATTCAGTGCCTCAAAGCAAACAACATCATCACTTCACTCCTTTCCTTTTGCTCTGTACAAAAGATGCTACAGAGGACTCAATTATAAGCTAAAAAGATCTTCCATCTGTGCTGCAGCACGTCAAACAACTCCTTAATGAAGAACAGTTATAATTATTGACATGGGGGTAACTGCAGAAGCACCATCAGAGCAGCACTTATTTGGGAGCAGCTCTATGCTCCCAAACTCCCAACTCCTGAACCACAAAGCATCATGTTCTGGCAGCTTCAGGTGGATGCAAGACACCCTTTGCAAACACACAGGACAACCTGCCCTCACTCAGATCTCTTCCTGGTTTCTAGTACTTAGAAATTGGCTCAAATCCACCAGCACAAGGTCTGAGAGCCCTTCTGCTATTTCTGTGGTCATTAATTATGACAACTGGGTCTCTATCAGGGTTTTACAAGCTGGAAGTGCTGCAGGTACAACACCTAATTAACATTATGCTCTTGGTCTGCATGACCTCCCAGCCGAGCCACAGCTCTGCCAAAGGACTTGCTACAGAGAAGGAAGGCAGAGAAAGAAAAAGAAAGAAAGAAAATGGTCTTGGCTCCCAGCCCAAGCCTTTGTCTTTTTAAGATGCGTTTCAAGAATCTGCTGGCTGGTGACCTCCTCGAGTTACAAGGGAGGCTGCTTGTCAAAAGCTGACCTGAGCTGGATTTAATTGAAAGCCAGTTTGCTGGTGGTGGGAACAAGATCCAAAGGGCACTTTGGGGAGGCTCCGTGGAGAGCAGGAGAGGACGGAACAGGCGCCAGGCGAGCAGAGAGCACCCTCTGCAGCCACATCAAGGACAGCCAGAGCCTGGATGGGGAGAGGGTTTGGGTTGGAGAGCCCGGGGCTGTTTACAGCTGCAAGCGGCTCCCTCAGGAAAGCAGTGCCGGCCGGGGATTTGCAAACTGGATTAGCTGGGAGCAACCAGCAGCTAATCTCAGCTCCTCCACTGAGGCTGCCTGTTGCCTTAGGCTTTCCGCTTCGAAATTCTCCTGTTTTGCAATATTTATCTCCTGCACGAAGTTTTTTTGGAGAGGAAGAATATATTAATAGAGGGAAAAACAAATCAAATATTCTACAGCAGTACTTCCCAGTAGAAAATATTGACCAGTTTCCACATCTAAGTATTATCGATATCCTAAGCCTTTAATTCCACCAGAAACAAAACAAGTACACTTGAGGGTTTTGGTCAGTGACTCAGGAACATTATCATTCTTGCTAAATATTTCCCCTCAGGAATATATTGACCACAAAACTGCACTTTCAGCCGTTTAGAACTAACCAGGGTATTCACACTCCTCTATTCCCCAGCCTAAGCACCTGCCACCTTAAGGCTTCATCACCATCTGAAAAGAAGTTTAATTTTTAATGGAGCAACGTGACCTTTCATTCCCCTTAAAATGAAGTGACACATGTTCACACAGAGCAAAACCAAACCACGCCACGACATGCTGTGAGTTCAAAAGCCAGTGAAGAGACACAGAGAGCTCTTTCTGTGCTCTGCACAAGGCTGGCTCACAGGTTCATCTTCACAGACAAGCAGAACCTGAGCTTTGCTGATCCCTTGCTGCCTATCAACACATCATCATATTGAAACTCCCAGTTGCTTGAATATGAAAAATAATCCCTTGTTTTCCTTCTGTATATTTAATCACTCACCTCTGCTTCCCACCTGGCCACATGTTGCTACAGCCTTTGGCTCCCTCACAGGCTGAAATCTTTGGCTTTGATCCTGCAGGGAATTCAGACCCACAGTGGGGATGAGCTGGTGTTGGAAAGCAAAGTGAGACCCGTATAATATATATTTGTTCCCCAGAGTTTAGGGCAGGGTGTCTAAAGCTGCCCAAGCAGAAGAGTTTATGCCCTGGGAACCCTTTCCACAGCCCAGTCATGAAAGCCAAACAATACTTCTCCTGCCTGCTGAAAGGAAAATGCTCATGGTGAGTAAAAATCAAGGTCTGGTTGTCCATGGCCTTGTGAGAGTCCCAGGAATGCACCCCTGAGCCTGGAGCTCCATCCATAGCAGACTCACTGGTTATCAAGGCAGACTGAGCTGCTCAACGTCCAGGAGCAGCAGAACTGACAACCCTGCAAGGCAAAGCAGTGCCATCCCCAGCAAGGTCACAGCACCCAAACAAGGACCTTTAGTAACAGCATTACACAACATGCCAGGATCTCCCCCAGCACAAAGGTGTTTTATCCCAGAAGCATGAAATCTTCAACATGAAGCAGCATTTCAAACCCTCCTTCCCTCCCAGTCCCTGCAATTGGTGGTTTGTTTGCTGCAGAACAACATAAATATTTTTTTTTTACCCGCTAGCAAACTCTAAATCCAATTGCTGTCTGCATGAAATGAAAGCCAGTGTGCATAATGCCCTTTTTCTTCCCCTACAGTCTTTTTTTTTTTTTTTTTTAATGTGTGTGTCAAATCACAGCAGCACTGGCATAAAAGCACAGAGCCTGGGCAAAGTGCTGTCCCACACTGAGCCCTGTCCTCTGCCACCCTCTGCAGAAGGGCAGCACTTCATGTCTTACCAACACATCTGAGGCTTCACAGAATTAAGCTCTTACAAAGTATAATGATTATAATTATTCATAAATGTCATTGAGATGTGCCTGTGATTGCTGCTCTATTTCACTCTGCAATGAGGTAAGGGCAGCAGATGAATGTGAACGCTGGAACACTCATTTTTCAGGCTCACTCATGCCCTATTTTCGCCAGAACTTCCAATTACAGCACAAGTGGCTGTTGAATCCCAGCCCTGAGGGGAGGAAGGGGAGATATTTCCATGGCTGGGTCACCTGCACACAGAGAACACACCAAAAGGGAAGCAGTGTTGGGTTTGCCCTGTGTCAAGCTGAGCCCGGGAATACATGACAGTGATCATTTAATCCCCTATATAGGTGGGATATTTTACTTCCTATTTTACAGAAATACATACAGTGGGAAAGAAAGGCAATTTTAGAAGTTTGGCCTGCAAGTTTTAGGTGAGCATTTATAGAAATCTCAGCAAGGGAAAAGGCTGAGCACTCACTGCTGTCCTCCACCTGTGCTTCCCTCCATCAGTCACGCTGTGGGAACAGGGCAAAGACACCCCAGGAGCTTCTGATTCTTTCTTTCCACTGCCCCTGCCTTCAGCACCCAACACTCAGTGCCGTGGCAGAGGAGCTCAGCACAGATCCTGCTGCAGAGGAAATACTGCCTTAGCCCCATCACTCAGCTCTGGAGCTGTGAAGCAAATGCTCTCTGCCACAGTTACACTTTTGTGAGCACAAAACAAATAATGATGTATGGTGGTGAAGCTCTTTTAAACAGGTTATTATCTGTGTAATTGGCTGTTGACTTTTAGGTGTTCTGCGTTTTTTACACAGATTAATAATCACAAACTCTGCAGGTCAGGCATTACAAGATGAGTGGCTCTGACAATAAGCAGTCACCACTACATTTACTAAAGATGCTTAATTGAAGCTAATTTCACTAAGTGACCTTAAATAGCAATTTCCCTTTCATATGACAGAATGACTAATTTTTTTTTTTTTACTTAAGGCATAAACCTTCTATTTTTTCCCCCTTCATGATTAACTTTGAAGTGCAAACTCCTAAATGTCCTTTTATCCAAGATTTAAAGGGCTGCGTGCAGCAAAAGTTAACCTGCAAGGTTCTTTTCTATTTGTTCACATAAAGGACTGTACAGTCAGGTGTTGAATACAGATTCTTTCTCTCAGAAATCAGAATGCCAAGGCCATCCAAAGATCACACCAGCAGAACCACAGTGGAATTTGACAAATCTGCAAATTACCGAATCTCGAGGGAAAAAGTGCGGCAGGAAGAATTAGTCTGTACTGGCCTCCTTGTTACCTTCCCTCAGCATTCTCACCTCTGCAATCGCATTCTTTCATGTATTATCCAGACAAAGGAGAGGCAGCAAAGCTGTTCCCTGCTGCTCCCTCCATGCCCTTCAATCACAGGATAAAGCCTGGACTCAATCCTGACTTTTAGCCTCGCAGTGTCTGCCTGGACAATGGCCCTCCACATCTGCATTTAATTTTAGACAAACAGGACCCAAGCACTCCACGGCTTTGATTCATATTGTGGAGCCTTTCAGACAAAAAACTCTTGAGTTAAGAAAAAAAAAAAATAACTGAAATCATGGGAAAGGATAGTGGAAAAGAAACCCCCCAAAAATCCCAAACTAAGATTAGAAACATTCTCCTCTCAACAGCAGAATAAGTTTTCTTAAGATGGGCTTTCAAACAGAGAAAGGAAACAGGCTGAAGCAGCCACCCTGATTTCCCTGAGACACTTAATTAGTCTACACCACGACTAGAATTAAGCGGTTCCTAAGGGCTACTTAGCACTAAACCGAACATTTCCCTTTTCCTAAGCAGGCCCTTATAAAGCACTAACAAGAGCCATCAGTTCAGACTCTGTCTCTCTTTTCCAAAGCCTCTGGCATAACCGTTTAAAACACTGACAGGAGCAATTCCGACAGCTTAACAAGCCTATTAACAAAAACAATGTCTGTAATTCACTTTTATTTGCATGGCTGTGACCATGAAAAGAAAGTCAGTACAATCGGTTGAAAACAGCGTTTTCATTAGGGATAATCACTGTGTGAGCCCGCTCACCATTACCACCAATTCGAACCCAAAGACACCTTTTATTAAGGTAAAAAAGTTTCAATCATTTGGAGTTCTGGCCAGTGTCAAAATGTAAACAAAAAGAGGGCTTGGGGGAACACACTCACCAGCTGAAATAACCAACTTAACAGAGACACTATGAACTAAATAGAAATTGAGCCACTGCCCAAACTCAATTGAGCAAAGCACCCTCTTCATGTGCCCACTGAGACTAATTCTCACTGCCAGATTTGCTCTCTACTGCACTTCAAGGATATTTTCCCCCCTCTCCCATTAGTGCTTCTCTGTGGTACAACCTCTGGAGTCAAACTTATCAAGGCACCTTTCTGAATTCATCCATGAAAACTACAGGAGTCTCAACCTCACTTCTGAACCAGCCTGGTCATATCCAGAAGGGCAAGGACCTTGTTAAGCAGCAAACTTCCCAATTTCAGCTCCATCTAAATTTTCCCATCTTTTAATATTTCTACCTGCACGTTAGCCAGGGATCAAGGAGAACATGGTACCAACTGCTGCTGCCACTCAGTTTGCATTAGTGGGGCTGGAAGACTTCCAAGGAGAACAGTGCTGTGGACAAAGTCCCTGAGAACACGTTTTCCTAGAAAAATTAATGGTTGTGATTGTAAAGTCCTGTCTTAACTAACACAAATTGCACTTAACTAACACACTTGCACGAATTGAGTCCAAGTTGGATACTGTGTCTCCCAGCACCATGTGGAACATCATGTTTCCTGTTTACACTAACAGCAAACAATTAATCTTTGTCCTAAAACACAAACCTTGGGGTTCTCTTTATACACCCCTACTCCTCAGGAGCCAGCTGCCAGGGCACCTCTGTCACTTAGATTGGACTCCAGGGAACCACATTATTCCCCACCTGAAGCAAACCTGTGGAATTAAAAAAAGTCTAGTGGGACTTTATCTGTCTGGTTAACTGACTTATGGGTTTCTACACTTCATTTTTCATAAAAAGTTACACCAAACACCACCAGGAGGTTCTCCCTCCAGTATACTTTAAAATGGTCACAAAAATTCTACAAACTTACCCACAGAAGGCTTTTTTAAAAGTTTTTAATAACTGTACCACAGGAGGGTTTCTGCTAAGACAGGGACCTTGGTAAAGCTTAGGGGTTTTGGGAGGGTTTTGGTTGTTCTGTAGGTTTGGGGTTTTTTTTATATCCCTGTTGAGTTTAGCACAATCTGCACAAAAATTACAGACTAGAATTATTTATAAATGACATTTTATAAATCATTCTCTTCCTTATCTCAACTTGACAACATTGATTGTGCATAATGAAATTAACACACAGAAGGTCTACGGTTGTAGAAATTCTTTCTCAATACATTCATGTATCACAAATGAAACTCAACTGGCAAAAGAAAAATATAGATATGTTTATATGACATTCATGAAAGACTAATTTTTTAGCAGCTTCTTTGGCACTCCATGTCAAGAATATCAGTTTTCATTTCCTCTTTAGCATTTGTTTGTAAAACTTGTGGCTGTGACATGTCAAGATATTAAACCTTAGTAACAACCCAAAAGAATGGGGAGGGGGGGAGGAAAGAGGTCTTTTCAGTAAACCCAAACAAATGTGTCATTTTGCTTAAAAAGATAAAATCACTAATATAAAACAAACCCACAATACCACAGATACAGAAAAAAAACTATTTTCAAATTCCACTTAATTTAACAGTAAGCTCCCAATTCAGATTAACATTAAAAGGCCACTGAGGTGAAATGAAGGGGGTGCAGCCTCATGGTTGGTAAATGCTGATAAGCAGATTCAGAGATGGAATCATAAATGGATGTCAGCATTCCTTTTCTTTATATTGCTGCACCAAAGATTTCAACCCAACTAACAACTGTGTATATGAGAGGATTTTTCACCTCTTGACAAACCAAAGAAACATGAATAAGTGAAAAGCAGTCACATCAGCAGCAGCTTGAGTAACTGAAACCTGTCTCTTCAGATCAAATGTCAAAAGCAATAAAGTTAATAGTAAAAAAGAACAGTTATCCATGATACAGTTTTAAGAATTTCATGATTTCTTGTAAAACTTATCACAAAACAATACTTCCCTTTAATGACCCAATAAATAGTTCTGAGCAGCCTTCCAACATTGCCTGACACTGAGTCAGGCCAGAAAGGAGAAAAGGAACAGGGAAAAAAAAGTAAAGCATCAGATTCACAAAGGTACTAAAACCCCACATTCCTAGTTCATTACTATCCCTTTAAGTTAACTTCAAAATGGTTTTTGAAACCACAATAACTTAGCAATTTTTTAATTTCTAATAAAATAGTCCATATAATTTATATGGCAAATGAGCATCACAGAAGTTCATAATTAAAAGGAATCAATTCAAAAAGCAACCTCATGAGAGCCATAACCTACTTACAATTAAATGACATTATTTTAAAAGCATTTAATTACTCATCACCACAAGACCCAAGAATCATTTTTTCCCCAAATACACTGTAAGACAAAACTGCCCCTTGTGAACTTTCAAGTCTTTCTGCTCTCGTTGATATACAAGGAAAAAACAGGTCCCAGAAAGCATTTGGAGGGGAAAAAAAAAAAGTCAGTAATTCCCTATCTGAAAAAGACCCTATTTATCCTGTTTGGTACTTTGGAGAAAATATAAACATGTAGCAACAAGAGAGTTTTAATCACTGGCAGCATCCTATCATCTATACCTTTATAGTGCTCAGTATATTAAAAATAGTACTCTTCAAGTTACAGGATAACAGGAGTGGGTGAGAGAGAGGCTTCACCGTGCTGCTGGTCACATTAATCAGATATTGATTCAATCCTGAATGCCTTTTCAGTTTGCCTGACAAATTGGAATGGCTTCAGCAACCCCTCGCTCCAATGTGTGCCCTGTCTCATTCTCTTTTACATCATTCATTAAATCTCCCAGGAACACACAAAGGCTTTCTCTCCTGCCTGTCCTCAAAGATTTCTTTTGCTTGCTGGATGTTCAGGTGCCCTCTCGTCCTCCCATTAACACCTTACTGATCTCACAGCAAAAAACCTGCAGTGAATTTAAAAATCCCTTTGTGTAGCCCTGTAAAATGATGCCCCCGGGCTGTTTTGCTGTGCTTCACAACTCTGTGCTTCACAGGAGTTGTGTCACTGCTCTTTGAGAGCAAAAGTGACAGCAAATGTCACAGGAGATGCCACTCTCCCTCACCAAGTTTAACCTTGGGTACACCTACCTAGTTATGACACAGGGGAGCTACTGACACATAATGAGTCAACTTTAACTTGTCTTTAAAGACATTAACATCCTGACTGTGCATAAAAAAAGGTTGGTGAGTGGTACTTTTCTAAAAATAGCTACATGGAGTGTCTAAAAAACACCTTCTCAGTGTTCCATCCCTGCTCTCAGGTGCATCTTATTGCCCACCAGACAGAAACATCACTGCAAGTACTACAGAGCCATGCAGACAAAGTCAAGGTGAGCTGCATTCACTGCCTGTTTTATTAACTATAAACATATATTTGGATTAAAATTTAGTTACTATGCTAGTAACCTTGTTTTCATATTTGGTGGAGTAAGATTACAGTACAATCTTCCCAAAATACACTGAATAAAGCAACTTAGGACAAGCATTTCAGGTGTTTTCAGCCTATGCAGTAGAATAAACACTGCAAGATTATTCTGACCATTCACATTCTGAGTCTATTTGTACTTTTTGAAGTTACCTCAGACAATGCTCCCATCACAGATTTTCATCATTTTATGATAAAAACTCCACTGAACTCAAAAGAACTGTTTGGGAGTCTGTGAGGGAAGCCATGGATTGTGGTCCTTCATATTGCACAGCCCTGAGGAAGTTTCAGCACCTTTCCCAACACAGTTCAATTCTGAGATACTGAGCCACAAGGCTGTTTTCAATTATCAATAATTCACAGGCCTTGGGATCCCATCCTTAAGATGGCTAAAGGTAATATCTTTAAATTCTTGTAAAAATCTTTCATGTCACACTATAACCTGATTCATTTTCTTACAAAAAAAAAAAAAAACCAAACAAAAACGAAAAAGCATGAAACAAAAGAAAAAACAAACAAACAAAAAGCTGAACTGAAAACTGAACTGAAAACTTAGGCACATGAAAGAGATTAATAAACAAATTGTTGGGAAACAAGAAGCTGAGTGATACAAAAAAAGGCAACATTTCCCATGGAAATACTTGAGCATATCTAATTGTTGAAAAAGTCAATGCCAAATTGATTTCTCAGTTGTGCAGACAATCTGTGATATAATCTACCTTATAAAAACATCACTCATTCAATACCAGAACTCATGTGTCTGCAGAACTAGTGTATAGGAAAAATAATTTAGGGGGCAAAAAACAAAACTAATCCAGTAGTGCATGGTAGAGTGAAATAAGGCAATTACATTCTGAAAGGTACATCTCAGAGCAGAATGGTTCAATACACAGATCTATACATCTCCTTCCAATGCTAATATCAGGTTTTTAAGAACATTTACACCATGCTTGGTTGAGTAAAGCAAGAAAAAAAAAAAGCCTTTCAAATTTGGCATTTTTTCCCCTCCTGTTTCACATCCAGTTGGACTGATGGTGATTTAGCAGCAGCTTCCTCCATCTCAACTTCTGCAGCAGCTTGACCTTTTCCACCTTTTCACATCACTTCCCAAAAAACATGCCTGTGCTGTTCCTTAAGTCAGACCAGCCCTGGTTATCAGGATCAAATGCTGCTGTAGTCTGAGCCACGGGCAGCCAGGGCTGCTGCTGCTTCCCACTCCACTGCGAAGAAGGTAATTGTTCCAAAGAATCCCACCATCACCATGATCAGGAGCTGCCACTGCAGAAGGAAGTAGTTGCTGTAGAAATAGGCAACTGCAGCACAGATGGACTGGGAGGAAAAAAAAAAAAAAACACCAAGTAAAAAAGATTATCAGTGGAGATTTCCAGGCTGATGTTACTACATGAGGATTATCAAACTGACAGGAGTTTAATATGCAGCTCTCAGTAGAAGCCTGCTGTAGGAGATAGGCAATCTTAAGGCTTCATTATACCTCAACATATGTCTTGATGTGATACACAACAGATTTAGTTTTCACTTGTTATTTAAACAGTGTTCACTGTAGAAAGTGAACACCAAACTCAAAAGTGCTTGGAGCATTGCAAGTGCAGCTCTCTGGTATTTCAAACCAGTTTGTCTAGAAACAACATAGCCAAAGCTTTAAGATCACAGTCCAGGAAACTGTTTCCAGCATCACAAACTACTTTACACCAAAATTCAGGATGAAATAATTTGCAGAAACATCATTTTTCTCAGCTCGTTAAAAAGGCCAACTCAGAATTTCAGTAACATCCCAACAGTTCAAAACATTTCGAAAGCTTGTTAATTATTACCTGAACAAACTTAAAGATGGCAAAGGCAGGAGCACTGTCTTCTGAATACAGGAATCCTAAAATACTGAGGAGCTGGGTGTTGAAGCAGCTGTCCCCCAGCCCCAGCAGGAAGCTGCAGAGCATGGCCACCTCTTTGCTGAAGGAGAAAGTGAATCCAGTTTAAAAGCCATTTGTTCAAACAGCTCACACATCTATAAACTATTTTTGGCAGATGTATTTGGAACTTGAGAATGGAAAGGTATCAAACTTTTAATTTCACCGGAAAAGAACTGGGAATGCCTGGCTTGGCAAAAAGAATAGTTTCATCAGCTTTTACTTTCTGGAATGCTAAGACTTCTGTTACTGTTACCTAAAGTCAATTCACCCTGAATGAGAATCAGGAAAAGAACTGATTTTGGTGCTTGGAGCCACAAACCCCACAGAGCAGTGATTAAAAGCTGAGACACGTGGTGAATTCTTGAGCTGCAGGAATATTAGAGAAATACCAATTCATTTTGCAGAAAAATACCCCAGTTAAGACCAGTCATCTGCACAGGCACAAATGCTTAGAATTCCAAGTTAGTCACTGGGTCTGCACAAACTGAAAACGTATTTTCACACAAATTGGCAAGAATAACCCCCAAAAGACAGCTGAGATAATAAAGTTCCCCATATTCTTCCCCAATTATTATAAGAGACAGGCATAGCATGGCTTCAGTTAGTTCAATAAGAATTTGGTAATAAGCATTGAAAGACTTTGGAAATGGGTGCAACAGTGCAAGGCTGGAGCTCCCTGATGTAGAAGAACTGAGCCCAAGATAGACTGACTTCTTAACACCTACCACAATAGTTGCTGGTCTCACTATTGTGCTACACCTCAAACATCAGCTGTCAAGTGACAGAACTGCTGCCAGTCATCCTCAGGCTTTTTATTCTTATGCTATTTAAGTTCCTAAATTTGGTGCAGACTGGTAGAATGCCTATCTTTAATAAAAGCCAATTTCCTGAAAGCTTTTCCTGTGGAGTTAGTCACTACACGGAAAAACAACTTCAAGGGATTTTCTGTGGAGAAACAAGCTGTTTATATACAACCAGCCAAAGGAGAAAGCTCACATACCTTGGAATCATATAAGCAACTTGATCTGTTCCTTCCATGGGAGCAATAGGGGCATCATTTGGCGTGTTGAAAAAAATTAAATAAAAGGCTATGAAGTGGACAAGGATGCCCAGCATCACCACTGGGTTCCTGCCAAAGCGACTGTTCTTGCTCAGCAAACCAAAGATTCCTCCACCTGCAGGAGCAGAAAAGATTGGATAACTGAATCAGAACTGGAGATTTAAAGAACAGAGCGAAACTTTAAATACTCACAGCTGGAATTATAAACATGCCCATACTGGATAACTGAAAGATCAAACATGAAAACGGCCCCAAGGATCTCCCAGCCCTGTTTGCCACATGAGATGAGCTCAGGGTTGTTACAGGTGTCTGAGAAATGGGGGCAGGAGATTTATCAGATGGTTGCTGATGAGAACACTTCACCTTTTAACAAGTACTTTACTCCAGTACTGCAACAGTACTAAGTGAAAATGGACAACCTTGTGCTCAGCTCCTAATTGCAAAAGCCTGCAACTCTGTGGACCTAAGCTGCTGATGAACAGGCAGTGGGTTTTTTGTTAAACACCATAGTTCTTGAATTTACAGAAAAAAAGAGAAATCTTTACTTGATGAACCTTCCCTGTATCCAATTTTATTTAAATATCACATCTTATTTAACACAAGTTCATTTTTTTAAAACAAAGAAATCCTTAGTGCAGCAATTCATTAAAAAAATTAGAAGTTACTACATCGCTCAAGTAATAAAAATGTAAACATAATACTATTTAAAAACAACATTTAAATAGCAAAATGGTGTCAGCTCCCTAATAACACTGCAGCCTATTGTTCCTTGCATTTTGAGTCTTGTGTATTTCTCCACACCAATCCAAACAGAATGCAGAATGTTAGGATTCATAGGCAGCAGTATTTCACATGCTGGTCTACACCCACTTTACACAGTGCAAGGTATAATTCACAGTGCAATAAGGAACCACATTGCCAATTACATTTCTCCTATTTCATTTTTTGTTCACATAATCATTGCTGGAAGCTTGAAATACACTATTCAGTTAAATACAAAAAACCCATTTTGAACAATTACATCACTCTAATCCTTTTTTTTTGTCAAAAGGTGGCAAATTTAGACTCACCCAAGATTTCTCCAACACCGATAAAAATACCAGAGAGACCAATTAGGCTTTTCTGTTCACTGCCAAATCTATTCACAGCACCAATGCATGTTCCATACACTCCAGAAAAGAATGTTAATTCCAAACCTGTGAAGGAAACAAAACAGAATTGACAGATGAACTATTACGAAAGTCATGAAAATATTCTTTATGTCTAAAGGCTCTTTTCCCCCTCAGGTATCTTTCAAATAATAAACTCAAATGAAGTCTGTGTAATAGAAGCAAACAGGAAATTTTAAACTATGTGATTATTATATTCTCCAATGCCAGTTTACAAAAACCACATTAGAAAAAACAGTTGCACTAATTGGTGTCATTCAGGTTCAGTAGCCAGTGCTGTTGACACAATCCCTATAAACAGTTTATATTTCTACTTTTCAAGAACTTTGGAATTTCATCCAAATGAGAAGTGCCATGTGAAATAACACTTCAGGTAACTGAAGAGATAAAGCACAATTTCAGTATAAGATTTTTTCCCCCCAAGTTGACATTCCTAAGAAAGACCCTGCATCCCTAAAAACTAACAAGATGCTAAGATTCTTAAAATTGACTTTTCTACACATACATAATGAATTTAAACTGAGAAAGAACTACTGCTATTTGTTTAAAATCCTTTCTTCTTTCTATTGCCATTAATGTGAGGGAGGGTGACACAGCAGAGTCCAACTAACACAACTATAAGCAACCATCAGTATAAAAATACCAGCTCCTTAATAAAAGAAATGTATTTAAAACAATGCAAAGTGTTCTGCCTAAACAGAGCAAAACAGCTCAAAATAAAACTGTTTCTCATTTATCTCCTTTGCCTTTTGCTACAGCAAAATGATGGCCCAGCACCTCCTGGTCTGCATTTCCAGGCCACCCAACGCAGCAGATGAACTGCACGGCTTCAAAATTCGGGTGGGCTTGAAGCAGCCTGAACCCAACCATCAGTTCTGGAATAAAAGCCTTTGCTGGCCTTATGGGATTTTGTATTTTGCTACAAAAAGTGGCAATATTGAGCCACCAGATGGCAGCAGCCATTTTTTCCCAATCTGGAGTGATTTATTTTTATGCCACCTGTAGAATTGAATTGCAGAATAGTCCAGGAAAACCTGACTGACTCCCTTCCTTTGTCATCCTGCTCCACACTCCCACTGCACTAAACACCCAAGAGGAATTCCAGTGGGTTAATCTGGTTTAACACAACTGTGTGAAGTAACTTGTAACTCAGATTAGTGGTTGGAGCGACCCAACTCCAGAGCTGCTGTTGCTATTTCTCCTCCAGGAGCTGACTGGAAACTTCAGCAGATGTTTGGGCACTGTTTGGTTTGTTCACATCTAAGTTTTTGTTTTTACCTACAAGATCTGACAATTTTTCATAATGGTGACTCAGAGATGAGGTTCTGAAAACACATTTATTCCTCCAAAAACTTAATTTGATCGTGAACAAAACCATACCTGAAGCCAAATAAGGAGCCAGAAACACCACAAAAATCTATTCAAGGATCTCAGAAACATTTTTGAACATTTGATGGCATTTTTGCAGAAGAATTGCTTTAGTTTATGGCAAAAATAACTTCATTTTTCATTTACAACTCATACCTTGGTCTAATAACAGCAGACCAAGTTTAACTAAAAGTTACTAAAAAGAAGGAAGACCCTTGCCACACCAAATACTAATTACAAAAATGGCTGAAAATGGCTAAGCATGTTCCCAATAAAACCAAGACTAAAATGAAGGCCATCAGCAATCTCCCACATCTTAATGAAGGTGTGATGTACAAACATTATTTTAATACAATTGTATTAAACAATCTATGAACTACTGGTAGTGTAATATCAAATCACATAAAAGCCAGCTATGTAAATTTTCCCTAAAATTCCAACCATGACACACTGATGGCTTCATACCTGTGTAGGCTGTTGTGACACTGAGAAGCATCATCTCTTTGGTGAAGCTCAGTGTAATAGATTTCTCTGTAAAGAAACAATAATGGAAATTAGATTAACTTCTGATAATACTACTAAGATAATCTACACTTTCTTTTGCTCTTTGCTTAAAACAAAGATAGGTTAAAATTATATAAACTGTACATTATAAACCAACTCTGACACGCCATCTAGAAGAAATGTGTCATCCAAAAGTCATTTTTGTAAGAAATGCAGTTGGGGAAACATTAAAGAGAAGATACAGTTTCCAATTAACAGGCAATTTTCTGCTCATTGTATTTCTGTATTCTCTCCCAGCTCACAGCAATTGTCTCCTGAAATAAATCCTCAGTGAACGTCCCCACATTCTCCAAACAAACTTAACAGTCACAGGCAGAACACATCAAACTTCAAAGGAAACTACAGATGCTCTAGTTCTAAATCGTTAACTGGTATCAATCTGTGACAAAATAAAACAACCTGTAACTTTTTATCTTGTTATGTTTGTTGGTTTTTATTTTTTAATCTTTCACACAGTGGCTTTCCCTGTGGTGATCTGTTCTTTTTGTGTTTGTCTATAGAAGGAAGCTGTTGAAAAGCAGTTTGGATCTGAAACTACATCAAAGGAATACTTCAGATCTTTCCTGGACTATACCAGTACATGATTGATGTGAAGTCACCTCACTTTTTTTGCTTTGTTTGTCACATGGTCACCTGAAAAGAGGCTTTGCTGAAGTGCAGGGAGCCAGTTCACACCAACCCCACATCCACACTAATTTCCCCACATTAGTTCAGTGGTTCCCAAGCTTTTCCACTTCCAAGCTCCATTTTGGATAGGTTCAAATTCCCAAGATGCTCACAGAGACATCTGAATTTCTGTCAGGCTCAGAACTCAGTCCTGTGTCCCTGTGTGACCTGTCATCCCTGGGCTGGAACCCACTGCCATCTGGAAGTCCTTTTTCCAAGCAGACCATCCCTGAAAGTCCATATTCAAAGAAGAATAACTGAGATCCACTCTCAAAACGTTACCTGTTCACAAATTTTTGTTCCAAGTGATTTGTCCATGACCACATTATCAGCATAACCATGGACAGCTGGGAAGTAGATGCCAGTATTTTATGTGGAAATGTACTTACTGAAGGCAGCCACTGCTCTCATCATTTTGTTTTGTGCAGACCTGGGTAAACAAATGACTTGGTCAAAATGGAGAAAGAATAACCACACAGTACTTCTATGCTGGAAGGCACCTTCATTTTTTTAAACCTTCTGTACATTTTCTAGCCCAGCACTGGAATACACCAATATATCCTTAAAAGTGTCTGAGATCTAAACTACTAACCACAAAATTTATTTGCTTTCTGCACTACTGAATGCCTGCTTAACAGAATCTTCCTTCTGAGCATTTTTAGCTTCCAACATTTTTTTCCATGGGCATGCTTACTGATGTTTTTCTAACTTTTGCCTTGTTCTTTAAATAAAGCAAAATATTTAAGCTGATGCCTCAGGCAAAACTCCACAGGATCTGTCTGCGTACTTGTCATTTTTAATGTATTTATTAGGGTGGTATGTATATATTTAGAGAAGACAGGAAAAACATGTTCCAGTTTGTCAAAGAACCCATAAAAAAAGGAGTAATTTCTGTTTATTCCAGACTTTAAAATGGGCTGATGAGGGCAAGACAAACTATGAAAGGCAGATAAATGTTTAATAATAATCAGTTGAGAAGTGAAAGGTATCTTTCCCAAGGCACTTACTTATTAAAGGAGAAACTTAACGTGCAGTACTGCACTCCACCCTTGAGAATATGCCATCTAAAGAAAAATAATTCTGACTTGTTAAAGAACAGACACTTTTCTAATAAATCTGTACATTCTACAGGTTGTTGATAACATTCATGTCTCCAGCACAGAGGGGGAAGTCATTGCACAGTGTCCCACTGCAGAGCAGGAGCACAGACAAGGAGCTGTGACAACATGTTATTGCCGTAAGCACTTACGAGCTCTCCCCCAGGATTTCATTAGTAGAATCTTCATCCCCTGGAGCTTTTGTGTCCTCTTGTTTCCTAATCAGAAAGAACAGAACTGTGCCCACAAGACTGATAACAGTCAGAGCAATGAAGACAGTTCTGCGATCGCTCTCTGTGGGGAAACAAACAGGAGTCGTAACCAGATGTGCAGAAAGCAAATCAAACCAATTCAGCTACCTTCAAACAACTAACACAGACATACTACAGTGTTTAAAACACAGCCATTTTCTAACTCACCTTCAACGGGCAGCAAAAGGTACCCAGCTGCTGGCAAACTGCTGTCTCAGTTTTATGATGCTAATAAAGCATCAGCATATTAAAGTGTCCCTCATTTTCTGCCACGCAAAGGCTACGACCAGGCAGGAGCCAATTAAAGGAAGTGCATCAATTATTAGCAGAAGAAAGCACATCTTTGAAGACTTACATCATTCAGAGTGGACATAAACAACCTAAAGCCCTTCAGATCTCTCAAAAAAAGCTCTTTACCAGCATCAGAAATAGCAGCCCCGTGATATCATAAACTGGTGGGCTTTGAAACTACAAAGGCCTTAAAGCCACCAAAACCTCAGCAACTGCCACAGCAGCTGCAGGGAGGCAAGTGCTGCCCTGTGCACCAGCTCTGCTGCACCAGCCAACTTGTTTGGCACAGGCACATTTAATACAGAAGTTACTCCCATTTACCAATATTAAGCAGGGGGAAAAATCCAAGAAACAGCAAATACTTGTGATTTAACCACTATATGGCTCTGAAGATATTGCCTGTGCTTGTATTTATTTCCCCTTTAGCTTAGTGGCAAATGCAAAATTGATCAAAAAATAACTTGTGTGTGATTACAGATCAAAAAGAGGAAGTGCTTCACACCTTGAACAGTCTGTAGTATTTGTATATAGGTAGTAAAAGGAAGAATTGATTTTTAAATGCTATTAAAACTTTTGATATCAATTTTTTCAATAAAGAGGAATCTCTAGACATTTAAAGATGGAGGAAAATGTAACAGCAGAACTGCTTTGTAGTTAATTGCCCTATTCTGTGGTTAGCAAGAGCAATGGAATGAAAAATGCACAGAATTTCAGAGCCTCCAGGTTCAAAGTGTTTCCAATACTTTCAATAACAGTTAAACCTTTGTCCTAAAGGTGAAGGAATGCAGAAGATGACCTGTAAAATTAACCTTTGCTGCGCTACTGTGCTACTTTTCAGGGGAACTTGAAAAGATGGATCTAACATAAGAAAGAAGTGGACTGTTCATCTCAACAGGGCAGTATTTCTGAAGCCTAATAAACATAATTTTAAAGCCAACATTTTGATGATTGACTAGAGCAGAAGCATCCTCATCTGTTAAAGGTTAAAAGAATTGACCATTCTAGTAGATATTTTACTTTAGGACTACAATAAGGAAAATTCTCAGTCATTATAGAACAGGACAATCAAAGTTCCTTGTTTACAGAACACTGTTTTCCTAAAAGTGCTCATCTTTGGTAATTAAAATCTTAGCCTTTGCTCTATTTTCACCACTGCAATTTTCTTAGTGAATACCCACACATACCCTGCCTGGTTTAAACAGTTGTCAGAAATCTTCACTTTAAAAACACTGAGTCTCAACCACTGTCCAGCTTCTTAACAGTATTACTTAAGACCTCTGTTCCCCAATTATTGCTCTTTACCAGTCTAGCACAATAACAAATGGAAAAACTAGAGTATTAATTACAATCCCATTAGGAAGTTAGTCTTCATAAACTATGCCAAGTAAGGAAGAGTTCTTTATTCCCTCTGCCAGCAATGCTGCCAGTTTAGACAGCAGCAGCCCATTCTCAGCCTCTGTCTTCCCTCACTGCTTTGTGCCAGCACAATGAAGCAAACTGGGATGGTTTGCCTTTATTTCATAGGTTAATCAATCTCCAATATATGATTTAGAAGGACACCCTACACAAGGAACTTCCTTTAGAATGGGATAGCATGTATAATATTAAACATACAGCCAGAATAGCTTTCTTCCCAAATAGGTGTGTTTTGGCCTAAGTGTGCCTGCACAGGGAAAATCCCAGAGTGGCTATTGTGCAAAAATCTTATCCTCAACTTGCCTTCTGAAGAATTCCATACACAATACCCTAAAAGAAGGTACTCAAAGTGCATTTCAGGCAGGAAAACAACATACATCGTACAAGGGCTGTGAGTGCCCAGAAACACTGAATCAAAATCATACTCCAAAAAGAGACTATCTAGCAATAAACTGAGGGAAAGAAATGTCTGCTATTGTACAAGCTTTGTGCCACTTTCTAGATCATCATTTCATCTGTTTATTCATGCTACCATATTTTGAAGGATGGCTTCCCACATCAACAAGCAGTACTCACCTGATATGTGAGTTTTTCCTTGCCAGGCAAAGTATATATAGAGGTTTCCAAAAAACAAGCTGTGAACAAAAAGAACAACCAAGAGGTGCATTTTTTTGTAGTAAGATTAAGGTTGGGTTTGTGGAAATTGCTACTCTGATAACATACCAATATGTTAACTCTGGAAGAGAAAACTTAAGGAACAGAACCAGCATGCCACTGGTTCAGGCTGGTGTTTTATAATCCAGGATTCTGTGCCCACAGCAGCATTAGCAATGCCATCTAGTGCAGGCTCACCAGCTTAAGCATTCCTGCAATCCATTTCCCTTGTTGCTTCCCAATTTCCAAAACTGCTGTATCACAGTGGGGTGGGTAAAAGGGATCCCTCTTCAGGAACCACTTGTGGACCTGTCTCCCACGAATTTGCTTGATTCCTTTTTGATCTTGCTGACACCACCCAACTCTACACCCTCCTGTGGCAGCCAGCTCCAGAAGTGTAATCACCCATTGCACAAAGAAGCATTTTATCTGTTTCAAACCAATCCTCTTTAGTCTCACCAAGGCATAGGCTTGAGTACAACTGAGCTGAAGACCCCCCACTTGTCCATCCCAGCTCCCGAAGAGCCCAAACCCCAAGGCTGAGTTTAAATAGGGCTCCTGAGCCCATGGGAAGGGTGTGGTGGAGGTGCCAGGTGAGGCTGCTCAGGACCAAATTAACACAGCTGACACAAATTAACACAGCTCTCCCCAATCAACAGGACTGCTGTTACAGATGTCAAATGCTCTCCTAACAGAAAGGGATCTTTTCAGCACCTCAAGAGCAGAGACTTCCAATATCCAGCTTTCATTCACTGCTCTGTAATGCACAATAGCAATAGAAGTGCTCAGTTCACTGACTGCAAGGTACCACTGGAGTATTTTTGGATGCAGTCTCCCACTTACAAAAAGAGGTAAAAAGTAGAATGTGTACACAACCAAAAAAAAAATAAGATTAATAAATAAACCTTACCTGGACTGTAGAAGTGCCCAAAACACTCCACTGTTCCTTCCAATGGTGTTTTCATCAGAATTTACAGTCAAGCAATTTCCCTGTGCTGTCCAGAGGACTGGAATAGACAGAATATATTGCTCAGGAAATAAAAATATTTTAGAGGTATATTCAAATATCATAAAACATAGCAGAATAAGAACAGTGCTTACCAGCAGCTGCAATGCCAATAAAAACAGAAGCAGTGTAGAAAGCCCATGTAGTAGGTTGGATAAAGACTGCAATGTATAGGCTAGAATAGAACAAATCAGTTTATTGAATACAGACTTAAAGTGGACAGTGCACTTTAACAATCAGACACTGATCTGCTTCTAAATCAACCACTCTCTCCTAAGAGACACTGGAAAACAGGTTAGGTTGTATGTGAAAAATCTTACCCTACTAAGCACGTGGAGGTTTTTTTATGTAGTCATTAATCTGAGACCACAACCTGAACTCCACAGTCTGCAAAGTCTGGAAGTGCTGTGGAAAAAAATGTGCTGTTTCCAGTAGGCTGAAGTACTCTGCAGTTACAGATCTACAGTATCTCTGTGAGATGCTTTTCTTAGCCAGTACAATTTCATGTATGGCACAGTAGCACTAGGTGTGAGAAAAAAATTAAATATTTCAAAGGAAGCAGCTAAAAATTCAAAATTAATACTTACCTATAAAATATGCCACTAATAACCATGCAGAATTGAGGTCCTACTATTGCAACCACTGAAGGTGATATAAGATTTGATGCAGATAATACTCCATAAATAATGGACATGCTGCATAAATAAACAACAAAGATGATTAAGCACTTAAAATATAAAGTATTTAAATTAATCACTGCAACTGCATTAAATCACTGCAACTGATTTAAGAGTGATCAGTGGATTTCAAAATATCCAGTTAAGCACATACACAACTCAAGTAACTCCATAAAACTTCCATGGCCAAACATTTCCTCCCTTTCTTCTGTTCCCTTCACCCACCATACTCCATATGGGAATACAGGAGTGCACAGTGTTTCCTGGATTGCTGAATAGAGTCCCAAACTATTGCAGGCAAGCATGTCTGGTAATTTAAAACATGCATTTGTCAAACTGCCTTCACAACAGCTACTGTATTTTCTACCCTGTACTTCTAGAGGAGAATGTTCCAGAGCCTCACTTGTCCAGGAGTGAGGTTTTCATTTTCTGCCAAATACATCACAGAAATGCTATAGATGTATTTTGTGCCAGTTGTATTTTCAGTTTAAACTAAGACAGCAAACCCTTCAAAGCAGCAATCAGGTTTTTCTACATGACAGAATTAATTTGGCATACAAGAGGCTCCTGATCACGCTTGGTAAGTTTGGCTGTGCCAGTGCAACAAAGAGAATGGCTTTTTGTGGCTTTGCTTCTGTCTCTCTGACTGCTCCTTCCACATTTACATTGCAGTGTTCCCTGGGAGCTGATCCACACCACCTGTTCTACACAAACACACAGAGGTGTACAAGGGCAAACAACCAAGGCCTGAGTTAGCAGGTTTTTTTATTTTTAAACTTCCAGCTTCTTCGTCTCCTAAGACAAAATGCCGAGAATGAGATGATGGTGGTTTTTCTCTCTACAAAGAAAACATGCAAACCAGATATGTAGTTCAGCTAGAAATAATTCAGAGCAGGGGCTGTGAGAAGCCTGTTTTATTTAAAGTGCTTTAAGTATGTCAATAAATTGCGAAGTCAGCAGAACACTTCGATCTCTTGAGAGTGTATCTCTACTGGATGAAACTGTAACCAGCTTCACCCTGCAAGGAGCAAAGTAATAAGTAATAATTTACAATCTGTGTAAATTACCTTGTGTAGCCACTGCCATGGAAGTCCGTGTTGTTTAAATTTGTGATAACAGTTTGCTGTGAGGAGAAAACCATACGCTGTAATATGTCAGAATCTGTCTTGTAGTTTGAGAACACTTGCATCAGTTTGAAGTCAGTAACAAACGTCAGACTTAATCATTAATAGACTCTACAAAGTACTTAAAAGAATTTAAAATGTTAGCTACAACTCACACCACCTCCACAACAAAGATGCAGGAGATATTTGGCAGGGAAACATCTCTGTGTGAAGCAGTAATTAGTACTTTACTATTAAATTGTTATTTCAGAGACCTTAAAATACTTCACAGAACTGCTGTTTCACTAAAGACCTCTCTTAGGTATGATAGTCATATGTATGACTATCTTAATTTAACAAGTGGAGGGGAAAAGGAGAAGTTTCAAAATACTCTTATGTTGACCTAACCAGTCAGAGTTTCCATTCTTTCTGTCTTCACGTTATTTCTCTGTTCCTTTTTTTTTTTCCCCTTGAATCAGCTTTAGTGATCATGAGACCATGTAATTAGCCGGACTGGCAGGCAGATCTGGTTGAAAGTAACTTCTAAAGACTTTTATGACAATAAACTACATGATTGCATGATCACAAAGTCCAATTCAGTGAGGTGCTGAATTCATCACAGAACTCCTAAGATCACTGGGCTGTACTTATGTGCTCACACACAGTATCACACTGCACTATGACTTACCAAAACCATCCTAAGTAGCTATTTATATTGTAGTGAAGGACATTTATGTGTCTGAACCCAGAAAGGATTCTCCTTCCACGAAAGAAAAGAGCTGTAAGACCTGGAGGCTCAAGAAGGATGTTGAAATCTAACTGCCTTCAGGCACAGAACTGAAAGCAATGTCAACACTCAGGAAGTTAAAGGGCTATCTATGTCTCTTAGTAGCAGGAGTCTAAAAATTTAAGTAGTAACAGTAAATTTGGATTATGTTATGCTCAATTTTGCTTCTGCAGACAAAGATACAGGATACTAAAACAGTAAATGACTTCTTCAGCTAGAAGGTGACTTGGCAGTTTAGCAATTGTGCAAGTCTGACTATTTGTCAGGTGTTATCCCCATACTCCCCCTCAATATCAAATTTGTCAGAACAGAAAAATATGTTAGATTAGGAAAAAACAGTTGATAATTGTGCGGTTAATAATAACTTAGGCAAATATCTTGAAAGGGACTATACAGAATATGGAATATAGACTATGGAAGATTCAATGTAATTCAACTGTTCAATATTGCAAGTGTCAAAGCAGACACTATGTTAAAAGTTCAAACATTTGATAAGATTAATTTTCTGTTTTCCAAGCACTCTGGCACAGTTATATGTGTAGCTATGCTGTCTTAAAGAAAAAAGCTGCTTAATTATTTGGTTAACCAAGTTAATCTACTTAATACTAAACCAAAGGAAGACAAAATGCCAAAGTATCTCCCACATTAGAAAATCACAAGTAAAACAAGATTACAGTAGACAAAAGACAAGACAGGATAAATAACTGTAAGAGAAACGCAGCACATTTAGAAATTCACACCTACCGCAATATTTCCACATGTCTGGAAAGCAGTGAATATAAACATAAACGAGACTCCCAAAATGATGATGTTGAAAAGTTTTTTTCCTTCAGAAGACATTTTGTGTTTTCTCACCAAGTCCTCAGCTTCAGTCTGGAAAAACTTTTTTTTTCTTTTAAAAGTTTCCTCTTAACCTCTGTTAAAAAAAAAACCAACAAAAAAACAACAAAAAAAAAGGCAAAAAGAATTAAAAAAATGTTTGAAAATTATGATTACTTGGGACTACTTCTTAGCTGCTAGAAAATAACCTTCAATTAATTAAGAAATCTAGTAACTTAAATAATGTACTGCAAAATTGGTAACTTGGAAATAAAAAAACCAGAAAGGTCTAGTACAAAATGTAAAGACCAAGATTCCCTCTACCTGTTCCCATTAAGTTAACAGAGCTGCCTGCAGCGTGTTATTTCATGACATCATCTTCCCACACACGAAGCGGTTTTCCCAATATCGAGCAGGTCAATCAACTCAGCTTCTTGCCATTGTTGAAATCAGAATCTGGTCCACGGCCCTTCAATCACCTGACGAAGGGAAGATGAGCCATTGGCACACACGAGTCATTTCCATGCACCGGACAGGAAATAAAGCACATTTCACCCTCTCGATCAGCTGACCCGGCCCTGAGAGCCCTTGTGCACTATGGGAAATGCAGTTTTATGAAAACACTTTTTTTTTTTTTCCCCTACTTAAAATGGTGAAAACCTCCCGGTTCTTAAAATAAAAACATTTGTGCTACGTTTTTAAGAATTGTGATCTCTATCCACTAAATGAGATCTGGCAAGGTTAAAAAGAAAAAAAAAAAGGGCTTAGAAAGTTGTCGAAGAAAACTTTATTTAGCTGAACTCAAACACACAAAGTCATTTCCAAAGGGCAAATGAATCCCACCTTGGAGAAACTACGGAGTTCAGTGCCACCAACACACATACTTGGTGCTGTTGCTTCTGCCTTTCCTTGTCTCAGTTACTCAGGAGTCTTCATAATCTTTCCCTGCTTTGTCTCAAGGAAAAGCTTTTGGGTTTAGCAATTACATAGAATTATGGAATCCTGGAATCACAGACTGGTTTGGGTTGCAAGGGACCTTAAAGCCCATCTTGTTCCATCCCCCTGCCATGGGGCAGGAACACCTTCCACTAGACCAGGTTGTTCCAAGCCCCATCCAACCTGGCCTTGAACAATTGCGGGGATGGAAGTGACACCCTTAATCTTTTACTTCACAGTATTTCTAAACAATACATTTAAGATCAATTGATCTTTAGGTTGTGACGATCTCTGTTAGCACATCAGCTGAACTGGCAGAGGATCAGACCAACCGAATGGTTGCTTTTTCCTCTTAACATCTTCTGTCCATTCTGTGGGGCCCCCAGGTCAGGATTGGAGTGTTCAGCTAAATCAGCTACACTTTAGTGCTGGCCAAAAAGACAGGGGAGGGAAATGCAGAATTGATTGAAGCAAATGACATTTTACCTCTGCTGTCTGCAGTAAAAAGTTTAAACAAACAGAGGCCTCAAAGGGGAAAAGGGATCTTAGCCCAGGAGTTAGCAGGGCTCATTGGCAGAGCTTTAAACTTGAAAATTTGAAAGGGGACACCCTGACAGGTGGGATAGGTGGGCAGAGAAGAACTGTCTGAAGTTCAACAAAGGCAAGTGCAGGGTCCTGCACCTGGGAAGGAATAACCCCAGACTCCAGCACAGGCCAGGGCTGACCAGCTGGAAAAGCAGCTCTGTGGAGATGGAGTGGGGGGTCCTGGTGGACAACGAGCTGTCCATGGCTCAGCAGTGCCCAGGCAGTACAAGAACCGAGAGAAAGGGACGCAGGAAACTTCCGCTGTCATTATAAGACAATTACTGTAAAGGTAAACTTCAAATTTCTAATTTGAAAAAGGGTTTTTAAGCAGAAGTCTCTGCGGGAAAAAAAGGGAACAAGCGTGAAGCAATACAAAATGCGAAACTAAAACTAGTTTATTTGATTTCTTAAGTCATTTAGCAGGAAACAAACAGCTGTTTCTGGTTTTGCATTGACGTCACTGCTTACTTTTATACTTCTTCAGTGCAAAATAAGATTAAACACAGTTACAGTAAGACTAAGACTTTAAATTCTAATACTGAAATTGCTTTCTCATATCAAATACTGTGACTGAACAAATCAGAAGGAAACGGTCTTGTTTCTTTACTCTTTTTTTAACATAGTATCATGAAACAGATGGCTAGAAACTTTTAACACTGTTGTGCGATGAGAACTAGGTATTGCAGTTCATACATGGGGTTTG
The DNA here is from genome assembly GCF_025592945.1 of Manacus candei. Lineage (NCBI taxonomy): Eukaryota > Metazoa > Chordata > Aves > Passeriformes > Pipridae > Manacus > Manacus candei. Next base: position 7,762,769 of record NW_026138095.1, on the reverse strand, counting down.
GGCATTTTATTCAGTGCTTTAAGTGACATAGCAACAACTTTTGAGGCAGGGGAACAGCTTTCACAGAATTCCCCGGGCAAAACTGAGGGAACCTGCTTGTCATCCTTACACAAGGGGTGTGCAAGATTTCTCCTTTGCTCCAATTCCGGCGCATGCTGCCACAGCACGAGTTTGCAGAGCAGGCTGGGGTACGGAGGATTTTAATGTTTCCTCGCTCAGCTCCCACATGCACCGATAAGCTGCGTATCCATCGAGGCACATCCAGAGCTGGAGGGACCGAGGAGGCTTCACGGGGCACCGCTGCCGGCAGGAGGTGAAGAAGAGCCCGCGGAGAGCCCGCACCGGGCCGCCTGGTCCCTCACGGCGGCCACCGGAGCACAGCGGAGCGGGAGCAGACAGGGCACGGAGCTCCCACAGCAGCTGTCCCAGGAGAACTGCCCTCACAGAGCGCCGGACAAGCGCCCTGAACCGACTCCTCTCATGAAGCCGAGCCCCGACCCGCCGCCGCCCCTCATAACTCTGCCCTCACAGCTCTCCCCGTCCGCCATTTTAAACCGTCCCCTCCCGCCCGCGCCACAACCGACTCCCTTCACCATCGCTTTTTTTTTTCCCCGCTGCGGCGGTTTCCCACCCCTCTGCCCCCTCACCACACGCGCACAGCCCTGCTCTCATTTCCTTTTCTTTTTATTATTGTTTTTCTTACGGTTTTCAACACACATTGTTCAAAAAAAAATAACTCCCCGCCTCCCCGGAGCTCTTCCGGGTCACAGCGGCGCCGTTTTCAGGGCCGCTTTCCAACGCAGGGGCGAATTATTAATTTAGGGGCGGATTCCCTGCGCTCCCCGCGGGACCACCTCGGGGAAAAGGGATAAAAAGGGCTCCGGGGTCGGGGCGGCGGTGTCGCGGGCGGGGCGGTTCCGCGTTTCCCTTCCGGGGTCCCGCCGGCCATTTTGTGGCGTTAAGCCGCGCGCGCGGGCGGTTCCCCCTCATTTCCTCGCCGCGGCGGACGGGACGGGGCGGCCGCTCCTGGCGCTTCGCTCCGGCCTCGGGCCGCCCCTCGGACCCTGAGGTTGGTGCTGCTCCCTGCGGGCCCCGCGGGCTTTTCCCTATGCGCTGTAGTTCTCCTCGTTTCTGGGCTCTGCCGCGCCGCCGCCTCGGCGCTCGCCCCGCGGCGTGAGGCGCGTCGCCCTCAGGGCCGCGCTGGCTGCTGACCCCTCACATCGCCCTCAGGTTTATTCTCGTCGGCCGCCGCCGCCCCTCAGGGGCTCCAGCCCGCCATGAGTTACGGCCGCCCGCCGCCCGACGTGGAGGGCATGACGTCCCTCAAGGTGGACAACCTGACCTACCGCACCTCGCCGGACACCCTGCGGAGGGTCTTCGAGAAGTACGGCCGGGTGGGCGACGTCTACATCCCGCGGGACCGCTACACCAAGGAGAGCCGCGGCTTCGCCTTCGTGCGCTTCCACGACAAGCGGGACGCGGAGGACGCGATGGACGCGATGGACGGGGCGGTGCTGGACGGGCGGGAGCTCCGCGTGCAGATGGCCCGGTACGGCCGCCCGCCCGACTCGCACCACAGCCGCCGCGGGCCGCCGCCCCGCCGGTACAGCAGCAGCGGGTACGGCCGCCGCAGCCGCAGGTGAGCAGCGAACTTACGGCAGTAGATGGGGGGACGTGGCTTAGGTCCTAGCGGGCGTAGCGGGGGCCGCGTGGTTGTGTGTTGGTTGCCTAGAGAGGTGGTGGAGTCTCCCGCACTGGGGATACTCGAGCAGCTGAGTACACGACATAATCATGTGCTCCGGGATGACCCTCCTTAAGCAGGGAGTGTAGACCAGATGACCCTCTGCGGTCCCTGCCAACCTGACCGGTTCTGTGATTCTTTAGCCTTTTCCCAGTGAGTTTCGCGGCGGGGTTGGGCGGGGGCAGTAGGGGCTTAGTAGTGAAGGCACATATGGTCCCCTCGGAGTGGAAGGTTTTTGCCCTGTAGTAAATTTAGCCCCCGGCCACTCGCTCTGAACAATGGCGCCCTCGTAATGCTCGTTTTCTTGCCCACGTGCGTCCTGTCCCGCCCTCCCTGTCCCGCGGCACTCACTGGATTCTGCGCTGCCCGTGAGCAACTTTTAACGCGTCTTTTTTTTTTTCTTTTTCCTTCCCCTTCCTGGTATGTTTTAGCCCTAGAAGACGCCGTCGCAGCCGATCTAGAAGCAGGAGCCGCTCTAGATCCCGCAGTCGGTCCCGTTACAGCCGATCCAAATCCCGGTCTCGTACACGCTCTCGGTCTCGTTCCACCTCCAAGTCCAGGTCTGCCAGGAGATCCAAGTCAAAGTCCTCATCTGTCTCCAGATCCCGGTCCAGGTCAAGATCCCGGTCCAGATCTAGAAGCCCTCCCCCTGCTTCAAAGAGGGAATCCAACTCTAGATCCAGATCTAAGAGCCCTCCCAAGTCTCCGGAAGAAGAAGGAGCTGTATCCTCCTAGGAACATGGTAATGTACCTCGGGATCAGCACATGTTGCATGTTACTTTATTAGAGCACTTAGGTGGGGTGTTGGGTAGTTCTTAGAGCATTAATAGCCTGAACCAAGTGAATCCTAACGGGGCACACTGTTAGTTGTTGGTTTTGGTTTTTTTTTTCCTGAGCAGTGCTTTTTGGTTATTGGTTTAGGGAAGTTATTACTGAAGGGTTTTCTACGGAAATATTTTTTTTTTTTCTACAGAGGAAATGTTTTATTGCGAGATTAATGCCTTGGTTTTATTAAAATATTGTATGAGACGCAACCTATGATGCAAATGACTATTTCTTACTGTATTTATCCAACATCTGCATTTTCCCCTTTAAAGCTGCGGTCTCCTGTTTGCTAAAAGAATATTGGCCAGTATTGCAGATTTTAACTGATTTGGCTGATCCTCCAGGGACCAGTTTCTGTGGGCGTGTGTTGGAGCAGGTTTGTCTTACACTGTTAAAGATACACTATCCTTTTAGAACGGAAGATCGGTTCAGTGGCCGTTGTACTGACTGGAGGTAATAAGTGTCCTAGAAAAGGGGCAAATTCCTTGGCAACGAGAAAACCACGGAAACTAGTTTTTCCTCAGGTCGACATCTTGGAAGAGGCATCTAAGGATACACTGGGTGGGGAAAGGATAGTGTGTCTTTAACCCTTCAAACTGTTTGGTCCTGTTTTTTAAAAGGAAAGGGCCTAAGCTAGCTCTGGAGTTAGATAATTGTAGCAAAACTAGTCACGTTTTCTGTTTTGAATGCTACTTAAGAGTTCAGTTAAGTCTTTATGAAGAAGTATTAGCTTTGTTAACTTTTATATAGCTTTTAATAATCGATTGTTGAACAGGCTGAATTGAAGTTAATGGTGGCTTGATCTACAGCCTGGTGCTTGTTCTCCTTTGTAACTAAATACTCTGACAGAACCTTACATTTGGCCTCTGAAGTAAAGCGACACAAGGGGGGGGAGGTGGAACACTGTGGAAATTCCTAAAACTTAAAAATTAACTTAGGCAAAGCCAGTTGAAACACAACTAGAAGTATCCCTGAAGTCATCCACACCCAAAACAGACAAGGTAGAAACCTGGCTGAACTTTCTTTTCTTCAAACCTAGATGCTTCAGCTAAATGAGAACCCACATAAAGGACGCCTTTGGGGGGAAAAGATCGCTTGAGTCTTCAGCCCATTGGAGAGACCCGGGCCGAGCAACCAGCTGTTGAAAAGGTTATTTTGTAACATTTTGTCTAACTTTTTACTTGTTTAAGTTGCGCCTCAAGTGGCAGATTTTACATTTTTATGTGCCATTTTGTTGCTGTTATTCAAATTTCTTGTAATTTAGTGAAGTGAACGACTACCGATTTCATTATTGGCTTGGATATTTGAGGTAAAACTTCATTTTTGTTTATATAGTGCTGACTTCTATTGGAAATTAAAACTGATGGTAACTTGCTGCCTCCAGTTTCATACTGAGGAATCATGCAGCCATTATATGCTGAGTAGCTAACTGTCAGAAAGTATTCTCAGTTTTGTTTTCATTCCTTAAATAAAATTCTACAGAACTTTAATTTGAAACTTAACTGTAAATGCTTTTTTTTTTTTTTTAAAGAAAAAAACAACTTTGCATTAGAATAGTATCTTCAAATTCAAAATTGGTAGAAATCTTTTCAGGTGACAGTTGATATTTGCAAGGATTGTTTTATCAGACTCAATTCTAATCTCTTCTCTTATGTATTTTTGTGCACTAGGCGCAGTTGTGTAGCAGTTGAGTAATGCTGGTTAGCTGTTAAGGTGGCGTGTTGCAGTGCAGAGTGCTTGGCTGTTTCCTGTTGTCTCCTGATTGCTCCTGTGTAACGATGCCTTGTCGTGCAGAAACAAATGGCTGTCCAGTTAATTAAAATGCCTGACAACTGCACTTCCAGTCACCCGGGCCTTGCGTAAAAAATATGGAGCATACAGTGAGCACATCTAGCTGATGATATACACACCTTATTATTTCCAGAATGGTAAAACGTACCAACCTACATATATGAACTTACATATGAGATATGTAATGTTAAGAACAGAAATGGTTCATTCCTTTGTAAGTACTGATTGGTGTATCTTTTGCTTAAGATATTCTGTACTATACCCACTGTCTCTGTAGTTAATATTAAACATTTTTCTGTGTTAACTTTTCTCAACTTAATGTCTTGGGTCAGCTTATTTTTAGCTTGAAAAGATTTCTGCAATTATACTGTCTATGTTTAACTTCTATATAGTAACTGAATGCATTCTACTGCTTATAAATTTTATCCACCGGGGTTGCTTTTAAATTACTGTGGGCAAACTCAAATTAGTATTGTGACTAACCCGATGTTGTGTGGCAAGTGTTGCACACCAGGCTGTGAACACTGACCCAGCCAGGTCCTGGGGTGTTGGGGAAGGTCCACACTGAGCAGTACTAATTGCATTGCTGTGTGCTTGCCCAGGCTGCTGCTTGATGGGGGCTGATCTTACAGTGATGATTTTTCTTGATTTGGTACCAAATGAATTGTAACTTCAACCATCCTGTGTCAAGGGTTATTGTAATGCCTTGTTAATTTTATGCATGTATGTTAAATGGGAATGGAAACATCTGAACGCTGGCAGTATGGCTTTTGTGGAGGATTAAAAGTACTTTTCTACAAACTGGGGAGTTTGTATGTTCCAGGTTAGCACAGTCTACACACACTCATTTACAAAGGGGCTGGCTTTTGTATGTGGATTCCAGGATTCCCAGTCCTGGAAAACTGATCTTATGGGGCTGGTCTTTAATTTGAAAGAGTGCAGTTACCTTTCCATTGCTGAAGTTGTGGATTTAGGGTGGATCTCATGGATTTCCAGGTTTTTGTGTAGTGGCTTGACACAATGGAATTGAGTCTCTGAACTATTTCATGGGCTTTGGGGAGGAGCACAAATTTCTCATAAGCCATAGCTGGAAAAAACCAAACAGCTTTATTTTTACAATGCATGTTTTAAGAATTAACTGCTTCCCAGAAATACACACAAGGTTTGCTGTAAACAGGACTGTTTTCTGCAGATCAGAACAGCTGAGTATCACCTTGTACTGGAACCTAAAGTGGAATAAACTGAAGTGCCCTCTGACTGTGCCAGTGAGATGATCATCATTTCAATTGTGTGCCTTCCTGGGAGAGACGAGCTGGCCAAGTGCTCCTTGTCTGCACCAAAGGAGTGTAGGGGAACGTGGATGCTCCTCAGGTTCCACTTGCAGAGCAGAGCCTCGATAGACCAGTCAGCACTGAGGGGAGGATATACAGCACGTGAAAATGTAACCCAAGGTTACAACTGCTGCAATAACTAACAGGCTGTCACCAAACTTCAGTACAGCACAGATGGGTTTGTAAGAGTTTTCTAGGCAACAGCAAATTGAGGGTTCTTGGATTACTTGGAGGTTTGGCTGCTTTTGCCTGCTACCCCCAGGATTTACTGGGCTAATAGCAGCCTCATGCACAGTAAGGAGCTTTTCTGAGTCAGAGCAGTGGTGCCTCTGAGAAGTTAACACTTGTCAAAAGCTGAGACAGGAATTAAGGTTTGAGTCCTAAATATGGAAAAGATTTTACCTTCGGACTTGATAAGTAGTCCAGAACTGAGCATGTGGATTCTTCTCCAGCAAGAAGTAAATTGTAGTTAAAATATCTTCAAAGTCTGTGCAGTTTGGGGAGATAAAGCAGTCTGGGTTAGTCTCTGGATTTCAGGTACAGAGAAATCTGTCCAGTTCTATGAAATGGGAATTAAAAATTTAAGCAAGCAGATTACATCTGTATGGGAGAACTGAGATAGAGGGTCTGAAGCACTTAGTTATTACTCCATTTTCTATTTCCCCTCAGTTGTATTTCTGACAGTTCAGAACTAGAATAACAAGGTCAGTAGCACAGTGTCACCTGATCCCTCCACAGTGTTCCCAGCATTACTTGGCCACCATCTCCTCGCCACTTGTCACAACCCAAAGATACCTGAGAGAGCATTAACATACCTTTGGGGTCAAAAAAGACATCTGAGCCTAAAATAATGTCTACAGGAGCAAGAGCGAGCAGCTCTGGCGACACGCGGCCCCAGGTGAGCCCGACGACGGGCACGTGTGGCAGGCGGTTGCTGAGGCAGCTGCGGCGGCAGCTCTGCAGGCAGCAGGGCAGCTCCTCGCTGTCCGACAGGGTCACCTGCGCGCCGCACCGGGCGGCCACCACGCCCGGCAGGCTCACACCGGCTCCGATCTGCAACCACAGCGTGTCCGTGGGGTCGGGCCCGCGGGCACCCGCGAGGTGTCGGGGTGCGGGCAGGGCCGTACCTCCAGCACTCGCCTGCCGGGCAGGCTCCGCCGCTGCGCCCACACGTACTGCGCCAGGACCACGGCGCTGGGCCACGCGTACAGCCCGTACTGCGAGTCCAGCACCTGCAACACACGGGGCGGGGCGCTGGGCCGGTGTTCCCAGGTACCCCCGCTATTCCCGGGGATGCCCGGCATTCCCGGCGTGCCCCGGCTGTCCCCGGTACCTCGGGCACACGCACGGCCAGCGCCGCCGGACCCTCCTCGAAGCGGTACCGCCGTGCGCGCCGCCGCGGCTCCGCCATGGAACCAATGGCGGGCGGACACGTGAGGGCGCCGGGCTGCGCCGGCCAATCGGCGCCTCCTTTCGCCGTGACGTCACGCGGAGCGCCGCTGCGGGTGACGATGGCGGCGCCTGCCCCGGGCACCGCTGGCACACCAGGCCGCGCCCGTCCGCACCGCCGCCCCACCGGGGCGCTGCGGGCGCCTCCGCGGGTCGGGGCCAGGAGAGCGGAAGAAGCCGGGTGATGCGCGGCCGGCCCGCCGCTGTCAGCAGAGCAGGAAGGGCGGAGCGCGGGCCCGCCGCGGGACGGGGAGCAGCGGCGGCGGGGGATCCCCGGGGCTGCCAAGGGCGCCCGCGCTCCCTCCGCGCTGCCCTTCCTCAACATGGCGGCGCGGGGGCGCCGCTTCCCCGGCCCCGGCCAATCAGCGTCGGGGCGTGGCGGAAACCGCGGCACAACCAGCCAATGGGAGCGCGGCAGGGGCGGGGCCGCGGTCACAGCGGCGGCACCGGGTGAAATTTCTGGAAGGTGCGGCCGGAACGGGGCCGGCACCGGGATCGGGATCCGGGGAAGGTGACGGCGGGCGGTGACGGCCCCCAGCACCGCCGCCGCCGTCATGAACCACAAGAGCAAGAAGCGGATCCGCGAGGCGAAGCGCAGTGCCCGCCCGGAGCTGAAGGACTCGCTGGACTGGACCCGCCACAACTACTGCGAGACCTTCCCCCTGAGCCCCGCCGCCTGCAAGGTCTGAGGGGAGAGAACGGTGGGAATGGGATGGGGGAGAATAGGGAGGGGGGTACGACTGGAGGAGTTCTGAAGGGAACGGAGGGCGCCTAAGAGACTTGGGGGGGACACGAGTGAGGGAATTGGAGGGAGTCCTGAGGGGAATAAGGAGGTCCTAAGGGAACGGGAAGGGGAAATGACCCTCTTGAGGGGGGACTGGGTGGCCTGAGAAGAATGAGGGTCAGAGGGGAAGGGTGCGGAAGGGGGGATGAAAGGATTGGAGTTGCCTGAAGGGGGAGTCTGAAGGGAAGGGGCCCTTTCCCGAGGCCGAGGTTGCCCCAGAGCTGGCGGGGCTCTCCGCTGTGAGGGGGGGTCCGGGAGGGGGAGGACAAGCAGCACCCACGGTTTTTTCCTCCCTCCACGTGGCGAGGGGTGCGGGGAGGTGCGGGCCCGCCGGGGTGGGATGGGCACCCATATAATTCCCTGGAGTCCTCCCTTGTGTCCTCAGGGGGTGGAATGCGGCAGTGGACGTGTCAGCCGAAAGGGCAGCGTGGCCTCGATGGGGAGCAGTGCCAAAGGCTTCGGGCTGCCCGTGACACTGGTGTGTGCGGGGAGCGGGCCAGGAGGAACAGGGCTGCAGCCTCGGGGAGCTTAAAATAACACGTAGGCAGCTCCGTCCCCTCGCGGTGTGTGAAACTCCCCCACTGGGAAGCGCGGTCCTAGGACGTCAGCCTGTCCTGATGTCTGTTCTGCTTCCCTCCCCGGTCTCACAGGATAACGTGGAGAGGGCAGATGCGCTTCAGCTGACGGTGGAGGAGTTCGTTGAGCGCTATGAAAAGCCTTACAAGCCCGTGGTGTTGCTGAACGCCCAGGTGGGCTGGTCTGCCCAGGAGAAGTGGACGCTGGAGCGGCTGAAACGCAAATACAGGAACCAGAAGTTCAAGTGTGGGGAGGACAATGACGGTTACTCTGTGAAGATGAAGATGAAGTACTACATAGAGTACATGGAAACCACACGTGATGACAGCCCCCTGTACATCTTTGACAGCAGTTATGGGGAGCACCCCAAGCGCAGGAAACTCCTGGAGGATTATAAAGTACCCAAATTCTTCACGGATGACCTCTTTCAGTATGCAGGGGAGAAACGGCGGCCACCCTACAGGTACAGTGCAGGAGCAGCAAGACAAAAAGGGCTATTTCTCACCTCCTTGGCTATTCCTGAATAGCTGTGATTGTCTCACATTAATTAAAAAAAAGTACAGCTTTAATTTGTCTCTTAAAATAAGAGTGTACATCTGTAATCAAGAGGAAGAGAAGATTTGTGTGTAACAAATTCTTGTTCTCCCACCAGAGCTGCTACAAGTTTATGGTGTTTTTTCCTTTTTTTTACCCTTTTTGTTAAGTCAGTTTACATCACTTCTTAGATTTTTTAAAATCTACATAGTTACTGAAAGATATGAAGATTGGTTTCTTGCTCTGTGTGCCTTCTGGCTCTCAAATTTTAAGTACCTCAGGACTGGCTCCTGGGTTTTGCACCAGTGGCTTATGTACAGTGTGGAATTTTGTTTAATTACGAGTCAGTCCTTTTAAGGTAAAGATCTTAAACTAGATTAGGATCTAGTGTAGGACTAGTTCTTAGCTTTCCTTCAGATGATTTTGAGAGAGAACAATATTTTACATCCATGTAGTCTTTTCAACTCTATTTTTTCTTCAGATTGGAAAAGGATTGAAACAACTCTTCATTCATGGATTCAAATGCAACGACCTTGTATTTTCACTGTTAGATATAAAAGCCATTTCTCTCTATGTTGATGCAACACTTTATAGCAGTATGAGCGTGAGTTGAACCCTCCTAAGTAATTAAAGTCTTTACAGCAACATTATAATTGTCAGACAATGCCTTTTGCCCTCTGAGTGACACGAGGCTCTGATGTGGTTTATTTAAATAAAACAGAACAAGTCATGAATAATGTACTTCCCTCTGCACTCTCTCACGTGTCTGTAGTCCAGTTGTGCTTTTGCAGGAGTGAAGCAGGAGCTTAATTCCATTTAAGATCACTGAAGTGGGCGTTTTTACAGTGTTGTAGCAGGTGCTTTTTATAAAGCTCTTCTAAGAACGTACTACTGTGATTGAACACAAAAGCACAGTATCTGTAGTAGAAGCTGAATACACTTACAGGACTGAGAATCATTTATCCAAGTTACAGGTAAACAAGATAATCTGGTTGTGATTCATTTATATTGGTGTCTCTCTCCCCCACACCCTCCCCACCTACATGCACATGCTGAGCCTCTTTGTGATCTTGGTATTCACATTTCTTGTACTTTGTTCAGGAAAATGTGGGTTTGTTTCAGGCTGTTAGTGTTTTTTTGAGAGATGAGTGGTGCACAAGAGAGCACACTGATGCCTTCTGGAATCAGAGGGTTCATCTGGGTACAGAAATGGATGAAGAGTGCCCAGAACTTTCAGAGCATAATTGAAAATCTGACAGGAAATGGTACAAATCATATGATGAGGATATGACCTGTACAGGTTGGCCTCTGAATTGAGAGGTGTGTGATAGTGTGTAGACCTTAAAGTAAGAATTGGTGCTGTTCAGAGCATTTTTATTGGTGTTGTTCCTCTCTAAAATAAAGACAGTAATTTTTGGAAGCCATTGGCTGAAGCAGCTCTTTTAGTTTGGGGAGAGGGGTTGGGGTTTGCTTTCAGATTGAATTTAGGAGACAAGAAGTTTTTAACTGTAAATTTGATGTCTTGTGGCAAATTGGGCTTTGTTCATTGTAAGTTAATTGCCTGTAGGAAGATGCTGGTAAATGACAGTGTTGCTAAATAAGGGTTTTAAAACCTGCATGTGTAGATTCAGGTTATTGTCAGGAAAATGGTATTGAGCAGTGCATCTGTCTGTGCCAGTCAGATCTCCGTGAGTTTAATGTTTTCTGTCTTCTTAGTGAAAGCCTTGACTGTTCTGCTTGTGGTTTAACCAGCTTTCCAAGGCTAATATGAATCTGAAGAGTGAGCTGACAATAGAAATTACAAACACCTGCTTGTTTACAGCTCCTTTGTGAAGAAGGAAGAAAGCAGCTTGATAATCAAACCTACAGTCCTACAATTGGTGCTGGCAAATGATCCTTGACGACCAGCTTGATTTACACCTGCACTGGAAAGGGCAGATGGAGAACTTGCTGATTTCCAATATTTTCTGAACCTCTGCACTCCCGTTGCTGGGCATCACCTGCCTGTCAGCCACACCATGGAGGGATCCTGCTGTTGCTCTAATTTCTATACTCTCTGCTACCAATCAAGCATTTATTGCCATTTTTATCTCTTGATGCCTGGTGTTAAGTCACCTCACGCTGCTTTTTCTAGAGTAGATCTTACTGCTCCGTTAAGGGGAAATGAGCAGCTGAAGGTGCTGCTGCAGTTGAACAGATAGAGTAGATAAAGTCCTCTTTTGGAGAAATAAACCTTAAAAGTGGGAAATGGGAATATCCACCACAAATCCTGAACGGTCGCTGGGGAACAAACTCCATGTAGTCAAATGCTGGAATGAAAAGCCTGTTGTGACCAGAAGGCACAGAAAGAGGCCAGGGTTGCGTAACTTGTTCTGTTCCTTGTGTTGCCTTCTGTTTGTTCCTCATTGTTCTGCAGTTCTGGATCTGCTTGAGCAGCAAATTTTAGAAAACTGTAGGAGAATCCCCCTGCCTAGATCCTAACACAGGCTGTTGTGACCTAACAGCATTCATTACCCTTGAAATCACTATATGTTGTACTGAAGAAATGTTTAAACCAAAATGCAGCTATGAAATATAAAAACTTATCTTTGCTTTCTTATCCTGCAGTCATTCGTGTTGGTTTTTAGGTTAAACTCCCGTTGTATCTTTTTGCTGTAGTGTGAATCTAACAAAATCAGGAACGTAAATGAAAGAATTGTAACTATTTTGATTTCTAACTGTCTAACGTGAAGGAAGGGAGCTACTTGCTTGCTCTGTGACTAAAGGACTTTCTTTATTCCCATGCAGATGGTTTGTGATGGGCCCACCTCGATCTGGAACAGGAATTCACATCGATCCCTTGGGAACCAGTGCGTGGAATGCCTTAGTCCAGGGACATAAGCGTTGGTGCCTGTTCCCAACCAGCACTCCCAGAGAGCTCATCAAAGTGACTCGAGAAGAGGGAGGGAACCAGCAGGACGAGGCAATCACTTGGTTCAACGTCATCTACCCTCGGACACAGCTTCCCACCTGGCCCCCCGAATTCAAACCCCTGGAAGTCTTACAGAAACCAGGCGAGACAGTCTTTGTGCCAGGTGTGTACAAATCTCTCCAGCAGGGAAATCTGGGAGAGAAAAGCGTATTTTTAATGTATTCATGTGTTACAGAGGTGAAGAGAGTATTTCAGCTTTTTTATACAGCCCATCTCTTACAAATAAACTCTCCTGAGCTCTTTCAAAAGGGATACATAGTGCAATGCTTGTTTTGAGGCTATCCAGTTATTTTTGGAATGTCCCAAAATGTGTATGGCCTGTGGCATGGGATTGCATGTGGTACAGATGACAAAACAAGTGGGACTTGAGTGGCAGCATCACAGAAATGTGATCCTGTACTAAATTGCAGTAACAGGAAACTGTCTGGGCATAAAATAAGAAGTATTTGAGTACCAATAACTGTTAGACAAAAATGTTTGAGTTCACATACACTGTAGCAAATTCATGACTGAATTTTGTAGCCTGGTTAGTTTGACTGCATATGAATTTTTCTTAGCTGTGGGAAATGAACTACTTAAAGGCACTTGACACCTTCCACCTGCCTCTCTGTGGTTATGTTTCATCTTGCATTTGAAATCAAAAGCTAAAGAAAGCTCTCCTAAGGATGCCCTTCTCTTTGAGTGGCTGCCCACTCTGTGCCCATTGTAACTGGGAGGGGAGGTGGTGGTGGATGAACACGTGAGCTCAGTGCCAAATTCTAAGCTCTGAATCTTGCTTCATTTTAGTGCAGAACAGCCCTTAGCTTCTGTCCACATTGCTTGTCTCTAACATACAGCTGACTTCACGTGTGAAGAGTGCCTTGTGATTGTCTTGGCACTTATTAGTGACTCCTCAGTGTACCTTCTGTTAAGAGTTTGTAGCTGTCGGGTTCCATTAAACTGTTCCCTTAGTCTTTTATGAGACTATAAGTGGGTTGTAAGAACTTCACTGTCTATTTTTATCCAGTGTGGGGAAACGATTTTGCGTCTATTTTTAAATGAAAGGTTAGTCTGTAGTCATAAGAACCTTACAAAACCAGCGTGGAAAGTGCTCTCCAGCTGGACAGAAAGGGCCTCTGTGCTGTCTGGGTTACAATGGCTCCTGCTGTTAAATAAACCATCAGTAGCCAGTGTATTGCTGTCAAGTCAGATCTTTTTGTGAGCTGGGTAATTTGGTCAGAGTGTGGAGCAGCCTTCTGTAACAAAACCTGTCAAGCACTGGAGTGAGAGCTGAAATTAGCCTGAGGAAAGGTAACGTGGTGGCAAACTTGCCTGGGTAGGGGGAAGTAATGTCCAGTTTCTACCTGCACTATGGGAAAAGTGTTCTTGGCTGTTTCTTGAACTTGCTCTCTGCCATGTAGCCAGCAGTGGTCATTGGTGTTGTGTTTTAGGTGGCTGGTGGCATGTTGTTCTCAACCTTGACACGACTATTGCCATCACACAAAACTTTGCCAGCTGTACCAACTTCCCCGTGGTGTGGCACAAGACGGTGAGAGGGAGACCCAAACTGTCACGGAAATGGTACAGGTGAGAGGTTTGGTGGCTTTCTTTTCATGTTCTCTATTTGAAACAAAACCTAAAAATACCCATTTACACACAGTGTTACAGTTCAAAGGCTAACCCTGAAATTTCAACTGTGTTTAGGATCCTAAAGCAGGAACATCCTGACTTGGCAGCCTTGGCTGATTCAGTTGACCTGCAGGAATCTACTGGTATTGCTTCCGACAGTTCGAGTGATTCTTCCAGTTCCTCAAGTTCCAGCTCCTCAGACTCTGATTCAGAGGTAATGCTTTTTACTGCAATAAGTGATCCATAGTCTGAAATTATATTGCTTTTTCCATACCTGATCATGTGTCCTGATCCTAATTTTCCTGTCTTATGGAAGAAATTAATGGAAAGCACCTAAACAAATCTACACTGTGGAGGAGCCTGTGGTCTTAGCAGGTTCTGTTTGCTGAAGTCTCTCTGTGTTGCTAAATGGATTTGGTTTGTTTGATCTGTGTCTGCATTATATATGAATCTGTCACTCATTTAGCTAAGCCATGCTTTGTAAAATGGCTGCAAAATGAATGTTCTAAAAATGGGGAGGAGGAACAAGATCCAAAACAGATCAGTTATGACAGGGGATTCTTCTAGGCACCTAAATCTATCAGGAGCCTCTGAGTCTGCTCTTGGAAGATGAGATCCTTCAAGGATCCAAAAGGAACACATTCACATTGTCTTGCCCCAGTCAGCTTTAGTCAGTGATGAAATCTAAGAACGTTCCTGATCCCGATTTTTTTAAGCACTTAATTTGAAATTTGTTTCACGTGTTTAACCTCAAATAGCACCTTCTTTGAACGTGGATTATTCGGGGTTGCTGAGGCAGCTCTGACGGTGAATTCCACAGCACAAATTCTGAATTCTGGTTTCATCTTTCCACTCTTCAGTGTGACTCTGGCTCCGAGACAGAGGGGATGATGCACCGGAGGAAAAAGCGGAGGACGTGCAGCATGATGGGGAACGGGGACACAACCTCCCAGGACGACTGTGTGAGCAAAGAGCGCAGCTCCTCCAGGTGACCAGATGGCATCTGTTGTTTTTAAACAAGCACAAGACAGAGGCAGAGCTGGCAGACTTCAGATAGGTGATTCCTCAGGACAGAGGGACGGAGAGCAAGGGATTCCTTACAGGACATAAAGCAGTTGGCCAGTGGTATTATCTTCCCTCCATGAGTTATTTTAATTGCTTCAAATGGAAAACTAATATTCTTGATATTTTTTAAAACTAGGGGTTTTATTTAATAAACAGTTTATTTCTTTTCCTAGTTGTCTGTTTTAATAGAGGTAAGGATTTGATTTTATTTTTGCTTAGTGGTCTGAGAGGTGGAATGTTTTAACTGTGCTCTTCAGAGAGCACAAATGAATAGTGAACAGTTAAAGATGAGGAATGGTCAGGCAGGAGTCAGATTTCCCTGCCTTGTTCAAACAGAAAACCTTCAAGTAGTTGTACGGTTTTTCTTATTGTTGCCTTGATTATTTCAATTTGATCCACTGTTTTATGTGTTAAAGGCAAAACTCATCCAAAATTCCAAATGTCTGTGTTTATATTTCAAATTAATAAATAAATGACAAGCAAGTTTCAGTCAGTCTGGAAGGAGGGAACATTAATATTGCAGAACCAAGAATAGGTATGCTTTGGGTAAAGTTGCTGAAGAAGGCAGTTCTCTGGACTTGCCAGGTTGAAAACAGTGGGACACTGGGAATCTGGGGGTATGCTGCAGGGAAGAACTTAGACATTCTCTGCTGAATGAAGCATTTTTCTCATGTAGCAGAGGCTTGCCAAAATTCTTAAGCAAATTCCTTGCGGCTTGGTTGCTGGACTGGCTGCCTGCCTGCAGTAGGGTGCTGGCTAGTTCCTGAGCTGTTGGATGCTGCAGGTTTGGCATGGATGCAAGTGCTGTGGTGACTTACTGTGTGGCCTGCTAAAGGTGGTGTGCAGCAGTAATTTACCTGAGGAATTCCATATTCCCAGCATTATGCCTGAATTCCCAGTGTAGGGTCCTGCCTGAAGTCCTGTGTGCTCCTGTACTGCTCTCTTGTTTTCAGGAGTTGCTCGTAACTGAATACAATTGAATTACAAGTACAGAGCATCATTAAACGTTGGGGAGAACTGTACTGACTGCTTGTTTTGCCCTGGAGGTTTTCACAATTTGTTTGTTACGACATTGTCAAATCCCATTTCAGCAGCCAGTGTGACTCCAGGCAGGGAACAAGCAGCAGGAGAGAACAAACCTTACTGCAGACCCTGGTTTAGAAAAAAACCTGTAAAAACGCAGATCTGTTCTTCTGAAAACCCTGTGCATTTTTAAATTGTTTGCAGTTCAAATTTTAAACTGAATACCTTAAATATTAAAAATTAGCACCTTGTCTAGAACATTTGCTTCCTGGGTTTCACTGTTCTTCCTCCTGCGTGTTGATTGCGAGGGTGGGTGGGCGTTCTGTTCCAGCTGTGTGATGGATTAGTTGATAGAAACGCTTCCAAACATGAAACCTTACCCTGCTTGCACAGTTCTGGAGAAAGAAATAAGCCTGAAATTAATCTGCATGCTGCGATCTCGTGCCCTGATATGAGGGGAATGCTCAAAGGCAGTTGTACCTTCTTTTGACAGGATTAGGGAATCTTGCGGAGGCCGCAGCTACCCCTGAGCGATAACACCACCCGATCGAAGCTCCGTTAGCAGCCAGCCAGCTCTGTTCTACCCCCTCCTGCTTCTGTTTCTCACAGTCCTTACGTTTTTGTCACTCTTCCTCGATCCAGACATCTTGTCTTCGTTATGTGCTGTCCAAGGTTGGCTCCTGAGTAGCTTGTAGGGGAATGCCCCACCACGTCCTTGTGCAATGCTTTGTCCCCCCTGCGCCCCGGGTGAGTGCACTATAACCCAGCTGTGGGCAAGGACACGCCGAGTGTTTAATGGGTCACGCAACTGGCAAGGAAGACAACGGTCAGTTTTTAAAGAACTGTTTTTAAAACCAGCAGGTAAATAAAAGCCTGCCTTGCTTTGACACTGTCATATGTTTACATGTTGTCCTGTACACTTGAGGAAAGGAACACCAGCCCTGTTGGCCTAATGGGAACGTCCGGCGGATCTTGCACCGGAATTTCGGGAAGAAGGAGAAAGAAATTAGCTTCTGCAAGAACTGAGCTGTGGAAAATGGGTCTTTGGATCTTATCCTGCTGCAGGAGAACGTTGCTGTCGGGGCTGGTGCTTCCGACTTTGGGTCACATAAAATCACAGAATATGCTGAGTTGGAAGGGACCCATCAGGATCATCGAGTCCAACTCCTGGCCCAGCACAGGACACCCCAAGTGTCACACCATGTGCCTGAGAGCATTGTCCAAACGCTTCTTGAACACAGACAGGCTTGGTTCTGTGACCACTTCCCTGGGGAGCCTGTTCCAGTGCTCAACCACCCTCTGGGTGAAAAACCTGGTTGTGATATCCAACCTAAACCTCCCCTGACTCAGCTCCAGCCATTTCCTCGAATCCTGTCACTGGTCACAAGAGTGAAGAGATCAGTGCCTGCCTCTCTGCTGCCCCTCGAGAGGATGTTGAAGACCCCAGTGAGGTCTCCGCTCAGTCTCCCCCAGGCTGAACAAACCAAGTGACCTCAGCTGCTTCTCATAAGGCTTCTCCTCCAGTCCCTTCACCATCCTCATGGCCCTCCTTTGGATGCTCTCTAACAGCTTAACATCTTTTTTCTGTTGTGTTCCCCAAACTGCCCCAATGTTGCAGGTGAGGCCGCCCCAGGGCAGAGCAAAGCAGAACAATCCCCTCCCTGGCCCAGCCAGTGATGCTGGGCCTGATGCCCCCAGGACAGGGGGCATTGGCCCTCCTGGCTGCCAGGGCACTGCTGACTCATGGCCAACTGGCCACTCACCAGGACCCCCAGGGCTGTTTCCCAGCACTGCTTTCCAGCCTCTCATTCCCCAGTCTATACACACAGCCAGGGTTGTTTACCCTGTCCCAGGTGCAGAATCCAACACTTCCCCTTGCTGGACTTCACTCGGTTGGTGATTGCCCAGCCCTCCAATTTGTCAAAGTCTGGTGTCATCAGCAAACTTGCTCAGTATTCTTTTGAGTCCTGTGTCCAGGTCATTAATGAAGATGCTGAAGAACACTGGGCTGAGAATGGAGCCCTGTGGAACCCCAGTAGTGACTGATGCCAGCCTGATGTCACCCCAGTCACTGTCCCCCTCTGTGCCCAACCAGTGAGCCAATTGCTCACCCATCCTGTAACACAGTTATCCAGCTGTGGGCTGGACAGTTTGTCCAGAAGGATCCTGGCAGAGACGGTCTCAAAAGCTTTGCTGAAGTCCAAAAAGATTCCATCTACATGCTTCCCTTGATCAGCTAGGTGGGTTACCCTGTCGTACAAGGAAATCAGGTTCAACAAACAGGACTTTCCTCTCCTGAAGCCCTGCTGGCTGTGACCAATGACTGTGTTGTCTTTCAGGTGTTTTTCAATACCTCCCAGAATAATCTTCTCCATAACTTTACCAGGCACTGAAGTGAGACTGACAGGCCTGTAGTTTCTGGGACAACATTCACCAGCTTCCAGTCAGCTGAGACCTCTCCATATTCCAAAGGCTGCTCAAAAATCATCGAGAAAGGTTTTGTGATGACATCAGCAGTTCCTTGAGGAATCCCATCAGGCCCCATAGATTTGTAGGGATCCAGATGGAGCAGCAGATCCCACACAGTTTCAGGATCAGCTGGGAGTTGATCATTCTCACAGTCATGGTCCTCCAGCTCAGGGCACTGAGACCCCCTTGGTCCGTCATCTGTGTTGAAGACAGAGGCAAAGAAAGTGTTAAACACCTCTGTCTTGTCCATGTCCCTATTTGGGAGGGGACCACCCCCATCCTGGAAGGGCTGATATTATTTCTCCATTGCCTTTTGCCATTAATGTATTTGAAAAAACTTTTTATTGCCCCCCACATTTCCAGCAGCCTCAAACCCCGTTGAGCTTTGGCCACACAAATTTTCTCCCTACAATGACAAGCAGCATCTCTGTTCTTCCTGTGTCACCTGACCTTGCTTCCACTGGGCACACACCTTCCTTTTTCATGTTACTTCCAAGAGCAGATCCCTGTTCAGCCAAGGAATGGAGGGTGGTGTGAATGCTTCCAGCACTGAAGCATCTTCAGCGGAGGTGACCACCAACCTGAAGCATCTTTTGTGGTCTTAATCTGCGTGCTCCATGCACACACCTGAGGTGCAACACCTTAACCAGCACCTGGCCATTCACTTTTGCTCTGTGTCTGTTATGATGACAGGTAACAAAGCTGCACTAGCACCTCGTGACAGGAAACTCAGAGCAGGAGAATCCTGGAGTTTCTTGCACAACAAAAACTGGGGGAAAAGTCAGCATTTGCCAGTAATTACCATCCTTCGTGTGCAGGTGTAATATTTAGCACAAGGCAACTGCTGGCAAAGTCTGACTCTTACTTACATGATCACAGCAGTTGCTGGGCTTTAAATACCCAGCAGTTCTGGGGCCATGGGCAGTTCACATCCCTAAATGGCTTTTCTTTGAGGTTGTGGGTTCAGATGTTTCTGAAACTTGCAGTGCCAATTTTAAAGGACTGGGAGGGGGATGTATTGTTGTTCTATGCTTTTTGAAAATGCAGTGTGTTGCTTCAGTCTGTGTAGGTGCATTTGTATTATGCCTGGTGAAGCTCTCGTCCCCAAGGGATCTGTTGGAGCTGCTGGTTTTGGTTTTTTAGCAGGCATGTCTGTCTGGCTCAAGGTGTGCTGCAAGGAAATCTGAACAGCACAGGCAGAAGCTGTCTGAGTTGGGTGCTCTTCCAGGGGTGCTCTCCTGAGCCCTAGGAGGTGGTTATAGGATCTCACTTTACTGGGAGAGGAAACTTGACAGCAGAAGTGCCGTGTGTGTTGTAAACATGTAATAATGCCCAGGCACTGATTAAAGAGCAGATTGGCAGCCTCAGCTGTGACTTTCTTACACATGTTGGGTCTGATGGAACTTGGAGCAATGCTTGTCTGGGTTTTCTGATCTTTTTTAGCCTTGTCTTTTCCTATTTAAACACTCACTCCCTTCTTGGAGACCTGGCCATATCCTGTTGTATAAGGGAATCCTAAATATGTTTGTCAGGATCTCTGTTTTTGACTCTTCTGTGCCAGTCAGTTTGTGTAGGAGCAGTGTGGTGGCAGGGAAATGGTGAGAGGGAAGTTTTTTTGGTACACTTGAGCTGTCCAGATTCCCAAATTTTTTGTGATGACCAGGCATAAGCGAGCACCGCTCTGTGCACTGTGCACATTGTTCCACAAAATTACTTTATTTAAAAAAAAAAAAACAATTTCTCAAACTACTGGTGTTTCTGGCCAGGGCAAAACAGCCTGGGAGCCTGCACAATCTTTGTGTGTCTTCTCAGAGCAGGCTGCAGCTGCTGCCTTTTTGGAAGAATGTGGGGCCTGGAGAAGCAAAGGCTCACAAGGATCAGCTCTGCCACAGCAAGGGGAGTCCTTGGAGAGCTGTCCCCTGCCCGCTGTGGTGGCTGGGCAGCACCTCAGTGAGATGCAGTTGCATTTGGCATGTGTGATTCAGTTCTGCAGTCTTAAAATCTTACATGTGTGTGAACACCTGAGCCCTGTGCTGGGAAAGCCACACGTCTGCCTCTGGAAGCACAGTGGGAAGATCAGAGTGCAGAGCATTCTTCCACGCCTGTGAACTCTTCCATGGTGTGAAATAACACAGTTTCAGATGAAGCCTGTGTTGGTCTGACACCCCTCACAGAAAAGCAGCATTTGCAATGGACTGCAGGACATTGTGATACCAGCAACACTCTCCTGAGTGCTCCACAGGGCGCTTCCTGCCGTGAAACAGTATTTGTTCAGGCTACCTGGGAATCAGGACTCTGGGATCTCCAGTTCTTCCACTTACGGCTTTTGTCTCGGCCAAGTTGGTGAGATTCTGCCTTTGAGCAGTGAGGAAAATCCCTACCTCACAGGGGTGTTGTGAGGCTGAACTGTAATTACTGTGTGAGATGCTTTGAAGTCATCCACCCACAAAAAGTGTTCCATTCATCCCGAGCAACCTGAGACTTCTGAGCCTCGTGGTAGCTCTTTACAGTGGAAAACATTGGGGATGTTGTTCAGCTCTCCTGGCCACGTGGTGTTCTGTGGTGGCCCTTCCAGAATTGCTGGTGGCACATAAACTGTAACAGAACAAGGCTTTTTGTTTTCACCAGGGTTGAACTGTTGCTGTTTCATGGCCTGCTCTAAACAGCAGGTCCTGCTAGAGCAGGATTTGTTTTTAAATAGGACTAGATTAAATTCTCTCTCATCAGGGAGTCAGCCTCGCTGGCCTTACAGGAAGGGGGTGAGCTGGTGCTTCCCAGGCCCTCATTCCAGGCTGGATAAGTGAGGAACAAAGCTAAAAACTGTTCTCCCTTTGTGCCTAGCTCCGTGCTTGTGGGAGGCTGACTGGGGACAGTGGGGTTTGTGCTCTCACTTCTCCAGGCTTGTGCTTCTTGGGGCATCCATGTCTGTTGTTCCAAACCCTGTGCTTTTGTATCCTGTAGAGCCCCTGGATGCAGCTGGTCCAGCACCCAGACCCCGTGGGCCCCTCATTTCCTTGAGCCCCAGAGCAGCTCTGCCTCAGTGCCCTGGGCCTCAGGAGGCTGCCCTGTCCCCTGGGGATGGGCTGGGAGCCTTGGGCTGGGTTTGGACTGTGACCTTTGTCCTGCCTGCTCTGGGAAGGGTGGAGGGATGTGGGAGCTCTGACCATGCTGTTGGGTCTGGTGACCGACACAGGCTGTGACAGTTCAGGAGGAAACAAACACACGCTCGGTCAGACCCGCAGATGTGAACAAGAGGCTCCAGTCCCAGCACCTGTTCCCTGCACAAGTGCTGTGGGAGCAGGTGACGCTGAGGAAGCGCTGGCAGACCTTCCTCCCCTTTCCAGCTCATGTGTACTGGCTCCAGTTTGTCTTCTCAGTTACATTAAACCTCTCCAAGTGCTTAGAAGAAAGACAGCAACCTCTTTCATAATTGACCCCGACCCTTCTCCTCCCTGAATCCCCAGCCATCGTGGGGTGGGAAGCAAGACTGTTGGCTGAATCCAGTCTGAAATGCCTGTGTGGGCTCATTGTACCAGGAGGTTTTTGGCATCCCCCTTGCAAAGGGGGGGGGAGGAAAGTGTTACCCATTCATGTGACAGTCCCACTGTCAGCTCCAAGCCCTGCCACTGCCCTTTAGCTGCTTTTATCACCCATCCAGCAGAGCTGGGATACTTGTCTTGTTCGGATGATTGTGGTTTTGCTTTTTATTTTAAATAAAATCAGTTATTTTGCATTATCCTGTCAACTGGTCACTTCTTTTCATATCATGGAAGTTACCAGACTGTACCACCTGCTCTTTGCCCCTGCCCTGCCCTCCCAGGTCTGTATAACAAGATGCTTTTGTGTTGTATTTCTGGTGCCACCTCACAGTGGCGAGAGGGAGATTCATGTTCCAGGTGTTGTGTGTTGATTTTGGAGGGCCACCAAGTTGATAAGAGGGATGGAGCACTTCCATGAGGAAAGGGTGAGAGAATTGGGATTGTTCAGCCTGGAGAAGAGAAGCTTCAGGGTGACCTAAATGCAGACTTCCAGTACCTGAAGGGAGCTATGAGAAAGACGGAGAGAAGCTATTTACGAGGGCCTGGAGTGACAGGATGAGGGAGAATGGCTTCAAACAAAGAGAGTAGGTTTAGATTAGATATTAGGATGAAATTCATGACTGTGAGGGTGGTGATGCCCTGCTGCACATTGCCCAGAGAAGCTGTGGCTGCCCCATCCCTGGAAGTGTTCAAAAACAGGTTGGATGGGGCTCTGAGCAACCTGGGATAGTGGAAGGTGCCCCTGCCCATGTCAGGGGGGTTGGAATGAGATGGTTTTCAAGGTCTTTTCCAACCCAAACCATTCCATGATTCTATGATTCTAGATAAGCCACACAGTGCAGAGAGGCTCTGGAAGGGCTGGACTCCAAGCAGAGCTGACCTACTCCCTCCCCATCCCTGGGGGTTGGGGGCAGAGCTGCCTCTGAGAGTGCTCCTTGTGTGCCAAAGCTGCCTCAACAAACCTGGCTGTGAGGTGGAACAAGGACTGGGAAAGTGGAAAATCTTGTATATATTTTGTCAGTGAGATCTGTTGAAGCTGGTAACTGTAGGTAAATCAGCTGGAACAGAGTGTGGGACAGCAGCCTGGAGGCTTTTGAAATATTTATAGCAATACATTGTAGAATGAAACACCTCAAAGAGTAAATGGCTTTGTGGCAGCAGACAGGCAGTTCGCTCATTTCCGCATAACATAAACCTCTCTCCTCCCCTTCCCAAACACTGCTGGAAACATTCTTCTTGTTTACTGTCACCTATAAAACCAGGGTTTTTTCTCCCTTCACAGCTCTCTCCGCATGCCCTGCTCACCTCCCCTGCAAAATGCTTTTATAACCGATCTCTCCTGCTTTCCAGTCCTGAGAGAGGCAATTTTGGGTGCTTCAAGATAATCCTGTTGTTCTTCCTAATTTGCAGGTGCTGCTGGTACCTCCTTCAGTGCCTCTGTTGGCCTTGCAATCAGGCCTTGCAAAAATTATTTTTATTCCTCTTGATTTATCTGCACATCTTTCTTATTGTGGCAGTTGCAACCTCATTTCAACAAGGAGGACAACATACTGATATTTTAGTTACTGCTGGGGAGCCGACAGTGCAGGGTTGGATTGTTGATGCTGCACCTTGCCAGTGTTCTTGCTCCTTTCCTCAAGTTTGATGAACAAGTAAATAACTCTTGCTTTTTCTTCTGTGGCAGTTGGAGAGCAAGTCACAGACAGGGCTGTGTTCCTACTGGAGTGTCAGGCACAGCACTAAGCAGCTGCATGTTTAAGGCTGGGGTCGAACTAACATTTGCAGCATGTTTTTTTTCTTAAAGGCACACAAAGGCTCCTCTGTGGTGCTGCACCCCCTCTGGTTCTGGAGCAGTGTGAATCAAGGCAGGTAGAGCTGATTGGGAATCTGTTCAGAGGGAAATAATCATTCCATGTCCCTCCTGGTCTGAGACCCGGTGGCTCCCACCTGTGTGATGCCTCTATCTGTGAGTGCTCTGGTTGAACAGAAGGAGCTGGGGGCTGCCACTGCAGCAAATCTGTGCATCCTGCCCGGAGGAGGAGGAGGAGGAGGAGGAGGAGGAGGAGGAGGAGGGTTAGGGCAGCTGGAACAGCAGCAGCTGGTCCTGCCATGTCCCGCTGTGTCCCAGCTGTGCTGACAGGGAAAGGCGTACCAGGGCTGGAGGAGAATTTTGGAATTGCTTTTCTGATGCAGCACTGCCTTGTTTAGACCCAAGGCTGTGTCATCTCTCAGCTGTTCCGCTGCAGCTGGGGCTGGAATGGCTGCCAGTATCCAGGAGCCTTTGGTTCACTGTCAGGAGTATTGGTTTGTATCAACCTGCTGTCAGGGGCAAGGCCAGTTGTACAGCTGGTTCAAAACTTTGAAGACCCTCAACAACAACAACTTGGACCCTGCCCTGGTTCAGGGATTAGGCTGGAAAATGAGTGTTAACATGATGGAAGAGCTGTACTGGGTGACCTAGAAGAGGGGGTAGTGACAGAAGCTGAGGGGGAAAGTCTAGAAACAAGAACTCGCAGGAGAGCTCTTGGGTAGGATCATTCCATTTGGTGGGAGCTATTCCCACCTCTGTGCTGGCTTGAAGCTCCTGGTGAGCTGAGCTGTGCCACTCCAGGACTGAACCTGAGCACCTCTGCAGCTCCAGAGCCAGCACAGCCGGATGTCAAAAGGCAAAGGAGCAGCCAGGCAGGTGGGTGAGTGATCTCCGAGCCTGTGTCAGCTGCAGAACAGTGAGTACAGGGGCATTTCCTGGGATGGCATCTCATTTCTGGCATCAGCACTGAGAGGGCTGTGTTCTTGGCAAGGAAAAAGTGGTATCAGTGACTGGGAGCATGACTGGGGCTTGTGGAAATAATCTGAGTTTTGGACCAGTTATGAGACTGGTCTGTGCTCAAGCTTTATGTGAGGGGGAAATGGGTTCTTGGAGGATCTTGGGAGAACACAGAATCGTGTCTTTCCACACTGGAAACCAACATGTATCTGTCCACCCCACTGCACAGGATCACATAGAGATATGCTTGGGTTACAGCTGGGGTGGAGAGAGAGGTACTGGAGCCCGGTGACTTCCTTGTTTTGGGTGGGAGGGATGCAGAGCACCTCGGAACAAGGCGTGCCTGTGCAGCTCACAGGCTGCCGGAGACCGAGAACGTGTAGTGTGGTAACTCAGGTCTTTGCCGTGCCTCGGGAGGCTCTCCCGGCTGCTCCGCACGTTATCCCCGGATCCCGGGAGCGGTGCCTGGGAGCCAGCGCAGCTCAGCCCCTCTCGCAGGCGGATTTGCAGCGCAGCGCTGGCCGGGGATGTTTCCCGGAGCAGTTGTCACCGCAGCTCTTCTGAATCCCCCTTTGTTGGTAAAGCTCTTCAGCTGCTCCCAGCCCTTGGCTCCCACGGCTGTGGCCCGGAGCTGGGCCCTGTGAAAGCCGCTTCTGTGCGGGGTCGGGGCTCTCGGGGACCATTCCCAGCCATTCTCTGCCCGGCCGGAGCTCTCAGGGACCGTCCCCGGCCCGGCGGGCGCTGCAGGGCGGTTCTCCTCCCAAGAGAGGGCAGCGTGCTCATGCTGCTGCCCCGCTCCGGGTTCAGCCCGACCCTGGAACGGGGATAGGGATGGGGTGGGAGTGCTGTGTCCAAGGGATCGCCCTGCCCGAGCCCCCCTTTGCCAGCAGACTCCCTGCTGGTCTCTTCCAGAGCCGGCGGGCAGGACCAGGGCAGAGATCCCTGGCTGGGAGCCTGCCTGGCTGACCTGGAATGTGAATCCATCCCCTCCTGTCCGGGAGCGTGCGGGAGGCATTAATCGTGCCTTGTAAGTTGATAGGGGAACCCTACGGATACCTCTGTGCCTCCCACTGGGAGCCTTGGCCACAGACCAGGCCAAGTTTACTCCACCCAGTTCCCTCTGGAGAGCCGTGGAGCAGCCAAGTCGACATCACACGGGATCTGCTGAGCCCAGTTTCTGCCCGGGGGATCATCCCTGTCAGGTCACATTCTGCAAGACAGTCAAGCTCTCACTCCAGGTCTGGATGTTGCTGATCCTGTCACCTCGTTACTGCATGAGGTTGGCTCTGTCAGAGCAGCTGTTCTGGCAGATGTGTCCTTGCTGCTCTCAAGACCAGGAGTGTTGTTTTTCAGATACATCCAAACCCTGCAGTTCTCACAGCTCCTGTGAGTGCAGCAGGTTCCAGCAACTCCTTCGCTGCAGGTCCAGAAGCCACTAACGAGCATTTCTGAGGCTCCTGCTGATTCCCCTGTCAGGGATCCCGACCTCAGGAGAAGATGTAACAGCTCTTATTTTAAGGCAGTGATAAATCCTGCTTGGGAGGGTGCTTGATGAAGTGCTCTGTGCTCTGTGCTCCATGCTGGGTTAATGCAAGCCACATGCTGCTGCATTCCTGAGCGGGCAAACACCCTCCAACAGACTTCCAACCAAGAGCCATGGAAAATTTGTACTGCCAGGGAGAAAGAGCAGGAGGTGTCCTGGATGTTGACACAGTAATCGAGGGCACTGTGACAGCTGGAAATCTGTGCATCAGTGTGTAAGGCCAAAACACCTCCCAAGTCACCCTACCAGCAGCTCACAGTGGCCAGTTTCTGTCAGTCTCGCTCAAAATCTCTCTTTGTGCTCAAAACTGTCCTCATGAACACAGGAGCAAGGACCTGCCCCTTGGAGTTTCCCCACCCTGGTTCCAATCTCTAGCCATGAGCAATTTCCAGGGCTCAGGGGAAGCCTCCTAAAGCAAGTGATGCGCTGGACTTGGGATGGTGCCTTCATGGCTGCTGGGATTTGGACAAGCAGGGAGAAGGGATTTAATATACATCAAAAACCCTGCTGAACCAAACAGTGCCGTGACGCTGCCAGTCTCTGGGTGTTTTGGCCGAGCTCTGGAGCAGCTCTGGTGATCAGGACCCAGGAAATGCAAAGCTCTGTGGGACAAGGGGAGATAAGTACCGTGGCTGGTTGTTACTAAGAATATAATTATCCATACGCAAACGATTGCCTGCCTGATAGGATTACCAATAAAGACAAACACAGGGAGGATCATGGCTTCACTTCCTTCCTCCCACCCCGGGGATTTAATCCCATCTTTGTTTGTGTTTTGTCTATAGCCAGTCAATAAAAAACTCCGCTTCACTTCTGGCGATATCTTCAAAGTTTTTTCCCTGGAGGAAGCTTTGGGGGCGAATTCCCATGTCTGCTCTCCTTGCATGCAGCTGGGAGAAAGCTCCGTGCTGGTTTTACCCTGGCAGGAATAGCTTAGGCCTTCTAATTTCAGCCTGCTTTGTAAAAGGTTGGCTAATCCTCCCAGCAGTCTCAAGAGGCAGGAAATCCTTGGTGGTAGAGTCTGGAAGGACCTGACAACCCCTTGGCCAGTCTCCTTGCCAGCCTGTGGTAGGTTTTGGGCACATCCCGAATTTTGAGCCTCCTGTTTTCCAGATCCCCCAACAGCAAGGTACTGGGGGGGAGGCTCTGGCAGCCCAGCTGCTCTCAGCACCCACTTACCTGGTGGGTGTTACAGCAGTTTATGGCACAGCTGAACCACTGATACCATTGCAGCTCCTGGGGAAGGTGGTGCGATGCTCTAAAGCTTGGCATGGATGTGCTGCCAGATGCTCCTCACCCAGGGGAGTCAGGACAGCCTTCCTGGCCCTGCCAGCACCTCCACTACCCAGCCAAGGGCTAACAAGGTGCAAATGACCATTAAACAGTGCCCGGAGGCCAGCTGACACCCCAGCCTGTCAGAGCTCACCAAGCTGTGGGTGCCTGCCTGCCCACAGGGAGCATCTCGGGAGACAGACACCTTCCCAGTCAATGGTTATGAAGGGGACCCGTTAATAAGCGGCAGGACAAGAAGAAACGTCTTCAGGTTGTGCCAGGGGAGGTTTAGATTGGATATTAGGAACAAATTCTTCACTGAAAGGGAGTCAGGCATTGGAACAGGCTGCCCAGGGCAGTGGTGGAGTCACCATCCCTGGCAGTGTTCAAAAAGGTGTGGCACTTGGGGACATGGTTTAGTGGTGAACGTGGCAGTGCTGGGTTAATGGCTGGACACGGTGATCTCAGAGGTCTTTTCCAACCCAAATCATTCTAGGATTTCACCATACAAGAGCCTGACGACCGGTCTGGGAATGATTTTGTGAATGTAGGGCAGTGTTTAATGAAAGATCCCCGTGTCCCAAGCTGGACACTCGCATCAGGCAGAGCCGAGCTTGCCCCTCGAGCCTTCCTCTGCCGGTCCCCCCCTTCCCAAATCGCACCCCTGGGTGCGGGTGGATGTGGGTGGCGCATCCCCGGCGGGCGGGGATGTCTCTGGCCGGCGGCTCGGTGCGGGAGGTGGGTGCCCGGGCCGGGAGGGCCGGGGGGGCCGGGGCGGTGGGCAGGGCCGGGCGGATGACGCCGGGCAAAGCCGTCCGAGAGCCGGCCCAGCCCCGCCGCCGGCCCAGCGCTGCCCGCGCACCCCCCGCGGCCGCGCAGTCGGGTCGGGCGGGCTCCGGCGGCAGGGCAGGATGGACCTGGCCGTGGACTTGTACCTGGCCGTCCCGCTGCTCTTCACCGTCCTGGCCATCGTCCTCGCCTCCGTCTTCGTGAGGCTGCGGGGAGGCGGCGGCGAGCGGGCGGCGGAGCGGCCCCGGGAGCCCGCGGCGGAGCCCGCCCGGGAGGACGGACCCGGGGGCGAAGCGGCGGGAGCGGGACCGGGAGAGGGGCCGGAGGACGAGGGGAGCCGAGTGCCGGTGGAGGAGGTCGGGGCGGGCGAGGAGGGGAAGGAGGCGGTCGCCCAGCAGCGGGAGGCGGCGGCGGAGCCGGGCCCCACGGCCGAGCCCAGCCCCGTGGCGGCCGAGAGCATCCCCCGGCAGCCGCCGGCAGAGCCCCGGCAGGCTCCCCCAGAGCCCCGGCAGGCTCCCCCAGAGCCCAGGCAGGCTCCCCCAGAGCCCAGGCAGGCACCCCCAGAGCCCCATCAGCCGCCTCCAGAGCCCCGGCAGCCCGGCCGCCGAGAGGATGCGGAGAGCAAGGTAAGGCCGGCTCCCCGCGGACCCTCCCCCGTGGTCCCCGCAGCCAGTGTCCCCTCCATCCCCTCCCCACCACCCCCGGCGGTGTCCCTTCCCCGTACCTCCGGAGCAACACGGGAGGGGTTTTTCCCTAGAACAGGAAAGGTCCCGGCAAAACCCGAGTTTTTGTCTTCGGGTGGGGACGAGACAGTTGTCCCCGGGGACGGCAGAGGTTTGGGGAGGAGGTTTCTGGCTCCTTCCCACTCCCGCCCTCCAAGGAATGCTCCTAAAAATAATCCAGATAGTGAAGATTTAAGGGAAGAGAGTGTGAGCGTCTGCTGTCTGCACATCTAACCCCTGAGTGTCTTTTCCTTCCCCCAGGGGCTTATCCAGGTGCTGGGGAATGTGCGTGTGTTTATTCTTCCTGTCTCTATCCCCTTTCTGTGGGTAACAGGGAACTGTCCCCGTGCCAGCGCCGGCTTCCTTACGCTGTCCCTGGCTGGCTGTCCTTGCCTGCCCCAGGGAAGGGACCGCCCCACTCCCTCCAAGCCCCAGCAGGATGCTGGCCCCAAGGTCTGACCCCTGGCTGAACTAGGGGGGCTGGTGGGGGCAGTGATGCCTATAAATGCATGGTAAATCCTGTTCCAGCACCGGATCTTGTTTAAAAATAAAAGGGCAACCCAGTGTCTGTGGAAAGATCTTGTTCTGCTCTTGCCCAGCTTGGATGGGACTCGGTGACACCTCAAGGTGCCTGAACTCCCTGCCTTGGTGGCTTCCTCCCCCGTGGCCCCTTGCCCCAGTGGGGGGAACTGAGTAGTGGGGTGGCCCAGGAATCCAGGAGAGATGCCTTATCCATGTGGCAGCAGCGTGTTTCAGCCAGGGAGCTCAGGCCTGGGGCCCAGGAGCCTCCTGGCTATTATTAGCAGCATTTGTAATCCTCAGCAACTGTATCCAGGCTGCTGGGCAGTGTGCAGACAGCCTTGGAAAGCATCTCCACTGACTCACTGGATGGCCTTGGGCAGGTCCCGGGGGCAGCCTCCCTCTTGCTCTGTACTGTGATGTTCTGCAGCACCCAGGAGTGAGCCCTGACCTGCTCCTGGGGCTGGGACCTGGCTCTTCCTCCCTGTGCTCCTCCTCTTCTCCCCTGGCAGTTTCTGTGCCTTGGAGCTCTCCCTCTCCCCTTCCTGGCACCCCTTGGCCATGGCTACTGTTCTCGAGCAGCCCCCTCCCTCATCCTGGTGTCCTGGAAGGCACATCTGGTTCTCTGTCGTGTGATTTATTGGTGCCTTTGAGTACCAGGATCTCTGGAGAGCTCCTCAGCCACCGTTAGCTGGCTGGATCCTGGCTGGGCCAGCTCGGCACCAAAGCTGGCCACCAGCTTGGGCTGCTCTGTGCTCAGTGCAGCCCCCATTGGGATGGATGGCTGTATCCAGTGCTGCCAGAGCTCACGAGTTCCTCTGCTGCCTCACTAGCTCAAGCCTTGGGAATGTTTTCCTCCCCTCTGGCTGCCCTTCAGTCCCCGATTGCTTCAAACAGGGACTGCAGCAAAGATTGTTGCCTTCAGAGAGGGGCTCAGCTCCTTTATCCCCGCTCAGCACAGCTGCAGTAACAGGGTTTAGTGCAGCTGGAAGTGAGTTCTTACTCAAGGCACAGGGAGTCTTGTGTCCTCCAGAAGCCTGGCTGGGCTCTGGGGGATTGGGGGTCTCCTCACTGCCCTCAGCCCCTCTTACAGCAAAGGGAGCACTGGAGCTGAGGAGGGTCCTGGAATAGCCCTGAGAGCTTTCCTCCTGGGAAATGATTACCTCACTGTAGGAGCAAAGCAGGACAAGTCACCCTGGACCTGAGCAGCATCCCTTTGGGAAGGACAGGGAGCAGACGTGCGCAGTCTGGGTGGTGGTAGGGAGCAGTGGGAAGGGGGAGGGATGGTTCTCACTGCTGAGTAAGTGTTTGGGAGCTCTGGCCTGCACATGATCCCACAGCTGCCAGGACTGCTGGGTGCAGGCTGGGCCAGGCTGGCTGTCCCACGGGGATGGGTGGCACAGTGGAGGGAGTACGTGGGTTCCAGCAGGCAGCACCCACGTGTGTGCCCAGCTGCTGATCCAGGGGCCGATCCCGTGGGCAGAGTGGAGGAGACCATCCACAGCTCTGCAGAGTGTCCCCGGGTTTCCTGCTTTTGCTCCCTCAAAGTTGCTTCATCCTCTTCCTCCAGCACTACCCAGGCCCAAGCCCAGCAGGTATTACAGGCAGGGGTGGGACTGGCCCTGGGCAGAGCTGTGAGTGCTTTGCATGCGGCTGCTGATGGAATTGTGCCCTGTCCAACCCATCTTGGCTGGCTGAGGGCTGCGGTCCCCTGATGTGACTCAGCAGATGAGGCTCCCAGACCTTGTGCTGAGGTTGGCTGGGGGCTGCTGCAGGCTCAGGGCTCTTCAGTACATCAGCAAGCAGAGGGCTGCACTCGGCACTTGGAGAGCTTTCTTTCCTTATTTTCTTTCCTTAATTTCATTCCTTGTTTTCTCTCCCTCCTGTTTGCTCAGCACGTACTGTGCCAGGCTGGTTTGGATTCACCGCAGCCATTAAGCACTCAACTGAAATGCTGATGGATGAACCTGCTCAGGGAGAGCAGCCTTGGTGTGTTCTAATGACTGGCTGGAGCCGTGCATCCCTCTGCATCCCTCCTTCCCTTCTCCCTGCCAGTGCAAACTGGTATCTGCTGGGGCAGCTGTGTGGCACAGCCTCCCTCCTGCTCCCATCTCCTGCAAGGCTGGTGAAATCAGTGTGGGTTGAAGCTTCCCTGCCCCTCTGTAGTGACCAGACCATTTCAGCATCGTGCCCAGGGCTACAAAGTGAAGCAGTGGCAGAGCAGGGAAAGGAGTCCTTGTTTCCATTAACTGCTGATAGTGGTTCCCCTTGTCTCTGCTGGCTCCCATCACTGAAATAAAGTTAATTAGTCTGTCATTGTCTGTTCTCATCCCCATCCCCAGCTTGTTAACGGATGAGGCAGTGCTGTCAAAGCAATCCCCTAATGAAAAGCTGTTGGGTGGGAACAGCAGCATCGCTGGAGCTGCAGAGCGTGGTCCTTGTGAGAAACAGTCAGAAACTTTAATTCTCTAATGAGTACTTCTGTCCTGGAAATGGCAGGTGGCAGGGACAAGGCAGGGGGTTCAGTGGTGTTCCAGAGCCACCTCTGGAATGCCATCCTGGCCAGAATGTTCTGGAGCTGAGGAGGGTGAGCAGGCAGTGCCAGGCTCTGCTGGGCACGGCAGCCTGGCTGGTTTGCCAAGGGTTAACTGCAGCTGGGGGCTTCAAACAGAGCAGGGTCAAGTGGGTGACAGTAGGAGAGAGGGGACATGCAAACCCTGCCTGAGCAGGGCAGCTGCAGGGCTGTCACCCAGATAGCAAAGGCACAAAGGCTGTGTCATCTGTCTCTTCTGCCAAGTTCCTGGCACCTTTCCCCTGTGCTCCCCACCTTCCCAATCTGTGCCATCCTGGGGGCTCCCAGTGCCCTCTGGGCACACCAGGCAGCACAAACCACCCAGCTCTCAGCAGGAACCCTCTTTACATTTAAAAAATCAGCATCTCCCCCTCTAATGCCTCCTTCCTGCCTTCCCTGTGCCGGAGGGGAGAGGGTGTCTAATTAAGTCTGGCTTTAATTGGCAGCTGTGTAGGCTGTGTCTGCACTGCCAGTGGGCTGGGGCAGGAGCTCCATCATCCCACAGTGTGCTGGGAAGGGATGTGGCAATGTGCTACCCTTTGTCACAGCCCTAGCAGTGGCACAGGCCCCTGCCAGGGAATTTGGGGCTCCCCAGCCAGACCCTGATTGCTCAGATGTGCTCAGCTCTCACCCAGAGCAGTTTGTGCTGATGACAAATGCATCATCTCTTGCAGTGGCTGGAAATTGGGAAGCAAGACAGGACATGTGTCACCCCTGGGGAGCCTGTGCACGTGTCCTGCCATGGGCTGGAGCACAGGCCTGGTGCTGGGACATGCTGTGGGGCATGGGGGCATTGGGGCTCTATGTTGTGTCCCCTACAAGGGTCCAGAAGGTCTGGCTGCTGCCCAGTTCCTGCTGGGCTGGGTACAGGCCTGGGAGTCAGCCTGGAGTCAGCCTCTGTACTCCTGGAGCAGAGGCCACAAGGACTCTTTGCCTTCTGAAGTGCCCATCCATGTGAACAGCTGCCAGGTCGGCTTTCCAAGTGAGGGCTGGGTTTTCCTGCCCCTGCTCTCAAGGATGCCATCTGGCTGATCTGGGCAGCAAGGGATGTCCCAGTGTGTGGTGATTGCTGGCCAGAGGCCAGAGCAAAGAGGGGAGAGCAGTGGATGAGCCATCTGGGTGTGATCCCGGGGGAGCCACACCGGGATGTGATGGTGCCTGCAGGGGAGGGTGCTGCTGAGCTGGAACTCCTTACCCCACCATGGGACATGCCAGTGTTTTTCCCATCAGATCTGGCACTGCCTGACCCCTCTCTGAGGGCTGGGTGGTCCTGGAGCTTTGGCAATGCTCTGTCCACTCCGTGGCTTGTCCTTGCCTGTAACCGTGATAGGGGAACTGGCAGGAGCAGATGCTCCCACACTTTGGGGGGGGGGTCAGACCTGCAAAGCGCCATCTGCATGTGAGGCACATCCCTGCCAGGCACCCTGGAGCTGGCAGGACCATTGCCAGGGGCTGGAAAACTGCTCTTGTTCTGTAGCAGCTGCTTCTCTGGCTGGCGGGAGGATGAAGAGCCCCAGTGGTGGGCTGAAGGGGAGCTGCCGACACAGCAGCTGCTTTGCTTTGCTAAACTCTGCCCAACATTATTATTTAGTCTTTTTTTAAAGGCTTCTTTCTTCCCCTTTTCTCCTGGCTTCTCTCTTTCTGGCTGGCTCTCTCCTGTCTGCTTTCTTTCTCTCTTGCAATGTCTTGCATCAGGCTTGGAGCAGAAAGTGCAGCCATAAATGGCAACACACAGGGCCCGGGAGTTTAATCCAAGATAATTTTCTCTTGCTTTGGAGTCTGGGATCTTCCCTTTTCCTGAAGCTGGAGCAGGGCACTTTGTGGTCCCTGACCTGCATATAGGTGCCAGGGCTCTCCCTTTGACTAAGGAAAGGGAGAGGGACACACCAGCCCTGTGGCCTCCTCATGTGTTTTCTGAGAAGGAAGTGTGTTGCTCAGAGGTGTTTGCACCAGGGATGGAGGAAGTGGGGAGGAAATGGCCAGAAATGAGCTGAAAACCAGATGATGCTGTGATGGGGAGCTTGGCTTCCATCTCCTGTGGGGCTGGGAGAGGGGTTGGTGGTGGCAGAGCCATGAGGGGGGATTTTGGGGACTTGATGCCAAGCTCCTCTATCTGAGCCATCTTTCCCTGGCAGACTCAGGTAGTCCTGGTTGGTGCTGTCTGTGTCCAGAATGTCCCTGAAGGTTTTGTCCTCACTCTGCTTTTGTCCAAAGCCCCCTCTGACAGACTCAGCTCTCGCTCGTGGCCATGAGCTAAAGGGCAAAAGCACGTTCGTGATGATCCGACAAACGCTTCAGCTCTGCAGCCAAGAGCTGCCAAAGGCCGAGGGAGATGGATCGCTGCCTTGTTATTTAAGGTAGATGACTTGCTGGATTTTAACCCCGGGCTTTTCAGAGCCCCTGGCAAGCCGTGCAGAGGTGTGACTCAGAGCGAGCGGGCACGGGATGTGCTGTGGAGCGGGCTGGGTCCATCCTGGGAGCAGGCGGGGAGCGTTCCCAGCCCCGGGGCCGGGCAGCTGCCGCCGATCGCGTCCCCTCGCCGGTGCCGGCGGCAATGAGATCTTTGTTTGCCGCAGCAGCTGGACCGGGCGGCCCGTGTCAAGCCTCCTCCAGATGCTCCCGGATAATGACGGGCGCGGGCTCCCTGCAGAGCTGCTTCTCGCCTTTTTTTTTTTTTCCGCGGGGAGGTTTTCGTGGTCGGTGTGCACCGCGGAGAGAGGTTGGCTTGTGGGCTGTTGGCTGGAGCACTCAGGTCCTGTCTCCTCCAGCAGCTCCTGCTGCCATTTGGCCCTGATCCACTCTTCCCTCACTCCCCACCACTCGAAATGGTCTTCCTGCATTCCCCCTGGGCTGTGCCTTCTATAGAAGAGCAGTGCCTGCAGTGCCATGGTGTCCTCTTTGGTTGTCAAGTCTCCCAGTGTTGTCCTAACGCCTTCCCCCTCCTTTTTTGGATGCTGCCCCCCCTCCCAGAGTATTCCATGGCTGGGACACAGCAATCCCCGACTTGGCTGCTCTTGCCCATGGCTGTGAGGGAGCTGGGACAGCAGCACCCATGGGCCACAGCAGGGCTGAGGAGCTCTGAAATTCGGGGCAGGCTCCCTGGAGGTGCTGGGATGCTCCAGGCAGGGAGGGTTCTCTCCTCCTCCCCGGCTAGCAGGGGCTGTGGGCACAGCCAGGCTCGAGGTGGGGCTTTGTCCCCGCAGAACGTCTCTCCAGCCAGCCCAGGGGCTGCTCCCAGCCCAGTGCTGGGATTTCAGTGCAAGGCCAATGAACACGATGTCCCTGCTCCCTGCCCACGCAGATCCTCCTCCACAGCTGCCCTCCTGGCACAGCAGGGAAAGGCTCAGCTGAGGAGTGTTTGGGCAGAGGAAGGCAGGCTTTGCATGGGGGTCGAAGCCATCCAGAGCCGATGGGGGGCTGAGAGGGCTGGGAAGCCCCATCTCTGGATTGCAGGAGGATGGGAAGGTTTCCAGGGGGTATTATGGAGAAGGCAGCTGGCAGAGCAGGCCCTGAAAGCATTAATGATCTGAGCACGCTGTGTTGTTCTTCTCCTCTCCCCTCCTGCTAGTCCTGATCTGCTGCATCACCATCCCAGGAAGGTGCCTCCAGCCATGCCAGGACACACGGGCAGCTGAGCCTGGCACTGGCAGAGCTGCTCCCCCTCACTGATGGCTCCTTGAACTGGTCCCAGTCCCGCAGGCTGGGGCTGCCACAGAGAGCAGCTCATGAGCTCCAACTCCTGGCTCCAGGGCGGGGCACTGGAGATCCCTGGTGTTCCTTCCTCACTCCAGCAGCCATGCCATGGCTTGGCACATGGATCAGAGGCAGCACAGGCTCGGGCATGGGGGCAAGATGGTCTACTGGCTGCATCCAGAGACTTGTCCCTGTGTGCTGATGCTGCTGGGGCTGGTTGGTTGAGCACGAGGAGGGCTCAGGGGTGTTTGTGCTCAAGCCTTTTGCCTTTTTCCAGATACCACCATTGGGTGCCTCACCTGGATCCAGCCTCGGGCACACAGGACAAGCAGAGGATGTGTGTGGCCATGCAACACTTCCCAGCCATGCAGAGGTGCGTGGGATGGAGATCCAGCCTGGGGAGGGTGGCACAGCAAACAATGAGCCAGTGTCCCTGCAGGGGTGGGACATTGTCCCAGGGTAGCAGTGGCCATGGGGAGAGGGGGGCTAAACTTGCCTGCTGTGCTCCCCCAAGGGAGGTTGGGTGGGCTTTTAATGGCTTTGCCTGTTTAAACCAGGGAGAAAAAGTGCTCCAGGGGCAGATGTGTTTCTCAGAGGTGGAGGGAGCAGTGCCTTGCTCGGGGGGGAGCAGCAAGTGGGGCCACACTGAGACAGCTGGGGGGACTCTGGCAGGGGGGCAGCAATGGCTGCAGGAATGAACAGCCCTGGCAAGACATGGGGACAGGGATGTTGAGGCTGGAGCCATGGCATGGGGGAAGGGAAGTGCTGGCACCTGCCTCTGAGCCATCCAAGCAGAAAAATGTTGTGCTGTAGGGAGCTCCTGGCTGCCACGAGCAGGGGCTTCCCAGACAGCCAAGGCACATTGCTGTCCCCTGCCAGCCTGGCTTCCCTGGCTGCTCCCTCTGCTCCCATCAAATGTTTCTTTCTCTGTGTTGGAGCAGAGGTATTTTTTCCTTCCTTGGAGCTTTGGCACCCAATTTCCTGCTTGCTTCCATTGTTAAATGCTCAGAAATGCTCAGCTCCTAATGCCCAGGCAAGGAACAGGCTAAAATCTCCCTTCTTGTGTCAGGTTGTGGAGGGTCTCCCTGGGGGTGTCCTGGCTCACAGGGAGACAAGGATGTGCTGGGGAACTGCTGCCCTGGGCTTGTGGCTGAGTCACCAGGGCTGAGCATTCCTTCCTTTCACCCTCTCTGAGGCTGCTCCTTTGGGTGCCTCCCCAGCCATCCTCGGGGAGAGTCCCTGTGTCCAGTGGGAAGTGCCCATGTTTGGAAGTGTGGCCCAAAATAGCAGTGGCTGCAGTGGGCGGGGGTCTTGGTGGCATCTCCTTCTGGGGAACAGAGTGGCAAGAAGAAGCCAAATGGCTGTGAATAATGCACATTCCTCCCCGATGACAAACTAACCTAGTTCTGGGCTGGGGCCACGCTCCAGCAGCTCATCCAAAGCCAGTTCTTGACTCTGTGCATGGTCCTTCTTAGATCATGTTTCCCTTGGGTCTCCTTCACCCCAAATTTTCCCATGTGCCCCTTGATAACGTGGTGGCTCAACAGCCTCCCTCCATGCTCCGTCCCCTCTCTCCCATGTGCTTTGCCCTTTGCATGCCAGCCCATGGGATGCACTGGGAGGATGCAGGAGGACATGTGCCCCAGAGTGCTAGTGACTCTGGGCTCAGCTCACAGGGGTTTAGAGCCAGGGGCACTGCGCTCTGCAGGAGGAACTCACACATGCAGGGGCTCTGCCATGTGTCCTTGACTTATCTCCAGAGCTGGAATGCTCCTCTCCCTCCCTGCTTGCAGTTTGCATGCCTTTCTGCAAGGGAAATGAATCTGGGCTTGATAAAGCTTGTAGTAGCTTGTAGGAGACAACCCCAAAACTTCCAAAATTGCTTTGAGTTTAAAAAAAAAACCCCAAAACCTGCTGTTGTTGCTCCTCTCTGTGCTCCAGAGATCAGAGATCTGCTGCCACCACAGTGTGTGTGTGTGGGCACCTCTTGGAGGAGCGAGAGGCTGGGGGTCCATGGGCAGGAGCCTGTGGTGTCTGTGGGGGTTCCTGCCAGGTGAGGCTGGAAGGGCTCCTGGAGGGGTCCCAGCACAAACCCCCAGCACTGGTTTGACCACTGGTCCCGACTGGCGAGTGCTCCTGTGCTTTGCAGCAGCTGCTTGGCCTGTGGCTGCAAGGTGGCTTTGGCTGGGGACCCTTCCTAGCTCTGGGACAGTCTGTGCAAGCCTGGCCTGGGGGCACACAGAAGTCCCCGTGGCTCAGTCCCCTGCATGTCCCTGGACAGGGTGGGGAGCACAGTGGGTGCATCCTGGGAGGGTGCTCAGGCACAAGGCTGTGCCTGGGGACACCGGGATTAGCAGGTTCTTCCTGAAAACCTTAATATCCCCTCAATTATGAGGAGGCACTTGCAGTCTGCAGCCTTTGGGTGGGCCAGATCCCCCTGACTGATTAGTGAGAGGAAAGCAGACTAACAAACCTCACTCATTAGTGAGCATCCTTTTGGCCTGTTCCATGGAAGAAGCAGGAAAAGGGTGTCCAGCCCTCGCTCCGGGCTCTGCTTCCCAGCCCTGAGGGCTCTGGTGCCTTAAGCAAGCACAGTTATTTAGCACAGCACCTTCTCCTCATGGCTGCTCTGTTTTTAACTCCTCCAGGAGGAAGAGGTGGACTCAGAAAACGAGAAGCTGGTGGTGAGAGAGCCGGAGGATGAGGATGGTGAGTGCCAAGCAAGCCAGCACCCTGCAGGGAGGGTATGGACAGGTCTGAAGCCCTGAGTGCTTGGAGATGGTCTCCTTCCTCCAGGAAATGGAGAAGAAATTCCTACCCCTGTTTGCTTCCTGGAATGCTCTTGGGCTGTTGGCCATGGGGTAGCTTTGTGAGGCAGCTGCCCCAAAAGCTCCTTGCTCCCATCCAGGACAATCTCCAGGGGCTTTAGTCAGAGCCACGTTTAACTGATTAGCCAATTAGTTGATTGGAAAATGATTAATTGACTAAGTGGGGTGACAACTGCTGCACTCCTAAGGAAATGAAACAGATGGTGCCCAAGCAAGAATGTGTGTCTGAAGGGGACTCTTGCTCTCCTGAGCAGCCCTGGAGGTGCTGGGATGTCCCCAGGAGTCCTGGTTGGGGCCAACTGGGGCAGCAGGAGAGCTTGGTGTGTTCCCCCTTCCCTGCCCCACTTTCTGCTTGGCCGTTTTAAGGTGCTATGTGGCAATCCCCTGGCTTGGGAGGATTATGCCTAATGCCACAGAGAATCAAATTTTAATCCTGGTGCCATTCCTGCAAGGTGGGGGAAGCGCTTTTGGAGACAGGGTTCTCAACATACACTTATTCCACCCTGTTAGGCTTCCTTGCAGCACTGGTTACCACACAGGGCTGCAGGAGATCTGATTTGAGGAATGATGGATTTATCCTGCCAAATGGATGCTCAGTAATGCTGTTCTGCTGGGCTGTGCCTCCCTGGGTTCATCTCTGTTTCAGGGCTGCTCTGGCACTGCTGGGCACGATCTTGAAGTGGCTGTGGCTTGGGATCAGGAGA
The DNA here is from genome assembly GCF_025592945.1 of Manacus candei. NCBI lineage: Eukaryota > Metazoa > Chordata > Aves > Passeriformes > Pipridae > Manacus > Manacus candei. The sequence continues at coordinate 7,723,654 of NW_026138095.1, read as the reverse complement.
TGACAGTCCCTAGCTGTGAGTCCAGGCTAACCCAGTATCCTCCCCAAGCATCTCCTGCAGACAGGAACCAACTCCCCTCCTGAATTATTCACACCATTTCTGAAGTGTTTTATAACGGGACTGGGCAAAGCGATGGCTGGGCTGGATGTGGAGGCAAGAGGGATGCAGCTGGGAATACTGGCACTGCCCTGGCTTTGCTGGGATCAGCCTCACTCCTTCCTTCACTGTCTCCAGCGTGTCGCTTGGCCCTGCTCAAGCCTCTGAGCTGCTGCCTGGTGAGCCAGAGATTCCCCTTGGGTGCGTGGGGATCGTGCAGGCAGCCTGTGACCAGCCTGGGATGCTGCCGTGGTGACAAAAGCCACTGGAGCAGCCTTCCCCCCACTTGGGGCAGGGAGCTGGCAGGGAGCACATGTGGAACACAGAGCAAGCATGTTCAGGGGGAGAGGTGCACTCTTGGGGCTGCTCTCACCCTGCCAGCTCAGGGTCACAGCGCTGGCAACGCGAGGGCAGAGAGATGAAAGACAAATGTTTTCTTTAATATGAACTCACAGATGCTCTGAGTAAGTAGGTCACCTCCTATTTCTGCAGTGTTTTCACTGCCTACATGAAAACCCAGCCTCTCCTTATTCTGAGTGTTTCCTGAAGTTTGTTTTCGATCTGCATAGAAAGTTCCTGAACTCAGAAAACAGCCAGAGGTTTCCAAAGCCACAAACTGGCTCCTTCTTAACCACACCGTGTGGGCAGGGAGAAGGGGAGTTTCTCTGCCTCCCACTTCCCTTATTATTTTCTGGTGAGGTGGCAACTAAACTGCCCTTTTGGGGCCAGGCAAAACCCCAAATCTCAGTTTACTTGGCAGAATACCATGTGAGGGAAACGATCTGAATTGTCCTTGAAATCAGGCGAGCTATACAAAGGTAACAAAACAGCTCCTGCTCTGCACCAGGGTAAGGAACAGGATGTTACACCCTCTTTTTTTTTTTTTTCTTTCTCCTAATATCTCCCAAAGCAGCAGCCAGCTGAATTTTGTTTCCATGCACTTTTGTGGCCATCCAGAGGGCTGATAAGCTGCAGCATTACTGCTTGTTTCCAGCTGGCCAGGTTTGTTTGTCTGCCCATGGGGAGGGTTTTCCCACAGAGGGAAGTGGGATATGGCCAAGCTGAATGTTTGGGGCTCAGGCACCAGAGCATTGGGCTGCCTGTGTTGGGACATTTGTGGTGATGGTAGGGAAAGGGTTTGCCTGTTGTTCCCCCAAGAGCTCTGATGGCATTTTGGGATTAGAGAAACACTCCAGATCAGTACCTGAGCAGTAACCCACCAGGACTTCCCAGGGAAGCTCCCCAAGACCAGGAAAATGGAGCTGTAAAGAAGTGAGGAAATGTGGATGTTAGTACTGCTCATTTCTGAGATCTCTGGTTTCCTCATCTATGAAATGAGGCTCTGACTTGCCTTTTACATGGCAGTCCCCTGGGTCTGGCAGCAGCTGAATGTGTGCACGAGCTTGGGGTTGGAGAAATGCCTAAATCAAGCAGCTGATCTCAGACACAGGGAGAAAAATCCTTAAGGGCAGTGTTTATTGGAAAATAGAAGGGAAGCTGCTGATGCTGAATCCTTCTGGGTGAGGAAGGGAGGAGAGGGGCTGTGAGGTACTTTTCATTTGGGCAAGTGGAGGAGGAAAAACTTTCATGAATGTGGTGCCCATGATAGCAGTAGAGAGGATTGGAAGGGGCTTCCTAAGTGACTGGGAGCAGAGGATGGGTCCATGGGTTATATACAAGTCAGAGCTTTCTCTCCTGCCACAGAAATCAGGGGACTTTCACCACTTTTGGAGTCCTGCTGGTACTGGGATGTATCATCCTCGAAATCTGGTTTGTGCATAATGTGCAGTTTTGAGGGGCCATAATGCAGATAATGCAATAACATCTTCCTTTTGTGCACCCCAGGGCTCTGAGGGTTGGGGGAAGCAGCAGATGCTTCTGGGTGGATGTGGAAACAGCAATGCTGGATGGCTTGATGTGAAGCAGCTGAGTCCTGCAGTCCTTGAGAGATAAAGGCTCCCAGATAAGCAGCCCACGGATAACTGGAAAAGGCGACTACCCAAAGCAGCCGCTGCTCCTGGGCCGCCTTTTGGATTGACCTCCCCTCCTGTTGCTTCCTCCCATCTGTAGGAAGATAAAGCAGGGGAGAGGTTTTTAAAAGCAAATAGTGCTCGAGCAAAATCCGATTGGAAAAGGATCGGCTTTGGCTCAGAGTCTGTGAGCTTTGGTGCTCTAATTAGCACAGGGTTGGGGCTGGCGAGCTGGGTGGGAGAGCAACCAGGCCTGGAGAAGGAAACCGTAGTTTTCTCTTCAGGTCTTTTGACTGGTGACAGAGGGACTTGGATCCAGCTGTGTTGGTGCTCCTGGGGCTGCCCTGGCTCAGTGCTGTTTGCAGCCCTGGGATTTGCCATACAGCATCTCCTTTCTTCACAAGCTTTGTCGAGGGCTGCAGGGAGCTGCTGGGCTACGTGGCCTGGGACAGCTCTTCGTGGCACCATTCGTGAGCCCCAAGCATGGGAAAGGGCCCCTGGACAGGAGAGGGAGGGAGGGAGGAGGAATGCAAGTCTGGAGAGGAGAAGTGGAAAATGCCGGGAGTTAATCAGGGCAGGATTAGCATGTCTTGATAAGCCAAGATGGGCTTGCAAGGCTTTGAATCCAGGGAGAACAATAGCATATGGTTCCTGTGCTTTAGGATTTACTTGGATCTGCTTCCAAGCAGGCTGCTTGCTCGCAGCAGCCCTCAGTGTTGCCAGTGCTGGCTGCAGCCGGGACTCCTGCCATCCTCTGGCCAGCAGCACCTTGGCTCTCCTCTGCAATCCACACTGCTTCCCTGGCTCTGCTCAGGCTTTCTGGAGACTGGAGCCGACTCAGGAAGTGTGTTGGGGTGGCCACAGCCTTTGGGCTGCAGGAGCAGAGGTCAGAGAGCATCTCGAGGGAACAGCCCCACCGCTGTTGGTTGTGCTCTGGGGAGGTCTCTGGTTCACAGACCTCTCTTGCTCTTTTTTGTCTCCCCCCTCCAGCTGCAGATGGGACGTTCTCTTTCAAATACAGTCCTGGAAAGCTGAGGGGAAACCAGTACAAGTCAATGATGTCCAAAGAGGAACTCGAGGAAGAACAAAGGTAAGTTGAGTTTCCTTTTTCTTCTTGCCCAAGCCCACCAGAATGACGTGCCCTTGGAGCAAGCTGGGTGTGCTCAGACCTCTCTCCCCCCATACTGCCCTGGTAGTCTTAGGCTCAGTGTCTCAGAGCACCAGTGTTCCAGACCTCTCCCACCCAGGAAGACAAGAGAACAAATGAAGTCACACTGATTTAGGAGATGGAGACACTGTGGACCTGTTCAAGCTTCTCTGGATGCTTAGACCAAATTTTCCAGCTGGTGCAACTGCTGTAGTTCTCCTGATCCCGTTAGTACTGTGTTGATATATATCTGTTGAGGACCTGATCTGTAGCTACTTCCCCTCCCTATGCCCTGTGGGTGTTCTCCAAACCAAGGACATGGGCACAGCTCAGAAATACTGGAGCAGACAGTGAGTGTGAGGCTTTAGAGCTCCCTGAGATGGGGCTGATACTGGAAGTGTCCCTACCCAGGGCTGCCTCCTCAGCTCTAAGTGGTGAGGATTTGCCATGTAGTGGGCCCAGTAGAGATGGAGGATTGCCCATGTCAGACTTTTTCCTGAAGTGTCCTCCTGAGCCCTGTATGAAGAAAGGAAGAACCTGTCCTGTTACAGAAATCAAGCTTTCTGGCTCAAGATTTCCCAGCCTATACAAGGGAATAACCCCACAGCTGAGGGCTCTGTGGCAGGCTGCTCCCTTACAGATGTCTGCAGCTCACAGCCCTTCCCTCTTGGGTGAACTCCAAGGAACTGATTTCCCAGTGGTGGCTCAACAAGGGCTGTTGGACTCAGTTCTCCTCCCAGTGGTGTGCACCTCCCAGAATGACTTAGGGGCATTTGTCACCCCTTGCCTGTCATATCGTGGTCTACCACCACAGCTGGCCTGGTGTAAAAACCAAGAGGAAACTTGAGAGCAGTGGAGAAGGCAAAGATGAGGGATCACACCTCTCCCCTGGCTTAGGCATGTCCTGCCTTGCCTCGAGGCCCTCGGGAATCATCTCTGTGATGCCAGCAGCTGGGCTGGCTGAGGTTTATCTCTGTGGTGTGAGCAGGGTATTGTGGTAGGCAGAGTAAATCCAGAGAGCTGCCCTGCTCTGGGGCCAGCAGCAGAAATGATTCTGTGTTGTTGACATCAGGAAAAAAAGTCTGTTTTCTTTCTTTTGTTATATCTTTGTTGTGCCTGAAGCCCTCACCCTGTAAAACACTGAGCAGGGCTGTTAGTGTCACTGTATTTTTCACCTGGGAGGGAGGTGGTGGAATGAACTGAGTGAAGGTCAGAGATACCCATGGGGCTCAGTGGGAATTGCTTTTCAGGATCCTGCTAAACACCAATGGAAAAGCATACCTGCAGCTGGCAAATTCAAACTCTTTGCACCAGCAGCTCCATCCAAAGCAGCTGAGCAATGGCTGCTCAGGTTTCAGGGCCAGAAGACCTGCAGGTCCTTGGGCTGGTTCCTCTGTGGCAACAAATGGCCCTGCTGTCCCCTGGGGACACTGAGAGGACATTGCCCATGGACAGCAGTGGGATGGGGGTTTTGTACTCAGGACTGTGGAACAGGCTCCAGGGGGTGATGGACCTGTCCTGGGCACACAGCATCTCCCAGGCATCGCTGGTCATGTCTGTTTGGAGCATTCCCAGGGCAGGACAGTGCACCTAGAACTGATGGACAGTGCCTGGGCTTCGGGTCCCTTGGAGGCTCTCGACAGCCTTCCACACCGAGGGCCATTGGCAGATGTGTTTTTCCTACTGCTCCTTTGTTTTCTTCTCTTCCATATTTGTGTTGTTCATTTCTTTAAGGCAGCTGTGTGAATTTTTTTTTTGTCTTGCTTTGTTGCTGGCTTACTTTTCCCCCCCTCAAATCTTCACTGCGGCATCAGCAGCTTTTCATTGCAGGCCTCGCAGGCGGTGCAAGGGGGCAGGGCTGCTGCCAGGTAAGCTCCTGGGCGAGCTGAGCGCAGTGGCTCAGCCTTGTCCTGCATCCTTCTCCTTGTCCTTCCATCCCTATCCCCCATTCCATGCACCCCGACTGTGCTGCTGACCTGCTGTGACCCAGGTTTGCCGCCTTTATGTTGCAGGATTGAGCTGACCTCTGATCTCACATCTCTGTAGCAAGTACCTTAGGTCCTCGGCCACAAACATTCTTGCAAATCTTTTTGGTAAGGAAATGCTGCTACTTAGAAGTAGTGGTACCACTGGTAACATCTGCTCATGTGTTGGTTTGCAATTTTTTTTTTTTTTGCTTTGTTTTGGGTCTTATTTTCCAGGGGAGGGTTTGTTCCTGAGCTGCAGTTGGTTGCCTGTCCCACCTCCCTCCCCATGTCCCTCCCCTTCCCTCCTCATAACAGATTAATGAGCCTGCTCCTCTCTGCTTCCATCTCACTTTCCATGAGCACTCCAGGGGAAATGAGGGCTCTCACATTGGGATGATCACCTCTTCCATCTTGGATGCCTGAAGTTGGATATCCCACAAACAATTCTTTTTACTGATTTAGAAAATTTGGGCTGCTGAGTGGGCAGTTAAGTCCTAAGGTGTGTTACCAAAGTTGAAGATTTAATGTTTGCTTTTAGCCCTGCCACTCCTCCAGTTTTCCCACGGACCAACAGGTTCCCACGTGAAGCATCTTGTAAGCAACATTCCAAAAATGCAAGTGGTACCCCCAGATTCCCTTGAGGCTACTTGTGTTGATCAGTAGACCACAAGTCTGAATTTTGGGATTCTTTGTTTTTGGAGATGCCATTGAAAGTATTCCTTTTCTGTTCTGGGAGGAGCTATAGGATTCAGACAGGAGAGGATGGACACGCAATAGATTTGGCTATTTAACCAAAAAACCCACTTCTGTTCTAACCTGCATCCCTGCAGAAGTTGTGGTTGTCCTCCCTGGTATTCACTTGAGTCTTGTGGTTTCAAACTGGTGCTAAATCTGGACTAAAAGGGGAAGGAATGTGACCTTTACCGAGTGATGCAATTTCCTGCTTCTGGTCTTAAAAAATAAAGGGAGTGCTCAGTGAGGGAGGAGAATAGTAAATCCAGTTGGCAAATACATCTGCTGGGGTAGTGACTGTGCTTGATCACACCTGGTGGGTCACCAGTACTTCTAGAACAGAAGCACGTAGCCTTTGCTCCCCTGGGGGAGAAAAACAGTCTGGGCAGGAAGGGGAAGAGTGCAGGGGAAGGATGCAGCCCTTGGTCAAGGCAGCACAGTGTATTTCCCTAATCCTTCTCTTCTGCACCTGAGGCTTTTGGCCATCCTGTAGCTGCCATGGTGCAAAGCTCTAGTTCAGGAGATATGAGTTGTGGTGGTGCAGCTGCCCCTGCTCAGGCAGGGCTGAGGTTGTAGGTGGGAGACACAGCCCCCAAGTGCTGGCTGTTGGGTATTGCTGTCCTGGCTGGGCACCTCGTGTGGGTGAGGGAGCAAGAGGAAAGGCTCTCCAGTGTGCCTTCAGGGCCTGGGCCTCATGAATAGATTGGAATGGTCACTGCCAGGGCCTGGGCCTCATGGATAGATTGGAATGGTCACTGCCAGCTGCTCTTGAAACCTCCCTTAAGGTTGAAAGAGGTTAGTGGGTTTTTTTTTTAGTTAGAAATGAGTATGGTCAGGGCTCTGCTGAGCATTGACAGCTGCAACAAGGCTCCACTCATAGTAAAAGAGAAAACAATGAGGAGAAACCATCCCCTTGGGTCTCTGCTTTCAGTTCACTCTTTCCATGAGGCAGAGCAGGTCCCAGCCAAGCCCTGGCTGGCCTCGGTGATGCCGAGGGTTTGAGCCATCTGTGCTCTGTCCTTGTCAGTATTGACTAGGTGTGTTGGCTGGAGCAAGGAGAGCAGATCCCAACTGACAGGCTGTGGAAAGGTCTCACCTCTCTGTCCTCTGTCTAGTTTCGGGGATTGAGGGAGAGGTGGGAGTGAAGAGCCAGAAGTTGCCCCATGGGGCCTTGGCTAGGGCACCGTTACAGACCCCTTGAACAGGGTCTGAGTGAACGGCACCAAACTGCTCAGACACGCTCTGCTGTTGGCAGGGCACTCATGGATGGAGCAGGGGATTCCCCCAGACCACAGTCAGCCTCTGTAAGACCAAGGAGAAGGTAGGGATGGCTGCCCAGTTTCCCTGGCTAATGGGCTCAGTTCCCACAGCCAGGTGACCCATTCTAGGAGCAAACTCTCCTCCTGCCTCTCAGTCCTCCCTTCTCACTTCCTGGCCAGCCGTGGATGGGTTGAGGTGACACTGCTTTAATACAGACTGGGTTTAAGCCTAGGGTTCTACTGCAAGTTTGGATTCATGCAAGGGGAATTGGATGGCTGTAAATCTCACTCTCATCCCTTTTCTTGGTGGTAGCTTAGCACCTGTCTCCTCCTCAGGTGGTTTCAGAGTGCCTCTTGGTTACAAGGCACTGAATAAAACTGCGCTTGGATCCTGGAGTTTCAGCAAGGCAGGGTGCCCTGGGCAGACCCTGGCTCTAGGGAGTGGAGGAGAGACCATTCCCTGCTCTGCCAGGCATCCTGGATCAAAGTGGGGATGCAGCTGTGACTTGAGATACAACTGTGCTGAAGTTCATTTTTGAATGAGACAATGCTGGTGATGACAACTGGAGCTCACAAGGGCAGGAAACAGCTGCAGGGGTTTAATGACTGTGTTGACAGACTTCGACCTATTTCAAACATCTCCACTACTGGCCCTCCAAAAATAAGTGGGTGGACAGGGCTGGAGGAGGTTGCATTTGGGGAGAGCTGTCTGTTGGCATCTGTCCCTGTCCACCCCCTGCATTGCCATCACATAACCCTGGCTCACTTGCTTGCTCCCCTCTCTGTATGGCATGAAATCTGGGCCTCTATCTCCTTCCTTCTCTTTTGCTAACCTTCCCCCTACCCAGTGGCTTTGTTGTCCTGTCCTGTCCTGTCCAGCATGGTGCTTCTTATGGATGAGGGAAGCTGGTAAGTTTGGGCTTTTATTGGGGTTTTATTATTTGTTTGCTTCTCATCTTCTGCAGCACGATAGTCGTCCCGGGCTGAGGGAAGAGGAGCAGCAGCAAGGGGAAGGGAGCAGCAAGGGACTGCAGAGCCCAGGGCTGCGGGACTCTGCAGGTCAGGCTGGCCACTGCTTCATGCAGCCACCAGCCGTGGGGATGGCCACACCACAGGCAAGGCTGCTTTCAGCCACAAAACACCCAGTGCATGAGGTTTTCCCTTCCACCTGCCTCTTGTAGGAAAGGGCACTGTGTGTTTGGGGATTCCTGCTGAGGTCCCCCTGCTCTGACACTCCCTCCATAGGTCCCAAGCTCCACTTGTACGAGGAGGGAGTCTGCTGGTGGCCTGGTGCTGTTCTCTGCCTACACCATATCCCAAGGGAAAATGTCCTCTGACCTATGAGATGTCAATGGACTGGAGCTCTGGCCGTATTTATAGTCATGACTGAGTCATGAATCCCCAGCAGCTTTAAAAACTGAGGAACTCAGGATGCCTCCCTTGGAAAGCCAGGGAAAGGGAGGCCAGGAAGCCCCTTCCCCTTCTTCTCCTCCCGTCCCAGAGAGGAAACCTTTGCAAACTCCCCCATAGGCTTTGCAGCGTGAGAGTCTCTGACCCTGCCTTGGCATGAGATTTCAGTTCAGACAGCAACTCTGCTGGAGCTCCTGGGTGTTTTCTTCTGGCTCAGGTCCTGAATTGTTGTAGCTTGTGGCTGCTTCTCTGTGTCTCCCTCACCCAGCGCTCACAACTTTTCTTCATCTGCTTCTGCTTAACCCCATGCAGCATGGGCAGCTGGCTGTTCTCTGCCTGCTAATTCACTGGGAGCCTGGCTCTGCCTCCCCTGCAGCTCCTCTGCAGCCAGGAGAGACTGAGGGCTATGGGGAATCGGGATATCACACCAGGCTGGGAGCAAACTGGTAGGCAGCAAGCTGGATTACAAACACCAGAGGAAAATGCAGGCTGGCCCATCCGTGGCTTTTCCCACTGCTCTGGTGTTGGCTGGGGGGTCAGGAGTGTTGCAAGGGAATGGGCACACGATTTGTGGAGATGGTCATGGCCTCTTGGCTGAGCTGGTCAGAAGCCTGAGCCACCTTCCTGGCTGTGCTCTGGCCTTCTTGGCTGTTGCTGCTGTGGCTGGGAAATGTGGGAGGCTTCTGCCTTGAAACGGTGGTGGGCAAGGTCTGCTTGGGGGGTGACACAGCCCCTGACCCCACTGACTCCTCAACAGCCCCTGTCCTAATGGCTGTGTGACTTGTGCTCCCTGGTCATACCAGCTCTGGCAGCCCCCACTGGTGTTCCTGAGGTATTGTCCAATGTCAAATGCACCTTTCAACTTCTCTGTCCCACTGGAGGAATATCAGATTTGTGTTGATAGAAGCTCCTTTTGGTAGTTTTCACTCTCCTGCTCTTCTCTTGTCTAAGCACTGTCTCCCTGTTCAGCATTTAAATCCTCTCTTTGTGTTTTACTGATTGGCTGAAGGAACTGGTCTCTGCTTATGGGACCACCAAGAAAGCTTAGATTTAATATGTCATTCCTCTTATTCTTCCTGTGATATCTTCATCCTAGAGAAGAGTGGGTTATGGTCACTACCAGAAATGAGATGGTAGCTGTCCCCATGGTAAAGAAACAGGGACAGGGATGATGGGACCAACTCCAGCAGTGAGATGGGAGAGAACTGCCTGGGGAGAGCTTGACCATCCATTGCCAGGTCTGCCCAGCACTCAGGGCCTTTCTTCACTTGATCTTGATCCTCAAGGGTCGGTCCTAGTTTGTTTGGAGTGTGAAGAGTCTGAAGCCAGATTGCCAGGATTTCAGACAGCTGATGGTCCTGACAAGCTAAGCCAAGGAAAGGAGTTGGGAATGCTCCATTCTTCTGAAAATCAGCTTTCTAAGTGAAACTTCTAAAAAGGGCACATGCCAGAGGTGGTTACAGCAAGATGCTATGGAATCTTCTCAGAGTGACTCAGGACTCCTTTAGAAAGCTATAGGTTACGGATTGGCTACAGGATTTCCTGATCTGCTGCAGAGGTTTGCACACAAGAGATAAATGCATGTGGGAATGCCAGTTTGTCAGTGAGGTCTGCTCTCAAAAGCAAGAACCCCTGTGCCAATTCCATGGCTGAGATGGAGTGTGGGGAATGCTTCTGATGCCACCAGAAGGACTTGCAGTTTCCATGCTTCAGGAAAAGTATGGTCTTTGAGATCTTCAGTCCCTGAGCCACCCTCATATTCCAGGACCTGCTTTTGTCTGGGCTCCTTGTTCTTCAGCTGTTCCTTACATAGAACCATGTCCAGCTGACAGATCATATGATTCAGCGACTTGGGCCTGAGCTTGGGCCAGAGCAGATATTTGGATAATCTATATCTGAAGAAAGGATACAGCTTCTGGCAAAAGAAGACCCTAACCTGGTTTGATTGATGTGCTGCTGGGGGAAAGCATGCTGATCCAAGGAGAACGGAAAGGAGAGAAGAGCCAAGGATAAGCAGTGGCTCAAATCTCTGAGCCTCCATCCCAAGTTAATTAAGACTTTCAGGTTCTGTGGCAGCAATGCCAGAGCTTCTCAGTCTGGGGTGTTATATGGCCCCAATGTCCCAGTGAGGGGCTGCCTTGTGCTCTTTAGTCTAATCCCCCTCACAGCTTTCTCCAGGAGCAGAAAGGGGTATCCCTGTTGTGCAGGTGGGAATTTATGGCTCTGATGGACATCCTCCATTAAGGCCATGCTTGTTTTGAGGTCTTCTCACCCCAGCTGCCAGCCTGGCCCTGTCCTGGAGGTGAGTATTCCTGTGAGGGGTTACCACTGAGACGCTCTGACATCCTCCATCCCTCCCTGCTCCAGCTGCGGTGGGCTGGAGGGGCCCTCCCCTCCTGGGCCCCCGTGGCAACGAGCTTATGCCCTCACACGTGAAATCTGATTATGCTCGCGTGACTTGAGCGGGATGATCCGGTCCTCGGCACCGCGGATCCTGCGGAGCGATTATCCACCCCGGAGAATTTCCTTGCTTTGTCCTAATGGTCTGGCCACTGAGCCTCCCCAGCGTCGCTCGAGTAACCGCGGTCCCGCGTGATGCTTCACCCGGCATCTCCCGCCCGGGATCCGGGTCACCGGCTGTGCTGGCGAGGCTGCTGGAGAAGGGAAGGGTTTGCAGAAGGAGAGAGGAAGAAATGAGGCTGTTACTTCCTGGATGGCAGGAGTGGGCGACTTTTAAATGAGGTTCAGGTGTCATGGACAATGAACCCGATTGAATTCAGGAGGAATTAGGCTGGAGTGCATCTGTGTGTGTTTGTAAGTGCCCAGGTAATGTGTGTTGTAGCTTCCCTCCACCTCAGTGCAGGTCTCTGTCCGTGGGCAGCTGCCCAGCCTTCTGTTGGGTGTTCCCTGTTGTGGAGCATTGATCCATGAGAGACACTGGGGCAGTAAGGGCAGAGTGAAAGGTTCAAGCTGAGACCACATTTTCTAGCCCTGGCTCTGTCAACAACATGCTGCAAGACCTTGAGGGAGTGCCTGGATGTCCCCCTACATAAAACACATCTAATCATCTCACCCTCCTTCCCTGGGATACTGGGAGAGCTTCCCAACAAAAGGAAGCCTTGTGACCTGCAGAGAGTCTGGGGTTTTTACCTCCTTCCCTTGAACAGACACATCCGTGGGAAGATTGAGAAGGGTCGACACTGCCTTGAGAAACTAGTACTCGTTCCTGGCTCGTATGGCTGCAGGTGGGAAGAGGAATCTGGGCTGGACAAGGGTGCCAGCAGCCCAGGGAGGCTCTGCACAGGATGGTGAGGCAGCTAATGAAAGCTTCCAATTAGTTGGGCTTCTCCAGCTCTCATTAGTAGGTCAGAAGGGCTGTAACTTAGATTGGTCCCAGAACAAGAGGATTTACACTTCTGATTGGGTTTCGACTATCCTGCTGCAGGTGACTTTGAAGCAAAATCCTTCTTAGAAGCATGATGTTTGCAAACAGTGCCTTGTTCTGCCCTGAGGGGGGAAGTTGCCTTGCCTTCCCCCCAACACACACACACACACACTGAGTGTTCCACCTGCTCGTTTATGTGAATAATAATGAACCAAGCTGAGGGGTGAAATGACTGAAATGATTTCTCTCCCTGTTTCTCTTTGCAGACCTGAAGACTATATGAAGTTGTCCCTAGCCTCCTCCTAAAGGCATCCCTTGGCATCCTTAAAGGCTTGAGAGAAATACCAAAACCAACCAAACACGCCCATAAGAGAAATCCATAAACCCTCAAAACTTGGGATCCCCTCTTGGTCTGAAGTTGAGTTCTTCAAAAACTCCCATGGTGTCAAGTTTGAGGAGATCCTGTTGTGTGGCTCCATGGACTGGGGCTGGGCCCAAGCAGTGACTTGAGTTGTGTCTGGGGGGCTGGGATGAACCTTCCTCCCTCTCCCCCAAACAGAACCCGAAGTGAACACTAAATATGCAGCGAGTCTATTGTGTTCCTTACCACGTATTAGGCCATGAAATCTGTGTTGTTCCTTTCCTGGGGTGGACAAACCATAGCTCTTCTCCCAGACCAGCCTGGATCTTGTACCAGACTCTCAAGTTGTTTTGTCCTGGGGCCAAACTCCTCTTTATTTCTGGGGGGTGGGAACTCCCTGTGATTTCAAATGTTGTACAAAGCTGCTTTATTCTGAGGGGTGGAGGGACAAAGGGGGGTCCACATGAGGTATGGCAGACTGGACTGACTCAAATCTTGCTTCTGTAGTTATTTTAGCAGAGACCTGATTCTGTAGGTGTTCAGGAGACTCGGGAAGTGCTGAAGATTGATAGTTTAGCTGTTCTGTTTGTGGCAGAGGTTTAGGAGACCACACTTTGGCTGCTGTAAATATCTGGATCCTCACTTTTCCCTATTCCAGTTCCCAAGAGGAGAGGCCCAAGGAGGTAGCTGTGGCATCAGGGGTTTCCTCTGGCTCAGGATCAGACAGTGGGGGTCCTGGGAGAGGCACATTCCCCGTTCCTCTGCCTGCCTGCTGTTCCAGTGCCCTCTTCTCTTGGTAGCCCTGTGGCTTGTCCATGGGAGCCAGAGTTCTGCATTGCCCCCTGGCACTGTCACATACAGCAGATTATTTTGGCTGGGCACATATTCCTGCTTCAGACATGGAAGGTTTTAAATCAAACCCAGCTAGTTTGTGAGAGACAGAAGAGGGTCTGAGTCCTCTAGTGGTGTTGTAGAAACACCAGGCTGGGTGGGGATGTGTCCTTCAAAGCTCCTCTTTCACTACAGCCTCTTGGCTAATGCTGCAAACATATCAGAAACCCAACAGGCTGCTTTTTTTTTTTCCCTCCCTTTTTAATTCCTATGCAGACAATACTTGAAACCTTGTACACAGTTGTCCTTTCCAGCGCCCGGGGTTGGCAGACTCTCAGTAAAAGGGCTCATTTAAAGAACAGCAGGAGGCTTCAGCTTTAGAAGAGGCTGGGCTGCCCCTTCCCAGCCGACAACTGCAAGCGTGTTCAGTGGTTTGCATATGAATTTAGGCACATCTGGACCCTCTGCTTCAACATCCCGCTGGTACAGCCGCTGTCTCCCCTCGGTGCTGGCTGGCTGACTGTGTCCCGAGCACCCAACTATGCAAAGAATGCCTTATATACGTTGTGTTTCAGTTACATGGCAATATGTACATCCAGCAAAGTCTATAGCTGAGTCCAGATTTTTTGCTAGTGGCAGCAAGCCAACCTATTTCTTCAACTCAAATGGCTGTCTGGGTATTTTTTACTTTTGTTTGTTTTGTTTGTTCATTTTGTATCTGATGGTGGCTCTTATACAAAGGACTGTAATTCTAGTGGCTTGAATCTGTAAAAATTGCCTTTGTTTGGTCCAATAAACCTTTGAATAGTTTATTTGGTTTGTGCTTGTTCTCCCTGCCTCCAGCAGCTTGTAACTTCTTTCTCAAGAGATTTGTGTTGAAAATCTGGATTTTAGATTACAGGTATGCTCTGCCCCCCTATGCCTTTTACCACATAAATGATTCCACTGGCTTCCTTAACAATAGAGTCAGATCAGGGGGAAAATCAGGGATATTACCTCATTTCTGCTGGAGCAACACTGTTGCAGCAGGATTCTGGTCTTGTTTGTCTGCAAAGCAATTCCCAGTGCCGAGCTCTGCCCAGGATTTCAGCTGCTGTGGATGTGGGTGCCAAGCAGTTCTTGAAATGGGGTTCTCTAACATACCTCCCCAGTTACTTGCAAAAGACTTGGACTGAAATGTCTAAAAAGAGCCCAGGGGAGCTAAGTATGCAAATTCAATTGCCTATCAAGAAGAATTAGGCTACTTTGAAAATCCTTAATTAATCTGTTTTGTCAGCAATAAGTAAAATCCTGTTTGACTTCCCGAATCCAAGTAGTTCTAAGGGCAGCACTTGTGGGAAGAGAGGATGATTTTACTTGTGAACGGGGTAGGTTTGATCTGAACTCATTAAAAAAACCCAAACAAAACCAACCCGGAGCACTACAAAGTTGTTTTGCAAGGTCGCCTTTGACAGGAGAAGCTCCTCTTTGAACACAGTTTCATGTTTGTGATGCCTTACTCTTCCTTCCCAGGCTCTTTTCTCTCTTTATCTTTGTTTTGCTGTCCCTTTGTTGTAGGTTATGTAGCACAGAGTAACAGCAGTAACGGCTCTTTTTTCTGTTTTTCAAATGCACAGTCGTGATAGAGGGGAGAGCCAAAATGCATTGATGTTGTGCTTAAAAAGAGTAGAGCGAATACCGTCTGTGATCCTGATTTTGGAGACAAGGAAACAGGCCTTTGGGGAGCTTTCAGCAGTGTTAATGTCTGTGAAATAACGAGTGGGGGATGCAGACCTGCGTGGAGCATTCCCAGCTGGCACGCATTGCAGACACAGGAGGCCAGGCTGGGTATCGAATTTCTCCACACCAGACTGGCAACGTGCCCTCTGGTGCCCAGCGGTGATCTAAAATAAAATATTGATCACTAACGACCCTGCTTCCCTTCCTCTCGTCTGGAAAGGGCGGCTCTTCATGTGAGCACAAAACATTACAAAAGAGACAGACAAATCCAGGCTTTCATAACTGAAAGATCCCACATCATTATCGGGATATGTTTGGCCTCAGGACCATTGCATTTTAATTGCAACAGAATTGGCAAACAAGCTTGATTTAGCCAGGATCTGCTTTTTTCCTGCCCTGTTTGCTTCAGCAGCGCTGAGAGGACAGGCTGTTGTTTCTGCTTCTGCTGGGGCTTAGCCCAGGAGAGGGAAAAACACAGAGCAGGAGTTCAGCACATGAAAAAGGTTCCTCTACTCACTCCTGTCTCCTTCCACTGATCTTGTTCATGGGCTGGTTGCTGCTCGTGGGTTGATGCTGTCCTTCCTTCCAAGTAAAGACTGTGTGTCCTGGGTTTGCCTGTCAATAGTTATTACTACCTCTCCTGTGAGTGGAACAGCTGATAGCTTCTCCACACTGGCCTTGCAGGAAGACTACCCCAGGTTATCTAGTGGCGTGTATTTAAATGGATTAATTAAACGGTTTAAAGTCCGATGTGGGAAGCTGGCTGTGGCAGGAAGGAGGACTCTTGAAAGGATGACCACGTGGAAGCAAATGCCAGATTTTGTCTTTCTAGCCCACGGGAGGTCTAAAGATGCTAAACAAGCAGGAGGAGCTGGGATTGTGGCAGATCTGTGCTCTAAGCTGTCACTGAATTCTGGCCCCACGCTCATGCAGAGGCAAAATAAGCCTTGAAGTAACAGAATGTAATAGAAAGCTTCTCCCTTGTTACAGCTGTAAAGCATCACAACCTCATTAGTTCTTTTAATCTCACACAGGAGAGTCGGGTACAAGATGTGTTGGGCAATACAGCAATGTGACCTCAGTCAGGTAGGAGTCCAGCAGTGGGAACGTACCAGTCCACAGCCAGCCCTGCCTGGAGCCATGTGCACAATCATTTTAACCCAAAAGAGGATTTTGTAGACAGTTACATCAGTTCATGAGCTACTTGTGAGCAAATGACACTCCTGTGCTGCCCACCCTCCTATATCCCTGAATGATGACAAGTAGGTGTATGACCAGTATAAGCCCTCCTATAAAGCTTCCACAAATAAAGCCCTGTCACAGATATCAATCTTTGTGTAAAATGCTTAACTGCTTCAGGGTAGGGAAAAATCAAGATATTCTCTGCTATGGGGAAACAGGTGTTAATCATCTACTAAGGAAATCTGGGTGGTCCACTGGTCAGCCTCTGCCCACACTGGGGTCACCTCATTGCTGGACTGGCTGCCTGGGTCCATCTCACCATTTACCACTGGCAGACAAACTCGAATCCAAGCAAATTCCTATCTGTGATCTTATTTTCCACTGGCTGATTAAAGTCATGTCCACACTGAGAGGTAGTCTGGTCTCTAGTTTTAAGGTGGGATATGCATTTCGAATTTAATAGCTATTCCTGAATTACTCTGTATCTACATACTCTCATTACAGAATAAAAGGACACTGCTGTTGAATCTTAATCCAGGTTCATTGTGGAGTCTGCTAAATTGGGACATGCTGGTCTTATGAAATTCCACATGTCAAGTTATCTTGAGAAACAGAGTTTCAAGTTATCTTGAAACTGTGAGCATAGATAAGCCTTAAGGAACTCCAAAGCTGATGTTAAAGCAGCCTGGTTTATCTCCATATTGAAAGAAGTGCAGAGAGACGTGCAGGATGATGGGGCAGATGGGAAAGGGGAGGAAGGAGAACCAGAGGCTCTCTCTGTCTTATCTCACATGGGCAGATTTCCTGCAGCCAGTAAGGTTTGTACAGTGACCTGCATTTGGCTCTGTGTTTCATTTGACCATGGTGTTCTTGCTCCAAGTGCCTTCTGGGGACCGGCTACTCCTACTTCTCCTTTTCTTCTTGACAGGGTTCAGAGAGAGCAGCTGGCTGCCATCTTCACACTGATGAAGGAAAAAAGTGACACGTTTGGAGAGATGTCTGAAGGAGACATGAAGGAGCAGCTTAGACTGTACGATATATAACCTTGCAAGCCAGGGGAGGATGTGCCCAAAAGCTATTTTGGCCCTTATTATGCAGGATGCTAGAGGCTGTAGTGCTTTAAACGTGTCTCGTTAGTTATTTTGCAGTTCCAGTTTGTTTTGCAAACACATACAGGCTGGTGATATGTATTTCAAAGGACTTGTAATTCCTCACCTTTTTTATCTCTCTTTTTTTTTTTTTTTTTAAAGAGCTCTCACATTATTTTCATCTCGTACAGAGATTTCTTACCTTTTTCTGGCTGGGTCACATGTCTCAGTCATATAAAGCAGTTAAACTCTTTAAAGCAGTCATATAAAGCAGTTAAACAACGTTTTTCTGGCCATGCTTTATGCAAATGAACTTTCAAGCCTAGTTTCAGATATCAGTTTGATATCTGAAGAAAGCCAAAGATGTTAGAGGTATAATGGATGAAAACAGTCGAACCACAGAATACCTGAGGTTGGAAGGGTTCTAAGGAGGTCTGTAGTCCAGCCTCCTGCTCAAAGCAACATCAGTTATGAGACCAAGGCGAGTTACTCAGGGGTTTATCCTGTTGGGTCTTGAAAAACCTCCAAAGATGGAAACTGCACAAACTCTCTTGGCAGAGAGGCTTCCAATCCTCCAGTTAGAAAGCAAATAGCCAAAGGCAAGGCATTAGTGCTCTGATTAGGGGTGTGTTGCCGTTCTCATCTCCTGGGAAGGAACCTTTCATCCTCCTTCACGCTGGCTTTTTGAAACAAATCCAAGCCGGTTCCATCTGACCTCCTTGAGCTCATCTTCACGCCCGAGGAAGCAGAAGCAAACTTCAGCCTGGAAACACAAACACCTCTTCTCCTCCTGGCACTGGTAAAAGGAGCACACAGAGGTGGCTGACTTTAATAAAGGATGATTGTGTCCACCTCAGATACTGCTCTTCTAACATAAAATTGTGTGGGAAACTACATACTTAGAAAATCTCTGTGAATTTATCAAGTATTTTCAAGTCTTGACCAGCACTTGGTGGTTTGAATAGAGTAAATCAGTGAGCATTCCTAATTATAGCTAAATGTTTTCTGGTGTACTTATCTCTCCTATGAAATCCTGTTAAATACTTTCTTATCAGGAAGGATTTTCTCAGTTTTAATAACTGCTGACAAAGGAAGGCAACATTTTTTGACCCAGTTTTAGGGAATGATCTCTTAAAAGATTAGGTTTGCTTTATTTTGTGTAATCCTTTTGAGTCTGAGAAACCTAATATCTCATTATCTGTTCACTATCTCCCACTACAGCATATTCTATAAAAACAGACTATTAGACTTTTAAGAATTATTTTATCCTCTAATTGTTTCACTTAGGTCAAGGCCTATTTATAATGAGATCAAATGGTTTTCCTACCAGTCATGACTTAATCTAAATTTAATGTCTGAAAATTACCTCTTCTTATCCAACATGAATGAATTAAGTGGGAAAAGCAGTCCCATGATATGAAACATCATGCTGGCTTGCTGTGTCCCTAGGACATCATTTCCTTTGTCAAGCTGTGCAAAGGGAGAAATGTAGAACGTTTTTATATGGGACTTTTCCCTGGTTCAAAACTGAAAGTAGGATCTTTTCCAAAGCTCTTTGTGAAAGCAACCAAAGGAGAGTTAAGGTTTAGTTGATTTTCAGTCTCTGTCTTGTAGACTTTACAGTTTATTTCCAAAATATTTTTGTATTGATTATGTTATGTTTGTGTCTTCTCTGAATAGGAACATTTCTGGGGATTAAAAAAAACACAATTCCTCAAACTCCTCAGTTTCACATTATACCAGCAGTGATAACGCTGCTTAAGGCAGAATTCAAGGCTGGAATTCAGCCTGTCCTGCCCATAGCAGTTCTGAGCAGTGTCACCAAAATGTTTAGATGCTGTTGATGACAGGACAGTGGTGAAGCTCTGTTATTTACTAGCTTGAATTTAAGAAAGACATTAAGAGAAATAAAAAAAACCTCTGCATAAGACATGAAACAAAAGGGTTTCTAGATGTGAAGCCCATGGGGTTTGTATGGTACATTTTCTCTATGTGCATTGTCAAGGCTGTAATAAAGAGGAGCCTGCTGGACACGTCCGTGTGAGTCTGTGAGGGCGGTGGGGAGGTGCTGCCCGGAGGGACCTGCAGCCATGGGGTACATCCCGGGGTACTTGGTTGGGCAGCTTCTGAGCTCCTTTACCCGCTGGGCTCATCGATATTTATACAGGAAATGTCACCAGTTGCTCTGGCAGGGTCTCCCCTTTATACAGGAAATTTCACCAGCTGCTGCAGCAGAATCTTCCCCTTGTGGGTATTGTCCTTTCAGCAATCGCAGAGTCATAGAATTACAGATGGTTTGGGTTGGAGGGACCTTAGAGACCGTCCAGTTCCACCCTCCCTCCATGAGGGGAGGGTGGCACTGGGGGGTCTCCACAAGGGGATGGAGGCACTCAGGGGTCTCCATAAGGCAAGAGTGGCACTGGGGGGATGGCAGCACTGGGGGGATGGCAGCACTGGGGGTCCCATGAGGAGACAGTAGCACTGGGGAGTCCCCATGAGGGAACAGTGTTACTGGGGGGTCCCATGAGGGGATGGCTGCACTGGGGGGTCCCCAAAAATGAATGGTGGCACTGGGGCATCCCATGAGGGGATGGAGGCACTGGGGGTGTCTCCACGAGGGGATGGTGGCACTGGGGAGTCCCTATGAGGGGTTGGTGGCACTGGGGAGTCCCTACAAGGGAAAGGTGGCACTGGGGGATCCCATGAGGGGATGGAGGCACTGGGGGGTCCCCAGGAGGGATTGGTGGCACTGGGGAGTCCCTACAAGGGAGCAGTGGCACTGAGGGTCCCATGAGGGGTCGGTGGCACTAGGGGGGTCCCATGAGGGAATAATGTTACTGGGGGATGCCATGAGGGGATGGAGGCACTGGAGGGTCCCCATGAGGGGACGGCAGCACTGGAGGGTCCTCATAAAGAGATGGCAGCACTGAGGGGTCCCCACGAGGGGACGGCGGCACTGAGGGGGTCCCCACGAGGGGACGGCGGCATTGGAGTGTGTCCTCATGAGGGGATGGTGGCACTGGGGGAGTCCCCGTTGCCACGGCAGGCAGGGACGATCGCCACAGCACACACATGTCCCCGCCGGGCCCCCGTGCGGCAGGGCCGGGCTGTCCCCGCCCGCCCTCCCTGACCCGCCATGTCGGGGGCGGGGCCGCTCCCGCCCTCACAGCGATGGCGGCGGCTCGGGGGCCTTCGTGTGGGCTCTGTGAGGGCTCTGTGAGGCACCCGAATTTAGGAGCTCGCTAAACACAGACACACATCCTAGTTTGGGAAAGGACGCACTGTTCATCCCGCTCATTGCGCCTCCACAAATCAGGCAGCCCAAGGGGTGAAAACTCACCTCTTTTATGCAGTAAAGTTCACACGAGCCCGCCTGCCTAATACATATTTGCTTGGGTGATGTGATCTTGCCTGAAACACAAAGCTCTTTTCTTCATTCAGCAGCTTCTGTTGTAGAAGTTACCAAAAGTTATCTGGCAACTTCAGTTTTGTTTACAAAAGGTGAAAAAAAATCAGTCTGGGGATTGATAATTCGACTTGAAGGGTACATTGTTTATTCTGTTTATTCTTCACGAGGTGCGAGGTGGAGGTTTCCACGAAGGAAACACAAAAAAGGGTAAAAAGTTACCTCTTCTATACAGTAAAATTCACCTTATAAAAAAACCCCACCTATCTAACGTATATTCCCCACCGACCTAGTGCATATTTATTTGGGTGATGTAATCTTGCCCAGTGCTTGTTTTACTCGGGTGATAATAATCTTCCTTTATTTAGGTAAATCCTTCAATCCAGCATCCTTTGTCCTGGAGGTTATCAGAAGTTCTGACGACATCAGTTATGTTTACAAAAGGTGGGAAAACTCATCCCAGGGACAGACAACTCGACAGGAAGACAAACATCCACCTCCACCTGCCTGTGCACTGATGGTTTAAGTTCTTTATTAAATCTATGTACTGTTCTTTATTAAATCTTTTTGCACCTACAAGTTTATTTTCCATCTTATGTTGCCTCCTGTGCTGTGCAGGGGGAGTTCTGGGATTTTTTGCAAACTATGTCAAATATTTTTTAATAAATTCCTCGGGGGTATTTCTCAGAATGAATCAAAGGCAAAAGTCCTCACTTAATACCCTCGAGAGGAGAACAAGCAGGAGTTTCCAGATCACCTTTGGAGTTATAACACTGAAAAGCATCTCACTCATTCCTGCCTCAGCTCTGCAGTCCCTCATGTCTCTTAGTCACTGTTTCCAGGCAGGGAATTAATTTATAATAGTCAGGATTTATTCCCCTAAGAATGGTGGGAACAAAGTTTAAAAATCATATAGATAACAACCCATTTTAGAGAATATAATTTTCTCTAGGTGGTGAAATAACTAGTTCTGAAACTTGTGGTATCTAGTGCCTATAGGGAATTTGGGTAGTGAGTGAGGGGCACAAGCAGCTCCTGTTTTAAGAAAGCAGCTTCACCTTTGCTGCCATTTTTATTGGTGAATCACATTTTGATATAACATAAGGACTGTATAAAAAAAAAACCCCTTGTTACTGAAGCCTTTTCTACTTGCATTTCTCTGACCAACATAACCTCAGATGTATTGGAAAATATACAGTGGTGTCTTCTACCTTCTGGCTGTGGCAACTGAGTGGTAGTTGGGTTTTTTTTTTATGTTCTTTTTTCATAATGTGACTAAAGCTCAGGAATGTCATCCTTCTTGTGAGCCTTTTCTAAATGTCAAGTGAAGCAGCTCAGATTATGAGTTATGGAAGGAGCACTGGATGGTAAGAATTCCTAAAGATAGATGGTGATGGAGTACCAGTGCCGTGGATTTGAAACTGGCTTTGTGCTGGGACAGGAACAGAGCAAAACATGGAAGTCCCTGTGGTTTGTTTGGGGTTTTTTTAAACTTTGAATAGAGCTACTGTTCAAATGTATCCAGTTACTGGATCCCAGCCAGCACCTCTGGAATAGCTGTGAGAGATACTTTTTTTTTTTTCCCCTAAAGGGGAAATTCTCCTGTCTGAAATACTTTCTTAATTCCCAAAGTAGGTTTGGAATGCAGTCACTGAGGTTTGTGCTGTAACGAGTGAGTCACGGTCTGCTCAGCTTTTGGGAATGGTGTGTGTACTGTTTGCATTTGTCAACTGCTAAATTGCTCCGGGAACAACACACTAATTAAGATGAGATATTGCATAGTTTGTTTCCTGTTAATTTGTCTCAGAGAAAGCGGATAATTGATTTTGTTTTCCACCAGAGGCTGGTGCCAAACCTACTGTGGGGATTGAGACATTTTTCAGGTGTTGAACCAAGTTGTTGGGGGTGCTGCTGTAGAAAGAGATGAAAGAGCCAACTGACATCGTTCTGGGGAATCACAAGCAGTCTCAAACACATCTCCAAAACTGGCAGTGTGACTGGGCCAAGCGTGGCAGGGGGGGCTGGGAGCCTCCTCTGTGTGGGTCATGTGGGACTCATTGCCCCACCAGTGAGTTCAACCAGTTGTTCCCCGAGGTAAAATCCAAAAGGTGAGGTGTGGTGAGTCACCTCCAGTGGGGTCGATTTTTCCTTCTCTGTAACTGTAAAGAGATTGCAGCCCTGGTGCAAGGAACACTGACACTCTGGAGAGAGAGAGTGCTGCCTGGCGGTAGAAAGCAGGGTTCTTTTTGGAGCTCTTTGTTGCTACTCTTTTAAAATGGCTCGTGTTTTCTTACCCAAGGCTAACCTAAACACAGGCCTACAGCGCTCACAGCTGGAAAAAAGCTCATACACTGCATGTTCGTAAAAGGTGAGGTGTGGGAGAGGCAGAGCGAGCACTGTTTTTCCTCTGGAGGGTGCTGTTGTTTTGTACTAACAGCAGAGAGGGCCCGCAAACCTCCGAGGGAACATTTCGGGTGCTGTTTGCTTTAGGGAGGATTAAGGATGTGCTGTCCTTTTCTCCTTCTCAAATCTCTCACGAATCCTGTATGTTGTGATCCACCTGTTCTCCAGCATTCCTGAGACTGGCTAAACTTAGCTAATGACTCAGATTTTTCTGAGCAAATCCTCCTGATCAGGACCAGGACTTTTTTTTTTAACATTTCTTAAAACTTCCCTTGATCCCCCAGCCCCCAACAGCTGAGCTCTTTTTCAGCTGTGGGATGAGTATTTGTTGGCTCGATGGAGGTATTTCCTGCTGTAATGTGTGTGACATTGTTCTAATGGTCTTGAATTTTATTGACTTGTTTTATAACTCATAAAGATATAACTGCAATCCTTACAAAGGAGATGATGTCTTGGATCGTTGCCTCTGTCATTTGTTTTCATTGTCAACACTGTTATAGCCTTTTTGTCAGGGAGGAAACCAGTACCCTGCGTGCTGTAAGTAAAATTCTGAAATCAGTTTATAACACTGCCTATGACTCAGTTTGTTCTAATTTTGCTACTGATAATTGATGGAAGCAGAAATTAACTCAGGATGCTGGTTTTGAGGGAATGGGAGGGTGGGAAAGGAGTGTTGGAAGTGGTTAGTTTGTAGTAAGTGAAGATGGTCTTATTGGTTCAGTAACTCTTCTGAAAGGTGACGCTTTGACTCTGTAGTGCCTTCCAGCATCAGAGGACTGGTGTCATCTTCTTTCCGTTTCCAGATACCCCAAATTCTGGTAGCAGAGGAGAAAGCTGCAGTCTGCTGGCAGTGGCTGCTTCTGACAAGCACTGCTAGTGTGTGGGGTACAGGTAGAACCCCCCTGTGTGACATCGCTGGTTCAGCTCAGAGCACTGTATAGTGAGATATCCTCTCTGAGGATGCCAGTGCTTCATATGTGAAGCAAGTTCTGACTTCAGGTGAGTAGCAGCATCAGATTCATGCCTTAATTTCTTATCTTATTGTAACCTGTTTGGACTCAGGTCCCAGTCGAGGCACAGGATCTTTTTAATCCCTCCTGTCACCCTGAATTCCCTTTAGCTGTCACTGTTTATGTGGAATGTGTCCTTTCATGTCAGCAAGGACCATTGAAAAACCCAGCTGTTTAACTTTGGAGGAGAAACAGTATAGCCCAGGAGGCAAAGGAGATGACTGTGACCTTTGGAGTGAAGAGGGACTTTGTGAAGTGACTGGGTGGATAAACCAGACTGCCTGGGGAAACAGATTTGCAAAGAGCTGGAATGACTGCTTAGGCTTGTCCCAGCATCTGGCACTTTACTAAAAGTTAGAGCTATGTCTTTTACAAAAGGGAAGAGTTACAGATTCTGGATACTTCCAAGATATGGTCAGAATGGCTGGGAGGGAGACTCACACCTGTTGATTTCTGAACTTTCTGTTTGTTTTGGCTTTTTGTTAAAAGATCTGTCTATGTGCTTATGCACTTCAGTTCTGATGGGTCTGAATAGATATTGTCTGTTCCACTTCCACGCTTTGTTCTGTTTGTTTTTCCACCGTGCTGTGAAGCCGGTGGATGAGTTACACAGGGTGTTACCTGCACAGCAGCAGTAGAAAGACCAGCAGAAACTGGATGGAGAAAATAGAAACCTCAGCTTTTCTCTGTTCAGACTGTGCTGAAGTTTTCACACTCACACGCTTAAATCGACTTTGTAGTGGTGAAGTTTGACTTTTGGCATGAGCAAGAAGACTTCTATTTCAGGCAGCACCACACGAAAATTTTAGGTTGGGTTTGCCAGTTCTTTCTCCTCTGTGGGCTGTGTTTTTGTCCTGCAGTGAAGGATTCCTGTGTCTCATCCTCTGTCCTTGTGGCAGGATAGAGCTGGATGACCTTAGTGAAGAAGGGGAGTACCACTGTGTGTGAACCCAGTGACCTTGAGATAGGAGCAGAGGCATAATGAAAACTTGGTTTTAGGGGGGAAGTTTATCTTCCAGCTATTTTCAAGCTGCCCATGAACAACCAAGAGCATTGGGCCTCATTTTGTGTGTAGACCACAACAGATTCAACAGCCCTACAGTCACACTGTTAAATTGGCAGTGCTGTGAGTGGGTTGATGAGGTGGTTCCCTAAAATGTCCTGAGGAAATTGCACTCTGTCCTACACACCTCCTTTGCCTTGCTTTTTAGAAACTGCTGTCAGCACAGCTGAGGTGGGAAACAGGCTCCTCAGGGAAGTGGTCACGATCCCAACCCTGCCAGAGTTCAAGCAGCATTTGGACAAAGATTCCAGGCACATGGTGGGATTTTTGAAGTAGTTCCTGTGCAGGGCCAGGAGTTGGACTTGATGATCCTTATGGGTTGTATTGAGTTTATGTGGCCAGGTTTTGGTAGCGGGGGGGTGGGTTCTACAGGGGTAACTTCTGTGAGAAGATGCTGGAAGCTTCCCCCATGTCTGGCAGAGCCAAGGCCAGCCAGCTCCAGGACAGACACACCACTGGCCACGGCTGAACTAGTCAGTGATGGCAGTGACAACTCTGGGATAACATGTTTAAGAAGGAAAAAAGTTATTGCACCGGTGTAATTGCAGGCAGAGAAGAGAGGAGTGACAGTGTGAGAGGAACAGGTCTGCAGATACCAAGGTGAGTGGAGTAGAAAGGGAAGAGGTGCTCCAGGCACTGGAGTGGAAATTCCCTTGCAGCCTGTGGTGAAGACCATGGTGAGGCAGCTGTGCCCCTGCAGCCCATGGAGGGCAGTGGGAGTGCAGAGATCCACTTGCAGCCCGTGGAGGAGATCCCCACTGGAGCAGGCAGATGCCCGAAGGAGGCTGTGATCCATGGGAAGCCCATGCTGGAGCAGGGTCCTGGCAGGGTCCTGCAGACCTGTGGAGAGAGGAGCCCACACTGGAACAGGTTTCCTGGTAGGATCTGCGACCCTGTAGGGGACACACACTGGAGCAGCCTGTTCTTAAAATGTTTGAGTGCACAGGCAGAGAAGATGATGGACCTGCATCCAGTACCTTTATCCTGGTGTCCAGCAGAACTGCTGTCTTGGCTCATCCGTTCCCAGGCTCCTTCATGACAAAGGTCTGTCTTTGCCAGACAGTCAGCTCCTCCTATGGCCTTTTGTGGCAAATGGTTTCTTACTAAAGGGTGGATTATCCTTGTTTGTACATGGATATACTGCACCCATCAGTGATCTGCACTGTGTGTGGCAGTTTGGTAGTATTTATACTGACAAGCCTGTGGTGATGGGGTTGATGTCCCTGCTCACCTTTCTGCAACAAAAGATGAGGCAGAAGCTCTCTTGCTAATGGTATGAAAATATGGTGGGTTTTATCCTGCCCTCTGCACTTGTAGTGACTGGCTCAGTCTGTGGGGGCACAGGAGTGCAGACCCTTGGGGTTGGGTGGGATCTGGGAGCCCAGGACTGATTCACCACGTTGTCCTAAGGGAGGAGAGCATGTTGTGATGGTAATGGCAGGGTTCTGTCCTGACAACCTAGGGGTTAACAACACGTAGTGTTATCCAAGACCCCCTTGTACAAACCTTTCCTCCTCTAAACAAATCTACCAGAGGACAGGAGTTTTTTTTTTCCCTTCTTTGTGAGCACAAACTACAACAAAAAGAGCCATGTGGACCTAGTTTTGGAGAAAGAGCTGGCTGGGTGCTTCTCAGGTCACTTAGCTGACAGTTGTCTTTAGGTGCACAGAGGAAGGGATGGTGCAAGGGTGGTCTGTTGTTTGACAGCTCTACTCATCTCTTCTCCATGCTTGAATTCCACTTGCCAGTTGCAGTGTTGAAACAAAATTCGATCGCCAGGACACTGCTTTGAGTCAAACCAGGTTAATAAAACTGGTGCTTGCAGGCATGAATGCGTCTCAGTTTGGCCTGCAGGAAAACCCTGGTAGTGTTGGTGACCACCCAGTCCTTTTTAGTGAAGCATGCACTGATTATTTACGCATAAATGGAATTGCAGGCCTCTGGTTTACTTGAAGTTTTAAGGCCAGACCTTGTCAAATGCTGATATTAAGAGAAGCGTGAGGCTGGCTGAATACAGTGTTTTACACCTCAAGGAGTGGCCTCGAGAAGCTGACTTGCAATTTAGCTGCAATCCCTCGACAATAAAATGTTTTACAGGATAACAGAAAACCTAAAGATTAATCAACCATGTGACAAGGCAGGAAATGTTTTTCCTGGATGAATTAGACAGCAAACCACATAAAATTACACAAATAAAATGCCACCTATTTATCTTGAGACAATGCACATTTTGTAGATAGGAGAAAAAGCTAATTCTCAAGTCAAATTGTATTTTAGGGAACATATGAACTTCCATCCATGAAAAAGTGTAGTTATTTTAATGTGTTCGTGGGGTACTTGAGATATCAAAATGGTTTTAATTGATCTACCTCCTGACCAACAGTGAAGTACTTTGGCAGTGGCAAAACAAATAGCCCACCTTTGACTTGTGAGTTGCTGGAGTGTGGTGGCTTCAGCCATCAGGGCTCTGAGGATGTTGTGGTGGAGCCACCAGTGTGTAGATAAAGCTGAAAGCAAAGAGAGATAAAGCTGAAAGCAAAAAGATATCCTTGGAGTTCTGGGCAAAAGCAGGACTGCTGGCACCATCCTGGTTAAATTCTGATGTGATTAACTGCCTTTTGCTGCATTGTCTCCTTTCTGTTTATTTCAGAGGCCTTCTGTCTGGAAAAGTGTGCGATGCTGTAGCAGGGCTCCTCATACTCCTGTCAGCCAGGACTGCCTGTCAGCATCCCCTGAAGGACCCACAGTAAGGTAATTTGCAAGTGCTTTAGGGTAAATTACAAAAGGGCTTCTTATTTCTCTTGGATTCTGAGAACCCTTTACCATATGGTTTCACAGAATAGCACACATTATTCTGATATTAAACAATCAGAAGAATAACTTTCCACAGTTCTTATTTTAATAAAGAGCAATGTGTCCTCTTGCTCTTGATTGTTTTGTGCATTTAATGTGTTATTTTAGTTGTCTGAGCTTGTGTTTACTTATGGTTACAATATTAAGGGGTAAATATGAATTTGGACATTGAGCAAGCTGCAAGGTGGAGTGAAGCAAATGGGGGTCAGTGAACTGTGATGCAGTGGTGTAGATTGCTTAGAGAGAGGGAGGGAAACATTAAAGGCACTGAAAGGTAGACAGGACCCAACTAACACCTGCTTGCAGTCACAGGGTTTGTTCAGATACCACTGAAGCTTGGAACTGCACGAGGTGACCTTGCAGGGTGACTTTTCCAGCCTCTGTTGCTGTGGCCCTGCAGTGTAATTCATTCTAAATGAACGGATAGTGTCTCAGTGCCAAATGCCCACTACAGAGAGAGCTGCAATAGCAGAATAACAGAGATTAACACAAGGGCTGGACACCCCTCGAATTTGACATTGTATGTAAACAGCACAGCTTAGACTGTTTCTGTTGTAGGCCTGATCACTGTCATTTGATAACTAAAGGTGGGGACACAAAGCGTGAGGTACAAGCTGCAGAGTTAGCAACAAACACGCTGGGTGTATGTCCTGCCTGACTTCTCCATGGCACATCTTTAGGAAGTGCAGCTCTGGGAGGAGATGACGAGTGTCATCATGCAGAACTATTAGGAACAGGCTGGCTGATCCTCTTGGCTCTGGCTGAGACTGTGCATCCTGGAAATCCAAGGCCTGTGAGACAAACCCAGACTGAAGAGATGCCAAGCAGTTTCCAGGGAATCAGGAGAGAATGTAACGCCCTTCCTGAGCACAAGGCTCTCTATTTCCAGTGCAAAGGCACAGTGCAGCTCTCCTGCCCAGCAGTTGCTTTGCCTGGGGATTTCCCTGTACGAGGTTGATGGGTGTTGTGCAGCTGATGTGACAAAGAATTACCTTCTCTCTGTGGCTGGCAAACGTCTCTGTCAAGTTAATGGGAGGAGGATGGAGATAAGTAGCACCCTCTATATGTCTAAATAAAGCAGAAGAACTGATACATAGAAGACAATAGACAAAAGAGAGAGAAGGGAAGAGAAGCATCAGATTTCCAGTAGTAAATCCATCTTGCTCCTCACAGAACCCTGTGACTGTCCTACTCTTGCAGCTAAAAATGTGACTGTGCTTCTCCGATGCTCCTGTCAGGAACAGAGAGAAAGGCACTGTGAGGCCACGTTTTCCAAGTGTAAGACAGGGACAGGATGATTTATACCACTCAAGAAGCAGGCTTACATCTTGCATTCCTTGTAGCACTTTTCACCCCAAAGGATGCCAAATGGTACATTTGTCCTGCCAGAGATGCCAAGAGGGATGGTTTCTGATGTTAAATCAGTGCGAAGAAAATGGGAAAGACCTTTACCAAGAAATATTTCACTTATGGCTCTGAAAGTAGTAGACCCACATACAGATGTAATTTATATCTGTGCAAGGACTGAATTTTGCTGCCAGATGTGACGTGCTGAGATAACATGCCTGCATTTTTTGCGGGGGGGTATGGAGAGGAATTTGGGCTCTGTGATTTTGTGTTTCTTTCTCTGCAGCAGAGGAGAGTGCTGGAATGCTCCTACTCCTGCCAGCTGTCAGGGAGAGGAGCTGTAGAGGCTGCTTTTCTTATGGGAGGGCAACTAGCCATGAGTCTAATAAATTACCTCCTCACCCATCTGCAGTGCTGCCCTGCTCCTTGGGGGACCAGGTCTGAGAGATTCCTGGTCAGGAAACAGAATGTTTTCTTCCTTTCCATCAAATAGATTTTAAAGGGGGTGAGAGGAAAAACTTCACAACCCTTCTCAGCCCTGAAGTGGTGTCGGTTTGTCTGTCTGTCTGTCAGCTCTGGGGTGCTGTGCTAAGCTTCCTGCTGGGATGGCACAGACAAAAGGCTGCTGAGGGAGGCATTTGGATAAAGGACCCCTGGTTCTTTCCAGCCTGTGTAACTCCAGCTGACGTTTCCAGCCATTGTTGCTGGGAGCGTATTTTTCTGTGGCTTTTTAAATTCTCTCAAACGAGGTGGCTCATTAGTCTTCTCAGTGTTGTGTGTGTGAGGAAGGAATGCTGAGACCAGAGCATTTCAGGGTTGCAGCTTAAGCAGGGTGAGGTGAATGACGAAGAGCTCAAGAAGTAGAAAGGCTGTGAGGTGACAGAGTTGGTCTGCTCCACTCTGTACAGGGAGGTTAATTATCACCCAGAGCTGTGGCCATGGGGAACAGCTCAAAAGCTGAGTCCTCACTGTGTTTACAGAAAGAACTAAAACAAGTTCCAGCAACCAGAGGCTGTAAGATGGTCAAATTAAGAGCACTTACACTCCATCTCCCAGTGATTGCTCCAGGCAAGGACATTCCATGGTGTGTAGGAGCTGGCTGGAGGAGCCTGCCCGTGGTCCCATTACTGTGTGGGAGAGGGAGAAATATTCTAAGTTGGACCCATGTCATCTGCTGTCACAACACAGATTCAAAGCAGGTTTTTTACAAGGGCATTACTGGGTGGGGCTGGATGCCAAGCCCACAAATCAGCACTAATGAAAACCCAACAAGTTTTGCTTTGCTGTGTGGACACTGAGGAGCTGCTTTCAAGTGTTCCACCGTCAAATCCATTGTCTCTTTCCCTCCTGGGGCATTTTAGCCCTTGGAGAACACAGGCAAGTTGGCTCTCTAAGCCATTCCCCTGCTCCTGGCACAGTTTTCTGGGGCTTTGCTCCATGACAAAACTGTGGGTATTCTTGAAAGTGCCACAGTGGAAGATATGGGGGCTTTGCCTCGACAAATGCTGTTGTCTCTGAGTGCCTGTTCAGTGTTTTTGAGGGAAAGTTTGGTGCAGAAGGGAAAGGACTAGCTGGAAAACGACAAGTGAATGTGGAAATAAGGGAAGCTTGGGTTTTATTTGGTGAAAGCAAGACAAATAGTTGTGCAGAGTTTGCTCTTGTAATTTCTTCCTCCCCAGATTCCCAGCCTGAAAGCTTTGGCTTCTGGAGATGACTGCTGAACAGGGAGAGGAGAACAAGAAACTAAGCTTGCCAAGCTAAGCCTTTGCTAGCCCACAGGCATGACCATTGAGCAGTCACATGCTGAAGGCAATGTCATTCTTTTTCTCTCCCACTTACAACTCACTCAGTTCTTCTATCAAGTAATAGTGTGAACGGGTCCAAACACCCCCAAGCTTCTTTAGCAGCTCTTTATTCCACTGGCTTCCAGTCAAGTACTGGTTATGGTATGGTGTAGCCATCACTGAAAGACAAGTTTACCCTGCAGCAAAGGCTGGATCAATTTGTAGAACAGCTCTGTTCTTAAAATACATCTCGTGATGTTCTGTTCCATAACCCAGAGACATGGGAAAATGGAAAGCACACAGGGCACAGGCAAGTCAACAAGATTTGCCACACAGCCCTCTGGAAAACATGCCCACAGATAAATTTATGGCACAGTTCAAATGGCAGCTGACACCCACAACACACACAGTTTAAGATCTAATAGCAATGAAGTTTGTTTATGAACAAAAAAAAAAAAATCCAAACCAGGCAAATCTGCCTTTTATATTTCCAGGATGTAACAAGGATGTACTTAAGTGGATGTGCAATTAAATGGACTGTTGGAGATAAAAAAGGGCTGACAGATAACCACCTTCACTTGCTGATCCCAGGTGCAGTTTGCTTTAAAACAAAGTCATCTTGTTTTTACAGCACTGAAGAATAGAAGAGCTTCTGTTGTGCTCACTGATGTTGGTAACTGGGCAACTGAACATGGAGCAGCAGTGCTGGGTTTGGAGTCTCTACACCATGAGAGAAGTAGCATCTCCTGGGATTGCAGGTAGAAATGCCAGAGAAATGTGTTTGGAAAAGGAGGCTGGCATAGCCTGTGGCCCTTGAGAGGCCAGTCCCTGTGTTAGGGGCAGTCTTTGCTTATTATCTTCCTGTCTGTGGGCTGGGAGCCCTGTGTACCCCAAGCATCTTACTTATGGAGCTTTATAAGGGACCAGCTTTGTTCTTGGCCTCACTTTTCACCAGGTCACCCTGGAGAGTTCCAGTATAACCCCATTTCCCAATCTGACCTCATGTTTGAGCTAACCAGCCTGGCTGCCTCACTTGTGACAGATTTCAGCAGTGGAGGTGGAGGATGATGAAATGATACTCCAAGGAAGTAGAAGTCAGTACTCTGAGAGGGGTTTTTAGGTTTTCTTTTCTTACACCAAGAAGGTGGAAAGCTGTGTGTTTTGCATAGCAAGCCTGCTTTTGGCTAATGTGCTTGCCAGAGATTTGGATATTCCCCCAAGCACAAGCTTTCCTGAACACAGAGTGCTACAGGGATATTCTCCACAATCACCAGAGCAGTTCCTTAAAAGCAAAGAAATCCATCTGTTTCTGGTTGTAGGAGTCTTGCTATCCCTTGTGGCTCTTGGTTTTGCAGTAATGGTACATGGAGAAGGTTGAAGGGAAGTGTTTGCTGCTTCCAGAATTTCTCCTTGAGATCCTATTAACAGAAAAAGTTTTGTAGCTGCACACAAGCAGCTTCTTCCAAGCTGAATACCTGAAGGTGCATAGGACTTGAGAGAGGAAGGCTAAAATGAAGCCAGTGCTGTTTGTGCTGCATATGAGTGCAGGACTGATACTTATTCCTGTAAGAATGTCCTGTTGGAGATTTTGTGGGTACAGAATTGCTACTTGCCTGCTGCACCTTGCAGCCCACCTCTGTAGAAAGTTCCTGGAGCTCATGAGCAGTGCCCAGGAATATGGCAATACCTTGGCTGAGCCCTTTCTCAGTGCCTGTAGTTGTTCAACACATCTCTCCTTCAATCCTGGGCTCAGTTTGAGCAACAGTGAAATGCTTTGTGGTAGATGGAGCCAGGGCTGTGCCTTGAGCTAACAACCTCCCTTGTATTTCTTCAAAGGCTTTTCAAAGCAATGTTATTGTTTCATTTTTTCTCTCCTAGGCCCTCTGATAACCAATCCTTTGCACATAAATCCAAAGAGAGTAACTTGTCAGCAAGTACGGACAATAAAGGAAGTCAGCTACTGCTGAGCTTTGTACAGGAGTCCTTGCAGCTCTTTGCTGTGCTGTGTGGAGGGGTACAAGGTAGCTGTGAAACCTGTTGACTGGTTTTCCTGTGACATAAAACAGGCACCTTCTGTTCTCTGTGTATTCAGTATCATGCTTCTGAGATTTTGTTGATACCATCAACAAAAGCTTTTTTTATATCCGAGCTTGACTTTTTTATAAGAGCTGTGCAAAAGCAGCCTATGCATAAGGAGCACTAAGGCCACCTCCCTGTGAACAGTCAGGGCTAATATTTAACAATTTAGAAATTAAAAACAGCCCCTTGCTGTAAAACTACCTGATAAAGATAAGCATTTTTCTGGCTGTGGCGTTCATCTCTGTAGATCTTTCCCTCTGCTGCTGGGGTGATGTACTCTGGATTGCCCAAATTGATTCCACACAGACCAGGGATTTTCATAACACAAACTTCTCTGTTCTGGATTTGCAATGACTCTTACTCTGATTTATTTCAAAGCAATCACAAGGTAAAATGGATGGGTACCTATCCATCAGCTTTTGGGGGGCAGGGATGGCTTCTGGATTGGAGCTGCAAGCAATTACTGCATGAAGAATATATGTTCATGGTTATATCTAAAATCTTGGGCAAGTAGTGGTATGAAAGCTTCTTTGATTGTAACGATGGCTACTTCCATAATTCACACTTGTTCCCAGTGGTGCTTCTGCCAGATCAGAGATGAAGGGTTTCCTTCTTACCAGACCAATCTCATTAAGGAAAACAGAGGAAACTTCCACTGTTTGCAGTAAAAGGTCTTTTCCCACTATTTGTTAAAAGATTTGGGAAGGGCTCTACCCACATTTGTTACAAGCACGCTGGTGGCTAAAAAGGCCAATACGAGATAGACACGTCTGGTTGCAAAAAGCACAGCAGAAAGAGTCCTTTTAGGTGGTAAATTCTGCAAGACACGATTCTTTCTGTGTTGTCTTTTCTCCTCAGGGGTGATCCTGCTGCGTTCTCAAAGGCATCAGCAGCGTTATAGATGGTGTGTCTGCAGACCTCCCAGTTGGAGGCCAGAGTAGACCAGTTATGGTGATCAATATGGCCAAGGCTGAGCTGTTGTTTCAGGGAGTCCTTGTATCTTCTTTTTGGGGCTCCTCTCTCGAGGCAGCCGGTGGCAAGTTCACCATAAAACAGGATCTTAGGGAGGGGGTGGTTGGTCCTTCATCCTGGAGACGTGCCCTGCCCATCACAGCTGTGTTCTCAGCAACATGGCCTCAATATCTGTGATTGCTGCTTGTTCTAGAACAGATGTATTAGTCACATAATCTGATCAGTGGATGTTTAGGATTGTTGATGGAAACGTTCTAGGAGACACAGGGGATGACGGTAGATGACCCATGATTCAGATCCACATAAAAGACCAGACAGCACAGTGGCTCTGTAAACACTGTTCTTTGTACTTTTCTTCAAGTGTTTATTTCGCCAAACCCTTTTATGGTTTTATGGTGATACACAGGAATAGTAAAAAGCTGATATCTGGCCTGAGAAATTGAATCTATGTGCAACATGGCTGGGAATCTCGTGAGACAGGGTGTGCACGCTCCTGTAGGCAAATCCAGGGAGAAGACCAGCCCAGTCATTGAACACACCTTGATAAAGCAGTGCCTGGTGAGCACCTCTGGGCAGTGGCAGCAGAGCCTCTGACGCTCCCGGGCATCTCACCATGCGGTTTTCCAGGATAAGGATATTTAAAATTGCCAAACCCGTGATTTGCCTCATTGTTGTAACATACTTTTGCATGTTCATTGCCAGTTTCAGCTCCTTGGAGAAGACAAGGATTTTCAGGTAGGAGACCTGCTTCCTCCTGATATGCACTGTCTGGGCAGAGTACTTGTGCTCGCTGACTTTCTCTGCCTCTCTCTTTTTCACCCTAAAACTTGCACTGCTGATCTGAGTTAGGTGACCACTTTACTTTAGCAGACCACATTCAGGCAGAGCACAGTGTTGGAAGATCCACAGATCAAAAACCTACTTCTGCTGGCTCCCTAGTTTCTCAGGTTTGCTTGTGTAGCTGTTTAAAGCACCCTTTACTTTACTAATACTACCTGCTTTCACACTTTAGCACTGCACAGTATTTGCTTTTGCAGTGGCTCCCCGAATGACTTTATTCAGCCCTAATCTAGATTGTATTGCTGGACAGGGAATTGGGTTGGATGCCTTCCAATTTCTAGCGAGTCCAGCAGCTGATTCCTAACACAAATATGCTGCGTACTGGGAGACCAGTGTCATGCAGACGTGATCCATATATATATATATTTTAAATAAATAGTCAAGCAAATCCTACAAGAAGGGATGTGGAGGGAATTGCAGTGTAGACTGCAGTGAAGTGTCTGCAGCATCATTGGCAGGAAGCACTGTTCCTTGTATTAGCCCTGCAGACACTTGAGCCTTTCCTAGAAGGAGCATGGCTCATGGATGTGTTGGTTTAGGTTGGACTTGATGATCTCAGAGGTCTTTTCCAATCTAGTTGATTCTGTGATTCTGTGGTGCAGTGTGCTGTGTACAGGAAGCACCACTCCCCAGCCTCCCCACCACCCTCATCTGGTCCTAGCTCTCCCAGTGAGCTCATCTGGCTCAGCTTGATGGAGTTTGTTCTCAGCTGGATGTCCCAGGGCTGATGCTGTGGGGGCAGGCAGGAAGAGTGAGGCTGGGAACATCTGCATCTCTTCTGGAGGTGACTTGAGCTTAGCTCAGCTCTAGCAACTTGAGACCACACCTTGAGGGCAGCCATCAATTTGTAGAGGTTGGAATCTGCACCAGGGAGGCAGTGGGGGAAAAAGGAGAGAAGGAGGAGGTGTAGAGAAGTGAAGTGAGTTGTCCTCAATCCCAGAGCCCATCAGTGGCAGAGCTGGGACAAGAACTGGCTCTCCATGCCCAGCTGCTTGAAGCTGTTTAATTCTGCCACAGTTTCAGGTAATGGAAATGCCTGAAAAGAATTTACTCCATTTTTGCAACTGAAATAAAACACAACAAGGTATGAGCTGCCTGTGGTTATCTGTGTGGCAGTTCTATTTCTGTACCTTTATATGTAACATAAAATACACAAAGCAACATTTTCGTGGCTTTATCCTCTATTTGTCCTTGGGCTTTGTAAAAGGAGAGGAAATGACAGTAAGTGTCATTGAGCTTCTACAGTTGTTTGCCAGCTGGACTCTGGAGCCTGAAATTGGATGAACTGCTTTGACAATTTGTCTGAATTTAAAATGCTGGGCAGGAGAGCAGGGTCCTGTGTAGGCACGAGTGTCTGGCCATGTGGGCAAATGTAATAGAGCTGGGGTGGAATCGGCCTCGTGAGACAGCACATGGAGAAATGGAGTGGGGAATGGTTTGTCATACTGCCCTGTTTCATTTGTCGTACCGCCCTGTTTGACTTGTTTTCTGGCCTTTAATTTCAAAGTTTTAAACGTCATCTTAAAAATACAACAGACATTCATCAAGGGATTTAAGATCTGCCTGAGCTACCTCACCCAATACCTCTTTACTTAGAGTGTACATATAAAATCTTTCCTCTTACTGGGCAGTGAACAGCAACGCAAGGATAGAAAGCTGTAGTGGGTTTCTGTGGCTGGGTTTTAGTAGCAGTGGGGCTACAGGGGTGGCTTTCTGTTAGAAGCTGCTGGAAGCTTCCCCTGTCTGGTGGAGCCAATGCCAGCTGGCTCCAGGGTGGGTTTCCTGCCGCTGGGCAAGGCCAAGCCAATTAGGAATGATAGTAACGCCTCTGGGATAACCTATTTAAGAACAGAAGGTTGCTGCACAGAAAAAATTCCAGCCAGGGAAGAGCCGGGTGAAAACATGTGAATAACAATGTAGACACCAAGGTCAGTGCAAGAGGGGCAGGAGGTGCTCCAGGCAGCTCCTGCAGCCCGTGGTGCAGCCCATGGTGGGGCAGCTGTGCCCCTACAGCCCATTGGGGTGCAGAGACCCCCCTGCAGCCCATGGAGGAGCCCACGCTGGAGCAGGTCGATGAAGGAAGGATGCTGTGACCCCGTGGCAGGCCCAGGATGGAGCAGGGTCCTGGCAGGGACCTGCAGCCCATGGAAAGGGAAACCCAGGCTGGAGCAGGTTTTTCCTGTGTAGGACTCGTGGCCCCTGTGGGGGACCCACGTTGGTACAGCTCATTCATGAAGCACTGCACCCCATGGAGGAGTGACCCACGGGACAGCAGGTTGGGAAGAACTGAGGGATGGACTCACACCGGAGGTCCATCAGGGACTGTTCTCCCGTGGGAGGGACCCCACAGGAGCAGGGGCAGGACTCCAACTCCTCTCCCTGAGCAGTGGCAGGAACAACTCACCGTGAGCCCCATTTCTGTCCCTCTGCACCTCTGGGGGGGAGGAGGGAGAACATGGAAGGAAGGAGGGGCGGGGAGAAGGTGTTTTTAAGATTATTTTACTTCCTGCTCTTTTGCTCTAACCCTGTTAGTAATAAATCCAATTAATATCCCCATTTTGAGTCTGTGTTGCCTGTGATGGTGATCAGTAAGTGCCTCTCCCAGCTCTTAACTCATGAATCCTTTGCTTTTCTTTCCTCTCCTCTGTCCAATTGCAGAGGGAAGTGAGAGAACAGCTGTAGTGAGTACCTGTGAGAGAACAGCTGTAGTGAGTACCTGTCATCCATCCAGGGTCAACCCCCTACAAAAGCACATTCTACACTCTTGATTGTAACTGGCTAATGATTATGAGAGAAGTGGAGCTGACAGGCCATGTTTTACAAACTCTCTCTTTTCTCATTGCAAAGGTTCCTGTATTTATCTGATACAAAACATCTGTTAAAAGCCTTTTTACCTAATAATTTCCTGAACACTATCAGAGTGTTGTGGCATCCATCAAATTCCAGCAGCAACTGAACTGTTATCTACAGCCTGTTATCTGAAGAAGTGCTTTTTTCCCATTTATTACCTTGGAAGCAAAGGCTGAACATGAGTGTGAAATCAGACTGCCACAACCACGATGGTTTATCCTAAAAAGCTTTGCTGTACATAAAAGCTCAGCTGCAGGAATTTTTCACTTTCCTTTTTCCTGTTCCACCCTCCAGCCATGTGCAGATAAGAAGGAATGTTTGGGACAAAACCCCACCACTTCTGCCCTGGTTTTTCTGCTGGGTTTCAGCCCAGTCTTGTTGCAGGTGGCTCTTCTGCTGTTGGCAGATGTGTCCTCCTGTGATAACCTTGTACCTGCCTGTGCCTCTGAACCAGGCAACAGGGCAGCTGCAATATTACAGGCAAGTGCTAAAAATGTAGAGATTTTACATTTTAATGGTTCAGGGTGTCTGCCCTAAGACACGTGTACCTGGCGAGTGCTGTGTGATGCCATTGCATTAGCTGAGTGAGGAGGAGGAGAGGAAGTAGTGCCTTGTGGCAGAGAATGCCCAAATGCTCAAGAAATGATGTAGGGTAAAGGAGGGAGTTTCACTTCTTCTTAGACTTCCCTTCCTGAGTTCTGGAAGATCTTCCTGCTCTGTTGCTGAAGCACAGAGCTCTGCTGGCAGAGGAAAGAGCCAGATGGCTGCCTTCGTGGTGTGTGCCATGTCCTGAGCTCAGGATCTCCAAAACAACAGTGCTCTGGGGACTTTGCCAGGGGTCCTGCCCAGTGCAGGGCAAAGCTGTGCTGTACTGGTTGCTAGTGACTGCCAGTGTGAATGTTTCATGAGCCAAGTGCTGAGAAGAGGAGTGTGTACCTCTGGGATTTGCTTAGTGGGGAGATAAGCAGAATTCAGGCCAGAATGGCGTAGGAAGTTGAATAACACTTTGGCAAAGATCAAAATGAAATTGCTCTAAAGCACAGAGAGAGGCTCAGAGTCAAGAGCACTAAAAATGGGCTGGAGGGTGTTCGGTGTTAAGTGGAAAGTGTGTGTGATGTGTCTGCTTTTTCCTTGATTGCATTCAGGAAATTGAACATTTTTCAACGTGCCCCAGACACGCAACAAGTGGACAACCAAGAGCAACGGGGTTTAAAGTGTTCTGATAATGGGAACTCCAGGAGGTTTTTAGAGGTGACTTTGGGGAGAGACATCACAAAGCTCAAAAAAGATGTGGTGGAGAAGACACCAAGGTGGAAAGGAAAGGAGGAGGAGAAGAAAATGATGGAACCGCTTACTGGGGTTAAGGAAGCCAAGGAGAACATGGTTGTGAAACCACCACCTCAGTTGGAGGGAATCAAGAAGACAACAGTGAAAACAGTCCCTGTGGTGCAGAGAAACAAGGAGAAAACAACAGTGAGACCAACTCCAGGGATGGAAGAAGCCAAGGAAAAGATGGCAGTGAAACCCCTTCCCAGGGCACAGGAAGCCAAGGAGAAGGCAACAGTGAAACCATCCTCTGGGGTAAAGGGAGCTCGTGAAAACAACACATCCAAAGACCAATCAAAACCCAAAGAGCCTCCTGCATCAGTGAAAACTGTAAGACCTGTTCCTCAGGCTGCTGCAGTGACAAAAAAGACAAAACTGAGCGCTGCTAACTACACATCTGAGCCACACTGGGATTTCGAGGACAAGTACCTGCTGGATAACTCCTCTCCAGCATCGGTAGGTGTGATGGTGTGAATGTTCACCAAGAAGGCCTCCCCACTGACCTCCTTGTCTGCTGTCCCCTGGGCATGTGTGCCCATTGCAGCTGAGGATGATTTTTGAGCTGGTAGGTCAGCTCACTGCAGATGCTGGTGGGACCCAGACAGGAACACCTCCTGTATGACTCAGCCTGGCCAGTCCTCTGTTGTGCTTTAGTATGGGAACTTACTGCAATTCATGTGTTTCCATAGGTTCATTTGGAGGTCAGCCTGTACTGGATTCCCTGTCCAGCAGTGCATTTCACAGTGATTAATTCATGACATTGAACAAGTTGTACCTTTTTTGGTACCTTTAAAGGGAGTGGTAATGGTGATCTAATCCCCCATGTTCCAAGGTGCTTCCTGAGGACCTTGTGAGGTGGGTTGCCAATGGACACTGCTTATTGTAGCATATTATTACTGCTTATAGCCTTATTTGCTAAGTTCAGGTTAGACCTATTACAGATATTAATTTGCATCAGTTAATGAGGCCCAAAGCCAGTAAAACATTTAAGCATCACAGGCCTCTTATTCTGAAGAGGAAAGTCTTGGAGACTTGGAGTCATTCTGGCTCCGTGGTAGGCGACTTCCTGCCAGGTAGTTATGGATGTGGTGCTGAAATTGTGCTTCATGTTCACGGTGATGGGGATGCTGCACTGGAGTTTCTGTGTTTCTCTCTGACCCTGTCACACACAGGCACACAAGCACTGGCACTCAGTCAGGTTGATCTCTGCTCATCAGTCCTTATTGTTTTCTTTTTGTTTTTCAAGACCTGCTCTGAATCAGTGAGGGCCAGAGCTGCCAAGTCTGACTGGCTGCGAGATCTCTTCCTGCCCAACATCACGATCTTCACAGACAAGAGACACTTCAATGACAGTGAATGGAACCGCCTGGAGCATTTTATACCCCCATATGGCTTCATGGACCTGAATTATTCACGTGAGTCCCTCAGGGCTTGTCAGGATGGGACCATCAGACTCCCAACAGGAACATGATGCCAGAGCTTTGCAGCATCCCCCTGTCAAAGGCTAGGTGGACCTCCTGGTGGAAACTGTGGTGATTTCACTGTGTCCATCCCAAAGGCTCTTGATAACTCTCCACCATGTTTGCTTCACAGTGGTGAAGGAGGTCATGTCCCTGCTGCCCCCGAATCCCCACCAGCAGCTGCTCCTGGCCAACCGTAACAGCAGCGTTCCAACATGCATCAGCTGTGCTGTCGTGGGGAATGGAGGAATACTGAATAACTCTGGGATGGGCCAGGAGATTGACTCCCATGACTATATCTTCCGGTAAGGCAGGCTTCCTCCTCAGAAGATGCACAGCTACCTTAACCTAACAGCTACTTGCTGGGCTAGCAGGCAATCGTGGCTGCATCACTTCACCTCTTCTACTATTGCACTGATTCCCCAGTGCCAAAATGACTCATGGTGGGAGGAGACAAAAAGTCAAAAAGTAATGGCGAAGTTCCTGAACACCCACAGCCTGTGTTCACAACTGGGCCACAAAGAGCCATCTGCAGAGCAGGGGCTCTCCTGCCCATCAGGGTGCCGCTCAGAACAGGCCTAGTCCTCCCTTCCTCCAGACTAACACTACCTTTTCCTGTTAGGAACATGGACATGAGGGTTTGCAGCAGTCACCTAACTCTGCTCCTCTCATTTCCTTGCTCAGGGTGAGCGGGGCTGTAATCAAAGGTTACGAAAAAGATGTGGGAACAAAAACCTCCTTTTATGGATTCACAGCCTACTCCCTGGTTTCCTCTCTTCAGATCTTGGGGCACAGAGGGTTCAGCAACATCCCCCGGGAGAAAGTAAGTCAGGTCCATGCTGTATGAATGCACAGCTTTGATGGGATGCTGTTTGTCTGTGGCCTTCAGTTCTGTTCTTGCCATGTGTGAGGAGTGAAGGGGCTGAGCCAGCACTTCAGCATTTCCCTCAGTGAGGGAACCTGCACTGCCTTGGCTGGGAGTATTTACAGTGGCAAGCTGTGTCAGTCCCACCCCAGCCTTTTGGCATGTAGAAGTAGTTGCACATCAGAGGTTATCTCCATTCTGCTTCTGTGGGCTAGTTGAAAGCTGCAGACTGAAGATGTGTGCCCAAGAAACTCAGTGAGCCTAGATGTCTGCTTGCATTTTGTTTTTAAAGAATATGTCTGCTTTAATGTTGTTTTAAAGTGCTGTTCATTAATGCTCATTTGTTTTCTTAGCATGTCAAATACATTCACTTCCTGGAGGGTGCTAGAGACTATGAGTGGCTGGAGGCTCTTCTGTTCAACAAGAACATCAGGAAAGGATTCTTGAACCTCAGCGGGTAAAACAAACTAGCCCCCTCTACAGCCTGCAGTGAGGAGCTCTCTGTTTTGCCCTTTTCCTCTACACAGTGCTCAGCCCTGAGGAGGGGCAGGCCAGGGTAAAGCCAGGCTAAAGCCTCCCTCCCCTGGCATATCTGTTTGGAGAAATATCTCATTTCCATCACAGCTCTGAGCACTGCTGTATCCAATACACCTCCTTCCCAGAGGTAGCTGATTGCAGTGGTGTGTGGCCAGAGCTTGGAGAAAGTTTTGTGGCCTTCTGGGATGAGCACGTGCTGCTGTC
Source organism: Manacus candei (assembly GCF_025592945.1). Taxonomy (NCBI): domain Eukaryota; kingdom Metazoa; phylum Chordata; class Aves; order Passeriformes; family Pipridae; genus Manacus; species Manacus candei. Next base: position 7,681,508 of record NW_026138095.1, on the reverse strand, counting down.
TGGTTTGGTGTTTGTACATGGTGTCCTGCTCATGGATGAAAGCCTGGTTTCACCAGTTCTTGCCTATACAAACATGTGCTTTTTGGTATTCCTGTCTCCTGTTGTTGCCTCTCCTCCCTGATCTCTTCCTCTGCAATGCACACAGGCTATGGAGGCTTTGTCATAATCTGGGAAATGCTGCAGAATAATTTCACAATGCTTGTGGTTCTTTTCTTACCACCAAGTGCTGATCCTTTGTAGGATCTCATCCTGAGTCTCCCCATTCCTGTCTTTAGGGAGAAGCCCCGGCAGAAATTTGACAAAGATTTCACAATGGACAGATACCTGGTGGTTCACCCTGATTTCCTCAGATACATGAAAAACAGGTGAGCTGGGGGTTATGTGCTCTAATGGGCTTGTTTTTTCTGGCTGGCACCATCTCTGTCTGTCTCTGGGCTCTCCTCCCAGCTCTCTGCTCCCTTGTAACTGCAGATCAGCCACACCAGCAGCCTGGGGTTAAACTTCAGCAGTGTGCACTCAGCTGAAATTCTCTGTGGTGCTGCAGTGGGATGTTAGTGGTGGGTAGTCATCCAGAATTTGTGAGCTGGAGACAGTTTGGCTTTCTGCAGCCAAAAGAGATCCTGGGCAAATGGCAACTTTAAATGTGGGAAGAGTGTTGTTGAAGTGCCAAAATAGTTGATCTAGTTCAGGACCAACCTTTCATATTCCCCATTGCCAAGAACCTTGGAGAAAGGCTCTGTAACAGACCTTCTCTCCAGAGATTCCTTCTAGACCCCTGAGGTTGTTTGTCCCCTCAAACACCATAATAGGCTCTTCTTCAGAACCCAAATTGCCTGGTCTGGCTGCTCTTCTGTGCCTCTCCAATCCTGTCCACAAGCCTGCTGTCACTGAGATCTGCCCATTGTGGGCCACACGTGACTGAGATGTAGGAACAGGAGCTCCTGTTGTGCCTGCTTTGGCTGCCTTTACCCTTCAGTCTCCTTGAGAGCTGCATTCTGCCTTCCCTGAGAGCCAGATGGCCAGCACTCCCTGCTCGTTCTGACGTCTCCCCTCTGATTTGGGTCCTTTCCAAGGCCATGAGGACTCAATGCTATTTTTTCCTGGTGTGGACTCCTGCTTTCCGAACAACTCCTGTCATAACACAGGTTATGCAGCTCCTGGCAGGTTTCGTGACCCTCCTCTGCACCTTCCCTATGTCTCGTTTCACTCTTAGATGTAGATGGGGAGTAGGGTATAGCACAGAGCTTCAAAGCCACTTCAGCAATGCAAGGCAAAGGACAGACCTAAGAGTAGTGGGCTTTAACCTACTAGATCCTTTAATCCATCCCCTCTTTATCCCCACTGCCTCAATCCCCACTACCACTTCCATACAGCTGGGGCAGAGCTGTGCTTAGGTTGCAGTGCAGATGATGGAGTTCTGGGCATACCCATGGCTTCTCTGAAAGGCCTCATATGGCCACAGCCTGCTGCAAGGAAGGAAGATGTGACAGAGGCTACAGAGGGAAAGGTGTGCCCTGCTTGAACCACCACACCCAGCAACCACTCTGTGCTTGCTTTTCTCCTGCTGCAGGTTTTTAAAATCTAAAAATCTGGAAAAGCCCTACTGGAGGCTGTACAGACCCACAACAGGGGCCTTCCTGCTGCTGACTGCCCTCCACCTCTGTGACCAGGTAAGGGCCCTGTGATTCTTGCACCCAGCACTGTCTGGCAGGGGAGACCAGGGGTGGCTACAACCCTGCCTACTGTCTGCCTTGAGAGTATGTGGGCTGTGGAGGAGCAGATTGAAGACAAGAGAAACAGCCCTAAAATAGCTCACATAGAGGTTGTGAGGCCTGCTGTGACCCAGAGCATGTGAGCTCCCAGGGAGGCAGTGAGAGGAGCCAGCAGGAGCCAGTGCTCATAATCTGGTCCTTCTGGGCCCCCATGCGGGGTCACCAGAGGAGCCCCAGCTGGCATCTCTGTCCTGTGCTCCTTCCCTGTTTGGGAACTGTGTCCTGTGTTTCAATTAGCTCCCTCCACCCTTGGTACCCTTGCCCAGGGAGCTCTCCATCTTTCCCAGGTGAGTGCCTATGGCTACATCACAGAGGGGCACGAGAAGTACTCGGATCACTACTACGACAAGGACTGGAAGCGGCTGATTTTCTACACTAACCATGACTTCAAACTGGAGAAGGAGGTGTGGAAAAAGCTTCACAATGAGAATATCATAAAGCTTTACCAGAGATCCTGATTGTGAGGCAAGGGCCATTGCTTGGGAAATCTCAGCACCTCACTGTGAACAGAAGAGGAGCACCAGAGCCAAGGTTAGTTCTGGGCTGCCAGGCACATTTCATCCCCACAGACATTTCCCTCCCTCAGCACCTCTATTCTTTCACAATGCTTGCACAAATGTGTGAATGCTGCAGACCCAGAGAAGAACAAGAAAATGCAGAGTGCCAACAAAATCCTTGTGGTTGTGCTGCAAGACTCCTGCTGGTTTTTGTAGGCACAGGTATTGGGTGAACAGAATCCAGGATGGATCTGGACAGCATATGTGTCCTTTATTTAATCCAAGTTTTCTCTCTTTGCAAGGAGGTGTTCCTCAGGCTGGAGCTCCTTCTGTTCTGGTGGATCCTCTCCATTAGTGATGCCCACTGTGGAGTTGGGTATTGTCTAAACAAGCTCCCTCAGGAGCCAGTGGATGGAGATGCACACACAGGCCCTGTCTCAGGTTGACTTTAATTCTGGAGGTGCTGCTCTCACTCTGCTCCCTGCAGATAAAAAGGATGGACTGGACACTTCCAGGTGACTAACTCAAGAGAGAATGAGTCTCACTTCTGCTTCCCAGTGTGGCCTTGTGACACTTCCAAAGGAGCACTGCCATCAGCTCAGGGGCAGGTAACTGCTCTCCATGGTGCAGCAGACATGCAGTACCTGGTGCCTCTTGCTCCAGGGATCCCATGGCTGCACAAAATGTGAATTTTTTTGCATGGTCCTGGTGTACCAAGTCCTTGCTTAGCTGGACTTTGTCATGCTTGGCTCCCAGCTGTGCCCGGAGCACTGTGTCTGTCCTCCTGCCAGGGGAGGTGGGAGCTCTCCAAGCCCAGGGATGGATGCTACCCTTCCTTGCTGCTGGCTGGAGTGCCTGTCCCCCACAGTGCTGTGTGCAGGACACATGCAGCATGTTGGCCTTCTCAAAGGGGTTTTGTACATAAAATAAATGGCACTACTTTGGCCAAGCTGATCTCTCACTGTAGCCCTGTGGGTTGTGGTTATTTAGTTCATCCAGAGCTGATGCTTTAAAGGCTGAGACATAGCAGATAACGAAGGCAGGGAAGGGCAGGGCTGAAGGTTATTGAGATCACCTCCATCTCTAGAACCTCTGCAGTTTGTGTGGACACACCTGAGCATCCCCCACTTGTTCATCTGGCTGTCGCAGGACAGGGATCAGCGCTGGCCAAACACCTCTCTGAGGAAGGTTTGTCCTCTCCAAGTGTATCAGATGCTCAAGGCAAATGTGTGAAGGGCTGGATGTTCCCCCCTGTGACACTATGCAGACAAAAAGCCACTTCCAGTGTCCAGGGCATCTCCCTGGAGTTAACCAGCTGCACACTGGCTGGTCTCTGGACCTGCTCTGTCTGTGAGTGTTTTCCCATTTCTGCAGCATTTCAGATGGGGAAGCAGCGTCTCCAGGGACTCCCTGGAGCCCAAGGGAAGAATTTCAGCTGGGATTGTCAGCAGGGTTTGTCAGGCTTGATTTCCTTTGTCCCTTTTCCCTTGTGCTGCCGAGAGGCAGTTGATCATGTCTCATTGAGCTTGTTTGCAAAGGACAGCCCCCCACATTTTGAATCTAAATGCAGAATTCAGCTTCTCTGGGAGAGGGTGTAGCCTGCGTTGAGCTGCTCTGCCCACAAACACTCACAGTGTCCGTGGGAGCAGGGAGCTATCCAAAATGCACTGTGCCTCTGCTGGGAATGATGTAGCCCTGTGTGAACACCAGGCCCATGGGGAGCCACAGGAGCAGACCTCAAATCCTTCCTGAGCAGCAAAGGGGAAGCCTGATGGAGGCTGGTCACCCTGCAGAGCTGACCAAGGAGGAACCCCTGCACCAGGAGCTCTGGACCCTCGTGGAGGCTGTGCACCTCTCGTGTCCCCTGTCCCCAGGCCCTGCAGGCTCTCCCTGCCGGGGCTCTGGGTGGGCAGTGAGACACTTTTGTTCCTTGCCTGTCCCTCAGGCCCTACCACATTGCTGCGGGTTGCTTAGTGACCGGCTCCACACGGGTATTCTTCCTGCCTGAATAGGGCTTTTCTCTTCCCGACAAGTTGGAAGAAGTTTCTCTTAGACCCTTCCCTTCCCCCTCCTCCTCTTTTGTTTCCCTCTCCTCTGGGAAGCAGGATGGGGCTGAGTCCCACTGAACAAGGATCCCCCCGTGGGTGAGGAGGCTTTGGGGATGGGCTGGCAGCCCCCAGCCCACACTTTTCCCCAGTGCTGAGGCTTCCCAGAGTCAAGGGAAGGAAACTTCCCGGGAGGCTTTCCCCACCAGCAGAATCTGTTCCCTCCGGGCCTTCCTCTCAACACAGTCATCACAGTTTGATGTTATCAGGGATAACTTTGGCTGGAGAAGGGTCTTTGCTGTGCTCTGGAGTTTCCCAGCAAGCTCAAAGTCACATCATCTCTGATCCCAGGAAAGCCGCTCTGACCTGGTGGTCCCCTTCACCTCCTTGCTCTGCCCCTGTCCCCCCTGGCAACAAGACCTCCTGTCCCACTGTGGGCTGGTTGAGGTGTGGCACACACCAGGACACATGCCCTGCAGCACAAGTCCAGCTGTGCCTCACCAGAGCCACTTGATCTTGTGGCATCAGATCCAGAGCAGCCACAGGAAGCTGAGGGGGCTCAGAGGTGGCATTTCCCAGCCAGCTTCTGTCCTGGCACAAACTAATGGAGCAAAACCTGTGCAGGGCAGATACAGCTGGAGCACCCTTGGCAAGAGCCAGGATCTGGGGCTTGGGTGAGATCCCAGCTGGGTGAGTGTCCCAGGGGAAAATCAGGACTGTGCCGGAGTAGCCCCAGCCTGCTCAGTGCAGCTCAACGGAGCCAGTGCCCGGGCGCAGGGCCACCCCAAGTGTCCCCACCCTTGTGGCTGGCAGGGCAGCAGGATTGTCCCTGTGCCACCAGGTGGCAGCTGCTGTTCAGGGACCTGCCGGCACGGTGCCGAGGCTGGTACATCCAGGTCTGGCATCGTGTCCTAGTGCCATGCACGGCCCTGCAGCTGCCCGCGCTGCACCACGCCAGTGTCCCCCAGTGTCCTCTGCTTTGTAACACCCGCCTGCCCGCGGGATTTGTGGCCCGGGGGCTCCCTGGGGTATGTAGGGTGACATGGAGCAGAGATTTGGTACCTGTGAGTGCCACTCACAAGGTGTGTAAAGGTGTGGCCTCGGCTCCTGCAACACGACACGGAGCTGAAGGCAGCGCGGGCAGAGGGACAGACGGCGGGATTGGGTCTGACATCCCCCGGGGTGCTCAGACACAGCGACTCCTCACCCAGTGCCAGCGACCAGCAGGGGATTCCCCGCTGACAGCCAGGAGCTCCGGGGGCTGCAGGATTTAAACAGAGACGTTTGATTTGGGTAATGAATACACAACTGTGTCTCAGCATGTCCAGAAGCTGCTCTTGTGTCAGCCCTGCTTTTTTCAGAAGCTGTTGGTGAGTACCGTGAGTTGTTATTAGAGCCGTGCCTGACTCCTCCTGGCGTTCTCCAGGAGTTCACAGCCTCTAAATATTCCCTGCCAGGTTGCAGGAACCAAAGCCACTTGTCACCCAGGAGCTCTCACACTGTCACCTTCCTGGCAGGGCTTCGAATCTTTTGCTTCCTTTCCACCTCTTCCTTCTTCCAGTGTGACTGCTCACCTGTCTAGCAGGAGCAGGCACCACCACGTCCTGCTGCGTGTTCACAGACACAAACCTTGGGGTCTGAGGTACCTGCCAGTGCTGGCAGCCAAGACCAAACCCAAGCAAGTGCTAGAGGGAGCCACTGTGTGTGCCACACACAGCTCCAAGGCAACCTCGTGCCATGATCCAGACTATCACTCCTGTCTCTCCTCTTCCCAGGCAAGCAACTGAGGCACAGAGCACCCAGAGCTTCCTGGCATGGAGCAGATGCTCCCTCCAGATTCATTACTCTGGAGCTGCTGTGGTTGATTGGATGCTGTGGGAGTGTAGCAGAGGCATGTGCCTGCTCCAGGTCAGCACAAAAGGCCTTGTGCTGGTGTCTTATCAGATGCTATTTATGTTCCCCAACTGCAGAGAGGTTTGGGGCAGGCCTTGGGTGTGCAGGGGTGGGGGGTTCACCCTCCTCACCTCCCGCTGTGTGGACCTTCTCCCTTTCTTGGGGATGTGGTAGCAGGTAAATCCAGTTGGACCAGAAAAACTATTGATAATAGGGGAGGGAGAACAAGATAAAGGAGCAGCCCATGGCTTTGTTGTGCAAAAAGCACCAGCTGACCTGCCAGTCAGCCCTCCAGGTGCTGGGGCAGGGCCCTGCAGGTAAACAGCTCCGGGGGGTACAGCAGCCCCTGCTTCCCATGCCAAGGGGCTGTGGTAGTCCAGGCTCCTCTACCAGACTGAGCTTGGGTGCTGCAGGGCTTTCCCAGCTTGGGCTGACCCAGCCCTTGGGGTGGTAAATCCTGGAAAAACACTCTGGGGACATCCCAACGCCCCCTCCATTCCTCCCATGGCAGCCATTCAGTGTCAGATGGGACCACACAAGTGGGTGGATAAGGGGCTGGTGCCCATCCACACTCAGATATGGTGTCCCCTCTCCCCAGCTGTGTGCTCTAGGGTTGGAGCCTGGCCTGTCCCCATGGCCACATGGCTTTAGGAAGCCCTTGGGGACTGATTGCCCTGCTAAGAACAGGGCAGGATCAGACCACATCTGCTCTGCCTCGTCCAGAGCTGGCAAGGGGGAAGGCAGCAGTTTGCATTGTCACCCTAATTTTCCAGCTCTGCACCCCTCCAGGGCATAGCCCAGAGCCTCACAGGTCGCCTCATGCCAGCAGAGAGGGGATGGCCTTTGAACTGTGTGTTTGGCTTATCTCGGCCCTGGTCAGCGGTCCAGGGCTGGCCAAGGGCTCTGCCATGCACAGACACTGTGATAAGAGCTGGGCTGGGCCCAGCAGCGCCAAGAGGAGCCAACGTGAGCCAACCTAAGCCAAGTCCTGCCACCACTTGCCAGGTCCTGACCTGGCACCTCAGCCCAGGGCTCATCCCCACAAGGGGAGGAGCAGGAGGGGACTAAAGGTTGTGTTTCCCTGATGGGCCACATCCTGCCACACTGGCACAAAGATCAGCATCTGAGATCATTGAGTTCAACCTGTGACCTGACAATACCATGTCAACTAGTCTCTCTCAAAACACCTCCAGGGACGGTGCCTCCACCACCTCGCTGGGCAGCCCATTCCAATGTCTAATCAGACTTTATGTGAAGAAATTCCTCCTCATGTCCAACCTAAACCTCCCCTGGCACAGCTTGAGGTTATGTCCTCTCATCCTGCTGCTTGTTGCCTGGGAGCAGAGCCCGACCCCCACCTGGCTACAACCTCTTTTCAGGGAATTGTAGGGAGTGATAAGGACCCCCCTGAGCCTCCTCTTCTCCAGGCTAAACAACCCCAGCTCCCTCAGCTGCTCCTCACAAGACTTGTGCTCCAGCCCCTTCTCCAGCTTTGTTGCCCTTCTCTGAACAAGGGCACCCCAGCTCAGTTCGGCTGCACAGCTGCACCCCCAGCCCCTTTCCCCACCCACAGCGTGGGGTTGTGCACAGGGCAGAAGGGCAGAGCCTGTTGCTTGGAGCTGCAGGTGCCGTGGGGTGATGCTGAGCACAGCCCTGAGCATCTCTGGTCCCACAGCCCAGCGCTGCCACCGCCCTGCCCTCAACCCCACATCCAGGCATCCTCCCTGTGGCCACTTCCCCGCTCGCCTCCTGACTTTGGTTGCAGTAGCACCAACGAATCCAAGCAGGGAGAGTGTCAGGGAGCATCCACAGTGTGTTCTCAGTGCTGTGTGTGACCCTGTGTGCTCCAGGCAGGGAGCCTGGCGAGGGGAGGTCTGGCCGAGGTGCTCCCGCTGCCCTCCCCGCCCCGCCGGGAAGGGGCCCCTGCGTCAGCCTCCCGGGACATCTGCTGATGAATTTTTCATGATGTGATGGCCGTGCCTCCTCAGGCAGCCATATGGCCCCACGTTCTCCAGCAGGGCTGACACAGCAACCTGCTCCCGGCGTCCAGACTTCGAATTTTCAGGGACGTGTTTTATGAGCAGATTTTTGGCACCTTCTTAAGTGCACCTCTGACCCGCGCTGAGCAAATTTGGATATGTAAATCCTCCAGGAGATTTTTTGGAGATCTCTTTCTCCCAGCTGGACAGTTCACCGTGGCAAAGACCACAAGACTTTTCTCCACCAAGCTGTGGCCGACAGCCAGCTGGTGCAAAATGTGTTTATTCTCCTCTCACACTCTCAAGCCATGTGGAGGGATTGGGTTCTGTTTCCAAGAAGTAATCACTGGAATAAAAAACCCAGGCTAAAAATGATACTTGCTGGTTTTCATTGTGATTTCTTTTATGTTCTTTTCCTAATCTTTATTTGGCAACTATCATCCTAAAAGGTTTTTTCACACTTATTTAACTTCTAAATTAAGCACCACTTAATTTTGGGGCATAGTCCAAAATGCATTGTAGCACAAAACAAGTAGAGCAGATGAAGAACTGTGCATCTCATTTTCACCCCGCTGAAAATAAAACCAACAGTAGAAACCCATATATCATGGAAACAGAGGGATGGGAGCGATGTGAAGAAACCAGTTCCTGCAGCCCTTGAAGCTGCCACTCCACCAGCATTTTACATGAATGGGCCATAAATGTTTCCGAACGGCAAATTCCTGACTTTCCGCAGGTCACTTCCTCTGGGCCATTGGTCATCCATCTCCAGCCAGGAATTGCTATGTCCCCTGTGACTTATGAGAGCAGTTGGTAATAATTAGCTGGAGTTAATGAAGGGCCAGAGTCAAGAGCACGTGAGCCACAGCTCCAGCTCGCAGGGAGCGAATCCAGTGGGTGAGAGTGAACAAGGCAGACCCTGAGTCACACCAGGTGAGGACAGATTCCAGGTGGGGGGACCTCTGAGCAGGATCCCAGACTCCTGACCCCACTCTGCTGGCCTGAGTCCTCTAGATGATGCCAGTACTCCCGAGGGCTGGGAGCAACCTTTAGTGATAGAGGCAAAACGCATCCAGTCCTTCCACTGGTGCACCCCATGTCTCTGAGCTGCCCTTTGCTACCAGGGCACGTGTAAACCCCTCTTCCCGCCCATCTTTTTGGAGTTTTAGCTCCAGCTGAGCTTCAGGCTCGATTTCATCCCTGTGTGTCCAAGTGGTGATGGTCTGTTCTGTCCTTTCAGCTTCCTACCTGCTCTCTCCTTCCCCAAGACACCCTGTGCCCAGCCAACCTTCCTGCCATGGCTCCCCCGGTCCCTGCATGACAGCAGGGATGGATCCCTGCAAGTTTTCCTTAAAGTAGCCTGGCCACCATCCCCTTGTGGTGTCCCAGGTCCAGTGCCCACTCTCCCAGTGCCACCACTGCCAGCTGTGGGCACAGACCTGCCCCCTGCATTGCCATTGATGCACGCTGGGCACTTCATGGATGTCAGCACGGTGCATTCCCACACAGCCAAAATTCCCAGAGGACCAAGGCTGGCAATGGGGAGACCTGCAATAATGGAAGCAAGTGGAGACTGAAACAAGCTCTTATTAAAATTATTCTTGTGTTTATTCTTCCTTTGAACAAGCAGCATCATTGGAAACGTGTCTGGGCAGGCAGGAATGGGAGTGGGGGGTGGTTGGATCTGGGGGGATAAAGGGGTGTCGGGGAAAATGCAGCTGTGAGTACACCAGCCTGGGGGTGTGCAGTGGGACTCAGGAGCAGGGATGGGGTTTAGTCCTGGGTTTTGGGGCTGAATAATGAAAACAGGTATTTGTGGAGAGGCTGGAGGTGTGTGACGACCTGGAGCAACATGTGGGTGCTCAGGGAGCCGCGGACACAATGGGACTCCCCATCCTGCTGTTCCCCGAGTCTGGTTACTTCCTAAAAACCCAAACCCCCCCCAAATCCCTGCAGTTCAATGGAAAACGCTTGTTTTCCTGCTGAGTCCCTTCCCCCCCGCTGCAACAAACATTTGGTATGCATATCCTTGAGTTCTCAGGGCTGGTTCTTTCAGAGTTTAACTATAAAAACCATCGAAATATTCTTTCAAAAAAGAAACTGAAGCACGTCCTTCCCGTAAACGCCAAAATAATTAATGCAAATTTCCTCCCAATCCCTCCAAACACGTTTCGCCTTTCCCTCAGCCCAAACTCTTTGTCGAACTTGCCACAGAGCTCCGAACGGTTTTGTTTGCTGCAAACACACAGTGTGGGTGAGCGATGCGTTCAGCCCGAGCGGGGCCGGGGGCAGCACCCCAGAACTCTCCCCCCTTTTCCCCTTTCCCCCCACATTTTCTCCCTCGTGGCGGATTAACCAGCGAGCGGCCGGGCGCGGGTGCGTCCCAGGGTGGGAGCCCGGCTTGACTTCAGAGCCTGGAGCTTCTGATAAGCATAAAATAACCCGCGGACTCGCTCGGGGGTGGCACCGTGGGGTGTGGGTGCTGCCGCTTGGGAAGCAGCCGGCGGTGAACGCACGTGTTTTCAGTCGCACAGGAAAGTTACAGAAAGGAGAACCGTGTTTGGGAGCTGTGGGTGGGTGGCATGAAAAAGAGGCAAAAAAAAAAAAAATCGCATTTCCCTGCTGGTCTGGGTGAATGTTTAATCCCCCAGCGCGGAGAAAAAGCAGCTCAAAAGTGCTTTTTTTGCTCAGCAAGTCTGAACCAGTCAGCCTGGTGCCTCCTCCCTCCGGCTCACACCCTTCCTCCCACCGCTCCGGAGGAATATCCCAGCCTGCTCCGAGGTGCAGCTGGGCACCCAGGGCAGGACGGAGCCAGGACATAGCGGTGTCCGCGCCCACCGGGCTGGGAGAGGAGAGGAGGGGAGGGGAGAGGAGAGGGGCTGGGAAGTTTTGTGCCTGGGACGGCTCCCACGCTGCCGCTCGCCTGCGCGACTCCAGCGGTCGAAGTGCTCGGGATGGGGTCCCCACACTGGAAAAGGCTCTGCCTTTTGCTCCTGGCAGGTTTAACATCCTCTCTGCTCCTCTACACTCACTACTACACTACGGTGGAGTCGCCCACCAGCCAGAGGATCATAGCCAGGTACGGGGGGACGGGGAATGGGGAGGGGGGTGGGAGGCAGGGATGTGTAAATTCAGCAAGAGGTGCCATGCTCTGGGATGGGGAATTGGGGTGCCCGAGTGAGCCCTTAGGGCGGGTTCTTCCAGCTGTGCCCCCCGGTCGTTGGGTGTTTTGGAAAATGTGCTCGCGGCAGGCTCTGCCCCGCTCCGAGGAATCCCGAGCACCGGCTCCTGCCCACGGCCGCCAGCCGAGCCCAGGGGTGCCCAGAGGGGGACCCCGGGGCCGTGGGGGTCTGCAGGGGTCCCCACGTGGGTGCAGCCCATCACAGTGCAAAGAAACCATTGCTGGGTCCAGGGGCTGCTGAGGGTCCTGCGCACCCCGGGCAGGATCACACCCCCTTCAGCTGCCCACCAAACCCAGGTGCAGGGCTGGGAGCTGGACCCGGTGATCCCTGTGGGTCCCTCCCAACTCAGCATATTCTGTGGTTCTGTGATTCTGTGAAACCCGCTGCGAGCCCCGCGTGTCCCCGCTGGGCTCATGGAAGATCCGAGCTGATTGTCCTGGGGGAGGTTTGGCCCCCATGGAGCTGCACTGGACCCACCCCCCCATAGCAGGGGCAGGGCACGGCTGCCCCCCAACCCTTTCGGATCCCCCGGGCTGCCCCCCTGGATCCCCGGACTGCGCCTCACGGCTCGCAAACTCTCAGGGTTGCAGCGTTTCCCAAACTCCAGCAGTTTGCAATCCCTCTTCGTCTGCATTCCCTGCGTCCTCCAACCTCCCCGAGCCCCTTCCTGAGCCTCCGCGGTGCCGAGGGATGGAGTGCTGGGGTTCCCCAGGGAGCCCCGGGGAGCGTGGGTGAGTGGGCAGGGGGTGAGGGAGCCTGCACAGCGCTTGGGCTGCGGGACCAGCCGCCCTCTGCCCCGCAGCACCGGGTGATGTGCCAGGAGAGCGCTGTGGGTGTCCCTCACCTCCTCCTGGGTGCTCTTGGGTGCCCTCGGTGTGACAGAGCCCAGCTGCCCGGGTGCTGCCCGGGAATGGGGGTTGCTGTGAGGACTGGAGCTGGTCCTGCACAGGGTGAGCTGAGGGCAGACAGATTTGCTCTGGGAGTTGCTGGGGATGGAGCTGGATGGGCTGCCCTGGGGTCCAGATGCTGCCTCTTCCCCAGCTGGTAGCTGGGGGCTCTCTTTGCCCGATCCCATCTTGCCCAAGGCAGAGATTCCCTCCCCTGCTGGGCTTGTGGAGCAGGAGTATCCCCAGCAGTTTGGGCAGAGGTTGGCTGTGTCCACCCTTGGCTGTGCAGTGTCAGCTGGAACCACACAGTGCTGGGGGCATGTCACAGCCGGGGTGCAGGGCAGCTCCCCACAAAGAGCTTGATGTCCATGAGAGGGGAAACTGAGGCCCATGAGGGCAGCAGAACGTGCCCAGACACCACTCTGGAGCTAGGAATGGAAACCAAGCTGTGCCTTGGCACAGGAACCATGGCTCAACCCCAAACCAGGGTGTGGAGGAAAGCCATGAGATGGAAGACAGGAGTGGGTTCTCCCCACCACATGTCAGTCTGCCACTTCCTAACCCTGCCTGGACCTGCTCCAGGTCACCTCCCCAGCAAAGCCAGCCTGGGCTCCAGCCCCATGACTGATGGGACCAAGGGTCAGCTCATCCAGCCCCAGAGAGGAGCCCAGGGTGAGGTAACACAGAGCTGACCTGCTCTCTAAATCTCTCCTGGACTCTCCTCTTGGCTTCAATCCAACCTCTAAAGCTAAACCCAAATGAGTGGGTCCTGTTGGCTCCGATTCCCTGTGTTTATAAACATGATGCCCTATGACTGCTGCTCGTCCAGGCTGAACTGTGCACTGGAGGAATCAGCTCTGCCAACGGATGTGGGGCCGAGTCCGGAGGTGGAACCGGGATGGCCAGCGTTCCACAGGCTGAGGTGCCACCACAGAGCACTCACCTCCCGCTCTGCCTGCCAGCACGGGAGGGTCAGGGTGCTCACGTGTGGGTGCAGGTGACCACATTTTGTGGGGAGGTTTGTGTGAGCAGTGCCCCCATGCAGATGGACAGGACAAAGAGGGGTAGAGGGAAGCTGATCCCCTGATGGATGGTGGTTGCTGCCAGCACCAGATCACCCCAGGACCAGATACCCACAGCAGTGCCAAGTCCTCTTCCAGCTCAGCCCAGAGCTGGTGGCAGCTCTGAGGTCCTATGGAGATGGGTGAAATGCCCTCGTCCCCCCAGAGCCAGCCACACAAGGATGAAGGGAGCTGAATCCCTGGAGCCTCCAGGATTTGGCTGGGCACAGCCCTATCCCACTCACAATCCCTGCCTGTCCATCTCTCCCAAACCTCACTGGTGAGCTGCCAGCTCTGCCTGTGGCTTTATTGTTAGGGCTAACAGGAAGAGCACTGAGCTCTGCCCAGCCTTTCTGTGCTTCTCCAGCTCTACACCAGGGAAAGATGCTTCCTGGAGCTCAGCCCTTCACAGCAGGATGGAGCAAATGCCTCCAAGAGCAGGTTCTTGTTGTTACTTTGGCTCCCTCAAACGTGGGGCCCTGGGAGTGTTTTCTGAAGATAAGGCCAGTGTGTGTGCTCACAACACTCGCACACAGTGTTATCTTCCGGAATTGAAGGATGGCCTTGGACCAAAAATGTCACGTTTGTGAATAGTCAGATGGTGAGGGAGTGCACCCAGCCTGGCTGGCTCTGCTGCCACTGCCAGTGCTGGGGCAGCCAGAGCCACTCCTTCCCAGAGCCCCATTGTGCATCTGTTGGTCCTGGGGAGCGTTGTCATCTTCTGAGTCAACCAAGCATCACGAGGTGCTTCACCACATCCTGGCGGGTGACGTCAAAGCGCTTGGCTCCCCTTCATGCCACTGATCTGCTTTCTGGTGGGGGACCAGCTGCCCCACGCCCTTCCTGGCAGGGTTTGGGCAGTGGCTTTCCTGGGAAGCTGGCTCCAGCACCCACAGCTAGGATGTGAGTGCAGGGAGGTGCTGGCACTGGTTTATCAGTTCAGCACAAGTCCTGCAAGAAATGAGGAGCAAGTGCCACCCACTGTTTCTGGCCATGAGTGGAGGTGGGTCCCAGCTTCCATGGAACATCATCAGGAGCCAACCTGTCAGGCTGGCTGTGCCCACCTGGGTACATGTGGACTGAGCCCCTCAGAGCTCCCACAGCATCCTTGGAACCCCAGAAAGTAGCACAGCACCCTCCCATTGCCAGTGTCCGGGGCTTTGCCTTGTCCTGCAGGCACTGGGGTGAGCCACGGAGGGGTCTGTCTGTACCAAGAAACAAGAGTGGGAGAACTTGGAGAGCTGGGGAGGGTCTGGGTGGGCAGAGATGTGCAGCTGAGCCTCGTGAGCATGATAGGAAGGGATAGGGAGGTGGTGGGGTTGGGAGAGGCTGTTTGGCTGCAGCTCAAGCCTGGATGTGTGAGTGAGGGTAACAACTTTGGGATTTGCTGGGGAGCTGCACTTCTGCAGCCAGGAAACGAGTGTGTGGCCAACCCAGGGGCTTTGCATGCAGGGAGTTCAGTGCAAACCTGTTCTGGGTTTGGAGCAGAGAGGTTTCTGTTGGTCTGTTGGTTGGGTGGTGGTAGTGTTGATAAGCTCCAGCTGGTGAGGCACCTGGGCTGGGGATTGCCTGCATCATGAGATGGAGGCAGCAGGCAGGGCTGGGGTGAGCTCCCTGGATCCCAGGGCACTTTGCCCTGGCTGAGCTGACTTGGCATCCAGGGATCTCCTGGTAGCTCCTGTGAGACACTTGTGTGGGTGAGCTTTGCTGTGATGGGTGTGCTGTTGGTACCTGGAATGAAAGAGCAGCCTTCAGTGTAACCACCAGGTCTGGTACAGTTTTTGACCTTCCTGTGCACAGACCCTGTGCTCCCCTTTGCAAGCCAAGGGAACAGGCAAGGTTGGTCAGACTGGGGTTAGTTGGATCCTTGCAGGGATACCCCAGAAAGGCTCTGCAGAAAGCTGCAGCTCCAGCATCTCCCTGGGATGGCTCAGTCTCACCTTGATGGACCCCTCTTGGGGATTTTCCTTCCCTCCTCTGTCAGCTCAGGTGATCCCAGGATGAGCCTCAGGAATGAGCTGGTTGTCTGCAAGGAGAGGTGGGGGTCACACTCTGCTGACCCCTGGGCTGTAGCATTGTGTTTCGAGTGGTGGGGGCTTTACAGGGCTCTGCTCCTGCTGAGGACCTGCTTTTCCATGGGACACCAAGGCAAGATGCCCTGGCTTGATCTAAAAAGCTGCCCTGCCCTGCTGGCAGGGCTCAGCTTTCTGCACAGAGAGACACCTTCCCCGTCAGCATCCCCTGCCTGGAGCTGGCCATGCTGGGATGGTGCAAGGAAGGAGCTTGGACTAAACCCTGCTGGGCACTGCCTCCCCATCCTCACCTGGGGAGATGCTCCAGCCCCCAGTGCCAGACCCCCATGTCATGCTGTACCCCCAGGGTGGCTCAGAGCAGGGTTTGGGTGGCAAACAGGTCTGGATCCACTCCTGGGCAGGGCTGTGGGCACTGTTGGTGTTGACAGGGGCCGTGGCAGGGACAGAAACCCAATGCCTGCCCTGCCCAGCAGTGTCGCGCCGGCGGGGGCCGGGGGGGAGGCAGAGCTCCGCTCCCCACCTGCCTCTACCTGTCCCCGGGCTCCCAGGCACAGATCCCATAACAAGGGGCCCTTGTCTCCTCCACAATACCTCCCTTCTGGGCTGAGCACCTGCTGGCTGGGCTGGCGGCAGCGCCGGGGGGCTCTGAAGGGCCTTTCTGTGCGGGGATGAATGGGAGCCTGTTCCCCTCCGGTGGGCTCCCACCTCCTGCTTGCCAGGCTGCCCCCAGCCCCAGTTCCCCCTGGGGGGCTGGGTCAGCTCTTCCTGGCCCCTTGGGGCTCAGGGTATCCCGGATTGCTCGGGGTGGGCTGCCCTGGCCTTTGTCTCCCAGTGCTAAATGAAGGATGAGGGCGTGCTCCAGCTGCCCCCATGGCAGATGAGGTCCCATATACCCCAAGAGCCTGCAGACCCTGGCTGCTGATTGCTTCTCCAAGTGTAACAACTAAAAGTGTCCTGCTGGCCTGTCCAGCTTTCCCCAGCCTTGTCTAACTTGGACTCGGGAATGATGAGACGGTGGGAAGAGACAGGGTGGTCTCAGCAGGATTCCCCCAAGGCTGCAGGCTGGGCTGGGTGTGATTTTTGGTGTGTGGGGCTCCTGGAGGTGGGACCCATGAGGAGACAGCAGCTGCTTTTTGCAAAAGCCCCGTATTTTGCACGTCCGTGGTTTTCCCCTTGCAGAGGGACACACAGACAGGGATGGGTGGGCGCAGGCAGTGGTGGAGGGGAGACAAGTGGAGGGGACATGGTCCTGCCCTATGGCTGTCACAGGTGTGGGGGTGTTGGGGTGCTCAGTGTCACCTCCTCAGCTGAGCCCCCACTGTCTCGTCCCAGCCTGCTGCAGCCGGAGCCGCTGGTCCTGGCCCCGTCGGGGACCCCACACCGCAGATGGGCCCCTGGAGGCAGCTCGGAGAGGTAAGGAGGGAAAGGTGTCCAGCAATCCTGGCGTGAGCTGGGAGCCCCATGCCCACTGTGGGGTGCCCCAGTGCCCAAGTGATGGATTTTTAACTCTGCCATATATTTCCCCCACTCCAGTGGGAATTCCTTCAAGCCTTCTGCGGAGCTGGAGGAGCCCGAGCCCAGCAGGCAGCAGGTAATCATTAGCACTGCACAGTTATGTCTGTGGTGTCCCTCTGTGCTGGGTTTTGTCGGTAGAAGGGCTGTGTGGGGAAGCTGAAGGAGGAGCAGCATCCTCTGGAAGGGGTTTGCAGGGGAGAGCAACCTTTTCCATCCACACAAATGGGTCTCCCCAGGCCTCCCTACTGCCATTCCCTAATGTGAAAGTTGGAGCTAGCATCACCCACTCCCTCCAACCCTGTGACTCCCGGTCCACCAGACCAGGCTGGAGACTCATGAGGATGGACCCAGGCTCTGGGGGGACCATTCTTGGGTGCTGGGACTGTTCTCATACAGCAGAGCCCTTCAATGGGGTACCCACACCTGAAGGTGCTGAATCTTTCACACCCTCAACTGACCCTGTAACCTCTGCTGCCCCCAGCCCCACTGAGCTGGGTGCCACAGGGTGTTTTGCAGCAGCAAACCAAGGCACGGGGCAGTGCCCTGCCTGGGTGACCCAGCAGAACATGTGATGGACAAGGAGCGTTTCTGTCCCTGGGTTTGTCCTCTCCTTGGTGCCTGCTGAGGGGTGGCAGACCCAGGCTGGAGGCTGAGCTGGGTCCTCCTCTCTCCCAGCCCAGCACCTGCCTGCACTCAGTGATGGCCAGAGCCAAGGCAGACCCCAAGTTTGGGGAGATCTTCCGCTTCGACACCCCTGTGCTGATGTGGGACCAGCACTTCACCCCAGCGACCTGGAACAGGCTGAGGACACGACACGTCCCCTACGGCTGGCAAGGCTTGTCCCTTGCAGGTACAGACCCAGCTGGGATGGGGGCCACAGCTGATGGGGTGATTTGGGGATGTGAGGCAGCTCAAGGGGCTCGGGGACCCAGCAGAAGGGACTGGTGACATGAGACAGGCAGAGAAGGCAGAAGGAGCCAGGGACCTTGATCTCTCCCCACTCCACCTACTGGGGCACGGGGTGGAGGGCATGGCTTTGCAAAGGCCTCTTGCTGCATCTTGTGACATTTTCCCTGAATAAAAGCTCCAGTGTGTGCATGATTATTAACTGGGGCCGGAGGAGCTTGGACAACCCGCTCCATTGTTGTGGATGGAGATTGTTTCCCTTCCCACCCCAAACCCACGCTCTGCTCTCCCTGTCAGCCACCAGCTTCAGTCCCTGGGCTGGGAAGTGCTGGGGACAGCAGGGGGGAGTGAACTGGTGGCCATTGCAAAGAGATATTGTGAGGAGAGGATATGGCCAGCACAGGCAGCAGCATCAGCAAGGCTGGGGCTGGAGATGTCTGGATGTGACCCTGTGCCTTGCACGGCCTTGAGTGCTGCTGTTTGGAGCAGGGTTAGAACCATGGCGAGGGGAGCTGGGAAAGGGTGACACAAAGCCTGGGAGAGCCCGGGGGTCCCCATATCCCACCTTTAGGCCCCTCTCCTGCACAGGGATGGTGTGAGTTTAGTGTGCTGCTCCTGCATGTGCTCTGTGCTCACGTGGGCTGACACACCTTTTCCTCACTGACCGCTCCCGTCCTGCTCCATTCCAGTGGTGGGCAGCACCCTCCGGCTCCTCAACGCCTCCGCCAACAGGCACCTCTTCGACAGGGCCGCCCTCCCCGGGGGCTGTGTCCGCTGTGCCGTGGTGGGAAACGGTGGAATCCTCAACGGCTCGCGGCAGGGCCAGGCCATCGACGCACACGACCTGGTCTTCAGGTGCGCGCGGGTCCCGGGCAGGGTTGGGGCTGTGGGTGCTGGGGAGGGTCCAGCCCTGGACACGTGTCCTGCGCTTTTCCCGCAGGATCAACGGCGCCGTCATCAAAGGCTTCGAGGAGGACGTGGGCACCAAGGTCTCCTTCTACGGCTTCACGGTGAACACCATGAAGAACTCCCTCATCGCCTACGAGGAGTACGGCTTCACCCGGATCCCCCAGGCCAAGGTGACACCCTGAGGGCTTGCTGGGCACGTGGTCCCGAATTGTCCCTTGAGGCTGGGCTTGCCCGCCAAACCTTCTCCCTGTCTCGGGAGCCCTCAGCCCTTGCCAGCCTGCATGGGCACTGCCCTGTTAAGCCCCTCCAAGTGCCACATCTGTGCCCCCACTGCAGGACCTGAAGTACATCTTCATCCCCTCGGATGTGCGGGACTACGTCATGCTGAGATCGGCCATCCAGGGCAGCCCAGTGGCCGAGGGCTCGGACAAGGGGGATGAGTGAGTAGCCCCCCAAAAGGCCCCCCAGCACCTCCAATGATGCAGGCATGACTTGCCTGCCCTCACCCCAATATCTGTCCCTGCTGGGACAAACCCCAAGTAGCTCCAGGACTCCTGTGACACAGTTTTGCCCTTCTCCTTGCCCTGCTGCAGGCCACAGAAGTATTTTGGACCGGAGGCATCTGCAGAGAAGTTCAAGTTGCTGCATCCTGATTTCTTGCAGTACCTGACAGCAAGGTGAGGATGATGAGGATGGTGGCTGCTGTTCAGCTCTGCTCCAGGCTGGAGCAGAGCTCTGTCCAGTATGGACCAGTGGCTGCTCAGCATCAAAGTGTGTTCCCAGTCCTCCCCAGACAATGGAGCCACCTCTGCCCTGCTGTTTGCAGACAAGGCTGAGGCACCTCTGCCCTGCCGCTCCTGCTCACTGCAGCACAGCTCACATCCCCTCCTACACCTCTCTGTGCTCACCTGGCTCCCATTCCCCAAAATAAATTACATTTTGTCCCAGTCTAACAGGAGCAGAGGTAGGGTCCAACAGGAGTGTTTTTTCCTGCCTCTCACGAAAGCAGGCATCTGGGTTGGGGTGATTCCAAACAGCAGAGAGGTGCCTTTTACCAACCTGCAGCAAATGAGCTCAGCCTTAGTAGCAGTCACCAGAGAATCCACCCCAGTCCTGTGTTTCACTCGGTGCTCCTGCCTTACCTGAGCCTGGCATCACCCAGTGCGTGGTGGGGGCTGGATGGGTGCAGGTCTGGGGGCTGTGGTGCCATGCCAGCTGTGACCCCCCACCTCTGCCATGTCCACTGCCAGGTTCCTGCGATCAGAGATCCTGAACACCCAGTACAGCTCCCTCTACATGCCCAGCACGGGTGCCCTCATGCTCCTCACCGCGCTCCACACCTGCGACCAGGTAAGAGGCCACGGGATCACCTTCCTGCTGGAGACAAGGGGATTTCCCCCCCTTTTGGCTGCTGTGGGGCTCCTGGTGGGGACCAGCCTGTCCTGGTGGCTGTCCTACATGCCCTCTGGAAGGGTGGTGGTGGTGAATGGACCACCTGAAGTAGAGCTCTGACCCTATCCTTTGTCTGTCCCTCCCCACAGGTCAGTGCCTACGGGTTCATCACTGCCAACTACGAGCAGTTCTCAGACCATTATTACGAGGTGGAGAAGAAACCTCTGGTGTTTTATGCCAACCATGACATGATGCTGGAGGCAGCACTGTGGAGGAGCCTGCACCGGGCCGGGATCATCACCCTCTACCAGCGGTGAGGCCGGGAGGTTGCCCACAGGGGCAAGTCCAAGGACTCCTGTGGCTCTTCTCTTTCCCGAGGGCCACCTTCTCTCTCCCGAGGGCTCTCCCCAGCTGGTTGGCCAGCCCGTGGAGCAGACCTGCCACACTGCAGCTGGCAGTGGTGTGAGGGTAAGGGGGAAGCTGAAGCTGGTAGAGAAATGTTGCCTTTCCTCAGGGATCTCCTGAAATGTTTCAAGGCTCAGTGTGATTGAACATGGCCTTTGGGGCATCAAGAAGCACCACAGCACGTGGCTGTGACCTGCCAGCCCCATGAACATGGCTGCGGGGCAGCAGTGGCCCCTGTGGAGCCCAGGAGGGGCAGGATGGTGCTGGAAGAGGATGCTGGAGTTGCTGGAAAACACCTTGCCATCGTGCTCCAGCTCAAGTGCTCATCACCGTGGTGGCACAATGGGCAGGATGAATCTGTGGACTAGAGACCAGATCGTCCAGCTGATGAGGTGGTGGTGTGTTTGGAGAGCACCTCTCCTAGACTGCAGAAAGCCCCAGCTGCAGCCAGCTCTGTTGGTGTGTGCTGCCTTCCAGAAGGATCTGTTTGTCTCTGTGATCAGTGGCACAGACAGGGGGTGTGGCTGCCCTCTCCTGTGACAGACACACAGCGTGCCCCGTCACTGACCCCTTCTCTAGGTCTGGTGTTTTCAGACAAGGAAGGGTTTTAAAAGCCATCAGCTAAGAGTAGGGTCACAGCAGCTCAGCTCAGCTGGGACACCAGGAATGTGTCCGGCCCCTGAGCAGCCCGGAGGTGACACTGGACTGAAGCCACACGTGTGGCACTGAGTTTGTTGGGCCTTTCTTGCACAGGGACCCAGGGCTGTGGTGCCCTTTGAGAGGCAGTCCCATGCCAGGTGAGTCAAAAGTGATCATCACTCTTTAATTTCCTCCCTAAAGCCCCAGGGAGGTGAAGGTCCTGAACCAGCTCTGCTCAGGGAGACCCACGGGGGACACTCCTCCAGCTGGAGGGTGGATACAGAGCACTGTAACCCAAGACACTTCCCCACTTTGTGTAATCACATAAATGTTGAATGGTTGTTTTCTTTAATGCCTGTTTCTGTTGTTTTGATGAAGTGGGTGGGGGTGAGACCCTCCCTCCCTCCTGCAGCAGAGCAGTAGCAGGTAGTAGAGTGAACCCTTGACTGGGGAACAGCCCCCGAGGCTGATGGGGATGGGGGCAGGTTTAATCACGAAGATCTGGGCTGGCAGGGAGGCCCTGGTAGCTCAGAGCATGGCCCTTTTCCACTTGGAATGCTATTTGCTGTATGAGGTTGCTGTACAGAGATGGCAAAAGATACCCTGGCCATGAGCCAGGGAACCTCCAAACCCCCTCAAGCTCCCACGCAGGCTGTTTCCAGCTGGTTCAGCTACAGAAGGTTAGGCTCCAAGCCTGCTTCAGATGTAATCTCTAGCTTGGGGCCCACCTTGTGTTCCCACGTCTCAAATTAACCTTTGTTCCCATCAGAGCCACCTCACACTGGTACCACAGCAGCCTGTTAGGCCTGTTTTGTGTTCCCAAGCACTCAGCAAAAACCTCTTTCATGACAAGAATGAGCCTGATCCTCACATCACCTGCCCAAGACGCTCCAAAACCTCCTCAGACCAGCTCTGGCCAAACCTCAGGTGACATCAGCAGCACCTTGAGACACAGGGCAGGAAGAGCAGGGTTTTTAGAGGGAAGTGCTGTCCCAGGACAGCATCCTGCCTGGAATCATCCAGCTCATGGGCAGAGCTGTTTGTGCACATCAGAACCACACCATGGATCTTCCTTCTCAAAAAAGGGAGGTTTCCCAGCCCAGGGTGGAGCCTAACACTGGAGTTTTAAGGACTTACCATCAGATGAACCTAATGATTCTACTACTGCCTCTCACCCCCTTATCTCTGAGCTCCCAAGCAGACCACAAGAACCGTTTCTGTCACCAGACCTGGCTTAGCCATAAGTAATTTTGTCCCCAGGAATTGCTTTTCTTCAACTTTGAGCATGTGCACACACTGAAGTCTTTGGGTATCAGGTTTGCTAGGAAGGGTAAGCTCACAACTGCTTGAATTTCAGGAAATGTTTCAATCTAAAATCCTTTCTACCTGCACAAAACCATTTCTGTCCAACTAGAATCACAGAATCGCTAAGGTTGGAAAAGACCTCTTAAGAGCATTGGGTCCAACCTTTACAAAAATAACTAAACAAAAACCAACTTCCACTCACAAGGTTTCCCATAATTTAAATTTATTTTATTCTGGAACAGAAGAAACCAGGGAATCACTTTTTCATCCAGCCACCTGTAGGTCAGATCCTAGCAGGAAAAAAAAGACAGTGTCAAAACAAAGCAACCATCAGCTGTGAAGTTCCTGATTTGCACTATTTAATCTAGAGTACACATCTCAGGAGAGAACAACTTGCTCCCACCCAAGCCAAAGGCACCAGCACCCAAATCCTCTTTGGCTTTAGTGGTAACTTACCTATGGTGTGGTTGCAGCAACCCCTGAGCAGCGAGGAGGAGCCTGTGGTTACACAAGTCACTTATCAGTGGCCATCTGTGACACTCAGTCCAAAACAATCTTTATTCTGTTGCTTCTAGAGCTGGAAGACACCACAGAGCAAGGCTGTAAATGTTTCCTTAAAGAAGTCTGCTCTGAAACAATTCCTGCCCCTCTAATCTCAAAGCACTGAGTAGCTTTTAATCTTCCCATTTATCATAAGGCTGCCTCTTCACCTTTTCCCCCCTTACTCCTTGGAAACCAAAAGCCCCACATGCTTTTCCCAGTGGCTGATCCTGCTTGGAACACAGCTGTATTGCCAGAGCACCCAGTGTGACTGGTGGTTTGTGGGGCCATTCCTTCCCTCCCCTTTCACACATCAACCTTGATTTCTTAAGACAATCCCTGTCATCAACTTTGCCGGCTCAGCCCGTCGGAAATTGTTATTGACCTTCTGCAGCAAAGGAATTCTGTTAAATAAAGCGTAAAACCATTTAGCAGAATGCAGCTGTCAGCTGCCTGGAGACAAAGTGCTGTTACAGCCTGTGTATTCAATGACTGTACATCAAGCAAAGATAAAAAATGCATCTATTATTTGCCCTTCAACCTGCCACTGTTTGCTTAAAAGGAACTTAAAAGCTCTTTGCAGCTCTAAACTGTGCTATGACAACAGCAGCTCATGCTCAGCTCCAGAGCCATGCCTGGGCTGTGGGGAGCTGGGTCTGGGACAGCACTTGTGCTGGTGCCACTTGTCACAGGGTGGGAGGACAGGGCACAGTGCCCCACCAGTGCCACTTGTGTCCGTGGAGTCTTTGCAAGGAGACCCCACCAAGGGAAGAAGCACATGAGCCTCAGTGGAGTTTTTTCCTCACAGCAGTGTCAGACAGGGATAACAGCACATCACAGGCTCAGCTTCTCTCCTTGCCCTTGGCTACACGACCCCCTCAAGTCCCACAGAGCCACGCACAGCACAGACACCCAGGTGCCACCGTGCTGATGGCCAGTGCTCTTCCTGGTACTGCTCCTGGTAAAGCCTCCAAAGATTAGGTACTCTGATCAGCACATGAGTCATGCTGCCTACACATCTGGCATATAATTAATGAATTTAAAACAAGCAACACACAATACTGAAAAATTCTCTTACCAGCTTAAGCCCAGCTTAGCAGCTGCCCTCTTGCCAAAGCTGTGTTTGGGCAACAGCAGCCCCAGGACTCTGCAGGACCATTTCCTCCTAAATACAAGTTACAGTGAGAACTGTCAACAAAAGTACTTTAAATAAAGTCTGTCCTCCACTCATTTCCTTTCCACCCCTTCCGAAAAAAAACCCAGCCCTGGGTCACTGAGCAAGAATTAGAGACAGAAATTCTCCACTCAGAGACAGTAATTTTTGCCTCACAAACTCAGCACAGCAGAATCCTGTCCCTCAGACACAGAGGAGCATGATTGCCAGTAGGCTGTCTCACTTGCAGACAAGAAAGTCTGGGAGGTGGATGTTATTTAAATCCCTGCTTAGGAAAAGAAAACCACCAGCTCTCAGACATTGGTAGTTTGGACCCTTTTAAGCTGTTTCAAGCTGACATCCTCCTCCACAAACATCTTAATCCAACCCCCTCCTTGCACACAAGAATAATCCATCCATCCAGCATGTAATCTGTGAGTTTACCCTGAGAAATGCATTCACCAGACCTAAGACAGACACATCCCCTCAGGGGAAGGATTCTTCAGATTGTGTCCTTTCTAGGATGACCCTTTGGGGCACATCCCCGCCCCCAGCAACCTGATGCAAGCCTGAAACTCTCCCAGGGCACCTCCAGGAAGGCAAACAGAGCAATTATTCTTTCACTGCTGTCTATTTCTGTGACAGACACAGTTATGAGATGAGCTGTGTCAAGTGTCTCCATAATGGGCTGACATCCAATCCCTCCTACCTCTAATCCCTTCTGCTCTGGCTCATCTTTGATCACGATGACAAGCAGGTGCTCTGCTGGGCACCAACACCAGTAAAATTCCCATTCATTCCGTGCTGCCTTTCAGCTTATGCTCCATGGCAGCAAAGGGCAGCACACTCGAGTGGCAGCTGCAACAAAGCTACAGCCTCGACTGGCTTAATTACATTAATCAAGCCACTGGGCTTTGATATCCCCTCCCAGGAGCCCCAGAGACACAAGGATATCATCTGACACTGAAAAATGAGTCTTATTTCCGTAGTCTCGCAAAAGGAGTAGAAAATTAAGACTATGGCAAGAGAAATGCTGATGTTTCTCACCATTGTGCAGCTGTGCTGTCAGTCCAGTAGATAAATCAGGTCCCCAGCCAGATGAGTGTTTTAATCCTTTCCTGACATCGTGCCAGGCTCTGAAAGGGAGGAACAGGACAGAGTTAGTTCATGTAGCAAACCATTCCTTTACCTTTGCGTCTTTAACGCCGAGCCTCAGAGTGATACTTCCACAGAGGAAAAGATCAGTTTCAGACAGGGATAACCTTTATCATCACTAGCTCAGCTCCCAGAACAGACAAACCGCGGGGCCTCAAAACCTCGGGCCTGTTCTTGCCCTCGTGGCTCCTCGGCCGGGGCAGCACCGACGCCCGCGGGCACGCGTGGCCGCCCTGACCCACCGCTCCGGGGAGCTCGGACACCCCCGGCGCCAGCGCTCAGGCTGAGCTACACCCGCTGGCTATAAAATACCCTCCCACAGGCGCTGTGGGGAAGAGCCGGTACAAGCGGAGCCAAACCCCGCGAGCTGAGGATCCCGCAGCGCGCCCGGCCTTGCTCCCTCCATCCACCACGCCCGGGGTGGGGGGCACCATTACGCACCCCCCCCGCAGCCATCAAGGCCTCGCAGCAGCCCTACAAGCGGTCCCGGTGGTGCACGGGAGTCCCCCGCACACCCTCCCGCCGTCCCCGCGCCCTTCGGGGCCGCCGTGCCCGCGGATGGCGCCGGATGGCGGCCGGTCCCGCTCACCGCACACAGCTGTGCCGCCATGCTGTTCCCGTGCGCCGCGGGGAGGGCGGGGCCGCGCGCGGGGGCTCATGGGAGGTGTAGTCCAGCTCCCCCTCTCGGGGCGCGAGGGCTGATGGGAAATGTAGTCCCGCTCCCCCGAGATCCATTGACTCCCCCCATCCCGCTCCTTAACGGCATTTATTAATTATTTATTAATTCTTCACGTCCCCGGCACGCTAAGGAGATGTGCGTGATTGTGCTTAGCACGCTAAATGCTTCAAAAGGCTGAACAAGCATTAGCTCGTGGAGGAAGGGGCTAATTAGCCAGAGATCGGGGATTAGTCAGAGATTAGTTACTAAACGTATGTGCCGTGCTTTGAATAAGCGACGCTTCCAGGATGTTCTATGATTGTCCTTCTCTGTGAAAACCTGTCATGAAATCCACAGGATCCTGTCTGGCTTACATATGAAACTATAAATGAAATTATAACTTCCATGTGAAACTATATATGATCCTATTTACATTAGATATGAACAATAACACAGTGTGAACAGAACCAAGGGGAGGAAAAATAAGAACTGCCAATATCACTTTCTTGCCACAGAGGTACATCCACCCTTGTGGAGAAAAGCTCCAGTGATTGGGAATGGAAAGCAGTCAAACTGGAGTCTGAAAGCAGCAAAATCTGAGTACAGGTGACAAGCCCAGAGTCACCTCTGAAATGTCTGAGAGCTGAGGGGTTGTCTCTCTGCTCCTGGATCCCCTCTGACAGCAGGGAGATCACAGAATCAGAGAGTGGTTTGGGTTAGAAGGGACCTCAAAGATCCATCGCCCCTGCCACGGGCAGGGACACCTTCCACTAGCCCAGGTTGCTCCAATCTCCATCCGACCTGGCCTTGGACACTTCCAGGAATGGGGCAGCCACAGCTTCTCTGGACAACCTGTGGCAGGACCTCCCCACCCTCACAGAGATGGTTCCATGCTGCTGCCTGCTCTGGGAGCCCCTTCTCCAGGCAAGGCAAATGAGTTCCCAGGAAAAGACAGCGTGACTTCAAGTTTATTTTTAGTGCCTGGATCCTCCTGGCCTTGCTTCTATTTTAGAACCTGATTTTTTTTTTTTTTTTAATTTATTCCAGAGCACAGATTTAACCCAACTCACAAGTCCTTTACTCTCCAGAATGGCCCATGTTGTTTCTTAAATCTCTCTTAAAAAGTCAACGGGCTGCAAAAGGAACTTTTTTTTTTAAGTGGTCCAAGAAGGCTGTAAACAGATACCAAGGTGGTGCTAAAAATAAGCTGCTTCCAAATTAAGCAGCTGACTGTGAGGTGTTCCCCAGCCCTCTGTGCCCTCTGATAGCTGCAGAAAGCCTCACAGGCTGCCCTGGTCGGATGGGCAGGACCTGGGGGAAGCAGCTTTTGGTGAGTCCTATGCTCTGGCTTGAGGACAAAAGAGATTCCGTGCCTTCCTGCCCCACAGGAGCCTGTGGCACGAGTGTTTGGCCTGGTAGGAAGGCAGATGATGATAGAGAACAGCAATAATTAACACAGCCCTTGTTGCAGCGGCCTTTGCTCTGTGAAGATGGGGCTGGCAATCTGCCTGGCTGCTTTTAGCTTCCCAAATAAGCAAATATGACCCATCACAACTAGAATTAGCCATTTAAGTCCCCAAGGGACGTAAGTTTTTAAAAACAAAACAACTAAAATCCCCCCTTGTGCAGAGTTCAGATCCCGGGAGAGAAGACGTAGACTTGGATGCGCTGAGGGATTTGCCACCGTCTTGATTTTCGGGTGAAAGCTGCTCAGCCCACAGTCTGTGTGTGCCTATAAATGGATAAGCTCTGCCAGGTACCAAGTAACTAATGGACTCAACAATTAAAAGCTCAGGAGAACGGCATGAGCTAAGTGAGGAGTTGATTGGCTGCAATTATTCATGGCTGTAGCGCACGGATAATGTTTCCAAGGATATGTTGGAGTCGGAACAAAGACTCTGGATGAAGAGAGACCGTCATTGCCTTGCCCATGCCAATGCTCTTCTAATTCTCTGCAGCTTCGCCCGTGTGGGAATTAATCACGTTTTCTCAGCTTTTCCCTTTAGAGGGCGATCATGTCCCACAGATCTCCGGCATGGAATCTTCACCAGCGGGAGCTGCAGGACAAGGCAGAGCCTCCCCGAGGTCAGTGGGCCATGGTGGTTCTTCTGAGGGTCTGTGAACCTCCCTAGAGATGTGAAGGAAGTTTAGTCTGGTCTGGACAGTTCTGTTTGAACATATTCTCCTTCCTCAGGCAGCTGCAATGCTGCTCCCAAGGGCAATTTGGACATAATTTAGATAGATTTCCTGTGGCCAATCTCCATCAGTTATGGGATTTTGTTATTCCAGTCTTTGAAAGGTTGAGCAAGCAAGGAAAGCTGTGAAAAGGGCATGGAGATCTACATGTGAGCTTTTGGGGGCTGCTCTCAACTTCCCCACAGAGGATGAGGGGGGCATTGCTTCCTCCAGCAAATCATATGAGACGTTAAGCCCCATCTTTCTGATTTCTCAAGGTGCTTCAGTATCTGTCCTTCAAAGCTACAGCATTACCCTCTCTAAAGAAGTCTGGGCTTTGCTCTGAGGTGTTTGGTTACCCCTAGAGTAGATAATAGGAGAATGGGCAGAATACATGATAGGGGAAGGAAGGACGGAAAGAAAAATGGAAATCAATGACAGAACTGCTCCAACTTCAGCTGGGCTTTGATCCCATGCTCGAATTGAAGGACAAGATCTTCTTTCAGTTTTCCACCCATTTCCCTTCTTAGTTGCCTGTAAATCCCTCAAGGGTTTAGAAACTCTTCATGCTTACTGACACCAGTTTGATTTCCTCTTGATCTCCCCCTCTGCCTGTCCAGGTCCCACCCATCTGTGCTTTCAGGGGTGCCCTGCTGTGGTTATCTTTGACACATGGCTGGGGGGAAGCAGACAGGGTATTTGATCCCATTACAAAGCCAGTTCCCCCATTACCAACTGCATCTGGCTGGTGCAGGGGGCAGCTGCACTGATGTTTGTCTCTGTTAGAAATGGTGGGTGCACAGCAGTGCACAAAGAACAGTCCCTTGGGCTAAGGCTGGAGATTCCTTGCTGGTATTTCAGGTACCAGACTTCTGAGAGAAAAGATCTGCACTGTTAAGAAAAGCCAGCCACGAGGTCTCAGATCCTGGTGTCTGCTGCTTCAAATCAGTCCCAAGAAATGGCAGACAGGCTCTTTGGAGCCTCAGCAGCAGACAAGCAACATCTTCCCACACAGGACAAGGCACACTGCAAACAAAACATCCTTCCCTGCTCCCGGCAGCAAAGCTCTTAAGCCTTCATTTAATGTTAAATACACGTTTAAACCTAAACCCATTCCTCCTCAGCATGTCTTGCATGCTTATGTAGAAATTTAGCAGACTCAGGAATGCTCTGCTGTAACTGGGGCCTATCTGAAAGCCTGTGCACTGAATAATAAAGAGCTTTTTCCTTACAGAATATCTGTGCAACGAAGGGATGGCTTTTCTGGGAGCATGGTAGGATCTACAGGCAGGGCTAAGACATGGATTCTGCAGGCAGAGAAAAGATTGCCCCTTCTCCCAGTAATGCAAAAGAAATGGCAGCTTCAGCCACTCAACTCTTGCTCCTGCTTCTGCCCCTTTTTCTCAACTGAATTTTGGGTACAGTGCAACAAAAAGCAGTCCTAGGCTACTGTCTTCAACTGCAACACAGGAAGCAGCTTGAGGAGACCATGTTGGGAATGGAGTCAAGTTGATCAATGACTTGACACCTTCAGGTCTGTGTCCCAGCTGGGCAAAGTGACCATCTTTGTGTGAGTGAGCCAGAATGCTTTCCCAGCTCCGTTCCTTGAAGGAGCCCATTGGAACAGAGAGCCCACCACAAAATGTTCCAGCGGCAGGGAGTGCACAGATAAATCCTGGGGCCAGACAGATGCACTGGTGCAATAGTAGCAGCAGGAATCCAGTTTCTTCATGGACGAGAATGTTTAACTAAAATATATACCCTCAGAGCATACCTGGAGATAGAAGGTGTGTACAGCTACAAAAATGCCCTCAAAACTAAAAGGAAAACCTTAACACTGCAAAGCTAGTGAGACAGGAAAAAGATTTCCTTTTAGGCCAAGTTAGATGAGCACAGAAAGGAGAGTTGTCCTTGCTTTGGGCAAAGAGATGGATCCTCTCTATTTTCTGTGTCAGCCTGAGAGATTACAGCATGGTAAGCAGAAAGGGAGTGAGCTGGTATAAAAATATCTGGGCAATATTAATGAGAAACTTCTCAGGTCCTCTTTTATCACAAACAGTGTTTCTGTTTGCTTGGATTACTTGGCCACCCAGCACTTGGTTCAGCCAACCCAGCCTGCACTGTCTTGTAAGCAATATTTCATCTATCAGGCTCAGATACAAGAAATATGCTGGGCAGGCACGGAGCAAACAAGCATATTCTTGCAAGTAATTAGCATAAACTGCACTGAGGTCAAGCAGTTGTGTCGGGAGCACAATGCAAATCAACATTTCCTCCTCCTGCAGATGGAAAATGGAGAACTGCAAATGCCATATCTCCAGCTCACCCCTTGCTTCCCATCGTTTATTCCAGAGGAAGGGGATAATTGTTTCGAGGTGCTTTTGAGAACAGCATCTCTGCTGCTTTCGTTGCTTAATGAGAAAGAACATGTTTAAATGATGGAAGGTCACGTTATTTCAGGACCTTTCAGGGCATTTTTCTTGCCCTTGTGGAGGGAAAGCAGGCCAAGTGCCTAATTTGACCAAATCTGAAGTGGTAAACTGAGGCCTCACAAAGTGACAGAGGGCAGCTGGTTAAAGGCCACTGGTTATTCCTTCTGCTATCTTTGTTGAGGACAGTCTCCCAGTGACATCTGCTTGAAGGAGCCCTGCTGCAGGGCATCAGATCAAGGGCCACCAAGACTAATGTAATTTTTTCCAAGAGATGTCCAAAATGAATGCCTAGGGAATGAAGGAGCAGCATTATTACATATGGTACATCTCCCAGAAACTTCCCTGCCACCAACCATTTGAGGGGTGTGACACTTGAGAGCCAGAGGTCATTTCACTCACTCTGCTAATGGGTTTTCTCTGGAATGGAGATTTCAGTAACTTTCTTTTCCATGAACTTGCCCAGTCCCCTTTTGAACCTGTAACAGTCATTCCCTCCTGTGGAGAAGAGAGGGACCAGCTTCCTTTCTTTCGTTTGTTCGGTGTCTGGCTCCTGCTTGTTTTGCTTGGTGGCCCCAAGTTCTTGTACAGGAAGAGACCATAAATGGAGAATTCCTCCCCACTCTCTCACTGTGCAGGCAGAACTTATGGTTCTACTTATCCTCCCCTTCTCTTCAGGCTCACAGGTGTGATGTCTTCAGAACAGATCAAAGAGTGAGCATAGTGTTGTTTTAAACCACTGTTTTCCTCTAGAATGTGATCTATCCACTTGCAGATGGCTTTTATGGTCTCTAAAGCCTCCCATGGATTACCCTGTGCTTGACTGTATAAACATTTTCTCTATCCCACATCCTGCTTCCACAGCATGGCTCGTACTCACTTCTCTGTCCTTTCCCTCAGTCCAAACATCCTGCAGAAAGCCTCCAGCTTTCCTTGACAGCCTTCCTCACTCTCTTTTCCCCACAGGTTGCAAATAAAACTCAATCAAGCCCAGCGCAAACCCCCCAGATTCCTGGAGACCTGCCTGCAGGGGAAAGACTCACGTGCCTTTCCCTTCTGATCGAACTACCAACACACGTCCTGCTGCGCTGCTGCTGCAGAAAGGTCGGTCTGTCTCCAGCCATCTCCCCCCTGCACGTCTCGAGTGCTCTCATCTCTTCCCTCAGCTGTCATCTCCTCGCTGCCGAGGGAGGTGGGCGGGAGAACACGCACCGCGGGAGATGGCTAATCCTCCGTAGCGCTTGTGCTCAGGGATGGGAGAACTCAGCTGCTCCGGCATCCTCCTCCAGCTCCCCTCCCTCCCGGTGCCAGGGGGAGAAAACCACGCCGTGTGCACCAGCGAGCGAGCTCTGCGACCTGGGGAGTGCTGCTGGGGGCTTGGGGGGCTGTGTGGTGAGAGCTGGACGTGCACTCCTTTATGTACCAAACCAGGGGTTCCACTTGCCCACACACTGCAGAGGGGAGGGAACTGCTCCCTGAGACAGCAGGTCTCAGGGTAACCCCCTCCCCCAGCAGCTGGAGGGGGCACGACTGAGGATGAAGTGGGCAGGCAAGGTGAGGCAGGGGGGACCAGGACAGCGTGGGTGGTACTGCAACAAACCACAGCACCTGGTTTGCCACGAAGTTGCATGTGAAGCGCTGCTGACTTGGAGCAGCTGGCAAAAAAACTGGAAGCAAACCCCCTTCCTCCCCAGTCATTATTTAAACAGTATAAAGGTCTCTGTAAATGTTTAAAACAACGTGGTTGGGAGGGGAAGGAGGAAAGACAAACAAGTTTGCTGTTTCAGCTTTGCAGAAACAGATCTTGTTTTTTGGCAGGGTTTCATTCATCCAGAGGATCTAGCTCCTAGCATGCTTTGGGAGGCTCCAGATTCATAAGCACTTCCCAAACATCTTCCTCCAAGAGGCTGCACTTTGGCACAGGCACCACCCTTGGTGTCTGTGTTTGGCCAGTGCCTTGTGCTGTAGCATCCCAGTTCATGGCCAGGGCACCTATGCCAGGAGTCAGTGGCTCTGAGTGCTCGCTCCCAATGATGTTTTTCTTTCCCAGACCTAAGTCTCATGATGGTCAAAGCTCAGCAGGAGCCAGGGAGCTCAAAGGAGGAAGATTCTGTGGGCTGGCTGACTGCTGGGGTACCTTTCCTACACGTGAGCAAGGCAGGAATCAGGAGCCCCTCTCTTCCCTGAGCACCTCTCCCGGTTCTCAGCTTGCTGCCTTTCCTTCCTCATCTGTCTCAGTACAACTGCCAGCACCTGCTGCATTACCACAGCAGAAACCCTATGTAATTCCTGTTCAAATACACAGCTGGCAGCATGACTTCAACTAATTCAGCTTTTTGCTGTTGAAGAGCTGGAGCTGTATCCTGGTTTGGCTCCAGGCTGAGAGGGAACTGATCTGAAGCCCTGGGCATTGCAGGCTGCTGGAGATTGGTGGCTGCTCTCCAGCCTCCATCCAGATCTAATGCTCCGTGTCCCAGATCCCAAACCCTGGAGCATCAGTCCTGGAGGAGAACCAGCAATTGTTTGGGCTCTCATGGGTGAGGGGGGGCATCCTGCTCAGCATAAGGGAGACTTTGGGCTGGGAAAATGAGGGATCATCCACGAGGAACACGTGAGAACCAGGTCCCTGGGGACCAGAGGATTGTACTCCCCACCAACTTGCCAGGGGTCTCACCCGTTCCCCAGTTCCCAGTCAGGGCTAATTTCTGCCCAGTCCTGCCTGCTCTGCTCCTGCCCAACCAGGGAAGGGTTAGCTCTTGAGCAGGGCTGCTCCTGTTGCCTGGGGCTCTGTGTAGTTTGGAGGGAGGGAGGGGGAAAACTCTGATACTATTTTCAACCAAAGCCTGAAGAGTGATGTGAGGGACCAGCTGCTTGTGTGCTGTCCTGCCTCTCTGGAGTCCTGTTCTACTCAAATCAATAACTGCCCACAGACAGCACCAGCAAAAGCTGTTGCTGGGGTCTCCTCTGCTTTTCTAACTTCAGCCAGATCCTATGCAGAACCTACACTGAGATAAAAGAGACTGACACAGTGTGAAACCTTCCTCCTCTTCAGCAGATGGTGT
Organism: Manacus candei; assembly: GCF_025592945.1. Taxonomy (NCBI): domain Eukaryota; kingdom Metazoa; phylum Chordata; class Aves; order Passeriformes; family Pipridae; genus Manacus; species Manacus candei. The sequence continues at coordinate 7,647,916 of NW_026138095.1, read as the reverse complement.
TTGTGACAATGGACTTTGCTTGTGTGGTTGTAGCAGAACGGCCTGAGCTGGCCGAAAAACAGAAAGAGAAGCTGCAGGCTGGGCTTGCTGGGACCAGCTTGCTGTGTAAACCCGGCCTGAAAGGCTGCATCACAAAGGAGCTCTTGTTTTTTCAAGGATCAGGCTTTTCTGCCATCTCCAACTTCCCAGCTAAAGCACTGTCATGACTTGCCTGCAGTCGGTAGCTCCAGCCCCTCTGCAGCATTCCTGGCACTCTCCCGGGACCTCGGTGAGCGAGGAGGTGATGCGTGTCACAATGTGAACTTCATGTTACCTTCACAGAAAACCTAAATGCATCTTAACTGGGGTTAACCTGGTGTCACTGCCTTAGGCTTTAGCACATCGGTGCTGCATCTGTCCTAGCTGTGAACTCTACATGCTTCATGCCTGAAAACCCTCACGGTTGGAGGAACAGTGCCCTGACTTGAGTGAACCACTGAGATGGTGTGAGTTATGGCTGGTACTGCTGCTGACTGAGCCTGTTCCTGCATATCCTGCTAAAGTGATCATGGGGAAGGTGAAGCTGAACCTCCATCAGGCCCATTGCTGTGAGACTGAGACTGCTGAGCACGAACTGCAGTGGATGCTTTCAAGATAAACCTCAGTCTCAATCAGGGTGAACAAGAAAAAGCATATTGCCTTGATATTGTCTGGAGGCTGCCTTCTGCACCATGACTGAGGGTGGAATCTGGTTACCATCAAGAACCAGGTGTCAGCTGGCATAAGCCCTCCAAGAAACTGGGTTACCAATATTTCTGACCTGATTCCATCTATCACATTCAAGACGTGAGCGAATACAGAGCAAGTGTTGCTCCTTCAGCAGGAGAGGCCAAGAAGCCATGTGCTCTGATGCTGTTTGCATGTCTCAGCTAGTCCCAAGCCTCCAGAAACTCTTTTCCCAGTTCCATTTTGGCTGTCTGAGCATCTCCCTGTTCCCAAGCAGCCTGCCATGCAAACCCTACCAAACCACAGCAATCTGTGAAGAAGCTGATGAGCGTGGCAGGGAGACTATTGCAGGCTCAGTCCCACGTTTGGTTAATACCCAGAGGAGATGTTTACCTTCACGAGGAGAGGGGCTACGTACATCTGTCAGCTCTGCTATTCAAGCATGCAGCAATCCCATGGACACACACACCACCTGAAATCCGAGAGCCAGCTCAGCCCTGTGTACACATCTCCTCACCAGCCTGACTCTGATAGCACCAGGCTTTCTCACAGTGCTTGGAAACAAACCTCACTTAGCCCTGACAAGCCTCAGAAGCTCTTTCACAGCAAGCCATGTGTGAACTTAATGTGTTCTGTACCAGCACCATCTACCTGCCTCTACCCTCCTCAGTTACAATAGGCACAACAGGCCTGGGCAGGTAGGAGGACACTGGGCACAGCTGGACTTGGACGCTGGAGGGTTCAGCCAGAGTCCACTCTTCCCCACAGCACTGCCTTCAGCTAAAGATCAGATCTCTCTTTACCTCTTCTTTCACTCAAAGCTCTCAAAGCAGTGCCGTATGGATGCAATCATGATGTTCATTAGTCTCTGTCTGAGCCCTCTCATGTTGCAAAATCCCTGGAGGGGACAGGCTGGAGTGGGATGGGGTTTGCTGCAGCTGAGCTCTGGTGGTTTTCCCCCCGGGGTTTCAAGAAGTTTTGTTCCACCCATGAGAAGTGCCAGGCATCAGGGGAAGATTTGTTTTTTGGCAGCTGTTTCCGTTTTGCTCTAGAAAACTGATGCTGTGCTAGGAATGCACTCTGACTAAAACTCCTCTGGGCTGCTCAGGTCAAATAGCAAATTGCAGCAATAGGGGAAATGGGGGACAGGAGAACACTTCTGATCCGTAGAGCAAACAGAAGGGCCGAGCCCTTTCATTTCCCTTTCATCCTTCCCTGAGCCAAAAGCAGGAGGTGAGCAGTTTGAGGGAGAGGCAGAAGCTGGGGGTTGGCAGGCTGCTTCCTCCCACCTCTGGCAGCCACAGAGCACAGACATGCACACTTGGCTCTGCCTGTGCCTGCTCTGGAGAGCTCTGACACTGTCAGTCTAGTTGCTTTTGAGGTGGTGTCTGATCCCTTTGGAGAACAGACCGCTCTCTTTCCGCTTGTTTTGCACAAGGCTCAGGAAAGCTTTCGGGATCAGAGGATTAAACAAGGGGTGTGACGAGCAGTGACAGTTTGGGAAAAACACAAGCAGCAAAAGGTTTTGATACTGTCAGAGAACATGACAGGCAGGTTCACAGCCCCTGCAGGCCTTGGCTTCCTGTTTTCTTGTGCCAAATGGGGAAAACAGTCCTGCGCGGTGACAGAGTCGCAGGTGGTGACCTTGTGGCAGGCAGGGCAGAGCTGGAGATGCTGAGAGCAAAGCAGAAAGCCCAGGCAGGGGCTGGGAGGGGGGGAGATGCTCTGCAGGGACTAGGGAAGCTGGACACAGCTTTCTTTGGGAGGATGCTGTGAAGCATCTGGAAACTCATCTCCGATGTGCTCAGCTCTGTCCACTGCACCCTGGATGCTGAAGTTGCTCTCAGGGCATCTCTTCCTCCTGCTCAGGGACTGCCAGGGCTGATAGGAACCTCTGGGGCTGGAGGGTGGGGGTGAGACATGCAGGAACCCAAAACTTGTCTCCTTGCCCTCCACTGGCTGAAGGTGCCAGGATTGAGGATGGGGCCATCCCTGCCCAGCGGGGTGTGCCCTGGGTGAGCACAGAGTGGGCACAGCCCCAATGCTCCAGCCCCTCGATGCTGCTGCAAAATGGGTCGCCCCATCAAAACAGACCTTGCCTTGTTCCCAGACTAAAAGAAGGGGCTGTGTGATAAAAAGCTGCAGCTGGTCTATCTAATCTCCCACCAGTGTCTGCATTAACTGTCAAGACAGTGATTTCCTTGATGCTGAGCAATTTTTTTCTGTGCACGCATCCAGCTAATCAATTAAGTTTCTCAGCAGCTTCCTCCAGCATTCAGGCTTGGAGGGTGGAAGGAATTTGTTATTCTAGGCACTGTTGGAGAGGCATGAACTGTACTAAAAGCAAATTGGTTGCGCTTTCCAAGCACTGACACTCTTCACTCACAGCTTGTCTTGCTGATTCTCCTCCCCCTCCCTCCTCCCTGCTCTCCTGAGCACCCCTGGTCAAACCAGCTCACACAGAGCTGGCCTAAGGCACATCTGCTCAGCACCACACTGTGCCCAGCTGTGCTGGAGCTGGGTGTTTGGGACACTCTGTGTCCCCTGTGTCCCATGCAGAGGCATGGATGTTTTCCTTGGGACAGGGTCCTCCTTCAGCAGGTCAGATTGGCTGTGCAAGGGCTGAATGCTGCTGGATTATCTCACCTGCTTTCCCAGCTGCAGCTGGTACAAGCTGGCGAGGCTGGGTGCCACACCACTGTCATGGGGATGTGCCTCTGCTGAAAAACTATTCTCTCTTGATGCTTTTATTTCTTTTCCCATCTTGTTTTCCTCCTTCTTTGTTGTTCCTTGCCCTGCCTAGGTGTGGTCCTCCCCACATGGGAGGCAGACACTCTGGGATGCATTCACATCCGCCCCAGTAACCCTGGGCTTTGCAGAGCTGAGCACTGGGCTGAGAAAGGGAAGTGGAAGGATCCAGCAGGGTGGGTGGAGGCACTAAGAAATATGGGGAGTTTGGGGTGATCCTGGGAAGATTTATGGATGGTTGAAAAGAATCGGGTCTCCTGCCAGATCGGATACACCCTGGCTCTCTTCTGGTGGGAATGGGGATGTTTTTTGTGAGTATTTAGCAATGCAATGGCTGAAATATGGGAGTGGCAGGGTTGCCGGAGTCAGGAAGGCCGTAGAGGTTTTTTAGGAGGTCAGGCAGTTGTGTAAGACTCCTCACTCCCCACACTTTGGCCTGTCAGGATATGTGCACACATCCTCCTGGGCCAAGGAAAATTTGGCCCCAGCAGGACTGCTGTTGGCTGGGTGGCTGGTGGGTAGGGATGACCACAGCTTGAGTCTAGCTTGGCGTGGAGGTGAGCAATGTCTTTTCCATCAAGTGCTGCCTGGCAGCCTCAGGGGTGCCTGCTCAAAGCCATCCCTGCGGGTTTGTTGCTCAATGTGTCATCCTGCTTGGAAGTCTCAGCACAGAGGATGAGGAGAAACTGAGTGAAGAAAATGAGCCATGCCTTCAGAGGGTAATCTTTATCAGCAAGAGGATTTCAGCCACCTCCAGTCGTGTTCTCTACAGCTAAATAACCTGCTGCTAATAGTATTCCTCTTTTTAAGCTAAATCCCATAGATGTTCTGCTCGGGAAGTGATTTGGTGAACCAGGAAAGAGAACCCAGGATGCCTGCTGCCAGTCTTCTTTCCAAGCCATTACACAACACTGTTCTGGGGTTAAAAAACCAGAAACATCTGGGAATAATCAAAGCTATTTATGCTCTGGGAAAGCATGGCTGGAGAAAGTTTGAAGGAAGCAACTTGAAAGCTCAGCATTGTTAAAAGCAGTCTGGAAGCCCTGAAAATTAAAACTAGGGTAACATCTACAAAGAGTGAGGAAGTATCAAGAGAAGGATCTAATATCCTCTGTGGAGCAGAGAGAGACGGAATGAATTGTAATGCTTGAGCCTTTACTAAGCTACAGGGCATTAAAAATTGCTTTGGAACAAACAAATCTGCCATTCCTGCGGTTTCTGCTGGCAGGAGAGCAGAGGGAAAGACCAGGGGTCTGGCTTAAAAACAGCCTGGGGATTGGAAGTGTGATTTAGAGGCAGATAACTACAATCCTCCAAACGCCTGGTGCTGGCAATGCAGAGCCCACAGCGAGCAGTACCTGCCAGGGCTGGCTCAGGGGGGATGCAGGCTGTGCAGGGGAGGTGTGGGGCTCAATGCCATCCCTGTCAGGGTGTCACCAGCCAGAGTACAGCTGGGGCAGGGAGGAATGTAACCTGCAGGCTCTGCTTTCCAAGTGTCAGGATGTGTGCTTGGGCTGGCCAATGGCACTGCCATGGGAAGGGGAACAAGACAGGTCCTGCTTCCTGGGGGATGTTCCTCCTGGAGGGTGACAGTGCCTTGCTGCCCATCACTGCGGGGAACGTGCTCAGATCTCCTCTGGCGTGGGAGTTCAAATGATCCTGGGATCATCCTCTGAGCCTGGTGGATAACCCAGGGCTGGCAGCTGGAAACACTGTCCGTGGGGTGTCCAGCTGGCAGCAGGGACTGTGGGTGCTCCTTGTGCTTGCTGAGCTACCTGCAGCACTGACCCTGCTCCTTCCTCAGCAACCTGGGGGCAGCTTCCCTGGAATTACTCAGGGAGCCAGCCTTCATTGATGAAAATCCTGTCTTTTAGCATCACTGGGAGGCAAGTCTGTTACTGGAAAATCTCATTTGTGCTGATTTGTAGAAGCTTTAATCGTAGAGGGCCTCTCTCAGTGCTTTCCATTCCCTCTTGTACCACTTTACATCTCCCCCTACTCCTGCCTCTGGCTGGGTCTGGAATAAAAGCTCCTATCATCTCCAAGAGATGGAAAAGTAGCCTGGGCGTGGGGAGGGTGAGCACACTGGAGGAAGGACAATGGGACAAGCAGCCACCACTGGAGCCATGGAAATGGTTAAAGATTTGGGGAATCCAGATCTGCTGCATCTTCTGTGACAATCTGGCCTCCCCAGCATCCTTGTAAATGAGAAGCCGCATAAGCCTCACACTCTATTATTGCTACAGAGCATTAGAGTCTCTCATTTAGGATAAACATTCTCATCTCCAGCAGAGCATGAATAACATTAAATGAGATAGTTAAAATGTTTCAGGCCAATTATAGCCCCGGTGTAACTTCGGCAGAGTTACACCAGGGATTAATTTGATCCGGAGAGCTCTGCCTCCTGTTCCGAACTGGGATTCCAGCACGGGTAATTACATCCTGCCTCTCTGCACTTCCTCTGGAGTTTTAATTGGGTTGAATGGACTCAAATTCTGCTTTTTTCTTCAGAAAGCCACCAAATTTCCAAACTGCTACACGAGCTGAGGGAGCTCTGCCCTGCCTCTCTGCCATGCTAGTGAGGGTCAGGTCTGCTCAGGGATGCTGACAGCCCAGCACGGGTGCCCAGCAGCCTGCACCCCTCTGTGCCTTCTGCTGCTAATCCCACCACCCCGGTCTCCTGTTGGGGGTCCAGCCCTCACCTCCCAGCCTGGATTCCAGACCAGGCTCCTTGTGCACTGAGACAGGCAGCTGGACTGTCTCCCTCTTCCACTTCCCAGCCTTCTCAGTAAATCAGTGTTAATGAGGGACATTTGACCCTCTCTTTCCCTGAACAGCCTTATGAAGCATTTTTGTTCCATGAGATAGTTAAGAAACTTGAAGCAATTTCCTCTCCTTGCTTCTACTCTAGTTTTTTGGTGGATTTTTTTTTTCTTTCTTTGAGAAAAGGAAAAGTTGTAGGCCACACACAGCTTTTAGGATGCTTCAGAAGTGGGAGCAGAGGAGAGACAGCAGGGTCTGATGTGAAGGGGATGGAGCAGCCAGGCCAGTCACGATGAGGTGACCCCAGCCCTGGTCCACTTGGTCTGTCAGAGAGGCCACGTGTGCAACTGAGACAGGAGGGCCAGAGCTGGAAAAGTGCACTGGCTGGCTGTGATTAGGAATTTAATTGTGAAGGAATCGAACTCCGAGGCATTATCTCACTGAGTTGGAGCAATACACAGCCATGCATCCTCCACAGCCAACTGTATACAGGGGCGAGGGCAGAGGGAAGGGTGCTGGGAACGGTCTCCCTCGCAGATTTCCAGGACTTTCTGCTGCTGTGTGGTCCATTTCCCTTCTCAATGACGAAAACAGACAGTCAGATAAACCCCGGGGAGCCGGGCCCAGCCCCCCAGCCTCGCCCCCTCCTCCAGGGCTGTGTGGGACTGTGGGTCCCACTCCACCTCCACCCCTCCAGCTGAGGGAAGCCCACTCGCCTTTCATTTCCCTTTTTGTTTTTCCTACACTGTATTTTAGCGGGGGCAGAGATGGAAAGAAGAGCAGAGATGTCACAATCCTTCCTTCCTCCTCAAACAAACGGCATCTCCTCAGTGGGATAACAACAATGTGACCACAGTGGTGTGACCGTGCCCATCAGCCTCCTGACCTGCAGGAGACCTTCAGCATCCTTCGGAGAAGTGCTGGTGACACCCTGCCTGCCCCGTGGAGGCTGCCACGACCCCTTCTGTGTTTCTTGTGAAATGGAGAGTGGTTTTGGCCGGCAGAGAGAACACAACGAACGAGGTTAAGCAAATTCCCACTCCCACCCATCCGGGGCCTTCCGGGACCATCCCAAATCTCCATGCAGACCACAAACACCTCGTCATGGCCAGCAAGCCTTGCGCAGCCACTGGCTACAGGCAGGCTCGCCCGCTCTGAGCTCAGCTGCTGGCTGCGGCTGACTGAGTAAATAAAGAACATTTCTCATGAAATCCACCCTCCTGGAGGTCCCCAGGCGGAGAGCTGGCCTTTCCACGGCTCAGGAAACCTTTATCCCCCAGATCTACAGCAGCCCCGTGCTGCAGTTGATTTAGCAAGCGATGTTTGCACACCCAGGTTTGCAGTGCACTGACCCTGTTCCCGGCAGCACCGTGACATTTGCAGGCACCGTTTCCATCTGGCCCCCTTGTACTTTCTGGGAGTTTTTGTGTGCTTGTCCAAATGGGGGGAAAGGTCAGAGTTATTGATGGAAGGTCCAGACTAAAATCTGGACTTCCCTAAGCCCGGGATGACTGTGCCAGGGCTAACCCTGCAGATTAGGGCTCCAGTGGCCTCCCCTCAGCGAGGCTCTGCTCCTAATCTTTGGGGCTCTCATAGCTCCAGCATACACTCATATTTCTTGGGGCTCTTCTCCATCCTGTTTCTGACCTTGCAGATCCTCCTTGTTGCTCCTCTCTGCCCACCCAGAGCTGAACAGCCTCCACCCTGATGCCTCCTCTGCAGCTAAGCCCTTGACCTTTATTTTCCCTGAAATCAATACCTAAAAGCCATGCTACAGCAATACCAGCATGTCAGGGGAATCCAGGTGATTTGTATCATCTGAAGAGCTGATTCTGCTTTTGAGGCTCAATCCTGGCAAGCTTTTGTCTTTTCAGCTCCCAATCTCTTCTGCACTGCCTTCAGCACAGTATTGTATTCATCCCCCGACCTCCCTCCCTGGCATTATTGACTCTGTATCTTGGTTTTAATCTCCTATAAAATGAAGGCAGCTCCAGGTAAAAGCAGTTCTATTCTTCTCAATCGTAATATTTCTTTTGCCAAAAAGAAGAAAAAAATTATTTAACGTGAGCTGAAGTTGAAAAGGCTTAATTAAAAGGCTTAATTAAAAGACTTAACAGAGAAAAAAACTACAGGGAAAACTCTACAGACTTTTGTGAAATTCTCACTGTGGAGAATCAAGCTGCTGGGAGCTCTTGTTGATATCTATGGCCTTACCTCCATGGCAGGGAGGTGACCCTACAGCCCCAGGATGGGGAGAAGGTGCTGCCATCAGCCAGGAGCATCCTGGAGAGGAGCTGCATCCAAGGCTTCTTCCCCACCATCACTGCTCAGCCACTCTCCTTCCTCCAATGCTGTGTCCTGCTGTGGCTGTCTGCAGTGGTTGGCTCTCAGAAGGAGCAAACAGCCTGTTTTGGGTGCAAACAGGGTGTATTTACCAGTGAAAATTCACGCCAACCCTGCTGGTGAGGCCAGCACAATTGTGCCCACAGAAAGGATTCAGTTTGTAACTACTCCACTCATTAAAAAAAAACAAACAACAAGACCTATCTCCTTCTGTCTAATATCTACTGGCAAAAGCTTCGGGAACTGCTTTTGCAGTTAGTTGAAGCTGATGTTTGTGAGCCCACCATTCCCAATGACTGATCAGATAGACTTTTCCCATCAGAGCATTTATTTTTCCAACAGGACACCGAGTCCTGAAACAGATGAAGGCTTGCACAAGAAATCCTCTGCCTCAGTTTGGCAGCAAACAGAAAACAGGAATATTTTTCTTTATTCTAATACCAGATTTTTGTGGCTAAATAGAGCCAAAAATATATCTCACCCCCACCCTCCCCCCACTTCTCCCAGACACGAGACATCTCCCAACGCCGAAAGCAACTTTTCCCTGCCACAAATGGACCAGATAAACCCAGCATGAGACTGGTGCTTAGGAGAAACAGATGCGCCTCTAATGCTGTCATCTATAGCAAGCTGTGTCTGCAAACTGATCTTTTATTAATGTTTTTATAGCGATGGGAAAGCTGCGGGGCAGGGCCCCCGATCACCCCGTGCCCGTGGGCTGTGCTAGGGCTGGGGCTGCTGGACACAACCCAACCCAGGGCTCAGCCTTAGACAGGCAAAGTTCCTTCCTGCACCAGTGTTTAAGCCAGAGCCTGGCTCTCCCTGAGCCGTGGGAGGGCAGCTGGGTGATGTGGGTTCGTCAGTGTTCAGTGTCCTGGGTTGGTCTGCGGAGGGTTTCGGTGTGTGCCAAGGCTGGGATGGGCTGGGTGCTGCCTGCAGGGCATGGGGGAGCTGCAGGAGGAGAAGGAATCATCATTAGTTGTATGCTCAGAGCTGGGACAGACAAGGCTAGAAGACTGGGGGGATCTGCCAAAGGAGAGGCAGGGCAAGGCGAGTCCCTGAGCTGCTCCGGGCATTCAGCACCCCCAGGGGGATTAGGAATGAGCCCTGGCCTCAATTTGCCCCCAGAAACCCACACATGTGCCCCCTCACCCTCGACACCAAAGGTTCCCTCCCAGGGCCAAGGCCTGTGAGTTGCTCTACCTTTTCTGGAGCCACAGATGGACACCCCAGGGCCAGCCCTCACTCCTTGGGGTCAACAAACAGGACACAAAGCCACGTCAGACACAAATTCAACACAGAACTACAGAATTGTTTGGCTTGGAAGAGCATCCACAGCTTCTCTGGGAAACCTGCACCCCATCCCAGATGGATTACCACTGGCTCTGCTGCCTTTTCTGTCCCTACAAGATGCTCCTGGCATCCAGACAGTGGGTGGGAGGCCACAGAGAAAGAGCTGGATGTGCCCTCACCTGGGAACTGAGCTCCTATTGAAAGTAATTGGAAAAATGGGGTTTTTCCTTCCAATCTGGCAGTTCCAGGCTCTACTTTCCTTTCCCTAGAGCAAGACACTTTTCTTGAGACTTCACAGGCTCACCAGTAGGCAGGAAGACCTAGAAATCCTGGGTGAAACAAGAGAAAAACATCATTAAAATGTGACCAGGCTTTTTACCCCAAGCTAGCACTTCCTTTCCATAGTTTCCCCAAATATGCATCATCCCAGATAACTGCTACATCCCACCTGGCTTTTACTCCCAAGTAGTGTCACGTGGTGTTTGAGTCAGATTTGGCCTCAGTCCTGGTCTCTTCCTCTCCCTCGGAGTGCCTGGGGACAGAGGAGATGGGATGAGCTGTGGGCAGCAGTGCCAATTGCAGCCCCTTTCAAAAGGAAAGTGATAAGTCTGTAACAGCAAACCCCCCCTTTCCCCATGTCCCCACAGCTCTCCAAAGCAGTGTGCAGCAGCAGGGTAAATGTCCCTTGCAGGGGGACCAGGTTCCTCAGCTCAAGTCCCACAAGGAATTTCTGCAGCACAGTTTAGCCTGGAATGTGCTAATTTTCTCCAACAATGTTTTTTTTCTTTTCTTTTCTTTTCTTTTTTTTTTTTTTTTTTTCTGCTAGGAAATAAATAAATCATGAAAGTTCTCCATCATTCTCTCCAACCAGCTGTCCCTGTATCACGGCCCATCCTTCCCCTGGGCTTTGGAACTGGGTCAGTGAGCAACATCCAGCAGTGGTTGCTTCCCACTGAAATTCATAGAAAGCAGATATGGTCCCTGGTGCTTTGGAGTGATTTTGCCTTTCCAGCACGAATCTCAGCCAGCCCAGAGTGGGGTGGCTGGAGGAGCAGATGATGCCCAAGCAAACTCTCAAAGGGACCAGGGGCTCTGCCAGCAGCGCTTCCCTGCATCCCACTGCCATGCTGGGGGGCATGGCTTTGCATCTTCACTACCTGGTGGGGACTGGATGTCTTTGAACTTCCATCCCCTGCCAAACTTGGCTGAAATAAGCCAGCAGGCTTGAAAGCCATCTGGGGGAGCAGACACACGTGTGTGCACGGGCACACACAGAGAGCAATCACACAGCACTTACTGCTGGGGAAACCAGGCAAAAGGGGGAGCAGCTTCATCCCGTAATTTTGGCCTTGCTCTGCCTGGTTACACCCCATGATAAAAGGGAATTTGTGCTCTGTGGGTTGGGGACCAGGTCTTGGGACAGAGCGTGTCTCATCGTAGGTAATGTGACTGAAACAAGTCCAGGGACCTCCTTGGGCTGCCAAAGGAGCCCTGCAGAGCCCAGAGAGGTGGGTAAAACCCATCCCCACCTCCAGATACCCAGCTGGCTTTTCCACTTGTGAAGCACAGCTCCTTTGCAGTGCTAGAATTTGGGGTCACTTTCAATACCTCACTCCAAAATCAGAGGAAAAACCAGAGATGCTCTCTGAGTCACTGGCATGTTGTTACCAAGGACACTAAGGTTCCTGATTTTGAAGAAGAGATTAATTACATTCTACAAATAGACATTTTATCTGCACTGAAGAGCAGCAAGAACGAGTTCTTTTAGCGTAGCTCATTATGTATCAGCAGGTAGTATTGTGACAGATGTAGGAATCCAGTCGCATTGTCACTTGGGTTTAATCATCAGAAAGCTTGTCTTCCCCGGGTCAGCTCCTAGAGAGGATTTGTAATATTTACATAGCACTTGGGGCTGGCTTCTTTATTGCTGGAGTCTGTATTCACTCGTCAGTCTCTCATTATGCATATGCCAGTATTAATTGCATTTAGAAATGAGATTCTAAAGGAGAAGTGAGAGCTATTTAGACCTCCATTCAGCTTGAAAGACAGCAGCCTTCTGTGTGACAGCTCTCGAGATGTTCTTGCGCTCAGCTCTCTCCCCAGCTGAAAAGCAGGTGTTGGAGAGAGTTGGTGTCGGAGCCACTGTATCAGCACTGCCTTTTGTGCATGCCCAGACATTTATATAACCGACAGGATAATGACTCCGCAGAAGTGGCACAGAATTGACCCTTCTGGTACTGGATTGAACACAGCAAGGGAGGGAGCAGATCTGCTCCGCTGCTGTGCAGACGTGAGGGGGGAAGGCGATGCCGAGCCTCGTCTCCCACGGAAAGAGGAGGGGTGTTTTCCTGCCGGTGGGTTTGGGGGTTATTTATCGGCTCGGCTGTGCCTGCAGCACTTCGGAGCGGTGTTTGTGGCCTTGCTAATGTATTTAAAGTCTCACAGAAATTCAGCTGACACTTGTCTGTGCCCGCCTGCTGCGCGCCGATTGCTCCAGCCTGGAGATGCAGAGCCGCGTGCCACCGCTGCCGGCTGCCAGCCCTGCCTGGGCGCTGGAAATGAGGAGGTCACGTCCTGCTTTCCAGAGGGAAATAAGCTGGAAGGTTAATCTAGATGATGCCAAACTGCTGGCTCTGTTTTCTCCAGCCTGGGGTGCAGAGGGTCTGTTCTTGCCCGGCAGCACCGTGTGTGGGGTGTGACAAAGGTGTTCTCATGGGGGGAGAGATCGCCACAGGCACTAAATGCTTCCTCTCTCCATGGCCCTGACTCCCAGTCCTAGGAAAATAACCCCTCTGGGGCATGGGGAATTCATGTCCAGCCTGTTGGGATGGGCTAAGAAAACAGCAGCAAGGCAAATACATGTTTCACTTCTCCAAAGAGCCTCCTTTGCTTTGCCATGGTCCAGCACTGCCCCACCAAGCCTGATCCATCTCCAAGAGCTCTTCGTGGAGCACATCTCCCCTCACAGATGTGACCCTTCCCAGTAGGCTCCTGTGGGTGCTCCTGTGCTCCTTTGAGTGTTCCTGTACTCCCTTGGGTGCTTAGTGCCCTGCATCCTCCAGCCTGGATTGGTACCAAACCCCAGCCCTGGGTTCCATGCCAGCATCATTTCTACCTCCCCAAAACCAGGAGCAGCTCCAGCCAGGAAGGGACAGGAGGGGAGGAACATGAGAAAGGCAAACAGAACAGACATCCATAACCAGCCCTGGCCCCTGGCCAGGACCTCCTCATTAAATATCACATACAACAAAGGATAAATCACTGCTCGTTGAGGTAATCCAAGCACCAGAGCCCAAGGAGTCCCTCTTGACCTTCCTGTCCCTTGATGGGATGTTAGTCCAGGGTAGTGTTCCAGTTTGCTTTTCAACTCCAGCGAGGTGGGGGATAACAGAACCCATGGCCGGGGTGGTAGGAGGAAACTCTTCAAACCTCTCCACTGGAGATGATGGCAGCCAGCTCCAGGGGCCAACCTTAACCCCACAGACCCCTGGCCGAGCCCCCCAGCCCTGTGAGTGTGGGCCAAGGACAACCTGCACCATCCCTGGCAGCCCCAAGGTATATAAATAGAAGACAGGGACGTGAAGGAGGTCAAGTGAGCAGAGGATTTCACATAATCTGATCTTGCCTGTGTTGTTCATTTGTGTCCTTTGCCCAGGACGCACGCCCTGCTTCGCGCACGGGGACGTCACAGACAGAGGGTTGATCCTGCACCGAGCCAGGTTTATCCCGTGGAACATGCAGGCTCCTGACTTTTTCTTCATTGTGTGCTGTTTTGTCAGGGATGTCTTTAATTCAGCTGTCATCCACAGCAGTGCACACATGGAAAATCCTGGTCTTTGTTACTGTGTGGGGTCCCAGTGCCTGACCAGACTGAGCCTGGTCCTCTAGCTCACCAAAACTCAATTGGATCAAAACTGCACTGGGGCTCTGGTGCCACAGGTCTGTTCCCAGTCCTAAGAATGCTGCCTGCCCTCCATCATCTCCATCTGAAGCCTTGGTCCACTCTGCCTTGGTCTCCTGTACCACTTCTCCCCAGTCCCTGGGGGACTTTTCTCTTGCTTTTGCTACTTCTTTTTTCCAGGATATGAAAGGCTGGAGACAGAATTTCTCCTGGTATAGACTGGAATGGCTCTGATTGATGCCAGCACAGAGCAAGGCAAGTAGATGAATGTCCAAAATAGAGCAAGTAGAAAATCTCTTAATAGGCACTGGTAGTTAATGGTGAGAGCAATTAATCACCGAAAGAACTAATCCAGAGGCATGTGGCTTCTCTGTGGGCTGTGTTGCTGTCTTGCTGGCCGTGCATTGATGATGATGATGATGGTGGTCATGGTGAAACCAGATGGGTGCTAGGACTGACCAGGCTGCAGGGCCCCAGTTTAGACGTGGTGGAAGGAGTGATGATCCTGCCATGAGCAGGAAGGGCAGCACCAGTGTCCCTCCCAACCTCAGTTTTTTCAGCTCCAGGCTCCTTCCTGTCTCCTCCTGCACGGATTTGTGCTTTCCCACTGCCTGCTGCTTACAAGCTGCCCTCTCACACTGCTCCCATGGGCAGGGCTTGTGCTGCAGTTGGATATGCCTTCCAGGACCAGGGTACTGCACTGTCTGCACACTGTGCCTTCATGCCATTGCTCCAGGTGACCTGTCCCCCCAGCTATGTACCTGCCCCATGTGTGGGCAGCGCTGCCCAATTGTCCTGCAGCTTCCAAAGGGAAGGACCTGCCGGCTGCCAGCCTTACCAACCACCCTAATACCCCCTGCCCAGAGACAGCCCCCCACATCTGCTCAGGCACTTAATGAATGTTGAATTCCTCCGGTGCTGTGCTGCAGGTAGCACGGGGAGGGCTGGGGGCATGCAGGCCAGGAGATGCCTTCCCTGCTTTGAGTCTTGTTTCTCCCTGCCCTGACTTAATTGGCTCATTAAGTGCCAATTTGACCTCCACACTTTCAGATGTCTCCAGTCTCCAGCGGTAAATAGATTTGTGCGTCTCCAGCGGAAACCTCCCCGGGGCTGAGCCTGGTGTTGGAGCAGGCGGCTGCACAGCAAGCGAGGGCGATGCCCGGCCTCGCCGAGAGCACGGCCCTGCTGCCACCGAGCTGAAGCCAAGCGAGAGCCGAACGGGAACAAAACTCCCTCCCAAAAGGCACGGGGGAGCTGCAGGTAGTGGAAGCCGCAGCCGCCGGCACCGTGCCCGTGGCGCAGCGGGGAGGCACCGAGCAGGAGGTGACCCTGCCCTCCTGTCGCAGCTTTGTCATTGCCTCGGTGTGGGACTGCAGCAAGTCCCTTCCCATCTGCTCCCTGCCATTGCCTCAGAGCCAGGAGGAGTGTGAGCGTGTGTGTGAACACGGAGCACAGCGCAACAGGGCCGTGGCTGCGGGGTGGTGGCTGCTGACTGCCGAGAGCCAACGTTCAGCCGATGCTCTCAAGCATCCTACGTACCCAGACACTCGTCCGACCTCCTGACACCCCGAGGATGGAGCAGGATCTCCCTGGGGCTGTTTTACACCAGCTGAGTGCTGCTGAGTGTCACTGGTAGCCTGGTGATGTCCCCACAGCTGAGATTACTGCTCAGTCTCCTCCCAGGCTGAGGCATGAGCACACACAGGCATCCAGGCTGCTTGCCAGGATGGATGGCAGGGACTGGACTGCTCCATTTGGGAAATGCACCTTGATTGGTGAATGTAAAAGCATCCCAAGAGTTCAGCCCTGGCCCTTTGCACCAGAAAGGCAGGAGGACCAATCTTGCATTTCCTCCTTGCTTTCACTGGTGCACTGGAGAGGAGGTGACAGCACATCACAGAGGGCTCCCCTCTGCCCAGCTCGAGGGAATGTCTCCTGGTGTCACCCAGAGAACTGAAACCAGAAGGAACCCAAATACTTCCAAGAATAGATCATTGGCTGAGTTTAGAGACCCTCCACCCCAAGGCCACCCCTCACCCTCCCATCCCCACCCCCAGGGCCCCGAGGGGACAGGAAAGGGACGGGAGAGGACTTACGGTTCGACTTTGTTGCAGAAGCGGCGCCGCAGCAACAGGAGCAGTGGACCGAGGACCAGGATTGTGGTGCACATGGCGCTTCCTCCATCACCACGCAGTGCCAACAGCCCCTCACATCCCTCCCGGAGCCACCGCTCAGCCCAGGGCTGCCACCCGTGCCTGGATGGCCTGTCACCCCTGGCTCGTGGGCACCTTTCCCCAGCAGCCACCTGAAAGCTCTCAGGGAAGGTTTTAGGAGGATTTAAGGCAGGATCAGATGTAATTAAGAGGCAGCAAATGAGGACGCTCTCCCCTGACCTCGGACGGGAGGGACCCCAGCAGTTGGTCTGTGACCCACTGAGCACTTAATTGGTTTTGGCATGTGCAGCTGCCCTGGCTGGTCCTGGCCCCACACCTTGGCCAGGTGGGTGCTGGGGGTGACGTGTCATGGACCAAGCCCGTTCCCACCCCATCCCACCCTATGGCACCCCCAGTCTGTCTTCCTGCCCCCACCAGCCCCACACCACCAGGGCTGGGTGCCCCCCTCTGCTCACCCCTTTCCCATGTGCCTCCCTCCCCGCTTTGCCCACCTTCCCCCTGTTCCTCTCTTTTCCTCCAGCTCCTCTATCCCTCTGCCTGCCAGACCTGCCTCAACCCGCTCCCCCCTTCCTGGCTCCAGTAATCTGACAGGCTCAGACCTGCCTGTAATTCCCTGTGGACATGTCTCAGCCAGCTGATCCCAAGACCTTGTCTGCATCCTTCCCTCGCCCGGGCTGGGTTTGCCTCCTCCTCCCCACTCTCCCATCACTCAGCAGCACACACACCTTTCTCCACAGAATGGCACTGGCCCTACAGTCTCCTCCAGATCTCCGTGCCCATTCCATTGTCTTGCCAGGGAAGCCTTTCCCTTCACTATCACTTCCACAGGCAGTGAAATGCCTTCGCACAGACTTTGCAATGCAGAACACGTCTTCTGGAGTGACTTTGTGGGTTTAGGTTAAAGAGGACAACTGGGAAAACACCTCTGGAAGAGACAGGGTGAGGGTAGACAGCCCTGTGTGCACATGCAAACCTGTGGACACTCATACATATAAAGCTTAATGGTGGTCATGGCCCTGACCTGGAGAAGAGCCCTGGAGCAAAGCAGGGAGCTGCAGGCAGTGGCTTCCTGGGCACATGTAGGGTTTTGTCCCCAGGTGAGGTTTTTCCATGAGGTTCCTCTGGTAAATGCTCTCTGCCTACACCCCCAGCACTGCCTGCCCCACGTGGACACTGGGCAGTGGGCTCTGAGCTGTGGAGACACGCAGGGGTCTAACTCTGGTGCTCACCAAAGTTGGGACGTGCCTCCCTTTGGGGCTGTGCACACAACCCTGCAGCTTCTCCCAATGCCCCTGCTCCATTTTGGCCTCGGGGCTGTGACATGGGATGGATGTTGGCTGCAGCAGGACAGCTGAGAAAAGCCCCAGGCTGAGCACTCAGATGGAAAACAGCTTCCCCCTGTTTTTGAAACAACCCTCTGGGTTTTGAAACCAGAACTGAATCCAAGCCACCTACATGGGTCCAGGTTCAGTGAGTGGTTGGGTCTGAAGGAAATCAAAATGGAGCTTTCCAGGAAGCCTGGTTTTCCATCCCCATCCATCCAGGGCCAAAGATTCCCCCTCCCAAGTCCAGCCATGGCAGGGGCCTGGGACAGCTGTGGTTAATCCCCTCCTGGTGGACGTGTCCTCCCAAAGTACTCCAAGCCCTGAAAACAACAGTCTCAAGCAGCACTTGAAATGTCAAGTAAAACCAAATTCCTCTAAGGCCATCCAGTCTCTGTTCCTGAACTCGGGGGTCAGCCGGGAGCAAAGGGGACGGATCTGGCCTTGTTACTGGCACCGGCAGGATGGGAAGCCTTTGTGAGAGTAGTGGAAGAAACATCCCAAGCGTGTCCTGCAGCCAGATGGAGGCAAGAGTGAATAATTTCTTCCTGAGTGTAAGTCAGGCCGGAGGGAGGGTGCGGAGCTGCCTTATGCAAGGCACCGGGGAGCGCGTGGGGTGGCCGAGCCCAATGTCCTGTCCAGCCTCTCTGGAGCACACTGGGCCCCCAGGAGCATGTTTCGGTATGCTGTGAACTCATCAAAGCCAAATAAACAGCGGCTTCTGGCTGAGCTGAAGCCCAAGAGGCTGGAAGGACCTTCTTTTCCCTGGCAATAGGCAGCCTGGCTTTCGTAATCCCTGGGAGGACATCCTGCTTGTAAACCCTTCTCCCCTTGCCGAGACCCAGCCAAGTTGTCACCAGCAGAGTCCCCATTCTTGCATCCCAGGTGCTGCCTGAGGCCATGAGCTTGCTGCTTTGGAGACTTGTTATATCCATACAGCCTCCATAACCAAACAGGGCACCTGGGTTGCCCCACCATCCCTCTGTGGGCACGTGAACCCTGGGTGCAGAAGGGAACCCGGTGCAGGGGGCAGTGCCTAAGTGCTGATGCCTCCACTCACTTGGGTGACCTTTGCAATGCAAAACACATCTTCTGGAATTGAATGACTTTGGCACTGAGGTAATTGGTGACCTTGGCAGCCAAAACTCACCCCGTGTGGCAGCGTATCGCTTCCAAACACCCTTGATTGATGCCGAGAGGTGCTCAGTTCAAAGGCAAGGTAATGTGAGCAGATTAGTTAATGCTTCTTGCCCTGGCCCTTGAGAGCAGGGCTGGAATGGCAGGGCAGACTTAATGGATTTTGAAGGCTTTTCTTTTTAAGATATGAATCAATGAAGCTGTACAAGGACCATGGATAATGTGACCGGAATAAGAATCAGGGCTTGTCTTTGAATCAGAGCGAGGTCCCTGATGGTGTTTACTTCATGTCCTGGCACCAAATGTGAGATGACATGAATATATTACCTTACTGGCTTTCCTGAGCAATCCCTGCCAAGCTCAGATCAGCTTCAGGAAGGAAAAGAACAGCAAAGAGAATCTGTTTGGAAGTGTCAACTTGTTTCCCTGTCATCCTCAGTTACCACTGAAGGGTCTGGCTCTGACAGGGGCCACACTCCTGCGGGGAGAGCTGGGCACAGGGGGTGAAGGGGAAGGTGGTGACACTAGAGGCTGTTCAGGGTCTGAGGAAGTTTAGCAGCTGGCTGATGCCTTGTCCATGAAGCCCTGTGGTGCTGGATCTGTCATCCGCTTCCTGAGTGTCTCTTGCTCCATCTCTCCCAGTTGCATCACAAGGTTTCAGTTTCCTCAAATCCCAGTGCGGGACTGTGGGTTTTTGCAACATTCCCAGACGAGGAACAGGTTGGTCTGGGTTTGAAGTGTTCTCCAGAACTGCCTTGGCAGCTTCTCTCCATGCCCTGCCCTGCCTATGAGCACCGAGCAGCATTCAGCCCCACTCCCAAGGCTCCTCTGCTTCCTATTCCCCTGGATGTTGTAATCCTTGGGGATTTTTAGATTGTGTGGGTTGGTAGGGATTTTTTGGGGAAGGAGGTGGAAAGCTGACATAAGGATTACGGTCATGGGGAGGTTTTGCTGTCCCCATTGCACCCACTACCTCTCCTCTGTCTGCTGCTGCCAAGAGTCTCCATCCCATGCTCCCTTTCCAGGCATCACCCCAGTGCTGCTGCTGTGCCAGTCCCCAGGCCAGCATCCCCAGCATCCCACACCATCCTCCTCCAACATGTGGGGGTGGTGAGCTGCAGGTCAGAGTGGCTGCAGGGGTTGAGGTCTCCTCTGGGAGCTGGGGGCTGGGCTCAGGGCAGGGACCCACTGGGGGGTTTCCATCAGTGACACCTCGGTCTCTGCATAAGTTGCATTGTTGGACTTGGACCCCAGAGCAGACAAACCCTATTTCCATGTTAGAAGGACAGTCTGGGCTGGTTTGGTTTAAGTATATTCCCCACAGCTCTGGCAGTGCTGCCTGCAGTCTGGATTCCATCAGCAGAGGAATGTCTGCTCCCAGCTTTGCCCTGCACCAGCAGCTTGGGTATCACTTCCCAGGGCTGCCTGGGGCTGGGAGGGGACAGCAGCTCCCTACATCATCACTTCCCTGTCTCAGCTCTTCCCAGCTGAGTTGAGGACATAGAACTGGGGGAATCCCAATTTCTCGACACCGCCGATCTTTACAAGTAAACTGGTGACCAAGCGTTCCAGCAACGTGGGCAAAGACTGCCTGATTAAACTGGGATCCCATGTGGGCTCACCATGGGATGGAGATTCAGACAGCAATGCAACCCCAGCTGGACCTGGGGGGTCCTGCTGGCTGTAGCCCCTTTTAACCCCCTGGTTAGGGGGGTATGTTGTGCTCCAGCCTGATCCCACAGTGGCTCGCAGACCACCGGCACTGCCAGCACAGCGCTGGAGCATTAGGATTGCACACAGGTCTCATGGGATCAGAGGAGCTGGGGGAAGGAAACCTGCAATAAGCACAGAGTATTTGTACAGGCTTTAGGCTAAATCCTTCCCTCCCTGGGTAGCAACACTGCAAAGCTGTTTCCTAAGGTCTTGTTATTCCTTTTCAGGCCAGGACTTTGCAGTCGGCAGCAGGGCTGGATTAGGAAGAGGGAGAGAGAGGCATGGCACGCTGAGGGCATTGCTGGGTGAGCCAGGCTGGCAAACAGGGGCTTTGCTTCAGCAAAGTTCAGGGTGACAAGTCCAATGTCACCACGTCAGATATCAAAGCAGCACAGAGTGCCTCTGGGAGGAGGATGACGGTGCAACACCCAACGTGGCATGTACCACACTCTTGCCTTCAGCCTTATTTCACTTAAAATCCCAGAACTGCTCCTGTTCTGGCCTGGAGAAGGGATCCTTGCTGAATCCCTGCAATAAGGGCTTGGGGCAGCTCCTGCAGTTCTTTCCCAAAGCGCTCCCTGAGGGAGTTCACAGGGTGTCTTCCCAGGGCCACCCCAACTAATGGTGAGTGTCCAAAGGTCCCAGGGAGCTGACATTGCAGGGGACACAAGAAGTCACCCACTTTTCTCCAGGAACCAAATCTTGAGGCTGAACCCAGGCATGAGAGAAGGTGGGCTCAGCCCCGAGGGTCTGGATTTCAGGTGTTTGCCTTCACCTCAGAGACAGTGGAGGAGTCAAGGGTGGGGATCTGCCATCATCCACATCCCACACGCTGTGGAGCTGAAGTCTTGGGATTTTTTGCCTTCACCTCCCACTCGAGGATCGGGAGCCAAGTACATTTCTCATTGCACCCAGCACACGGGAGGAGGAGAGGCAATGTGGGAGGGCACAGGGGGAGTGGGAGAAGCCGTGGGCAGGCAGGTACAGACCCCGCAGGAACATGATACACCACAAGCAGAGGCTTGGAGGGCCTGGAAATCCATCCCCACCCTCTGCAGCCAGGGTGGAGGATGGCTTTGATCTCTCCCTGTTGTGCAGAAGCTCTGGGAGACGCACTCAGGCTCAGGAGGGACAGGGCACCACAGTGTCACCTTATCGTGGGGACAGGTCCATATGAGTTGGAGGTGGAAAGCAGGAGGGCTGCAATGCTCAACTGGTGAGGCAAGAGGGATCAGGGTGTTGAAATGAATTGGGACCTGAGAGAGATGGAGCGATTTCTTCAATACGGAGCACCCAGGCTGACCCAGCCTCCCTGCTGGCCATGGGCACCAGGTTCTCTGTCCCCCACCCTGAACCCCATGGCCCCAGACTTCCCTGCCTTGGCAGCAGACACTGTGCTGAGATCCCTTCTGGGACAGCAGGCTGCAGTGGTATCAAGGCAGCATCTTTCTCCTTCTGGATAAAGTCACCTCCTAACCCCAAGCCCTTGAGAGCAACACTCGCGGGAAACCATGGAAACGGGCAGCAGGCACGTGACAGAGTGTGCCTGCACTCCTCCCCTGATTTATGTCCCACGTCTGGGACAAGACACAGAAGTGAAGGGCTGCTGGGATCGTTTGGGATTTTGAGGCAGCAGAGCATCACCACCACTTTACTCTCCCTCTCCTCTTTGCAGAGCAGGATGGCACATGGGAACAGGGCTGGGCTCCTGCCAGGGCCAGAAGTGATGACCCCAGAGAGGGAGGCAGAAATCTGGAAGAGGCTAGGGGACTTCTCACTTACTTTTCTAATTTTTCTAATATTTTAATATTTCTAAATGGAGACTCTTGAGCAGAGACCCTTCAACTCCTGGTGCCAGGGAGCAAAGCAATGCACCCACTGTGCCCAGGCTCACCATGGAACCAGGTGCCAGTGTGGATGAGGACACCAGGTACAAAAGCTTCAAAGAGTCCTTTTCTTTAAACACACAGTGAGAAGCAGTGCTCCACTTAGATTATTGCCCCACTGTTCATATTGGTCAGAATTTGGTCGTTTCCCCTTTTTGTAAGTGCTTGCCCTGCATTGCTGTTTTGCTCTGGTTTTAAGCTGGGTCTCTCTGTGTTTAAGGTAAGTCTAAAGCACTTCTTCCCCTGCACTTCAAGGGCAGGCAATAAGCTTGGCCATGCCATCCTTGGACCAGAGGGGTTTCTCTGCTGCATGGTGACCACCTGGGGACACTGCAGTTACTGTTTGAGCAGAGGCTCATGGACACTAATCCCAGTGGCCAATGGGCAGAAGACAAATCCAAAAACTTGTTGAAAATCTGATGATTCAGCAGCTGATGATGGTGTTATTAAAAAATTCCCGACCTCTGGCCAGGTCAGATTGGCCACACTGCTGTGCTGTCACACCGGTGGTTTTGGCAGCTCCCAGCTGAGCTTTGTACTTGAGCCGAGGGATTCACGGGTGCCTGGGGCTCCTGGTCTGTCCCAGCACATATTCATGGGGGGATCCACAGTGGGGGATCTGCGGGCGGCGTGTTCTCCACCAGCTCTCATTAGCTCTGCAAGAGCGAATTTGCTGACACCGCCAGTCTGGCGGCTGCTAACGGGGAGGTGGCCGGGGATGGTTTGGAGGAGAAATACAAGGCAAAAAGCCTCGACAGATCTGCAAGAACAAAGCTCCAGATCCCCAAGGGGCTCAGCCACCCCCCAGCCTGCCTGCTCGGGTGTCAGAGCACACCCGCAGCCCGTCTGTCCGTCCGTCTGCCTGTCTGCCCTGCGAGGGTGCGCAGCGGGTGCGGGAGGCGGCTGCGCTCACCCGCTGCTTCCCTTGTCTCTGATCCCCCTCTGGGGGACTGCCGGTTATTACAAGCCTCCGTAGGATTTTCCTGCTCGCTGTGCAAATGGACTGTGCTGCGGGTTTAATATGCCGGATTGCCAAGGAGCTGGAGATGGCATTTGGGTAAAAACCAGCCCAAAAGCACACCCACGAAGGCGGCGGGAAGCCTGGAGTGGAGGTGTTCCCTGACAAGGCACTGCCAGGAGCAGTGCAATCGCAGAATGACAGTAATACCTTCATTTCACAAGTGTCTTAACTCCAGATCCCTTTCAGTTGGGTCCTGCCACGAAAAGGGAGAGCAAATTCTCGGCATTGAAAAAGTCCCTATGGGACCGACCACAATCTCTTTTGGGGGGCAAAGAGATGCTCACAGTGGGAGTGCCTTGTGTTCCCCTCTCGCCCCAAGAATCAGAGGGGAGTGTGGGTCTGTCCTTCCAAACATCACCTCCTTCAAAATCAGAGAGGGCAAAGAGGAGAACCGAGGCAGAACTTGGAGCAGCCAGAGGTTGGGCTAACTTTAACTCAGCACTTTGGATTCTGAATTTCCTCTGAGCTGTTTACAAAGGGCTGGAAAAAAAACTTCCAGCCCTACCTCCCCCCGCCAGCACCGTCCTGATGTTGCCCAGAACATCGCTCTCATCCCTCCCTGTGGAGAAAAAAAAAAAAAAAGAGAAGGAGGGAGGAGTGGGAGAGAGGAGGAGAGAGGGAGAAAGTGAGCTCACGTTCACACATTGGTGAAGAGGCTGGTCTTGCAATGCCTTTGAATATTTTACTTTTAGGCAGTTCCTCATCAGTCAGCCACACACATCCGAGGCGAGCTGAAGCTTAACTACAGCCATGGACAGCACTGGGAGATCTGAGGTCTGACTGCACGCATCATACCTCCGGGATATTTTTTAAATTACACATATAAACACGCCGACAGGCAGCCGAGCTCTCTCTCACACACACACACACACACACTCACACACATCCACACATCGCAGAGCCGCCAGCACCCGCACGGCCGCCGAGCAAACACCTTGTCTCCTCTCGCAGGATATACCCGCTCACACACATCTCTCTTTATCTCCTCCTGGCTTCCCGGAGGATCCTGCCGGCTGTTTTTCATGGAGAAAGTCCAGGGAGAAATGGAGATTGAGAGATGGGAAAGAAGTGAAGAGATCTCAGACGCAGAAAAAAAGGTTATTCAAGAGATATGGAGCAGAGTATATGCAAACTGCGAGGACGTTGGGGTCTCCATACTCATCAGGTATTTAAAAAACAAACCGAAAAAAAGGAAGCAGCAAATCCAACTAAATCTCTTTATAGCTGAGGAAGAGGCAGAACAATATATAGAACTGAGCAGAGATGAATGACAGTGAGTGGGGAGCTGGCTGGGTGTATTCACTGCCTGGGAGAGCAGGGAGGGTTTCACAGCGCTCCTCGGATTCCCACACCTTTGAGCTGGGTGGCGGCGGCGGGGGGAGAGGGGGCAGCCTTGCCGGGGACTTTGGGGGAAGCTGCTTCCATGCAAAGGTCACCTTACCCTGTGGACAGGGCTGGGGGGGCGGCGGAGGCGGGGGGAGCTCAGCGCCGGGTTTGGGTGGGTTGGGGGTCTGGGTTTTTACACCCCCCCAGTGAGCTGCGTGCGGATGGCACGGGTACGGAGCAGGCTGGCGGGTGAAATAATGCAAGTTGGGAGCCAAGATAAAACCCAAGCAGGTGTGTCTCCGAGGGCACCATCTGTCCCTCCGGCGGCAGCGTCGGCGGGAAGGAGGGCACTGAAGTTGGCCGTGGAAGGGGGGCGTGGGGGGCACAGGCAGGAGATGGGGGCTGTGGGGGGACAGGGACCCTGCAGTCTCGGGATCGGGGTGCAGAGCATCGCTCGATGGCGTGGGGCTGTGCAGCACAGACGGGCAGCTCCGAGTCTCAGGTCTGTACCTGAAACCAGAACAAGGGAGATGCTCTTGAGGTGGGGAGCAGAGGCAGGTGGGGGTTCCTGTGTTGTCTGCAGGTGCAACCATGTCCTGGTACCCCAGGAAAGCATCAAGCAGGAATCCCACAGGGTCACATGGACTCTGTGACTTTGTGGTGTCAGTGGGGTGCAGCACCAGCAGGCTGTTTCCCTTATTTAAGAGGGGAAAAGAGGATAGGCAGGATGAGGAGAGGGGCAGACAAGATGCCTACATTGACCTCTTGCTAAACAGCAAAGATACTGTCCAGAGAGCCAAAGCTCCCACCATTCATCCCAGGGACCAGTAATGCTGGGATGTCCTTGGTCAGGCTCCCACCTTGACCCAACACCAGGCACCCCTATTTGGAAATGGGAGACTGGGTTGTGTCCTTCCCATTTCACTTCTGCAGTAGGGGACTCTGGGTGCTTGGAGAATTCCTTGGATGGATTTGCTGTTTACTGATAATCATTCCAAAGTTTTCCAATAGCCTGTGAGCTAATGCCCCAAGCCCCTACGGTCTGCAGGGAGTGGAACCTACCTGGTCATGCTGGTAAGCAGAGTTGATTTCCCTTCAGGCTTGCTACCAGCAATGCAATGGGATTTTCCTACCAAGACCCCTTTGCAGATTCCAAAATGACATTGGGCATGAGAGGCATGGAGTTGTGGCAGCAGGGACCATGTGGCCAAGCTCTGGCCCTGACTCAAACTTTCCCAGTAGAAGTTTTTTGTCCAGTTGGTTGGTCTTTTATTCCGGGCATAGTTGTGGCACTGAGGTGAAGGTTTTCCCCTGCTGTGACAACAGGGCAGGACAGAGCTGCCTCCTAGGGTGAACCCCAGCTCCTTGGGAGCCTTTACATCCTTAGTCATGGCACGTGCCCTGGCACATCCCAGCTAAACCTGCCACCTGCTCCCTCAGCCAGAGCTTCCCTTGGATGCTGTAAGTGAGGTCTGGACTTTCAGTGCATGTCCCCGGGGACAGTGATGTAATTTGGAAGCGGTGCCGTCCTCTCCAGCAGCACTGGTTGGAGCAGCACACCTGCCTGCATCCCTGTGCACTGTGGCTGAGCTGTCCCCCTGGTCACACACCCTGTCCCCAACGAGGGTTTCGTGCTGCTGCCCTGAGCTCCACTCCCCCCGTGAGCTCCGACAGGCTCCACCTGAGCTGCCTGGGGAAGCACGTGCCGGGCAAAAGCAGGGCAGCCCTGGCCAGGGCTGGAGCACCGGCGGCTGCTGCTGCTCTCCCGGCTGCCTTTCCCAGATGGCATCAGCTGCCGGGAGAAGTGGGTCATGCGTGGAGGCCGCCGGGAGCACGGGCAGCGGCAGCCACTTCCCAAGACATGATTCAGCAGCTCCAGAGGTCGGGGCTGGGGAGGGGGCAGTGGGCAGACACTGGTGGGGGTTGGTGGGAGGTGACCTGGCCGGCAGACTTTGGGTGGGCACCCACACGACGTGCTGGGGGCTGAGCGCTGCCCAGTCAGCCTCCCTGCTTCACCAGTGCTGGGCCGGGGTTCCTCCCCACCTTGCTGGGGAAACTGAGGCAGAAAGGGATGTGCACAGGTGTGGTCAGGGAGAGGGGAGGGGGATGCACGGCTGTGGTGCCCCATTTGGTGCAACCCCCACGTGCAGAGCAGTGAAAGCATGTAAATCTATCAGCACTCCTGTTCTTGGTGTTGTGACCAGGGAATTGACTCTATCTGGTGGCAGAGGGTCTCTCCATGCTTTCCTGCTCCATCCCCTCTCCATCCCTTCAGAGCTGCTTAGGGCAAGGAATTACTTTTCTGGACATAAAAAGTTGACATTAATCTGGGGTCTGATCCTGTGCCCCAAGAGTGGAGGCAGGGAGGCAGCAATGCCCCTGCAAAAAGCAGGGCTGCAGTGCTGGCATCCTGCAGAAACCCAGCCCAGCTCCCTCTGCCTCGACCAGCATCCCACCCCTCCACCCCCAGCCCTTCCATGCTTTGCCAATGAGGAAACTGAGGCTCAGAGCTGGGCATCGTGTTCCCATCCCCCGTGGCTGCTGTTAGTGCTTGAAGCCACAGCAAACCCCTGGGGTCCTGCCCCCAGCATGGTGGGTCCCTGATCTCACAGGGCTCTGGGGTCCTGGGGGACACAAACACAAATAATGGGGAATACGGCTGAGCAGCCACCGGATCCTGGGAATCTGCGCTCTGTGGTTAAAACTATGTCGCTAATTGACAATTTCCTCAGCGGGGAGCCTCCAGCCGGAGGAAGCACAGTCTCCTTGCCTCGCTCATCTTCCTCCCTGGGAGCTCAGGGGCCTCTGCAGCTTCTTCTCACAGCTGCCTTAACCCTTGCTGGAGCTGGAGCTGGCTCTGGAGCTGCAGCTGGAGCCTGGAGCTGCTCATCCAGGGCCATGTGTACTCGCTGGGTCACTCCCAAGTGGGCATGCTGGCTGGCACAGATGGGAGCCCTTGGCTGCAGCTCGCCCATAGCCTCCCCATGTCCCCAGGCTCGTTGCTGTACCTCAGTTTCCCCATCTGTAATTTAGGAATCAGTCCTTCTTGAACCCCCCTCGCTCCAGAGCTCACAGTGGGGAGCCCAAGTGTGCCAGGGGAGCAGGGCAGCCCTCAGCCCCTCTGGCACCTGCATTAGCCCTCGCTGTGCAGTGCAGGAGCCCCCCCAGCACGTGGCCATCACCCCCCAAGGTCGCCCTTTTCCCTCCCAATGATTGATTGCCAGTAACCCCACATTCTGAGACTGGGCTGGGGGATGCACACACCCAGGTGGCTCAGCCCTCCGTGGCACACAGAGGCTGGGAGCACCCGTGGGGGAGCATCAGTGAGGGATTGGCACCCTCAGTCCTTTGCAGACCCTGACTAAGCCCAGGACTCCAGGGCTAAAACCGCAGCCTGTCCTGACCAGCACACGCACACTCGCTCCCACACCCACACACACGTACCACGGTCACAGATGTGGGACCACAAAACTTTATGGATCCCATCGGGGGATAAAACCCAGGAATAGTTTCTATTAGATCCCAGGAAAATCTGTACCAAATGTTAACGCTGCACCAAGAGCAGGCGACGCAACCTGCCACAGCCACCACAGGCTGTGCCACCTCCACAGGGCTTCTCTGTCACTGTTCCCTGCATTTCCACTCCAGACCCATCAGCTTTCTGAATTTCCAACGTTGTTACCTTCTCCATCACTTCTGACGTGCTCTTTCCCCCTCAGGAGGTACAGGAGGGAAAGCAAAAGGTTTGTCAGTGCAGGATCAGGCCCCCGGATTTCGACAGTCTGGGTCTGCTTAGCCTGAGCAAACACACCTGGATTCAGACAGTTTGCAAAGAGCTTTGAAATATGAAAGCAGTCCTTGGATGCCAGACATTATTGGAAGTTTTAGGTTAAAATAGGAAAAAGTCTGAGTAATGGGTCTGGCAATGCAGAAAACTTTTTTTTTTTTTTTAGCTGAATCTAAAAAATATGGGTTGAATCCACGCAAAAATGGCATTTAAAGAAATGATTTTGCAGCTCCCCCAAAGCCAACATGTGTTTTGTGGAGGCGTCTATAGGGCTCCATTCCTGGCTGTTGAAGGGCACATTTCAGAGCAGAGCAGCTCAGAGAGATGCAATATCTCGCTTTGAAAAGGGCCCAGTGAAAGGACCAGCAGCAATGTCCCTGTCCCATGGCTTGTCCCATGCTCGCAAGTCATTGTGGTCAAGCTGGGGAGATGTTTTTCCAGAGACAGGGAGAGCCACAAAGCAGCAGGACACTGCTCTGCTGACAAGGACATGCACGAGGAACATTTCCCAACCCAACAGCCTTTCCATGAGTGCTGAAGGGGTGAGTGTGGGTTTAATAAGGTCAGTCTTGAAACAGCCCCTTTTCCTATGACTGTGTCATCTCTCTGATCGCAGCCCTTTCACCTGCCTCACCTTGGGGAGATCCCTATGGCACATCCTGCCCCAGACACAGCCTGAAGGCTGTCAGCAGCTCTCAGGGTGACCCAAGAAGAGCCTTTCCCATGTCCCCTGTCCCAGGGCTGCCCTTGCATTGCTTGTGAACCACACGGGGGTAGAAAGATCCCACCTGACCCGCCGAGAGCTGCGAGGACGTCCCTGTCCAAGGGAAGCAAAGGCACGGGGGACGAGCGGTTTCCCCGGACAGGTTTCCCTGTCTGTGGCTAAGGACATGCTGGATGCGTTGGTACCAGCCCTGACAATCCCTCCTCCGGAGCAGGCGGCGAGGGCCAAGTCTCGGCTCTGCCAGCCCGCTCCGGTAATGAGGCTGCAGCAGCAGCGGAGCGGGGCTGCACCCGGACGCGGCTGGGCGAGCGCCCGCCTGCGGAGTTTCAGGGCTCATTAAAGGCAGGGAAATGTCAGGACAGCCCTCGGCAGGCTGGCAGGCGCTGAGCGCGGCTGGGGAACGCGGAGTGCCGGCTGGCTGGCGATCCCGCTAGAGCACGGCGCCGGGGGCGAGCGCTGAGCCGGGCCTGCTGGAAATCCCCGTGGGAGCGTCGGACTGTAGACGTGTGGTGGTGGACACCGGCAAAACACAGGTTCCCGGTTTTGCTGGACGGATGGCGGGGCCCAGCACACAAACCACATCCTTGTGAGTTTTTGTCACTCCCCTCTCTACCCGGCCAGGGGGTTTCTTCCAGCTCCAAACCCCTCTGCAGTCCCTGGGGGTCAGGGACTTGCAGCCCAGCTCCAGAAAGCTCCATCCTCACTGTGTGTTTGCCTGGGAGGCAAGAATCTTGTTTTCACATCGTTTCCTGACACCCATAGACCCTGCTGGGCCTCGTAGGGCTGTAGGAAGGATGCTGGGTGCAGGGGGAGGTGCTGGTGGTGGGGTAGAGGAGCCTGATGTGTTCCATCCTGGTGTGTTGCTTGCATCCAGTGGGCAGGGACAATGGTTTAGCAGTGGAGAGGGACAGGGACACAAATGTAGAGGGGCTGAGGAGGATGCTGTGCATGAAAGCACTGAGCAACAGGGATTGCAAGGGAAGTAGGAAGGCAGAGGTGTGTGGGAAAGCCACTTTGGAGCTATTAATTCATTTACTGATGAAAGCTGTCCTTACCCCTGCCCTAAAGGTTTGTCCATGCAGCCAAGAAGCTTTGGGCTGAATCTACATAAGTGGTAGGGGAAGACAGCAGCCATGAGGACTTGGAGGTGTGAGTTGTGCACACAAGTGAGCAGGACATGCCCCTGGGGGTTGATAGCTCATGTCCAAATGTATTTGATGACATCTTTGCTGCTGGGTCCACTCCCAGCCTCCCTGGGGTGTCCTGGTCCCTCTGCCCTTGGGCAGGGGGGCATTACAGCCTCTGAGCACAGCTCAGTGTTGTGCTGGATTCTGCTCCCAAGGCTGTGCAGCGGGATGTGGGCTTCACCTGGAGGAAGGCCAGCTACAGCTCTTCTCCCTCAGCTGCAGAAGAAGTTGAATTTAGCATCAGTGTGTGGATGGGGGGCTTGGCCCTTTTCCCTCCAGCCCTCCTGTGCCAGAGCTGGAGACGTTGCCCACCACCACCTCCACCTGTCTATGAGCTTTCAGAGAGAGGACACAGGAGCAAGCAGGCACCACCCCCTTCTCACTCCTATATGCTTCCCCTTTTTCTGTCTTGCTGGGCTGGGGCACTGACACGTCTGAGACCTTTCTCACCTGAGGCTGGGAGCTGCAAACGCTGGGAGCACCCTTGCCCCAGCCTGAAGATGGATGATAGACTACAGGTGGCTGGGAGGAGCAGGGGGAACGTGCAGGCGAAGCGGTGAGACAGCCCTCGGCATAATAAATAGCAGCATCACACACCACCTGCCTACCCATTATCAGCTGCTTTGTAGGCACCCGAGCAGAGGGAGAGGTTTGAAAAGGGACGGGGAGAGGCTCCAGGCTGCCTTAGAGCTTCTCCCACGTAGAGGGACGAGGCGAGAGAAAACATGAAAGCATCGATAGGTTGAGTCACCAACCCTGGAGGGATTTAAAAGATATGTGGCTGTGGCACCTGGGGACGTGTTTTGGTGGTGGGCTCGGCAGTGCTGGGTTGAGAGTTGGGCTCGGTGATCTTAAAGGCCTCTTCCAACCTAAATGATTCTATGGAAATCTAGAAAAAAAACAGTCTCCAAGTGCTGGCTGGGGGTTCAGCTGAAGCCTCTCAGCAGCTCTGAGGGCTCAGTAGCATTTTCCCCTCTCAGTTTACAAACAGGGTAAGTGAAGCATTAAGGGTGTAGGTGCTTGGGGGGACTGAGTGAATAGCACCCGTGTATCCTCTGTCTAGCTGGGGAGGGAAAGAGATGGCTGGGCTTGGAGATTTCCTCCATGCAGGGTTTGCTCTTCATGGTCTGGGGAGAGGGAGGAAGATGGGGGAGATGGGAGGAGAAGTGGCATCTCCTCCCTAACAGAAAACAGGTTTCCAGTAACTGCAGTGGGTTTGCACCTTAATTATTTCCTTTGGCTCTGCTACTGGGAATGATTGTGTCCTTAAAGTTGTTAAAAGGGCAAAAGAGAGAGGAAAAGCAATCCTGACATCCTGTCCACTGGGTCCAGATGTAGCTCACAGAGTACAAATTAGCGGGTGCAGAATGGAATCGCTTAAAAAGAAATTTAATGAGATCGGTATGCAGGCATCTGGTTCCTATCAATCATCATTTTGTGTGATATGCAATGGTAAATATCATCTTTTTAATGACTCTGATGAAGAAAAAGAGCCCAAACCACACACACACATGCATAATGATCCAACAAAATTGCAGAGCCTGCGATGTTTGAACTCTCAAAATGTTCTGTAGATGGAAAAACCCCAACTGACACCTCTTCTAACTCGCCATTGTTTGAGTTATTTTATTTCTTACTTTTTTTTCCCCTTCCTTTCCTCTAGTTATATTTAACCTTTGTGTTAAATTAATCTTCTCTGTTTATTAACAACTAACCCTGACTGAGCCTCCCTCCCTCTTCTTCGTGCTTCGACAGCTCAAACATTTGCCCGAGGCCAGAGGTTCTTGCCTCAGGCGCCTGCTCCTCTCCAAGGAGAGGTGGCTGCAGGTCTGGCCGGCCATGGATTTGCTTTTCAACTTGAAGGAAAGGTGGCTTGGGCTCCTCTGTTTCAGTTCTCCACCAAAGACAGCCAGCAGACCCAGGATGGAGCACATGAGCTGAGGGTTTGCTGGTTTTATGTCCTCCAGCACCAGTGCCTTCCTGATGGCAGGTCCCTTGGGAAAGCTGCTGGGCTCAGCTCCCATGGGGGCATCACTTTGAGGTCTGTGAAGTGGGGAAAGGTTGGAAACCAAATATTTGCATCCTTCACTGGCCTGGTCTCACCCAGGTTGGGGACTTTTGGGGGTTTAATCAATCTTTGCCTCTGGCGTATCTGGCCAAAAGTGGGGAGAGGTGGAGGTGATGATCCCAGTGGCTCCTTTGGTTCTTCTCTTGGCAGGGACATGCTGAGATTCCTGGTAATGCAGGGGTCAGTCCCCCCCTTGCTGTTCCCTTTCTGCTGAAAGAGCCTGGCTGAGCATCTCTGTGGTGACAGGAGCTGGAGACAGCCAGGCCTGGGAATGATTTCTCCCAGCAGGGACCAGATGTGTCAGGAGGAGCTTTGCTAGGGGCAGGAGGCTGCACAAAAACAAGGGGAGTTTTGTCATGGGTCCCTTCTGAGTTTTAAAAGCAACACCTTGTCTCCCCCTTCCTTCCACCTTCCTTCCTCCCCCCCTCCTTTCCACCACACACTCTTCACACCTCCAATACCTATTTTGGGCCATCTGATGAATCCCAGATGCCTTGGGAAGCAACAGAAGCGGTGGTGCACTCCAGGCACTGCTTCACTCTGCTTCCTTGGCAATGCCCCCAAGCTTTCACAAGCCAAGGGAGCGGGGGAAGGAAGGGAGGGGGGGAAAAAGGAGGATAGCAGAGTGGTAAGGAGCCTGGTACTCAATATTGCGATTATTCATGGAGTGGTGAGTGGGGAAGAGGATCCCACCTGGTTCTGGAGGGAAGTAGTGATGGTTGGAAAAAGCAGTGGGATGGGTTCAGGTTCACATGGTTTGGGATGGTGCTTAGGAAGGGGGCTAGAGAGGGAGTCTGTCTGGACCCAGGCATGATGGGGGACAGCTTGGGAGCCCTCTGCCACTTTCTGAGCATCCTCCTCTGGTCCAGGAGGCAGGGAGAGCCCAGTAGGAGGGAGAGAGCTGGGTGAAAGCAGGAAGCAAACACTGACGTGGTTTTCTTTTGCATAAATTGGGTGGAAGGGGGTGGTTAATGTGACTCAAGTGTCAGCCCCAGCTGTCGAGAGCGACCAGCTGCACTGCTGGCATGGGTGGTGTTGGCATCCCTGCACCCTGTCACCTTGTCCCTTTCAGCCTCCAGCCCTCCACCTTCCAGGGGAGCACATCAGCTGCAACCACACCTTAACTTCTTTCAGCTGCATTTGGGTGGGGTTGATTTAATCTTGTAGAAAAGAGAGTCCCCAGTCCCCCTCAGAGGGGCTGGTTTGGGGTGTCCTTGTGCTGGGGGAAATGTCTCCTGGCACAGATAAGCAAGATGTGAGCTCAGGGCTGAGATGCAGCAGGAGACTGATCTGTGAAAGCTGAGGATAACCTGAGTAGGGGGAAACTGTTTGGGGTGGCAATACAGGAATAAAGCCCATGGGGCCACGAAGCTGCTGTGAGACTGAGGAAGGGGGGCAGGGAGAGGCTGGCTGAGATAAAGAGAGGTTTTCATGCTCATCTGCAGCTCTCTGAGGCATGTTTTGATGTATGTGGGCATGAATACAGCATCTGGCACCTGGGTGGAATCTCTGGGCATCAAGAACTCAGTCTTGCCTCTGCTTTGTAGATGAATACCCAGCTGTGATGCCCATGTAGCAGATGGGGAAGGTTTGGGAGAAAGGCACCAACCTGCTGGTTTTCAGGCAGCTGAATTCTGGGGAATTCAGCAGGAAAACCAGCCCTGGCTGTGTCAGATGCAGGAGGTGGCTCCACCGCTCCGTGCTTTGCTTTAACCCCTCAGCCTGCTCCTGCCCTCCTGATGGTGTTTCATGTCGATTCTTTCTTGAAGGTTTTTTGTGAACTTCCCCTCGGCCAAGCAGTACTTCAGCCAGTTCAAGCACATGGAGGACCCCCTGGAGATGGAGAGGAGCTTGCAGCTGCGTAAGCACGCCCGGCGGGTCATGGGGGCCATCAACACTGTGGTGGAGAACCTCAATGACTCCGAAAAGGTCTCCTCCGTCCTGGCCCTGGTGGGCAAAGCCCATGCCCTCAAGCACAAAGTGGAGCCCATCTACTTTAAGGTAAAGGGTTGGACCAAAGTAATCTTTGGGGTGCTTTAGAAATTAGGAAGAGGGTGGGAGAGAGGGAGCTGTGGGGAGCTGGTGCTGCCTGTTCTTGCCCAGAGGAGCTTGGCTGGATGTGGGGGTTGCTCCTGTGACACTGTCCCATGCAGACCACCCTTCCCACACACAGTCTCTGGAGCATCCAATACCTTCCCCTGCCCAGGGAATCCTGCCTACCTGTGTCCTGCTTGCAGCCCTACCAGCGTGTTCGTGGCTGTATGTCCCTTCTTTTAGAAATCAAGCATTATAGTCAGGACTAAGTAATCTGAGGTGCCCAAACTGGGGCACCCCACCATGCCTTGGTCTCTGGTTACCTGCCCTGTCTGTTCCCAAGAGTGTCAACAGACCTTCAGGACATCCGTCTGTCCCACAGAAGGTCTCATTCCCAGAAATCAGCAGGAGGATTCAATGGCTTTCCCTAGGAAAAAGCAAAATGTGCTGTTAGCTTCTCCCTACAGAGTTATTAACTCCTTGCTGTCCTCCTCCTTCCAGAAACTCACTGGTGTCCTGCTGGAGGTCATTGCTGAGGAATATCCCAACGACTTCACCCCAGAGGCTCACGGTGCCTGGACCAAGATGAAGACCCTCATCTACACCCACGTGACGGCGGCGTACAAGGAGGTGGGCTGGGCTCAGTACCCCACTGCCACCCTGTGAGCGGCCAGCGGGGCCAGGCGAGGGGCAGGGAGGGCTTCACTCACCCCAGGACTTCACTCTGGTCTCTTCTCAAGATCTTTGCTCAGTCTGGGGAGCCTGGTAGGGCCAGCTCTGTCAGCTGCCAAGTCACAATTTGATCTCCATGGGGTTTAAAAACAAAAGAAATAAGCCAAAAAAACCTATAGAACCACGAAGGGTGTGGGTGGGTCGGGGTGAAGCAGTTGCAGGGGACGCTGGAAGGGGATGCAGAGGGTGAGGGGAGAGCACTGGTTGTTGGCTCCATCTTACTGTCCTGGCCTGTCCACCACCACCTCCCAAATCCTGCACCTCACTTGCGCCATCTCAAAGTCCCGTGCACAAGCGCTGCCGCCCCGTTCGATGATGAACAACACAACCCTCATTTTCCATGCAAAGCCCCTGGGTTAGGCCCGGCTTTGGGGGGCACAGTGCTTATGGAGACGTCCAGCTGCCCAGCTGGCACCGAAAACGCTTTGCTTTGCACTTTGTGTGTCCCCTGGCAGGGTGGCAGAGCTGACAGCTGTGCCCACAGCGCTCTCGGTGCCCATCGCCCTGCACTCTGGGCTGGCTGCAGTCACCCTGCACTCTGGGCTGGCTGCAGCTGTCACCTCTCCCATCACCCACAGTCCCTCTCCTTGGCTGGCTGCTGCAAACCCTCCTGGGGCTGGAGGGAGTGAGGGGGAGGGAGAGATGTGCTCCTGCAGCGTGAGAGAGTGGGGAAGGAGGGGGATGCCTTTGGGCTGCCTCCCCTCGTGGCTCGGAGCATGGTGTGTAGGTGGGATCCCTGTGTCATATGTAGGGAGCTGGTGAGTCCACCCACTGCCCTTCAGCTCCCTGAGGATGAGCTTGGGTGGCACATGTCGTGCCATTGCCCTGGGAGCTGGTGTGTGTAGGTCTGTCTGTCCAGCTCTGCCCTGCACGGTGAGAAGGGGGGTTTGGGCTGTGACCAGGAGGGGAAAGATGGTGTGGACACAGCAGGAGGGATTTCTAGGTGTGAAGAAAGGTCCCTTCTCTGTTAAAATTAATAAATAACTTGTTGTATATTTACATATTCCTGCCCTCGTGGTGAAACTGGGTTCCTTCAAATAAAGTGCCTGTTAGAACTCAGCCCATGCAGGAGCTGTGTCCCCTGCCTGGGGACGGCAGTGCTCCTGTCTGTGCCTGACAAAGGCTTCTCCCTCACCCCCCAAAAAGTGGTTGCAGGGCTCGCAGCACTCATCCTGCCTCCAACACCAACTCCTGCTGGGCCCCCGGGTGAGTCTGCTTGGTTTGTGCCTCAGTTTCCCCTGCAGTTACAGGAAAAGGGAGGAGGAGCAGCCCCGTTGCCTCCTGCCCACGAGTGGTTGGATTTATAGGATTTCTGGGAACTGATTGGCAAAGGGTTGAGGATGTGTCAGATGTGCTGGGAAGCTTTGGAATCCTTGTCATCCAGACCTAAAGGTCTCTTATTTTTAGAGCTCTAGCACTAAGGACAATGTTATCTGTTGAAGTGGAAGGGGGTTCCCTTCCAAGATTTCCTCTGGCCCCACTCCACTACTTGTCCTGGAGAGCTGGCAGCTTCCTGAGAGAGACCAGCTCCTCTCCTGGATGCCAGCTGGATAGGCAGAGAGCCCATGGTTCCTACTGGGATCCCCGTGGCCACCCTGGGGACATCCCCCTGCCGTGGGGACACGGACCCCAGCCCTGCCCTTTCCATCGTGCCAAGGTGTCAGCACTGCCCATGGCTGGGGAGCAACCCCAGGACTGCTGCTCAGAGCAGCAGGGCAGGTGTGTCTGGGTGAATGTGCCCCTCCTTGGAGGGCTCTGTTGGATGCAGCCAGGAGTTTGTGCCGTCACCCAGTGCCCCAGCTCTGGGCAAAGTAGATTTGGAGAAGGCTCTAAACCTCTTGGCTGCATTCCCCAGTGTTCCCTTGCCTTCCTGCAGAGCCACAGGAGCAGAGTTAGTCCCAGAATAGCTCCAGGGCTTTGATAATGTCATTACAGCCAATCTGGCCTTGCAGTTCTTTCCTTCCTACATCCCACAGTAAAACTCATGGAGCAATGGCACCTGGAGTGATGGCACATCCTGGGTGTCCATTGGGTGGAAGTAATGGCTCAGGGTGCAGCAGTCCATGGCATGGCAGGGTGTGAGGTCAAGGGGGTTGAAAAAGGAAGGCACAGGGTGACAGGTGATGCTGCCTTTGCTCGTGAGGGGGCTGTCATTTAGAGCCAACACCCCCAAAATTCAGCCCGCCAGCCTGCACTGGTGAAGGTGCCAGCAGCTGCTGCCTCTGGCTCCCATCAGAGTGTCAAAGCCACTGCTCATCCCTCATGTCAGTGAAGGCATCCTTCAAGCAGCTGCTGCTGCCCAAGTCGGGAATGGATGGGAAAAGCCTGTTCAGCATTGACTTTGCTCCAGTGCAGGACTGGAGAGCAATTGCTTGGACAAGACTGTTAGATTATATTTGTGTGTGTGCACATCAGAGGACTCTCACGAGCACAGCTTCCCTGGTTCCTGCCAAAACCTTGAGGCCAGCAGCACATGTTTTTGATGAGTTCATGTACTCCCTGTGCTCTGCGGATGCTGGGCCAGGGGTGTTTCTGTAGAGGGATGTTTCATCTTCAGACAAAATTTGCACATTAACCTTCAAGGTTAATATCGTCCAGGTGGGAATTTTATTTTTGCAGTGCAAGCCCTTCCCTTCCCACGACCAAAACTGGGCTCCCAGTCCACAGGGAAGCCACTTTGGGGTGGCTGGAAAGTCCCCACGTTTGTACCTGACCCACCCGAGTGCCTTGGTTTTGGGGGAGCAGCAGGGAGGTCCTCCCACTTGGTTTCTCCTTTCTTTTTTTACATCTCCAGAAAAAGTACTGACCCACGGCCTCGTGTGCCCACGCGTGTGTGTGCTGGGCTTGAGGTTTTTTTCCAGGAACGTTTTCCTAAAGCAAATCCAGATGTGTGCAGCTGCTGTCCCTCGAGGAGCGCCCTCCCCCCATCAGCCAAATTGCAGGCCAGTCCAATAGATGCAAACAAAAACATGTTTATTTTTACCAGTTTCGTAGGAAGTAACATGAAGCAGGAGGGCAGCCAGGGCAAAGCTCCGGGGGGGAGGAGATGGAGATAAAGCGAACGCCCCCTCTTTGCCGCCCGCAGCAGAGGAGGTATTGCTTAAACCGGGGAAAATTCTCATCTGGGGAGAGATGAAAATGAACAGAAAAAGGAAAAAAAAAAACCAAAACATTCCAGAGTGACAGGGCTGATAAATGCCGAGTGGAAGAGCAGAAAGGGAGGCTGGGTCCTGGCTCTGTGCGTGGCTCTCCAGCACACACACACACACAGGCACAGTCGTTCCCTGTTACTGCCAGCCCCATCCACCCCCCATCCCTGAACCCTCCAGAGCTGACTGGGGACCCCCTTATCCCTCCTTTCCTTCAGGTCTTACTCTCTGGGGCTTGATGTTTCACCTCCTGGCACTCTTAGGCTGAGCTCAGGGCACTTCAGGTTCAGCTTTGCTCTCCTTGGTGGTGGCAGGTAGGGACCAACTTGCAAAATCCTTCCCCCAAAATTCACAGGTAAGAAGTTGGGGCTCAGGGCATGATGCCAGCACATGCTGCTCTCTCTCCTGCCCTGGGGAGGATCCCTGTGTCCCCCCAGCCCTGTCCAACCCCTGGCTCAGCCAGCACATTGGCATTGGCATTGTCATCAGGGCTGGGCTTGGACCTGTGATTGGGATGGGAAAACCTTTGTGCCCCCTGCCAGAGGCAGATGGATGCTGAGTGAGGGGAGATTTGGTGTCCCTGGGGCAGGTTTTCCCCCCCAAGCACCTTGTCCTAGCTCTCTTTGGGGGCACCCACTCGTATCAACCAACTTTTGTCACCCCACCCCAAGTTCAATGTTTGGTCAGAGGGAGTTGAGCGCTGGAGGGAATAGGAAGTGTTGGGTTGGAATGGGGCATAGATCCTGTCCACCCTATCCACTCCCTCCCCGTGGCCAACATTCATGGCAGGTTTAGCTCCACAGGCACCTGAACAGCTGAAGAGACACCCCAGCAACACCACAACCCTTAGGGACCTTGTGCCACCACCCTCATCTTCTCTTGTGGTGAGACAAATCCCTGAGGCAGCTGAGCCACGGGCTCTCCCACGGGAGTCCTCTTGCATCCCTGCCACTTCGCTCCACTTTGTCCCAGTAAAGGGGATCCCAGTGTCTCCCCACTCTGTGGGGGGTGCCCAGTGACTTCAGTGGGGACCAGATTTTGTCTGGCTGGACTCTGGTGCCAGAGCTCAGCCTTCCCTGCCCCTTGCCGTGGGGAAGCTGCCCTGGTGCAGAGATGTCGGTGCGAGGGCTGCTTGGGCCCAGCACCAGTGAAACCAGACAGATGGATGGGAGGGAAACCCATGTGCTAACCTTGGACCAACTTAGGGAAAGGGAGGGATAAAACTACCCACTTGGGTCTGACCTCTCCGACAGGCTGCGGCGCTAATTATTTTCCATAGCTGAAGTTGTCTCTAATTGTTAGTATGTCTGAACCAGTCCCAGCGTGACCCACAGACATGAGCTGGCGTGGTCTGATGTAACTCCGTGTCTTTCCTGTTCCTGCTGCAGATACTGTTCCTGTTCGTGTTTCTCGGCGCTTCCGTGCTGGTTTTATACTTGGCCGTTCCGTGTACGATGGGTGTAACTTGTTTTTCTTTTTGTAGGTTTTTAGTATGTTTGTAACCGGACAAAATGGTGTTATTAAACTGAAACTTGTATCTTCAGTGGATAAATCAATCAAACCCCCTCCAGCTCTGCTTGGTTTCTTTCTGGTGGGGTGGCTGCAAGGTGAGGGGGTTGTCGGGGGGCTGCCCCTTGGCCAGACGGGTCTGGGGGTTCCTGCTAACTCTGAGGGAATGGTGAGGGAGCTTTGTGGCTGGAAAGCAGCAGCAAAGGGAGGGGATGTGTCCTTCCCTGTCCTCTGCAGCGAGGGTGGGGGAGATGGCTGGAGGCATCTTACCAGCGCAGGTGAGAAGGGGAAGGTCTGCTCCTCCTCTGGGCTCTTCACTTGGCTTCCAGGTACGTTGTGCAAACCTCCAGGGTCTCTCCCTGGATCAGGAGCTGCTCCTGTGCCTTTGCCAGCCCAGCCAGGCCAAAATGTGCGCTGATGGCCACGAGATGCAATGACCACAACCACTGAGGGCTATGAGATAGTTCTCAGCCTGTAAAAATAACAAACAGCTCCCTGAGTAGCAGGAGCCCCATTTTCCATGTCTCTGTCCCTTGTGGCTCCTCCGGTGCCTCTCGCTGTGGTTGGATCGCGTTGCAGTGGGATGGATCCCAGCACGGTTGGGTCACGTTGTGGTTTCCCCCCATGGGTCTTTGCAGCTCCCTCGTTTGCAAAACAGGCCCATGACGTATATGAGACCTCTGTCAAATTCAGTTGACACTGGCCAACCTTTCCAAAGTTGTTGGCAGAGGACGGATGGATGGACAGACAGACAGACGCGTGCTATGATCCCATAAGCCTAATTTCCCTGGAACACAAGGCTTGGAAAAGAAATTCAAGCAATCCTGTTTATCGTGCTCCTCTTTACTCCAAGAACAGAACAGGCTTTCAGGGAAGGGAAAGCCCACCCCACCAGGGTGGCAGAAAGCACCAGCACCTGGCCACAAGCAATTTTAAGGGGAGTAATCCCAGTTTAGGACTGAGACTGAGGGGGGAATCGTTGAGTTCTGAGAGGGAGGAGAGCAGAGATTGGTGTCTTGGAGGCTGCCCAGGGTCATGGGGAGCCTGATGGTGACTTGTCTCCTGTTGGGCTGAGGGCAATGGGGATGCTCTCCAGCCCTGCATGTGGTGGAGTAGATTTTGCATGGGCAGGCACTTGAGCTGGGGTCCTCATGCTACAGCAACTGGGGTGTCCATGCAAGGGGAACCTATTTCTTTCCCTACAGCTTCACCAACCATGGCCATGGAGGAGGAAACCAGAGGCCAACCCACATGGGGAGAGGAATAACTGCCTGGTTCAATCTGTCTTCTCCCGCTGTGCCTTCTTTTTGTGGGGGGGGAAAAACCACTTGGTGTTGTTCATGTGATTAATAAGCCATCCTTGGAGTCTCTGCCACATCCTGTATACACTTCCAAGCGGAAGAAAACAGTCAGCAAAGCCTGCATGCTGCTGTGCTCCAGATGGGAAACATCGGCCTGGAAACCACGGGCAAAAGGACTGGCCTGCTCCAGAGTGGGGAGGCTGCAGTGGGGACCTGAAGCTCTTAGACCTTTGCATGCTGAGCTGAGACTAGCCAGGACCAGCAGTGGCCTGGAGGGCGCTGACACGGGGCTGGTTTTTCCAACAGCTTGTTGAAAAGGAGCCGGGAATTTCAGCATTACCTTGCAGGGAAAAAATATGTACACAGCCCTTTGCTTCGTACTAATATTTACCCCCAGATCCCATCACGTCAGGGTGGCTGTGACGATCATGCCGTGACCTGGACCCTGTGGCCATGCCAGTGCTCTGCAAGTGCTGGTGGAAAAGGAGGCAGGGTGGCAGGCTGAGGCTCACAGCCCTCTGGAAAATTGGCCCAGGCACCAGGGTGATGGGCTCACACCCTCTGGCTGCCCTGTGCCCGTGGAGTGCTAAAACAACCTTGTTAACAAGCGTCCTAGCCTGGAGGGAGGGATCCCTTGCCCAAGGGAGCTGGTGGAGGTCCAGCTCTGAGAAATCACCTTTGTGGGCCCAGTGATGTTTTATGGGCTGGGAGATGGAGGGAGAGAGGAATTTGATAGGGAAGGCATAGCAAGGGATGTGCTCCCAGCCTGTCTCTCATACTCCAGCCCCGGGATAGACCCTGCACCCCACACCACTGGCCACAGGGTCCAGTGCTCCCTGCCCAGTGCCTGCCACAAGCTGGAGGAACGATGGCTCTACCAGCCTGGTGCCAATGTGGGATCAGAGGTGGCACATCTGCACCCTGTGTCCATGTCCTGCTGGCCCCCCATGACAGCAGAGGGGAGAGCCAGGAGGTCACTGTGAGGGACAGGCAGAAATACGACTGCAAGGGGGGATTAAAAAAGAGCACATACAAAAACTGCACTACAGTTATTAATATATCTATTTTAAAACCTATTAAACCCCGTCCCACAGGAGCTGGTGGTGAGGAGTGCTCCTGTGTGTGCTGGGTGGCACAGGGTGAGAAGTCTCAAGAGACAGAGCTTGCAGGCTCCCACCAGCTTGAAGGACATGTCCCTTTTTCCTCTCCTTTATCTGCACCAAGATAAGAGCCAGGAGCTCCAGGCTTCTCTGTATGACACACACACACCCCCTCCCATGGCCACCCTCACCAGTGCGGTGGTTTTGGTGGCTCCTTGCTCAGAGGAGAGAAGAGGGAAAGGGAGAAGGAAAAAAAAGGCAGGAAAATATTCTCCCAGCCTGGTGGGGCTGACACTGAGCAGGAGCCAGCCCTTCCTTCCGCGCCCGGCTCCTCTTCATCTGCGCCGGCTGATATGGTTTATCTGAGCAGCGCCGAATGTAAACGCTGTCAGCGCCGGCCGGGATTAATTCCCGGGAGTTTGGCAGCCGAGAGATGAAATAACAGCGCTGCGGGAGGGGGGAGCGGGAGGGGGAGAAGTGCACATCTCAGACTGAAAAATCCTCCCGGTTAATTTACAGCCAGGTTTCTCTTCTCCCAGGCACTCTTGGGAGAAAGAGCAAAGCCGGGGGCAGAGGGAGGGTGGGGGAGAGGAACAGGAGGAGGAGGAGGAGGACTCCTGGAGCGGAAGGCTGGGACCCGAGGGAGGGGGGATGACTGGCAAACCACGCTTGCCCCGCGTGCCCCACGGTGACAGGGACACTGCGGCTGGTGGGGCCCATGGCCCGCAGCCCCCGGCCCAGCCCAACCACCCTCTGGTTTTGCAGGATCCCTCGGGCGCTGGTGGAGGAAGCAGCGCCGAAGGCACCGAGGTGCTCCCGGACACCTGAGCCCCGACAGCCGGCACCATGCAGGGAGAGGAACCCCCTCTGCTCTCCGCTTGCACTGGCCTGGGG
The DNA here is from genome assembly GCF_025592945.1 of Manacus candei. Lineage (NCBI taxonomy): Eukaryota > Metazoa > Chordata > Aves > Passeriformes > Pipridae > Manacus > Manacus candei. Next base: position 7,605,099 of record NW_026138095.1, on the reverse strand, counting down.
GGACACTCCCAGCCCCCCACTGCCCTCTCCTTGGGGAGCAAACCACCAAAAAGCACATTCCCATTGAATATTCCCGTATTTGCACTAAACACCGTGAGATCACCCGAGGACTTTGCTGCTGGGAGGACTCCCAGCCCAAAAAAGGTGGGACATCTACTGCTGTTTATTACAACACCCTTTTCATTAATTGACAAGTATATTTGCATTAAGGGAAGGCTTTAGAAAACTGCCCCGCAGATGCTGTTTTTTCAAGGCTGATGTTTCAAACAGCTCCTAAAATAAAATAATCATCAGGCTCTGCCACATTGCTTTGGTTTATGTTTATATAGCAGAGGGATTTGGTTTGAGGGTACTTTTCTAAGCAATAGGGTGGTTTTCATTTACTTTCTTTAGGTATTTCAGTAAATAACCACAAATACTTTCACTTATTTTTATTGATTTCTTGGTAGAGGATTGGCTGGACAAAAAGCCCAGCAGTGCATGGGAAGGTAAATTGGTTTATTTTAAACTTAGGAAAGCCCATCTCTCTGCCAAGAGCTGTGCATCACTAACAGCAGATTATGGTTTTACTCAGGATTTAATAATCTATTTTATATCTACCTACATCTCATGGCCTGTGCCTGCCAGAGCACTGAGTGACATCTGCACTGGCTCTGGAGGTGATGAGAGAGTGCAAAAGGCAGGAAGCAGGTCCTGGAAATGGTACTGTCAGCTTTGGGAACCTGATTTAAAAATAATCCTGATGATGATGGCTGGGTAGGGGGTCAGTGAGACAGTGGTTGTCCCCCACTCTGTGAAAACCCACCCATGTCACGGTTCACTTTGGGACCAGAGGCTGGCAGAGGGTTTGGGGTGATGACAGAGAGGGCTGCCTGAAGGGTTGGCGTGTCTGCAGAGGTGTTGTGCCTGCAGGCACTGGGGTGCCTATGGAGAGATGGGACCAGCAGAGAGGTGGGTGCTGGTGATGGTGTGCTGGGGAAGCGCCTGTTTTGGCAGTCCAGCCTTGCTCTCCACCAAGCCCCCACCTGCCCTGGGATGCTGCATTGAGAGGTGCTGAAGCATCCTTGGCCCCAGCTCTTCCCCAGCCAAGAGAGACCAGGGCTGATGGAGCTCTGTTTCGCACACCAGACCAGCTGCTGGATACAGCTTGGCTCGGCACTGGTGGCAGGCAGGGAACCTCTGTAAAGCTGAATGCTGGTAAACACCACACTGCAGCATCTGCTCAGCCAGGCATGGATCTGCTGAGCCCAGCACAGGGTCAGGCTCGGCAGAAGGAGCCACTGGGAATACTGGATAAATAGCAGTGGGCAAGGAACACTGCTTCTCAAAGGTCACCATTTCCTCTGAATTGCTGTGAATTCGCCCACTTCGGTCCGTCCTCCCCTCCACAGCAGCATCCTCTGCCCCAGCCCTGTCCCAGCAGCTCCTGCTGACCCCAGCCCCAGTGCTGGGGGGTGAAGCAGGTCCCCATCAAGTCAAGCTCTTCCCAGCCTTATCATCTGACCGGACAGAAAATCCCCAAGGCTGGACCATCAAAGGGAGGAGGCAGCTCTCAGCCTCCTGCCCTTTCCTGCTCCACTAAATCACTCTAGAGTCCTCCCAAATGCTTATTCTTTGAGAAAGCAATAAAAGAAGAGGAAACTTCAGAAGACAAACTCCCACCAGCCTGCCTTTGATTACATTTGATATTGTTTTATTCCTTAATGCTTTCCCACTGCAGGCTGGCTGAGGAGGGAGGGAGGGTGGGAGAGCAGGAGGAAACAGTGCTTGAAAGGGGTAAAAATACAAATTTTCCCATTAATATCTGTGTCTGGAGGGGTCTGTGTGCTGAGAGGGGCTCAGTCAGGCTCTGAGGATGACAGTGCCTTTGAGGACAGGTATCGGGGTCCCCCAGCTCCCCAGGCTGTGGACTCGGGGATGAGCAGGAGCATCCCTGTGTCTGCAAAGGTGACCAAGCTCAGGGCAGCTGCAGAGCACCGTACTGGTGGGTGATGGATGCTGGTCCCCACCTCCCAGCCCCTCGATGGCTGGGGCAGAGGAGTAGCAGGGACAGGCAGGGGAGAATGACATGACAAGCTCCATCTGCCACACAGCTGGGTGGCACCGTTGCTGCCAACACTGTGATGCCAGTGGGAAAGGCTTGGAGGGGCTTTTCCGCGTGCTCTGCCCTCACAGAACCAGACCTGAGTTCCCAGTTTGCATGACAGGAAAAAATTCTCCCGTCTTCGCGTGAAGCACCAAGAACCAGATGGTCCCAGGGTGTCCCGTGTCCCCCGGGGGCTGGGTGGGGGTGACAGCTGTGACACCAGCGGGGATGGGGCAGCAGACACTGGTGGGATGGAGGTGAAAGAGAAGGGAGTGCTGAGCCATGGCAGAGGCTGAGCATACTCTGCTGCTGCTGGAACAGCTTCCAGCCCGCTCGGAGCGCGGCCACGGCCTGGCCTCTGCCGTTCACACCGGGAACGGCAGCACAGCAGGATCCAGCTGCAGCACCCGGCGCTGGCACAGCCTGCCAGGGGCTCTGCTGGCTCCTAGCGGGCCTGGGGGATGGTGGCAGCGGGGACGGGCATTTTGTAACCCTGGGGGAGGTAAGACAGTGTGAGAGTGGGACACGGCGGGGGCCAAACCGGTGGTGAGGGCTGGGGCAAGATGCGTCCACTCCACTTTTCCCCCAGGTTGTGTCCTGAGAGACCAGGGGATGAGGGGATGTGGGGACACAAACCAAACCCATCTGTCTGTGTGTGGGAGCAACTGGGGGGATTTCACACCTGGATGTGGGGCTCGTAAAGAGCCAACAATGAGGAAAAATCCTGGAGAACCTGGACATTCTAGGAAGCGGTTGGAAAAACAAGGAAACTTTGGACTGCAGCCTTGGGATGGCAGTGTGGGGTTTTCACAGCACCAGAACTCCGAGGTTGTGAAAACCAGGATCTTTTGTCCCCCTGTGTCACTGGAGCTGATGCCAGGCTCCTGGAGCCCCTCCACAGGCAGGGGCCCACCCAAAAGGCCATTTCCCAGTTACACCCAGATCCAGCACATCCCATAACACTGTTCACCTGTGTCCCCCAGCCGGGGCTGGAGGTGCCTGGTGAGAGGGAAGGTCAAACTCATGGGATGCAGGGCTCCTTTTCCCCAGGGAGCAGCCTCCCGGCTCTGCCAGCTCTCCCAAAGCAGGACAACTGGGTTGTCACATGTCACAGCCCCACTGGCATCCAGGTTTGTATACCAGCATCTTTGGCAGGAAAAACTGCAGCTGCCATGGGAGCAAATGCCTTCCTTCGACATCCCTGCATTATCACAGAATCATGGAATGGTTTGGATTGGAAGGGACTGTAAGGCTCATCTGCTGCTACAGGATACCAAGGCTGAGGGGAGCAGGGCTGAGCTGGCCCCTGAAAATCCTCTTTAAAATCCCCTGAAACCTTCTCAGCTGTGGTTTCTGGTGAAGCCTGATGTTGCTCAGATCTCCTGCAATGTGCCCCCATACCCAAGGACAGGACCTGCCCTGGCAGCAGCCCCCTGCCTTGAGCCTTGGGTGGGCAGTGAGCAGCAGGACCTTGCCTGGCCCCAGGCTGCTGGGGACAGATCCCACCCTGGGGGGTTTCACGGCATAAGGAGGAGGAAACTCTCTTGCTGAGATGTCCCAGCCCTGGGCCTGGCACATCAATACCGGGGCTCCCACCATCCTGCACAGGATGGTCTCCCAACACCAGGGTGCACAGCACTGTGTCCCCTCCCTGCTTTCCTTTGGAGGCAGGCCAGCCAGAACATTCCTGGCCAGGCTGTGGGTGGTTTGCTCCACAGAGGGAAGGGCTCTGCTGAGCATCTCCCCAGCAGTGACGCAACACCCTGTCGTTGCTCCCTTGGGGTTTTTTCAGCCATTTCTTTTGCTTCCTTATTGCCCAATGCTTGGTAGGGCTGGCACAGGTGGCAGACACCCTCCTCTCTTTCCCTCTGTGGGCTTTGCCTCCTTGGAAAGACACATCCCGCAGGACACCAGCCTTGGAGCAGGATGCAGGCAGGGCCACGGCAGTGATGGTTTTTTGTCAGCCTTTGTTTGTCTCACCCAAAGGTTGTTCTGTCCCTTCCCAAACACAGGGAGAAGTCCATGCCTGGCATCTTGGCACAGGTCCCCACTTGCCACCGCCACCTCACCCTTCCCTCACCCCTGAGTCACGGATGGGGAGCACTCACCCACCCCGTGGCACAGCCCATGTTGGGGTGTCCATGCCCAGACACCCATCCTGGCACCTACCGGGCTCTCCCTTTCTCCACCCGCTTCAAATCACAACTTCAAAGGAACTGGCAGGAACCAAAAGCTTTCCCCACCCTTTTTTCTGCCAGGAACCGGGAGCAGATTTGCTGAGCCATGGAAGTGGAAGGTGGAGTGGTGCTGGGAGCACAACCTCAATGCCCTACTAGGCATCAGAGATTCCAAGCTGGACCTGAGGACACTTTTAGCACAGTGGGTTTGCGGGTCAGAGAAATATAAAGGAAAATTGCAATTTTGGATAGCGAGGCATAAAATTCCTGGTCGTGGTTGTAAACTCAGTCAGTGCTCACCTGAGACCTGCTGCAACTTGTGAATCAGGAGTTTATTGTGTGGCAAAATCCATGGCATATTGTCCTGAATAGAGAACTCAGCAATACCTTGGAACTGCAAAGGCCTCTCCTCAGCCTCCCCCCCGCATCCTGCTGGCACCCAACCTCCTCCCGGGATGGGAGGAAGCTGAATGTGAGGCTGTTGTGGAAGAAGAGCGACCCAACGCCGATGGTGGTGGTGGAGCAGTGGCAGCCTCTGGGGGGCTCAGCTCTGCCAGCCCCTGGATGAGTCACTGTAAAAGCCGACAGGACTGGCCCTGTGGCCGCTGCCCACTGCCCCAGCCCCGCCTGCGTCACCAGCACCTGGCCTGGCCACCGGGATGTGCCTGGGCCTGCGGAGCCCTCGGGGCTGTGCCAGCCTGCACCGTGCCCGCCACGCTGCCCGGCACCCCGGGGTGCCCAGTGCTTGGAACTGGGGCCAGGGGGCCGTGCCTGTGGGTCCGAATGGTGACCAATCCTAAGAGTGACCAGTCCTAATGGTGACCAGTCCTAACACTGACTGGTTCTAATGGTAACCGGTCCTAATACTGACCAGTCCTAATGGTGACTGATCCTATTACTGACTGGTCTTAATACTGAATGGTCCTGATATTGACCAGTCTTGATGTTGACTGGTCCTAATAGTGGCCAGTCCTGATGGTGACCAGCCCTAATACTGACCGGTTCTGATTGTGACTGGTCCTAATGGTAACCGGTCCTAATGGTGACCAGCCCTAATACTGACCAATCCTAATATTGACCGGTCCTGATTGTGACCAGCCCTAATACTGACTGGTTCTGATTGTGATTGGTCCTAATGGTAACCGGTCCTAATGGTGACCAGCCCTAATACTGACCAATCCTAATACTGGCCGGTCCTGATTGTGAGTGGTCCTACTGGTGATCAGTCCTTATAGTGGCCGGTCCTGATAGTGCGCAGTCCCGATAGCGACCGGTCCTAACAGAGCCTGATCCTAACAGTGGCCAGTCCTGATAGCGCCCGGTCCCAGCTGCGCCCGGCCCTGGCAGCGCCGGTCCCGCGGTGGCGGTGCCCAGCTCCACGTGCCCGGTTCCGCGGGGCAGGGGCCCGGGGGAGGCGGCAGGGGCTGAGCCCCCCGTGGCGGACCCCGCTGGGATGGGGCCGGTGAGGGGCGGGCGGGTCGGAGCGCCCACGGGAGCCCCACGCGTGGGGCCGAGACCCCGCCCCGTGACCCGCCCCGGCCCCGCCCACGGGCCCGCCCCCAGCCCCGCCCGGCCCAGGTGGAGGCGGCGGCGGGACCGGGGCCGGGATTGGGATCGGGACCGGGCTCAGCACCGGCACCGGGCCGAGGTGAGTGAGGCCGAGGAGCGGAGCAGGGCAGGGCAGGGCAGGGCGGGGCGGGGGGTCCCGGTGCCTCGTTTCGGTTGTTGCCGCTTTGTGACCGCCGCGTCCCGACAGCTTCCTCCTCCGCCCCGCGCGTCCCGCCCGGCCCGGCGCGGCCCCGGCCCCGGCCCCCGGCAGTGCAGGGTGGGCGCTGCCCCGGCCCACCGCCGGCCCTTCGCCGCGGCCGGGGGTCCCCCTGCCCGGGCTGCGGCCGTGCCCCGCTCCCTGCCCGCTGCCTCCGGACGGATGGCGGGGGCCGGGCTCTTCCTCCTCCTCTTCATCGCGGGGGGAAGTGGGTGCGTGTCCCGGCGGAGTGACCCAGCCGGGGGGAAAAACCCTGCCCAATCCCCGGCCAAAGCAAGGGAGGAAAGCCCTAACCTACTTTCTGGCGCCGATGGCCCGATAACCAGGCGGGCGTGTGGTTTTGTTTGTGTTTGCTGGTTTTCCCCCTCCCCGGGCGAGCAGCCTCGACGCCGCGGGCGAGGGCAGGTGGGCAGGGGAGGGGGCCGGGTCCCTTCCCCCCGAGCATCCTCCGGTGCCGGCGGGGCTTTGTTGTTGTAGCTGGTTCGAGGTTTGGTTAAAGACTCGCACGTGCTGCCTGGAGTGGCGAGTGCTGCCACCAGCCCTTCGCAGGCAGACAAAACCCTGCCAGAGCAGAAGGACGTGGTTATCCTCCATCCATAGGTGTATCCCGCCGGGAGCAGAGGGATGCTGTGTGCGGATGTTTTAGCCAGTTGGATTTTTGCTGTTGGCCCTCCAGGTTTGGGACAGAGGGGTGAGGCTGAGCGCTACCCCATCCTGCCCTGCCTTGCTGCCAGGCCATCAGGATGGGGCAGAGGCCATTCTTCCAGGCTTGCCCACCGTGGTCTGGGACTCTGCAGCTCTCACTCAGCTCCCCATGCCCATGTTCCACAGGGGGAAAGGGACCTGAGAGGCTACATGGCCACTGCTGGGTCCCTGTGGCAAGAGGAAGTGTCCGCCTTCTTCCCCGGTGTGGCGTCATCCCTCTCACCACGGGGAGCTGGGACCTTCTCCTGCCTGCACATTCCCAATCCCTGCATGGTCACTCTCATCATATCGCTGAGTATGTGGAACAAGTATGTCCACTGTGCTGGACTCTCAGCCTCCAGCCCAGCTGGAGGGTTGGGAAATGCACCCCACCACAGTCCTGTGGACGTCCTGAGCAGGGAGATGCTGCCCACTTGGCTCCCTCCTTCCTGCCCTCTGAAGGAGCATCCTTTGGCTCCTTCCCTTTTCCCAGGTGGGAAATAACCAGCTTGGAATTGTCCCACCTCCAAAACGAACTGAAAGGTTCAGTTGCAGCTGTGTCTGGGGCAAACCAAAGCTGCCTTTGCCTCTGCCCCAGTCACCACTGGCTTCACACGTGGCTCCCTGGACTCCCAGCTGCTGCACCAGGGCTCTGCCTCTCCCAGCTCCTTTGCATTTAATGGAGTGATAGACACCTTTTGCTGCTTGCTCATTTGGAGGGCGGCTTCTGCCTGCCCTGCTCCTGTTTGCTGGAAAGAGGTGACCAGCTACTGCTTCCCCCGGTGGGGGCTTCTCTGGCACTGCTGCAGCTGCACTGGTGCACCTGGAGGTGCTGCAAGTGAGAAAGGGTAAACCACAGTGGTGTTTGACACCGAAACAGAGCCCTGGTTTAAGATGGAGCTGAGCCTGGTGTTGCTCTCAGGGGCATGTGTGAGCGCTCTGCGTGTGTTGCTGGAGCAGGGATGCCAGCAGCAGGAACAATAGATGCCTGTGGATGCTGGGAGAGCAGCTCAGGGGGCTGGGGATGCAAAGCACAGGGGCGTGAATCCAATGGGGAAGGGGCCGGCTGCATTGTCTCTCTTGGGTGGGCTGCATTCCTTGGGATGTGCTGTGGGACCTGGGAAATTGGGCTGTGTTTGGCTGGGCTGGGCTGAAAGACAAGCACGTGGCTGTCCTCTGGGTCTGTGTTTTGTTCCTGGATACTGCTCCTGTTCAAGTCTTGCAGTGAAGCTGAGGGATCCCCCAAGCACATCCTTATTCCTTCCCTTAGGTTGTTCTCGACCTGAAAACAGCCCCTGGGATGAGCCGAGAGTCAGAAGATTGCTTATTGCCAAAGAAAGCAGGGGACAGGTGATGAGAACCAGATGGCTGGGGGGGTTGCAGAGCTGCCCAGGCTGACACAGGGCTCCTGAGGCATTTCCACATTTCCCATGGGCACTGGGAGCCCTGCAGGGACCTGAGGCTGAGGAGTGAGTGTGGGCTTGGTACCGAAGGAGTCAACTGGTGAAGGCTGAAAATTAATTACTTAAATCTCTATGAGCCCACAAGTGATGGGATCATGAACTCTCCTCCTCTTGAGGAACTTTTTATCTAATGACTTCTGGTTTCCACTGTCCTGCTGGGCTGTGAGGTGACTGGTAATGTGACAAGCCTCCAGTGGGCATGGTCCCTTTTAATTACAAGGATCCAGGAGTTGTGGTCATTTGGGAGCATGTGGTGCTTTGAGTTTTATGGTCATTTCCTGGCCTCTAAGTGAGCATGGAAAGCTGTTTGTGTGCTGGCGGGTATGGAATAAACCCTTGGCACTGGTACCCCTTTTTCTCACTTAATCCCCATTTCTTAAGGAAAAAAAAGGCAACAAAAAGGCAGTTGTTTGGTGGTTGCTCTCTTAATGAGGCATTTAGGGTGGAGAATGAACTGAGGGAGAGTGCCTTGGGAATGGCCATGTGCTGGGTGGCCCCAAACCAACCCTGCCCTCTGCTTGCCCACCACACAGGATCCCTGTGTCCCCCTCATCCCTGGGGACTTGCACCCCGAGGGCTAGTATCATGGGGTGCTGGTCTTGTTAGCTGAGCATGGAGCAGGGGCAACCCCCAAATAACTGCTCTGGGATGGCAGGGGAGCAGCCTGCACCATTTATGGAAATTGAGTATGGGGTTTCCATGTGAGGGCTTCCCCCTCCACCCTTGTCCTCCAGGAACTGAAATCTGGGGGAGCTGTGTGGACTTTGATGGAGAAGGGACCAGCTACGTGCCTGTGGTGCAGCGGGGGGGTGGGAAGGCAGGGGAGTCTTACTGTGTTGTGGTGCCTCAGTTTCCCCACTTCTGAAATGCCACAAATGAGTCATAAAGCACAAAGGTGTCCTGTGAAACCGCTGCTTGTCACCTCTGGGGGGGGGGGGTGTGCAGCCACCAGAGCAGGGTTGATGCTGTGGCCATACCCCAAGAGGGGAGAGTGTGGGAGCAAACCGACTCACTCGATGTGGTGCTGGAGGCTGCAGTGGGACACGGGCAGGGAGGGAGCAGGGCAGTACCCAGGGATGCTCCTTGGCCTTTCCCAGGCTGCTACCATTGGATGGGAGGAAGAAATCCACCAGTGTGGAGGGCACATGGTCTCTGTGCTGCATGTCCAGCCCTGCAGAGACCCACTCGGATGGGTGGTGTGTGGTCACTCCTCAGTGGGATGCTCACACACCCAGCCATCCCACAGGACCATCCCTCCCATCCACAGCCTCCTTTTTGGGCTCCTGCAGCTCCCAGGACAATGGGGGCCCTCCTTCTAGCAGTCTCTGTCAGCTTGTGTTTCATTTCTTTATTGCTTAAAAATAATAATTCCTGATGTATTCCTCTGGTCTCATGGACCCGTTCAGGGTAGGGGAGATGTGGCTGGTGCCTCTGAGATGCCCAGTGTGCCCCCTCCCATGCCATGGGGATGGCTTCACTCCCTGAGTGTCATGCTGCAGCTTGTGCTGAGGGTTTGACAGAGTTATCCCTGTAATTTGCCGGCCTACAGGAACGCCAGGGCAGGGCTGGGAGTGACCTCCCGCTACGTGTGAGCCCGAAGGCTGCACGGTGTGCTCACCGGGTGAATCCCTGACACTCAGCGTTGGTGCGTCCTGCCCGTCCCTCAGCTCCTCCGTGGCATAAGCAGGGAAGTCTTGCTGGGGCCAGCACTGTGCTGCTGGCATAAGGTTTTTCCAAAGGTGATGCCATAACCAGGGTGAAGTGAGCTCATGCACTCGGTGGCACCCAGTCCCAAGTGCTCCTGGGGAGGACACGGGGGTGGCTCCTTAAAAATCAGCGTTTCCAGCCCCTGCACTGAAACTGTGTGGCTTCCCTGTGGGTGTACCATCCCAGGGATGGGATGGGATGGGATGGCAGGCAGGAGGAGCATGAGGATGGTGGGGGAGACCCCATCACCAGCTCTTGGCAGCCGAGAAGCTGCAAAGTGCGTTGCTGGCACAGGTCCATGGTGATGCTGCAGTGGGGAGGGCATCACATTCCATAGGTACTGGTGAGTGTAGGATTCCCCGTGCCAGGCTTGCACCGTGTGGGATGGGGATGAGCTGTTCCCAGCTGGGCTCTCTGTTGCAGGGTGGAGACCTGGGTGCTTCTGGCCTGGTGGTAATCAGGAGTGAAAGGAAGGAAGCTGAGGAGTGACCCACCCACGTTCGGCTGCTGGTGGTTGGGAGGAGGGAGTGATGGGCGGGAGGGGTTGTCGGGGAAGGGGGGAGGCAAGGGAACTGCTGGCTGTGGAAGGGGAATGAAGGAAGCTGCAGGTGTCCACCCAGGGCTCCCCCTTTGCATGGGGGCAGGCAGGGCGAGCAGCACATTGTACGAGCCTTGAAATGGCTGTGTTGAGATAAGGAGTCTGTTCCCAGAGATAGGGAGCTGCAGCCAAGGGGGCTCGTCCTGCTGCCAGCCCAGGGATCATCTTGTCCCTGGGATGAGCTGAATTCCTGTGCAGGGCTAAGCACCACCTCCCACTGTTGCATCCCACATGGCATGGGGATGCTCAGAGCTCCCAGCGAGGGGACACTGCAAGTAAGGGGAGTTTTTGTCAGTCCAGTGCTGCTTTGTGTGGCTCAGTGTGCTCCAAGATAGGAGTGGGGGACTGGAGAAGTCTGCAAGCCCAGGCTGAGCCCTGGCACCAAGAGCTGCTGACAAAATTAGTGTTTTGCAGTGGAACCAGAGGGAGAAACGTCCCCCCCATCCCCATTGTCCTTTCACACCAAGAATTTTGCTTTAAGAAGGGAAGTGAAAATGAACTCAGTAATGACCTGCAGTGTGGGGGTGGCAGGCAGAGGCCTGTAGGCACCCCTTCCCCTGGGTAAATACCAACCTGTGACCCCTCAGCCCCTTCCAGAAGGTGCAGCCAGGCCTCAAGCACTTGCACCATCACGTCTGTGCACTCTGTGCTTAAGCCAAGCTAATGAGGAATCAGAGTAGTTCTGAGTAATTAATCAGTTCTTAGATAAAACCAAGTTAAATCAATCCTGGTAGGGTTGATCTTTGCAGATCCTGGAAAAGAGCTTTCCTTGGGTCTGGAGGGTGCTGTGCCCCTGCCCACAGTGCTGCTGAGGAGCAGCCGACCCCTCTGCACGTTCCCTGGTGGAGCCACCGCGCTTCCCTCGCTGCTGGTGGAGACTTTCGCCCTTTGCTCTTCCCGAAGCCGTTGGGGTGACTCAAAGCCTCCACGTGCTCGTTCCTCACTTGGCTTGGGCTCCTGCCTGAAGAAAGGACCAGCAGGCTGAGGGTCCCCCTGCGCAGCCAAGGCCCCTCCAGCAGCATCCACCACCCCAACAGCGCGTCTGCACCGCGGGAAGCAGAGGGTGGGTTTGTGCAGGGCCGCCTGTTTTGGGTTGTTCTGCTGTGAGGGTGTGTGTCACGGTGGGAATGGGAGTGGGGAGGTGTGGGGTGGGTGGCCAGTGGCACAGAGGGACCCCAGCTCACCGGGGCTGTGGGCTGGGAAGCCTTTGGGTGCCGGCACTCGCTCTGCTGGGGTGGGTGGGGGTCGTTGCACTGGTAAAAATTAACGAGGGTGGGACACGGGCTGTGGCCAGGACGTGGGAAATCCTCCACATGGCTCTTTCCAGACTTCACAGGCAAATCCTTCCCTCTCCATGCCAGTACGATGGCGTCACCCGGGTCTGCCAGAGAGTCCGGGACCGCACTCCCGGCACTGCAGCACTCCCAGCCCTCCAGCCCTCCCAGCACTGCAGCCCTCCCAGCCCTCCAGCCCTCCCGGCAGGGCAGCCCGGGGGATGGCTGCCGTGTGCGATGGTGAGAGCAGCTGAGCTGCCCCGGCCCCGCTCCCCTGCCCGCGGGCAGGGCTCTGCCCTTATCAGCGGGTCCAGCACAGCCCCCCCGCTGCCGCGCTCTATCTCCCCGGCCGCTTTCCTTCCTCCCGGGGCGTGCCGTGCTCCCAGCCCGCCCGGGCTCAGCAAACCGGCTGCCGTTGCCCAATGTCCTGCCCGACGCAGAATAATGGGAGAGGATGTTCTGATGGCAGCGTGGGCGAGGTGTGTGCTGGCTGCCTGCACACCTCAGGGGCTGGAAGGGATCCCAGCACCCACTGGGCACCTGTACTCCCCATCTTCCCGCCCCAGCCATCACAGAGATGGGGACTTAAGCCCCTGTGGGTGTCCATGCTGACCATGTGGCTCAGGGATGAGGGAAAAGGCAGCTTAAAATACCCCCTGAAGCACAGAGGGCCTCTCTGGAGACTCAGAGTGAAACCCTGTGTGTTTTGCTGACTGAGTCCATTGCAACAGGGCTGGAACACGTGGGGAGAAGATGGAATATTTTTCCTTTTTACTTCCCCCAGTAATATTTTTTCATTTCAAGAGCTGTTTATGCTGGGCTGCTTCTCTCCAGATCTGAAACTTGAGACTGGAAAATGGTCCAAAGCTCTTCAAAAGGGAGCAGGATGGGGGAAGGTTCTGGGCAGCCCACAGGGGCTCAATGCTCAGAGCAATTACACCAATCGAGTTTCCTATCCAGAGCTCTTAATAACTGTAGGAGCACCTTTTAACGCAGCTCCAGCCTTGAGAGAGGTCTTTAACGTGCTTGTGAATCATTTATGGGCAGCAGCAGCAGCTCTGCCTGATGGACTCTTGGGTGTGAGTGGCAGTGCAGGTTGTGGGGGCGTTTGGGGGCTTTGTGGTATTGCTGACCCCTTTCTCACTCCCCTGTGGAGATGGAGAGGGAAGAGCAAGGGCTCCTCGTGCTCTGAGTGATGGGTGTGATGGGTGCTTGTGGGGGTCCCACTCCTGTCCCTGCACCCTTGGGTGGCTCAGAGCTGCTTTCTCCTCGAGCTTAATTGCACCAGCCTGATGCACTGTTATTCCAGCACCGGTAATCTTGCTTCCCCCCACACCAACAGGCTCAGGGAGAGAGACCCTAATCCTTCTCCAAGCATCTATGAACCCTGTGCTGCATACACCCCCCTCTGACCAGAGCTGCTCTGCAGAGTTGTCTCCAGTGTCTCATACAACAGTTGTGCTTGAATGTCCCAGTTCTGCTCACCTGGCCTTGCTCATGGTCCCTTTGTGTTGCTCAGACCATCCCAGTGTGTCCTGTGGTGACGCCTTGTACGAGCCACATCATGTTTTCCATCACTTTCTTCCTTGGGTGTGCTTCCTTGGGTCAGCATTTGCTGTGATTCACCCCGGGGCTGGGAGCCAGTCCTGGTCACCTTCCTTGTGCCTTGCCTGGTTGAAGACTAAAACCTCATCCCAGTTGCTCCCCAGTGACCCCAACACACCTGCCCTCTTGAGGGGGCATGAGGGCTTCACCCCCTGCTGCTGCTGGAGCACGGGCTCTGTGCATCGTGGCTGGATGTCAGGCTTTGGTGAGCTTCAGTGGGCAAGAGCTCTGGGAGGGAAGGTGGTGATGGTGGGGGATTTCTTCTTATTGACCAGACTAGGTGACCCCCCTCAACCCCCTGCCCATTTATCACTTCCTGTGGGTAATGGCAGCATCCCCAGGGCATGGATATCTTTTCCAGCCTGAAGTGGCATCGTGCTGCCCCAGGACCCTTCTTCTAGCACAAAGCACAGCTCCTACCAAGCTCAGGACATGTTGGTGGGTGCTGGGTCCCATGTCTGTCACCCCCCACTGCTGTCACCCGCCTTGTCCCTGCGTTAGGGTGTTTGCTCAGCCATCCCCCCGTGTCAGCTCAGCACGTCACCTCTCACTTCCCTTTTCTGTCCCTAGGACAGAGCCACCACGTCCACCCCGAGCACCCAGGGACTGGACTGAGGCTCCCTGGGGACTCACAGCCAGGCTGTGCCCTTCAGTGGCACTGCTGCTGCCAGGTCTGCCAGGCAGGGAGCCGTGTTCCTGGTGGCATAGCCCTCCATCCTGGGGCTGGGAGGGTGACAGGGGCCCAGGACCATAGGGATCCAGACAGACAAGCTTATGGCAGGCTGGCTCTGGATGGAGGCACTGGCTGGCCTGTTCTCCTGCTGAGCATGCCAGCTCTGGAGGGTTGGGTGCCAGCACCAAACACGTGGGGAGCTGGAAAACACCTGCCCACCACCATCCCCGAGGGATTTCTCTGCCTGGCACAGGGTGAGACTTCTTGTGGCTCAGAGCCTGTGCTTGGGGGGGGGGTGGCTGCTGCCCGCAGCTCATGTGGAAAAGGAGACTTGAGCCCTCGTGGGCTGCTGCCCTCCTCCCCCCTCTTGCCCAGTGCCAAATGTTGCCCTAATGCCCCGAGCCGTGAAAGCCGCTCCAGCCGCGCCGCGTGACCGGACGGCAGGTGCCCGCCGGGCTGTGCCAGCTCCCGGGGAGCTGCGTCACCTCGGGGCAGGCCAGGACTGCCCCTGCACCCCCCCTGCCTGGGGAGCTGCTGGGGAGCAAGACCAGGATGTTAAACGTGCTACAAACCTGCTCTGCTGGGAAGCCTGGCCAAGGGCTGTCTGGGGTGTGATGGGGGCAATTTGGGGTGGGGTTTTGGGATAGGGGTGTAAGAGTGGGGCTGTGTAAGAATCTGGCTCTGGTTTCAGTGCTTCTGGCTCTGCTGGCTCTCACCACTGAGAGCCATTCCCCGGAGCTGGAGGAGGATAAGGGTGTCCCAAGGATTGCTCTGACGGCAGCGTGTTCCCATTCCCAGCTCTCCAGAGCAGCTGGCATCCCAGACTCATTGCTGGCTGCCCTGGGAGGAAAACAAACAGTGTCTCCAGCTCACCAGCAGGACGGAAAGTTTTGTTTGCTGGGGCTGGCGTTCTCCCAGTTCAGCAGCTATGAAACAGTGAGCACGGCACTTGTGTTTCATGCCCGCTCTTCCTGGGTGTCTTGCTTCCCAAGAGCTTTGTGTGGCAGCGGCAGGGGAAAGCTCCCTGCCTGCCCAATGCTGTTCCCTACCACAGAGCATTGCTGTAAATGGGGGCTTTTCATCTTCCTGCCACTCTGTGCCAGAGGCTGATCCGTGTCCGTGGTGTCCAGCCACCTGCAGCCCTGTCCCCAGGGTCCAGGGAGCACTGAGCTCAGCTCTCCCTCTCCCAGGATGCTCCTGCAGCCCTCTCCTGCTTTCCCATGCATGGCTTTTCATCGCAGCCTCTCTCCCCACAGGCGAGGGGGGAGGAATTCAGCCGTGTCCTGGGGCTCCCGTGCGTGAAGGGTGAAGGAAGAGCAAGGCTGCCGTGGGCGTTTGCCATCAAGACACACTGCACAGGATCCCTCTTATGAGGTAAGGAAACCCTGGCGGGAACCAGCCCTGGCTGAGTCCCCAGGGGAAATTTGGGAGTTGGTTGCTCCCAGCTTTGGTGCTGGAGAAGGAGCCCAGCACCCTTTTTAACGCAGGGACAGCAGGCCACCACCTGGCCCAGGAGGGCAGCAATTCCCAGTGGTGCCGCCAGCTCCAGGCTTCTCCATCCCCAGGGAGCTGGTTCTGGACTTCCACATCCTCATGGACCTGATCCCATGGGCACCCCACATTCCTAAAGCCAGGCTTTGCTTGTGGTGGAGTTTAAAGGGGAGGGTTGTGTTCAGGAGTCCAAGTGCTGGGGGAGCTGCAAACGTGTCCCTGTGCCTGACTCTTGCTTTGGGAACGGGCTGCCGATGGGATCCAGTTGCAGAGGGGGCTGGTGGGATCCCAGTCACTCAGCTGGTTGCTCAAGTGACATTTCCTAAGGAGAGTGGAGCCATGGGAGGCTGATTGTTTGGATCAGGTAGAGGAGCCAGGTTTGTGGATTGAGCTGGCATTTGGCAGCCAGTGGCACTGGGCAAGCACAGCAGGGGACACCATCCCCGTGGCCATGGCTGTCCCGTGGGGACAAGGGATGCTTCTGAGACCTGTGTGAGTCCCCTGTGCACTGGCACATGGTCAGGGGGGACAGGAAGAGATCAAAGGGGGCTGTGCCTCCCTTTGATTACCCCCATAGCCCCTAATAGGATCTGGGACTCGCTCTCTTGTGCTTGAATGGAATTACTTTTCCTGCAAAGTCCTGCCTGATAGAGCCAACTGCAGGGACCCTTGGGAGGGGATTGCTTGAGGAATTAACCACCTCTTGGCTGTTAAGCTTCCCCCTCCTTGCACGTGGTGCCAGGGAGGATTCAGTCTCCCAGCCTGGCATGTGTGTGCACATGCCAGAGGGGAATGTCCTGCATCTCCCCTCCCATGGGGCACCCGAACACGTGGTGGGTCCATGTGGGAGCTGTGGTGCGTCTGGGGATGTGGATTGAGTATTTTCAGGCGTTGTCTGTCCCCTGGGTTTTGGGGATGCAGCAGCTGGACTGACGGTGGCAAGGTCTCACCAGCACAGCCAGTGGCACAGGGGGCTGAGTCTGGTGACATCCCACTGGTGAGGCTCCAACTCCCAGTGGGACCCAGCTTTTACCCCCACATGAGCTCCTGGGGAGGTATTTCTTCCCCTCTCACTGCCTCCCTGCACCCTCCCAGCCTGCCGACCGCCGCCGGCCCGAGATGTCAGCCGGTGACAAGAACGGGGGCAGCCGCTCCAGCAGCAGCCGCCTGCAGAGCAAGAAGCCCCCCAACCTCTCCATCGTCATCCCGCCCCGGGAGGCGGAGGAGGATGGTGCCCCCAGGGAGGTGAGTGATGGAGCTGCATCTGTCCCATGCTGAGTTTGAGGGGCTGCTGTCCCTGGGGGACCCCCCCCTGCCCCCCTGTCCCTAACACCCTGCTCTGCCTTCCAGCCCTCCAAGGTCCCCATCTACCGAAAGAGCAAGAGCCTGCAGGAGCCGCGCCTGGAACGCCAGCACGGATTCCGCCGGCAGACTTCCCTGTCCCAGAGCATCCGCAAGTGAGGGCAGGGTGGGCTCCAGCAGTGGCTGGGTCACTTGGAGGGGCCCCTGTCAGGTTGTTGTGGGTACTGGCAGAGGGCTTGGGATGGGAATGGAGAGTCGTGTCTCAGAAGGGAATGTGAGAAGGACTTCCCCCCACTTCCCTTCATCTCCCTGCCAGGTCAAAACTGCCCTGCTGCAGGCTGGGCTGAGACACCCCAACCCAGACCACCTGCTAGAGGGGATGCCCGGGTGGAAGGGTGGTGTTGGAGTGAGGGGACCAACTGTGTGACAGGTGTGCCCACCTTGTGTGCAGGGGCACAGCGGAATGGTTTGGTGTCAGCAGCGACTGGGAGGGGAAGCGCCAGCAGTGGCAACGCAAGAGCCTGCTGCACTGCAGCATGAGGTATGGCAAGCTGAAGCCTGCCTATCGCGACATGGAGCTGCCCAGCCAGGAGGTGCCCTCCTTCCAAGGCACTGAGTCGCCCAAGCCTGCCAAGATGCCCAAGGTAGAGCTCGGGAGAGGGGGGGTCCTGCTCCCAAGCCTTGCTCTCCCAGCGCTGACACCTCTTCCCTCCTGCAGATCGTGGACCCTCTGGCCAGGGGCCGTCCCTTCCGCCACCCCGACGAGACCGACCGTCCCCACACGCCCCACCACGTCCTGCCCCCGCTCACCCCCGGCGTTGTCTCCTTGGCGTCCTTCAACAGCATCCGCTCCGGCCACGCCCGCCTGCCCCGCAGGAAGAGGGAGTCTGTCGCCCACATGAGCTTCAAGGCAGCTGCAGCCCTTCTCCGTGTGAGTTTTGGGAGCCTGGCGGGGCATCATCTTCTTCCTGAACCAGGTTTCAGCTCTGTCCCTTGCCCGTCACCTTTGCTTCCTGGCTGTTGGCTTTACGTGGACACCGCTGTCTCTCCAGGGTGGGTTTGAGAGGCGAGATTGGTGGTTTTTAACCTGAGCTCCACTTAAAAAGAGCTTTGGTGAAAATTGGACAATCTTAGAAAAAAGCAGCTTCTGCGTTCCACTGCTGAGGAGCCAGGAAGCTTCTCCAGCAGCCTTCTTGCTCCTGATGAGCCCTGGGCAAGCCTTGGGGTCAGGGTTGTGGGACTGAGACAAGACAGATTCAGAGGTCACTTGTCATGCTGACTAACATGGCCATAGCCCAATGCTGGCTCTGACAAGCGAAAGGCAGCACCTGCTGCCAGCTCCTGCTGCTAGCCCTTCCCACACAGGAGAATATGGTGGCTGACTGGGATTTAATCCTTGCCCCTTGGCTTTGGGGAGGGAAGCTACAAGAAACCCCCTTGGTGCTGCAAAACCTGAAGGCCTTCTGGCTTCTTACCCTCATTTGCTTCCCCTGCCAAAGGGACGCTCTGTCCTGGAGCCACTGGCTCCCAAGCGGAGGAGCAACAAGAGGAGCTTTGTGTACCCCAGCTTCATGGATGAGGACATGGTGGATGCTGCTGATACCCTGGACTCATCCTTCTTCAGTAAGGCAAGCGATGTTCCATGCCGGCCACCGGGGTGGGGGGCTGTCCCAGTGCCCCTGAACAGGGGCTGGATGTGGAGCAGGGCTCTCACAAGGACCCCTGTGTCAATGCTTCACCCTGCCCCATGAGCAGGGGCATTGGTGGCTGCTGTGCCCCAGTCTTGGCGATGCTCCTTGGGGGTGCCAGGGAGTGCTGTCACCATCACGGGAACATTTCACGCCCTGTGATGTGCAGTTAATGAGATGTCAGTGGGGATCACCCCCTCCCCCTGACCTGGGGGATGCTCAGTCAGGGGGAGGCTTCTGACCCATGGCACACATCCAAGAACACATATCCCTTCTCCTTCCAGATGGACATGCACGACGAGACGTACTCCATGCCCGATGATGTCTTCGAGTCACCACCTCTATCAGCCACCTACTTACGCATGCACCATGTGGGGGAGGATGCCAGGGTGTCCCCCGAGGTGGAGCAGCCCACCTCGTGAGTACCAGCTCTCAGCAGGCGCTGCCCTGCTGCAGGCAGGCCAATGTCCCCAGCCATCCCTGCCACAGGGCACCGGGCACTTCAGTGTGCTCCTAGGAGGGTGAAGCCAGGAGGTGCTCCCAGCCGTTATCCCAGGGTATCCCTGCGGCCACGGGGTATTTCTCAGCTGGTCCCTTTTGGCAGCTGTGGTGGGTTTCTCCTCTCTCCGCAGGCGGGAGGGTGCCCGGCTCGCCTCGGTGTCCGGCGGCGCGGGCGCGGCCCCCCGGCGAGGCAGGCGCATCGCCTCCAAGGTGAAACACTTTGCCTTCGACCGCAAGAAACGCTACTACGGGCTGGGGGTGGTGGGCAAGTGGCTGAACAGGACGTACCGCCGCAGCCTGAGCAGCATGGTGCAGTCACAGCTGGAGATCACCGACAGCCACCGGTGAGGGGGAGCTGAGGGCACGGGGATGGACACGGGACACCCTGGCTGTAACCCAGATGTGTGTCCCCCTCAATGCATGGGGACCAGGGCTTGGGGGGCTGCAGTGTCGCTTTGCCCAGCCGTCCTTGAGCTGCTCAGATGTTGGGTCCTGTCCCCTGCAGGCCGTATTTCACATACTGGATCACCTTTGTGCACATCCTCATCACCTTGCTGGTCATTGGCACCTACGGCATCGCCCCCATCGGCTTCGCCCAGCACGTGACAACAGACTTGGTAAGCTTAAGAGCCATCTTCCTGGGGGGACTGTGACCACCAGTGTCCCAGGGTGTCACGTTCCCTGCAAGAGGCGGGAGCATCCTGGGGGGCTCCTGCTGTTTGACAGGCTCCAGGAAATAGCCAGGGCAGGAGGATGAGCAGCAGCATGTTGCAGCAGCATGTGTGGTGGGAGCAGAGCTGTTCTCCCTCCAACCTTGCTGGTGGGACCCAGCAGCCCTTCCCCTTGGATGAAGGAGGCTGCTCAGCCTCTCAGGAGTGGAGGGAGAGGGGGATGCACCCCCATACCTCCTGTTTCCCCACTGGGAGCTGATCCTGGCCTCTCTTGGCAGGTACTGAGGAACAAGGGGGTCTATGAGAGTGTCAAGTACATTCAGCAGGAAAACTTCTGGATTGGGCCCAGCTCGGTAAGGACGCTGCCAGACCCTTACCCCTTGGTTCCAGGCTCTGCCCTCTGCTCCTCTTGCCCTGAGCTGAGGGGATTCTCTGAGGTGCTCCTCTCCCTGGGGGGGAGAGCTTGACCACGTCATTCCAGCCTGCTGCTCTGGTCCCTCAGTGTCCCCATCCCTCTGGGACCTGCAGCATCACAGTGAGATGGTCGGAAGAGACCCCATCCCCTTCCCTCCTGCCTTCCCCCCATTGGGGTAACAGAGACCTGTGTCTACTGCCTGTGGAGACCCCCTGCCCCTGCTGAGCTCTCCCCGGGGGCAGCTGGAGGGAAGGGAGGTGTGCAGACAGAGCATCCGCTAGACCGGCATCTCCTTCCCAGATTGACCTGATCCACCTAGGAGCCAAGTTCTCCCCCTGCATCCGGAAGGATGGGCAGGTGGAGCGGCTCATCCAGCGCGAGCGGGACCGGGAGCGCGGCTCCGGCTGCTGCGTCCAGAACGACAACTCGGGCTGCATCCAGACCCTGCCGCAGGACTGTTCGGTGCGTGCCGCTGCCGGGGGCAGTGGGAACTGCTGGAGATCCCTGGGGAAAAGGGGGAAAACATCTCTGCCCTGCACAGCACCGGGGCACGGTACATGTGGGGTCAGAGTGTGCATTCCCTGTCACATCCTCAGTCTCTCCATCCTTCCCACAGGAGACACTGGCGACGTTCATCAAGTGGCCGGGCAGCAACGCACCGGCCATGGGCTCGGGGGAGAAGAGGACATCAGGAGCTGTGTGTCACCAGGACCCCAGGTAGAAGTGACAGCTGGGCGGAAGTGGCACAATCACCTGGCTGTGTGCAGGACATGGCAGAGGGGCTGCCCAGGGCTGCCTTTCCAGTTTGGATGCCTTGAATCCTCTTGTCCAAGGGGCTCTTACTGTAGGAGAGTGAGAAGGAAGAAGGAATCAGTAGGGAAACTGGGGTGGGGTCTGTCCTAGATGCAGGCAGCAATGGGTGACACTGTTGTGTTGGCTGGTCCCTGTTCTGCTGGGATGGGTGATGCTGGGCAGGGCGTCAGTGGGGGTGAGTGCTGTGGGGTTCACCTGCAGAAGGAGCTGCTGTGGGTTGTTGTAGGACACCCCTTGGAGGGCAGGATCCATCCCGAGCCAGGGAAAGGGGCAGGTCCCAGGGCTGCGTGTGTGTGTCTGAGGGCATTACTAGTCCGCAGGGAGGGATGTCTTGGGGGAACTCACCTGACTCACCCACCTGCTTCCACCAGGACGTGCGAGGAGCCAGCATCCAACCCACCCCACGTGTGGCCAGATGACATCACCAAGTGGCCGGTAAGAGCCCAGTGCCACCGTGAGCTGGTGACTCCATGGTGGCAGCAGGCAATGAGCAGGCAGGGGGCTGCAGGCAGAGCCTGAGGCTGGACTCTGACCAAGGCTCCTTCCCCTCCTGCTTCTAGATCTGCACCTACGAGACCAAAACCAACCACACAGGCTTTGCCCACCTGGACTGTGAGATCAAGGGCAGGCCCTGCTGCATCGGCACCAAGGGCAGGTGGGTCACAGCGATGGGGGCACCCGGCCTGGCTCCCTCCTCTGCCCTCCTGCCTCTTGTTGTCCCATCAGTGTCCAGAACTGTGGCAGGGTGGGGAGGGAGATTATGGAGCCTTGCGGGGTGGGAAGCATGAAGGCAGCAGGACCAGCTGCTGGGAGCAGAGGGGGATGCTCAGGGGAGCAGGGAGTGTGCCCTGCCCCGAGCGAGCCCCCTGCCTGCCCTCTGCCAGCTGCGAGATCACGACGCGGGAGTACTGCGAGTTCATGCACGGCTACTTCCACGAGGAGGCAACGCTCTGCTCGCAGGTGAGCAGGGCCAGGGAGGCACGGCCGTGGATGTGGGATGCGATGCCAGCAGCCATGCTGCTGCCAGAGTATCCTGTCAGGAATGGGACACGGTTGGGATGGGTGTGAGCAGGAGGGATGCAAAGTACAGGGGCTTGCCCTGGCTATTGGTCGGGCTCCTGCTGGTGTGGTGCAGGAGGAAATGTAGGGCTTGAGCCAGCCTCACCTGGGCAGCACTGGTGTCCTTGGGAAAGGCACATCCTGGGCAAGAAAACAGCCCTTCAGCATCTCCTGGGGCACTGGGGATGCTCAGCTGCTCCTTTTCCAGCATGTGGGCAATGCGGGTGCCCCACACCACCCAGGGTCCCCCCACAGCTGGCACATGGCATCACTGGCTGCACATCCCTGTGATCCATCCTTTGCTCCCTGTGGCTCTGGGGTCGGAGCCGACCCCTCACCACCACCCCAACCCTCTCCCTTTGCAGGTGCACTGCCTGGATGAGGTCTGTGGGCTCCTGCCCTTCCTCAACCCAGAGGTTCCTGACCAGTTCTACCGCCTGTGGCTGTCCCTGTTCCTGCACGCCGGGTGAGCCACAGCCCCCTGCACCCACAGGGGTGGGGGAAATGGGGATGGGAGTGTCCATTGGGATGGTCTGGGACCCCTGGTGGGGTGGGAGAGAAGAGGGAAGGGCACTCCCACACCGTGGTGACATGTGCTATCTGTGGAGGGTGCTTTGTAAGGTGTCTTGTGCCCTGGGGCAGTGGGTGGGAGGGCTGGGCAGGGGCCTCTAACACAGGATCTCTCCCTCAGAATCCTCCACTGCCTGGTGTCGGTGACCTTCCAGATGACAGTGCTGCGGGACCTGGAGAAGCTGGCGGGCTGGCATCGCATCTCCATCATTTTCATCCTCAGTGGCATCACAGGAAATCTGGCCAGTGCCATCTTCCTGCCCTACAGGGCGGAGGTGAGGCCTGGGGGGGCTCTGTCCCCAGCTCCCTGGGGACTAAAGGACATCCTTCCCCATCCCTGTCCTGGCAGGGATTTGGGGAGAGGGTTGGAGCACAGGGCTCTCATCCGCTGGCAGGTTTTGCTGCAGGGAGGGTGAGAGGCTGGCACTCTGGTGGCAGGGGGAGACGGTGCCTCTGCCCCACGTGTGGTGTTCGCACAT
Organism: Manacus candei; assembly: GCF_025592945.1. NCBI lineage: Eukaryota > Metazoa > Chordata > Aves > Passeriformes > Pipridae > Manacus > Manacus candei. Next base: position 7,582,078 of record NW_026138095.1, on the reverse strand, counting down.
GCCGTGTGTGCCACACGTCGCCACGTGTCCCTGTGTGTGCCGGGGCCCTGGGCAGGCAGATGGCTAATCTGCTGCCAGCCAAACCCTCTCAGGCTTTAAATGAGATCACGCCAAGCACCCTAATCCTCCCGGGGGTGCGTCAGGATGGGGCTGGGGGGGTGCTGTGGTCTGGGAGGAGGTGATGCTTCCTGGCTGCTGAGTCACAGAAAATATCAGCTCTGCCAAAACGGCCCTGATGTGCTCCCTTCCTCTCCCTCTCGTGCCAGGGCTCCCACCCCTGAGCCCCACACAGGAGCCTGCACAGGGATGCAGAAGCCAAATGACTTTTGCAAGGGGAGGAGATGATCCCTGGGGACATGGGGATGTGTCTAGGGTGACATGTGCAGGGTCTGCCATGACTCCCCCCATCCCTGCAGGTGGGCCCTGCCGGGTCCCAGTTCGGCCTCCTGGCCTGCCTCTTCGTGGAGCTCTTCCAGAGCTGGCAAGTGCTGGAGAAACCCTGGAAAGCCTTCCTCAACCTCTCTGGCATCGTCCTCTTCCTCTTCATCTGCGGCCTCTTGCCCTGGATCGACAACATCGCCCACCTCTTCGGCTTCCTCAGTGGCCTCCTGCTCTCCTTCGCCTTCCTGCCCTACATCACCTTCGGCACGATGGACAAGTACCGCAAGAGGGCCATGATCATCGTGTCCCTGCTGGTCTTCGTGGGGCTCTTTGCCTCGCTGGTGGTCTGGCTCTATGCCTACCCGGTGAACTGGCGCTGGGTGGAGTATCTCACCTGCCTGCCCTTCACCAGCAAGTTCTGCGAGAAGTACGAGCTGGAGCAGGTCCTGCACTGACCCTGCCAGCGGGGACAGGGCTGGGAGAGGATGCTTTCCATGGGGGAGACGGCAGCAGCTGCTCCAGGATGGGGCAGGCCCTGGGCACAGCTTCATCCTCAGGGATGGTGGGTTTGGGGTCCTGCTCAGTGCTGGGGATGCAGCGGGGAGCAGGCCTGAGCCAGCCCTGCCTTGCACCCCTTTGGGCTGCCTCCTGGTGCTGAAAAGCCATAACTGGTTTGGGGACCAACTCCTGCATGGGGAAAGGGCCAAAGGATGTGGAATTTTGGTGTATCCACAGCCAGGTTGGACTCTCAGCCCAGGGGTGAAGCTGCTGAGGTCTCCCTGCCTGCCTGGGCCCTGTCCCGGCTCGGTGCCTCTGGGCGCTGCAGCTCATACTGTGAACACGACCCCCTTTTTGCAGGGGCACTTCCTTTTATCCACAGCTCTTTAGGCCCAGGGTTTCTCCACTTCAGGCTCCCTGGAGTCTCTGTCATTGCTCTGAGATGTTCAGAGCTGAGCTTCAAAGGTATTTTTTCAGTCTTGTTCCCCCTGAGGTCCTGAAGGAGGCTTGTGCCTCCCCACCTGACTCCTCACTGGATGGAGGAGGCAGGACTTGAGACAGGGGGCCTTATCTTCCCCTTATTTCAGTGAAATTCCCTTTTTGGAAGGGGAGAAGTGGCACAGACCATGTTTGTAGTGCCATGGTGAAGTAGGCAGGCACAGAGAAAAACACCCTGGGGGGGTTGTGTGGCTGCTCCTGAAGCCCACAGACCTCTCAAGAAGCTGTTGGTGCTTCCACCTTCTGCCTTGAGTCCCTGCTGTTACTCTTTTCCCTTCTTCAAAGCCTAGAGACCCAGGTAACTCTCCCTTCCTGAAACAGTGCTGGTCAGATGGAGAAGTGCAGGATGGGGCAGTTGCCTTCCCCCTTTCCTGCCTCCAGCCCTGAGCTGCTCTGCCAGCATCTCCTCTGCCTTCCCATCAGCCATGGCACGAAGGCAGGTCCTTCCTGGGGTCCAGGTGACCCCTCTGGGCTGGTTTGGACCCAGGTTGGTGCCAGGATGTCTCCCCTGTTATATGTTGCTTTGGTGCTGGAGGCCTCAGTGCTTTTAAATGGGGGCAGGTGGAAATCCCCCAGTTAGGATGTCCTGGGATGAGTATTGAAGGGCTGGGAGCTTGGCTCCCTTTCCACAACCACTGGCCAGGTGATCCCAGGAGCCTGCGGCATCTGCATCCCTCCCTCCGCCCGGGGCCAGTTTTCAGCCCTACTCAGTCCCTCCAGTTGCTGCTCCAGCCAAAGACAGACACTTCACCTCATTTGTCTCTTTTTGATACTTTTTCTAAAAGCTGTGGGTTTTCCCCCCCCCTTAATAAATTTCTACCTGTATTTAATGAGACACACAAGGCTTCTTCTCCCTTCTCGAGCCTGGGGATGTGGCACTTTTGGGTGGCTCTGGGTGTTTTGGTGATGGTTGGTGTGGCAAGGAGGAAGGATGAGTGGGCACTGCTTGGGGCTTGTGCCCTGGTGTGCTCCTCAAACCCCTCCCTGGGACGGGACAGGATTTGGAGGGTCTTGAGCAGAAGGAGAAGTCAAACACCCGCATCCATGGACCCTCCTGACCCTGCCCATGGGCAGACCCACCCCTGCCTGTATCTCACTCTTTACTGAATGACCCGAGGCTGGATTTGCCCCTTCTCCCTTGAGGCTGAAGTGCCCCAAAGGATGCTGGATAGCTCCCCTTGGGTCAGCTGGTGCCCCCCCTCCGGCCTCGTGGCGGGGTGATTGTCAGAGAAGGACAGGAACACACAGGGGCTGTATAGAAAATCACACTGCCACATCTTTATTTGCTGCTTCCCAACAGCCTGAGGTGTTTGCAGAAGGCTTCTCCTGGACCAGTTGTGGGTCTGGGACAAGGAGGACTGAATGGTTTGGACTGGCTCCCTGGGGAGGCTCCTCAAGATGCAGCTGTTCCAAGAGGTCTGGAAAGATGTCTGGGGGGGTGGGGTGACTGTGAGGACCCTTGCCTGGTCTGGGGGTGTGCTCCAAGGGGTCTGGAAATATGTCTGTGATCGGAGGGGGCAGCTGCCTGGTCTGGGGGCTGCTCAGGAAGAGCTTGGACAGGGTGTGCTCCACTTGTGGTGGTGGGAGGGGGTGCAGGGCTGGGAGCACATGGATATAGGGGCTCTGCTGGGTGTGTCAGCAAACCAGGGCAAAGCCTTTCCATTCCACGGAGTTCGTGGCCCAGCAGCCCACCCAGGCTCGCCAGCAGAGCCCAGAGAGCTGCTTCCAGCAGGATCAGGCACAGGAATTCCTGTGCCCAGCCCTGCAGGGATGTGATGGGGCCGGGCTGATGTGGCTGGAAGGCAGATGCGGCAGAGGGAGTAGCTGTAGCCAGGGCCAGCCGGGGAAGATGGATGTGGTGGGGATGGAGAGGGATTGCAGCCTCTTATCCCACCCCAGCCTCTCTCCCAGGCCGGGACGGAGCGGAGGGGGCTCAGCAGCCGCTGTTCCTGCGCACGAAGGCGTGTCCCCGCACCGAGTGCTGCATCTCGATGAAGGCCAGGTCCCCCACCGTCACCTCGCAGGGACCCAGCGCCTCGAACCCGCACTTCTGGTAGAAGGGCACGAGGAAATCCTCGCACATGAGCAGGGCCCGGCGGGCGAAGGGCAGGCAGCGCAGGTACTGCAGGTACCGCCACATCAGGATGGAGCCCTTGCCCTGCTGCCGGAAGGTGCGGTGCACGGCCAGCACGTGGATGTGCACGGCCGTGCCCTGCGCCTTGTGCAGGGTCAGCGCTGCCTGCCAGGGGGGAGGCATGGGTTAGTGGGACCATCCTGCTTCAGGCTGGTTCCCCACCCCCGTGACCCCAAAGGGAGAAGGGTCCCTGTGCCATCCCACTTCGCCTCCCTCCTTTTAATTTTAAAAGGAATGTTGAGGGGAATTACTTGGCGGATTTTTTTAACAGCGTTGTTCAAGTTAATTAATGAGAAGGTTCATTTTCACCAGAGCAGCCCTGTAGCAGTTAGTTCTGGGAGAAGACTTGGTGAGTAGCCTCGGGACACCGGGGAGCTTCTCTTGATCCCCAAGCTCTGGCAGTGCCTCTACCAGTGCACAAGGTGGGAAGAACAGGGTCTTACCTGGCTGAGCCTCTCCTGATCCCAGAGGGAGCCAATGATGAATGCCACGAGCCGCCCCTCCTCAAACCAGCCGAGGGACAGCTCCGGGCACAGGTTCAGAAAGTGGCGGATCTCGTCCAGGTGGAGGGGACAGTCCCCAGAGACGGATATAAAGGCTGGAGGGGGACAATGGTGAGCTCAGTGAGGGGGACCAAGGACACCCAGACTCAGAAAACCTCCCAACACCATTGTAGGGGAGGGAAAGCAGGATGTAATGGAGAGAGATGACGTGTGTCCTGCTGTTTGCTAGGTTTAAAGGAGTTTTAGGGGACATGGATGGTTCCAGGGAGCAACTCCTCCAGAGGCAGCCTCCACAGCCCAGTGACCAGCTCTCTGCTCTCACTGCTAATTCCAGAGCTAGAGCAGTGAGTGCTGAGTTGAACCCTCCCTCCTGGCACCTCTCCAGCTGCCCTTGGCCTTGGAGAGGAGGGAGAAATGGGCCAGGTGAGTCTGGGTGAGGGAAGCTGGAGTGCCTGGGGCAGAGGGAAGGTTGCAAGGAGTGCATCTCAAAGTGCCCCTATGCAATAGGAGACAGAACACGATATCCTTCCTCCCACTTCCCCCTCCCCTATCCTGCCCTCTGGCTCTTACAGGACTGTTTTGGGAGAGCTGCTCTGCACTCACCTGGTCCTACTGAGCCCGGGGCATCACCTCCTACCATCCCCACCCCCAAAGCTCCCCCACCTCATTAGGGAGCCCGTGGTGGCCTGGCCACAAGTCACGGCTGCTGTATCCCTCCCACGAGGGACTGGTGAAGGAAAGGGATGGGTCGTGTCCAGCGGACGGAGCTCCCGCGGGCACCCCGTTACCTTCCCGCTCGATCTCGAACACGCTCACGGCGTCCTCGGGGCTGAGGCAGCGGAACTCGCTGGCTGGCAGCGTGTGCCGGCGCTGGCCCCCGGGCGACCTGCTGGGCGACCTCAGGTGAACGGGCTTCAGGAAAGGCAACGCGCTGAGCGCCGGCATCCTCCTCCTCCTCCTCCTCCTCTTCCTCCTGCTGCTGCCTTGCTTCCCGCTGCTCTGCTCGGGGCAGCCTCTGCCGGCTCCCAAACCCAGCGGCACGGGCGCCCTTTATTCCAGCCAAGCTCCTCCAGCACTCTCAGATGCCAGAAATACCTGTGGATCACAGACAGGGTTGGGCTGCTTGTCCCGCTTTTCCTACACATATGTGTATTTGTGTGTGTATACAGCAAATACACGCCCACAGTGACCCTGCCTGGCCTCGCTGTGAGCTGGGGAATGGGAGGCTGGCACCGGCTGTGGGCTGAGCAAACCCCAGGGACCAGGGGGACAAAAGCCCCGTGATCCAGATGGTGGGATAGAGCAGGGAGAGGGGCTAGGACTGTTAGAGCTGGAGCAGGTGTGGAGCTGAGCATCCTGCCCAGCATCTCCCAGTCCATGGCAGCATCAGATAGGAGGGTCCTGGGGCAAGTTCAGCTGCTGCCCTGGGGACAGGCAGAGTGGGATGGGGCTGCAGGAAGCTAAGAGGCTCCAAAAAATAAGCTCCCTATGATGCTCTCGTGTTTGTGTAGCAGCACAGCTGTGCCTGAACAAGAGGTCAGGGCCAGGCCACTGAGTGTGCACTGAGGTGCCCTGGCATGGACACACGTGAGGCACCCAGAGCCACCTCCTCGAGACAGCATGACCTGACAGGATCTACGCCCTCCTCCAGCTCACTCAGCAGATAAGTGACACAGCTTAACCTCTGTTGGGCTCTCAGGTCAGATCCACACTCACAGATATGGGTCCGTGGCAGGACCAAGTGGGTGCCTGAGGCTGTGAGCCTCGGGTGTCCCCCTGGTGAGGTGCCCCCAGGCTTCCCCCCCTGCCCCAGGCTTTGGGTAGCATGATCCCATCAGACACAGCCCATGCTAGGACACTCCACCGGTGACACAGGACCCCAGACCACTGGGTTACCCCCAGAGGGTCACCAGCACCCAAGTTCATCCAGCAGCACCCATCCTGCACGGCACAGACAAATCCCTCAACCTGGATCACAGTCTGGAGCTTCAGTCTGCCTCTGCTTTCACATGTGAGTGAACCAAGTTAGTAAACTCAGAGAGAACCAAAAACTGAGTGAATAACTTTACTAAGCATATGCATTCCACTGGCAGAAATAGTGGGAATGTCTCCCAGACCCGTCCATCCATCCATCCACCCCTGCTCAGCCCAATATTCAAGTAATTTGCAGCAAAGCCAGAGCAAAGCCAGGTCATTTTTGATTATTGTTTCAGAGGTGCCGGCTTTCCCTGCTAATTATAGGCTTGCCTCCAGCTAATAGGATTTATGGAAACAGAAGCATTACCAGCACAAACATTGCGCAGGGCAGAACTGGCGCAAGCTGGGAATTTTCCATCCTGAAGTGCCGAGGGCTGGGTGCTTGAAATGCCAGTCTTATCCAGTCTGCGGTGAGACAGCGTGGTGTTGGGATTTATTTTCAGTGAATTGCTGTTTTGGCAGTGGATGTGTATCTAGGGGATCAGATCCATTAGGGAAAGGGGGTTTCCTTGGCATGAGAATTATTTAGCATTCCCAGTGCTCATTTTAGTAAATAAGGGCTGACTGAACTGGTGCTGGAAATGAGTGATTCATACTCTTGCAGGAAGCAAGTAAAAGGGGTGAGCTGGAGGGGAGAGTAGGGTACTGGGGGGGGGGGGGTTGTAGTGTTTGTAGAGTTTATTATCAAATCTTCTGGAACTCCTCATCCTGCTAATTGGATTAGGGGCTCATCTACATGGATAAATCCCAGAGCAGGCAAGAGAATAGGCTCGGGGGACCTAGAAAATGCAACGGTGGTTTGATCCTGGGTGGTGCTGAGTGCCTGAGGCAAGTTCTGGGGATGCTGCTGGATCAGGCCTGGGATGGCTGTGCAGGGATGGCAGGGCAGAGAGGTCAGTTGAGTATGGCCTCAGGCAGGGCTGGCATTTCAGCTGCCATGGGAATTATGGAGCTGGATTATGGAATCATAGAACGGCTTGTGTTGGAAGGGACCCTTAAAGGTCATTTAGTTAACCCCCCCTGCAATAAGAAGGGACACCATCCACTGGATCAGATTCCTCAAGGATGTTTGCTCTCCAATAGACACCATTCAGTGCTCACTGTCTAAGAGCAAGACTTTATCCCAGAGCATATGAAGGGAACAACTGAATCATGGAAAGTCTCTACAGGGACATGCACAGAGCTGAGAGGTTCAAGACTTCTTGTGTAAGTGGCTGCTCCATTCCCTTTAGAGATAACTGGGAAGGGGCAATCAGATCCCTCCAGCTAATTTTAGAAATTTCCTGAGACCCCAACCAGCAACAGCCTGGAGCAGTAGTTGGTGAAGGGGAAAGGCTGCTCCTCAGCTTGTTTTTCTTGTATTTTTTTCCCCTCTGGCACTTTATTCCTGGCAACTCAGGTTATACAGCTAGAGGGCTGATATAACTGTGTTTGGCTTCTTGGAAATTAATTTCTTGCTCTGCTTCTCAGCTCCCTGCAGGTGCAAAGGTCCTCTGGGGAAGGGGGGTACACAGAACCTGCAGAGCACAGAGGAACCAGCCATGCTCCCCATCCCCAGAGACAACCCCAGGCCCTGCACTGCCATGGGAGCACCAGCACTGCTGGGACACCTGGGAGCATCCAACCTGCAGAGTGAAGGAAACTCATCCCAAGCCACAGAGTGAGAGCCAGAGTGATGAGGAAAATTTCTCTCCCTGGCTCAAGACATCTGCGTTCCAGTGCTCCAACACAGCCTCCTGTATTTGTTCAAGTCACTTATACCCCAGGCTGAATTTTGTGCTGTAACTTCTTGCCAGTCCTGCCTGAGATAAGCCCACATTTGTGTGTCATAGCAGCAAACCAAGATCTTGCTCTGTAAATTCCTCCCCCAACCCTTGTTTTTTTGCACCAGAGCTCAGGCCATCTGCGTGGTCCAGAGAGATGCTCACGTGTAAATTAACAGGCAAGTCCACAGTGCCCCCCTGACAGCATCCTTTTATTAAGTTATGAATGTCTGCCTGGGTTTGAAGCTGGATTTTCTAAGTTAGTTGATAGTAAGGAGTTATTCACCTAGTCCTGAAGTCAAATATTCTGTGCAAAAGAGCTTGAGTTCTTCCCACATCCCAAAACACAGAGGGTTTCAGTGAGAAGAGTCCCTACAGCTGAGTTTTGGTAGCACGTGTTGGAAGTGTAGAGATGGGACATGGGCTGGGATGAGAGTCACACCCTTCCCTACACCAAAATCACTCTCAGCAAGCTAAGCTCCATGCAGCAACCTCCCTCCTCTCTAGGGCAATTCCCCCCATCCTGGGATACAGAGGCAAGTGACAGTGGCCAGGGGACCAGCAGCTGTCCCCAAGGCTGTCAGTGCCACCAGGGATGTGACAGAAATGGGGGTGCTTACCCGACAGGGACCCCACGCTGCTCCTCTGCCCGCCTGGCTCTGGTGGTGCTGTCTCACTGCTGGCAGAAGAGGAGGATCTGGGGTTTTGCCTCCCCTCCTCTGGCTGCTGCATCCCCTGCATCCCCTGCTTATATATATTTGTTATTTATGGAGCACGTGATGACATCCTAAGGAGTTTATAACTCCGATGAAAGACAGGGAGAGGTGAGAGGCTTTAAGGTGACAGGCCAGCACAAGGATCCCATTAGGCTTTTTTTTTCCCCCCCTGGCGTGACTGGCTGCAGAGGGATAAAGCATTTAGCTGATTGATCTGCTCTGCAGGGAGAGCAGGGGACTTAGCCAGGAAAGAAGAACAGTGTCCTGTGCCTGATCCAGACTTCTCCAACAGCACTGGCAGCCAGTAGGAAGCTAAAGGCTCCCAGAATGGATGAGCTTTCTTTGTGGGGAGGATGGGGAGGCTGCTGGTTGTGCCAGGTGTGATCAGTGCTTGGGCTTGAGTGTTGGGGAGTTTCTCAGGGGAATCAGCTGGCTCCTTGTGGAATGGTGGAGTCAGATATAAGGTTTCTTCCCCAAGGAGCTTACTCCAAAAACCAAGCATCTCCCTCCCATGCAACCCTCAGTCCCTGGGAGCTGTTACATAATAAACTGGACAGGCAGAACAGGCAGTGTTTGTCCCCATCAGGACACATGTAATAAAAGGGGGATTATCCCAGGCGTGAGCATAATGTTGGAACCATCGTTATCATCGTGAACCAGATGCAGCCCTGAAAGAAGCCTGGAGCAGGAAGCAGAGCTGGCTTTGCTCCACTGGGGACATTCCCAGATCAGCTCAGGACCTGCTTTAGTTTCCAGCCATGGGCAAAGTGACCTGGGGCTATGCCCTTATCTCTCTCTTTTAAGTTGTTTTCATGGAATCAAAACAGAAATATGACCCAGCAGCTCTCTGCTCTTCAGAAATGGCATTTCAGAGCAGCTCTCAGCCATTAAAAGAGCCTGGTAGAGCAGAGGGCTGGCCCGTGGCTGGAATAGTCAAGCAGGGATGCTGCATTCCACAGTTTTAGTTGGGTCTGCCTCTTCCTGCTCCCACGCAGCTGCGGAGGGTCAACAACTCCATTAAATGAGCGCCACAGCAGTGTGCCGAGATTTACATATTTAGCAGCTCTCTCAGCATCTTCAAAGAGCCCCGAGCTGTCACTGCGGCCCCGCAGCCGGGCTGGTCCCTCTGTTGGAGTACCCACTCAGGAAGACAGCAATTATCTCCGGGGAGGATTTGCAGCGAGGGGCGACGTGTGGGAGGCAGATGAATCACGACTCGCCCCCCCCTCCGCCAGGGCCTGGCAATGAAGCCACGCACAGGCAGCTCGGAGGCTCCTCAGCTGTGCCGCGCTCTGCCTCCATCCCGGCCGTGCCCCATTATCCCGGCGCTCAGCGGGATTAAGCTGCTTTTGGCGGCTGCAGCCCTGGCTTTCAGGGGCAGTGTCTGCCGTCTCAGGGGATACAGATGGCATCAGGATCCTCCCCTGTGTGACGCCATCAGAGAGGTCTCTCTTCCAGACTCACATAACTACATAATTCCCATGCTGGACACTGTTTACATCCCTGTTTAACACCTTCCCCTGGCTTAGCCATGGGGACCTACATTTCCAAGAGGGTGACGCTTTTCTCCTGGCAATGACCCAGCAGCGGTGGCAGCAGGGCTCTGCAGTTTGGCATCACTGTAAGGTCAGCTGTGGGCTCTGAATTCACTCTCCCTTGTCTCCTGCCTTTCCATCACTTGTGCTGGTGCTCGTCGTTGCTGTAACTTCCCAGCAGGATGTGGTTCTTTGGACATAGTCGGTATCCTCAGCACTTGCCAGGCTGCCTACCTGCTGCTTTTATCCCCCAGTGCTCCCTCTCATGCTGTCAAGAGTGGTTTTAGTTCACCAGCAGGTCCTGAGAAGCCAGCGTGCCTCCAGCCTCTGCTGGAGCAGGACATCCCATGTGGCTTAGGAACCTGGAAGGTGCTGCTCTTCCAAAATAGCAATACAAGGCTCCTCTGGAGGGTGGCCAGCCCCCAGCCCCAGGCTCTAAATAGGCCCTAGAGGAGCTGTTTGTGCTCTGTGCTCTGAAATGTTAATATATATATATATATATATATATTATATACATAACATGCAAATACATGTTATACGTGCTTTTCCTCTGGCATATTCCTTTTGGCCCATCAGTGCAGCTGATGCCCTTCTGTGAGGGTGCAGGGCTGGTTCCCTTCAGTCAGTCACGGGGAGCTGGGGAAGGGATGAAGGGATGAAAGGATGCTACTTCACAGCTTATTTGGATTCAGGAGAAACAGGCTGTAGACTTTGGCTTAGACCTGCAGTACTTAAACACCTGCCTTCTCAGGGCTGGTGTATCTTGTTCCTCCTCTCCATAGGCCTTTGAGGAAAGAGAACAAACAAGTTTGAGGGACAGTTTCACCATGTCTGCTCAGCCATGGCAATCTCAGCCAAAGGCAGGAGCCAGGGCCAAGGACCCAGCCAGGATATCTTTCATCCCCTCCCTGGAGCAGAGCACTGGTGGCAATTAACCTCCTCTCCTCCTCTCTGCAGGGCTGGGGTTTATAACTAGGTCAGGGCCACTCATGTCACACTCTCTGGGAGGAAGGAGGATGGGGTTCACCAGGGGCTGCAGGAGCCACTCTGGGAGGAGAGGGCTGGGCAGGTGGGAAGGGGCTTTGCAGAGAGCCCCTACCCTCCAGTCCCAGACCTCCAAGCAGTTTAGATCCAGTTCTGACTTTAGGAAGAGGCAGCCTGGTGATTATTGTTTTTCCTGCTTCTCACAGGAGCTCTCCTGCCCTTGGTGCAGGTCCAGCCCTGGCACACTGCTGCTGGGAGCCCTGGAGATGACTGGAGACCAGATGCCACCTACGGGGAAGAAAAACCCTGGAGAGCAAGGCTGAGCCTGGACCGGCCCCTTGAGGGGATTTGTAAGGTCTTGGTTTCAGTGAAGAGGATGAGAGGAGGGAGCAGAGGAGGATCATGGTCACATCGAGCTGTACATGTACAAGGTGACACTGCTCTGAGCCATTTGTGGGGAGAGCCAGCGGTGTTTGGTCAGGGCAGCACGAGCAAGGAGGGAAGGGCTGGGTAATCCCATGCAGGATCATAGAATCATGGAATCACAGAGTGGCTTGTGTTGGAAGGAACCTTCAAGAACATCTTGTTCCAACCCTATTACCATGGGCAGGGACACCTTCCACTAGACAAGGTTGCTCCAAGCCTCATCCAGCCTGGCCTCAAATGGGGCACTGGGCACCAACAGTGTCCCTTCTCCCAGGGGAGCAGCATTCCCTGCCCACCCAGCCCCCGGAGGTTTACTGGGCTCACTAACACAGGATGAAGGATTGCCATATGCTGCATCATTTGCTAGTATTTCTTTTCCCTGATGTGATCAGGACTCAGGGATTCCTGCTGAGCTGTTTGTCTGCCTGATGGTAATAAACTCCCAGCTATCCCTGTGGGAGGGTCTGGAGGCATTCCCTGTGACCCTAGCAGCGAGCTTTGCACTGAATTGCCTTTCCCGAAGGCACCAGCTCTTCCCAGCAGGGAATGGACAGGGACCCTGTGCATCAGGGAAGCAGCAAAAGAGGAAAATATTGGGAGGGTTGGCCAAGGAGGGGTTGTGGAGCAGAGCAAAGGAGGGTTGAGGGCTCACCTGCCCCTGAGCTCGGAGCCCCCCAGCCCGGCGGACAGAGCCCGGCTGCAGCCCCGGGGCTCCGAGCGGAGCTGCTGCCCCCGGGGACCCACGGGCCGGTGCCGCCCGCTCCCCCCGCCACAGCGGAGCCGTCGGGAGGCGACAGCCCACGAGGTGGCACCAGAGCCCCGCCACAGCCCGCGACCGGCACAGGGAGGGCATCCCGGTACCCTCGGGGCATCCTGGCACCCTCCGGGAATCCCCGGTGGACAGTACGGCAACCCAGTGGCCATTCCAGTACCCTGTGGGCACCCCAGAACCTGGCAGACATCCAGGTACCCTGCATCCAGTACCCAGACACCCAGCAGACATCCTGGTACCCTGCTGGCGACCCAACTGCCACGCATCCTGCTATCCTGTGGGTATCTCCAGTACCTGGCAGGCAACCCAGCACCCTGCGGGCATCTAGGTACTCTGCTGGCATCCCAACATCTGCCCCTTAAGGCCTGAAAGGCCTGTGCCGAGATGCCCTGTGAGAGATGCATCCAGTGCCAGAGGGGTCCCAAGGAGGAAGGACAGGGCTTGCCTTTCACCAGTATCTCTACAGGGAGATAATAGGTATCCAGGGTATCCCAGCATTCTATGGGCATCCCAGCACCTGCTGGGCATCTTGGCACCCTCTGGGTATTCTGGCACCCTCCTGGCATCCTGACACCCTCTGGGCACCAGTATCTCAACAGGGAGACACTGGTGATCTAACCTAACTGCCATAAGGTGGTTAGATCACACGGGCATTTTGCTTCCAGGGAGGATGTTCTCCTGCAGAGTGAAGGCCATCACTTTCCAAGACGGACTAAATAGCAAGAATTGTCCCTAAACTGGGCATGGGTCTGCTTGATATGTGTCACTTCACAGGCATCCTGAGTGTTTTGCTGGGTGGGACTTGCAGAGGTCCCCCAGCACGTCGAGCGAGAGATGCTCTTTTTGACACCCGGGGACTGCAAAACCCAAAGCCCATCAGTGCTGTGGCAGCCCAGGCCCTGGGCTGTTGTTCCCTGAAGAAGCACCGAGTCCTCCTTCAGTGCCACTTCCCGAGGGAAGCACATCAGAGCTCCAGCTGGGATCACAGCGCAGAAACACACCCGGCACAACTCCCGCTAACGAGCAAACAGCCCTGACTTGTCCCTGTTATAACCCCCCTGCCGTGAGCCCAGCCAGTTGTATAATGTGATTGTTTGCGTGGCTGTTTGTGGCTACCTGAACCCCCAGCACTGCTCTGCAGCACGTAATTGCCCTGCAGAGGGACAGTTTCCATTTCCACACACGGTCGTGCCCATTACGTGTATCTATATTTTATTAGCGGCCGTTGCAATGTACATTAAGGAGACGACGAGGAGCATCACCGTGCTGGAGAAAGCTCTGCTCTGAAACCTCGAGAAGAACATGGTGCCAGTTCAAATGGAGCCAAAGGGCACCGTCTCCCCCCTCCAAAGGCCTGATTCTGCTCCCACAAACGCACAATTCTCCCTGGCTACAGGGGGAGAGGGGTTGGTATCTTATCCACAGCTCCAGGTGGCCTGGATACCTTGTCCACAGTTCCACGGCCCTGGGGAGATGTTCCACACTCTCCCCTACGGCACAGCAATGGTCAGAGGGTGAAATCCTGTGCCAGAGGCACTTATGTGCTCAGCAAGTGCTGAGTGCTGCCTTTCAACCCTCCACCCTGTCCACTTCACAGAGGTCAGGGCTTGTGGACACAGGTCTGTGTTCCCAGAAGCACATCCCTGGAAAGTGCTGTAAAAGCACTGAATGGATATTTAAACTGCCTTTTCCCAAGGGTATGCCACTATTTTCCTACCCAATGGTCCCTTTTAGCTCTATTCTGTTCCTTATCCCTGGGGTTGAAGCCGAGAAATGCTCCAGCAAGGAATCCCATGAACACACTGCCCTTCTGGTTAAAGTGATGGTGTAGGGAGTGACTAAATGCTGGTGTGGTCGGGCTGGCCTGTGGGAAGGCAGGTGCTGGAGTGCCTCACTGCCTGCAGCTCCCTGATTTGGAGGCAGGACAGGGATAGTCTGTAGTTCACCTCACTTGGGGCATCCTGCTGCCCTGCCACCCACAGCTCCAGACAGCCAAGGAGCCGGGCAGAGCTCCCAGTGCATCCCACACCAACACACAACCTCTTCCCCAGCCTCTTCCCAGCTGCTTCCCAGGAGTTTAGGGCCATTTGCAAGGTTGGAAAATCCCAGCAGGCCTGAGGAGAGGGTTCCAGAATTTCAGAGGTGAGCATGGGCAGACCTTTATCCTGGCTGGATAAAGGAGAGACTGTGGAAGGGGTTGATCCAGCTGGGGCAGAGCAGTCTGGCTTTGGAGGGAGGGAGAAGGCAAGAGGGAAATAACTGCTCTGCTGTTCCTGTGAGTTTTCCTGCAACAGCACAAGTCAGGCTGAGGATTTCAGGCATTTCCTTGATACTCCAGCCAGCACTGCACCAGCAGGGAGATCTAGAGAGCAAAGAAGCAGGACATGTTGGGATAGAGGACAGGCAGTGAAGGCTACTTCAGATTCCTTTAGTTATTCACTTGTTAGAGCAGCAGGACCTGCTCAAAAAACTTTTCTATTTACAAAATCTTTGCAGACAAGTCAGAAAAACCTTTAGAGTCAGTGAAGCCAAATATTCAGCTCATTTGCACACCCTAATGAGGGCTTCTAGGAGCCATAAAAAGCAAGACCAGGCTTTGATGTCAGCTGGAGAGCAGCTCCCAGCAAAGAGCAGTGCCCAGTGCCAGGATGGGCCCCCATCTGTGCTTAGGGAGATGGATAAAGCTGTGCAGCCCCCCATCATTGGGGAGTGGGAAATGATACAGTGCAGCCCCCCCCCATCATTGGGGCCAGGGGTTGATGCAGTTCAGCCCTCCAATCCCCAGGGATCAGGGGATGATGCAGTGCAGAGGCTCCCCCATCACTGGGGTCTGTGGGGTGATGCAGCACAGCCCCCCTATCCCTGGGAACGATGCAGAGCAGATCCCCCCCATCACTAGGGATGATACAGTGCAGCCTCCCCATCCTTGGGGATCAGGGCACGATGCAGCAGAGCTCCCCTATCCCTTGGGATCCCAGGATCCCAGGACGATGCAGGATCACAGGATGATGCAGCCCCCCCACCCCTGGGGATGATGCAGCCCCCCCATCCCTGGGGATCATGCAGCCCCCCCATCCCTGGGGATCAGAGGACGATACAGTGGAGCCCCCCCCCATCCCTGGGGATGATGGTCGGTGATGCAGCGCAGCCCCCCATCGCTGGGGCCGGTGATATAGCACAGCACCCCCCCAGCTCCCTCATCCCTGGGGTCGGTGATACAGCTCAGCCCCCCACCCCTGGGGTCGATGGTCGGTGATACAGCTCAGCCCCCCACCCCTGGGGTCGATGGCCGGTGATACAGCTCAGCCCCCCACCCCTGGGGTCTATGGCCGGTGATGTCGCTCCCCGTCCCATCCCTGGGGTCGGCAGGATCACCCCCCCGAATGGATCACACCCCCCCTCCCGCCCCTCCCTCCCGGTGGGCGTGTCCTTGCCCGGCGGTGGGCGTGTCCTTGCCCGGCGGTGGGCGTGTCCTTGCCCGGCGGTGGGCGTGTCTTTGCCCGGCGGTGGGCGTGTCCCCTGTCCCGCGGTGGGCGTGTCCCCTGTCCCGCGGTGGGCGTGTCCCCTGTCCCGCGGTGGGCGTGCCCGTCGCCGTGGCCCCGCCCCCGGGCCGTTACTTGCGGCCCCTCCCCCGCCCTCCCCTCTGCCGGCCGCGCGCTCCCCGCTCCCCGGCGCCATGGCGGAACAGCCCGACGAGGGGGCCCCGCCGGCCCCGGCCCCGCCGGCCGCCGCTCCCCCCGCCGCCCTGCCCCTCTCGGCCGCGCCCGGCGGCTCCCAGCGCCTGCTCTTCTCGCACGACCTTGTGTCGGGCCGCTACCGCGGCTCGGTGCGGTTCGGCCTGGTGCGGCTCATCCACGGCGAGGACTCGGAGGAGGACTCGGAGGAGGGCGGGCGCGGGGCCGCGGCCGGCGGGGCCGCCAGCTCGGGCGGCTCCGAGTCGGGGGGCCCCGGCGGCGGCGGCGGCGAGGAGGGCCGAGCCAGCCCGCTGCGGCGGGGCTACGTGCGGGTGCAGTGGTACCCGGAGGGCATCAAGCAGCACGTCAAGGAGACCAAGGTAACCGGGGGGGGGGCGGCCCCCGCGGCCCTGGGTCCGTCCCCGGGGGCGCCGCCTCGGAGGCCTCCCGGGGCAGGGCCTGCGCGGCCTGCGGGTGCGGGGCCGGGTGCGGTGTCGGGTGCTCCGGGGGCTCCCGAGGAAAGGGGGTGGTTGCTCCCCCTTTTCTCCTCCCCGTGACCCCCGTCCTTGCCCGCTGTCCTCCGGAGGGTGAAATCCTGTTCGCTCCCTTCATCGCCCTCCTTCTGGCAGCCCGGCATGGATGCTGCTGCTGCTGTGTGTGCTGGTGCTTTACTGGGGCTTCCTGGCATAAGGCGAAGCCTGGCTGTGAAGGTGATTTGAGCGAGCTTCCAGACCCGTCTTACTTGCTGGGGGATGTGGGCCAGTGTCTTTGCCTTTATTGCACGGTGTCGTCATCGCCTGTTCTAGGGGAGTCAGCAGCCGAGCAGGGGAAACCTCCACTGGATAAGGATTTCGGCAGGAAGCAACCATGGTTTGGATCTGCCCTTGTTTACGTGAGCCCTCACCCCTTGCTGATGAGGCATATGTAAATCTGTGACCTCTTAATTATATCTGACGAGCCACAGGGTGTAGGTCTGCGTTGGACTATTCCCACTTCCCAAAGTTGGTCTGGCGTGGGGTTTTAGCACGGGCTGACTGACAGTTTGGAGACAAAAGCGGGCGAGGGGGGCACTGTAATGGAGCACAAAGGGGCTGCCAGGGATGGGCGTTGCATCGAGCAGAACCAGGCGCCTGCACTGTCCCTGCAGGGTCCCTCTGCCCCTCTGGAGTGGCAGAGGGAGGCAGGAGCCTTCTGGAGACCCGTCTGCTTTGCTGTTTCAGAAGTGGCTCCGTACACCCTAGGAGAGAGGGGAGACTGAGAGGAAGAAAGGTGTGTTGCAGTCCTACAGGCATCGCTAGGATTGCCAGTGCTGGCAGAATGAGCTAAATTTAGGTGGTAGTGTCATTAGACACGTGACCAGTTGGAGATAAGGAAAATGAAAACAGGTATTCAGAAAAGATACTGCTACGTGACTTATTTCTACCTTACAACAAAAAAAAAAAAGCTTATTTTCTCCAAAAGATCCCACGATTCAATCACTGCTCCCTTCCAGTAAAATCTCCGTGTGCTGTTGCAGCAAAAATTTGTCCCAAGTTGAGTGTGGTTTTCAGCATCTAAACAAAGCTGCCTCGATTTGGGTGAGTAAACACAGATTTAGTTGTTGCTGTGGGGTTCCCAAATCCAGAAGCATTAGCTCTGACTTCAGTCACTTGGTAACTGTACCCTTTGCAGTGATAGAAAAAGCTGGACTGGGGAGGATCAGAAATCAAAGACAGTTATGTAAATAAACTGTCTATCTTTCCTTTTTGTGATCCTGCTCTGGTGTAGTTGCTTTTACTGCTCAGGTAATGGACCCCAGGGAGAAGTTTCCTGAGTGCTTGAGAAATTTAGGTGTGCTGCTATTGATTTTTTCATTTGAAAAGCTGCCCACTAACAAAATTGAGAGGCATTGTGTACAGTCTGCACTGCAGCTCGGGGTTGCTAAAAACAAACCTGACACCATTTGGAACATGCAGTTGGACCGATCGTGGTTTCGTTGTTACAATCGGGTTTTTTAGCTGTCCGCTGACCCAGCCCTTTTGGGGTTACACCAGTGTGTGAGAACTAGCCAGGTAAGCCTGGCATGCTTATCAGTGTCCATGCTGGGAGGGGTAAAAACCATAGGCTGTGGTTGTCCTGGGTCTAAAGTTTCTTGGCTTTTGGGTGCTGTTGCCTGAAGATACATCTTTTGGCTGTGACTGACTCTCTGGCATCTTTGGCTGTGAGATTCTTTGATGTCCTTAAATATTAACCTGTCATGGTCACAATTAAACCATGGGCTCCAGAGGGTGCTTGTTGTGCCCTTTTATTTCCCTGAACTCTTAATTCTGAAATGGGCAGAGGGTAGAAGTGCTCATGGGGGCAAGGCTTTCATGTGCCTATTTTGTGTATTAGGTCCTGCTTCTGTGTGGAAGGTGCCTTTCCACCTCCCGTTTGTCAGGTGCTTCGAGATCCACAAACCCTGGTGCACGCATTGGATAGAGTGAGTGTTGTAACTGAGGGACAAATAAAAGTTGTTGCAAATTTTGAGGCTGGTGAAATTGCACCTTCGGCTCCCAGTGCAAAGGTGAAAAGCAGCTTTCTGTACCCAGTTATAATCCTTGAGCTTTCCTGTCTTTTCTTTAAACTATGGACAGTTAATTTTTTTTTTTGGCCAGGTAATAGGTTGGCCAGTCACTTTTGCTGTTGCTTCTAAAAGTTCAACACTTGCTGTTGCTCTTTCCTGTTGGGAATGGTAGGCAGGATGCCACTTAAACCCAGGCACACAATCACTGATGTTAATCAGTAATAGAAACTTTCTCTTGAAACAGAGCTTAGCAGCTGGTACAAAGCCCCACCAGCTCCTGCAATAATTGTATATCTGAGCACATTCCTGCCTTTGGTTCCCCTGTTGATGGTCATTAGCAGTATCACAACAGTGATGTGAATAACAGAAGAGCCAGGATTTCTTACCCTCTGGCTCCTCATGCTCCTTTCCTGCTTTCCATGACCGTTTAAAACACTGTTGCTGAATATTGTAAAACCCAAGCAGGCCTGAAAGAAGAAAGCTTCCCTTTCCAATTATATTTGCCATCCATGTCTTGCCTGACCCAACAAACCTGCAGAGCAGTTTCTCTGGCTGGCTAAAGCCATATCTCTTCTCTCGTGGTACTGTTTGAATGCTCAAATGTAATTTGGAATGCAGATTGTAAAAGTACTGTGAACTGGTGTTAACCCCTGATGATTTTTTTGTGACAAATTAGCAGGAGTACTTGAGACCCAGCTGAATTTTAATTTCAGGGTTTCTCAGCTGTAGTTTAGCATTCCTGCTGCACACTTGAGCTGCCTTTGGGAACTTCACGGAAGTGCTCAAACATATTAGGTATTAGTCAGCTTCGGGGACTTTGAAACGCTGCTGCCCTTCCTCCTGCCTCTCACCTGAGAACCCCAGAGCTCTCTGCCACCTTTCATTTTCACAAAGCCTGGGTGAGGCAGCTGGGGGAAATGGAAAGTGCAGGTGTTGTGTTTCAGCACCTTATCTGAAGGCCTTCAGTTCCCAGTTCCCAGTTCCCTGCCTCCAGCTCTGTGCCTGCTTCTGGGAGCCAGGGTTTGGTGTGCTGCTGTGGTACACAGGCAGTGCTGATTGATGGACACGTAGAGACCGTGGAGGTTTGCCTTGAGAGTCAAGGTGCAATTCTTTTTACAGTTTTTAGAAGCCTTTTTTTAAGATCCAGAATACAGTTGGGTTTGGATGACTTTCTTACCACATTCATCTTTGCTTCACAAACAGATTCAAACTCTCAGGACTCCTCAGACCCAGTGGCTCATAAACTCATTGCCTGGAAATTATTTTGATGTTATCTCCAAAGGACTCTCTATGAATTCAGCTCTGCTTCATCCCACACAGACCTTCTGTTCCTTTCCACCCTTCGCTGCTATAATTTCTTGACCTCAGATATTCAATCAGGAATATATGGCTGCAGAAGAAGTTTCTGAAGATCCTGAAGGTCTAGGTTTTCCCTCTGTCCCTTCACAGCCACCCAGCCCTCACTGCTGGGATCCCAGCCCTCCAGTGTGTGCTCTTCAGATGTTAATCCTAGCTAGTGACTCCATGGAACCTAATTGCAACTGAGGGGTGAAAGCAGCCTTAAAAATCTTCCATCTTCAAACCTGGTAAAACATTGGCTGTCTGGAAGTGCTGTGATGCAGCGTGGGTACATTGCAGCAGGTGAAGAGGGACAGCAGGATCCTGCTCAGGAGCTGTGAGGAAATGCTGCCACAGTGCAGAACTCTAGTTTTGTTGCAGCAAACAAATTCCATGCCCATAAATCTATTAACAGTGGGTTTTGCTGTGTGAGGAAGCTGTATCTAACCCTCCTCATGCATCTGACATTTCAGTTAGTCTCCCAGGGGGGTTCTTTGAAACCACCTGATGTTTGTAGCTGTTAGAGACAGAAAAGGCTTACGGGAATTTTTACAGTTCTGCGTAAAATAGAACCGATTAATGCGTGACCTTTCCATCCTGTGAGTATCCATTGCAAGGTTAGGTACCCTTGAGTCAATTCTCCATTTCACTTTGATTTGTTTGGCTCTTGTGATGTAGACTTGGGGATCATCATTAATATTTTACTGCAAAAGTGGAATCCGGCTCAACTCGCAGTGTGGAAGTCTCAGGAGTACTAAATAGTGTACTAAATAGTGTACACTGTTACTGCTTTGTGTACAGTTTGCACAGTGAATTGGTATTTCAGGAGTTGCAAGTGGCCATCTGGGCTAAGCCATTTATTATAATTATTCCAAATGTAGACAGGAGTGTTATTTTTAAAATGGATGGAGCCTGTCCCCCAGCAGGCAGTTTTTGTGACACACTTTCTCCCAAGGTGCACTCCCTTCCAACATGCTGGCATAGCTTAAAAAACCCTAACTAAATTAGTAATGCTTTTAGGACTAGTAAACAAACTAATGTGCACTAAAAGCTTTAGAAGAAATCAATCAATGCCTGTGACAGGCTTTGAAATACCTGTGTGAGTGAAACATTTTGCTGCAGCTTTCACATACAAGTTCTTTCTTTGCTGATGTGATGCAGCTCCAGTGCAGACTTCTGCAAAAAAAGTGACTTTAAGCAATTTTAAAAAGTTTCTTATTTGGCTGAAAATTCTTCATTGGAGTTAAATGACAGAAGGTTTGACAGATAGTTTTCAGGGCAAGGTCTTGCTTGCCCATGGCGGCTGTCCTCAGCTCCTCCCCTGTCTTCAGAGAAAGGACATTATTTTTAATGTTCAATATCTGTGTTGGTGCTGGGAAATAATTGGTGTTTGCAAAGCTAAAAGCCTCTTCTCCTCTGACTGTTTAATTACTTGGGGGATTTCAAAGGCTCAGAAGGTGATGACACCTTCCTAAATGCTACTTAGGAAAAACCTGCCTCATTGTTTCCACTCCACTGTTACCTCCCACCACGTGCAGGGTCTTTGCCCAACACACCTCTGCTTGGGTAGTCCTAATCACAGGAGCTGATACTTTAAGATGAAGCCTTTGCACTTGCTTTTGAGGTTGTCAATCCTGATTTTCCTGGAACTGAGAGATGTGAGATGATGGCTTGGCTTTCTGCTTTTTGTGTAGTGCTCCAGAGCACTTGACCTGTAACTCAGATCAGGCTCTACCTTGTGTAGCTGGTGTGTTCCACTCCTGAGATCTTTAGATCTGTGGCAAGGTAGGAGAATGCTAACTCCTGGAACAAAAAAAAAAAACCCTAGGGAGACTGTATGGTAATATTTGAGCTTTTTTCCATTTGCCCTTGCAGCTAAATATAAGTGTGCATTTTTGTGACTGAAACCAAAATATTCTGCTAACTGGAATTTATGAAGTTAACTTAAGCTAAAGCAAGTTTCTCTTGATGGCAGTGCCCTGGAACTTTGCAGAGGTTTCTCTTTGACAGATACTGATAGGATTTTTTCTTTCTGAATGTTAAATGTTCCTGTGAAGGGAGCAGACTACGTGGGGGGTAGAGCGGTAATGATTGTAAGAGGTGATTACAAACATCAAATACTATGAAAAATGTGTGGTTTTCACAGTAGAGGTGGTGAAAATTGCTGATTACTGTAATAGCTGCAGCATGGGCAGATGTGCCTGAGTTTCAAGTTGACAGGTGTCTTTTTAGCTTTAATGCTGTTTGCAGTCTGTGCAGACTGAATTTCAGAGAGAGTCCTGTGCCTGCAGAGCACACACAGCCCAATTTCGTGCAGTTTGGTGTGTTATGGGCTCAGATGTGTTGTTGGATAGAAGGCATCTCTTACTGTGCATTTCAGGGTTAGTCTTACCAGCCTCAGGCATTTGACTGCACATCTGGCAAAAAGAAAGGTATGGAGTTGTGTGTCTGCTGTGCTTTCTGCCCCAGCCCTTGGGAGAGCCTGGACTGGGCTGTGGAAGTGACCCAGGTGGGAATGGTGAACGTTTACTGGGCTGAAATCTTCAGAGTCTGCTGTAGATGGGAGCAAACATTATTGGTGGTGGATGTGGACTTGATAACTGTATGTTGGATGTGTGCCTGTGCAGGAGAGGTGAGGGGAAGTACAGGTCGTGTTACCTTTGTTTTCTGTTGCTGATGTTAGGATTTAAAGTGACTGAATGGAGAGACAGATCCCATAAGCCACCTGCAGATGGAATTCCTCCCTCTTACAGAACATGACCTGTAGATCGAGGCTGAAATCGTGGGTTGAGAGTAATCAGATTTTCAGACTAAGAAATCTGTGCCTCTGTACACCAGACGTTTTGGATTGTT
This sequence comes from Manacus candei, assembly GCF_025592945.1. Taxonomy (NCBI): domain Eukaryota; kingdom Metazoa; phylum Chordata; class Aves; order Passeriformes; family Pipridae; genus Manacus; species Manacus candei. The sequence goes on along the minus strand of NW_026138095.1, from coordinate 7,559,481 downwards.
TTGAACAGAAATTACACCACTTTCATGCTTTGTTCAGCCTTCTCCAATGGTCAGGTGCAGGTGGCAGTTCAGTTCAGGTTACAGGCAAGACTTAAACTAAATAGCATTGATGCCTGTATGTTGTAAGCTTAAAATGTACACCGTGTGCCTGCTGGTCTGAAATTTAACAAATGAATAGTTAATATGTGTAAGTGGTGTCTAGAGCAGTGTCTTGAGGATCCCCTCTAGTTTTGGTGGCTTTTTTGGACTTGCTCCCTCTGTTAGCTGCTGGCATGGGGTAGGAGTTGCTTGAGTATACAGGGGGAGCAGGTGGAAGCCAAGACAGAAAATGCTTTTTGTGCACATATGCTGAGATCTTGGAAGTGGGACATATCAAGCTACACCTTTAAATAGTCTGTCCAGTTTTTCAAAGGGTTTGAACAACCTGCTGATGTATGTTGGATGCTCTAGGTAGGTGCTTGTTTGGGATTACAAAGCTGAGGTTTTTTCCATGCTTTTGCCGTTTCCTTTAAAATTGTGACCTCTGTTTCTTTCCTCAACAGCTGGTGCTGCAGCCCTCTGTGTGAAAGGATGGTCATTGTGGAGGCTGTTGGTGGGAGGTGAGACCAAGGACTTGCAGGAGAGGACAGGAGTACTTGGTATCTTACTGTAGCTTCCAGGCTAGGAAAAAATTAAATTCACAGGAGCACATTAGGAACAAGGAAACCCTGCTCAGCCTGCATTTGCAGTGGTATCACTTCACAGCCTCTGGTTACAGCCTCTTGAGTTGAAGAGAAGCTGCACAGCCATGCCCCTGGTCCATTAAGTGGGGTGGGTTTTGTACAATAAAATTGCAGCAGTGGTAACATGGTTCTGTATTCTGCACACATCAGACACAGCCTCTGTGGTTTGTTCTTAGCACTGCCTGTGAAGCCTTCAGCTTTTCTGCTTGTGAGGGAGGGGTTTGGAGACCGACAAGTGAAGAGGGCTATTTAATCACCAGCTGAAAAGATCAGGAGCTTAAGACTTTTAACTGGGTTTTTTTAGCCCAAAGCTGGGAGTTCCTGGTGCCTCATTCCTGTGGAAGTGACTGGGTAGTTTTCATTTGTCAGTGGATGATGAACCTTCTGCTTAGTGAAATACATTAATACTGTGAGCTGGAATTAGTTCCATCATGGCTGATTTATTTTTTTACCTGCTTTTGAAAGGATATAACTTCTTTGAGAATAAACGAATTTTGCATGTGAATCATTTTGGTTGTAAGAAACGGTCCTGCTTTTCTGCTGATAAGGATACTTAGCAAATAAGTAGCACTTTTCATCTTCAAAGCATTTTCTGGGCTCTGATGTGGCAGTGCAGTGTTGGAAAGGTGACAAAAACTTTCCCCTCAGGTGACTCTGGGTAAGACAGCCGGAGTTAGTGCTGCCAGGTGGTGTTTTCCTGGTGTGTGCTCAGTGCCTTCTCTATTTCACCCTTTCCAGGGCTGGAGAAAGTGAGTTGTCTGCTTGGTGGAAAAACTTCTGATGTTCCTCAGTTCAGTTACAGCTACGGATTTCTGTCTGGGTAAATTATTCTCCTCCAGAACCACAGTGCATGGGTTATTTGGCATATGTGTGAAATGGGATGCTTGGGAATTTGGTGACTTACTGTCTCACTTGGTATTGTGAAACTCAAGTTTGAGTTGGTTATACTCGTGTGAGGAGCTGGTCTGAATAACCCAGCGTTTTTTAAAGTTAGTTTAGGTGTAAATCTCATGAGTTGAGGATTTTGCAAGGCTGGATTAGAAATGTAGTTAGTGAAGAGCAGCCCAGGCTGTTAATTTAGTCTGTGGTGGTGTTTCTAGAATCAAGTGGGTGTTTCAAGCCTCTTGGCTCATGATCTGTTAAAGAACTGGTCCTAGATCTCAGTCCTCAGTGAAATTGTTGGCAGCAGCTGTACTGAAGCACAGTTGGAGCTTGAGTAGCACTCTGATCACCAAGGAGCCTTTGTATTTTCCTTCATCCAGCCCTACTCCACGTGCCACTAAAATGGTCATTATGTCTTAACCTGCTGCTGGAGAGGGGTCTGAGGTGTCAGCCCTACAGCACTGGGGGCTTCTGCCCATCCCAAGTGCCCTCACACCTTTACTTTTCACTATTTGAGGTGTCTGTGGAGCACTGCTTAATATTTTTGTTGAGAGTTCATCAGATTTCCAGCAAGGCCCTGTTTGTCTTTTGGTTTTGCCCTTCTTTCTGCTTTTGAAGATAAAAGTTGTGGGGTGTTTTTCCTCTTGGAAGATGGGTTACGTATCTAATCCAAGTGAATAATTCTCATGACTGTTGCAAGTAATATTCATGCTTCTGTTCAGCCTCTGAGTCCAAGTTCCTTGAAACAACATTAGTTTTGAGACAAAATAGCCACATTTTCTAAATTTAGAGTTACTAGGCAGTTGGATAACAGGCTGGAAATGATACATCATGAACAGCCTCTTTGTGTTTGTTTTGTCCTCACCACATATGACTTCTGTCAGAAGCCTTTTCTCTGTCCTTGTGCTACAGGTTGTTGAAGTTGCTCTGGTTTCCCACACTGGGGTACAACCTTGTCTTAGTGTATTGTCTGTGGGTTCAGTTTAAACCAGAAAGTGGGAGCAGGGAAGAGGGAGGAATCTCCGTCCTTCCTGGAAAACTTGTGGGTTTGTGTTTTTTGGTTTTTCTGAAGTCTGCAAATGTGGGTGATTCATTCGCTTCCTCTTAGAGTTGGGCTGGCCAACATTTTGGGTGTATTCCAAAGAGGTTGGGAGGCTCTTCCTAAGGAGGTGTAGTAGTATGTAATCATAGAACTTCCTCAACTATGCATCTCAGTACATTCCTGAAATACATGAAAGAAGAGAGCACCCTGTGGAATGACACAGCAGGTAAGGTGACACTGTACAGGAAACACCAGGATTCCTGGCTGGCTGCTTAGACTAAGAAGAAACTTCAGGATTTTTTTTTTTAATTCATTAATTGATATTTTTATCAGTGTTGTGGGATCTCACTTTGTGTTAAAATTGGACAATTAGATTCCGAGTGTGTCATTGGCTCAGTAACTATTTTTTCACCCGGGACATCTGACCCACGTAGCTGAATAGGCTCATTGGCCCTTTTGACTCTGGGACTAGAAACTTCCTCTGTTTAGTTTTGTGTGCTGTTGGGGATTGTGCTGGTACATGACAGAGAAATGTCATTTAGTTCACAAAACGAAATCTGCCCTGTAATGATAAAGCAAAGTGCGGGGTGACTGTGCTGTAACAACATGTGTGCTGGGCAGGAGCTCCCTGTGAGCCCTCCAGGCTGGTGCTGGTGAGGGCATCACTGCAGCAGCAGCCTGCTCGTGTGTCCCCCAGGGAAAGTCTGTCCTTAAAAGAGTTAAATCTTTGCTTTGATTCCTTGAATTAGGAACCTGTCCCAGTCTTGATGATAAAAGTTGTAATTTCCAGCATAAACATGCAAACAGTTTACACCCATCTCTTATTGTTAAAAACAAATCTGGCTCCTAAATAGCTGCTTGTCTTTATAAATGTGCTATTATGTGGTGAAGCACAATTATTTTCTCCCTTTTCACCCTCAGTTTGTGGATCACTCCTCCCAGATAGGCTCTTTCCCCACTATTCCTGCAGCCCTGGTCTGCACCTATTCCAGCTCACACCACACTTTCTTGATCAGAATTGGCTCTGGCTGCCCTGATCAGCCTCGAGTACCTTGTTGAATGCTGTTAATGTTTCTTTCCCGAGCCTGCCTTTATCAGAGCCCAAGTGTTAGATGAAAACTTCACACTTCCCGTATCAAACACTCTTAGTATTTCATAGGAGTATGATGTGATCCGCTCGTATTTCTTGTTTTGTTGGGGATCTTAGAAAGAGATTAACGTATAGAAAATAAATATCACCGATATGGTAATTGCTGTGGTCACTGCGTAAACTCTTTAGTTAGAAGAGTCTTTCTGTTTTTTTTTAGTGTTGACACTTGGAGCTTTGGAAGAAATCCAGGCTAAGTTCCTGGCTTCCTCTTAATCGTGCTGTCTTTTCACAGTAAGATAATTTAGTACCAAATTGCCATCCATAGATACTGGTTACCATTTGGAATCTACCTGCTCATGCACAATGGTCAAAATAATTGTGATTTGAATTTCATCTTACCTTAGCATAGTGAATGCCTGTGTGTCGAAGTAATTCTGTGTATTCTGCTCTCTAATTGGCATTCGGGTACAAACACACCATGTGTATTCACACCTAATGTCTCTCTCACAGGGATGCTTTGGTTTCTTTTGTTCCTGCCCCACGCAGTTGCTTTCTCTTCAGCTTACAGCAGTCTCTGATTAGCATAAGTACAGCCGTGCAGGCGAGGCAGCTCTGGGGAGGAAATACTCTTATCTGAGAACTCCCAAAGCTGCCATACTCGCTGTAAAGTGAGCGCTGCAAACAGAGAGTTGCAAAAGCTATTTTCATTCCCTTTAGTGGTTGTGGAAATGGTTCGAAACTGATGGCGTTAGAAACCCTCCCTGCTGGGTCTGACAAACTGTTTGACCTTGGCCACAGTTGGGTGGAGCGGTCTCATCACCCACCCTACCTCTGATAAGTTACCATCGAGTCCATTTTAGTGTCCTGGTGACTGACATGAACCTTAACTTTCTCTCGTGATAATCTCTTCTAATCTGGCAGTGATGAATGCTTGCTGTCAGGAGAGCTGCGATGAGAAATGAAGGGACTGAAAAATCAGCTTTTAAAGGTGGTGTTTGTAGGGCAGATTCCCATCTCTGTGCTCCTGTGCCAGCTTCTCTGAATAAGTGTTGTGCTCTTGTGCTGCTGAGGGGGAGCATGTGGAGAGGGGAACAAACTCAGGGTAGAGAGTTCTTCCTTTCCAGATCTGGGATTTTTATGACTTCTTGATACTGTTTGGGCTAGCAAGCCATTTTGTAGAAGCATTTGTGAGCAATCCTGAAAATCTGCTGTGTGGCTCCTTTCTGCTTCTCCTTGCTGCTGGAGGAGTTGTTGGTGGCAGTGAACCGAACACCCCAGGAGTTGGGGAGTCTATGTTACTTGTTCTGGAAGGCAGCCTAAGGAATCTTTATAAAATGCTGGTTGTTTTTGTTAGTGCTGCTTACTTAGCCCAGTTCGGATTGCCTGCCTCTGATCTGCAGTGCTGGCAACGCTTGAATGAAGCCTTAAAACAAAAGATCAAGGATTAGATGCAGAATGACATTCAGAGCATCATTTTCCAACCTGTGTGTGCTACTGAGCATAGTAGAAAATACTCCAAATTGCACTTCTTAAGTATTTGCAAGCTGGGCTCTTAGCTCAGCTGCTTCCTGCTGTGATGTAGAGGATCGGGTATTCCTGCTGCACACAAAAGTTTGTTGTGGTAGCAGATTGGTTTTTCATAGCTCTTTTCTTTCATTTTTATACCATTTTGCTGCTTCAGAGGCCCTGAAGTGTTCATACCCTTTGGTTAGGTTTAGTTTTCTCCTCACACTTGGATCTCTGGTGCCTCAATGACCCTTTTTCCCCTACCCATTTATCCTCACATCCCTATCTTTGCTATTTTCATTGTTCTCTGGGAGTTGTTATTCAGGGCAGTAGCATGTTCACTGCTGTTGAGAGTGGTCCCTATCCTGCTCTGCGTGGTGGCAGATCTGTCCAATGCTTTGCCTCCCTGTCTGGCAGGTCATCTGTTTACATCTCAATTTTCCAGGTTCATCAGAAAAAAATCCCTGGATGTTTCCAAAATGCTTAATTAGTTAAGTATGACCTAACCTGGGAGTGCATCTGAACTGAGGAGTGATGTTGAGCTGGGCTTTTAGGTTTTCCTGATAGTGAATGATGCTGCTGTGGGAGCCAAAAGGACTTTTTTTTTAACCACTGAGTTGCTTTAGGATATTGAAAATGAAGCAGGACGATCTGTGTTCTGAAGAAGAGTAAAACAAAGGATGTTTCTTGTGTTCCCAGATGGAAATGAGGCCCTGGTAGGAACATTGCAAGGTTAGTATGTGCTGTGTGAGTAACTAGTGCTGCTGCTTCAGCTTGGCCTCATCCAAACAGTGCCTTTGAGTTTATCTTGTGCTTTCAGGAAAACAAGGCACCTGCCACATTCAGCTACACTGTGATTTAGCAAAGTGGCAAATCTCCATGAGAGACCAGGAAGAGCTTTTAATCAGAAATGACAACATACAGTGTGTGATTTGCACCCAGGCCTTAAGTGATGGGTGAAATCACCCTTCTCAACACCCACCTTGCTATAAATAGCTGTTTTCACTGGGGGCAGGTGCTACTGAAATGTCACTTGGGTGAAATCTGAGTGATGTGTTGTGTGTGTCACAGAGCAGGGAGAAGCATTGTCTTCATCAGATGTATTGAGATCTGTGTGTCTCTGCCAAGAGATGTTGTAATGGTGAGATAGATATCGATCAGAGCTCCTCTTTGAAGTGTTTTGAAACTCTAATATTTCCTTGAATCATCTCCCTGCTCCATTCAGAAAAGCTGCTGCTGTTGTTCAAATGTCACACTTATATGTATTGTTTTTAACCCACCTTATTCCCCCACCATAAGTGATTTTCTTTTTCAGGAAACTACACTTTTTCAGTTCCTATTTTTGCGCACATCACAAGGGGTTATTTTTTCCCCCAATTATTATGAATAGAAGTGTTGTTTGAATGCCCAGACTCTTTGTAACATCTGGCAATACGCTTTTTGGTGCAGTGTTCAAGTATCTTCACAATTCTCTTTTTATAATTGTCCTCTGAAAGAGTGAGCCATGGTGACTTCCCATTGAAATATTTATCCATTGCAGTGCTGCTGTGGGACTTGCCTTCTGACACTCAGGCTTTCTGCAAGACGAAAATTGCAGTTTGTCTGGATCCATTCAACCCTGGAGTATTACTTGAGCTTTGTGGGGAGGTCTGAGATCGGTGCATGTGGCAGAAGAAAAGTGGGGTTCAATTGCAAATTGCCATTATTACGATCACTTTCTGAGATGAACTCTACCAATCATCACTTACCCTTGAGATGAGAGCAGCAGCTTCTTTTTAAACTTCACTGACATATTTTTATAAAGCTACTGTGTCAAAAACATCTTTCCTGGATGAAATAGATTTGTGACTTTTGAATTACGGGCTTTGACTTTTAAGCTGACGCCAGATCTTTGGGCTGTTCCTGTTCAAAAGGTGCATGACTCTTAAATGCTTCAGCACTGAGGTACTTGAGGCTTCTGAGCACCTGGCTGGAGAATTTGGATATCCCAAGCCCATGGAAGTTATCTGTGCACTGCCCTGCTCCTCTGTTAAGGAGGCTTTTAGTGCAGGTGCTTGTGAGTGATGGTGGTATTGGGACAATATAATCCTGAAAAGGATCTGGAGCACAGCTGTGGTGGAAGACTCAAGCTTGATGAACAAGTGTGTACCACACCTCTGTATAAATAATTTTCAATAATTCCCATTTTTGTGTTACCATCTCAGCTTGAGTTGTTGACCAGACTGAAAGCTAGGGAGAACTCTGAATTTGGGTCTGAAACAGCCTGTATGTTGTACAGAGAGTGCCTGCTTGCACACATCTGGGTTTGAGATTTGTTTCATTTCCCCAAGTCTGGTACCTGGGATGGAGAAGTTCAGGAGAAGGTGTGATGCTGAACAGCACCAGGAGCTTGAGAGGTGCCAGTGCTGCAGTGAGGGGGTAAGGCATTGTAGAAATGGTTCTGTGGTGGTGGGTCCTGCTGCAGTGTGAGGCTTGGGCCTGCCACAGGGAGCCTGGATCTGGATGTGGTCTGGCTGCCAGAGCTGTCTGACCACTGCCTTGGTGCAAAGTCCTTTTCACTGACACCCACCAGCCGTGTCTCAGCAGAGTTGCCTTGAGGAGGGAAAGAGTTCAAATAACAGAAAGAACGTGCTTGTTTCCTTCCAGTTAGAGGGAACTTGAAGCCTGATCTCTCCTTACTTTGTTCTGTTTGGGGTGATATGAACAAAAGGAAAAATCATGGGATTTTCTTCGTCTGTGGCTTTCTTACCCCGCCTGTGCTGATCTCATATCTCTTTATACCTCAGGCCTATTTCTGTGCAACATAATCCTCATTGTTTTTTGACAGCTTATTGTATGCACATTCTCTGTGCATCTCCTGATCTTAACTGCTTAGTGTGTACCAAAGCAGGAGTTATTTTTACTGCTGTCAGTGGTGTTGAGCTTTGCAGCACTGGGCGTATCCTGTTCTGCATCGAACATCAACAAAGCAAACAGCCTTGGGAGGGATCAGGGATCTGTGCTGCTGGTGGTGATGGAGAGGGCAGGAGAATGATGTGGTTCGGCTTGTAAAAACTGTTGAGCTTTTAAATACTGGTACAGGATTGAAAAACTGTAAAACTGAAACACATCTGATGAGGAGAATGCATTGATCAAATGAGTGTTTTCTAAAGGCTCTGGCAGTGAGGTGTGTGTTACTCTGTCACTGCATTTTCCAGCTGTTCTCAGTTCCTATTGCATCCTTGATACCTTCAGCATGAGCTGTTGTCCCTGATGCCCTGCTTACAGACTGTGTCCATGTCCCTGGTGTGCCCAGGGGAAGCTCTGAGCAGCTCAGGCTGTAGCCTGGCTCCCTGGATATGCTGCCCCAGAGCAACTTTACACAAATTCCTTCTCTTTTGAGCTTTCTGTGGTTCCTTTTTAGTTTCTTTGGGGCTTTCTTAGGGTGGGTTGGGGATGTGTGTTTGGGGGGGTTGTTTTTTGCTAGCTCTGCATTAGTACAGAGGAGAGGCCGTATCTTGGAACCAGCTTGAATCTCCCAAAACTTTTGGGAAACAAGGGTTAGGTGTAATCCTTACATGTGAATTGCTGCTCCCTTTTTGTATTTTAGTGCAGCCTATGAGTCTGCTTGTCTCTGTTCTCTTCACTAATGGCTCACAGACTCCTTTCCTGTGGAGACAAGAGTTGAGGTTGATGACTACCCCAAAGACCTCTCCTGAATTTGTGTTCCTCCTCAAAACCAATCTTGACTGCAGTTTCTCCAGGAGACAGCCCATTGTCCAGCAAGGTAAAGCAGCCAGCCAGGCTCACAGGGGGCACATGGAAGCTTTGGTGTGCATCAATCCCAGTGGTCTCTGGAGCAGAGGGGCCCATTGGATCAGGCTGTGAGTACTGCCTGCCCTCATTTGAAGGTGGTGGCTTTTCTACCACTCTCTCCTGAAGCTTCTGCAAGCTCTGGGTTAGCTGAAGAGGCATGAGGCTGCTCCATCCATCCCTGCTGAACCCTGAAAAAATCCCAGAGCTGATTAAAGAGGCACATTCCCTCTGGAGATGGGGCTCCTTTGAGCAAAAGAATGTAGGTCATGGTTAAGTATATAAAATGAAAAAAGACTCCATTGTAGTGGCAGCATTTCACCTACATAATCCAGTGAGGTCCTTGCACTAATAGAAACCTGTTCTTACATATATGCTGTTTAATATGACTCATTAAACAAGCCTAATTAAATAGCAGCTTCAGCCCTGCTAAATACCATGGCACATGGTGATCCTTAAGGCTTTAGGGTTGGCATCCTGACCAGTGCATCCTCCTTTGTGCCACGTTTTCCCTCTCCAAATCATAATTGTCAGGCTTCAGTGCCCAAGGCAAGGGTAAAGAAGGAGAGCAGCGAGGTGTGAGGCACCATTAAGTACCTGATAGGATAAAGGTAATGCTGCATCCGTGCTCTCTGAGCCTGCACAGTGCTCGGGGTAATGAGGAATGAATCCGAATGGATGAATTAAGTGGGATGGAAGCTGGCTCTGTGTGGGGAGGGAGGGGCTCTGTGTTCACTGTGTGACTCTGTTGCAAAGGCATGTGTTGTACTATGCAGACCACCTAATGCGCACCTGATGAGGGGTGTATCCCAAAAACAATCTGACAGGAAGACAAGGAATGCCTGCCAACAGCGAGCCTAAGGCTGGTGGTTATGGTATGCAGATGTTCATGGCTGAGGACCTTTCACTGAGGATTCTACTGCATCAGGTGCTTTCTGGATTTTTGAGTTTAAGAACACAGTGGTCATTTCATATTCCTAGCAAAAGTGCCATTTCTGTGACATTTTCTGTATTTTTAACAGAGTTTTTAATCTTGACAGTATCTTGAGTACATACTTGAGTATATATAGAGTGTTCACCTTCCCATGGAGAAGTGCCATGTTCTTGGCATGTAATTGTTCCCAATTTAATGCACCTGGTTTCTCATAGGTACCATGTTCAACCCCAGCACTGCTGCATTTCAGTGGCTGATGGCACAGTACCTGTGCATATGCACAGCCTGCAAAGCTGGGGAACCTTTTCAAGTGGAAATCGCTGTTGTAAGCATAGGAGTGTCCTGGTAGTGCCTTACCTGACTTGCTTTGTGCTGCTGCTGGAGTTTGCACACCCTATTCAGGAGTCTGCCAGATCTGAGGAGTGTACACTGACAGTTAATGAGTAGGGGCAGTTTTAAGGAAGAACTTAGTTTGTGTTTAATTAGGAATGACAGGCCATGTAATGCAGCCTAAGGCTTATCAACCCATGGATCCTTCCCAGAACGTGGGGCTCAGCACCTCAGAGCAGTTCTGCTAATGTTGTTTGTGCTAATGCTGTTCAGTTCATGCCATGTGGCTTTTCAGCAACTCTGAAATCTGCTGTCCAGTCATTCCTTTCCTCAGTCAGAGGCCTGCAGCTCTGTCCCCCTTTCAAGGGTTTTTTCAGGACAGTCCTCACCATGGCATTTTGGCAATGCTGCTCAAAGGCAGAGTTCAGTTAACCTTCGTTTTGCTGGAATCAGGGAAGAGGAGAAGGAGGAAGAAGCCAGAGCACTGCTTCAACTATCAGGAGCAGAGTGCTGTCAATCATCTTGGGAAAGTATTTTTATAGTGTTTACAAACCTACTGTAATCGTGTTTATGGCTCAGTGTTTCACTGGGGTTGTGATGGACTGAAATCCCTCTATTATAGCTGAAGTCATTAAAGCAAAGAACATGTTATGTATGTGGCACATAACAGAGCCTGATGTTAAAGCAAAATACCCACTTACCTGCTGCATACGTGCATAGCAATAGATCCTCAAAAATATAGCAATATATCCTCATTTTAGGAAGTAGGCATGAAGTGAATTGCAGTTCCAGGAAATACGAGGCTCCCTGACAAGGATAACTGACTGGGTTTAAGAAGGTAAAATTTATTTTTCAGACAGCACTATTGATTAGTTGTTCACCAGACTGTTTATTCTTTGGTATGCAGATGCAAAGACATCCAGATATACAAAGCACACACTTGGAGTCATGCCACTGCAGGGACAGGGATCAGTGGCTTTGTAATGGATTAGCTGCATCATTTGTCCTTAGCATTTTTTCTTCTTGGTTAAGGTATTTGCTGTTAGTACAGGTGCAGGTGCAAGACTTGCACCTGTGCTAGGATCTAGTGTGTTTCTGCTCTGAAAGGTGAATGTTTTCTTTACAGGGAAAAAAAATGCCTCTCACTGCCTGGCCATGTGTTCATTTGGAGGCAGAACTGCTGACTTGGGGCAAACAGGCTTTTACTGCTTTTTGCTCATGCTGTCTCGAGTGAGCATTTATTCCTCTGAGGGCATCCTCAGCAGAGCTGCTTATATCCAGTCAGGTTACACCTGAGAGAGTCCACAGAGGCACTGAAGGTGCTTAAGATGAAAGACCTCAGCTCATCTCAGACCTTAGGCTGAGCTAGCACGTCTGAAGGAGGGGTGGGAAGGACAGGAGGGGAACAAATGCACTTTTATGAGTGTGCAACATTTGACGGAGATACTGAGTCAAATGTGACATCCCCCAATGCTATTTTAGCATCTTCCCTAACCAACTCTGCATTGACATATCTTACAGGTAATCTTACTTTGTGATGTTTCTCACACTGGGCCAAGAAGAGACTAAATACGTGTTCCCGTGTTCCTGCTGAAAGGGTACAAATTCAGAGAAGGCTTTTTAAAGAACCTGCTAGGAGCAGCTTCCTGACCTGTGTGCAGAGGTGAAGGATGCAGTAGTGCATCCCTTAAAACAGTTTTAAATTCCAGTTTGGAAAATTCTGAGGCTTTAGTGTTTGACATTTATGGGAAAATATTCAGCTCTGAGATGAGTTCTGTTAACAGTCAGTCTCTCCTTGCTTGCCTACAAGAGATGACCTTTTAGAAATGTTTTAGTGAAGGGGCCATTCCAGGTTTCTCTGAGATGCTCATCTTGTTAAAAATGGAAGATTTCACAGTTTCCTGGTTCACCTAGAAGTATGTTACTCCCCTGGGGACTCTTGTGATGCTGAGTCTCCTAAACACCTAAGCCTTCCTTGAAAACTGGATTCAAGCATCTTGGGAAATATATTTTTCCCAGTAATCTGTGATTGCTGTACAGCTCTTGGGCTGTAGAGCCTGTGCAGAGCAGAGGAGCATAAAGATGTTCTCCTGCAGCAAGTTTACTGTTGTCTGTGTGCTATGTCTAGAAGAAAACCAGGCTAGGAAGGATTAATGAAGGTGGACAGGATTTTACCCTTAAAACCTGTGTAGAGAGACACTTAGTAATCTGCCTTTAAGCAGGTTTAGAATGGGAACTGTGTGTACATCACACAAAAACAGGGAACGTCTGGCTTTATCACTCCTCTGGTTCCTGTGCCATTGCTGTAAGTGTTTACTCACACCAGTGGCTCAGTGAGTTCATGAGCCATCTCTAGATGTGCTGTTTGGTTGTTCAGCTCCCAAGGAGGAGATGGGGAGAAAAGAAGATCCCTGAGCTATAACCTTGAATTACTGTCACATCAAATATGCTGCTGAGTAACTGAATGGATACCTGCGGAGTAACATGGGGAGGAGGGCAGTGTTTCCATGTGGATTTTGGATATTCTACTGGGCAAACGCTGTGTTGCCTCAGTTCACTGGCAGAAATCTGGAGAGCTTATGGTAAATGGTTTAGAAGTCAGCCTAGAAAACACTCAAAGGCAAAATGATACAGCAGTGTTGTTATGGTGGCATTGATGAGTTTTAAATATCCTGTTGAAAGCTTTGTGCTCTGGCTGAGATGGGAAGGAAAATTCAGTCCACTAGACTTACCTGTGCAGCAGGGTTGAACCAAGGCTTAGCTCTAGGGGTATTAAGACAGACTCTGCAGGGCTTTTATACTTCTGTCCCTATTGTATCATAACTGTCACCCATCCTGGTGAGATTTTCTCACATTTATTGAAGGGAATTGAAGGTTGGTTGCTTTTGTATTATAGTGTGCACAAACAGGAGACAATGAATTAAACCTGCTGTGGCTGGGAGATGTTTTAGTCTTCCCCCAGCCATTCTGCAGGTGGTGGATTCCCCCCTCACAAAAAGGGGTGTTCACAGTGCAGGGGTTGCAGAAATCCAGTCATTAAATAACTGGGCTTCTGTAGCCTGGTGTATGGATTAAGTAGGGGCTGCTCCTTCTTTTTGTAATGGCCAATACAGCATTTATGTATGGGGAGGATAATTGAAACTCTTTCAGTGAATAGAAAATGCAGCTGAGGTTTTTTGGGCAATGATGCAACTGTGCTGCATTGTCCCAGTAGCATTCACACACTCTTCTGCAGTGTGAGCTGGGGGAGTGGCTTTGCTGTTTATCAGAAATAAATGCATGTACAGGGTCCCCACACAGCCACTGAATTTTAGGTGGATTCTCTCTAGCATTCCAGAGGTTGCTTGAACTGGGTGTAAAGGCTTTGATTATTTTTTTTTAACCAATATGTGAGATAACTGTGGATACAGCTGGCTCAGAAGGCGTGTTATTTAACAGGAAGCCTTTGCAGAATGTTTGCTCTACCTTGAAGCAACAAGCCTTGGCCAATGTGCCTCTTAAAGCAGCACCTTCACTCTGTGCCAGGAGGGCACATGTGAAGATGTGACCCCGACCTCTGCCCTGGCTCTGTCCCAACGAGGAGACAGTGCTACTGGTTTCCATGTCAGCTAAATTAGAGTGTCCCCAGAGTGCTCTTAATCACTAGCTGTGGAAACTACTCCCATAGCCAGCCTGAGCATCCTGTATTTCTCAGCTAAGGCAGCCAGGTCCTGATCTGCCTGTGGAATCCACTGCTCTGCCTCTTCTCCTTGGGCTCCAGGCAGCCTGTCTGTCCGTGCAGCATTCCTCCTATGTAGCAGAGCACTAAAGCACTGCAGCGTGTTTGGGGAGTGTGTTCTGCATGTGAGATCAACCAGGAATATTTCTCCAGGGAGATGCTCTCATTTCAGAGCAGGCAGGAAACTCGGAGAAGGTAGAAGAGGGGCCAGGCAGCTCCATGCACTCACTGCTCAGGACTGACTTAGGAGTGTGGCATGACACAGCATTTGCTGTGCTTTCAGCTACAGCTGTTTATATGTTGCTTTTCAGGGTTATTTTGACTCCTCTAGGAGATTCTTTACTCGATAAAATAATCTTGCTCAAATTTATTAGATTTGCTAAAGTTCCCAGACCTCGATGAGTATTTTGTCTCTGTGGTAATGTTCTACCTCTGGGTCCAAACATGGCTGAATGCAAGGGAATTTTTTCTTTAAGGTATGTCTGGATTCAGTCCCCTAAAGTAATTTGACCTGCAGACTGGATTTGCATTGAATCTCGTATGTGAACTAAAATGGGCACAGTAGGAATTTAAGGATAACAGGCTAATGTCTTCCCTCTTTCCTAGGAGCAATTGTGAAACGTTACTGTCTGTGGGGGAAGGGACTCCTGTGAGGGTGGTATTGGAGGCTCTGGGTGAAAGAAAGGGAAAGAAGAGTGGGCTGTATTACACTAACCATCCTGTGTCAACCTCCTACGTTCGGGTGTCGCATGGCTGACATCCTATCAAAGAGCTCCGGCTGTGTCCAGAATTTTAAGCAGCTTTATAAATAGTGTTGCTCAAACTGCCTGTGTGTGCAGAGACTGTGAACGACTGGGGTAGACCAAAATATTATTGATGTAATTTTTGAACCAGCCCAAAAATGGGAGCAAGAAAGAGTAGAAACCTGAAGTGTAGAAACACCCGTGGATTATCTTCTTCCTCTGCAATGCCAAACATACATCTGGGGGGTCTGTTAGAGAGGCAGTGGCTGTGAGACTTGCAAGGCATGAATATGTGAATCTTGTTAAGGCATCTTAAACCATTCTTTCTCTCCTACTTGCCTGACGTCTTACTGCTTGCAGGTTATGCTGTGTCTGAATAATTGTGAACAATTAGAAGCTAATTTAAATGGCTGGTTTGTATTCACAGCAGCAGCAAATGAGCTAACCAGCTGGAAAGCAGACACGGTGATTTTCTGTTGATATGACTCCCTCTTGTTGTTCCCTGGCAGTTTTTGCAAGGTGGATTTTTGCTGTGGGCTAATGAGGAGTTCCTCCTGCACGCTGTTGACCTGATTGCAAGGGGAGGGAGGGTGCTTGGTGCCCCAGCATAGTCACCACCAACCCAGCAGAGTCCAGTTGGGCTCAGCAAAAAAGCCCACCCTGATTTGCTCCAGAAATGGAGCAAAGGAATATTTCTCATGGATACACTCTTTACTCCTCCTCCCAAAGACGTAGAAAGGTGAGGTGCACTTATTGTGCTTCAGGAGCGAAATGGTCAGCAACAGTCACACAGATTTCCTCACAGCATCCTTTTTATCTTCTGGAAAGGCAGATGGAGGTCTGAGCAGCCCCACTCTTCCCTCCAGACCTGGCAGTGTGCCCCAAATGCTGTTCAGAGTGGCGAGTGACTAATTTTTATGGCACTGGTACCGTCCAGATGGCATCCCCAGCGCGGTCCAGCAAGAACCTGGAAAACCTGTTGCGTAATTAACTCCCAAGGCAACAGTTTGAGGAATTCTTTTGCTCCAGGCAAATGAAAGAGCTACTGGACAAACTATTTTTGCACACAAGGAGGAACAACTATTAATGGGCAAGCTGAAACAGTGGGCTGTTGGGAATCCCAGGAATCCAGACTGGTGGCTGAAATGGGCTTCTACTCTTCCTGTCACGCTGTATGGTGTCAGCATCCAGGTGAGTTTTTCCTTAGGGGAAAAACTTCTAGCAGTCAAATGTGTTTCCCTTAGACCTTATCAGATCCTGTCAAAAACCAGCACAACCATTGCTTTCACCCTGGAGGGTCTCCACAGCCATTCCCTTAGGTCCTGTTGGAACTGGGCATCTCTGGGCTCGGGGGTCTGTGGGGCTGCTCTGCTCCTCACAGCGGTTTTCTCTGGGATTGCTGGCTCTGACCTGTGCTTCAGGTGAAGCTTTACTGACAGGTCTTGAGGCAGCCTGTCTGTGAGAAGTGCTGGCTGACGTACAGGCAAAGTGTTGTCCATTTTTCCGCTTACTGCTTCCCGCCAGCTTCTCCTGAGCCTGTAGCTGCGGTCTCCTGTGGGTTTCTCAGGTAACAGTGCCATCTGGTGCTGGAGCACTGCCCTTGGTCAAGCTTTTCTCAAATTCTTGGGCAGAGGTAGTAGGGCAGTATGGCTGTGAATCAGCCATCTTGCTGTAAGGAGGTGGGAGTGGGGGTGTCCTGTAATAATCCATGCTGTTGGGACATTGCAGCTGGAGGAGATCCTTTAGGCCCAGCTTGTCTTTTGTATTTAACAACTCACATTCCCAGAACTGCTATACCCAGAAGAGTGGGTACACGAGGCAAGAACTATAGACACTGAGAAGGGAGATCATATCTTTTGCTATAAACTGCTGCTAAGGATTAAAATCCAACATTTAGATTAAATCCTGTAACTGGGGACATCTTTGAAAGATTCCTCACAGGACTCTAAGTGACTTCTGAGTCACTAAATCTTCTCTTACAAGATCCTTCCATATTTTATAGTCATAACCACGTTCTTTTAAACTTTGCCCTTCCATATCTTTATACTAAGGATTATGTTCATGCTTTCTGAATTTTTTTTATTATTTTATCATTTTTATTTCCTCTAAGGTTTTGTAAAACCCTTTTGCATGCACAGGGTTCACGTTGCATTCCCAGATGAAAGTCTTGGTTATTGGTTTAAGGGAGTGAGTATATGGAATGTAAACTTGTTTGAAAAACATCACTTGATGACAAGGTTGGACAAAGTCAAACTCCTCTGTAACTTTTCTTTAGGTACCAGGTTGTCTTTGCTGCTTTACCCCTTCTTCAGACATCTAACCCAGGCTCACATGTGGGTTCTTAGTAGTGTGTGGTGGTGCTCAGCATTTACACACGAGGTAGAGATGTGATACTGAGGATGCTGAAAAGCTGACAGTTGCTGTTGTGTGTGCAGCTCTCCTTGTTCTACTTCTAGGATCCTCTTCTCTCCCAACCACGTTGCTGCCTCTTCTGGGAAATGCTTCCAAACATATATATATATATATATATATATATATATATATATAAATAAATAACCCAGTAACTTTCCTGTTGTCTTATCTTTCTTCCCTTGAATGATTGCCTTGTACTTTGTTTTCAGAGTGGTGCATTCACCAGACCAGGGAATCTTTGTAGTGTTTTCCAAAATGTCATGTAAATTTGCAGAGCAACAGAAGTGATCTGTTGCCAGTATAATAAACAATATTTGACAGTCTTGGACGAGGGAGGTCCCAATAAAAAATTTACTTTGGCTGAGCAAAAGATTTCTGTTAAAGCCAGATCCTGCTGCTCCAAAGCACAGCATTTACCTATGTTATAATTAAACTGAATTTTTGTTTCATCCAATGGTTCGTTCAGACTTTAGCTAAAAATCCACTTCTTGAAAAGGGAAAGTGGAACCTTTCAGAGCCTTTTTGCCAGGAGGCACAAAGGTGATATTTGTTGGGAGGAGGGCAAGATTCTGTATCATTTGGCTGTGACTAAAGCACCTGAACTGTGCTGTAGAAGGAGTTTTGTACCGCCACCAAAAAGACTTTACTACCCAAAAATTATGTGGAGGATAAAAATAATAAAAAAAAAACCAGTAGGTTGGGTGGTCAGAAATATGGACAGAGACAAAAGTATCTACGAGTCCATTGCAGGTAGATGTGAAAATAGGGGAGGCTCAAGGGAGCTTCAGCCTGAAGTTTGGAGGAACGCAACTGAGCGGCACAACTTCAGGTTTCTGTGTCTCCATAATATGTCATAAAGACAAATTGCAGAGCTGTCAGTTTGTCTTAAGAGAGCTGCAGGTCCCCAGGGAGGCTTTGCAGCATTGGGAGATTATCAGAACTAATGACACAGCTGGATTGTGGAGCTGCCTGTGTTACAAACCTTCCCTCGGTGTTAGCAGCGTTCGAAGGGAACAGCGACGTGGAGCTGGTGATTTGGTTCTGGGTTTTGCAGATTGCCTGGTCTCCTGTGGGTGTTGTAGAGGCTTCTCTGCTGCCTTCCACACACTCATCTGCCTGGTGTTTCCTCAGTGACTCTACATGATCACAGGTGCTGCCTAACTCTGCCAGTCCTGCGTACAGCTGCTGTGTAATTTGATAAAAAGTCACATCCCCTTAGTACAGGGTTTTTAGAGCTTTGTAGACATTCAGCTGTTGACAGGGAAGTGTATTTTAGAGCAGTGTATGGTGGCCTGGGGCTGGAAACTGCTGTGTTCACCCTTACCACTGGTGAGATCCTCGTGAGCTAATCAGGAAATTCTACTTTAGGTCGTGCCTTTTTCTTGTTTTCTGAAAAAATGTCGTGTCCAAACTGTACAATCAATCCACAGCAGTTTGCAGGTAGCAGGAGCCACTTGGGCTTGGCTTAGTGGTGGATCTTAGTTTGTACTGATGTGAATGTGCTGAATGTTGGATGATTGGCAGATTCAGAGCTGCCGGTTGCATGAACAAAAGAATTGTAATATGTGATCAGGTGACTGCCTGCAGGTAGTGCTGCTGTGATGCAAAGCTGTCTTGGTTTCATCTTAGCCCCTGTGAAGTGTTTTAAAGCATTTATTTCAGTTTGGAGGAGCGTTTTAGCCCACCCCTACCTACCTCTGTTCTGTTCTTCCTGCTCCTGCAGTTAATCATCAACCTGACCTTTCACAGAAAGGTGTTTTGCACTGCCCAGAGCAGCCTCATGAGCAAGCTTTTGGACTCTTGCACTGAATATAGGAAACAAAGATCCTTCTTGCTGTCCTTCCCCCACTTTGACCAATCCAAATGGGAGCTGCATGTTCCTGAATCACTCAAGGTTTTTGAGAATTTGTTCGATACAAGTTATGTGGAACAATTTTTTTTAATCTCCTGATGCAATTTCCAAGTAACTCTAATTTTCTCCTTTTGTGGTTCTTTGAGTGCTTTGAGATGACAAGCAATATCATGATATTATGAAAATGCAGAATGATCTTAAAGCAAAATAGCTAAAAACCTAAAGGCATCTACAGGTTGTTGCCCAGAGAAGCTGTGGCTGCCCCATCCCTGGAAGTGTTCAAGTGCAGGTTGGACAGGGCTTGGAGCAATCTGGTCTAGTAGAGGGTGTCCCTGCCCATGGCAGGGGGGTTGGCCTGGATGATCTCTTAAGGTTGTTTCCAACCCAGACTATTCTATGATGATAATTCAGTGATCTAAAGGCATTAGTTACGTGGCAGAGCAGTGACTAGTTCTGTTTTACAGTGGTGTTGGAAGCCACGTGCCACTTGAGCAGGCAGAAGCCTAGACCTTACCCTGGAAGGGTGTAATTCTTCTGTAAGTAATGCAGGAGTCTCTACAACCTCCTGTCTCAAACAGATTTTGAACTTTTTGTCTGGAGGAGCCACAGACTACTTGTGCTTGCCATGTAGGAGTAACCAGGAGCTGTCACGGGCAGAACTTGTGTGCCAGTGGGTGCAGAAAATTTATTTTCATAGTTTTGCAGCTGCATCCCTCAAGGGTTGTTTTTAAAACCCTCTGTATTGTGTAGCTCATTGTTCAGCTCTTTTGGGTAGTAGAGCTTTGGTTCTCAGGAGTCTTAAGTTTCTAGTAGTCTTTTTCTGCCCCATTCTCCCATCTTTCTTCCCCATAAAAACCCAGCGTGATTGGTAACTTCCAGTTGTTAGAAGTGAAGCAACATGTGCCACTTCAAATGTCACAGTGTGAATTAAATCTGAGCTTCCATGGGATTCTGTACTTTTGCTTTATCCTCCTCCTGCTTTTTAGGCTGTTAATGTGCAATGCAATATGATCAATGTAACACAAGTCTTTCATGGGAAGTGAACTCTGGATGGGGAACATATTTTTCCAAGAGTAGTATGTGATGCCACTGGTAATGTGTTGATACTGAAATGATATTAAAAATATCTTGGCTTCAGATCTTCTGGGTCTTTGAATTTCTGAACCTTCGTCATCTAACTCAGTGTATCCATGCTATATTTGGACTGCTGACTTGCTTTTTTAGACACTGCATTTAGATTTAAAATAAAAACAGCTTGTGTTGATTGCTACACTACTGTTTTAGCTGAAGTAAATTTGGGAGTGTAAAATAATAATAATTGGGGGATGCTGGGTTGGGTTGGCTGCTGCCAGCTGTGCTCCCTCCTGTCCAATTCCAAGAGCATCCATCCCACAACTGCTGTGGAGCTGCTTTGTCTTCTCTTCGTGCCTGGGACTGGAGCTGGTGGTGTCCAGGAGCTGCTGCAGGTAGTGAGGAAGTTTCCCTCAACCTCCAGTAGGAGCCCTGCAGTGATCCCAGTCACAAACCAGTGCTGTCTGGTGTAGTTTTCCAAGTCACAGCTTCACCATTGCAGAGAAGGACCCAATTACTGTCAGGTTGAGAAACCAGGATGGGAAATATGGCATACCATGTCCTGCTTCAGGTGGCACCTGAGGTGCTGAGATGCTGGCCAGGTCATTCAAAATGCCCATGAGGAGCCTGTCTGGCAGCTGAATTAAGCAAGGTGGTATCTTTTCCCAGCACCAGGCCCTTGGATTTAGCTTTTAACTGGTTCTGAGGTGTGTCCTGGGGTTTGGAGAGCTCTTCAATGCCTTGTTACCTGTTGCTGCAGTAGCTGCTTTCCCTGTGGTTTGCTCTTCACTGTGGTTTTTCTTTATCTTGTGAGCACTGATGTTACAAGTTTCCGTGGCAACTTCCAAGCTACCACATAGGTGCTGTCCCTTCAAAACAAAAACACTAATATGGGGGTTGTAGGACACTGGCAGTCAGAGTTGATGATCTGGAGGGATGTCCCAGGAAGGATATCAGTTTTTAACTCCAGAGCAGATTTGGACATTGACTTGCCAGGAGCACTTTCCAGTGTAGTTTAAAAAAACCTCAATATGTGTGAGTCTAAAATCCTAACTGTTAATGTTGGACAGAAAAGGAATATGTAGTTCATCTCTCCTCCATCACAACATGTGTCCATTGTCACAAAAAGACAAGTGTGATATGTTTTCTGTATATAAAACCTTGGCTTGACTAAAAAGGAGACCACAGAATAGTAATACATCCAAAACGCATTTTGGATGAGGACTCACCATCCTTATTACAAAACAACATTTATAAAATTGCAAGTAATTTCTTTTTTACTTTTTTGCTTACTAAATGTAGGAGCAGAGTCTGGAAAAAGTGGTTTAAATTAGATCAGTTACACAAGGTAAGTATGAGGGGAGTACTGGGAGGTGCAGGATGAACAAGTAGCCCAAACTGAGTAGTGGTGTCAGCTCTGTGCTGGTCAAAGTCGAGTGCAGTGCCACATCTGCACACCTTTTAAATCCCTGCAGGGATGGTGACTCCACCACTGCCCTGGGCAGCCTGTTCCAATGCTTGACAGCCCTTTTGGTGAAGAATTTTTTCCTAATACCCAATCTAACCCTCTGGCATAATGTGAGGCCGTTTCCTCTTGTCCTGCCAGTTGTTGCTCGGGAGAAGAGACTGGTCCCCACTTGTTACAAACTCCTTTCAGATAGTTGAGAGGGATAAGATCCCCCCTGAGCCTCCTCAGCTGCTCCTCAGAGCACTTGTGCCCCAGACATCTGAGACAGCACTGACTGAGCGTGAACTTTACCAATTTGAGTTGCCATTGGCAAGTTTTGTACTGGATCAGGTGTCCTGTTCCAGAGCCAAAGTGGACTGTATTGATGGGCAGCTGAGCAGAAATGCAGCTGTAAAACCATGGCTGATCCAGGTGAAAGGTGTGCTCCCAAATCACTGTGTAGCTGGGAGTTGAAGATAAGGACCTGTGATCTGAAGCTCAGCCTTGGGTGGTGATGAGTCCCAGTGCCGAGGTCTCCTGTTCTTCCTGATGTCCAGGTGTGGGTTGAATTTGCAACAGAGAATAGTCAGCTCCTCTGAAGGCAGGTGAGGGAACCTGTGCAAAAAGTGTGTCCATGTTTGACATTGAACAACCAAGGACTGCGTGTCGATGCATTCGGGTTCCCTTCTGTGTTTAAACTTGTCCCCAGCTTCTGTTCTTGGGATGTTTGGAGCAGGGGATGGCTTATCCATAATTACCTCCTGTGACAACATTGCCTACTTGGAGCAAAACCAAAATGCTGTTTGCAGGCAGAATTACCTTTTATTTCTCCTAAAGTAAAATGTCAAGACTTCAGCCCCGTGCAGAAAAGACACTGTGTGGGAATAGGAAAGGAAGGGGTGTGCTGGCAATAGGCATGAGTGTGTTGTCCTTTGTTGGATAAAACATCTGGGTGGATGGTGACACTGGTTGCTGGAGAGGAAAATTTGTCTTGTGTCTTCTAGTTGTTTTATAGAGTTCAGAGGTTAAACCCACAGAGTTACAGGGGGAGTTTAGCCCACCCCTGCCCAGGGATGTTTACACCTCACTGCCAAATCGTTTGTTAAAGCGAGGATCCAGTTTTCTGTCACAGACATACCTCACAACCTCTGCTGTTAATTTAAAGAAACAAAAAACCCACAAAGATTTTGCTTCAAATGACAAGTTGGTGATAAGAAATTAGGCAAAGGATTTGAAGCAGAAAGTTCCCAAGACTTCCTGAGTTAATGCTCAGCAGAAATGTCTGTCCTCTCCCAGTCTGCCCAGTTCCAGGTGCGAGCTGTGATGGTTCCCTTATGAATTTGAGGTGAGATGACTCAGCTTAGAAGGGGATGTGCTCCTGTTGGTGCTTGTTCTCTATGCAGAAAATCAGAATTTGTGTAGCCCTCCTGCTGTGTGTGGTTTGAGAGCATCATCAACCCTGGTGAAGTATCAGATGTTTTCCAGATTGCAGCTTTTGATGAGTAGATTTGCTGCGGAGCTCAGGCACTGATTCAGTGCTGAGCACCAAGAGAACATCTGAATTAGGAAGGAAATAATCAGGGTCCAGAGCTATTCTGCCACTTCTTTCTGCAGTTGAGGCACTGAGGAACAGAACTGACCCCAGCTTGGGTGGGTGGGTGTCATCCCTTTTCACCTGTGTGAAATGTGTGTGCGGGAATGAATGTCTTTGGTTTATCTGATTTAACGTAGATAATAGTGAACTTATTTTTTAAAAAGGCAACACAAAACACGTCCTGCATTTGAGGAGGGTACTGAGCCCAGCTTGGCATACAGGAGTGTAGGACTCCTGAGGGCGTCTCTGGGAAACTTGTATTTCTCAGTTTTCGGGCTGTTCCTGCGGTACGTGTGGAGCATAAAACCAGTTGTGTTAGTCCTGACTTCCACAGAGGTAAATACAGCAACTGAGCTGTGAGGACCTGTTTTAAAAGTGCTTTTCCAACAGAGTTCCCTCACTGCTGAGGGAGGGGGTTGTCTGTCCATCAATGATTGAATTGCTCTGGGTATAACAGAAGAGAGGAGTAATGACTGAACTGTTGTTCATTCCAGCTTCCTCTAGTTGGGTTTCTTGGGGGTTTTCACAGTCTTTGTTCAGTGACAGACCTGTGAAGTGTTTATTGTTTATGCTGGCATTCTGCCTACTCCTTGGCTTGCTTATCTTAGTAACTGAGGCAGGTGGGTCTGGCACATGAAGCTGAAAATAGTTGTGCTGCCTTAAGAGAGACCTGAAAATAGTTTAAATATAGTTTATACTGAGGAGGTTTTATGTCTTGCTTTGGGAAGTATTTGTGTGATTATATTCTTGAGTAAGGATCACAAAATGGGAATGCTACTCATTTACAACTTCTGATTTACCAGTGTTGACTAAAACACAGATATTGCTGCTGCTGGGTAGCATCAGATCATCTTGATAGTCTGGGTTCTTCAGGTGCTGTATCACAGGGAATGGAGCACTGTGGCTCAGTGATATGTTGAAACATAATTCATCAATTTAAGCCCTAATGCGTGTTGAAATAAAAGTATCATCATACACTTGGAGCTCTGCAGTGAGAGAACTTCAGTTACAACACCCAAACTGCTGCTCATGCTTGAATACTTACTGGAATGTGAATGTTGCAGCCTAACTCTGGATGTTAAGAGGCTACCTGTGGAGTACTTACTTTAACAAATAATTTTAGAAAGCTGTATAAAAATTGATGTCTGTCTATATACCCCATGGGATGTGGGAGGCAATGAAATCACTTCAGCAGTCTGGAAATGGGCTGTGGGCTTCTAGTTTTCCCACTCCAGTGTGGTTCTGACTCCAGAAGTTGGGTCTAAAAGCCTGGCTGGCTTTCTTCCCCTCTTACTGAAACACGCAATCAAGAAGATGATAAATATTCAGGTACTTTGGTTTGATTGCGGATCCTGTCCTTGGATTCTAGATTTATGGCTTATTTAGTAAAGCAGGCTGTAAGCCAGGGAGTGGGGTAGGATGAAATGCTGACAAAGCACAGTGGATTTAGGGCTGGGGATGGACAAGGCAAAGCCACAAATGCAGCAGTAGTGATGAGGTGGGCTCTGAAAGTGAGGTGTGGAAGAGCCTCTGTCCCTAATGCTGAGTTCCCGTGGCGCTTCCCAAAGCACGTGGTGTGTAATCAGTGTGTTTGCAGGGCTCCCTCAGAGTGAGGTGCCAACACAAATATCATCTTGACCACTGAAATGCAGATGAGATTTCTCCCTGTTCAACAGCAGGAAATTTTAGCTGAGTTACTGGGAGGCTGAGCAAGCCTGAAGTTGGAGTTTGGTCTTGTGGCCTCCCTGTTAGTACCCTGAGGACGTTACACCTCTTGTAGTGTTTTAGTGTATTGGATTGCAACTGCAGTTTGTAGGCTTGAGCTTGTTGAAAACAGTAATGAAATAGCTTTCAAGTAGTCATTGAGATAGCTGAAATAGCTGGATGAAGGGCCACTTTTGGAAGGACATCACTTGGTTAATCACTAGAGATTCATCAAGTGATACTTCCCTTTCCAGTAACAACTTCTGGTGCCCACAGCTCTGCGTGAGCTGATGTAGAGTATATAAGGATGGTCCAGCCACATCTTTTATTGCCAGCATGAGCTCTTTGCCAACAAGTGCTTTAGCAGGAGCTGGAATGAGCAGTACTTTGACTTTATCCATGCTCTTATTGATGTTTTGTGTTGCCTGCATGGACCCGAGAGCTTTTAAGTGCAGCAGCAGCCATTTCTTTTCCTTATTTTTTTCAAGGCAAGTGCTTGCTGCAGTGAATTTGTCACCTATTCCTCTGCCAGCTAAGACTTCTCATTGTACAGTACCTTACCTTGCTTAAAATGTTCCAGGCCAGACAGGATTTCCACAGATATTTGGGGGTATCTTGGGTGAAAAGCGTGTGGGGTGAGACAGAACTGTGGTGTGATGTGCTCCTTCGTGTGTCTTCTGTCTTCTCTAGTACATAGACTGGATGTGGGTAGGAAATAATGCGTCGTGCAGATGGAGGAAGGGGGGAGAGGGAGACTTGAGGTGAAGAATGAGTCAATGTCTGCACCCTTTTTAGGTATCTGCTGACTTAGAGCACAGTTGTGGATGGATCACCTGGTTGCTGTATTTCAGATCTGTCAGCTGGATTTTGTGAATGTGCCAAGGGAGTTTACTCTGTGTATGGAAGTGCCTTGGCATCCTCTGCTGAAAACCTCCTCAGTCCAGAGGGTTGGGACACTGTGCATTTATATTTGTCATGTTATTTGTATATTGTCATGTTATTTCTGACTAAGAATCATCTGGGGTCACTGAAGTCAGTCTCTCTCTCTCTCCCCTTAGCTGAAGCTTGAAGATCGCTCTGTGGTCCCTCGAGATGTGGTCAGACACATGAGCTCCAGCGTAAGTGCTTTTTTCCTTTACCCCTTTTTGATTGTGATACTGTTGCATGGATTTCTAGGACTTGCCAAATTGCCTGAATGGAGCTGAACAGTAATGCTTTGAGCATGTTCTATTTTTAGAGTGCTGGATAGACCTAGCTGCATCCAGTGAAAATGAAGTGCTGCTAAGGCTGCTGCAGAGGTCTCCTGGGCAAGCAAGCCTGGTAATGGTCCGGGAATGAGACAAGAAGCCTGATTATCCTGCCATCCTTAAAGTTTTAAATTAGTCTATTTTGAGATGTTGGTTCTGTGGACCTGCTCTCCCTGACTAACAGGCTGGAGTGGAGGCAAATCCCAGTACCACTGCTTGCCTTTGCCTTTTGGTGTGCTCTGGTAGAGAATTTGGAGGGAATATTTTCAGAGAAACCTCTCAACTTACAGTGAGCAGCATCTTGTCCAGTTTCTCCCAGAAATACAGCAAATCCCAACCCTGCTGGAGCATCCAACACAGCTAGAAAGCAAGCTGGTTCTTAATCAGCAGCTGATAATCGTTCCTTTTCCTCTTTATGGATGTTATTCTGTGTCCCAGTCACTCTGTTCTAGTTGTGCAGCAGTTGTGCTTATCAGAGATGTGTGGATTTGGGTTTTGAGTAGGGAATGCTGGGGAGATTGTTGAGTATGGATTATCAGATGGGATGTGCTCTCTTTAGGGGCTGAGCTGGGTTGGCAGTTTCTTGCTGTGGCTCCCAGCTAACCTATAACCCCGAGCCATATGGGCTGCCATGTGCTTGCCTCTCTTCTCTTGACTTCCTTCCAGCAATGTGGCTACCAAGGCTGTGATGAAGGAGGCAGCTGGCCACTAACTGCTGCAGTGGCACCACATGGTGTGCAGCCTGGTGCAGGGGTGGGGAAAACCATTTTCTGAACTTGGGTGGCTTGGGTTTTTTCTTTATTAAAGTCTTTTTTTCTCAATTAATAAAAATAACCCCACCCCTTTTTCGCAGAATATTTCAGAGAGTGAAAAAAGGGAAGGAAGAATTTGAAGGGTAATTTGAAACTTTCTGAAACAAAATATTTCCTTAGGAAACTTAATGGTTGTTTGAAATGGAAAATTGGAGTCTACATATCTTACTAAAACTGCAGTTTTTCAATCCAAAACAATGAACAGGTAGAAAATGGAAATATCAGCTGTTCACACTGTTGTACCTGGCACAGCTGGAGTCTGCAGGATATTCTTCTTGCTCAGAGGGATCCTTTGAGTCTCTCAACTATTTTTTGTGCTTCTTAAAGTCATTTTAAGCTTTCAGGACAGCAGGTTGTTCTCCTGTTGGCAAACATGGATGTGCTGCTTTTGTTTGCAATTTCCATACTCATTTGAGCAGAAATTGGCTCCCCAGGCTTGCTGCATGTGTTTTGGTAGATACATACCCAGCAATTGTCTTGCACACTCATTTATTGTCTGTTTGCATGTTTAAATAATGGCATTTGCTTGACCATTTGTACCAGTGGCCTGTAACTTCTTTTTTTTTTTTTTAATTGATGAAATGGTGAGGTTATAACTCAACTTCTTCCCTCTATGAAAAAGCATAACAAGTCTGAAGACGCTTTATACTTCATCTTCTCAAATGTTTTAAATGTCACTGGTAAATTAAACAGTAAACCCCTTTTATCCCAAAGAAAACCTTCACTTGCTAACCAGATGTATTCCAAAAATTACAGCAGCATTTAAAATAGAAAACCTGCAAGTGTCAGCGTGCCAAATTCAGGATGTGGGATGGTTGCCCTGCACCAGTTGGCCTGGCAAATGCACAATGTGGAACTTATTCTGTATTCACCACACTCTCTTAGGGCTCGTTTTTAACCTTGAGCAGGAAGGACTCAAAATCCTCTGTTCCTCAAGAGAGGAGAGCTGACTCAAATTCATGTGCACTGAGTTTGGGGAAAGACTGCTTCAGGGGGAAAGGCATAAAATGAGATCATTTTCACTGAATGCACTTGGGCCTCTAAGTCTAATCCAGCTGAATGAGAAGCAGTAAAAGTGGTGTTCATTTTTCCAGGTGATAGCTAATTTGGGGGACAGATTAGAAGTAGGTGTGTAATCTGTCAGATACCTGGATTTTATTGCCTCAAATGGTGCTGGGCTATGCTGTCCCTTTTAAATGAAGGAATAAGGGTGAAGATCCTCTTATTAGAAAAGAGAGTAGTGAGGGAAAGAGTAGAAGGATGGGAGGTAGAAGATGTGAGGCTGAAGCCTGTGCTTGCAGAGGTGCTGCTCTTAGATGAGATTTTGCTAGTCTGCCTTAAGGCCTTGTCTCTGATGGGGAAGGAATCCATCCACTGCTTAAATACTCAGTGTCTCCAGTGTGGTACATACTGCTGGGGTACCAGGAGAAGCAGGAGGAAGGTCTAGGGAATGCATTTAATTCTGGAGTGAGTGGGGCTTGAACCCATCAGCTCTCCTAATGCAGTTCAGTCACCTCCCTTTCCAGTTCTGCTCTCGGGGTTGATGGAAATTGGTTTTTGTAACAGAATTGTGAAATGTCATCTTGTTTCATTTGGCCCTTCCTTCGATGGGATCATCTAGTGAAAGGGTGGGTGTATTTGAGCAGGCTGGTGCAGAGCTGTGCCCCGGCTGTAGAGCAGAGGATGAGATGAGTTGGCAGTGTCTCTCTGGGACTGCATTGCTGAGCACTGCTATAATCCCAGAGTGATTCAGCAGAACCCCTCAGCCTGCAAATCTGCCTCCCCTGTCACAGGCTAAGGTTTCATGTGACAGTGAAATAAATAAACTCATAATAAAGGCAGATTCAGTGGTAGGTGAGGGAGGAGAGCTGTAACTCAACAGCCCTGTAGCTCCAGGGCCTGCTCATACATTGATCTCTGCTTTCTTAACCACAGACAGGGCTCTACCCCTGCTCAAGCATTTTACAACTGGAAGGAGAAGCAAGCTGAACTAAACCTGGTGCTGTTGCCCATGATTAATAACACCCAAGTGTGTTAGGTGGGAGGCCAACTTTAGGGTTGTACAGATGCCTTCTCCATGGGGAAACTCACTCAGAGAATGGGCAGGGGGTGTTGGTGTACATCAGTCCTGGTTTTATTGCTTGTTATTCTTTCACCATCCATAAAAGAGGGAGTTTAGGCTGAGAGAGATGATCCACAAGCAGCACAGGTGTTGGATTGTACCATGTCTCAGAGCTGCTGTCATGTTGGCTGCTGATAAAGGAAAAAATAATTCTGAAATGTGCAGTGTTAGGGCAAAAAATTTGTTTCTTGGGTTTTTTTTAGTTCTGATTACTAAGCAATCTAAAACACAGGGCCTGAACTGTAAAAGCACCAGCGGAGGGTGGACTGGGCATGCTTAATTCAGTTTAATCTGGAGGAAAGGCAGGGCAGGTGGCTGTGCTGGAGCCTGCAGAAGCTGTGGGTTTGTTGAGCATGTGCCACTCCTGAGCAGGCTTCACTCATCCTATAGCTCAAATCGTGCTGGCAGTAGTTGTTGTGAACCTGAGGTAGTCGTGGCCAACCCTTTTCAGGTGAAAGTTATGGTACAGCTCTGCAGGGCCCTTCCCTGGCAGCCTGTGGTGGCAGGAGGCTGCCTTAGGCTCAGCTATGGCCTGTCATTGTGGAGCTGTAGCTGAGAAAGGCTCCCTTTACTTCCCAACCTTTCTGGAAAGAAATGTGGAGCAGCTGGAGGGAATGAGCCCCTGCTGCTTTGGGGTCTGCCAGCCTGGCTCTCCCAGCCCTCCTGGCTGTGCTGGCACAGCTCTGGATGGGCTCTCTGTGGGGCAGTTCCCACTCTCCTCATCACTGCTGCCTCGGGAGCAGGGGCTGTGGAGCACAGGGCTGGTGTGGTGTGAGGAGAGGACTCACAGCAGGCAGGTGGAAAGCAAGGCAGCCAAAAGGGCTGAACAATCTGTCCAGGAATTATCCAGGACCATGGGGTATCTTTGCTCTACCAGTCCTCAAGATGAGACTGAATGAGTTGAGCACCAGCAAACTCCTGAAGTCCCACAAGGGCTGCCCAGGGCTCTGAGTGAAAGCCTTGAGTAAACATTTCATGTGCTACAAAGAGCAGCATGTTTATAAGCAGGCTGAGCAAACAAATCCACTTCTCACAGGGTATAAGCCCTTTGGGTGTTGTGCTCAAGTCCTGCTGGAGCAGAGACCTTGATGTTTGGGATAAGGACAGCTTCAGAAGTTGCTGATCTCAGGGCATTTGTCATGCTGGCCCTCAGTCAGCTTTTATAATGGACTTGTGGTCTTTAATAAATAAGAATATTGATTGTCCCAGCTGTCAGGAGGCCAGGGCAGCTGCTGTGTGTGAGTGTCTGGGTTAACAGCCCTTCCTTGCAGGCCCCCACCATATGTGGGCAATGTTCACATTCCCTGCTAAGCTATCCCCAGAAGGCTCCTGACAGCATGCATTATTTTCCTGGGGACAGAAAAGATTAAAACTTTTCTAAGTGAGGGAGATAATGACAGACCATCTCTTAATTGGGCCAACTGTAAATGATCTGTCTGGAAACCTTGAAATCTCACTAAAGGTGCCAGATTTATATTTTTTCAGTAGGACAGAAAATGATGACCGTTTATAACCTCCTGCAAAATTATGTGAGATAAAGTCACAGTAGCTTTCAAGAATTTTTTTTGTTCCTGATCTACCACTGCCTTTGCTGACTCAAGGATGGTCCTGTGGAGCTGCAGAGATCCACTCAGTTGAACAGACCAAGGAGCCAGGCAGATTTTAAAGGCAGTAAATACTCATCACCTGACATAGTGTGGTCTTATTTGACCAGATAGAGGAGTGCCTGTACTCCTGCTTTGACAGCCATTGCAGATTCTAACTGGGAATAAAACAGTACAGGTCTGTAATAGTGAACTCACTTTCAGAGCTGTCTCAGTGTCATGTGAAATGCCTCTGCAGAATAAGGTCTGAAGGGTAAAGAGGGAGTTTAGCCTTAAAATTTACTTGTCTCTGCATTTATGACTTGTACATGTACCTGTGTATGTAGGACCTCCCCTTGATGATAAACCCTTTTTCTCTTTTGTGTTTTTAGGACAGTCAATGTGGAACTGTAATTGATGTCAACATAGAGTGTGCTGTGAAGCTGGTAGGAACCAATTGCATCCTTTACCCTGTCAACAGCAAAGACCTGCAACATATCTGGGTGAGAACACAGCCAAAGTACATGTGGGAGCCAGATCTGGGTGATTTGGAGGGATGCTGCTGTACTTGAAGTCACTCTTGAAGGCAAAGCATCCATATTGTGCATCTGCAGTTTGGTTTTATTTTAAATTTGCTGCAGGCATCCTCCCTGGAAGAAGATGGTGCAGCATCTCCTCATGTCCCCATCTGTTCTGTGTTTCTGATCACATTGCTGAGACCAAATTGTGTTGAAGGGCTAGACTGGCATTAAATTGTGTGAGAACTCCTGTGCTGAGATGGGCTGGTGTGACAACCTGACTGGGGCACCCCATGGCAGTGGCCCAGAGCTGCTGAGCTGCTTAAACAGGCTATAAAAATGCTGAGATGCTGAGATGAGTCCAGCGTCTTTCTGTTAAGCTGGAACAGTCTCAAACATATCTGGTGATTTCCAGAGACCAGGTGGAATAGGATTTCATCATTCTTTTTCCTCTGAAATAAAGGTAATTTGGGAGTGAAGAGCAGGAGTGTCACAACCCTTCTGAATTCACAGCCTGTGGGAAGACAGTGGGATATGAGCTCCTCTGGGATGGAAAATTAGTCTCAGTGATAAAAATTAGCTCCAAGTACAAGGGTTGATATTTATAGGATTTTGTTTCCTGTTTTCATCCCAGCCTTTCATGTATGGTGACTACATAGCCTATGACTGCTGGCTGGGCAAAGTCTATGATTTGAAGAACCAGGTCATCCTCAAGCTGTCCAATGGAGCCAGGTACTTCTCTCATTTCTGTGGAAGACTGTCCCCCTGGCTTTCACAATCCTGATCTATTTTATGAGATCTAGAAGCAGCTTGGGCTTTATTCACATGCTGATAACTTGTCTGTTTGCATAATCATTGGATGCAGAGTAACAGAATACATCTTTCTCTGAAAACATTGAGATTTGTTGGTCACCCTCTATAAACGGTGTTCTCTGAGAGGTGACAGTTTTGTTCAATTCCAGCAGATCACTGCTCCAGAACTAAAGCACACTGGTCTTTAAACTGTGCTTCTCCTCTGCAGAAGTAACCATTTAAGATGAGTGGTTATTCCAGACCTTCTCTCAGTGGGAGAGCATAATTTCACTGAGATGCAGAGAGAATTCTTACCTTAAAAAAGAGTCTGTGAAAGTGTGGAAACTTGCAGGCTGGTGGTTTTCAATCAAAAATGAAAAACCAGCCCAACAGCTTTGATTTTTCTCTGTTATTTGCAACTGTATTAGGATTTTTTTCCAATGAAGACATAATCCAAATTCATATCTCTAGAGAGAGATTTAACCAGAGATGTTGAAAGAAATATCTCGTGAACTTATTTCTGCATAGCCAGCACAAGGATCCAAATTCTCCTCCTTGTGCATGTTGGACAGTTCCTTGTGTGCTAACCCTTAGGAATTCACTCTGTTGGTGAGGCCTGTTTTGTCCAACAAACTTTTTTATTGATTCAAGGGAAGGAAGGAACCAGTGGAGGGCCAAGAGGCATATGGGCCTGGCAGCTGGGGAATAGCCCATCTGTCTTGTAAATTGAGTGTTGACATTGATGTTTAAAAAACAGCAATCAAATCCACAGTCCTGCAGCCAGCTCTAAGAGAAGTGAGTAATGCAAGAGCTGTAGCAGATGATTGGTGGATGCATCTGTGAGTTTGATTGTTTTAGTGTTCAGTTAACACAGGCTGGAAGGCTCTTACGTGTGTGTTAAACTGGGAGTGAAAAATAGCCACGCTTCTCTCTCTGTAATGCCTGCAGTTATTGGTGCAGTTTAAAACCTTGCTTGGAATCTGTTACCAGCTCCTGCATAGCTGTGTAAAATGAGGTAACTGTTTGCAAAATCTCTTCCTAATGAATCCTTTGAAATCCCACCAGAACTCACTCTGGAAATGAAGCTATTACTGAAATAAGTATACCCAAATTGCCTTTAGGTTCCAGCGTGGTGTGACTAACAAATTTGCAGCAGACAGATCTTGCCAGCACCCTGCCTGTCATTAGTTTGGGGTTTTTTTTACATGCCAAATGGGACCTTTAGGTACCTTTAGTGCTTTTATAGTTTGTCTATAACCAGTTTTTGCTCTGGACCATAAAAGCTTAGTGATACACCACGTGGCTGTATGGGCAGACTTGCTCAGGCAGTGGCAGATCCTTGGGTGCTTTTTGCTTTTGAGGAGGATGGCTCTGGAAATGTGACTGTGTGTCTCTTGTCTGCTTTCCAGGTGTTCCATGAGCACAGAAGATGGAGCCAAGCTGTATGACGTCTGTCCTCACGTCAGTGACTCGGTGAGCTCCTGGCTCTCCTGAGAGTCTTCTTGATCAGCTTTGTCTTCTAAACTTTTTGTGCAGGAGGGAGGGAGGAGGCAAAATTCATAGGCATTTATTAATCCTAAGAATTAAACAGCTCAAAAAAGCTTCACTTGAAGTTCACTTGAAGTAAGAGTAACAGGATATAGTTTAAAGGTAATATTAGTAATGAACAGGTTTTGAAGGGGTATTACAATTAATATATCCAGCTGCTTTCTTTGTAAACAACTTGTATAACATGCTGTCAGATTGTTGGTGTCAAGGCAGTTCACTCACTGCTTGTTCTATCAGCACATACTTCAAAAGACTCTTACTCCATTTACTGCTTTCGAAACTGTTCTTCTGGAAAAAGGCATTTTGTTTAACAGGTGTGTTCCCAGGTCACATAAAATACTGTCTGTTGTAGTCCCTGGCATTCTCTGAATGGAGACCTGCCACCATACTGGCATTTTCCAAATCACATGGCAGGGAAGGTTTTGCTGGCTTTTGGGTAAAATACACTTTGCTATGTGATGGGATCTAACCTCTCTCACCTTCTAAGGCTGATGACAGCTAACTTGTTCTTCCAAAGGACATCAGTAGGGCCTGGCTGTGTTGGGAGCAGCAGTGGGAGTTGACAGAGGATGGTGTATAATTCTTAGGAACTAACAGTGCAGTCAGCTCTTATCCTTCCCAACCTTCAAAGCAAAGATCCCTTTGATCTAAAACTGCACTTCTGCTAAAATTTGATACCTGTTTCTTGAACAGTAAATGGAATATCAGTTCAATAGGATGTGCTGTTGTGGTTTTCTTGTTCTGTACAGAAAAGGAGTGGTCTGTCACTCGATATTCTCCGGTACCTTCATCTCTGCTACTTTGAGTTGTGCAGTATGTCTTCTGCTTGCTAAATAGATGTTGTGGCAACATTCAGCTTCTGGTTACCCAATTTTGAGATGGCTTGTTTCGAGTCAGGCTGCCTTTAAAATGTACATAGTCCTCTGGGGACTTGTGGTTTGGTTTGAAACGTGGGTTGTCTCCAGTGTTACTCTTCATCCCGTGCTCAGAATTGCTTTGTGTTAGATACTTCCCTGACTTAGATCTTGTCACACTGCTCTTATCCTTTCTGACAAATTACAAGACTTGATGCAGTTTTGTGCTCAGTATTTTATCTACCATAAACTGCTCTGTCCGCCCCCACACTCTGAATCTGAATAGCAGTAGGAAGGAGCTCTAGAAAAGCAATTGTTGTGTTTACTGTCCTGTTTTGTTTTCAAAGAACTTGTCATATTAACTAATCCACCTAAGACAAGAATAATACTTACACACTTAATTTCACAAGCAGAGGAGTGAAGGCAAACATCCTCTGGCTCTGAAAGCTGTAGGTGCTTGAATTAGAGCATGGAAAAGAGATGGATGTCCTTGCCCAGGACTCAACCTACCTTGGCTACCTTATTACTGAGAACCTTTGTGTGGAAATATGCATCTTTTGTTCCTTGCAAGTACCTTTGCTTCTCCCCCAGGAAGTCATAGTCCCATTTGGATGTGTGACAGAGTGAGTTGCTATAGGAACTGCTGGGCTGACTTCAGGAGAGAACGAGCTTTAGGAGATGGGCATCTTGCAGACTTTACCTTTATGATTAATCTTACTGATCACAAAGGAGAGAAATGCTGGAATCTTGAGTCCTTTATGTTGTTTTTTCCTCCTCCCTTTCCCCCACAGGGTCTCTTCTTTGATGATTCATATGGCTTTTATCCTGGGCAAGTCCTCATCGGGCCTTCCAAAGTCTTCTCCAGCGTGCAGTGGCTCTCGGGTGTGAAGCCTGTTCTGAGCACAAAGAGCAAGTTCAGAGTGGTGGTGGAAGAGGTAAGGACTGACAGCCTGACACATGTCCACCTTCTGCACAGCATGGTCCTGGCTGGCTGTTTGGAGCAGAGTCAGCTTGCCATGGTAACCTCCCAGGAACAAGTGCACTGTGTCTGTGGTGTCCTGAGGTGACAAATTTCTCATTGTGGACTGACAAGACTTCTGAGTGTGGTTTGGCTTTTCCTACCAAGGGTCCCTGTAAGGTGACAGTATGCCAGTGCACTTGGAGACCAGTACTGCTGATCATTAGGGTAGTAGAGGCACATCTTCTATTGAAACTTAGTGCTGCATGTCCAAAAAGGGAGAAATATTGCTGACTCTCTGCTGAAAGAGGGAGCAGCTCCAAGTCCATTAGCATGTCTCTTTGTGACATTGGACTGCTGATTTGTATGTACTGTAGCTTCTTTCCCAAGCCTTTTCTTGGAGCTAAAAGCTGTAGAAGCTCTCGTGTGGCCAACAGTCATGCTATGGGAGCACTGTAGTGGTCCTGGATGTGGTGAAACTGCACTTGGCCATCTTAAATGATGAAAGCAGGTTTGCAGCTTTCCTGTGTGTAAGCATTCAGATCTGAGACACTGGTCTAGGAAGGCCTCTGTAATATGAAATTGCCATTTCTGTCTTTGCACTGTAGGTACAGGTGGTAGAGCTAAAGGTCACTTGGATCACTAAAAGCTTCTGTCCTGGAGGTACTGACAGTGTGAGCCCTCCTCCTTCCATAATCACCCAGGATAAGCTGTCCAGGTGAGATTCCCTTGAAAACCCCTTTCCACTCCCAGCACCCAGGACCTGCACAGACTAAGGGTGATATACCTACCAACTGATTAGACACAATGCTGCTGTTTCCAGAGCTTCAAAACTGAGAGAATAACTTCCAAATTAGTTTAGCAGACACTTTGAGTTACTAGCACAAGGGTTGGTGTCCTACCAATCCCCTCCAAGTACTCTCCAGCTGAGAAGTGCATAGAGGAAAGTGGTGTCTGTCCTTTCTCTCCTACCTGGAGCAGACTGCATCTCCTAACCCAGGGTTTCAGGTGTGGAGCTCAGGTGTGGAGCTCTGGCCACGCTGGTGCTGAGGCAGCAACTAGTGCCCTCTGCAGGCTGCAGCTGCCAGAATAAGATCAAAAGAAAGGTCAGATGAGCAGTAGCACAGTGCAGTGGGTCCTGCCTGGAGCTCATGTGCTGGAGGAGAGCAACTCTCAAATGACAGCAAAAAAACCCCAAATGTCTCTTGGCAGCTCTCTCTGGGATGGGGAGCTGGAGGGAGGGGAGTGACTAGTGTCCCACCCAGTCCCTGGTGAGATTCCCACTCCTGCTTTAGAATTGTGTGTCTGGAAATGATTTGGTGTGGTGTTCTGCCACCCCAGAAGAAGTGCTGTCAGCCTGAGGTCACACCAGCCTTGTGAAGGCCCTGATCACTGCTGGCTTCTGTTCTGTTTTGCTCTGTGTTCATGGCTATCCTTCTGTTTTGACAGGGTAAAGCGTCTGGGGTGCTTTGACCATGCCCAAAGGCAGCTTGGGGAAAGGTGCCTCTATGTGTTCCCAGACAAAGTGGAACCTGCAAAAATCACCTGTGAATGCCCTGAGAGGAACTGTGTGCTGGGTGAAGGATCAGTTGCCAAAAAGGTGAGTTGAGGGGTGGAGGGGAGGCGTTGACTTCTCTGAGCATTTCTGGTCACTGTGGCTTTTAAAGCAGAGATCTTCCTGGTAGTCATGTGGTCTGAAATGTGACTCCTGAAATGGTTGTAAAGAGTAATGGCCTGTTGTTGCCAGCAGAGAAGTCACCTTGTAGAGCAGTCTGACTGCACTGGGTGAAGCATGCAGCTAACACAGTGAGGGAACATGAACAGGACCTTGTGCACAGAGGTGTCACCTTGAAGGGGTCAAGGTGTGCTCTGACAGCCTGGACTTAAAAACATATTCTTTTCATTTAGCATGACCTCAGGTTTCTCATGGAGCTGAACTGTTCAGTTAAATCCTTGCTACAGTGAGACAAGAAAGTTGTCTTTGCTTGCTAGGCCAAGTGAGTCATGCTATGGTTTGTACGTGCTGGCTGCAGAGCCACGGTGTTCTAGAATAACAGGATATCACCAGTGTGGATGGTGACCTCCCTGCATAGCTGTGTCTGTTACACAGATTAACTTATGCATCCTCTTGTGACCTTCCATAACAAAACAGTTCAAAACATGCTTAAAATAACCTTAAGGAGCAAAGCTCCCTTTCCTTGGACTAGTGAGTGCTACTGCAGAGCAGAGCAGTGGAGATGCTGGTTTGCAGAGTACTGTGGTGCAGGTGAAATGTGCAGAGGCCCATGGGTGCTGCTGTGCACAAAGCTGAGTATTCCCCAGGCTGGCTGGCAGTTTGCTGAGTGTCCAGGCACAGCTCTGACCCACATCTGCTTTCTCCAGGTGAGGCGGCTGCTGAAGAAGCAGATAGTGAAGATCATGTCTTGCTCCCCGGAGTCTCAGGGCACGACTGAAGCCCCTGACAAAGAATCTGCTGCAGCTGCTGACCAAAAATCAGAAGAGCTTAAGCCTGAATCAAAATGTGAGCTGGATGACTCTTCCAACAATGCACCGAGTCCTGGGGAGGGAAAGGAGGAGCAGCCTGAAGAAACAGGGAAGGAGAAAGGGGGAGCAGCAGCACGACAGCAGCAGCCTCCCTTTCTGCTGAAGGATGAAGGACTGTCCGACTACCGGCTGCAGTCCATGGAGCAGGATGCTGACGATGAGGCCGCCGATGACACTGACGACACGAGCTCTGTCACCTCCTCTGCGAGTTCCACCGCCTCGTCCCAGAGCGGCAGCGGCACTTGCCGCAAGAAAAGCATCCCCCTTTCCATCAAAAACTTGAAGAGGAAGCACAAGAAGAAGAAGACCAAGGTTTCACGAGAGTTTAAGCCAGGAGACAGGTGAGTTGGGTTTCCAAACGCGCGTATAATTGCCAGAATCTCCCTTATCAGAGTTCTCAGATGTAAAACACCACCTCGTGGAGGTGGAGGATGAGTTAGGACAGCACTTGGTAGTAACCACCAGCAATTATCTTGTGATGACTGTGCAGTGGCCTGTGTGGAATCAGCTTGGGCTCAGTCCAGCTCCTGATGAAACGGGGGCCACGTGACATGACACTGATGCTATTCTACTTCAGCTGTGCCTCAGGGCATCGACAGCATATCTGTGCTGGGCAAGAGGTGAATAAAGATCATACAGCTTAAACATGACACTAATTGGTTACCTTATTGGCGGCTTCTGCAGAGAGACTGAGGATAGACTGTGCTAGGAATGGACAGCTTATCCTAGAGAGCTGTCTCCAGAGCAGCACGGAGGTCTGGGCTGGCTGAGGGGTGTGCTGTGGTGGTCTCTGTTATCCTTACCTCCTCTGCACTGAGATCTGCAGCTTTTGCCAGCAGTATACTTTTAAATATTAGCTGTTTTTTTAGTGAACTAAGTGCACTTACTCCTCGAGAGCCTTGGAGGAATTTCAGTAGCTTGCAGGAGGGAGCATTGCATATATATGCCCATTTCTGGATAAAGCTGGATCTCAGCAGCTTTTGCCTTTTACCTAACTTGAGAATGTTTGAAGTGTTTTCATGAGATGCAAAGACATCTGACAACTGGCCTGCCTGTCTGCTGCTTCCCTGGGCTACTTAGTTGTGTACAGATCCTGCATCAGAAATGAGCTGGTGCAAGAGAACATGTGAGAATTCTCCCAGGAAAGTGACTTTGAGTATTGAAGGGATCCAGTAGTTTGAGAATGCCATGAACTTCACTGACGTTTTGTGCAGGTATTTTAGCTTTCCCTATATGTAAGGAGAGCTGTTCCTTGAGTCCTTGTGGGTTTTGGAGAAATTAGGTGTGAAGGTTGCAAAGCTCAGCAGAGCAGTATTCCAGTGAAATTAAAAAATTGGAGTGTGTGACAGAGTTCCTGGGAAAGGATTCTTGGTTCACTTTTCATATCTCACTCCCCCACAGAGTGTCTCTGTTTTACTGAAGGTTTTGCTAAGGAGAGCTTAGCTAGAGAACCTGGTGGGTCTCTGCACCGTTCAGGCGGTGGGGAGAAATCCCTATGGCACCACCAAGAGATTCCTGTGCTGGATCTGGGCAGCTCCCTACAAGGAAATGCAGAGATGACCATGTCACAGAGAAAGAAACAGAAGCTTTTTCAACACAGTGAGCCTCCAGCTGACACTTTCAAGGGCATATGTGGCAGCTGGTCACAGCTCAGTGTGAGGGGTCGTTGCTGTTTGAATATTCTGATGAGGCTGGTGAGGCCATCGGGGATGTGCTGCCAGGCACTGCTGAGAAATGCAGGGTGGATGGGCTGCCTGCAGTTAGTCACCAGATCTGATGTGTCAGCTCCTGGAGCTCTGACTGCAGGGGCCAGCTCAGCATGTGGCTTTGCCATCATTGAGTGACCTGCTGCAGTTCTCCGGGCAGCACACGGACCACTGGGTATCTTTTAGTGAGGACATACAGGGATTTTTATTAATGTCAAACCGTGATTTTTTTGTGCTACAGACAGGACTGTGTCATTTCCTTGCTTAGCCTGTCTTTCCACTCCCATTCTCAGCTGCAATGTCCCCCAAGGAACCATGTTGTTGGCATATCACCCACCACACTTGGCCTGTTACAGACCCTTCTCTGATAATTTCTGCTACTGAGTGCTGGCCCTACTAGAAACTTCATATTTCCACTTAAAAATATTTCTCTGACATTCATGAAAGCAGAGCTGGGAGCAAACAGCTGTGTGCCTATTGTGTTGTCTTTACGGTTTGACTTGAAACCAACATAAACCCAGCACTTGTGTTATTCTGGAAGGCCTGGCCAACAAAATAAAGGGGAGATTTAAAGTCAGCATGGGATTTGGTTTGTTCTGTGCTGTAGGAGAGATGAAA
The DNA here is from genome assembly GCF_025592945.1 of Manacus candei. Lineage (NCBI taxonomy): Eukaryota > Metazoa > Chordata > Aves > Passeriformes > Pipridae > Manacus > Manacus candei. The sequence goes on along the minus strand of NW_026138095.1, from coordinate 7,519,340 downwards.
ATAGCAGAGGGCTCATGAGAAGAGTCTGTCCAGCTAGGCTGCAGCTCTGTCCCTCCTGCCCCAAGCACTTTGCCTCCTCAAGAATCCCTGTGAAGCCCCACAGCAGAAAACCAGCATGTGGTCCATTGTGGCATGTTTGGGTTTAATTTCTGAGATGCAGAGACATATGTATGTGTTTGAACAGCTGGGAAGGACACTTTTCTCTTTTTAAACAAAATCCTTCTGCTTTACCCATATTCAATGTGTTGCCTATTTTCTTTTTGTTTTGTTTGTTCTCTCTGGAAGGGCTGTGGTGCTTTATCTTTCCAGTCCCATGCTCTTCTAGTTTCAAAGACTCCTCAGAGCTGCCAGGCTGGAAGGTGCTCCAGTGGAGAAGATCTTAACTCTCAAAGTATTCGAATGTTCTGTTGTGCCTCTGCCAGGGCTAGAAAGTGAGTGCTGGTAGATATTAATTAGCTCCATAAGGAACAAAAGAGAGCTCAGCATCAGCTCCCTGGAGAGTCAGTCCTCCTTCAGTATAGACTTGCAGCAGTGTAACATCTGCAGGGGTTGAGAACCCATCAAAACAAAGCCTGCTGTGTAGCTGCTTCCACGGGGCCTAGATGGGTTTTCCTGACTTGCTGACCCGTGTACCTTTGCGTTGCTGAGATCCATCTTGGTTCCTGATGTTGGCAGCATCACGTTCCCTTTGGTAACTCGCTGCCTCTCTGTGTTCCCAGGGTTGCTGTGGAAGTGGTGACCACGATGACTTCAGCTGACGTGATGTGGCAGGACGGCACCGTGGAGACAAACATCCGCTCCAACGAGCTCATCCCGGTCCATCATCTGGACAACAACGAGTTCTGCCCCGGCGATTTCGTGGTGGACAAAAGAGGTATTGGGTGTCCAAACAATGCTCCCGGGGAACAAATGTGCTTTTAATTGCAAAGTATTGTTCAGTCTGGATCCCCTCGTGTACAGTCACTCTTTTTAAGTAGCTGTTAGTGCTCACTTGAGGTGGGCACCTACCAGGGGTGGCAGTGATTCAGCTGCCTTAACATGAATGGCAGCAGAGAGCCTTTATTTACATACCAAAGTTGAACTGTGACAATAGGCAAGATGTGGAAAGAATAAATGCCAAGGAGCCAAGCTAGGATTTTCAGTATTTCTGCAGAGCAGGGGTGGCCCAGCTTCTCCTTGAAAGTGCCAATAGCTCTGAGCTCTCTCACAGAATGAGGGGAGAAATGAACAGCTCACCTCAGGCTGCTTTCTCTGTGTGGCTGGTTTATCATGACTCTCCCATTTTTTTCATGAGGAGTTTTGGGATCCAGAGGCATCTTCTTGAATCCCTTCTCTTCACCAAACAAATTGTTGATGCTAGTGAAGGTTACAGGTTCAAGGAGACTTGGAACTTTTGGATGAAATACTGGTGACACATATTCTGGCTCTCAACTCCTTTTCTAGTGGGGGTAGACCCTCAACAGTGGGGGAGTAGAAGATACTGTCAGGTTGGGGAGCAGAAAAGCTGGCTTAGCAAAAACAGAGGCTGTTTTTCGTGGCCATTTCCCGTGAGTAATACTCTGACTGGTCTTCTGGGTTGGACGTAGTCTGAGGAAACTGAAGTTACCCATCAGCTCCAGCTCTACCGATCTAGTTTGGCAACAATTTTGACTGTGTGGGAAGAACTGTTTTTCCTCATGCCATTCACAAATGGAAGGCATCAGCCATGAGAGCCTGGGAGCTGACAGCCTCAGTCACTGAGCAAAGCCTGTGCTCCTTTGCCTGATTTGTCTGTTTTCTTCTCCACCCTTGTGACCCAAAGGTCAGAGCTCCCAGGACCCCGGGTTATATGGAGTGGTGCAGTCTGGGGACCATATCGGCCGTACCTGTGTGGTGAAGTGGTTCAAGCTGAAATCCAGTGGAGATGATGTGGAGGTGAGTGCCTGCTGGAACCAACTAAGAGAAAAGCAGCCACAAAAAAGCACAAGCTTCACAGATAAACACAGATAAGTGTGGGAATCAGTTCTGTACTGGAGTGTGTCCTTGAGGATGGGAACAGCAATGTGCTTTTGGGACTGAGAGGCTTAGCTAGAGTGATGTCACTTCATATTCATAGATGTCTGCAAGGCAGTGAAGAGCAAGCAGAGTTTACATCCAGTGGTAACCATCAGGCTCTGGTATGGATGAAGATTTTTTTTTTTTCCTGAAGCTTTCACGGGCAGTTGATTTCTTGAGTTCACTCTAAGAATTTTTCCTCCCCATGTCCTTGCTAGTTCACTGAAAGAGGATTAATCTATTGCAAGTTGTCATGCTTGCTTCTGCCAAGTGCCATTGCCCATAGTCAGCCTAATGCCTTTTTCTTGGGGTTTGTAGGAACACTATTTTCCAGAGTCTTGACAGACTTAAGCCTAGCTGGAGATGAGAGGGGGACTTGAACAAAACTGGTGTTCTGCTTTCTGCCTTAGGCTAGGACCTTATTGTCATAGCTGAGCAGGGCCCTTCACATCCAGAAGCAGAACATCAGTCTGACCTGGGGTTGTGCTCCTCTTTACCCATTTCTCATTATTTGTGAGCTTGTAGCTCTCTTCCTCCAGGAGAAATCAAAGGAAAGATGTTTCCCATTAAGTGACAAGTTTTTTGTCATATACTTCCTGTTGCCTTGGACCGTTTCAAAGTAAACTCTGACCCTTTGGGCCCCAGCGAACTGCTTTGAGAAATCTGGGTGTTTGGAAGGGAATAAAACACTGTGCTTGCATGTCTCATCCTCATGGTGATGTGGAACCTGAAGTAAAGGTGAGGTGAGCAGATGAGACAGAATATCTGCTTCCTTTCATTGTTGTGCCTTGACTGACGTGCTACAGGGATGAGGTGACAGGAAGGGACAGGAGCAGCTCCTTGCAGGCTGTTGGAGCAGCTGAAAATGGACAAAATATAACACAAAGTACTTTGAAGTGCTGAAGGTGTGCTGTGGGGGTCAGTGCAGCATCCTGGGGCTGACACATCGTTCTGTCTCCGGTGCAGCTGATCGGGGAGGAGGAGGATGTGAGCGTGTATGACATTGCTGATCATCCGGACTTTCGCTTCCGCACGACTGACATCGTGATCCGGATCGGCAATTCGGACGGAGCCGCGGCCAAGGAAGATGAGGTGGGTCCTGGGCACAGTTAGCTGACCACATTGTCACCAAGTATTGGTGGAGACACTTAAAAGAGTCAGTAGGAGGGCTTTAGACCCCACAGGGGCATCCTAAACTCCCTAGCTTGCTAATTTCGTATCAGTGTCCCCTGCTGTCATGAGTAACACATCAGATCTCTGTCTGGTGGAGATGTGACCTTGAAATCCTTTGACCTTGATGACAGTCTGCAGCAGAGCAAGAGTGAAGTTGAGACAAGAACTGAACATAAGCCTGAGGGCTTTTAATCAAACTCTTGCTTAGGATTTCAGAGTAACTTGTAATAAAAGGATATTCTGTGGGCTCCTGAGCAATAGTGAAGGTGGATTTGTCATGAAACCAGTTTCACTTGGCAACAGAAGACTGGAGTTCTGGGTTTCACCTGAGTTATGTACATGTTAATTTTGTTGAGCTGAGCGATCTCCTGGGGAGTAAGAGGGAACAGTTTATATTGTAGAGGATACACCCTTTGCTAGGAAACACCCTTACTGTGGAGGGAGACCTCCAGCTTTTGAGCCTGCTGCCCTAAAAAAGGGTTAAAAGGTATAGTGCAGCCCTTACTGCAGTTCTAGTTTCAGCAGCGTGAAACAACATCCCAGCCTGCTCAGCTGACCTAAATAACCTGCTGCCAGGGCAAGGTGCTCCTTACTGTGCACACCCTGAGCAGCTGCAACTTGTCTGTTCATGCCTGTGCTCTGTGGGGAGCCCCCGGTGCTGGGGAGGGGGGAGCTGAGGGCACCCCACTAGAGGGCACCCCCATTCCATGAAATTCCTGTCCCTTGCTGGCACAGCCCCAGCCCTGCTGCCTGCAGAAAGGCCGCTGGTCCTGATCACAGATCAGGATCTCCTGCCAGACCAGCCCTGCTGGTGCCCTGCTCCTTGAGGGGAGCTTTCCCCATCTCCGTGGCAGTGTTGTGTGGTTTCTATGTGTAGGATGCAAGTGTTACTTTAAGTGGCTCTCCAGCTAGGGAGTGTGTGTTGGTCAAAACCTTCCTGCTTGTGCATGAAGTGCCTGGGAAAGAAAAGGGACTGACAAACCACTCTTGTCTCCACAGCCTTCTGTTGGACAGGTGGCTCGTGTGGATGTCAGCAGTAAGGTGGAAGTGGTGTGGGCAGATAACTCCAAGACTATCATTCTGCCTCAGGTGAGGTCCTGTTCCAGCTCACAATATCCCTGTAATTTTTAGCTGAGTGACGACTCTTGGATTTAAATCCTGGATGATTCCTGGGTAAGGGAATCTTGCTCTATTGATTGCTGCGTTCCCATACGGCAGGGCAGCTTCCCAGTTCTGTTAGCACAGGAAAATCCATCTGCTGTCAGGAGGTCTGGGCAACTAATTGGTCATCACTGCTCTTCTATTTAGAGAATAGGAAAGCCTGGGCTTTGCCTTCACACATGCACTGCATACTCACAGCTCTGCCCACAGCCCTGTCCTTAGCCTCCAGCACCTGCTGCTCTGCAGAGCTCAGGGATCATCCGTTCTAACTGGAGCCCGGGTTGGTGCATTGCCCAACCAAGGCACTGCTGAAAGACTGTTGCATGTTCTGTCTTGCTTGTGAAATGGCACCATAGTGGGTTTTTTTGGCTAAAGAAGCTCCTCCAGGGGCTGGGCTAGAGCCACAAGTTGTCACCTTAGCTAACCTAGGGATCAGACCCGAATCCTATCCCAGGGCAGGGAGGGAAAAGGGTTGAGTGCAAGCCTAAAAATACAGATACAACCACACTGCTAATCCACTGCACCCCCGTGGTTTCTGCATTGCTCTGAGTTTTTTGTTGTACTGTGCTCACTATTCCCCATACAGTTTCATCCCTTGTCTTGTCTCCTTGTTTCCTTGGATTAAGGCAGACAGCCTAAAGATAGGAGCCGACCTGTATCTGTAGGGTCCCATCTCCATCACTGTGGCAGTGACACCACTACCTCTGCTGCAGAGATGCCTTCTGCGAGTACAAAGCACTTGATCAAGATTTCTTTTTAAACCCAGCAGCTCTGCATTAATTACAGTAGAATAGTCAATGCCCGCACTATGGCAGTGGACTGGAGCCATACAAAGCAGGCTGCTGTCTCCCTTCCCCCTGTTGTCACATGTGCTTGGATCACAGGCACAATCAGAGGTCTGATGTGTGCTCCACAAAGGGCTGTTCTCACACTGCGGTGCCGGGGCTCTGCAGCAGCTCCTGCTGTGTCACGCCAGTCCCTTCGATTCTGCTCGTCTGCGTAATTATGGGAGTCGGGGAAATGTCAGGAGCAGGAATTATCAGTTGGTAAAACCGTGATTTATCAATGCCTGACCATGTGCCCAGAGACAAGCTGTCTGGGTGCTTTTTCTCAGCTCTAAAAATAAAGATGGCATAACTGGCTAATTAACTTTCCAATTCAGATTTGGATTAGCTTTGAGGGCAGTGAGTTTTGATGGCTTTTCCTGCCTGCAGTCACTTGTGTTGAACCCAACTAACCTCTACTGGCTGCCTGTCTCTGACTGGCACAGGACTGGCTCAACAGTGCTGGTTCAGTTGAAGGCTTTGACAAGATGACTGAGTGTCCATGTGCTTTAGCCTCTGGGGTCATATCTTGCCACATTAAGAGGATTTTTGGGCTGTCACTCAAGTGTTAAAAGTGTGTGGATAAAATGCTCCCATCTTGTAACTCCAAACACAACCCTGTAAAGGTGCTCTTGCTCCCCTGGTTCTGTGTTGGTGCTCTTACCTGAAAACCTCTGCAGCAGGACCTTCTGAGAGACGTAGCATGTGCAAAAGCAGGTTGTAGAAGGTGAGGCTGGATGGAGTGGGGATGGGTTCAGCTTTCAGTAGTGAAGGGGAAGAGAACATTTTATGTAAGAGCTTATTCAGCAGCTTGGGTGAGGCTTCATTGTCCCAGCTGAATTTTAAGCAGTAGCCACATATAACAGCTAAAGCAGCGTAGCAAGGCTCTGACAGCAAGTAGTGTGTGCCACAGAAAAGGAAAGTTGGTATGGGAATGCATTCCTAGTTCCAGCATTGTCTCTGTGGAAGGATGGAGTGGCAGCCAAACTAGGGCTCTGTGCCAACACAGTTCCTGGTGCAAAAGCAGGACCAGAAATACTAACTCCTTATATGATACCAAATACCTTATGAACTAGCTCTGTGTTCAGAAACCCTGGGGCATCCAGATAGTTTTTTGGCACCTGTCTGTTGTCCCTGACTGGATCCCAGACACTAGGATGGCTACAGCCCACTGAAAACCTGCCCTAGTAACCCCCCAATACTTTGAACAGTGGGGCTGTGTGGTTTCATAATCTGTGCAAGTCAGCCCTTTATAATTGGAAGGGTTTGAAACAGCCCAGCCAATCCCAGATGGAAGCTCCTTTTTCATGGCTTGCTTTTAAAAACAACTAAAACTCTGTGCCTCACCCTTAGTCTCACGTAACTCTGCTCTCCTTTAGCACTTGTACAACATCGAATCAGAAATTGAGGAGTCGGACTACGATTCTGTGGACGGCAGCACCAGCGGGGCATCCTCGGAGTGGGAGGATGAAAGTGACAGCTGGGAGACAGACAATGGCCTCATGGATGATGACCACCCGAAAATTGAGGACTTTGAGCCTGAGGAGCCAGCAGCAGAGGAGGTGAAAAAAGTAGAGGAGCAAGTCCAGGGAGCTGTGGCTATGGCAGTTGCAGATCTTGCTACAGAGAAAGGTGGCAAGGACGGAACCCCGAAGAGCTTCCGGGAGCTAAAGGAGGCCATCAAGATCTTGGAAAGCCTGAAAAATATGACTGTGGAGCAGCTGCTGACTGGCTCTCCCACCTCCCCAACTGTGGAGCTGGAAAAACCCACTCGGGAGAAGAAGTTCTTGGATGATATTAAAAAGCTGCAGGAAAATCTCAAGAAGACCTTGGATAATGTGGCTATTGCTGAGGAGGAAAAGATGGAAGCCATGGTGGAGACAGAGAAGAAGGAAGAAAAAGCAGAGGCACAGACACCAGTGAGGTCAGAGTGGCCCAGTGAGACACCAGTGCTCTGCCAGCAGAGTGGAGGCAAGCCTGGAGTCACCTTCACCAGTGCCAAGGGAGAAGTGTTCTCTGTGTTGGAGTATGCTCCAGGTGAGTGTGGGATGCTCTGTCCTTCGTTGCTGTCCTGCAGTGTTTTTCTCCAAAACCTTTGCTTCAAGGCCTTTTGGACTGTGTATTTTCTTCTTCCTGGTTGTTTCCACAGCTCATTAACCAGGGATGAGAAATTACCACAACTTCTGTAGCACAGTGTGCTCTGGGACCCAAACCTGGCTTTTAGTGTCCCTAGGTGTCTGTCTCTTGTGTCATGGTGTCTCTAGGCTCTGTTGCACCTCCTCAAGCCTCAGAAGTGTGCTTCCCTCTTTTCCACACTGGTAACTAATGTAGGAGGGCTGCAGAGACTTCCTTGAAAGTTGCAGGGTTTGTTCAGGCTTTTTTTGGTTGAGTTGGCTGAGAAGCAGAGCAGGGACAGCTGGTGTTCTTGGGCTGGATGTCCTTGGTGGGTGAGTGGTGCCAATGTTAATGGCCAGAAATAACAAATAGCATCTGGTTGTGTGGAACATTGGTGACAGCAGAGCCCAAGGTGCTCATGGTACAGCCAGACCAGACTTGAGAGAGAAAGGTGGACAAACTGTTCTGAACCTGCAGGTGTGTATAAAGGAAAAAGGAGAGCTGTGCTTCGGTTTGGCAGAGAAAAAGCCATCTCTTTGTGGGGTTATCCTGGCTGTGGGCATAGGGACAGCATTGTGTTAGGACTCTGAGAACAGGAGATGCAGGTTGTGGCTGCTGTACCGTGTGGGAAACATCAAATAATCTCTCCTGCCTCCTGGCTCAGCACCAAAGCAAGTTAACTCCTCTCTTCCTCACGATGCATATTACACATGATCAGATCTATCTTCACAAAGAACCTGTGGCAGTTTCCAAAGGCAGGCTGTAATCCTGTTCTCTTCCTTGCCCCACAGATTCCCATGCCTTCAAGAAAATGGAGTTCCAGCCCCCAGAAGCAAAGAAGTTCTTCAGCACCGTGCGGAAGGAGATGGCTCTCCTGGCCACCTCCCTGCCCGATGGCATCATGGTTAAAACCTTCGAGGATCGAATGGCAAGTGCCTGCTCTCAAATGCCTCTGTGTTAGTGCTGGGCTCATCATCCGGATCACTTTCTTTGGAATTCCCTGCTTAGCCTTAATCCAGTGCATTAGAGCTGCAGGAATGTGTGCAGCATGTGAAACAGGGCTGTAATTACCCAAAACGGCTGCTTTTGCATTCCCCGAGTCAGGGTGGCCAAACAAGGAGCTCCTGGTTGCAGGGAGCCGGTTCCGGGTGCTGAGCAGGAAGACAGGCAGGCAGCCAGCAAGGGGCTGGTGTCAGCAGTGAGCAGCTTGGGGATTTTGGCCATCCCTGAAGCCCTGCTGCAGATCCAAAGGCTTGAGTGCAGTTTCTAGGGGGAAGGTGCCCCGAGATGTGTTGCTTGAGCTGACTCTTATGAGGGCTGAGTTAATCACATCCCTTCTCTCCCTGTGCATAAATACAGCCCTTGCAAGGTAAGAGGATGTTTCCCGGTGTCTGACCTGCTGCCTCTCCCCACAGGATCTCTTCTCAGCACTTATCAAAGGGCCCACACGCACGCCCTATGAAGATGGACTCTTTCTCTTTGACATCCAGCTCCCCAACATTTACCCTGCGGTCCCACCTCTCTTCCGCTACCTCTCCCAGTGCAGTGGGAGACTGAATCCCAACCTGTATGACAATGGCAAAGTGTGTGTCAGCCTCCTGGGGACGTGGATAGGCAAGGTAATGCTGTCATCCACCTGTCTTTGGGAAGCAGGGATTGTGCTGAGCTGCTTTTGGAACAAGTTGCTTCCTACCAGACCTGGGTGACTTCTGGTCTCGGGTGATGCTTGAGCTGGGGGTGGTTTTGGGCCCTGTTTTAGGTGCCTGGAGCAGGTAACGTATAGTTTGGCTTTTTCTGGATCTGTATTTGGCTTGTCTGTTCTTCCTCAATGAGAAGCCTGTGGTCAGAAGCCATAGCAGAGGTGCCAACACCAGCATGGGGTATATTCTGTTGCTTAGGTCCCTGTCTCCCACACTGTAGACAAATCCTGTAGCATGGTACAAAGTCCAGCTGAAAACTTGGAATAAACAGGGAGCCAGGGACATTATGTGTTATGAGCAGGTAGATGGACAAGGCAGCTGGGGAGGGGTTGGAGCTGATGCCTGGTGTGTAGGGTTACACTGTTCCAGGCAGACCTGGCCTGATGGGGTGTGGTGCTGGTAAAAAAAAATAACGGAGAGATAGGTTGTTGAGATGGGACACCAGTACATCACGTGCTTGTGGAGTCAGTTCCTTGTTCCTGCTGTGAGCCACAGGCTGTCAGCAACAGGAATGCAGAGGAACTGGGGCCTCACTTCATCTGACCATTGTCACAGGGCAAACTGCTGGTGCTTCAGCCCTTTAACACATTTGTGTGTGCATTTCAGGGGACAGAAAGGTGGACCAGTAAATCCAGTCTCCTTCAAGTACTCATCTCCATCCAAGGTAAATGCTCCTGCTGAGCCTGTGGGACAGGAAGAGGTGGTGGGAGGAGGGGATGTTGGCTGTGGGGGGCACACAGTTGGGATCTGCCACCCCAGTCAGATTAGTGCTGCCTTCTGCTCTCACCTTGGTGGACAAAGCAGTGTCCTTATCTCTCCACTTGAGCGGTGGAAGCAGGTGCCAGCTTTTCTCATGCCCAGAGTTTTGGCTGCGTCCCAGGGCTCTGACACAATGCCTTCCCTTCTTCTCACTGCAGCAGCCAAGCACAGAGCTGGTCTGCTTGTTGCTCTGAGCTGACAAAGGTGAACCACTGTGTCCTCAGCCAGTTACCAAAGTTAGTTGAAGTTGCTAAACTGGGCCTCGTTTGCAGGACTTTTTTTTTTATCCCCACTGAGTCACCCACCCATCCTACATGGGGCATGTTTTGTACATGATGCTGGTGTTTATGCTCCTTCCAAAGCAGAGAATAATCAGGGGTGTGCCTAGACGAGCCCCAGGGCTTCCTGCCATGGGCCTTTGCTCTGCCCTATCCATTTTGAGAGCAGACAGACTAAATCACAGAGCTTCCTCACGGACAACTTTCTGTTCAAGGGAGCCCTGTGATGTGAAACCTTTGACACAGAGCAAGGGTTTCTGCCTCGAGTCAGCAGGCAACTCCTGCTCCCTGAACCCCCACAGTCCACCTGTATCCTCCTGTGGGGGAAGCACACCACAAGAAAAGCCTTTTCTCATTTACAAAGCCAAGGATCCAAATTTAGAAAATTAAATACTAAATGTTTTACTGGAGCAACTTGGTGCTAGAGAAAGACCTGCTCTCCTGCTGCCTGGGCTTTGGGAGACTTATGATCTCACCTCCTCCAGCTCTAATGCAGTTTGTGGCAGGCTGCCAGCAGCCTGGCAGCACCGGTGCTGTTGCTACATACGTGTAATTTCATTAGACCAGAAACAAGCAAGAGAAATCTTGGTATGGGTGACTTGTCACAGTATTCTCTGTCTCAGAACTCCACTGTCTGAAGGGACTGTGCTGGACAGGGCAGGACCTGGCCAGCTCAAAGCCTGTTACTGAAGATTGGCCTTGGTTCTGATTAAGAGGAGGAGGAAAAAAAAGCTTTGGGTGTGTTTGTGGTTTTTTTTAAAGGAGGGGAGTGGGAAGGAAGGAAAAGGAACTGTGAAACCTCTCCCCTGCTGCCCTTTTGACCTCTGCTGTTGTGTGCCCTCTGCATCATGCTGGTGGAGGACTGTTCTTGCCAGCCAAGGATCTTGGATGCCACTCCCTGTGGTGTCCGAGGTCCCCACCACATCACATGATGCTCCTCTTGCGACACCAGTCCTTTGCATCCTGCAGGTTCTAGTTGTTCAGCCTGGCCTCTGCTGCCTGCTTGACCCTCGCTCTCTGCTGCCTTGGCAGCAGTCGTGGCCCAGCAGCGCCTGCCTGGGATGGCGATTCCCAGTGGTGTTCCTCCCTTAACGCCTCGGTGTCCCTTTGTCCCGGCAGGTCTCATCCTGGTGAACGAGCCCTACTACAACGAGGCGGGCTTTGACAGCGACCGGGGGCTGCAGGAGGGCTACGAGAACAGCCGCTGCTACAACGAGATGACGCTGATCCGGGTGGTGCAGTCCATGATGCAGCTGCTGCGCCGGCCCGTGGAGGTCTTTGAGCACGAGATCCGGGAGCACTTCCGCTGCCACGGCTGGCGCCTGGTGTCCCGTATCGAGTCCTGGCTGGAGACGAACGAGCTGGTGGAGCGCAGCCACGAACAGGCCAACGGGGCGTATTCTGCCTCCCCCCTCCCCGCCGGTGCCGCCCTGGCCGAGAGCCCCGGAGACGCTGCGGGGTCGCTGGCGGGGTACGGCAGCAGCTCGGAGCAGGGGGCGGCCGCCGAACTGTCCGACTCGGCGCTCGATGGGAAGGAGGAGCTGGACGAGTTGGAGTTCACGACCCCGACGCCCAACGCCGGTGACCTCCAACAGTACTCAGACTCGGAGAGCACAGGCCAAGCCAGGGGGGACCTGGCCAGAGACCGAACGGACGAGGGGAAGGCTGCCCCGGACTCTGCCGCGCAGCCCAGCGTGAAACCAAAGAAACGGAGAAAGAGCTACAGGAGTTTCCTGCCGGAGAAGAGCGGTTACCCTGATATTGGGTTCCCCCTCTTCCCTTTGTCCAAGGGGTTCATTAAAAGCATCCGCGGTGTCTTGCAGCAGTACCGGGCTGCCTTAGCAGGGGCCAACATCCCAGAGTGGACAGAGGACAAATAAACCATCAGGATAGGGACAGGCAGGTGCAGGGGAGAAGGGAAAGCAGCAGAAAGTAAATTGGCAAATGCTGTTACCAATCAACTGGCTTCTCCTTCCAGCTTTTCTTCCTCAGCTTGGTTTGTTCCAAAGAAGGTGGTAGGCCTGATTGCTCCTCTGAGGAAAGGTTTGTCTAAGCATGAATAACTCTTTGCCCCCAGCCCCTTTTCCTTCCCCCTGTCCCATGTACGTGCTCTTCTTGCAAGTTTGACCCTGCAATGGTAAGATTTGAGACCTGCACAGAAGCAGTCTTGCAGCCACGTTCCCTCTGCACTTTCATCTTGGGGCACCTTTCCACACAAGGACTCTTCCCACCCAGTGCTACACCCAGCAGTTTTTTCTGGTGGGGTTCCAGCCAGAAGAAGGGATTGCTGTAGTTTCTGGAAATGAAGGGCAATGCCCTCCCAGTCTTTCATTTTTCTCGGCGTTCCCATGGGTTCTATGAAGTCTACCCCAGCTTATCTGTACTTAGACATTGGATTGTGTTGCATTGGCGTTGTCTACACCATACAGAGTTGCTCTAGTCTTAGTTGTTCACTGATAGCTACAAGGTTCTTCCAGTTGGGATTGGTAGGCAGGGCCAGAGCTCTGCACTGGCTCTCATGCTGCCCTGGTAGTGCTGCGGGGTTTCCATCCAGTTCTGCAACTTCCAGTCGTTCTCCTGGAAGCAAGTCTAGCCATCCCCACTTCTTTTTCTCCAGAGTAAGGCAAACTTCCCTTTTCCCCACCATGCATGCCTGTCTTCTAGAAATACATGGGATTCAGGGTTCTGCCCTCGTTTCTTGCTTAGGTATCCACATCTTTTGTTCCCAGCCATCCCGGCTGTCACACAGCACTACACCCACCCTGGATCCCAGCCTCATCCGGGCAGGCAGCAGCAAATGATCCTTTTGTAGGTCTGGCAGGAGTCTGGATGGACCTGGCATGGCTGCTGCTCCCTCATCCAGCTGTGCAGGGGTGTTCCGGAGCGGTTTGAGCCAAGGGAAGGAGCAGCCGTGTCGTGGTGAGGCCCTGTTGCAGCAGCAGCAGTTTGTGGCGGTTCCTGTGCTGTTACATCAGACACTGGTGTGGGCTGTTATCAGCTCCTTCCCTCGCCAGCTGTTTCCTGGGGTGGGTCAGCTCTGCTCAGCAGTGTTGTGGGCACAGCACCTCCTGTCCCTAATCCCAACCACAGCACTGCTGGAAGCTCTGGGAAACAGCTGGTGAGGGCAGGCAGTGCCTCAGCAGCCTGAGCTGGTGACCATGAGCACTTTTTGAAGCAGTGACTTGCCAGAGTCCCATGGTCAAGACACCTTCACGAGGCCTCTGGTCCTGTCTGCAGACACTTACCTTTGCTTCTAGAGCTGAGAGGTCACACTCCAACACTACTGCCTTTGCCCAGTGTTCAGGCATTGGAGAGGCACCCATTTAGCATCCATGTGGAGCACAGTCTGTCAGGGAGAGTCCATTGGTCCTTCCAGCTGCACAGGGAGACAGTGGTGCCAGGCTTCCTGGGGACCAGTCGGGCTGAGCAGATGGCTCTGCCAGAAGTAAGGATGGGAGCCAAAGCTCTCCTTTGCTCTTGCTCAGTATGGCTGTGGCCTCCTCCCCTCACCCCAGGCCAGGGTCTGGCCTCAGTTAGAAACAAGGAACAGCAGGAGAATGCCACATGCTGGCATGGTGCTTTCTGCTCCCTCAAACACCAAGGGCTGCACCCACCAGCCCCAATCCCCCCCCCCCAACTCCCTGCTCTTTCCAGCTGCCCCCCGATGCTCCAGGGGTGGCTGCACAAAGCCCTTCCAGTGTCCCCATCCACACTGCTGGGATTTTGGAAGGCACAGGCTGCTCCCGGTGCTCTGGAGGACACAGGGCTTGGCTGTGAGTGCAGACCTGGGCTGAGCTCTCTCCAGGTCCCGTCTGTGGGTGGATTGCCTGTGCAGCGGCTCTGGCCCTGCTCTGGCACTGGGAGCTCTCCCTGCCTGGCAGGTGGGAGGTCTGGCAGACCCAGCTTTGGGGTGCAGAGGTGCTGAGAGCCCTGGGCAGGGCAGTGTGAGCTGCAGCCACGGCCACGTTCTGCAATGAATGGATCCCTTTGAGCAGAGCACGGGAGCGTCTCCAGAGTGTCGGGGCCGAGGGGTGAGGCTGCTGCTCCAGGGCAGGGGAAGGGCAGGCAGAGAGGCTGGTTCCACAAATGATTAAACCTCTTCCAGGCAAAACCACGGTTGGTGATCCACAGACACTACCTCCTCTGTCCCCAGTGCCGGGCTGTGGCTGCCTGAGCCCCCACCGGACAGGGAGGGAGGGAGAAACCCTCTGGGGGTGAAGGAGCTGTAGGGTTCCACTGTGCCCCCCCTTTACTCTCTGCACCTCTCATCTCACAGGGCAGGGGCTGGGCAGGCAGCATGTCCTCCCCCTCGCCCGAAAAGTCTCTGATCCTTGTCAAGAGCTTTTGCACAGGCTGCTGGGGCTCCCTCCGAGGAGGTGTGTGAGGCCTTCTGGACTGGGATGCTGCTCCCCCCGGCATCGCTCGCTCTCTGCAGCTGTCCCAAACCCAAGCGTGCACAGAGGTTTACAAATTTTCTAAAGCTTTTGATAATGTGAAGCTCCTGGGTGATGAGGTTGGTGGTGAGCACACTGCAGCTATGTAATTTTTTTGTGTATGTATGTAATATTTAAGGGTAACAAAATTTAAAAGGCTAAAACCTTAAAAAAAAAAATTTAAAAACACACAAAAAAAGCCAAAGCATGATGCATATTGTTAGCCTTAAAACTGGCTACACGACTGTGTGATGTACAAATGAGAGCAGCCTGTAACTGTTTTAAGTGCTGGGGTTGGGGAAGAAGCATTACAAAATCAGTTTGTAGCCTTGATTCTGTACAGTATTTAATGAATTAAAAAAAACCCAGACCTGACTATTGAGGCCATGCTTAGAGGTGTGTCGTTCACGTGCAGATGTGGATGCTTGGTTGCTTACGATATATGTATAAAGTGCTGTGTGACCATTAAAACTTTTTTTACCTGCAGATTTTTTTTGTTTGGCTAACCAAGGTGTAATAAAGGAGGGAAGATGACTTGCCATTAAATTTTGCCTCTGTGAGTAGTTCTGACTGCTGTCTCTTTCTTTCCCTTCCCACCCCCTGCCGCGTTTCTGGCACTTCTCCGGCCCACCCCTTGTGCCAGGCTCTGGGCTGGATGGGGGGGATGCCGTGTTTGCCCCCCGTGGGTGCCCTCCCTCACCCCCTCTGGCTGCAGGAGCGGTGTCTCGGTGTGCTGAGACTCACGGCTTTGCAGGAGTTGTTCAGACCTCTCGAGGGGTGGGCGGCAGCTCTGCCACCTCCCTCGGGTGCCGGGAGCGAGGGGCTGTATGGGAGGATCAGCCCGTTGCTGCTGTCTAACAGGTTTTGGAAGCAGATGGGTGATGGAAAGGATGCGCAGCAAAACCTGGGAAAGGGGAGGGCAAGGGTGATCGAAGGCGACCTGCTGCTGTGAGGCACACAGCCATTCCCGGTGGAGACTCCAGGGAGCCTTTCAGGTGCTGTGAGCCTGAACGGCTCTGCTCTGCTGAGCTGTGTCACTTGGCAGATACAGCCAAGAGCTCAGAGCGTGTCCCCTGCCCTGGGCTCTCCCTCCAGCAGCTCAAGAGGGTTAGAGAGTTACTGCTCAGCCTGTTTTTACACCTGGCCCAAAGCCACGGGGGAAATAACTTTATTTTGGGAGGTGGTTCCCAGCTGCCGCCTGCCCTGCTGGCTCAGGGACAGGAACTCGGCTCTCCATGAGCGAGTGGGGCCAGGGGGGAGGACAATCGTGCTCTTCTTTCCCGGATCTGCCATCCTAATTGCATAGTTTGCAGATGAATAAATGCAAACAGCCACCACTGTTTACTCTCCTACTTTGTACTTGAGCGCTGTAAATGAGGTTTAATTACTGCAATTTTATACCAAACAGGCTGAGTAATCCCCCCCAGGCGAGCCCCCGGGCAGGGACCTGTCGCAGGGCTCCAGCTGGCCCCGAACTGCCCGGGAAAGGGGATTTGAGAGCGCCCCACAGGGCCCCTGCTCCCGGCAGAAAGCCAAACCCCTCGGCTCCAACAACCCCCTCCCTGAACCTCTTCCATGAAACTTTCCCTGCTCTCCCTCGGAGGCACTGAACCTTCCCCAAGATGTCCCCAAGTGTCACTGCAGGGCTGAGCTCCCTGGATTCGATCAGACACAGCGTGAGGCTGAGCCCGGAGGCATCGACACACCCCAAAAATCGGGGCGGGTGGCAGCAATGCCCCACGTCCTGCCTCCTCGGCATCTCCCTTGGGAGCATCCCCTGGTTCCATCGCTCCGTGCTGGTCTTGGCCCCAGAGTGCCAGGGAGAGAAGGGCCACGGCGCTGAGCTAAACCCGTCCTGACATCTGCGTGTGAGCCCAGCCCAGGGTGACGGCACCGCAGCCCTGCCCCTGACACCAGCCATGAGCTCGGATTTAAAACCCGGGGGAGGTTTGGTTTTTTTGTTTTTTTTTTTTTTTTTTTGCAAACGCTAGACATTTATTGCATTTATCACAAGAATAAACTCTGCTTCTAACAGGAAGCTTTGGGTAGAAACATTCTTTAAAAAAAAAGTCGGTTTCCTGTATTAGATCTATTGGTCCTGACCATCCCTGGGGGGTGGCACTGGCTCCGCGGCGGGCGGGGACACGAGCAATGCCACCGTGTGCGTCCGAGCCGGGGAGGGGACGGGGCTGTGCCGGCGCAGCCGCCTGGACCGGGACCTCGTACCAGGATGAAACACGCTGGCGTCTCGCCGGCACCGAGTACCTGATGGGGCTCGTGGCTCATTTCTGGGACAGCGCTGATGGCTGTCCCCGAGGGGGTAAAGCTAAGCGTGGGGGCAAGCGAGGGGACGAGCCCCGCAGCCCCCAAGACCTATTGCTACGGGAGGAGGAGGAGGAGGAGGAGGGGGATGTTCCTGAGTGGGAGGAAGGCTCTGCCACCCTCGTGCTGGGCCGTGCCGGCAGCTCAGCGCTGCAGGGAGGGCGAACCCGGAGCTCAGGAGCCGCTGACGACGCGGCAGAGGCGGCCGTGGATCTGGCCCTGCACGGGCTCACACGCCAGGGCCTCGCCGTCCACCGTCATGATGCCCGCGGCCACCCGCGGCTCCAGGCGGAACGCCCGGACGGGGACGTAGCACAGGTGGGGACAGTTCAAGTCCAGGTGGGTCCCCCTGGACATGGCCAGGAAGAGCTTCAGCAGCGCCACGCGGCTGATGCCGGCCTTCATGTAGAAGAGGTGGATGCAGCCGTCGTGCAGCCGGGCCGCCGGTGCCATCAGCAGGTTGGTGCCCAGGTGGGACTGGTAGATGGCATAGACCAGGACGAACTCCTCCTCGGGGACCACGGTCCAGTGTGCCGGCACCGGCTGCCCCAGCGGCGCCAGCAGCGAGTCGGTGGGCAGGGAACCGGGCGCGTCCGTCCCCGCCGGCGGCAGGACGTGGCCGGCCTGGCCGTTGGGGACAGGCGTGGAAGGGTCCCTGGGGGCCGGGGAGGTGCCCTGCTCGGGGCCGGCGGGCAGGTAGGACAGGCGGCCCTGGTACACCCGCAGCTTGGCCAGGCACTGCAGGGTGCCCAGGGTGAAGCGGGCGCTGCCCAGCCAGCGGTACTTCTCGCTGTCGATGTCCACGTCTGAGATGAAGCCCCAGCCGAAGCCGAGGAAGGAGAAGAAGCGCTTGCCCGAGGCCGTGCTCAGTGAGACCAGGTCCATCTGTGTGTGCAGCCCCTTGCACAGGATGAAGGTGCAATTCGTCAGCAGCTTCTTCTTGGCGACGTGATCGTAGCTGCGAGGGGATGGAGAGGGTGAGTTTGGAGCTCAGGGCCCCTTCCTGCTGTCCCAACATCCACCTGCAAACCCTTATTGTCATGGTTGGGACATATCCCAGCTGGGTGACAGTGTCCCTCAGGGACAGCTGCTGGGAGAGGTTTAGCTGGGGGTGGAAAGGATAAACCAGTTCCTGAAAGAGGGTACTGAGTCATGGCAATCCTGATCCCCCCACTCCACAGTAAGATTGGCTGTGCCTGGGGTGGATCCTTTAGGGTAAAGCTTTACCAGACTCTGAGCCCAGAGAGGAGAAAGGGAGTGTGGGGAGGTGGGTACACAAGGATGCAATCCCATGCTCATGGCTGTTCTACACCAGCCTGTGGGTAGGTGAGGACCCCGACAGGCACCCCTGGACATCCCAGCACCCTCCCCCTGGGCCAGAGCCCTGCATGGCCTTTCTCTTCCCCCACCTGGTGCCAGCACAGCCCTGTATGCTGGCCAGTGCAGTGCAGACAGCAGGTGCCCCACGGGGCCAGGACTCACCCTGCATAGTAGTTGATGGAGGCAGCCAGGGCATTCCCAGAGCCTCCTGGCAGGATGCACAGCGGTTTCTTCATGGTGTCCTTCCAGTCCGGACGCTCCATGAGCCCGTTCACCACCTGCAGGGATGAAGGAGTTTGTGGCACCCAAGGAATCCAGCAGCCCCTGCCCAGCTGAGGGGGAAAGAGCTCACGGTGTCCCAGGCCAGGCCAGGACGAAGGCCATGGCTGCTTTGCTCCAAGCCTGGTGCCATCTCTCCTTTGCCATTCCCTGCCTGCCTTTCTCGTACCAGAGGTTGGCTCCTGCCCCGGGCACCCCCTTCTCCTGGCTCTCTGCCCAGCCCAGACGCCCCAAGGTGCCCCTCACCTCGTACAGCAGCCCGTCCCCAGACATGACCACCAGCGTGTCCCACTGCGACAGGTCCTCATCCCGCACCTTCTCGTGCGCGTGGTGGGGTCTCTCTGCAGGGGGAAGGTGGAGAGATTTGAGATCACCCTCTGTCTGCCTGCTGCCACCCCCCAGATGGTGACCCCAGCCAGGGGTTCAGGAGGCGAGGCTCTCACCCCTCTTGAGCACAACCAACCCACAGGACCCAGAGCTGCGGTGATGCAGGAGGAACGAGGCCATCGGAGGAGCCCAGGTAAGATCCCAGGGAAGGGAGGAGAGGGAGGAGGAGGAGGAGGAGGAGGAGGAGGAGGAGAAGGAGGAGGAGGGAGCTGCTGACAGACTCACCGGTGATGAAGATGGTGGTGGCAATCTCAGCCTCGGCCAGCATGGGCTGCACCACGGCCTGGAAGTCGTCGAGGGCGCGGCCGGAGCCGCTCTGCGGGTTCAGCAGCACCAGAGCACGGCAGGGCCGGGGCAGCACCCCATAGCTGTCACCTGCAGGGGGAGAGGGGGCTCAGGCTGCTGGGTCACGGCACTGCCCAGGGAGGGCTTTGCCATCCAGAGCAGCGTTTGCCAAAACCCTGCAGGAAGGGGAGCTGCCCCTCCCTGATCCCTACAAGCTCCCTGGGCGGCATCCCTACCCAGAAGCAATGGGGGGTGAGCAGGGATGGAGGGTCCCTGCTGGGAATGCTGAGGAAGCAGCAGAGGTGGGACCTGGGGGCCTGCAGGGGCTCACCTTGAGCTCCCCCACAATCAGCAGGGATGTTTTACACCCAGGATGGGGCCCCGCAGCACCCCAGCCATTCCACAGCAGGAGGACAAGGGCTCCAATTCCCCACATCCCCCCAGATGGAGAGGGGCCAGGACAGCCAGTTGAGCCGGTAGACGGACACTTCTGCCTCCCCTGCTCCCCACGGGGCTCAGGTTTCGCCTGCGAGGGCCTCAGTCGGGCTGTAATTACAAGCCTGGCAGGGGTCCCATTCTTCTGCCCCCCCCCCCCCCCCCCGCCCTGCTTGCTTCCAGCATCACCTTCCCCAAGCCCAGTGGTCCCCGTGCAGGGGGACAGGGAGAGCCCACTGAGCTGCCCTGCGAGGGAAGCACAGGGAGGACGAGGAGGGCAGGACCCCCGGGTGCTGCAGGGGCACCCCAAGCCCTGAAGTGAGCAGGGCAGTGCGACTCAGGCTCCCTCAGTGCCTCTGGAAATCCCTGGCTCTGCAGGGTGAAGCCGGTTTTGGGGAGTTTGGGGGTGTCCCCACCAGCTCTGGGCCCCCTAAGCCGTGGCCCCAGGGGGGTGGTGGGTGCCCACCCCAGCACACGGGCTCTGTGGGACAGCATGAGGGCCGTGTCTGCTGACTCAGCAGGAAGAGCTGCTGAGTCAGGACAGCAGAGGCATTTGCCAGCACTGTCCTGGGCTTGGAACCCCCTCTAGGCACTCGAGGGGGCTGGGGGTGTCTGCCTGCCCCTGCCTCATCTGGGATGATCTGAGCTGTCTGAACACATCAGCTGGGGTTTTAGAGCTAAAACCCCCTCCTGCCACCCGCTCTGGGGATGGTGGTGGGGAGAGGTGAGCCTGGGTGATGGAGGTCACCATGTGTCACCTCCCCTGGGTGACACCCAGTATCACATCAGTCATGACCATGAGCTCCATATGACTGGAGCATCCCACCTCCTTGCCCATCCCAGCTCTGGGAGCACACAGAGCTCTGCTGATTTCAGTGCCATCAGGATTACTTCCTGACCCCGTGGATGGGGGCTGAGGCTGTCACCCTCCAGCACAGCTCTTTGTCCCCTTGCCACCTGTTTGGGACCTGCCACCAAGTCCACAGGCAAGATCTGCGTGTGAAATCCCCATCAGTGGGGCTGAGCCTGGCTCTGGGTGCTGGCTCCAGGCTGGCTCTCCCTGCTGCCACTCCCGGCCCCTTATCAGTGGGGACCAGACAAGAGGGGAATGGCTTCCCCCGGGGACAGCAGTGAAGCACCCGGAGCAGAGGCCACTCCAGCTCGGGTCAGGGATAACAGGCAGTAACCCCGGGGCTGGGCTTGCCCTGCTCCCTCCCCTTTGGAGTTTCCCTGGCCCTCACGGCCACTAAATCCCCTATGGCAAACATGAACGAGCCCCTAGGCAGGGGTTTGGGCTCAAACCTCAGCTGCTAGAGGAAGGTGATGGGGGGCTTTTCTCTTTCTTTCTCCCCCTTCAACCTTGGAAGATGCAGAATAAGAGTAGGAGGCGCTTCAAGAACATAAAAGCAGTTTTTAACCCCCACACTGTTAACCAGGCATATCGTTTCTGACACGCACATGGAGCTGCGGTCAGGTCTTGCCTGAAAATCCTGCCTGGACCTGTAGCTGTTGCCCCGTGGCCACCTCTGGGCAGTGGGGTATGGCTAGGACCACAGGGACCCAATCCTTGCCTGGAGGGCACAGAAGGATGCCATGACTCCATCAAAAGGGGCAAACTGCTGGTATCAGGGTGTGAACAGCGACAGGATGAGACCCCAGTGAGGGACCAGTGATACCAGCAGCACCAGGCTCAGCCCCAGGGCGGGACTGGAAGGTGCTGGGTCAGAGCTGGAGCCCAGCAGCGGCGATGCTCGGAGGGAACACAGATTTCAGAGCATCCCTTCCCATTGCGCAACTCCGGCCAGTCCCTGGCATCCCAGCAAGGCTGAGCCACTTCCCGGCACACTGCGGTCGCTTTCAGCCTCAAACGCGGAGCAGAGCAGACACTGAGTCAGCAGGAGGAAGGGGCTCTGGCTGCTGGCAGTCCACAAACTCTGCTCCAGTCCCTCTGCCCACATCCCCTCATGTCACATGGGACCACACTGCCACAGCCCCGCCGTCTGCAGCCCCAGCCACTCCACTGCGTCCCTGCATCCTTCTAGAAACTCTCTAGGCATAAGGAACAAGTGTGCCAGGCTGGTATAAGGCTGGGACTGAGCTCCCTGGGGCTGGATTTCCCTGTCAGGACACAAGCCTGGTGGCAGTTTTCTTCCCTCCCAGATGGCTGCAGTTTGGGACACATCCCTGCCCTCCACGGGCAGCCCCAGCTTTGGGGTTATCAACCGCAGAGAGACTTTTTGTTTATCCTTTGGGGTGAAATAAGAAGGGGGAAGCTTCATCCTTGCTGTAGCATTCCGCAGGGCTTTTATCCCAGAGGATGCCGGAGCTGAGATGACACCAGGACAGGATCACTAGTGGCTCCCAGGTCCCCTCCCGGTGGGGACAGGGTGGCAGGATTGCTCGGCACGGACTCGCACGCAGCCTCCCCAGCACGGCCTTATCTGCCCGCACAGGCCTCCCCACCGGCACGTGCGAGCGCAGGGTGTGGGCCAGGGGCACTTTCAGCTCTGTCCCAAAACTGTGGGAGGAGGTTTGCAAATCCTGCCGGCCCTCAGCGAGAAAAATAACTGCAAAATTCCGCACCGCCTTCTCCCGTCCTCCTTCCTCAGGCTCCCCGGGGGCCCCCGCGTGCCACGAGCTGCCTCCTGCCCCGGCACCCTCGCACCGCCTGCTCACAGGGCGAGGGTTGGAAAGCGCTCCGAGACTTCCAGCTGCAGAGTTCAGGCTGGATACAGAGCTGGGGAACTGGTTTTGCCCTCACCCCATTCCACCTGATTTTTTTTTTTTTTGTTGTTGTTATTCTTAAGGAAGAGGAGCAGAAAGTTGTTTTGTAGCTGCAGGTCACGTAAAAAAAAAAGCTGCATTTTAAAATCCAAGCAGGGAAGAGCTGGGCTAAATGTGATTTGACAGGATCCCTCTAACCGCATGCCTCTTAATTTCCAAGTCTGATCAGAGCGACTGGACAGCCAAATAAATGAAGTAGTGCATATAATTGAATCTCTGCTCAGATGTTCAACTATCTGCCAGCGCGCCCTGCCCTGCCTGCGGGAGCTGGGGGATGCGGCCCCCGAGCCGGACCCTCCCCTTCCAGACAGTGGCAACTCCCGGGGGGAGAGGGATCAGAAATCCAGACCCCTCCGGGCTGCCCTGGGACCCCGCTGGGCCCCGGGGGGTCCCAGGGAGCGTTTGCCTGTCCCCAAATCCCAAGTGATGGATGGGACCTTCTGGGGACAGGGGACAGTGCCTGGCTCCCGTCCTGCCTGCGTCAGCAATGATTACTTTTTTTCCTTGGATCATGCTGCCCTTTGGAGCTTTAGAGTTATCGAACGGGAGCGATGGAGGGGGGGTGTCTGCGTGCAAAGGGCCCCTGTGGTGCGACCACGTCCCTGATGCCCCTCGAAACTGAGGGTGAAAGGGGGGAGACCCCCACCCCCGGCGCGGGGCTGCGCGGGGGGATGTCCCCGTCCCCTCCAAGCTCGGGGCGGGGGGGGGTCCGGGTGACCCCGTGTGTGTCCCCCCGTGGAACCCGGCACCGCGCAGCGCTCCCGGCTCGGCAGCAGCCGTCCCGCGTGGGGCCGGGCGGCGGAGCGGCCCCGACCCCCGCACGGCCCCGACGGGGCGAGCCCCGGGGGCGCGGGGAGGGGGCCCCAGGGGGGCCGGCTCGGCACTCACCGTCCTGCGCGGGCACGGCGGGCACGGCGAGCTCTCGGATGCGGCGGCTCCAGGCCTGGGCGATGCGCAGGTTGCCCTCGGCGTCGGGCCCCCGGGAGACGCGGAAGGTCCGCTCCAGGCGCTGGCGGGCGGGCGGCCCCCAGCGCGGCCCCCGCAGCGGGTAACACACGAGCGAGAAGCAGGCGGCGGCCGCGGCCGCGGGGAAGGCGGCCGAGCCCACGCAGTCGGCCAGGCGGAGCGCGGCGTCGGGACCGGCCGAGCCGCCCGGGGAGCCGCCGGGGCGCCGCACCTGCAGCTCCCGGGCCGTCAGCGACAGCGAGCAGGCGGCGGCACCGGGGGCCGGCCCCGCGCCGAAGATGCCTTGGAGGAGCACCGGGCCCCCGCCGGGCTCCGGGGGAGCGCGGCGGCCGGCGGCCATCGGCGGAGCGGGCGCGGAGCGGAGCGGGAGGCACCGGGGAGCGCCGCCCGCCGCCGCTCGCTGCTGACGCCCGGCGATGGCAGGCGGGGCGGCCCCATTCATAAAAATTTAACCCACCCACCCCCCCGGCCACCCCTTCCCCCGCCGGGGGAGGGGGCCCGTCCCGGGGCTGCTCCGGCACCCCCCGCGCCCCCCCCGGCAGCTGCCTCAGTTTCCCCAAGCGCCGCCCCGCGCTCCGGGCAGGGCTCCGGGGGGAACCGGCTCTGCAGACGGGCGGGGGCAAAGCGACGCCGCGGGTTTGCCGCGGGTGGTTCTGCGCTGCCGGGGCGGGTGTCTGGCGTGGGTGCTCCCGCGGGTGCTGGGGCGGGCAGGGAACCGGCCCACGGTCACGCCGGGAGAGCATCGGCAAAGCGGCACCGGGCAGCCACCGCAGCCCCGGTTCCCGCACATCGCTCCTAGCCAGGCACAGATGGGCGCTGGCAGAGGTCCCTCGAGCCCCCACGCTGGGCCGAGCGGCGTTCGACACCATTTCTGCATCTCTCCAGCTGGCACAGGGAGAGAGGAGCAGAGTGGGGGCCTGGAGAAATCGAGGCACGGCAAGGGCTGAGGACAGCGGGCAGCCGGCGGGGGACACCTCCAGGAGGGAGGATGGAGTGGAACAATGTCCTGCCTGTGACTGGTGGCTCGCCATCAGGTATCCGTGAGGGTTGGAGGGTGCCATGGCCACGGAGCCCCGTGGAGGGAGGTGGGCTGTGCTTTGAACCCCACCTGGGGGCACAGAGCGCTAGAGACAGAGCCTAGGGGACCTGCCCGGAGGGTGCCAGCATGGCTGCGAGCTGCTCCGTGCCCGGTGGCAGCTGGCAAAAATCACTTACAGCAGCTTTTGCTGGCGACAGAACTGACCTCACCCTCCCAAGGGACTGTCAGGCTCCAGGGGGTCTGGCCCAGCCCAACAAGGATTATTTTTTTGCCAACCAATTCCCCGTGGATGCAGCTCTGCCTTAACCTTGAGCTTGCACCTCAGGGGGGCATCGCTCTTCACACTTAGGGCAGTTTAATTAGCAGAAAGCCCTCAGCCCTCTGTCCTTGCTTATACCCACTGGAACTGGCCAAAACATTGCAGGGAGGGCATGGGATGATCAGCTGGGCAGATAATGCTGTTGAGTCTTGTTTTCCCACAGTGACCTAAGAGGAGAGTCCAGGTGCCATGCTTTGGAGCATTGTGCTTTCCAGAAAGACTTCTCTGGGTTCTGTGGGTACAAAGGGATGCTCAGAGGGGCAGATGGGGCAAAACCTGCTCCCAGACCTGAT
This sequence comes from Manacus candei, assembly GCF_025592945.1. Taxonomy (NCBI): domain Eukaryota; kingdom Metazoa; phylum Chordata; class Aves; order Passeriformes; family Pipridae; genus Manacus; species Manacus candei. Next base: position 7,494,434 of record NW_026138095.1, on the reverse strand, counting down.
GCTTTTGGCTCTGGAACCGCAGCACTCGCAGCTGATTCTGGGTGAGATTCAGGCACGGCCACTTTCCTGGCCTCTGCCATGACACAGTCCAGCGTTTGTAAACAGCCCTGAGGTTCCTCAGCAAGGTGTCATGGGAGGAAATAGCTGGATGCCGGAGAGTGCAGCGTCCTGACCTGCCCCTCACCCTTCTTGGTGACTAACCCGCTCCCAATTTCCGCTCAGGAAGGCACGAGTCACTCTGGGAGGATGTGGGAGCAGCTGTCACACTGCTCCTGGCAGGTGCCACGGGGCGATGAGGCTGCTTTGGGCTCTGTCCTCACTGCACTACATCCGTCCATGGCCCCGTGTGGCAGGAATCCCCCTTTGCCCTGCCTGCCTGCGCTTGGAATAGGAGTGGAATGCCCATCCAGGCTCTGCTGGCCACGGGCATGCTATGGGCAAAGGGGCTGAGAGTGGCTTCATCATGAGGTGTCGAGGATGGCAAAGGGGGCAGGAAGGGTTAGGGAAGGGCTGCCCATGGCAGGGATGCCAAGGGCAGGGAAATGAGGGAACTGCAGCCAGGTTTTTCTCAGTGGGGCATGGGAGCAGCATAAACTCAGCCTCTGTGATGGCAGGGGACACCCAGGCACAGCTTATTCATCTTAGTGCTGGTCTGTGGGGACAAGCCCATCTCGATGCTGTGCCACTTTTGGGCACCCACTCCATGCCATGGCCAGCCCTGTGGCCACCATCAGCCCCAGGCAGGTCCCTTTGCTCCCTGCAGCCACAGGCTGATCCAACCCTGTCCCACATGGACACCACTTGTTTGCCTTCAGATGTGCTGTCTAATGTGGAAGTGGGATCGGCTCCTTCCCCACTTAGTGCTGGCAACCAGTTGAGGGCTGTCATAATTATGGGAGCCTTAATGAGCTCCCTTGACCCCAACGTCAGCCCGAGGGGTGCTCAGCAGCCAGGGCTCCTGTGCCATGGGCAGGTGTCTGTCAGTCAGGTTTGTCCTGATCGGCTCCATTCCCGCCTGGGCGGCGGCACAGGCCGTGTGCGTGGGCAGGAGCGCCGGGATACGCCGTGGGGATGCAGCACGGAGCATGGGGATGCAGCATGGAGTGTGGGGATGCAGCATGGAGTGTGGGGATGCAGCACGGAGCCACAGCCAGCGGAGACAGCTGGTGGAGAATCCCCCCACCTTCTTCCTCATCGCCCACGGAGCAGCGTGCCCAGCCCAGCCGTGACCGCTGAGATCACTGGGAGGGCCTGTGGGGTATCCCAGGCCCCACAGACATCATCTGGGAGAGAAGGCTTGTGTGTTTGAAGCACCGTGCCTCTGGCTTGCTGGAGAAGGTGGTGGATGGTCTGAGTCTGGGGATACTGAGGCAGAAGCAGCGGACAAGGTTTGTCTTGAGTTGTGCAAGAAGCCAAGGGTTAAATATGGCAATTAACCCTCCCCAGGCTCCTCTGCTTCTGCCCCCAGCTGCTAGAGGAGCTAGACCCCACAGGGAGCTTATGCTGGGGGAAGAAAGCACAGAGGCTGGGGGCTTTCCAGCCCTGCTGTAACCCTTTGTGCCCCCGCTGATGGATCCCGGGAGCTGCAGCACGGACCTGGAACAGTCGGTGTCAGGGCAGGCCTGGATTTTGGGATCCCACTGCCTTCATCGCAGCCCCGGAGGAGTTGTGCAGAGGACATGGCTCTGCTGCAAGATGAGCTGCAGCGTTTCCCTTCGAGACACGCAGCTCCTCCAGATCCCTGCCTGCTCTGCCACATCCGCCGGCAGCCGCCCAGGGACAGGAACGGGAGGGAGATGCACTCATCCCAGATCCATCCCTTTTAGCATCGTTCCCACCGCTGAAGGTACACGTCTCAAGGTGGAGCCATAAATAGCGCGGCTCGGGGCTGCATCGCGGCTGGCAGGGCTGCAGGCTTGGCAGGGGGACAGGCACCGACTGCAGCAGTGGGAACTTTCCAGGCAGCGCCTGCAGGAGCGGCCGGTGCGGAGACGGAGCCGCTTCTGTGCAGAGCCAGCCCAGGGCCTGCAGCTCAGCCCCTCTGGCCCTGGGGTTGGTGCTGACACAGGGGACCAGCACGGAGCAGGAGGGGACAGGACTAACAGAGGTATCTCCTGCTGGAGGGTGACTGGGATCACATCCCACCTGAGCTGGGACACAGGTCTGGGCTCTGCCACTGATTTGCTGTAGAACTTGGGCAAGTGGCTGCACCCTCTCCCTGTCTCCATGACCCAGGAGCAGCAGGTATCCCCCCACAATCCAGCTTCACTCAGGGCCCAAGGCTTGGCCCTGGAAGATTCCCAGTCTCCAAGGAACTGGGGGTTTTCTGGCAGCTCCTAAATCTCAGCCAGGCTCTGCAACCTGCGGGGCAGCTGCTCCCCAGCCCTGACCCTCCGCCGAGCTCTCCACAGCTGCCGGCACAGCCCGGGACCACAGGGCTCACCGGGAAGCCTGAACAATGCCGACGAGCTGAGATCATTCCTCCCAGCTGATTATTTGCTCAAAAATATTTCGGAGCTCAGGCCTCCTCGGGGAAAACACTCCCAAACACCCGGCAAAAAGCTGCTGAGTCTGGAGTAACCACACACCCCGCTCGCTCAGCCGAGACACCCCTTCCTCCGATGACAAGCCCTGACGTCAGAGGGATTGAGGCCAAAGTCGGCTGTTTGATCTCCCCCTCGGCTGGGGGAAGCTGAATTTCAGGCCCTCGAAGGGCTTTCACCACTTCCCTGTAGCGGTTTCCTGCCATGATGGGAGTGCAGGAATTTTTGAGAGGTGAGTCAGAGGCTGCGATGAGAACCACCTGGCTGGGGCTGGCCTGGGAGGCTTGATCCCCATCCAGGGGTGATCCCTGCTGTGAGGCTGGATGCCTGCGGGCAGCATTCCCAGCGTGGAATTACTTATGAGGGGCACAGCATCCCACCACAGCCCCCAACTTCTGGCCTGGGACAGAAGGAGAGGGATTTGCTCCTTCAGTTCCCACGGCTCCTCTTTCCTTGCCAGGCACGCTCCGGCCACCCCACCCGGGCTCCAGGGAGAAACTCGGTTAAGAATAAAGAGCAAAACCTCATCCGGCTCTGCAGGAAACTGCCTGCAATGGCCGTCCCACCCCACGGAACTGCCCCAGAGCAGCACCGAGGCCTGGCTTTCCCTGGGGAGCAATGCAGGACTTGGCAGAGCTGAGGAACTGCCCTCCCTGGTTGCTGAAATTCAACATATAAACCGAGTTCCTGGTAAAGGAACCTCCCAGGTTTTCCCTGCTGGGCTATTAAAGCTCCATGACCTCCTGCCCACTCTCCCCCTCCAGCGTTGCTCAAGCCCCTCTGTGCAGAGAATAACTGCGTGGTGTCCAGAGAGTGAGACTGAGCCGGGATAAGCCTTTGGAAAGGAGCTAAACCTGCTCAAAGCCGGCGCTGTTCCCTGACCCGCCCTCCTAATCCTGCCCAGCTCATAATGGAATAATAAAGGGCTGCACAGCCTCGCTCTCCACCACGCTGTGGGGGAGGTTCCTGCTGCCTCTGTACATGCCAGGAACTGGGATATTAATTACTCCCTAAGTAAACAGAATTGCTCCTTTCTTCTCCTTTGCCTGGCTGTAAAACTGAGCGTGACCTTCAGCCCGCAGAGAAATCAGAGTCGTTCCCTTTTCCAGGAGAAAGGCTGGTTGTGGCAGTGATAACAGCGTGATCTCTGCCCGCCACCCTTGCCCGGGCTCCTCAGGGGCTGATCCCAACCCTGCACCTCCAACAGCCATCGTGGTGGGACCCCCAGGCTGCTGGGCCTTCCCCCTGCGGGGATGAAGCTGCTGATTCACCAAGGGGGAATCTCAGGAACACAGGGCGGGATGACTTTGGGACACCAAGCCCCTCCAAGGTGTGTCTTGCTGTGCCAGGGGCTGCCCTGCAGCAGAACAAACAAACTTGTTGCATCTCAGCCTCAGCAGCTGGGACAGAGCACAGGGAAGTGACAATGCCAGCAGGATCCACCCCAGTGGCCGGGAGGGCTCTGAGCACCCCACAGGGCAGCAGGAATGAGGGCAGGAGGAGGGTGCTTGGGGACCTGGAGGGCAAAGCAGAGGCTGAGGGCACTCAGAGGCCACAGCATCATCCCTGAGCTGAGGCTGCCAAGCGAGGATCCGGCTGGGAAGGGGTTAAACAGCCCTTCCTTCTCCACACACCTGATTCCAGGCAGCCAGGAGGGAAGGGCTTTAAAAGAGAAGGGTGGGAGGAGGTCTTTGGGGGTTGTGTGTTCTGTGGAGCTGTTTTAACATGGTCCCTGCGGTGCCAGGGTTCCTTCTCACCCTTGTTCCCTCCTGTCTGAGTGTCCCTGCAGGAGAATGTCCCTGCTCCCCTGGGAGCTGCCATTTCTCAGGTGGGTGCAGGAGGGAAGCAGCCAACCTGTTAACCTCACAGAAACAGTCTGGCTCCCCCCAGATTTTTTTCCTTGGCTCCTTTTGAGGGACAAAGCCAGCCCCCCGTGAGGAGGTTGGGGCTGTAGCGAGGGTGCTGTGACTGTTGTGAGCAGCTGCTGATAACACACCTCTGTGTGTGGGGCCGGGGGGGAGCCTGGCCTGGGGTGCCCACGGGGGATGATCTGGGGTGCCTGGCAGATGGATGCTGCAGATTCATCCCAGGATTATTCCAGCCTGAAGGCCCGATCAGAACCCCACACCTGGCTGTGCTGCCTCCTCAGAGTGAACTCGGGCAGCTGATGCTGTCAGCTCTTGCCTTGTCTTGGGGACAAGCTGGGATGTGGGAGTCGAGCTGGAATAGCCCCTGCTCTGCCCAGGCCTGAAGGACCTGCAGGGGACACGGGAGGAGGGAGATGTGGGGATGGAAACACCACAGGGACAGGTGACATGTCACCAGGTGTGGTGAAGGGAGATGAAACTTTCCCTCCTGGTGCTTGGGCAGCACAGCGGTGCCATATGGAGGGGACACAAGCAATTCCATCTCCTTTGCACGGAGGACGCTGCAGAGGGACAACATTCAATGAAGTGTTCAGCGGAAGGGGAACGATGGCAATGCTGCAGCTCCCAGCTGAGCATGAAATGTTTGTGACAGGGAGTCGTTGCCAGAGGCACTGCTGCCGTCACACACCCAGCCCCACGTGCCAGAGCAGCCTGGGGAGCCACTGAGTCATGGAATGTCCATCCTCCGTGGCCTGAATGAAGCCCACCAGGCTTCCTCCTCCTTCCCCACTCCCAGCTATAAGGACACAGGCCAAGAGATGATGATTTTGCACAGCAACTTAGGAAACTGCCAGGAAAAACCTCTCCCCTCCACGGGGAACCCAGTGACGGGGGCAGTGCTGGTGGTGGTGAAATTAATGCTGTTTGCCTTCCCTGCAATGTATAATTTCTGTGAGATATCCTCATTTCTGCTGCTTTGTCAGGTGCTCTGAGTCATCCTGACCATAGGGGGATGGATCTTCATGGTGGTGTCACTTTCACTCACTTTCCCAGCTCCTGAGGCTGAGATACATATTATATATATATATATATATATATGTATATATATATATATAAATATAAATACATAAAAATATATAATATATATATATTTGTTCAGCCAAGTTTCGCCTCCTTCCTATACATAAATATTAAATACATATATATTATATACATATATAACATATGATATACATATTATATACATATATAATACATATTTTTATATATAATACATATTGTTGTATTTATATATTTATATTTATAAGCATGCTCTTAGTGCCTGGAAGGGTCAGCACAGTGCTCTGCCGGACGGGTTGGAGCTGAACTTTTCTGCTTAGCTAAGCCGTTTAGTCCCTGAACTTGAGAGGGACTTTGTCCCTACTCCCCAGACGCCATCGGAGCGCCTGATAGCGAGTGTTCCCTTGGGAAGCGGTGCAGGACGGGGGCTGGAGCCGGCGGGGCGGGCGGGTCCTCCCGCCGCGCCCGCCATAGAGCGCGGCCAGAGCGCCGCCGCCGCGCTTCCGTTTCCCCCGCCGCCATCTTAGGCACGGGCACTTTAACCCCCGCCTTCAATCCGTGCCCCGCGCCGCCGCGCAGAAGCGCGAGGTGGCCGCGCTGCGAACCGCCCTCGCGGAGCGGGAGGTGTATTTGTCCCCGAAGAGGGACGCTCCCGCCGCTCTCCTCCCGAGGTACCGGCGCTGCTGGGGCAGTAGGTGAGGGGACGCTGTAAGGGGGGAGTGCGGCTGCGGTGCCCTCACCTAAGATGGCGGCGGGGGCGGGCTCTCCCCCCGATAAGATGGCGGCGGAGGGGAGCGGCGCTCTGGCCGTGTGGCGGAACTCGCTGCGCTGGGTGAGGGGAGCGGAAGGGGACCGTGCGCTCCAGGGATTCCCCTGCCTCCCAGTGACCCCCTATCCCACCACAGAGACCCCTGTCCAGCCCTGCTGCCTCACACACAAACCCCCTGTGTCCCCTCACCTCGCCCCACCTCCCCCAGCCAAGGCAACCCCTCTCCGCCTTATTACCCCCGCTCATTTTGGGGGTCGTCCCTCCCCCGGTGCGTGAGGGGACACTGGGTGGGCACGGGGTGGGTGTGGGTTGTGGTTACCTGCTGCCTGCCCACCCCTCCAAGCCCCCCGCCCCACCAAGGCATCTGCTGCTCCGTTTTATTGTAATATTCATAATTTCCACCCTCCCTTTGCATAGGAGCGCAGCGGCAAGTCCATAGGTAGCGGGAAGGGCTCCCCCCCTCCCTTTCCTCCTCCTCCTTCCCACCCCTTAAGGGGCGGCGATCGCGGCGGAGAGGAAGAAAAGGATGCCACGGAAGCTGTTGTTGCCTTATAAATCTGTTTTTTCCCACTTTCGAGCTCCGCGGGGGTTGCATGACTCTCTGGCGATGAACGCGGCCAGAAGTGGCTACCGGGTCTTCTCGGCCAACTCCACGGCAGCCTCCACCGAGCTGGCGAAGAAGATCACGGAGTAAGTTCCCTCTCTTTTCAAGTTTCTTTCTTCCCCCCCCGCCCCCCGTCGCTCCTCAGGCGCCTCCTGAGCGGCTGGAGAAGCTTCTGGCATCCTCCCGCCTTCCCAGGGCATCTGCTGCCGACACCTTTGCCCGCGGAGGATTCGCACTGGGAATCTCCATCAGCTCTGAACCTCCTGCTGCTCCTCGTCCCCGCCGGTTATCCCAGCCCGACCCAGCGCTGGGGATGGACCCGCTGCTTTCCGCCTCTTGCGCCTCTGACACCCATCTCGGTGCTGGAAGGGCCGGGTTGCAGCAAAGGCTGTTGCTTTAGGGGAGGCAGGAGGCGAAACTCGGCTGAGCAAACCTCGGAGAGCGTTTTTTTTAGCAGGTTTGGGAGACGCTCAAAACTTTTCTCTGGCTGATGACCTTGTTTCTCCCAACAGCTTCCCTGTCTGGGGCTCGGGGAGCGTTCATGTGCACCTCGGGCACATCACCTGCCCTTGCACTGACCAGCGTGGATTTTGGGGAGGTGGGCAGCATGTGCTGACAAAAGGGAGCTTAGTTCAAGGTAGAAGTCTCCTCCTTTTTTTTTTCAACCCATCGATTTGGGCAGAGTTTGACCTTGTCTGGTGTGATGGATGTGCTGGGTCCTGGAGAATGAGGGGTGTGACAGCTGGCTCCAAAACAGGGCTCCTGGTGCACAAGAAGAGCACTGGGTTTTCCCCAGCACTTGATCTTTTTGGTTTTGAATTCGTTTGTTTCAAACTAGGGCACTCCCAGCTAAAGGGGCTCTTCTGAAATGAGCATCTGTATACTGGGCTGTCATCTTGAAGCAGGATTTGAGTTTCTTTGCTGCTGTTTCTCATAGGAAGCTGCCCCCAGAATCGAGGGGGCTCAGTGCTTGTTTGCCTGCTGCAGCTGACAACATCCCTGCTGTCCCTTGCTGTCCCGTTCCTGCCTCCAAGGGTGTGCTTACATTGGAAACATGACTAAGTACAGGTGTGCTGCCACCTTAAACTGCAAGAACACTTTGCTATCCGTCCCGTTAGCTTAGTAAACACTGTGTTGAATCCTTAGCACAGATTATCTCCACGGAGCTGACTTGGCTGTTTGGCTGGGATGTGTGTTGGATAATAGTGATGGACTTCTTTGGGCGTGAGGCAGAGAGGGGAATCCTTGTGTTTGGGAGTAGAAAGCTTTTTTTTTTTGGCTCATGTATTCTTGCTATGCTTGGTCAGTTCTGTATCACTTTCCCTTCACTGATACAACTCTGAAACTAAAGCCTCTCTATATAAAAAAGTAAGTTTTGCTGCAACAGATGGGAGAGAGTTTTACAAGGCTTGTCCTGTTGCGTCAACGCAGCATAACACAAGTCCCCTGAGGACAAGCTCTGAGTTCTTGGGACTGAAAGAGCAAAGGGGCAATCCTTATTCTTTGCTTTTTGTCTTAAAAATAACTCCCTTCTTTTTGAAGATGTAATGAGAGGAGACACGGAGCAGGTTCCCCGGGCCATGGCGCACACGGCTGGCTGATGTTACCCTCTGTGGGCTCCCAGGGATGCTCCGAGGGGGAATGAAGCAGGATCCAAATCCAGAGTGGCCTCCCAGCTGTCTTTCACCACGTAAATTCCTAATAGGGGCGACGTGGGCTCTTTACCTTGGCTCTAACAGCGGGATGTTGGATGCTCGGGTGGTAAGAGCCCAGCTGCTGCTTACCTGAGACTTAAGGACATGTATCTTCGTTGTGGGTGCAAAATCTGGAACCATTAACAGCACAGATTTGCCCACAGTAAAAACTGTCCCAAAAATAAAGGTATTTTCAGCATCTTCCACGATGGTTTTTCACTGACCTCCCCCAGGAGCTCAAGGGCTGTTTCAACACGTCTGTAATACATCCCTTGTTTTTCCAGGTTGCTGCTGCCTTGCCCCCTGTCTCACATCCCAGCCTGTACTTTGCTGGGGAGGTCAGTTGCACCTTGAGGTAGAGTTGGAGCAATCTTATAAGGGTGAGTTCGTCCTCTAATATTGTGCGTTCTTTTTAAAGTTTTTTTATGACCTTTAGTATAAGCAGTAAAAGAACTTTAAAACAACACGCAATATTAGGAGTAGGGCCCCTTGAGACTCCTGTCCATCTGGGCTCTGTTGCTCTTTGCCTGTAGATATAATCTTAAAATCTATACATGAGTAGGCTTATCCTTTTTTAAAACCTCGAGCCTGGAGAGGAGCAATGGGACATAAATCAGGTCAGTCTCCTCACTCTGTTTACTGCAGAACTTCCCGAGTTGCTTTCGTTTCTGGTTCTGAGTGTCATGTTCTGGCACAGTTCTGACCTTTGCAATTCCCATTGAGCATTCTTGTCTGGTTATGGGACAGTGACTGATGGTCAGTCTCACTTTCACTTTGGGTTTTCAGAGCTTTGGTTGATATCAGTGTCTGCCAGGGAGAGGAGATGGTGCTGGATTATAAGAACCAAATACCTTGTGAAACTTTAAATAATGAAGATGCTCCTTAGATTTGGCACCACTGAAGCATGAATTAAACCATATATTTGTATCTAATAAATTGAGAGGGATGATTATTTTTTTTAAATTCTTTCCCAGATGGAAAAAGAATTCCTGCTGTAATTAGGACACTTGGCACCTGATTATGAGCTGCAGGGCAGAAAAATAATTTCTGTGACCAGTGCTGATCCCTAATGGGCCTGTGTGCTACTGGGGGGAGGGAGGTCTGACAAGTCTTTTTGATCTCCAGAGTCCAACAGATGCATTTAGATCTCCCCCTGACTGCAGTGCTTGGCTCAGAGGGCACAAATTTTACATTCTGCTCACTGCTTATGTGTTTGGGTTGGAGGTGATTGGTGATTGAAGCTGCTAATGCCTCCCCAGTGCTCCTGCAGCTCTGTGGTGGGGAACGTGATACTGTCATTGCCAGCTGTGGATGTGAGTATTCCAGACATTCATTTGCTTTGCAGCATGGAAAATGCCGGTGATCTAAAGATAAAGCAATACCATGAGCCTAAACAACGTGGAGAAGGGAGGAAAATACAGGGATTTGTGTTCTGATCTCTGGTTGCAGGGAACTGGGTGACGCTAAACCCAGGGTGGTGTTTCCTGTGATCAGGAGGTGAGCCCTGCTTTTGGGTGAGACAAAATATCCAGAGGACTTGCAGCAACCTCCCTCTGCTGAAGGAGGATTTCTGGTAGAATGAAGGAAGAGTAATGTCAGCCTTCCCTTTAGGTTATCTTGCCAGCATATGAGAGGGTGGCAGAGAGGAGCCAGAGCACAGAGACCTTTGGATGCTGCCCTCCCTCATCCCCAAACCCTGTTCTTGCCTTCTGGAAACAGCTCCAGTGTGGAGCTGTGTGAGGAGGGGAGGTGACACCAACTCTTTTCCATCTCAGAAGGTGTGGCAGAAGGCTAATAGATATTGGGGTGAAAGTGCATCAAAGGATTTTGGAAAGGGAAAAGAATAACCAGCTAAAAATCAGGACTGTTGGAGAGGGTTCAGGTAGGGAACAGTGCTGGAGTAGGGTGAGCATGAAGGAGCTGGGCTTTGGGATTCTCTGTGCAGCTTAGGGGGAGCACATAATGTAGCTGAGGAGATTTGGCTTGTGTGGAGCTTTCTGTGCTGGCCAGCACCAGCTTTAGGGGAATTTCCTTCACAAGGAGCAGGCTGGTAGGAGGAGAGGAAAATCTGCCTGGTATTTGCCAGTAGTTGGGCTGCATGGCTTTTGGCATGGCTGGAACAAGTGATCCAAGTGGCAGATGAGCAGTAGGGACTGTTCTTCAAGTATCCAGTCGTGCTGGGTGGATGGAGAGTGGTAAAGGAGAGCTCAGGTAGTTTTAAGGATATATGAACAGTCTGCCTTGTGTCCAGGAAGCTGCCATTCCCTTTCCCTTTCCTGGCTGTTCAAGTACTGGGAGATTAGGAAATAGACTGCAGAGCTGCCATTGTGCTGGCTGGACCATGACTGATCTTTAAATAAAGATTTGCAGAAGTTTGAAAAGCAATTCAAAGTCAGGCTGTGACTTGCTTTGGCCACGGTTGGTCACGGCACAGATCCTCTGCTCCAGATCCTTCCGGAGTCTGCAGCAGTTCTTGGAGTCTTTAGGTGTGGGGAGAGCTGGGTGTTTGCAGAGCTGAGACCAGTGAAAGTGTTTTGTAACAAAGAGGATATTGCCAAAATAAAATCATACCATAATTAAGGGCTTTGTATGGAGATTTCCCCCGGAAGCTTCCTTCGGAGAAAACCTTACAAATGTCTTGGATGCTGGTCACACAGGGGGAGGAGGAAACACAGACTGGGCTGAGGGCCTTTCTCAGTGGCACTGAAACAGGTTTTGATGGCACAAAATACTGCAAGTGCATTTGCCTCTTGATATTTGATTCAGCTGAATGTGAAGTCTCATTGACTGTCCTTTGTCTCCAGAGTCTGGTACAGTGGTTTTTGGCAGTCTTTAGAGGAGCATTTTAAAGTACAATCTAATACCACCTCACAGTGTTTCCTAAAATACTGCAGTGTGTCACTTCCTCATTAAACTACAGGTCACTTCTGAGCTGTTTGCATTTAGATGTGAATTTGAGTGAGATTTTATAAACACTCTTGTATCCACAGCTTAATATCCTCTTGGCACGTGTGGAGACTGCGGAAAGTTAGATCATCTTTTCTGAGCAGCGTTTACAGAGAGAGAGATTCCAGATCAATATAAATTTTTAGTGGCCAATTGCTCTGAGGAGGATTTTTAAAGCCATAAAGAGATGTTTTTCTCTTAGATGCTGTCATGCCCAGAGGAGTTGCTTTAGGTGGTGCAAGGATGGGAGCTTGTTTTGCTTGGAGATGTGATTTATCTACAGGACCTAAAATGTTATTTTTGCCAGGAGCAGCTGTGTCTCTGCAGGGGTTGTGTGCTCTGGGTTACCTGCAGTGGCACCTTTTTTGTCCTCTGTCTTCAGACAGTGATCAGCAACTGTGGTGGCCCAGGTTCGTGTGGTTATGCTGTTAGTCCTGAAGCCACATGCAAACAGTCCTTGCTGTCAGTTCAATTCCTCCATCCCCTAAAGCAGTGACCAGTGGGGACCTTCTGGATGGAGAGAATCTAGAGAGAGAAGAGTTGGGATGGAAGAGGAAAAAAAGGGAAGAGGTGGTGGGAAGGGGGAGTTTATCTTTGAAGTCTGTGGCTGCTCCCAGCCTATGTGGTGGGTAAGGCCATGCCCTGCCCTTGACTTCTGTGCAAATCTCCCTTTTGATAAAAGTGCTCTGGAATTCAGTGCTTTACAACAGGAGCTGCCCGAACAGTCCCCTCGTAATTGTCCTTGGCCAAATCAGTGTTTATCAGACTCCTTCAGCAGTGATATCTCAGCTAATCGAGGCCTTCAGGAAGGGATTTAGTGGAAGGTGTGCCCCTGGGGTGCACATACTTGAGCTGCTTTGGGGGAGCTGCCTGTGGGTCCTGCTGTGCCTGGGGCTCATGGGACTGTGGAGCTGCAGGTGGGGCTGATCTGTGGCTTTCATGGGCAGTTTTATCTCCTGCCCTTCCCACTGCCACCCCTTTTGTTTAGGCAACAGTTGGGATTTATTGTCTGACCAGACCAATCCAGTGCCTCCCATTCCTTTAAGGTGGCAGCTCTGTGCTGTCCCTTCTGCTGCTCTCTGCACCCAGGATTGACGAGCTGAGTTGTTCAGTGTCCCTGTTGCTGTGGAGCAGCAAACTTGCCTTTAGGATTTCTTGTTTCAGCAGCACAGAAACTGCATTGCTGCTGTATGGCCTGAATAGGGGAGCACTGGGCTCTGTTTTTTTCTTGCTGGATACATCATGGAATCATAGAGTTGGAAAAAACCTTTAAAATTGAGTCCAACTGTTAACCCAGGACTGTCAAAGCCACCACTGGACCATGTCCCCAAGTGCCACATCTCCATGTCTCTTAAATCCCTTCAGGGATGGTGACTCCACCACTTCCCTGGGCAGCCAGTGCTTGACAACCCTTTCAGGGAAGAAGTTTTTCCTAATATCCATCTAAAACCTTCCCTAGTGCAACTTGAGACCATTTCCCCTTGAGCACCACAAATCTGCTGGTTTTGTTTGCCACCACTTAGCACTGAAAGTGCCACTTTCCAGGGGGTGTTTTGTTTTGCTGCAATGTGTCTGGCTGGACTGGTTTTGAAGCTTTCCTTCCTGCCATGAGATTCAGGGCTGACTGAGAGACTTGCACAGTCTCACTAATGGAATTTTTTCCCCCAGTAGTGAGGTTGGAACGTGCTGTCTGCAGAGCAGTCAGGGTGCACGTGCCTCCAGAGGCAAGACTTACCATGCAGTTGTGGAGGAGCAAGTGTGAGTCATTAAACATTTCACCCCTCCACCAGCTTGTGTTGTGTGTGTGTGATTCTTGAGCTTGTTTGGACTTGGATGCCTTGGCAGCAAGGCACTAAGCTTAGTGGTTGTAAATGCCAGACTATCATTGGAAGGAAGCAGGATCCCAACTGGCAGCATGAGCTCCCACCTGCAAAACTCACCTTTACTGTGAGTCTGTCCCCGAGGTGCCCAGGATTGCCTTGCTTGAGCAGCTCTTTTTTGAAGATGCTGAAGGTACTGAGGATTCCTTTACATTGCAGCTGCAAGTTTTAACCCAGCTGGGCTGAGAGAAGCCAAATTAGGGATTTGGGAGGCTTCCCTGCCCTGGTGATGCTGCAGTTGGTACCCAAGCCGGGCTGGGTACAGCCTCACACGTACAGTTCTCAGTTGTGGGAGTTTACTCACCACCCCCAGCCACTGCAAAACGTGCTGCCAGACACACGATGGGGAGTGTGATCGTGCCAAATACGTGCTTTAGAGCCAGCTAAGCAAACACATCCCGTAGCATTGGAGTGTCTGTTATCACAGCTGTCCTGGGCACGTTCTCCAGGCCGGCTTCCAGCTGGGACCTCCAGCTCTGGCTCATGGCTGAGCCCAGCAGTAGCTGGTGGGTCAGAAGCACGCCAGGGTCAGGCTGCCTCACTCAGTGAATCCTGAAAAAAAAACAATCTTGGTGACAACTGAAGTACAAGGCTGAGTCTGGGCACAGAGATATAGAGGGCCTGACTGTAGAAGTCTGTAAACCAGGGAAAAGCCAGCAACGGATGTGGACTTTCATTTAGGGTTAGTCCTGATATGCCAAATTTTGGCCCGTGTCCAGGTAAATACAGTATGTGTGCAGAGAGGAAACTATGGCTGTAATCAGTGTGGTGAGCAAAGGTATTTTTCAGGCATAAACTGTTGCCTAATCCAGCGTGTGAGCAAAGCCACTGAGCAGATCCTAGGAGAGGAGGGATTTACCTGCTCCATCCTGCCCAGTTTGAGCAGCACATCTGTCCCAAAAGTCTCACTGGTGCGGAGTCTCGCAGCTGAAGCTCATGGTTAAAGCACAAATGCCTTTAAATACTTACTAATGGATTACTTGTCAGCACAGTTAAATACTGAAGCGTCACCTGAGGGAGAAGTCTGCCTTCTGGAACCTTTTAAAATGCTCTTCAAAGTGAATCATTAGTATGCAAGAAAGAAATTTTAAAAAAAGAGGGGGGTGACTAATCTTTGTTTTGATGAGTGTTGTAGACCTGACATTTGAGAAAGAGGAAGGAGTAATTTAAAAAAATAAATTTTTGAAGTTAAAATCTCTTCAGTCAGCTGAGTTATTTCAGAAGGAAGGTTTGGGGAGAGGTAAGAAAGAGAAACATGTGGGAGTCAAAAAAGAGTGACTCAGATGCCATTAATTGAGTTTGAGTAAATCATTCAACTTCAGTTGCACATCAAAACCTGCTCAAGGTGGCCTTGCACAGGCTGGCAGGGTGTCCTTTTCCTGCAGGAGAAACAGCCTGTGGTCAGTACAGGGACTGGCTCTTGGAGTACAGCAGTGACCTGCTGCAGAGTGGTGTGCGCCAGGGCCCTCCCCAGGGATGTCAGAGGGAAGGAGGCTCCTGGGGAAGATGAGCAGCCTGGCTGGCTCACTCAGCTCCCTTCTGGGCAACACTGTTTTTACTGGTGTGTAATGTCTGGTCCAGTCCCTGGTTTGGATCACAAACTGCTGAGTTTCTCCATTTTTGATTTCCTTTTTTTTCTCTCCAGGCGTCTCGGTGCCGAGCTGGGGAAATCTGTGGTGTACCAGGAAACCAATGGAGGTGAGAGAAATCTTTACTTTGAGGTAATCTTAGAAATACTGGGTAACTCCATCAGCCAGACCTGTCTAATAAGTGCAGTGATTCAGCTGTGATGTTACAGCTGCTCCTGGCAGTGCTAAACCTTTGTGTCTGACCTTGGACAAAGCAATTAAATGTGTTCCTTGTTTGCCCCTGTTATCTTGTTTGTCTGCCCATCAGCAAACTCTCCTTTGGAGCCCTACCTCAGGTGTTGGCTGCTGCCAAGTCTTACTGGCTCCTATGCTTAGCAGAACAGCTCCAGGGTTAGAAGTAATGCCCTGCTTTCTAAGTGTCTGCCTTGTGAACTTTTAAATTATCCCTTCCTCCAGCCCTCCCCTGCCACAGGCAGGTTACAGCTGCCCTAGCAAGGACTTGTGCTCTTGCTTTAAAGAGTGAGAATTCAAGGCTGTGCTGGGGAACACACCTCTTGGACCTTGGCTGAGAGTCATTTACTGTTTCAAGACCTCCATTACCTTACTGGCAAGAGAGACTAGAACCAGAGAGCTGATGCAGGTGGGAGGAAGGGATGGAGGATTTATGATAGTGCTGCTGCTCTTGCAGCCAGAATGGGCCACACCGTGGGTGGTTATGGTTGGGTTGGCCGGTGTGTTCATGTTCGTGAGAGCTCGCTGCCCTTTGGGGTTGGTTTTAAATCAGGTTGCTTGCTACAAGGTCTGAAGTCATTCTTCATCACTGCACAGCACATCAGTCTGCTCTCTGCTGAGTCCCTTCAGGTAACTGCCAGTGCCCAGGCAATTAGACTTTGAATTCCATAGCTGTGCAGCTATTTCTCTCCTTTTGCTTATCCCTACCCTCTAGTTCATGACTGTGTAGGATATGAGTGGCTAAGACAGGCGCTTGGGAAACCTGCTTTGGCTTTGCAGAGCTGCTTGGGGCTCAGCTTTTGCAGTTGAGTCAGGGACTGTAGGAATGGTGTTCAGCAGAGACCCAGACTTCCAGCTCATGTCAGTGTTGAAATGTCTGGACCTTGGTAGTGAAACTGGGGAATTCTGTGTGCTGCTGGTGTTGCCTTGGGCTGTCCAGCCTGCATGGAGCTGATCCCATGCTCAGCTGTGAAAGAGCAAAATGCAAAAGAGCTGAGTTACCTTCTTGGTAAGTCCTGAAGGTTGTTCTGCCTTGGGTGGTTCATTGCTCACTAACAAATGTTCTGTTGACAGCTTTCACCGCTCCACGGAGGAGTGAAAAGGATCTCTAATTGAGAATTAGGCAATTGTCTTCTAAACATAAGAAACAGCTATTCAGCCTGCTTTTGCTTTGTAAATTCAGCTAACTCACTGGTATGTGGTGCCAGCTCTACCCAGGACCAGCCTTTGGCAAATCTGCTCAGCTCATCTGTGTGTCTAGTGGGTCTGTGTGCACAAAGGGCAAGGGAGCAAGTCCTCATCTGCCCTGACCAGGGGGCAAGGTTGCTGCTAAAACATGGTGTGTTGTCACTGTCAACCTGATGTTTGGAAACAAAACTGACTCTGTTTTCAATCCTTTTCAGAAACAAGAGTTGAAATAAAAGAATCTGTCCGGGGACAGGATATCTTCATCATACAGACGATCCCCAGGTAAGGGACTCGTGGCTCAGTTTTACACCTGGGATGTGCTGTGAATACCTGGCTCAGCAGAGGGTTGGATGGTTTGCTCACAGGATAACCAGTGGAACTCCTGCCAGTGCTGTCATTGCTTTGACTCACATCTAAGACCCCACATAGTGTTAAGCTGTTGACATTCCCCAAGGATCGATTGTGCCACAGCAAGCTGAGACTCTTCCCATCAAATAGCTCCAGTGTGTCACTTGAGGCAAGAACAAGTGTGACTGATGGCTGCAAGTGAAACATCCCTGCTCTGTGTGTGGTGGCCTTTCAGGCTCAGTTGTTTGGTGATTTCTGACTGGCATTTCCATCCTGGGTTGGCTGATTTCCTCAACTACCAAGCAGCAGAGCCAACATCAAACAGCAGCTATTACTTTAATTACAGGCTGGATTATTCTTGCCTTTTCACTGTAGTGATGTGAAACTTAGCTCAGGTGGAAGCCTGCAGCTTCCCTCTGGTATTTTTTACAGTTCTTGATGATGGTGGGCCTTTTTTGTTTTTATTTTGAGCTATTCTAGTCTTGGAGTAAGAGAAGTGCTGCAAGTAACCTGGGGGCTAGAAAAACAGCTGTAACCCCAGGAACCTTGCTGCTCCCTGGCTGAGTAAGAGACTAATGATACAGCACTGGTGTGGTGGGAAAGGAGCCCACACATTAAATGATAACTGCAAAACAACCAACTATGAGTAGGGGAGGCACTGTTTTCAGAGGAGAGGTGTTGTTAGGATGCCTATTGCACAATTAGCAAAACAAGAGTATTCCTGCTCTGACAGCTTTTTCCAGGTTACTAAATCCTACTCAGATTTTGGAGATCCCAAGAAGTAATAAGCAGCAGAGCTCAAGTAGGTAGCAGAATAGCCTAGAAACAGAATTTTTCCTTGCTTGCCAAAGGAATAGAGGCCTCTGAGAATTCAAGTTCATTTCCTCTTTGTAATGCTTGGCCTGTTGTTAAAGAAATCAGTAGGACTACTGGGTCAGCTTACTCCTGGAATTCCTCTTGCAGGCAGGAACATTTTCCTAGGGGTCATCTCTTTCCAGAGAGATGCTCCAAGTGTTTTCTCCCCCAGGGAGCAACTAAATCTCCACAAGACAAAAATGCCCTGCTGTAGGATTACCTTTCTGGTGAATGGTGCCATTCTGTTGTCCCTTGTGAGGGAGTTCTCAGAAATGCCTTGTAACTGAGAGCTGTGTAAACACGAAACAGGTCGAGTGTTCACAGAGAGGTAACTCAGAGCATTAGGGACAGCAACAGTGCTGGGAGGAGAAAACCTCCCCTGCTTTTAACTTGTCAATCCCCTTGTTTTTCCATTAACTGAATTTGGCATTGTGGGCCAAGAAATTGGTCCCTTTTTAGCCAAAATGTTCAAGGCCCTCCAGGTGAGGAGCCACTGTTGTGCAGCCAAATCATCTTTTATTCCCAAACTGCAGCTGTGCCTTGCTGCATTGCTTGAGAGGACAGGTTCAAGGGCATTTTAGTTTTCCAGTGGGTTTCAGGGAGCTTTTCAGGAAAGTCAAAACAGCAACTGTTTTGCTAATCTAAGAATAGGACTTCCACACTCAGCAGTGGTTTGAAAAGAAAACAAAATATTAGGACTTGGTAGGAAAGGAGTAGAGAGGGGAAACAGCCTTGTTATGCTGCAGTGTGAATTCAGTCTGCATCTTAAATGCAGGAGAGAACAGAGAGACCTGAATATCTGCTACAGGCTCCCTGTCCTAAAAGCCTAGAGCACAACAAAAAGGTGACAAAGACAGGTATCATGCAAGACTGTTGGTGTGTGGACTGGCATTTGTATGAGGGGAAATTCAAGTAGCTTATGTTTAGGTGGTAGAAAAATGAAGAAGTTGGCGGTTTTGTGATACCCTGAAAGTGAAAGGAGTCTTTCAGTGCTGAGTGTTGGTGCTGGTTGTTGCAAAGTCCATTGACAGTGTCACATGAGGTGTTTGCTCAGCCTCCAGAGAAGGAATGTCCAGGGATGTCCTAGACAGGGATGGGGAGCAGCAAGGGAGGCTCCAGGCTGCTGGAGAGGGGTGGTAAGTAGGGTGAGGGGGATGGCTGAGCTGTCTCTAAATGTCCTGGTAATGAGCTGACAGTCCCCATGTGAGGTCTTGGCTCAGCCTTCCCAGCAGTAACTAAATGGGAGCATGGCTGCAAGGCAGGAGGTGGGGAGGGCAGCAGGGAGGCTGGGATGCTCTCCTGGTCCCTGTTTTGGAGATGCTTTGGCTGGGGTTCCACCACAGATGTTATTTCCCCCTGTTATTTGCCTTGGTTGGGGTCAGTGCCCCTTGCAGAGGAGCAGAGCAGTGTGATGGCTCAGCATGAAACATCACCTCAACAACTTCCCCAGGCCACCCACCCCGGGCCCTGCTGGAGTGACAGACACACTCACCCCTGCCTAGTGCCTGTGCCAGCTGGTCTGCAGGAGCTTTCTGGAGCCCAGCATGGAATCCTGCTGGAATACTGAGAAAATTGCTCCTCCTTGAGTAACTTCAATAGGGCTGCCACGGTCCCACAGCAGCACCAGGACTGCAGGTGCCTTTTAAAACCTTTCTTCCAGTCTCGTTCTTTTATCTGCTTTCCATGTGAATATATATATATATGTTTTTTTTTTTTTAAGGGGTAAGTTGAAAAATAGTGATGAAAAACAATGCATTTCTTGGATGAACTTTAAATAGGCTTAAACTTGACCACTTTGTTTTTGTATGACACTGATAGTAGCATCTCTTTCTTCTCTCCTGGCCCTACTGGCACAGCTAAAACACCAAAAGGAAGAAACAGTTCTTTGTTTGCTCGTTGTCCTGTGTGGCAGGGGGCTGTGTTTTATGTAATTCTTGGCTGCTTGCTGCAGAGCCAACAAAGCTTTCCTGTGTGTACATGGCATTGTGGTGGGGCCAGCGGGAGAACAGAGACCCAGAGCCTCACAAATGAAGAGGCACAAGTGGAGGTTAATCTCCAAAGGAAGGGAGAGCGGTGGGGAGGTGGAAATGGTCAGAGGTTTGTCACGGGTCGTGTCTCTGAGCAGTTGGAGAAGCTGTCTCTGGTGCTCAGGAGGAAAACAGGTCCTGAGCAATGTCTGGGCAACGTCCAAAAAGCTCTACAGAGCTTTAGGCTGCTCTGTGCTGTTTATTCCTCTGCTGCTGTGTGGAAAGATGGCCCAGTCAGCCCCAGCATTGCCCTCCTGACCAGCCTGGGGATGTGGTGTGTCACTGGAGGCTGCAGACTCCCAGGCAAGGGTGTCTGTGTTGCAGGAGGATTGTCTGTCCCGCTGTCTGAAGTGTGTGTGTGGGTGTTCTTCAGTTCCCAAATGGTCTCGAGTCAGTCTGTGACCATGCAGACAGTGTCTCTTGGTGTTGGTTTTAAGGAACTAAAGAGGCTTGGGGGTTCCTTCCCCTTCCTAAAATGATTTAAAATGCAGACGAATACACTCCTGCTGGGCCATGCCAGTCATCATGGTGGAGCAAACTGAAAATGGGATATTTCAGTCTCATGACCAGTGACAGGACTCGAGGAAACGGCATGAAGCTGAGTCAGGGGACGTGTAGATTGGATATCAGGGAAAGGTTTTTCACCCAGAGGGTGGTTGAGCACTGGAACAGGGTCCCCAGGGTGGTGGTCACAGCACCAAGCCTGTCTCAGTTCAAGAAGCATTTGGACAACATTCTCAGGCACATGGTGGGGTTGTTGGGGCCAGGAGTTCAACAGGATGATCCTGGTGGGTCCCTTCCAACTCAGCATATTCTATGATTCTTCTGCCTATGTTGCTTTTTGGTTTTGGGTTTTTCTTCTTTCAAGAAACAGTCCTTTAGCATTTCCTGTGCTGTTGTTCCTTCCATCTCTAGATAAGCTGGAGAGTGTGGAGATGCTGACTTCACTAAGTGATACGTGTGGAATCTGTATGCTCCAAAATGCAGTATTTCTTAAGGCAGGAAAAATAACCTGCCTTACATTGTTAAAAAAGAAAAATACCCTAATAAATCCAGTGTGGATGAAGTTGTGTTGGCTGCATGTGCGCTGCTTCTTTAAAAGACTATTTTATTTCAAAATACACTGTATCAGGTAATATTTGTTCCAAGATAAATTTTAAAGAAATCCTTTTTTTGTGTGATGATGGAGGGAAATCATCATGTACCTCGTGTTAGAATATAAAATCAAATTCCAGCCCCCAGCTCTTGAGTGCTGGGGTCGGGTCCTGTACATGTAAGAGTTGACTGTAATGTGTTGTGGTGTGGTGGAAGGAGCTGTATGGCTGCAGTCTTGCATACATTAGCCTAAGATGTAGAATTATTTCCTTGGAACTTTGACAAGAGGTCTGAGTATAAATGGAAAAGGAGTTACACTGGAAGAACACCTGCTAATACATGGAATTGTTTTTCAAATGTCCTAGAGATGTGAATACTGCTGTCATGGAGCTGCTGATAATGGCGTATGCACTGAAGACTTCCTGTGCCAGGAACATCATCGGGGTCATCCCTTACTTCCCCTACAGCAAACAGAGCAAAATGAGGAAAAGGGGCTCTATAGTCTGCAAGCTGCTGGCTTCCATGCTGGCCAAGGCAGGTGAGTGTCACAGGGAGGGGCATCCAGAGGGCATCTGTCCTCCTGTTCTTCTCCCATTAGATGTGGAGATGTGCTGCTGAGCTCTTGAGCCACTTCAGGGGAATTGATTTTCTTCAGCTTTCTTGTGTTTCTTTGTAACTCACACCTGGGGAAGTGGCCTAGAAGTGTTGTAGTGAAATGCAGTGTCAGCCCAGTGCTGTGACACTGCCTGCCTGTTTGTCTCTATGTCCTTGGAACTTTCTACATCCATCTGTTTATGATTATTTTATGCCATGGCACAATAGTCTGAGTAACAGCTAAAACAGTCTGGAAAATGGAGATATTCAAGGAACTCCAGCCACGTGGGAATATTTTCCATAAACTGTTCTCTTCTTTTTCCCTTTAGGTTTAACACACATTATCACTATGGACCTTCATCAAAAGGAAATCCAAGGCTTCTTCAGCTTTCCAGTAGACAACCTGAGAGCATCCCCTTTCTTGCTTCAGTATATACAGGAAGAAGTGAGGTTACTCTAGTTCTGTATATATCAACTTGTCTTAACTCATCTTAATATGGCAGCAGCATTGAGCCTCTCCTTAGGTAGAGATGGTCTTGTCAGTCTAGGTCAATCCTTCTGTTAAGGAATTCTTTCTTAGGGGGGGAAAGTGGGAAGATGCTACACTGTATGATTGTACCTGGATGGAAATTCAACTCCACCACAATCAGGAGAGGAGCTTGCTCTCTGTAGAGTTAGTGCCATTGCAGAGATGCTGTTTGTGCTCCTGCCTCTAAACACGTTTAAAATTGTGTTCCACTGCCTCCCCTTACCCCTTGGGCAGTGGTGGATTTCTGACTGCTCTGAATTTACTGATAGACTTTGTCTTGGGCTGAATTTGGGAATGCTGAGCTGGGGGCAGAGCACAGAGGTTTCATTCTCCATGTGCAGAAGTTGATGATTTATTCCCACATGGTGGGAACAAGGCTTCCCCATATGGGGAGGGTTAAACACCATGAACATTCCCACCTTTACAGAATACACAAATACTGGTGTTGAAAGCAAGTGCAGCTGCCTCGTTCTCTCTTTCAGAGAGAAATGAAGAATGAAGATGTGGGTCTGGGGAGGAGGGTGGGCATGATTATTTAGCCATGTATCAACCCAGTTACTAGCAAGTAGGTCTTTCTTTAATTAAATAACCTTTTATCACATCCAGATTCCAGATTACAGAAATGCAGTTATTGTAGCCAAATCTCCTGGTGCAGCTAAAAGGTAAATGGATGCTTTACTAGCTGGTTAAAATTAAACTGGAAAATACCTGAGCTGGTGGGAAATACACCAGGGAAAGTATGGGAGGGTGGGAGTAAACTCTGGGGGTGTCTGCTGCTGCAGAGCAAAGGGGTTCACCTGGGGTTAGGATCAGACTTGCTGCTTGAGTTTCAGCAGTGCCTGACTGTCCTCAGAATGGAGGAATACAGGAGGCCCCCACGGTGGAGCCAAAGGGTAGAGTGAACTTTAGGATATTAAGGACAAATGAAGAATCACTTCCAATGAAGTTTCTTGCTGGGGAACAGCCACAGAGGTGCAGCTTTTGCTTGCTGTTGGCTCTGGGAGAGACTTGGTGGGCTGGGCTGTGAAGCTGCACCAGCCCAGCTCCTTCCTGACAGGCTGTTTGTCTTGCAGGGCTCAGTCTTACGCCGAGAGGCTGCGGCTGGGGCTGGCAGTGATCCATGGGGAGGCTCAGTGCACGGAGCAGGACATGGATGACGGGCGTCACTCCCCTCCAATGCTCAAAAATGCAACTGTGCACCCTGGCCTGGAGCTGCCCTGTAAGATCAAGTTTCTCTGCTTACCCTTGGGGGGGAAAAAAGAAGTTTGGTGGGAAGTTTCTCTTGGTTTATAACCAACCTGATGGCAGTGGGACCAGTGGAATTTTTCTCGTGGAAAGGTTGATATCAGCGAGTTGTAGGAGAAGTCACAGGGGAAGGTTTTTATTTAACTCCTTCTGGCCATGCAGAGCATCAGTATTGTTCTCCTTGGCTGTGCCTGCTCAACAGTGTCAGACTGACAAACCTCTGATAAAGGTGGTGCTTTTACAGTGCTCAGCAGCAGAACTCATTGAGCTAATGAAACAAAAGAAATGCAAAAGTGCAGGTAATAAGGGAGCTGCTGCTCCATTGTGGAGGTGAGGGCTGGCCTTTATCTCCCCCTTCTGCTGACCGTTGTCACTGCTGGAAATTCTCTTCATCCTGGCAGCCAGGTGATCATGTTCCAGCGTCTGTTTTAACGAGGTTTTGAGGTTTGTGGTGAATAGTTTTTCCAAGAGCATTGCTGAGCTGTTTCCTGAGCTCCTGCCACTGATTGATAAGCTGCTGATTTGGGAGCAGACAGCAAAGGAGAAAGGACGAAACCTGTGTTCTGAGAAATGCCATCTTCAGGATTGCTTGTTTTCCTGCAGCAGTCCAATAACAACAGTAGAATTAAAATACATCTCTCTCTCGGGAGGATTTAAGCTTTCTAGGTATGTGGTGGTAGGACAGAAGTTGGGATCAGTGACCGTGGGAAAGGCTGTGTGCTGCTGTGTGTGGTGAGGAGCTCTCCATCATGCAGCCAAACTTAATTACACCAGCAGAGGTTGGGGCTACTGATAAGCCTCTCCTCTTTTGAAGTTTAGGGAGAACATCCAACCAGTTTGTGGGCAGCTTGTGGAGGGGAGGCAAGTAAAACTGCAGGCATTTCACATCACCCCAGTCGTTGCTCACTAGAATACAATCAGTTAAACAGTGCTTATGTTGCTGGTGAAACTCCTCTTGGGCCTTCAGGGCCAGGTGGGGTTTGGCAGTGAAGTGTGGGACTTCATCTTGATTGCCCCCCCCTTCTGACAAGGGGATTTTTTTTCATGCCCTTCCAACAGAACAGGAATTTGCATGGTTGCTCTTACCTTCTTCCCCTCCCTTCCTACTCTGAAGAGGATACTGTCCTCCAAAATATCACTAGCTGACATTTGTCTGCTACCGAGGGATTGATGGTTTTGTGTTTTTATTTCCAACCATATGTCACTTCAAGGAAGCTCAGCTGTGAGAGCTTGTGCTGCTGGAGAGCCCTGTGAATGGTAGCTCATACAGAAATGTGTCCTTGTCCAGTTTAGTTATGATTCCAGGGGAAAATTGTTTTCAGTCCTCAGCTATCCAAACACAAACTAATTTGCTGTGTATCACCACTTTCTTATTTTATCTCTTGCACAAACTCAGCACTTGACCAATGACCTCCCTGCATGCCTAAGGCACAAATGTAAAACAGTCAAGCTGAGGCTTGGTAGCTGTCAGTCGTGGGGTGGATTGTGGGGCAAACTTGTCCAAAACTCTCAGTAGGAAGTTGATTTTCTGTCCAGTTTTCTAACCTGACAAATACCCAGGTTTGAGTGAGCTGGACTCTGTTACTGGAGGTGCAGAATTCTGAGATAATCCCTGTCTGAAGGCAGTCTGTAAGCTTTTAGTGCATCCTGGTTGTGTGTCAGCCTGACAGGGAGCTGTGCTCTGCCAGATAGAGCTGAAAATGCAGATGGGGTGTAGGGATGGCAGTGCTGTGAGTGTCTGTACTTACCCTCTCTACTGTGCCTCCTTTCTTGTCCAATTCAGTCATTTGAAAAGCATCTTCCCACCTCAAATGTCACATCATACCAAATCCTCCATCAGCTCTTCCTGCCATGTGCCATCACCAGCATTCCTGGCAGTGTGAGCTCTGAGGGCAGAGTGAAGCTGTGCCCCTGTATGAAAGGTCAGACATGTGCTGCTCACCCAGAGCTGGATGCTTCCTTACACCAAAACTGTCCCAAAACCCCTCTAATTGCCAAAACAGAACCAGTCTGGGTCTGCCTGGCTTAGGAATCCTGGCCTGGATCAGGCAGGTGGGGATACTCCTGGAGAGTGGCTGAGACTTACTGTGGAGCATCCTGCTCCAGGCTACAAGCAGACTATTGTGGAGCATCCTAGACTGGGCAGTTCAGGCTCCAGGCAGTTGTGTTACAGCCAGGAGAGAGGTGAAACCTGTGTCTGGGAGCAGCCCCAGAGCCCCACAGCGATGGCTTATGCTTTGTGCCATTCCTCATGGGCTTCCTAGTGAATTGGCTGGGCTCCTGTGTCCTGGCATGCACCTTGTCTCCCCGTTCTGGGAGAGATCATGTGCCTCTAATTAATGAGTGCTGTGCAGTGTAATGGCTTATTTATTGTCCTGTGAGTGTGGCCTGATGTGATATTGTGATTCGTGTGGAGCCACAACAGAAAAATGCCAGAAGTGCTTCTAATTGCACTTAAAATGCTGTGCTCGAGCAGCAGCAACAGCCCACGTCACTCCTGAAAGCAGAGCCTTTGAGACAGGACTTCACTCTGGGGTTATTCCCTTTGATTGTGGGCTTTTGTGTCTCAGAGCTTGCAGCTGGCTCAGGGCTGTGCCTTAAATGCATGTGGACTCTTTGCATGTCTCCTCGTCCTGGAGAGAAAAAGAGCGGAACACCATCTGTTAAACCATTTCAGTGGCTCTGGAATTCAGTACTTTATTCAGAGCTGATGGTTCAAACCTGGGGCTCAGCAAACTGCCATGAAGGAAGAGAGTTTGGGGGGGAAAACTGGAGTGACCATAGGTCCATTCCTCCTTCCCTACCCCCATCTCTCCTGTGTTTAGGCTGGGCCCAGGGATGTTTTCTGTCCTTCCAGGGCTATCTCTACACAAAACAGTTCATTCTTTGAGCAGCCTTTTGCTCACAGGCTCTGTTGTAAATGCAGCTTTACAGTTCTTGGTGATTATCACTTTAGTGCACACTGTCAGCTCCAAACAGAATTTATTTTAGCGTTTCTTAACTCATTTTTAACTGCTTAATTACAGCAACAGGTTTACACACCTGGGAATGCTGTTTCCTCATGCCAGTAATAATTTTGCCTTTAACATGTGGTACTTGAGTATATGTTACACACATCAGAATGAAAGTGTTCTTTGATATTCTTGTTTTATAAAAATGGTGGTCTGGTTTTTCCCTCTTTTATTTCTCCTCCCCCTCCAGAAGCTACAGATACCACAAGCATCTTTTCTGACTCTCCAGAAAAAAGTCAGCAACTCTTTAACCTGAACTTGTACATGATCCAAGGGGTTACACCAGGCAAAAGTACCACTGTGGCTTATTTCTGTTACCCTCTTTTGTCTACATATAAACAGAGGTTTTCAGTCTGGAAGGAAAATGCCCTTTATTATTTGAATCATTTTTCAAGCCACCTTCTCGTAGCAGTTCTGACTTGCACATCTTGATATGTCCAAAGATTTGGAAGAAGAAACTGGCTGCAGTAACCTTTGTGTAAACTCTCATCACGTCGGAGCAGTTCTCTTGAGATTTGATGTGGTTGTGGGTGGATCTTTGGCTTGCAATTTTTTGTTTCTGTTTTTTTTGCAGAGAAAATTGAACAAGAAAAAGGGAGAACATCTCTTTAAGATCCGGGTAGGTCGACACGTTGCCTACCATTCTTTAAAAATAAAACAAAATCGAAATACAGCTTTTTAAAAACAGAGATGCAAAGCACTGATAATGTTGCTAGTTGCCATGTTAGCCTTTAAGCATAGCAAGTGTCTGCTTCCTTTATGGAATAGAAGGATACTGATTTGCTGAAACTTCATGTCTCTGTGAGTAAAATAGTGTTGAATTTCAGCTCTCTAGTTCTGTTCACCATTTTTGCAGAAAGATTCCCCCTAACCTGGCTGTTGTAACCAGAGATGGCACTCATCTGTGGATACACATGGAGGATGGGATGGCAGCCAGGTGGAATCCTTTTGATACTTCCCAGCTCCCACCAGGAGCTTTATTACTGTCCAAACTAGATAATCAACTAATAGCTAATCTAAGCAGGTCAGTAGTGCCTGTAATTGAAATTTATGATCTGCTTATCTCTTGTGATGCTTAATCTGCATTTATTGCAAATACTCATCCTTCTCATAAGAATGTTTTTCCTTCAGGATTAGAGGTGACTTTGCATTCAATAGGAGACTCAAATAACCATGCAAGGGAGGCTGGGGAGTCTGTACCATGAAGAGCTATTAACTCTTCAGTCCAAGGTAGCTGTGACTTTAACTGCAAAACCTGGCAATGAGTGATGGAACTTTGGTCAGAACAGAACTGTTGGACACCTTTTATACAGTTTTGGTAGGTTTATGGAGAACCAGTCTGTGGAGTAGGTTGTGTATGTGAAGAACAGCTCTACACATGAATCTTCAAAGCTGTGGTCCTTAAAATTGCTTTCATCACATCCCTCAGTGTGACTCACTCACTCAGCTGTGCTTGCACTCTAAGCATTCCCAGGCACTGATGAGATGTGGGAATACTACTGGATCAGCCTGCTGTGCAGGATGTGGAGTTTCATGCAGAACTATTTTGATCCAGGAGGGCAGAAATCAATATTCAGACAGGCTTTTTGATGGGCAATGGCTTCTGTTCTCCTGCTGCTCAGGTATTACATCAAAGTAGGTTATCTTAAAGCAGAAAAGTCTTGCTATGTAGGTTGTCTGAAACTCCTCAGCACTTGAGAAGCCTCTGTGGTCAGAATCCTGGCAAGACCTGAGCTTACAAAAGGAGGGGTACCAAGTGCCTTGGTAGGACACTTTGCTGCACTCCCCACAGAGAGCATCAGATCTGGGAGGGGGGGGGTGTGGAGATGGGCCAGGTAAGTGTTACAAAATGCTGGATGTTCCTCTTTGCTTCAGTGGTTAGATCAGTCCAGATTGTCACCTGTATGCCCACCACAGTGTTCTTTCCATGCTGGAAGTTTTTGTTCTGTACAAACCAGCACCCTGTGGCAGTGACAGGTTTGGCTGATGGACAGCAAGTCCCTGGCCCGTATCAGAGGCCAGTTGATGTTTGATGTAAGTCTGAAGGCTGTGTTACATCTGGACACTCTCAGTGCATCCTGGTTCATATCTCTTTATGTATATGCTGCTGCTGGAAGTTTGGCAGGATGTAGTTTGGCATAAACCATGTCAGTGCAAAAGCAGAGTCAGGAGGGAGTGGAACCTTATTTCCTAGTACATCTCTTCACTGTGTCAGGTAGCACAGCTTGTCAGTGCTACCTTGTCAGATCCTTTTGATCCAATTGCTGGTTGCACTGAGCTTGTACAACTGTGTTTCCACTGGATTTTGTCCTGCTCTTTCCATTAATCCACTTAAAAAGAAAAAAAAATCAGCGAATTTGCTTCTGCAAACTTCCTTAAGCTTTCTTTGCCTGAGCAGGTGGTATTAATGTTCTTAGACCCTCTGAAAGAGCCTTGTGTGTTTGTTGATGTGAGAAAGCAAGAGCTGCAGTGCAAGTCTCTGATCCTGCAAATGGATTGCTGAGTCCAACAGGTGAAAAGCTGCAGCTTGTAAAGCACCTGCCCTTTGAGAGGTGCTGGTCAGAGAATCCCATTTGTGGGATCATCCAATCGTGACCTGTTTTCAAATCTTGTTCTGGGGGAAAAAGAAAGTCACCACCATGTCCCATAAACCAGGTGCTGCTTTGTAGCTCTCCTTGCACAGGGACCTGTTAGATTGTTGGATTTGCTTGCTGTCTCTGAGGTCAGTATGAGGTCCCCACAGAAACAGAGAGTCTCCTCATTGTGCAGCAGTGCTGTTCATTTAAGGAGGAAGAAGATGGTTAAACCAGTGCTTTCCCACTGAGGTGGGTGTCAGGATCATGTAAAGCACATCTGTGTCTGTGCACCAATATAAGATGTTTAAGGGTTCAGCCTCTTGTGTGGTGGAGCTGTTGGTGTTTGATTCAAACCTCACTGACCTGGAGTCCTTTTTTCTCTTCTTCTTTAGTGATGATGGCCAAGGAGAAACCGCCAATAACTGTGGTTGGAGACGTTGGAGGAAGAATTGCCATCATAGTGGTATGAGTGTGACAGGGGCAATTGGGGGTGGCTTCCTCACAGCATCTTACCTTGAGCTGCTCTATCCCTGAGAGTAGGAGGGGGATTGCTGGTGTAGGGGTGGGAACATGATTGTTAGACACTGTTTTCTCCAGTTTTGCTGGTGGCTTCGATTATTTCAGCTTGCTGTTGAAAACCCTTTGTACTTCAGCACTTTAAGCCCTAAAATCTCCTTGCTCCCTTAATTCTACAAATGTCAGATGTCTGCAAATACTGAATAAATCCAGGACATGCAGAATAAACTCCTGAAGTGTTTAAAAAAAACCCAAAAAACCCCAAAAAAACCCCCAACAAATGAAAAAGAAAACTTGCTGAGCTTCTCATACTTGTTGTGCCAGGCTGCAGTGTAAGCAATCAACATGCAGCTCCTACCCCCATGAAAAAACACCTTGCTGATGATAAGCTCTGTGTGTGTGTGTGCATGTGCAGGGACTAATTTGTTTCCAAGACACAGTATTTGTTCTCCACACTA
Source organism: Manacus candei (assembly GCF_025592945.1). Classification (NCBI taxonomy): domain Eukaryota; kingdom Metazoa; phylum Chordata; class Aves; order Passeriformes; family Pipridae; genus Manacus; species Manacus candei. The sequence continues at coordinate 7,464,809 of NW_026138095.1, read as the reverse complement.
GGAAAAGGGTCCCTAAAATAGGGAAATGGCATTTGCAGATTAAAGTCATGCTCCTGGGTGTTTTTGCTTCTCACCAGCAGCTGAAGTAGACAGGGATTATATTTTTCATCTGTGTGCATGGCCAAAGCTGCAGTACCTTGCAGATCCACTCCTGCCCTGCAGGCACTGTAAACTTCTGGTTTTGAAGTTCCTTCTGTTTCTCCTCAGGATGACATCATTGATGACGTGGAAAGCTTTGTAGCTGCTGCAGAGATCCTGAAAGAGCGTGGAGCCTACAAGATTTTTGTGATGGCAACTCATGGGCTCCTGTCAGCAGATGCCCCCCGTCTCATAGAGGAATCCTCCATCGACGAGGTGAGCCTGCCTTCTGCAGAGGAGGGGCTGGCTCTGATGACATCCAAACTCACAAACATGTTCTTCCCCTGCCACACAGCTCATCTCTGAAATCACTGCTGTAATCAGGTGCTTTCAGTTAGCTGGTTCTTCAGTGGAACAAAAAAAGAGTGTGTGATTAATACTTGTTCAGATCAGGTCTGCTTCCCTGAGTATGTTTTCTCCCTAATGCAGGAATTAGTCATCCCTGCATGGACACTTCCCTTACTGCAGCTGGTGGTGTGGGGCTGCCATCTCACTGTGCAGCCCTTCTCCCTGCCCCTCTCCCCCAGCTGCTGAGGGGCTGCTGGGGCATCAAGAGGACAAGATTTCACACCTCACCCTTAGTAACAGACATGTCAGATCCTGTGAACTGAGTGGACCCATCAGCCTGTGTGGAGGTGGCTGTTGGAGAGTGCTGGTTATGCTGGTCCCCTCAACAGATTGACTGTCATGTAGGGGAGACCATTTATTTCAATCCCACAAGGATTTCTCCCCCTGAACTGTGGAACAGCAGGGGCACACCCCTCCTGGAGCTAATCCAGGGTGGCTTCTCAGGGAGAGCGAGTGTTCCAGTGGCACAACTTTCTTTCCTTTCCATCCATAGGTGGTGGTGACCAACACAGTTCCTCATGAGGTGCAGAAGCTGCAGTGCCCCAAGATAAAGACTGTGGATATCAGTTTGATCCTCTCGGAAGCCATCCGGCGGATCCACAACGGCGAGTCCATGGCTTATCTCTTCCGCAACATCACTGTGGATGACTAGACCCGGCTCTGCCCCCGTCCTGGGTTCCACGGGAGAAGGAAATGTGCATGAAAAGGCAATACCATAAAATATAGGCATAACACAACTGTTTATTTTTGTAGGAGTGTGGAGGCTTTCAGGGTCTTTGAGCCATGAGATCTAATAGAAAAAAAGTCAACCTGACCAGCACTTTACAGTTGAATAGAAGAGGCCACTGGCAATGGGGAGGGTTACACCGTAATTAAGAGAGGTGGTGTTGAATTTTTAAGTTCCTTTAATGATTTTTTCTTTTTTTTTTTTTTTTTTAGTGTGTTATATCTCTTGCCCTGTAGGGGTGGAAAGAAAAGCTAAACAGAAGTAGCTGTCAGCTTATGAGAAGGGAATAGAGACTGTTCATTGCTGTGTGGGCAAGCAAGAGCAGCCTTTGGGGTTGTTTCTGCCTGTGGCTCACCCGAGAGCACAGAAGGGAACGTTCTGCTGGCAGAGCTGAGCAGCACAGCAGCTCCTTGCCAAGTGAGTGGCCTCTCATCTCCTGCACAGCAGAGCAAGGACTTTCATCAGAACTAAGTTAGCGGAACATCCCAAGAGGACAGCTTAGGGCAACCCGTTCGCAGGGCTACTCACATCCTTGTGTCAGGGAGCTGGGAACAAGCTCACGTGTCTCCCAGCAGAGCAGGGAATGCTAGTTAATGTGTTGGCCTTTTCATTTCGCAAGCTTTTGGATCATTACTGTTCTTCAGTGACAAGTCACATGAGGGTCTTGGTCCTCACTTGAACATTTGTCTGCACTGCAAAGCCAGGCACAATTTTTGGAGTTGCCTGGGGCTGATGAGTTTGTGGCGGAGTCTCGTGGGGAAGGGAAGTTGGAACAATATCTGCTTCTAATGCAGCTGTGCTCTCCAAAACACTAACACTGAACTGCAATAAAAAGTGTGAGGTTTTTCAATTTCGGTGCTTCCTGTGAATGCTGTACCCTCTGAGCAGCTGCTGTGTGTGTTCAGTGGGGCTGTTGGTGTAACCAGGCTCACTTGGCTTGCAGCCTTCTCCCACAGAGAAGTAGGACTTGCTGATCACTCCTGTCTTGAGTGATACTAATTTTTGGGTGGAGGGGACACTTGAGGAAGGAGCACAAGATGCAGGTGGAAGGCTTTGTCTCCAGGATGATAGAAGGATAAATTCCCAAACTGTGATCTTCCCCCTTGATGAGACAAACACACTCCAGTAAAACCTACACCGCTTTCTAGCCTGCTGATGTGAGGAACAAATAAAAGCTGCTGGAAGCAGTTGCTTCAACAGCCTAAGAACTGTTTAGTTTTGCTTATCCTTGTTCTACACCTTTCTCTTCCACTCCAGCATCTAAAATATGTATGGGGCCAAGGGGCTGGCAGTGACTGAGCAGGACAGGCTTTGAACACCAGGCAGACAAAGGTACCTCAGCATGGAGTGGTTGGATCAGCGTGGATTAAACCTCCGAGCCACATCCCACGAGGGGTGTGCAGGGCTGGATGAGGTCTCAAAGCTGTTGATGGGTTTCCTGCATTTTCAGAGTACCACAAACAAATCCCAGCTGTACTCTGTGGCCACAGTGTGGCTCCTCAGCCTGGTAGGGTAACACTGCTGTGCTGCAAGTATTGAAAGGATCAACTGAAGCATGTGAAGTCCTTGTAGACGTTTGTGTGCCCCCTTGTTCCAAGCCAGTACCAGACCATGATCTCCATCCTGAAAACCAGTGTTAAAAATGTGAGAGGTATTGCTCTTCTCTCCCCTTCAAACTGCTTGTCAGACCTGCCAGGAGCAAGGCCAGGGCTCATTGAGGGCTGTTGGCCCTTTCAAGCCTATTTTAACTGGGCTGTATTTGGGAAGAAACCTTGGAACCACAGCACCAGTGAGCAGAGGGTTGTGCTGCTGTCCCTGGGGTCACTGTGGTGAATGGATGTTTTAAGGTCACTTATAGAATCACTGGTAAAAGCAGGTTTAATACAGAAGTGAAAGCTCAACAAAGTTGTTGGCAGCCCCCAGCACCTCCAGCCACTGCACACCCCAGGGCCTCTGCCAAGGTTGCTCAGCTCTCCTCTTCCCTGCACGTCCCACAGGGAGGCAGGACCTGGCATAGGCAGAGCCAGGGCAGCTCCTCAGCTGGTCCAGTGTGTGCCCTCTGCTCAGAAAAGGGCCTTGTTCAGGGTGGTGGGGAAAACAGCAGGAGCTGGGAGCCCCTGAGGGCCAGCCTGGATTGACATCCCACCACAGCCCCTCCGAAACCCTTGGGGCTGGGGAGGAACCTTTTGAAATCCAACAAAGGCAAGTGCCAGGTCCTGCATCCAGGATTCCCCAGCACCCACACCTCCGTCCCGAGGGTGCAGCCAGCACGAGGCCACGCAGCAGCACGGACCCTCTGGGCAACAGTGTGGGACTGACAGGTGAGTGCCATGGGGACAGCACTGGAGCCATTCCCTCTGGCTGTCCTAGCCAGGGCCTGTGTGGTGCCCTGGCACCAGACCCATTTAGCCAGCAAACAATCCCTGGGAATGCTCATGTAACTGTCCTGTCTCCTCCCACTGGTAGCAGGTTCCTGGCACTCAAGGAGGCAGCTTCAGGATGGAGCCCCTCTGAAACGCAGTGGCTGCCCAGGGCAGGGAGGGATGTGAGGTAAAGGACACAGACACCCACACCCACCATCCCAACCTGCCCTCACACCTCTGTCCTTGCTTGGTCAGCACCAAGGGCAGACCCAGGCCCCCTCAGCCTGTCCCCAGTCCCTGAGCTCATGGGGCCAAACTCGAGTACCCCCTGAGAGCCCAAAGGCAAAGGCTGCCCACCCCACAGAGACCCCCCAGCTCCTGCAGCCACAGCATCCAGCCCCATGTTGGCCTTGCCACCTGTCCCAGTTCCCATGGGACTGGGCTGCTGTGGGTGCCTCTGGGAGGAATTCCCACAGTGGTGAGTTTTGGGCACTTCCCTCTGTGGATTCACTGTTGCCTAATATGAGTTGGCGCTTTTTCCCAGGTGGGAACCCACAAGTAACCCATTTCCCCCATTATTTTGTAACCAACCAGTGGGTTGGACTGTGCTGGGGTGGGGGAGAAACCAGGCTCAGCACCCTGTGATTCCCCCTGCAAACACTGTAATTCCCTGCAGGACATGCCTGGCCCAGGAGCCAGGATCCCCCCGGAGCTCACCCAGCCCTCCTGTGCTCAAGGCTCCAGAGCCTTGCTGGAACAGGGAGATGTCAGCACTCTGACTGCCTGATGGTTGAATCTGCAAGTTCATAAGAGAGTTTCTTGTTGATGGTTTTTGTAAGGACTTGTCTGATGGGTCACTCTGGTTCAAAAGATTTTTCCCAGCATTCAAGTGCTTTACTTCCTAGGCTTGTCTGGAAGCACGTGTTTATCTGCTTTTCCCTGCTTGTATGGCTCTCTGCTTTGGAGCGAGGTGCTGGAAATCCCTGTGTCTATGCCAGCAGCAGCAGCCTTCCACCATTCCCACATTTAAAGGAGAAGGGAAACTCTGTCATGCTTTTGAGATCTCAAAAAAGTGAACAGCTGGCAGTGCAACCTCTCTGGGCCTGATCTCCCAGAGTGTTCCGGAACGGCCCAGTGTGTGTGAGGACGTGGATCACCTCTCCACAGGGCACAGCTCACCCTGCAAGGGGCACCTGGGGCATGGGCTGCCCAATGTGAGCTGTCCCCGGGGTCATTTTGGGGCTGAAAATGGTAAAGCTGGAGGCGCCTCGGCACATGGATTCCACCGGCTGCCAGGACCTGGGCATGCCAGCAGTGAGGGACAATGGGGATGTTCCACAGAGGGCTGGGCTGCTGCTGTGTAACAATGGGTGACCTGTGCCAGGGTGGGCCATCACCTTGAAACAGGGGACACCATAAACAGAGCCACATGTAGCAAGGAACGAGGGGGAGACCGCAGGGGAAGGAGCCTGTCAGCTGCGTACCTTTGCTCTACCTCCTGCCACACCTCCTATCACCTGCCATCCCACTGCTCCTGTCTGGAGCAGTAGCACAAAAGGCCGTTTCTCACAGCAGGTCTGTGTTTTTGGACAGGTCAGCAGCCATGGCAGAGCTCACCCTGGGCCAGATATTGGATTCGGCCATCGGGATGCCCAAGACTGATCCCATCAACTTCGAGCAACTGCGCAACCTGCTGAACGGGATGCTTGTGAACCTGGGCCTGCGGGATCTGGTCGTCCAGGAGAGCGGGGAACCCCCGGAGGGGACCCCGACAATCCCCCCAGCTGCCTCCATGGCTGCTGACCTTGAGGAGTTAAAGCAGAAAACGGAAGCCAATGAAAGAGAAATCGCTGAGGTAGAGGCTCTTCCCAGCCCCCTCCTCTGGGGTCTGCACCACTGGGCAGCTGCTGCCCCTTCTTGGTAGCTGAAGATGTGATGGAGGCCCAGCAACATCCTGTGCCAGCCTGTCCTGTGCCCTGTGCTGCCCCTGGCTCTGTGCAGATCATAGTGGGGGGAAGGACCTGCTCCCCAGCAACCCTGCCCTGGGGCTCACCCTGCCATCCCCCTCTCCTAGGTCAGGGCTCTTTGCGAGGAGCTCCGTGTGGAGATCAACGAGGTGAAGGAGCAGCAGTCCCACATGGAGGAGAACATGCAGAAGATGCAGGAGATTCTGGACACGGTGAGCTGCCAGCGGTGCCCCTGGGAGCTGCCCCTTACTGTGTTGCCCTGCCATCCTGCTCTACAGCCCTTGGTGGCTCCCAGTGTGAAGGGCACCAGGAGGGAAGAGTGGGAAGGGTGTCCCCAGAGTGGAATGTGCCAACCCACCCAGAGCCACCCCCTCCCCAGAGCACTGCCCCAGGGAGGGCAGAAGGGCACCTCTGCCTGCAGGTCAGACCAGTGGTAGAAGTCACTGCCTGCCTCAGCCAGGGATGCTGAAGCACTCGTGAACTAAACAGCCACCAGAAAAGTAAAGTGGGTGCTGGGAAGGAGGGGAGATAAAGATCCACCTGTGCAATACAGCCACAGCCCCTGGGCACAGCCCTGCCCAGAGTCCCTCTGCCCTGTACCTGAGCTAATCTGTAGATGTTCCTTTTAAATCCTGCTCCTGTGTTCTGACTCCTGTCCCTCTCCTTGCCCCACTCCAGGCAAACTTGGAGGATATGGCAGAGAACCTCCACAACGAGCTGACAGACCCTGTCATGGACACTGTCACGGTACATCCCTGAGCACACCCGGGCCCTGCTCCAGGATGTGGCTGCACCCCCAGTGCACCCTGTCCCCCCACATCAGGGGATGGGCAGCAATGCTGGGGGTTTGTGCTCCTCTGGATCCTGTGGAGGGTGACAAAGATGGTTTGGGACCTGGAACATCTGTCTCCTGAGGAAAGGCTGAGGGAGCTGGGCCTGTTCAGCCTTGAGAAGGCTGAGAGGGAGCCAAGATGGGAGGGTGGTGCTGAGCATCTAGGGGGATCCATACCTCAGTTTCCCCAGGAAAAGCTGGGTGGGGAGGCTGGCTTGGGGATGCTGAATGTAGCCCCATGTTGCAGCCATCCCACTGTCTCCTTCCCAGCCTTCCATGAAGGACATTATGGGCGAGGACGGACAGGTCCCCCCAGACTGGCAGCAGGTCCCCCCAGACTGGCAGCAGGTCCCCCCGGACTGGCAGCAGGGGCCTGGCACGCGCTCACACCCCTGGGAGGACCAGGGGCTGATCGTCATTGGCAATGAAAGTACGTCTGGGCAGGCCTGGGGAGGGGATCCAGTGGGTGGGAGGGGCACAGTGGGGCAGACAGGGGGCCTGTGGACTGCTGGGTTTTCCCCCAGCTGTGTTCCCCAGGGCTCCCCCAACCCCAGAGAGTTCCCCCTGTTCTCTTCTTCCAGTTGTCCTCACGGACAGGTTCAGGGCATCCTCACCAAGACAGCGGGATCCCCGGACCCCCAGCCCTGCGCCCTCAAAAGCCACAGACGGGGCACAGAGCAGAGGGAAGGATTTGCCACCTGGGGTCACGAGCAGCCCCCGAGTCTCCTTCATGACAAGTGACATGGGATGGAACGACATGGGACGGAACAGCATGGGGCCGATCAAGGATGAAGAGATCCAGATGGGCATCTCCAAGGGAGCAGCTCTTCCCGGCCCCAAGGCATGGAGCAAAGGGAAGAACTTGCCCCATGGGGCTGTGAGCAGCCCCCGAGTGTCCTTCATGGAAAGCGATATGGGATGGAATGACACGGGACAGTTCCAGGATGAAGAGATCAAGATGGGCATCTCCAAGGGAGCGGCTGTTCGAAGCTCAAGGGCATGGAGCAGAGGGAAGAACTTGCTGCACGGGGTCACGAGCAGCCCCCGAGTGTCCTTCGTGGAAAGTGACGTGGGATGGGATGACGTGGATCAGAGCGGGGATGATGAGGAGATCAAGACAAGCATCTCAAAGGCAGAGGCTCTTCCCAGCCTCCTGCATGTTCCCCCTGAGATGAAGGACGTGAAACATATCAAGGACGAAGAGATCAAGATGAGAATCTCCAAGGCAGAGTCTCTTCCCAGGCCGCTGGGTTCTCCCCCTGAGATGAGCGACATGGAGCGGATCAAGGACGAAGGAATTGAGATGAGCTTCTCTAAGGTAGACTCTTCCCAGCCCCCTGGGTGCTCCCTCTTGGATGCCCCCTCCCCTGGGGTCTGCACCACCGTTGTGCTGCCCTTAGACCAAGGCCTGGTTTAAACCCAAGCTCACAGCAGCACAGGGAGCTTCACTGAGAGAAGGGAGTGGAGTTTTGGGGGCAAGAGCTGGGGCTGAAACACCCTCTGCTTGCTCAGACAAAGAGTTTGGATGGCAGTGTCACTGCCCCGAGAGTGCATCCAGGATCCCCTGGCATCCACGCCCCCATCCCAACGAAGGCAGCACGAGGCCACCCAGCATCACAGAGCCTCTGGATGCCAGCTGAGAGTGTGGCTGGGACTGACAGGTGAGTGCCACGGGAACAGTGATGGCTTTGGGTACAGCACTGGTCCTGTTTCCTCCACAGGGCCCATGTGGGGCCCTGGCATCAGACCCATTTATCTGCTGATCGAACCGTGGGGATGCTGGTGATGGAGCTGTGCTGTCTCCTCCCAGTGGTAGCAGGTCCCAGACAGCAAAGGAGGCACAAGGAAGGGGCAGCTTCAGGATGGAGCCCTCTGGGATGTGAGTACAAACTTTCCTGATGAGTGTAGGGGACAGGGGATGGCAGGTCATCCCCCCAGGCAGTGCTGTGACAGTGCCAGAGCCGGGCATGACCTGCTCTCCTGGCATGGCTCAGGGGGGTCCTGAGCACTGACCAAGCAAGGACACGGGTGTGAGGGCTGGTTGGGACGGCAGGTGTGGTGCCACCTCACCTCCCTGCCTGGCCTGGGCAGCCACGAGCAGCCCAAGCGTTTTGGAGACACCATCAGGACCCGAGGCTTTTGGGCACTTCCCTGCAGATTCACTGTTGCCTGGTATGAGCTGGAGCTTCTCCCCCGGAAAATAACCCACCTCCCCTATCGCCCTCCTTTATTTTGTAACCAGCCAGTGGGTTGGGCTGTGCTGGGGTGGGGTAGAAACCACGCTCAGCACCCCGCGATTCCCCCTAGGAACACCGTAACTCCCTGCAGCGATGTGCCTGGCACTGGCTGCTGCCTGCACAGGCGGGGCTGCATCACCCCTGGAGCTCACCCAGCCCTTTTCTTCGCATTTTAGGAAGCTCCTAAAGGTGTCCTCTCCCGACTTCTTGCCCAGAGACCAGCCCTTCACCATGCAGTTTCCTGGCCCGTGAGTATCAGCGGCACCGGTGCCTCGGGGGGTGCGCAGGTGGGACAGGGGCAGGGGGATGCTGGCAGTGCCCTGCTGTGGCAGGGATGGCTCGTTTGGCCCCTGTCACCCACCCGTGTCTCCTGCCCTCTCCAGGCCCTCTCCACCCGGGTCTCCTGCCCTCCCTGGGCTCTCTCCGCCCGGATCTCCTCCTGCCCGCTCCAGGCGCTCCGATATCATCCCCTACACGCCGCCGCCGTCCCCCGGCCTCACGGGCCGCCTGCCCCCCATCGTCAAACAGTACCAGGAGCGCGGCCAAAGGTCGGGACGTGGGCCCTGGGGGTGTGGGGGAGCCCTGCCCAGCAAGGAGAGCTCTTCTCTGGGTGGGGGCGGAGGGGCCCGGGGGCGCCGGCAGGAGAGAGGGGCTGCGGAGGGTCAGGAGGTTTTACAGCCCCACCCTGTCTAGCCCGGGTCGGTCTCGATGGCCACATGTGGCGAGTTGTGTCTGGTCTCTGCCTGAGCTCAGGCTTGGTGGGGGCTCGGGTGCCTCCTGTGAATTAGTTCCCAAAACCAAGCCCTGCGGCTGGGACAGCCCAGCTCCTGCCTCCTGGCGTCCCCTGCGGAGGGCACAGGGTCCTGCCGTGGCCGCGGGTCCGTCCGCGGCTGCGGGGAGAGGGCAGATCCCTGCAGGGCTGGACGGGCACGGGTCTCCTGCAGCAGCCGGAGGGGAGCCGGGAGCCCCCCAGGGAGCCCCCGCTGTCCCCCTCCCTGGCATAGCAGGGTGAAACACGGTGCTGAGCACTGAGCATCCCTGTGCCCCACCCCACAGGGAGCAGGCAGAGGGGTATTCCCGCAGATCCCCCATGTACTGTGGGGGCCGGCACACCAGCATCTGCCCAGTGCAGCCGATGGAGCCCCTCCTCCCAGACCCCAGCAAGGTAGGGATGATGAAGATGGGATTATAGGCTGGGGCAGCCGAGGCGGGGAGGGTGATGCTGAGCGTCCTGGGGGGATCCGTGCCTCAGTTCCCCCCGGAAGAGCTGAGCAGGGAGGTTGGCTTAGGGATGCTGAATGCAGCCCAGAGTTCCAGCCATACCCCTCTCTCTTTCCCAGCCCGGCGTGTTTGACCTGGTGGGCAGGGATGGAATCGTCTACCGGGGCCGGCAGTGCAGGAGGACTCCTATGGGGTCCTGGATGGAAGGAGCAACCTATTCCAATCTGCAGTAAAGAGCTACAAGCAGCCAAGCACCTGTGCTTCCTGAGTGAAGTGGCCTTGGATCAGGATCTTTCCTTCTTGAACAAGGAGGGGCTGCTGGAGGAGCTGATAACTCCAGGGTCTGTGTCAGCCCCGTGCTCCCTCTGACACCCCCTGGCCCCTGCCAGGGGACCCTTTGGCCCCAAAGGAGGTCTGGGGGGGCCGAGTGGTGCCACAGAAGGAGGATGTTCCTTTGCCTCCAGGGAGGCAGTGGGAAAGGGGGGGGTCTCAGTGGGAAGAGCAGCAGCAGGACACGGTTTAATGTCAAAAACGAATCCCACCCCAAGCCCGCTGGTTTGCTATCGATTATCCCATTGAGCATCACCGGGCTGCTTTCTTTATCTCCAAGCGAAGGAAGCCCCTTGTCCCTCTCCCCTTTGTCACCCCCTCCGTCCCTCTCCAGCGCTGCCATCAACGGAAAGAGGAAGGCACGAGGAAGCCCCGCTGCTTCCCACCTCCAGACGGGAGCACCGTAACCTGTCCCTGCCCCCCTGGGGGGAACACGCCCCCTCCTTTCCCTTATCCCACCCCCAGAGATTAGCGCTGCTTTCCCCAGCCCCTCCCGTGCCAGCCGGGGGGTGTCACGGCTGGGGACACGTGGCCGGGGTTGTCCCCACAGCACACCGGCAACGACACGCGGGGGAGGGGGGGACACAAAGCCGGTGGCACCTCTCGGATGAGTGGGAGGGTGAGAAACACCGAGGGGAACCCCAGAGGCAGCCAGGGGGGACCCAGAGCTTACGGGGAACATCCCCTCAACCCCCGTGGTGTGTCCCCGGGGGCTGCCCCATGGAAACTTTGCTCTCCTGGTGAATATTCTCCCCAAACTGCAGGGGGAAGCCCAAAAACTTTCTGCCACACAGACTCCATCCCTTCCATCCTTGCTCCAGAGGCACCTTAGTCTGTAGGGAGCCCCCCCCCCCGAATGTTTTCCTTGGTGGGTTTGCTTTTTCAGGGGGGAAAAATGAGTGCTCAAAACCTGCTTCGGGGGTGCTGAGGTGGATACAGCAGGATCTGGGGTGGGGTCCCCCCAGTGCCACCTCCAGTAGGATAACTGGGAGCACTGAGCAAACCACCAGGCACCAGAGCAGAGCCATCAAAGAACCATCCTGCACCCCTGGGTGGGGCTGAGGGGCTGAGAAACACCCTGGGGACTAATTGCATTTTCAGGATATGGCCCAGCTGGGGGGACCCCTTTGGCACTCATCATCCCTCCCGCTCAGCACCTCCCACCCGCTGCCCCATCTGCAGCCCCTGAGACCCAGCTGCACCCTGTTAACACCCCCACCCTCCTGTACCCCCCTAAACACACACCAGCCTCACGTCCCTCCTCGGGTGCTCTGTGTGCTGCTGGAGCAGGTGAGTAGCCCCAGATGGGGGATTTTTTTTTAGCCTTTTCTCCTTGGAGGTTGTGCTATCCTGGGGGTCTCTCCATCCCTGGGGGGGGGGGGGTGCTTTGCTACTGTGCTTTGAGCCCCCCAGCCCTTCCTGGCATCTCCAGATCTGCTGTGTTCCCATTTTGGGGGTTGTTACCCTAGTTGCTTGTTGTGTGGCCTTGGGCTGGTGGCCCTTCTGCAGTGGGGGACAGTCAGAGGGCATCACCCCCAGCACATGGTTTCCCCAAAAGCCTGGCAGCCCCTGAGTGTCCCAACAGTGCTGAGGCCTGGGGGGCTCATCACATGGGTGGGGATGGGGCGGTTTGCAGGCTGTGAGATTTTGTGAGGGGACAAAGATGGGGTTTGGGCTGTACCCCCTGGCACAGGGGGGTCCTTGCTGTGCTGGGACAGCACCTCCATGGCTTTGGGGGTGCTGGGGGTCTCCCCTTCCCTCTGCCCCCCTCTTTGGGGATGGCAGCAGTGGTTTGGGAAGGCAGAGCGTGGGACTTGGGGGAGCTCCTGGGGGGGGGGCAGTCCCCACTGGTGACACTGTAGCACAGGGGGGGTTGTCTCCCCCATTCTCAGTGCCCAGCCAGGGACATCCTTCCCAGGAGAGAGAAAAGGCAGGGACAGCTGGTGTTGAAAAAGTGATTTTGTTTTTGTTTTGGTATTTTTTTTTATTATTTTTAAATTAATAAAAAACCTTCAACCTGTTTTTTGCTGGTTTTTTCTTCTTTTTTTTTTTTCTTTTTTTCTTTTCTTTTTTTTTTTTAAGCAAGATTGATTTGAAAACTAAAAAAACCCCCCCGACCCCCCAACTCTCCCTGGGGAAGGGCCATGTATGGCAGTTGCAGGGATGGAGGGGGCATCACCTTGATAATACCCCAGGCCCTGGGGGTGCTGAGGGAGGGAGGGAGGAAGGATGGGGTTGGGGGGAAGTCCAGGGGGGGTCTGTGCAAGAAGCTGGGCTGAATTTCAGAAGCCAGAGGAGAGGCCGGTTTGCTCTGGGCACTGTGACAAGTGTCCAGGAAATCCAGAGCTGGGGGGAGAGGGGTGTTCAGTGGCTCTGTGTCCCCATGGCTGTGATGTGGGGTGCTGACAGCCACCTCCATCCATTCATTTTTGTTATTCCTGTCCCCCCCCTTCCCTCTCCTGCCCTGATGTAGGGATGCCGGGTGGGGGTAGAGCCATAGGGAAACGTCCCCCCAGACACCCAGCAGCTGCCTCCACACTGCTACTCCTTCTCTCTGGATTTATATACATTAGATATATTTATATATTATAGTTATATATTTAAAAAAAAACAGGGGGGGTGGGGAGGAGAAAAGACCAGCCAGCGACTCTTGCAGAGGCACTCAGAGGCTGGTGCCCTCCCCAGCAGCACGTGCTCCAAACCCCCCCCCCCCCCCTTAAAAATAATAATAAAACCTAGAAAATTATTCCAGTGCGTTTCTTGGCGAGCCCCTGCTCCCAACGCCCCGGCCCAGACCCCCCTCCCCCTTCCCTCAAACCCTCCCCCCCAACCCTCCTCCAACCCCAGTCTTATCTCTGGCCGTCCATGGTGGCCACGGCTTTCTGTGGGGGGGCTGCAGGCGGGGGGGCAGGGGGCCAGGAGGGCTGCGGGTGGTGCAGGTGGTGGGCGAGGCCGTGGGTGGTGGGCGAGGACGGGGGCAGCCAGGCGGGCTGGTGGCTGGGGGGCGAGGAGGCCCAGAAGGGGCTGAAGCTGCCCGGGGGGGAGCAGGCCATGGAGGTGATGGGGCTGTTGCTGCTCTGGAGGCTCTCCGAGGTCCGCAGCTTGGAGAACATGGCCAGCGCGTCCGGGAAGTTGGGCGGCGTGGCCGGCGTGTTGCTGGGGGTGCACATCTGCGGGGCATGGGAGAAAGGGGGGTGTCAGGTCAGTCAGAGAGGCTTTTGGGGGGGGGGAGGGGGGTCCCAGCCCACCCACAGTAGCCAGAGCCATCGCCTTTCACCCGTGTTTCACCACCACTAGGGATCCTGCCTGTATCCCACACCTGGCACCCCACAGATCCCAGGGATGCTCAGAGCCCAGGACTGGGGGATCTGGCCCTTGAGGGTCTGCGTGGCTCCCACAAAGCTGCCTGGGGAGTGTCTCCAGTGAATCTGGGAAGGACATTTTGGACCATCCAGGATGCTCAAAGCCCAGGGATGAGGCAGGTTTGGGGAGCAGCAGGGACAGGGCTGATGCAAAAGGATGCAGTGTGATGGGTGGGGAGGGTGTTGGGGTCTCCCCTGGCCCTGCAGGACCCTCTTTCATCCAGTTCCTTGACCCTTCTTCCCCTTTGCACCCTGCTTTGGCAGGGAGAGCAAAAGGCAGGCAGTGCCCCTCAAGGCCCCCCCAGTTCCTGGTACAGCCCCTGCCTTCTGCGTATCCAGCTAAATTTAGCACCTGGACAGTGATGGATTTGGGCCTTTGTCCAGCCAATCTCCCCAGCTGAGGAAAATCCATCAGGTGGGACCCAGCCTAGCACTGGGGCTCAGGGGCTGGCACAGGGAACCCCCAGTTCAGCAAAGCACTTGTTAAATTGAGTACTGGGGGTGATAAAAGGGGGATGTGGGTGTGTGTGCAAACTCCCATGAGGCTGCACACACAGGGAGGGGGTATGGGCAGGGAGGGCACATGTGGGCAGGGGGATGCACTGCCAGAGGATGCTTGGACATGGGGGTGGTGCATGCATAGTGGGGGCTTCACCCCTCTGGGTTAAACCCATTCCAAATCCCTGTGGCCCTCAGGGAGCCACAGCTCCTGTCAGATGCTTGTGGGGACTTTGAGCAGAGTTAAGGGGCTTGGGCAGCATCTGCTGCCTTTAGCAAGGGGGATTGAGGGGAGTTTCTGATGGTGAATAGCTCCTGCATCTCCCCTTTCCTGGGATTTGCCCCTGGCTGGTGCTCAGCAGCCCCCTGATGCTCCCCAGCACAGGCCAACATCTAAATCCCTGTTATAGGTTCGCCCTCATCCCCATCCCGGCCACCCTTAGGGATGCAGGGATCAGAGGAGCAATGGCCAAACCCTGGTTGCCAGTCTATTTGAAGTTGGGGTGCTCTGTGCTGGCTGTGGGATGGATGAGCTCCCATCAACCTGCAGAGCTGGGGCACCCCAAAAATGCAATCATGGCCAGGCTGGCACTGAACAGGTTTGTGGTGAACCAGGGATGTTCTTCCACAGAACTCATTTCAGAGCTCAGCTTGAAGTGGTGCTGATCCAGCTTTTTTTTTTTTTTTTTTTAAATAACCTATACGTTTGGCAGCATCTGAAAAGATACCTGTTGCAAAAAAAAAAAAAAAGACACACAAAAAAAATGTAATTTACTCTGTTTTGAAAAAAACCCAACCACCACCAGAGCCATACACACACAACCCAACTGCCAGCCCTGGACTGAGGTTGGATGTGATGCTGGAGGGGCGACACAGCTCTGAGCTTCTGGGGTGGTGTTTGCCAGATTAATTTAAAACATTAATTAAAAAAAAAAAGAATTGTCATGTAATTATTGCTTTCTTTCCCCAACACTTGTGGAGGAGCTCTGAGGGTCGATCCCACCACAAGCAGCCACAATGACACCCCAAACAGCTCTGGGGAATCCCAGTCCCCCAGCCTGGAATCTGCAGAGGTTTGGAGGGGTTTGGGAAGTTCCCCCCCTCCACAGGGGTGACAGTGACGAGCTGCCCCACTCTGAACTGTGGCTGCTGCTCTCACAGCTTTGTTCCCTGACGCTTGAAAAAGAAATAGAAACCGCAAGCACAAAGCTCCTCATCTCACCCCTGCCCTGAGCCGTGTGGGGCGTTTCAGACTGCAGGAATCAGGGTGCTGGGAAGGGGGCAAACAGTAAAAAAAAAATAAATCCTAAAAGTGGGAGTATCTGGGGAGAAGGTGAAAGGTATTTTTACACCACGTGGGGCACACGGTGTTAGGAAAACACACAGCTGGGGTGGGGGAGAGCTGACCAGCTCTGGACTCTGCGTGCTGGGCTGGGTGGGGGTGTCATGTTTGGGGTGGGTGGTGGGTCTCACTCGGCCCCGGGGAGCTCAGGGAAAGGGCTGGGATGGGTTTCATCAGCGCTGCTTTGCATTCTGCTTCCGGCAGCCGCCCAGGAATCGCCCCACCAGGCTTTTGGTGTGAAAACACAGCGAGGCCTTGGATCTGCCGGCAGCTTTCCCGTCCCCCTTCCCACCGGGAACCGAGGTTTTCCACGAAACGACCCCTTTGCAAACGCCCAGAGGTGGCAAATAAAACGTGCAAGGGGGAGGGGGAATTAAAATAAAAGGGGGTTTCAGTGGGAGCCGGCCGGCAAAATGACTTTCTCTGAGGGGCAGGGAGCTCTCGCTGCCGGCAGTGCCTGGCCGGCTGGAGATTCCCTGGCAGCGTGAGAAAAGGAGGAAAATTCGGCTTAACCCACATCCACCCCTTCCCCCGCGCACGGCCCTTTCAGTTCCCTCACCGGGGGAGGAAAAAAAAAAAAATAAAAATTCAAAAACCCCAAGAAACACAACACAAAACACCCGGAGGGGAATAACTTCCTCCCTTCGGCCAAGGGGGATGTGCCCTCGGCCAAGGTCAAGTGGTGTTTGGGGGGAAGGAGGAGGCGGAGGGGGGGACAGACGTGGCCCCCCCCGGGCTGGGGGAGCCGAACTTCCAGCGCGATGCTCGCGGAGACAAACTATTTCCTGGCAGACATTTTAGCTCGTGTTTACATTCTCCGGCTGCGTGTTCCTGCGGGCGCAGAGCAATATGGCTGGCAGGGGAGCTGACAGCTCCGCGGGCCGGGGGGCTGCGCGACCCTCGGGGGCCGCCTCGAGACGGGGGCTGCTGGTCTGGGGGGTCCTGAGCCACGTGGTGCTCGTAGGTGGGGGGGGCCGGGGGGGCTGGTTGGCCTCGGGGGAAGGTTTAAAGGTGTTTTTTGGGGACGGTGGGAGTTTGGGAGGGGATGGAGCGGTGCAGGGGTGAGGAGGGGGGCCGGGGTCCCACTTACCATCTGGGGGGGGTGGTGGCTGCTGGGAATGTTGGTCTCCTGGAAGAAGGCGCTCAGGGCTGTCTGTGGGGACAAGCTGTCAGCTCCAGTCCACCCGAGACAAAGGGGGAAGGAACACACGGGCCCCCCAACGCCCACCCCGCAGCCCCCTCCTCGACCCCAACCCCGTGGGATTCCCCCTCGGGGGGCATCCAGGGGTGCCCCCCACCCACAACCCCTCCAGGCCTAGGGCAGGGGGAGGCTGGGGCTGCCCTTCGCCGACCCACTGGGGATCGTGTCCCACTCACACGGGGGCTCCCCACGCGCGGGGGGGACACCCCAACCCCCTTGTTTACACGTCCCCCCCCCTCCCGGCGGGCCCCCCACCCCCAGATCGAAGGGGAGGGAGGGGCCGGGGCGCTGGGCCGCAGCTCGGGTTACGGCCTGGATATAAATAGAACCGGCGGAGCTCCGAGCCGGTCCCCCCCGCCGCGTATGTGCGGGGGAGGGGGGGGCAGGACCCCCCAAAACCCGGCCACGCGTGTCCGTGGGCCGCGGCCGGGCCGGCCTGGCCCCCCCTCCTTCCGCCCCGCGGCTCGGCGGTGTGTGGATTGGGATCTGGGGTATCCCGGTGCAGGGGGAGAGGGTAGGGGGTATCCCGATCCGTGCCAGCGTTGGGGGGGGGCCATTCCCGTACCTCGAACTGCCAGTGTGCCGCCTGCAGCAGCTGCTTGGCCTGGTCGGCGGCGCAGCCGGCCGCCAGCACGAACTGGTTGATCATCACCTGGTGCCGCAGCTCCTCCATGTTCACCGACATGGCGGGGGCGGCCCCGGCGCGGCCCCAGCCCCGCACGGCCCGGCCCGGCCCCGCAGCGCCCGGAGCGCCCCGCGCCCGCCGCGCCCGCCCGCCGACACCGCGGGCAGCGGGGGGCGCCGCGGCCCCGCCCCCCCGCGCCCATTGGCCGGGCCCGGGCCCCGCGCCCCGCCCAGCGCCCCGCTCGAACCTTCCAGCTGCGCCGGCGCCCCCCCATTGGCCGCCGCCTGTGTTTTGGCTGCGGGCGGCGCCGCCATTGGCCGGCGGGAGGCGGAGAAGGAGCGGCGCGGGCGCTGATTGGCTGCGTGGGGAGCGGGGGGGGTGTGTGAGTGTGAGGCGTTGGTGACGTCACGTTCATTGAGGACGTTCATTGAGAGGCGCGGGACGGGCTCGTTGGGGGGGGTGGTTATTGTAGGGGGGTTATTGAGGGGGAGGTTCATTGGGAGGGGAGGGAGGGAGGGGAGGTCATTGTAGAGGAGAGGTCATTGGGGGGGGTCTTAAAGGGGAGGTTCTTGAGGGGGAGGTTCACTGAGAGGGGTCTCATTGTAGGGGAAGTTCATTGAGAGGGGGGTTCATTGGGGGGGCCGTGAGGGGAGGGGGTTTCTTTGTAGGGTGGATTCATTGTAGGGGGGGTTCGTTGAGGGGGAGGTTCATTGAGAGTGGAGTTCATTGAGGGGAGGGCCCATTGAGGGGAAGGGGACTTATTGTAAAGGGGGTCATTGAGAGGGGGGTTCATTGAGGGCGGGGCTCATTGTAGAGGGAGGTTCATTAAGAAGGGAGTTCATTGAGGGGAGGGCCCATTGAGGGGAAGGGGACTTATTGTAAAGGGGGTCATTGAGAGGGGGGTTCATTGAGGGCGGGGCTCATTGTAGAGGGAGGTTCATTAAGAAGGGAGTTCATTGAGGGGAGGGGAGCTCATTGTGGGGGGGGTTCATTGTGGGGCGGTCATTGTAGGGGGAGGTCACAGAGGGGGGGGTTCATTGTAAGGGTGGTTATTGAGGGGGAGGTTCATTGAGGGGGTCTCATTGTAGGGGAAGTTCATTGAGAGGGGGGTTTGTCAAGGGAGGGGGCTCATTGTAGCGGGGGTTCATTGTTAGGGGGATTATTGAGGGGGAGGTTCATTGAGGGGGGGCTCATTGTAGAGGGGTTCATTGAGGGAGAGGTTCATTGTAGGGAGGGCTCGTTGAGGGGGGGCTTCATTGAGGGGAGGGGGGTTCACTGTAGGGGAGGTTGATTAAGGGGGGGGTTCACCGAGGTGGGAGTTCATTGAAGGGGGGCTCTGCTGCCCTGAGGGTACCCCAGGCACGGGGGGCTGCTCCCATAGGGGCTTCCCCAGAACCCCCTGCCTTGGCTTCCCCCAGCAAGGCTCCCCCATTCCCTCAACAAGGCTCTCCCAGCACCCTCCTTGCCCTCCTTCCCTGTTACCCCCGGGACAGGGACCCTAACCTGATGCTGGGGGGCAGGAGGGAGGACCCAGCCTCAGTTCATCCCCATGCCCTTCTCCTATGAAGGCCTCAGCATGAGGGGCTCAGGGAACCTCCAAGTTTTGGGGGCACTGAGATTTTTTGGTAATGGTCTCAGTCTCAGCCTGCAAGGGTGAGCTCTCCCCTGGGTGTTCTCCCCTGCTGGGTTTGGGGACTGAGTGGGACCAGTGTGATAAGTGCCTTGAAGTGTTTTAATTAAAAAAAGAAAATTGGCATTTAAACCCCCAACGAACAAACCAGGGACTTTGCAAATGGACGGTGTGAAAATATATTGAGCTGGAGAGAGCCATTGCAGGTTTGGATGTGGCTGTGGTGACCAGCCAGCCAAGGGAGAGGGAATGAGGAGGTGGAGGGATGGAAACTTGAAGCAGCATCTGCAGCCAGTTGTACCCAGCAGTTGGTGTGTGAGGGTCCATGTGGGGCTTCTGCAAAGCCCTGGTGGTCCCATGGAGGTGAGGTCCAGCAGGCAGGGATGTGATGGAGAAGCAATGCCAGTGTGTGTTTCCCCAGACTGGATACCATCCCAGGATGTTCAGGGGGATCCCACTCACCAGGTTGCAGCAATGTTTACGGAGGGCCCTGCTTGCCCAGGTGAGAATTTGGAGGTGGCTTCATCCTCCTGGGGCAAAGCCAGCCCTGAGGCAGGTGGAGGAGTGAGAGGAGCAATTCCAGATGCCAGAATCCCAAACCCACCTGCCTCCTGCACGCAGCCCTGGAGAGCTCTCAGAACCTCCTGCTTGCCAAAACCACCCACTCGTGCACAGCTTTGAGCTGAGTTAGCAAAGCTGGGAGGAACCTGCCTCGTGTAGTGCCTGCCTGGGAAACCCATGGGAACGCTTCTCATGAGCCCTTGGCATCCGAGGCTGTGACAAAACAGTGTTTGTGACACTTGGAAAAGTCAGCAGGACCTTCAGTCCTCGAAAATGAACCCCCTTTTTGGGGCAGCACTTGCAGCAAGGGCAGGATTGGCTGTCTTCCCTTCCTGCCCAGATGCTCTTCCATCCCCCCAGCTGCCCAGCTGGGATCCCCCGGGGTTGGATCACCCCTCCAGGCAGGGGGGAGGCTCCCAGCACCTTCCCAGCCAGGAGCTGGGGAACCACGGACACAGCAGCCCTCGCGTGGGCTCAGCACCCACTAATGAAGGGCCACCTCCCCCACAGCCATTGCCTCCTGCGGGGCTGCACAGGCTGGGAGCAGAGCCAGCCTGGGGGGGAGAGGGCTTGGTGGCTCCACAGCATGTGCCAGTGACTGCTGGGGGAACTGGGCGTGCACTGGGAACGGACTGGGTGTACAGACAGACGTTTGCTGCCGTGGGTGAGCCGCTCACTCTTCTCTTCAACATGTGCTCTCCTGTAACTCAGTTTCCCTCTCAGCACAAGGAGGCAGGAGCAGGATCCTCCTTCCCTGCCAAACGCACACCCCAAGTCCCAAAGCGGGGCAGTGTGAACTTCAGACTTGCATCTTTTCCACCAGCAGGTGCATTTTGGGGTTAAACATTGTGTTTTTTCTGGGTTCCCTCTCTGGCCCCGTTGGGGTTTGTCCTGGCTTTATGTCTGCTGGGATCTGGGAATAGGTCTGGGCAGAGCTGGGAGGGAACCTGCCCTCGAAGCCATATCACCACCCAGCTCCTGCCAGTGCTCCCGCGCTCCACTGCGGCACTGTCCTACAAAATCCTCTGCTGCAGTAATCGCTGGGAAAAAAAACACGAGCCCTGCGTGCAGGCAGCAGCTCTGCCTGTAATGACTGCTGGGCTGTGGATCTGCACGGGGATAACTTTGAATTATTGTCTGCACTAAAACCCTGCAGTCTGGTGTGTGCCGGTAATGAAATGTTCTGGCTCCCTCTCCCAGGCTCGTGTTTCCCGCTGTCAGTGCTGGCTGGAGCGAGGCAGGGGAGTGAGGCTGGCAACTCAGCAGTGCAGGGATGTGCTACGTTTGTAAGTGATTCATGTCCAGAACAGGCTCCCCAAAATGTGTGTTGGGGTGAACGGAGATCAGCCCCTGGGGTCTCGGGATTCCTGGGTAGGTGCCAGCACTGAGAGCTGGAGCAGGCTCCCAGTGCTGATGTCGCCCTTTGCTCCTCATAGAACTATTTAGGTTGGAAAAGACCTTTAAGATCATGGAGTCCAAGTCCTTTTCTTTGGCCGATGCTCCCACTGGCACCTAGCCCAGGTGCGACATCCCACAGCACAGACACGGTGTCACTGCTGGGGCTGTGGCTCCTGGTGTGACAGTGACAGACTGACAAAGGGGATAAAAAGCCACCCCTTGGCTTCCCGTGGTGCGTGGCTGCTCTTTGTTTTGGCTTTTCTCAGCTGCCTTTGGGGCTGTGCGTGTAGGAAGCAGTTGGGGAGGGGGATCCGTGTGTCCCTCTGCGGGGAGGGGGTGAAGAGGGGAGCCCCGGGGACAGCCTTTGCTCATCACCACTGAGCAGCCGAGGCCATCGAGGCAGCTGATCCGCCTCTCTGCACATCTCCCGTCTGATATTTATAGCACTCGTGTTATCAACTCAAATCAAAATCATGTGATGCTCCACTAACTTGCGCTGCCGGACTAATTAATCACCGGTGGGCTTCAGCAACCGGTCGAAGGGTCCATCCTTCCCCTTCAGCTCCAATGGGAAAATGAGGTAGTGCCCAGTGCTTCCCAGTAACTTAATGCTGGGGGAACTGGGGGGAACTGTTGGGGTGCACTGGAGCGGACAGGCAGCTCCTGCCTCCAGAGGCTGTGCCTGGCAGATGCAGCTGCTCCTGGTGCGCAGCAGAGCTGGGAAGGATGGGGAATACAGAGGTGTGCACTGGAGGGGGGCTTTTAACCTGCCCCACTCCATCCCCCAGCACTGTGCAGCCCTGGGGTGCTGCTGGAGGGGATGTGCCAACAGCTGCACCGACTCCTTCCTCCTGTGACCTGCTGGGAAAAGGGGGGGCTTGTCCTTCTCCCAGGGGCTACCCCAGCGGCAGGGGGCACAGGAAGAGAGGGATTATGCCCTGAACCAGCCTCAGGGGCCCAGACTGTTCCTGGGGGTCCCTGGGCTGAGGGCGCTGCTCAATGTCACTGGTGGGGATGGGGGCAAGGAGGAGGGTGATACTGGGGCGGGCAGGGGTCACTGGGTGGTGTGACTGGGAGCGGCAGGTAATGGCGAGGGGGACCACTGAGCAGTACCGGAGGCATCTGTGTGACACAGGGGGTGGCAGGCGGGTGGCACTGTGGGCACGCGTGTACCACCACCGCGGGGGACAGGTAAGTGGCACCCGAGGGGGGGACCCCGCTGGGCGGGTGGGGGGACACCGGGTGATCGGGGAGGCAGGGGCAGCGCCCTGTCCCCTCGTCCCCACGGCCGAGCCGGACCCTCCGGGGCGGGTCGGGGCGTGCCGCCGCTCCCGGCCCCGCCCCGTGTGTCGCAGCCCCGCGGTGCCGCGGAGGCGGCGCCGGGCGCGGCGCAGAGCGGAGCGGAGGATGCTGCGGGCGGGGGCCGCCGCCAGCCCTGGTCCCGGCCCCCGTCCCGGTCCCGGTGCCGGTCCCGGGCGGGAGGACACCCCGCCGCCCCCCGCCCGCTGAGCCCCGGCCTGGCCATGGGGGCTCTGACCAGCCGGCAGAACGCAGGGGTGGAGGAAGTGGATATCCCCGCTAATTCCGTCTACAGATACCCCCCGAAATCCGGTGAGCCCCCCGGGGGGTCCCCGCGTGCCGGTGCCGCCGATGGGGAGGGGGAGAGGGGAGCGAGCCGGGTGGGCACCGGGCACGACCTTGCTCCGGGCCGGGGTGTCCCTGCGCACCCCAAAGCAGACCCTGACACACGGGGGGGGGCACCCTAAAAATCCGGGTCTGGTGCGGGACACCCTGGGTGCAAGCAGGGATGGGGTCACCCCACTCCGGGCGCCCCTTTGCCAGCCCAGCCCGGTTCCCAAACTTGGCTGAGTTGACGCGACTTTAAAGACATTATTATTGTAATTATTTCTGTACCCGTGTTCTGCTGCACCGGGCTCTGAAGGCGCTTTTTGTGTTTACAGCCTGCCGATCCGTTGCTGGCTGCTCGGGAAAATCCTGGGTTTAAATTCCCGGGAGGATGAGGGAGGCTGGGGTGGGAGGGATTGGAGGGGATCCCTCCTTCCCAGGGCTCTGCCCCACAGCAGCACCCCAGCCTCTGCCTTCCCGGCTCCTCTCCCTGCCTGGAGGCTCGGTGATGATGCATCTCCTGCTCCCGAATCTGGCCCAGTCTCAAACCTTGTGCGTGACCTTGGAGAATCCGTCCCTCCCCTCCATGCCTCACTTTTCCCTGCAAGGGCCGAGCTGAGCTGGTGTCCGGGGGGGGGCATGTGGGGGGCACGGCGGGGGGAGTCGATGGGGTCCGGCAGCGCTTCAGAGTCGCAAAAATACCGGCATCAGGGAACGATGCCCCGGAGCTCCCTGTGTGTGTGTGTCGGGATTGCCACAGGATCCTTGCGGCACTGAATATTATTAATAGGCAACTATTTTGGTAGTTAATAGGATAAGGTAAATGCTTGGATCGTTAGCGCTGTGACAAATTGCTCGCTAATTACAACTAAAGACCTCCTTAAGGAAGAATTACAGCCAACACAAACCCTGCGCTTGTCCTGGAAAGCTGCGCTTGTCTTTTTTTTTTTTTCATTTTAACCTAAAATAGGTTGCACAGCTGGCTGGAGATGGCCGGTCCTTGGCAGCCTGGCCTCCTGGTGGGCTTCTCCAGCTCCGTCTTTTACACGGTTTCAAGGCCTCTGTCACCTTGATGCCAGGTGAAGCTGGACCACCCCATCCATGGGTTTGCTCTTTGCAGGGGCTGTGGCTCCATTAATTAAGGGTTTTTTCCTTGTGACCGTGTCTTATTTAGGGGCCCTTGAAATGTCTGGATATGAAAGGGTGGAGGCTGCAAGTTCTGTGCCCTGTTCTGAGGGAGCCAAGTGCACCCGGCTGAGCACTTCCAAACTCATCTCAGCTGGCAGAGATCACCAGGATGATGCTTAACTCCGGCTTCCAGGGGGAAACTGGGGCTCCTGGATGTGCTCAGCTGGGCTGGTCCCACTGGTGGGGGCCTGGGCAGAGACGGGGAACGGTCCTGATGCTGTCTGGGGACGGGGGCAGGAGGTGTTCAGGTGACATGGCCATCTGCACTGGGACGAGGGCAGGCTGGTGGCAGTGGGAGATTATGGCTGGTTTGCCTTTAATCCGAGTGGGATTTGCCTTCAGCGCTGCCGGCAGCCTGAAGAGGGGGGGATGTGCCGGGTGGCGGAGCCGATTCCTCCGTGGCGGCAGCGCTTCTCACCGGCTGGAAACAGCCGCTGGCTTTGGAAGCCGTGGCCCTGGAGCGGGATCTCATGGACCCTGGGGCATTTCCCTCTCTCTGTGGATGTGGCTTTGTCCGTCGGGCTGCAGGCTCGTTTGGGAGGGCCAGTGCAGCTCGTAGGAATAGGGCAGCTGTGTCTCGTCCCAGATAAACATCTCCCCATCCTGGGGGTCCCATCCCCTCCAGACGAGGTGTAAATGGGATCAATTAAGACAGAATTTTGAAACAAAGGCTCGGGTTTACTTCAGTGGCTGTCAAAGGCAATAGGAGGGAGAGCCAGCACAGGCTGTTTATGGAGCCCACTGCCTGGCTAGTGGGATGGCTGTGGGGCAAGTCCCCCACTTGCAGCCCCTGTCACTGGCTGTGGTTGGCACCGAGCTCCCCTGGGGCACGTGGGACCATGAGTAGGGCACTGGCTGGGCACAGGAGCACAGGGATTAACCCGGCAGTGACACCCCCAGTCCTGGGGGACTCAGTGGTGGCACTGCCAGGGCGGACAAGGGCTGACGCAGCAGTGCTGCAGACAGGGTTTGGCATCACCTCCAGCTGCTGCTGGTCCTGTTTGCCTGCTTTAGAGCACTGAATTAAATAATGGGCTGCCCAGGGGCACCCAGAGCCTTTTAACAGCACCCTATGCTGGCACTTACTGCCGCAGGGTATCCCTGTGCCAGCACCGTGCCATGACCACTCGGCTGGGCTGACTGCAGGCTGTGCAAACTCGGTGCTTCCCTCCCTGGGAGCGTGTGGATGGGCTGGGAACGAGCTGTTCTATTTTAGCTGCTTCAGAGAGCGGGGCTGTAACATTTGAGAGCCAGCGTTTGCAGTACCAGAGCTAAGCAAGACCCCATCAGGGCAGCAGTGGCTCAGGGGACAGTGCAAGACACGTGCCACTGTGTGCCAGAGCCATGAGTGCAGCCATAGCACACACCAGGGTCTGTGCCTGTGGGGTTCTCGCCCTTCTCTGTGCACCTGAGCAGGGTGGCATCCCTGGCACTTGTGGGGAAAAGGGCTTGTCAGCTGGTGCCAGATGTGTCCTGTGTGCTGGTGCTGGCAGATGTGCAGGACACACTTTTTTTTGCCAGGAACCTCAGGCAGTTTGGGTTTATTCCTCCTTTCCAGCAGCCCTTCCTGAGATGTGACCGTCCTTGACAGGCTCTCCTTCCCCGGGAGTAGGCGTTGGGTGAGGATTTACAATTAGCTGATAATAAGGTGGCTGTGCCTGGGAAGGTGCTTCCCTCCTCTGCCACCTGCCAGTGCCCATGGAGTCACCGACACGCTCCTGTGCCAATGCCCTGGGCTTTCCCTGGTGCTTCCCTGGAAGAGCCTGGCACAACTCAAGGCTTTTGTTAAATGACAAGGGTTTTGGAGGACCTTCCCTGGGAGGGAGCGTAGGGCTGGTGCTGTTTGCTGTGAAGGGGGAGCTGAAGCCTCTTGGGGCTGTGCTGGGAACCTGCAGGGATGCTTCTGATCCCTGGCAGGGAGACTGGGTGACAGCAGCATGATCCTTGCCCACTCTGCCCATCCTACAGGAGCCCCCAGCACCCACCAAACTATGGCTGGGGCCATCACAGAGAGCCTGTGCTCCATTTTCCAGCTTTTTCCTGGTGCTGGGGCAGCTTTTCTTCAGGTTCAAATATTATTTTTTTACCATCTCCTGCTCTTGCCCCAAGTCAGTGCCAGGAAAAGCTCCTGATGGCCCCATTCTCCCCCAGCCGTGCCGTTTCAGGCAGCTCTGAAGGCACTTTGCTCTCAGGGTTGTTTTTTTTCCACGTGGCCGCGTCCTTCCAGGCGAGCTGCCTATAAATTATGTACGTGGAAAATGGGACCTGAAAGCAGCAGGCATCAATAATTGATGGTCGACGTTTGCTCACGGGCACACTGCATCCGGGCATCCCAGTGCCACGGGGCCTTGGGGCGAAGCTCTGTGGCCCCACTCACCCCTCCTGCCCCGGTGTTAGATCCCTGCTCCTCCTCCCCTTGGGCTTTGGGCTTGGCTTTGGTTTTTAAATGCAGTATTAAAGCCTGATCCAGTCCCGGACAGTCCCTGAGTCTGCTGGAAGCCTCTGACTGTAGTCCCCACAAGCAGAGCTGCAGCCCAGGCTTGAGCTCCTTTGTCTGTGGACCCCAATGGTTTAGTTTTGGGGTGTCCCCTGGGGGGCTGTGGATGGATCTGTGCTGGTGAGTTTGGGTTTTTTTTACAAGTCAGACCCTGTCCCCGTGGCTGTCGGGATGCAGGACACTGTCCATCCTACATCTTCTACCTCTCCTGGCTCCCAGGTGCTTGTGCTCACCCCTCGCTGCTGCCCCATCCCTGTCCACCTCCCCCTTTCCCTTCTTTTCCCATCTCAATTCCTGACCCTCTTGCCCAGCTGGATCCTGTGCCACAACATGCTTTCCCCGAGCAGCCCAGATCTCATGGACAAGGAGCGAGTACCAGTCAGCTCCTGTCTGGGCTGGGAGGAAAATCCCTTCCAGTGGAGAAGTGCCTGACCTGGGGACTACTCCCAACTTTGGGAACACATTTACCCTGCAAGGGAAGAAGGGACACTGGTTATTGCCTAGTGTTCATCAGGGCAATGTGGAGCACTTTGTAAGGGCATTGCTGAGCTCCTGGAGGGTCTGCAGCCCCCCCCAAATCCTCCCTTTTGCAGGTGAGCCCTTCCTAGGGAAGGCTGCAAGCTGAGAACTGATGGAATTCGGTTCAGCTGTGCTTTGCCCACCTTCCTGGTGGCAGCTGCAGCAAATTTGTGCCTGTGTCTGGACATGCTGCCTTGGGTGGCACACGAGGTCCGTCCCCGGGCTCTGGGCAGGATCAACCCCGCCTGTTTTGAGGGCTGTGTGCCTGGTCCGTGCTGCCCCTTCCTGGCAGCATCCCTGGGGATGTGAGAGCCGGCCTGGCTCCTCTGGGACTTGCAGGGTTCTGGGTTCTCTGGCAGGTCAGGCTGTGCTGCTGCCTCTCCTGCCTCCTCTGGGCATGAGCTGGTGTTTATGCCAAGGATTAGCAAGAAGCTGCTCTCCTGCTCTGCCACCCCAGAGCTGTCTCCTCTTTCTCCTCACAGACCAGGATCCAGCTACCCCTGCCAGTGCAGGGATGGCTGAAGGTCGGAATGACCTTGGGTGGCTCAGGCCACACTGGGGCTCACAGGGATTTCCTAGGAAGGGAAAGGGGAGCAGGTGCTGCAGCTGCCAAAGCTCTGGGGTGTGAATCTGCTCCCGTTAAATCCCACAGGGTGGAGGAGCCCCCGGGTCCAGTGCTGCCATGGGAATAGACCCCTGCACCAGCCTCTCCCCGTCCTGGCTCTGTCTGCCCAGATTTTGGCCGTGGTTGCTGATGTGAGCAGGGAGAAGAAGGGGTGCAGGGCAGTCTTGGCCAGCTCCTTCTTCGCCTCTGCCTGCCTGGGGGCTGTCAGCACGTGAGCTCAACCTGAAAGGCTCCCAGCAAGGTGACCCTGGGGACAAAGTCACCTCGGAGCCATCGATCCGGTGGCTTTGTGCTGCTCCATCGCCCGGCTGAAGCCCCCTCCTCCCCCTCTGCTGAGGCACTCGCTGTGTTTTCGTTTCCAGGGAGCTACTTTGCCAACCACTTCATCATGGGAGGCGAGAAGTTCGACTCCACACACCCCGAGGGGTATCTCTTCGGGGAGAACAGCGACCTCAACTTCCTGGGGAACCGGCCCGTGGTGGTGGGTACCGGAGGGGATGTGGGGCTGGGGGGGGATCTGGAGCACAGGCACACCCCTTCTCAAAATGGCAGCGGCTGTGTGTGTCATGGGGTGCATGGTATAAGGCTGCTGACTGTCCCCCTCCAAGGGCAGAGCCAGCCAAGCACACTTGGGGTGGCCTGAGTGGATTCTCTGATGTGTAATGTAAGGGTTGGGTACTTGCTGCAGCCTGTCCTCCACTGGGGACTAACCCCCAATGGTGAGGGAGAATGGACTGATTTAATCCAGCTCCTTCTTTCTGACTCCCTCTCTGAGATCTGCTTTTTCTTTTGCTTTTCCCATCTCAGCCAGGAGCCATATACCAGCTCAGAGGGCATGGGTGGGGAGCATGCTGGAGCTGTGGTGTTATGTTGCAGGGTAGAGTATCTTGGACAGGAAAAGGTGAAAGTATTTCCCAAGCTCTAGCAGAAAAAGGGGAAGAAGGGGGGGGGGGAAAGGGAGGGATTTAGTGAGGGCTGTGGGCAGAACTGATGGGTTTTGCAGTGCTGGGTGCTGCCAGCTCCAGCTGGTCTCAGGACATGGGGGAACCTGCAACCCACACTTCTAGAGATGTTTTTTGAGCTTGCTGCCTTTGGAAAGGGAGGAAATGAGAGCAGGGTTCAGCTGTGGCAGTGATGTCCTCGGCTCCATCTCAGCAGAGCAGCTCACCAGCATCAGCTGTAGCAGTTGTGGGGGGGTCAAGCATTAAAAAAATTCGAGGTGGGGAATTAAAAGGCTCTAAAGCTTTTCTGTTGAGTTGAGATAAACTTGCCTGATGCTTTGGCTCGGCTCTCAAGTGCTGCATATTCCATGTTGGGCTGGCGAGGCTGCTGCCAGCCAGGTTCCTGTTTCCTCTTTGGAATTGGCTTCGGCAGCATTTTGGCAGGATTGTGCAGTCCTTCAGTGGGGAAGTGTCCAGCCCTGGGCTATGCCAGAGCAGGGATCCTGGCAGAGCCAAGGGCAGGAGCACCCCCGAATCCTGTGAGCACTGGGTGGGCGAAGGCAGAGCCTTTCTCTCCGTCCTCTGTTCTTTCCTGGAAAATGAGAAGTCAGCACTCGGGGTCTCTCTGCAGCACCACTGCTGAGAAATCCTCTTGATTACGGTAAAAGCCTCTAAACTGCCCAGTGAGCAGTTCCTGAGTCAGTGGCCCCGACAGCAGAGCAGCAGGGAAGGTAAAGGAACAGCTTGGAAACAGCAGAGAGAATTAATACGGCGTCATGAGCTAAATTTCACTGCTCCGGCTTAATTACCAATGGCCCTGGGCTGCTGAGCTGGGACCAGGATCCCTCTTCCTGGGGAGCAGGGAGAGCTTTGGGGCTGGGCTTTCGGGTCAGCCAGTTTTGGGGGCTCAGGGAGGGGTTAGGGAGGATTTATGTTGGTTCTGGTCCAAGCCTATCTCCAGGCAACGCTTGGGCATCCTGTCCTGATGCTTCTTGGCTTGTGATGCTTTCATGTTCTGGACTCCTGTGAAAGCCCTGGTTAGGCTGTAAACATTGGAGATGGCCATTGCTTTTTTTGGTGGGGGATTTATTTTGGGTTCCTTGAGGATCAGGGGCCAGGAGGTCTTGGAAAAATTGTGTCCCAGGTCTTCTCTGAGCAAAGCACTTTGAGCTATGAACAGCACTGCTGCCACAGGGGTGTGCAAAGCACCTGGAGGCTGTGCAGCTTCTCCCTTCCATGGATGCATGATAATCTGGATTTTCCAGCTGTGAACAGGTTCCAGAGGGGCTGGGAAGGGCGTTGCAGGTTTAAGTAGCTGCCACCATGCAGGGGCTGAGGAGCAGAGAAACTGCTGGTGGCACCTCGAGAGCACAGGGGAAGCCTGGGACTGTTGAAACATGACACTGGGTTTCCCTGCCCACACAAACCTGCCAGGGTCTGCTTGTAGAAAAACCCCAAGAAAGATTTTTGAGGCTGGTTTTTTTTCACTTCAACAGAAGCTGGCCTGGAACAAATGTTGCTACAGACACGTGGATAATGTTCCTCACCACAACTGTTACCCACTTTTTTCTGTTGTGTTTCAGCTTGATTTAAAGTGAGGAGATGCAAAACGTCCTCTGAATGGCCCCTTTCTGATGTGCAAATCCAGCTTGCAAAATTTAACTTGGGGGGGGGGGGAAATAAGAAATCCAGCCACCCCCCAAAAAGAGCTGCTCACACGTGGGTGTGAAAGAGCCCAAAGCAGTTTCTGCAGCACAAAATTTGCCTGTGTCACTTCCCCATCCTGCCCAGCCCAACGGCCCCTGCAGGGGCACCCAGGGGATTCAGCTGCCCCCTCCCTCCTCTGCCACCCACCCCCGGGGTGCTGCAGCAGGAGGGGGTTTGCACCCATGGGTGCTTTCCCTGCCAGGGCTGGTTTGGGTATGGCTCGGCTGGGCAGAGGTGCCAACGAGCAAGATTTAATTAGTTGGTTAATTTGAACAGCAGGGGATGTATTGCAACACGGCACGTGTGGTGACATGGCTCAGCTCCAACCCAGAGGCCTTTTCTCACTTTCTCCTTTCCAGCTGCCACGGGTGACTCTGCAGGTGCACAGTTCTGCAGGTGCACGTTTAGCGATTCATTAATAAGTTCGTTAACACCGGGCTGATGGCTCTGCTGCCCTTTTGCCGTCCTGGAGGGGACCAGAGGAGTGGGATGCAGTTCCACAGTGCTGGAAATTCATTTCCAAAGCCTCTGGTGCCATCAGCCACGCTGCAGCCAGCCGAGGCTTTAATCTGCCTTTGGATGGCCCCAGTGGGATCGGGGCCGTGGGATGGTTGGATGTTGTAATGCTGGGGTGGTGGAGGAGGGATGGGGCAGAGCTCTGCCTGCCCTGCTGAGTTCTGCCAGCTGCCTGTCCCATCCTGTCCTTCTGAGCCCAGCACGGGTCCCTCAGCCCCATCCATCCTGTTCTGCAGGGCTTTGGGGTCAGGGAAGGAGATGATAGCTTTGGGGACAGGTTAGGTGACTATGGATTTCCCATGTGAGGGCACCAGGGCCATGGGAAAGGGGCACCTGGATTGCTGCAGGCCACCCCCACGTGCCACCTGCAATTTGGTCTTGTCCCTTCAGTATTGGGGTGCAGTGGGTGCCTTGCTGTCCCTCCTCTCTGGGCTGGGGGTGGTGTGGGGGAACAATGGGATACTATTCCCTCTCCTAAGGCAGCAGTTGAGGCTCTTTGAGCATCTGCCCTCCCCGATAGCACCTGACACCCTCCTGGCTGTCCCCTGGCACACAGTGACAGCTGGGCAACAAGCTGGGCCTTAATCGGGGCTGATCCCTCCTGGACCTCAACCCACCTGGGAGATGGAGATGGAGAGGTGGGTCCTACATCCCTTCCCCAGTACCCTTGGTCTCCTTTGGGTGACTGTAGTGTCAAGGAGAGGGTGTCCCCTGGGTGCCACTGTGTCCCCTCTCCTCTATAGCCCCTGTGCAGGTGGACAGGAAAGACTGGGAAGGATAATGTTGCCTTGGAGGACAGATGCTGCTGCCTGCCCGGTCCTGCCCAGCTACCCACTGGCTCTCTGCTCCGGGCATGGAGCTGGAAGGGATCCCACCACCCAAATCCCATCCATCCCAGGGAGGACACAGAGACATTTGTGCCTGTTCCTTGGCTGGTGGGCAGGGAGGGAGCTTCAGCCTCCCCCTACTCAGCCTCATCCAGCAGCCTAACCATCCATCAGCAGCTGCCTGCCTGTGCCTTAAATCCTCCTCACCCTCCAGCCAAAGGGACAAGGAACAGCCCCTCTCTGCGTGACCCCTCCCCACTAAAATTGTCCCTGCAGAGGGTTTTGGGCTTGCTGTTTGCCAAGGGATGTCCTTGTCACCGTGCTGCCTGTGCCAGCAGGAGCACCCCTGCCCACCCCAATTCCCTCCACAGGGTGTTGGGTCTGGGTCACTGGTGGGTCCGCAGCCACTCTAACCCCCCATGAGCGTCTGCCTTCACCGGTGTCTCTCTCATCCTAGTTCCCTTACGCTGCTCCACCTCCTCAGGAACCCGTGAAGACCCTCAGGAGCTTAATCAATATCCGCAAGGACACCCTGCGCCTCGTCAAGTGAGTCCGGGCACCCCACGGCCTCGAGCCACGGGGAGGGAAGGGTCTGGTTGGGTGCTCCCAGGGGATGGTGTGCACGGGGCTGCTCTCCTTTCAGCACGGGCAGATAGAAGGGATGAGCCTGTCTCTCCAAATGTGCCCTTCCCCTCCCGGTTCCCGCATGCCAGCACAGGCACTGCCGCAGGATTAAAGGAGCTTAGTGCTGCCTTTGAAGTGCTTTGCTGCTTCTTCCTCCCCCACCTTCCGAAGGCTTTGCTGGAGGGAGGCTGGGGATTGCGGCAGGGCTGTGAGATTCGGGATTAGGCTGAAATCTGTCTGCGGCACTTCCCAGCCTGCAGGCTTGACCTTGGGCGTGCTGGGCCCTCCTGGTGTGCCTCAGTTTCCCCTGAGGGAGGGCAGC
Organism: Manacus candei; assembly: GCF_025592945.1. Classification (NCBI taxonomy): domain Eukaryota; kingdom Metazoa; phylum Chordata; class Aves; order Passeriformes; family Pipridae; genus Manacus; species Manacus candei. The sequence continues at coordinate 7,432,637 of NW_026138095.1, read as the reverse complement.
AGCCCCTTCTTGGGGCCATCAGTGCTGAGGGGGCCAGTCCTGGAGCACCCCGAGCCGTTCCTGAGGGGTGCCCATCTCCTGGACCCTCTGTGCTCCCCAGGTGCTCGGAGGAGGTGAAGACCCCCGGGGAAGAAGTCAGCAAAGCCAAGGTGCACTACAACGTGGAGTTCACCTTCGACACGGACACCCGCGTGGCCATCACCATCTACTACCAGGCAACCGAGGAGTTTCACAATGGGGTGGCCAGGTGAGGAGCCACCAGCCTGGCCCATGTTCCCCTCTAGCCTGGCCTGTGTCCCCCCAAGCCCAGTGTGTGCCCCTGGCTGCTGGACCTGGAGCCAATCCCTCCTGGAGCATCTCTCCTCTTCAGGGCACGAGACAGCTGCTGGTGGTGCTGAGGATGGAGGGGGCTCCTTATCTCCCCCCCAGGTGCCACCACCAGGTCCCTGCCAGCTCCTGCCACTTTCTTCCCCATCCCATCCTACTCCCTCTTTTTACCTTCAGGTCAGAAAGGAGGCCAGGAGAAATCATTGTCCCTCCCAGTCCTCTCCAGGTTGCATCCCCTCCTGTGCTGTGTTGGCTGCCCTGTGTTTATTTTAGCCCTGAGGATTATTTTAGCCCATTTTAGGACTTCTTACCTCAGCCCCAAGAAGCATCTGGGAGGGGAGGGGAGGAGTGACCTCCCCCCTACTCCCATCTTCCTGATGTCTCCATGATCTGGGGGGACCAGGGGGAGTGTGGGGACAGCTGTGGTGCCCTGACTCTGTCCTCTCTCCATGGTACAGCTACATCCCCAGGGACAACAGCCTGCAGTCGGAGACAGTGCACTACAAGCGGGGGGTGTGCCAGCAGTTCTGTGTGCCCTCCCACACCATCGACCCCTCTGAGTGGAGCGAGGAGGAGGTGGGTTCCCCCAGCCCCAGCATCCACTGTGGGCCTGATTATGGTGATGAACAAGCAGTGACAGAGGCTTCATCCCACCTCCATCTCACTGATCCTCTTCTCCCATCTCTCTCCAGCTGGGCTTCGACCTGGACCGGGAGGTGTATCCCATGGTGGTGCAGGCAGTGGTGGATGAAGGAGAGGGTGAGAAGGGGGTTCCTTGTTGGGATGGGCTTTCCCAGTTGCTGGCATTGTGATGCCACCTGGGCAGAGCCTCCTGCTTTTCCTTGCTGCCACCGTGGCTCTGCCTGTCCCCTGAGCCCTGCCTGTCCCTTTGTGTCTTGCAGAGCACATCGGGCACTGCCATGTGCTGCTGGCCACCTTTGAGAAGGTAAGTGCCAAGCTGGGGCCATCCTCCCCCTCCTCCCCCCTCACCCACCAGGTGTGAGAGCCTGGAGAATCCCTGAGGGGCTCGGGATGGTGCTGCTGGGGGGGGGCTGTTTTGGGGCTGCTCCTCAAATTCTGGCACTATTCCCTCATTTTAAGCACCCACTATAGAGGCATTTGGGCTCAACTCCATCTTCCTTCCTCCAACATGTCTCCAGCTTTGCAATGCCCGTGACATCCCACAGCTACCTGGTTCTGGGGTGCCAGGAAAAGCCAGAATTCCTGCCAAATGGACTGGCTGGGAGCAGTGGCAACTGTGGGGTGGGTGGATGCTCCAGTACAGCAGTCCATGGGTGCTCACTCATGTGTTCTCTCCTCCTTCCAGCACAGTGATGGCACCTTCTGTGTGAAACCCCTCAAGCAGAAGCAAGTGGTGAGTGTTCAGAAGTCCCCAAGGCAGCGGAGGTGCCCTGCACACTCTGCAAGGAGGTGTTTTAGGGAGCCCTAAACCCTGAGGTGGGCAGCAGCCTGCCCTTACCCTGCCCCTGCCTCCCGGGGAGGTTTTTGGTTACAATTCTGAGTGTGTCAATGCAAAGAGAATCGATGCATGTCTCTGCTCCTCACCCTTCCCCATGGGATTGCAGGTGGATGGTGTGAGCTACCTCCTGCAGGAGATCTACGGCATTGAGAACAAGTACAACACACAGGATTCCAAGGTATGTCCCTGCATCCCCCTGCCTGCATCCTGTGGGTCTTCCCTCATACCCTCTTCCCCTCCTTTAGCACAGGTCCAGTCCCTAAAACATGCTCAGGGCAAGAGTTGGCAGCACAGCACAGAGCTGCTGGTGTTTGGGGACGCTTTGTGTTGGCATCCAAGCTGCTGGAGGCAGAAAGCTCAAGGATCGAGCTTTTCCCCCCAAACTTTGTGGTGTGGGAAGGTGGTGGCTGGATCTTGCTGGCTTGGACAGGGAGTGTGGGGCTCAAGGCATGGGATGGGCCTCACGCTCTGCTCTATATGTGTAAAAGTTGGGGTGAAGGTTGTATCCTCCTATGGGGTTCCTTTTGCCCCATCTCCCAGCCTCCAGCAGGGGAGGAATAAGGTCCAGGGGTGTATTTCAAGAGCAGGCAGCCCTTGGACACAGGCAGGACCTCACCTCTGAGCACCCAGGCAGTATTTCAGAGCACCCCACCCTCGTGCCATGTGGGCTGGGGACCCTGAGGGCCCTGAGCAGTTCCCATCCTCCCCTCGGGGCAGGTGGCCGAGGACGAGGTGAGCGATAACAGCGCCGAGTGCGTCGTCTGCCTGTCGGACGTGCGTGACACCCTCATCCTGCCCTGCCGGCACCTCTGCCTCTGCAACACCTGCGCCGACACCCTGCGCTACCAGGCCAACAACTGCCCCATCTGCAGGCTGCGTAAGGGCCGGGGGCTGCTGCCTTGGGTGGGATGGCTGGCATCTCTGGGGACGGGCTGGCATCTCTGGGGACGGGCTGGCATCTCTGGGGATGGGCTGGCATCTCTGGGGACAGACTGGCATCTCTAGGGATGGGCTGGTATCTCTGGGCATGGGCTGGCATCTCTGGGGATGGGCTGGCATCTCCCATCCTTCGTTCTGTAGTCCCTCCAGCCCCATGTGTGGTGACGCCGTGCAGACTGGGGATGCCCCTCTTGGGAAACAGGGTGGCATTTTTTTGAGGGGCCTCCTCTCAGCACCCGGTTTTCACCCCACCCTTCTCCCCTGCTGCCGCAGCTTTCCGAGCCCTGCTTCAAATCCGAGCCATGAGGAAGAAGCTGGGTCCCCTCTCGCCCACCGGCTTCAACCCCATCATCGCCTCACAGACCTCAGACTCCGAGGAGCACTCGGTCAGTGCCTGGCTGAATGCAGGACCCCCACCCCTTCCACCCTGCTGAGATCAGGATGGGAATGTCTGGGGGTCCATGTGCTTTCCAGGGAAAAGGCTTACTTGTTTAATGCAAATTGACCAAACTGCAGGGTTGGTATTGCATAAAGAATGGGCATTTGGCTGGGTGTCTGTTCTTTGGGTTTATCTTCTCCCTGGGACATCTTCATCCTGCTGGGAGCAAGGGAATGCAGAGAAATGGGTCAGGGAGGATCCTCACCCTGTCTCTTCCCTCTCCTCAGTCCTCAGAGAACATTCCCCCTGGCTATGAGGTGGTGTCACTGCTGGAGGCCCTCAACGGGCCACTGACACCCTCACCGGCTGCTCTGCCACTGCGGGCCCTGGGGGACCCCCCGGGCGTGGGGACCCTCCCCTCCTATGGCAGTGACGGCCCCCTGCCCGCCCTGAGGGCCCTCTCACCCCTCCAGCGCCTGCCCGACTGCGGCCCCCCGGGGCTCAAGCTGAAGAAGAGCATCTCCAAGTGAGTACCAGGGTGGGCACAGGGGGCTGGGAGGGCTCAGGGGGTCTGTGGGCAGGGGTGAAGCCCTCTGCTTTGCCCTCTCTGGCCAGGTCCATCTCGCAGAACTCCTCCATCCTGCCTGAAGAGGAGGACGAGAAGTCGTGCACTGAGTCGGAGCCGAGGGTCTCCAGGAGGAGATCCCCGGCCCGGTGCGAGGAGGTGAGTGCTGGTGGTGAGTTGAGGCACTGGAGGGGCAGCCGGTTTGGGGAGGCTTGGAACCAGAGGGTGTGGCTGCGGTTTGCCCCTCCTGGCTCTTCCTCAGTCCGTAAGGATGCCTTGGTGAGGCAGTTAATCCAAGCTGAATATCTCCTATCCCACTCTTCCCATGGGCTCCTCTTCCAGGAATGTGGTGCGACACCAGAGAGTGAAAACTTCACCCTGTCATCGTCAGGAGCCATTGACCAGTCCTCATGCACTGGGACACCCCTCTCCTCCACCATCTCGTCCCCGGAAGGTACAGGTGGGCCTTCCCTCAGAAGTGGGGCTCGGGGGTGCTGGCAAGGCAGGAGAGTGGCATCGTGGTCTTGGGACTGTCCCACTGCAGGGGGATGCAGAGTGGGTTACCATGGCCCTTCCCACCCTGCCACGGGCATTACATGGAGCCCCAGGGTGTCACCTCTGCTTTGTCACTCGTAGACCTGGAGATGGGGCTGATGGAGGCACCAATCATGTCTGCTTTGTCATCCCATAGAAATGGGGGGCTGTGAGGCCCAGGACCCACTGCTGGCAGCTTTGCACCTATCCCGTCTCCATGGCATGCAGCCAGTCCTTCCTCCTCGTTAACCCCCTCTTTAATTAGCGGGTGCTGTGCCGTGATTTGCACTGATGGGCTGGGAGGGTCCAGCGGCCCCGCTCAGCCCCTGCTCTCCCCCAGAGCCCGTCAGCAGCAGCCTGGCTCAGTCCGTCATGTCCATGGCCTCCTCCCAGAGCCAGCACTCCCAGCTCAGCACAGACACTGTGTCCTCCATGTCTGGCTCCTACGTTGCTCCTGGCACAGAGGAGGAAGAGGAGGAGGAGGAGGAGGAGGAGGGGGACATGCTCCCCTCACCTGCGGCCGCAAGCGTCACAGCCTCTGATGGAGAGGTAGGGGCTGAGGGGTTGTTGATGGTGCCCATCATCCCCAGGTTGGAGAGCTTTCCCATGGGATGTAACTTCTCCTCCAAACCCACTGGCACCAGACTTTTTTTTTGTTTTTCCTTCCATGTTTCCCCCCTTCTTCCCGCAGTCAACGCCTGTGGAATCCCCAGATGTGAACTTTGTCAGCATCTCTGCCGAGGAGCTCGATGCTGAGGTAACTGTAACTACCCCATGAGGGACTGGGAGCTGTGGTGACTCCCAGTGTGGAGGGGGGATCCCAGCTGCATCCGTTTCTGGGTGCCCACTGAGGGGGAAGCTGGGCAGCTCGCACCACATTCCCCTGGGGCTGGGATGAGGAAGGAGCTACTGACACATCCATGTCCCTGCGGGCTGCCCTGGGGATGGATGGGGCAGTGGGGCTGTCCCCTGGCCATGATCATCCTCCTGGTCCATGGAACCCCTGGGGCTGGGGACATTCCCCCAGGGGCACCTGGGAGCAGCCCCTGGCTAACGCTGCCTCTCGCCTGTGCTGCAGGGCAACGATGTGCTGGAGGATGAGGACGCCTCTCCCACGCAGGAAGACGGTAAAAGGCCCCGGCTTGTTGTTGTCCCTTCACATTCAGGTCGCTGTCACCAGTGGGCAGCCATGAGTGGCGGGTGCTGTGTTGTCCCCAGCTCCCCTCCCTGCCATCAGGGACAGCCCTGGGTGACTCCACAGGCACCAGAGGCGGGAAACATCAATCACAACAGGGCCACCCATGGGTGGGTTGAACACCAGTGGGTGGGGGAGCCAGGTGGCTATGGGGGACCCCAGTGAGCTCAGTGCAGGACATGGAGCAGGTGATGGTTGATGTGCAGGATCCAGTGGTTTTTCCAACGAACCAAGTGAGAAAGAGGCTTCTCTGTGTTTTCCCCCTCAACAAGGTTTTCCTTGCATCTCTGAAAGCCTCTCCTATAGGGATTAATGTCTGGGCTGATTCCCATAGGAAAGAGGCTGCAAAGCTGTTCCCCTTGGGATGCTTTCCTCACATTTTTTGGCCTGTCCTCAGTGTGATTTCACAAGTCAACACATGCACATTAAGGCCTCCTCTTGCCTCCTCCCTTGAGCTCAAATAGCCAAGGAAAGAGGTGCCATCAGCCACCGACTGCCCTGGATTGCTTTTGGGCAATAAGGAGGCCCATAGTGCGCCCCTTTGCATATTTGCAAGTTTCTTGTTAGCAAAAATATGCCAAAACTGTTTCCCCATCCAACCCGGACACTGAGCCAAGCTGGAAAGCAGGAACACCCATCCCCAAAATGTGGCCTCTGCCCTGCAGAGAGGCTCCTGCTGATGGGGAGACTCAAATATGGCAAGTAGGGACAACTAGGGGCTGTGATGGATGTCCACAGGCATCCCAACAACTCTGGGAGCAGGATGGCCTTTCTCCTTAGGACACAGTCCTGCTCCCATTCTCAGCGGGGCTTATTTGGGAACATCCCTCCTGAGGTTCAGTCGCCTGCATCTAATGGATGCAGGCAAGGAACCCGGGGGCTGATCTCTCGTACAGGTGATGCTAAGAAGCAGAGTTAACCTCCCTCAGCCCCAAAAGCCTCCATTTCCCTGCAAAAGCTTGGCTACGGCTTCTTTTGCCCCACGCATCCAGCTGCTGCCTCCTCCTGGCACCCACGCGGCTCTCACACGCACCGATGGTGCCGGAGAGGCTCTGGCAGGAGGTGATGGATGCCACCATGGCCTGGCTCTACCGACCAGGGACCGCTCAGCTGGGCAGGGGGGAAGGTTTGGCTGAACCCTGGGCAGTTCACGCGTGTGCCCATCGCCGCATCGTCGCTGTCCCGCTGCCCTCCGGCGCGAGGAAGGGAGCAGCTCGGGCTGTGCCCAGGAGTTATTGTCCACTCTTCACCCGCTCCGACCTGGATGCATTGTTTTTATCTATTTTTTTTACTTTTGAAAGAGGCTGGGGAGGGGAGAGGAAAAGCCCCAGAAACCCCACCCCCCAGTGCTAAAAGGCAGCGTGGAGCCCCAGCCCCGTTAACTGCCTTAACTCCCTTCCAGGCCCGAGGACAGGCGCTTTCCTCGGTCTGAGGTGTGACAATAACAATGACATGGGCATCGCACACGTGAAAGCGCTGGACAATAAACTGTGCTCTGAGGCCTGCTTACCTGGTGAGTGGCCGTCTGCTGAACATGAACTTGGGGTGGGGGGGGACAGTCCCACTCTTCCCTGCATCCCCCCAGCCCTTTGCGTCCATCCCTCCTCTCCCATCACCGTCATTCCCACCATCCCCACCAGGCTGTCCTCAGTGCACCCCACCACCCACCTCACTGCAGGGCTGAGCACCAGGCACGTCACCACCCATAGGTCAGGGTGGCCTGTCCCTGCTGGAATGTCCCCAGGGGGCTGCGGACCTGCTTTGATGGGATGCTCTGTCCCTTGGCCAGGGGGCTGCTGGCACCCCAGAGGGCACTTGGGAAGGTGGCACAACTGTAGCCTGGTCCAGGCTCGTGGTGGGAGCAGCAGTATTTGCATTGGGATGTGATCCACAGCCAGTCCAGCTTTACAGCAGGAGCTGCCTGCCTCTTCCTCCTCTTCCTCCAAGGCCAGGGAGATGGGGCATGTCAGATCGAGTCATCTTTCTCCAGAGCCCCACATTCATCCCTCTTTCCCATTTCTTCACGCTTTCTCTCCCACCCTCCTTCCAGTTCTTTTTCCTCCCTCCCTCTCTCCATCTCTTTTTTTCTCTTCTTCCTTCCCCCCAGGCTCCTCCGTCCGTGTGAAAGTTCATGTTCGCTCTGTGCCAACACGGTTTTCTCCACCCACGCTTCTGTCCCCTCCCTGCCCAGAGTTGCACAAAGGTGACAAATGTATTGGTGACCCCTGGTCCCTGCACAGGCCAAAGGGAACAGTGGGCTGGGGACCCTTCCTCAGCCTGTGTGTGGAGAAATGGGGCAAAAAACCAAGACAAAGCCCTCCGAGGGGTCTTCATCAATACATTTGTGGACTGAAAGCTGAAAGCAACTCTGCCCTTGCCTTGCCCCTTTGCCTAACTTTGTGGCAGGTCTGAGACCTGCAGCAGGTGCTGGAGAGCCAAGAGGGTGGGTGAAACCCACTGGAGGGAAGGGAAATCCTTTTTTCCCCACTACTCCTTTGGGAAAGCCTCCTCTCCTGCTGCTTTGCCTGCTCCTGGTGGTTTCTGTGCCGGAGAAACACAGCTGAGGCTCTTGGGGAGGAACAGGCTCCTGCCACAAAAGTCCTGTGTCCCCTCCATCACCCTCTGGAAGCAGCTGCCTGAGCCCTGCCCAGGAGGGCTGGGGAGGGAGCTGGGGGGGATATCTCAGCAGCACCTCTGCCTTGCTGGGGAGCCTGGCAAAGCATCCCTTGGCTGTGGCACCAGCCAAAGCCATCCTTGACTGCATCCCCCTTGGTTGTGCTGGGGGGAGGATGAGGAAGGGGGAGCTTTGCAGCCCAAACGGCTCCAGCACAGGGTCAGATTCTTGCTCTGCTGTGAGGAGTGCACTGGCCGTGTCCCCAGCCTGGGCTGGGGTGCAGGATCTGGCCCCTGGGACGAGCCCAGCCAAGGATGGACTCTCCATCCTTTGGCCACCACGCCAGTCCCTGTGTCCGGCGGCTGTGCTGCTTGGAGCCCTCGGCACGGAGCTGCCCTGCTGCCAGCATGAGGGGCGAGCCAGCCTTGGCATTTGCGGGGAAAAGCAGGGAATTGCTACTCGTGCCAGGACCAGGGGCAGAGGAGGTGCAGAGCAGGAGCTTTGGGGCTGCCCCTGGTCGCCTGAGGATGGCAGAGGGACCAGTGGGAAGAACACCAGTGATGTTCTCCATCCCTTTACACTCACTGTAGGACATGATGTGTTTTTTCCACATCGTGATGGACAGTGATTAATGTTTTACAACTACTTTTTCAGATGTTGTACCAGTTTGTGTAGATCAGGATGTTCCAACAGTTTTTAACCAGGGTAATGTCCATCCCAGGAGTGGTTGGAGGGAAAGTGTCGTGTAACACGTTGTTGTTGCGTATGCTCTGGTGCAGTTTTTGGTAGAGAATAGTTGAAGTCACAGCCTGCTCTATAGGTAAAGTTACAAGTGTGTAGAATCGAGTGGTTACAAAGCTGTGTCTTTGTCACCCACTGTTTAATTATCACAGGGGGTTCTTAGACATGCACACCCTTGTTCTATGGATACTAGGATGTGTTCAGGATCAGTGTCAGGAGACATTTCAAAATGACAGACACAGCTCTGTGTCCAAACAGGCATCTTGGGCTTTCTAAGTATTACTTTCACATATAAACCCCTGTCATTGTCTCACCACACAACCATCTACATCAATGATTTGCCGTGTGTGTATGATTGTTTTTAAAAGCCTGTGCTTGATGTTCTGGTGGATCTGGTTCCCTTAGGAGCACAACAATGGGGTGTATGGTATAGACTGAAGCATTGCATATTGCTAAGACAAAAGCTGTGGCCTTATTAGCAATGAGGAGGTAAGAAAATCTGATTAAAGACCACCAGGATTGAAATTCCCTTTCAAATGCAGTGGCATTATCCAAAATTACCTTTGGAATTTCACTTAAATTCAAAATAAAAGTCCATTTTTCCCTTCTCTGATTATCACAGCACTGATAGAGTGTAACCATAACTGAGCTGGCATACAGCTGACTGCTGAAGGCACTTTGCTTTGAGCAATTCCCAGAGCATCAGTCAGTTGGTTGTTAGCATTTTGGTATTTTTCTGAGACAGAAAAGATAGCTGAATGTGACACTGTGTGTTTCAGAGAGAGGGTTAGGAAGACCCTAAGGGTTGCTCTGTAGTGCTCAAATTATTAATGGTGGTACCCAATTTATTAGCCAGAGTTTCCAGATCAATATTGTTCAATATCCCTCTTCCAGTTCCCAATATACTGGTTAGATGTGAGAGGTGATGACCTCTGGTTTACTGAGGAAAACCATCCAGTAGAGGAGGCACCTGTAAAAGGTGAACATTTTGGTCTGATAGTAGAAACATTGGTCTGCATGGACATTTCTGCTTTCTTTAAGGAACAAGGAGAAACAATGTTTGTTGTCCAGCCAGTTTGACCTCATATGGTCTGGCCAGTGAAACATTTGGGGCAATTTTATAGGTTTTGGAGTAGTTTGGGGGGCAATTATGGAGAGTGTGCTTAAACCCTCTAGGACACAGTCAGATTCTATACCATAAGGAGATAAGACCAGTTTTGTATCTTTCAGTTTACAATCCTTTAGGTTCACAGTGAGACAGACTGGGGGTGTTCCATATCTGTTGGTTTTGTTTTGGCTGTATCGTTCATAGAATTTCTAAGGACTTGTACCCAGTGCATGACAGCCCCATTCACTGATTTTAGGGGACCTTTGGAGACAGTTACACACCGGCCCTTGAGATCCTTGGTGTTTGAGAGGCCGTGTCTAGGAGAGCCTCCAAGCCAGTGGAATGATGTTGAGATTTGATAATTATATTTTTGCCTTCTCTGTAATGGAGATGTGGTTCCTCAAAGGTGTTGTGAAATCTCTGCAGATTTCAATCTGGTGGGAAGAGGCTTTGGGAGGAGGCGAAAGGCCACATCCCAGGGATTTTAGGACACAAGGTTTAACTAAAACATACAGATCTTTGTCCTGAGTGGATCCTGCAGAGCCGTGGGGTGTGTAGGGAGTTACAGAGGCTGTCCACAGGACTCAGAGCATCCTTTGGCTGTGGCCACCGTCGGGGGACAGGGTGGCAAAAACAGCTTTGGAAAGAGAAACTGGGGGAAGGCTCCTGCTGAAAAGGTTGGCACCAAGGTGGGAGGGCTGGGGAGCTGCTGCAGAAGACCTGAAATCCCCTGAGGGCTTTTGCTGATTTAAAGCCACAGATGCTGAGTGATCCCACAACAGGCCAAGGGAGCTGGTTGGGTTTCACTGTGATGGGATTTAGAGGCTGGTCTGCCCAGGACAGGTTTGCTGGCTGCTGATGGCAGGGGAGACCCCTCCTGCAGCCCAAGAGGTGGGCATGGGGCTGATACCCTGCTTCAGGGCCAGACCCTGTCCTGCTGCCCCAACCCTGCTCCTCAGCAGCCTCCCAAGGGTGCACTGAGCTGAGCTGGGTCTCTGCACTGAAGCTCTGCAGTGACTTAGGCAATATCAAGCTCTTAATGGGATTTCAGTGTGCATGTACATGTGGTCCTGTTTAATTATCCATTCCCTCCGGGATCTGCAGACTTAACATGCCTCGCTCTCCAGCCTGAGCTCGCCATGAAAAGCCAGTCGAAATGGTAGCTGTCACCTCCCATAAATCAGCAGGCAGCAGGATTTTGTTGCTCCCCCTCTGGGAAAGCCTCAACCCTTGGCCTTAACATGCCCTCACATGGTCCCCCTGGCTCAGAGCTGCTCTGGGCACAGGGTTTAACCTCGCTGGTGGGTGCAGCCCCCTGCTTTAGGGGCACACCCGCTTCCTAAGCCCCTGATTGTTTGTGGTGGGACACAAGCCTCTGCCCTCACCCTGTCCCAACTGGAGGGTGCTGCCTGAGCTGGAGGGAGCCTGCAGCCGGAGAGGAGTCATGCAGGGACCCTGCTGCCCCGCACCATAAGCATGCCCACCCCTCAGTTCTTCTTGGCACGAAACCCCAGGAGGCCCCACGCATGAGGGACCCCTCACGCCGTGCCCGGTGGGCAGCTCCTGCCTCGTTCGCAGGCGGCGAGACCCCCGGTCCCACCCGGGCCCCCCGTTTGCTCTCGCGTGCATGTCCCCGCGCCGCTGCCGCCTCTCCCGCCTTCACCATGTGCCTTCTGGTCTCTCCTGCCACGCAGCCGCCGTGCCGGACTCCTGCCCCATTAACATTGAGGAATAGGTATGAGACCCCCAGAGCCTGCGCCCGCCTCGCGCCCCATCACCCTGGGGGGGGTTGGCGCTGGGTTGGCGCCCCTTGTTCCGGCATTGCTGGCAACCCCCTCACTGTCCAGGCCACGGTGACATCCCTTCGTGCCCAACCTGCAGCCCCACAGGGCGTCTGCATGTGCCCTCTGGCTGGGCAGGGCAGGCAGAGGCAGCCCCCTTCGTTTGGGTTATTCAAACCCAGCCACGGTCACGCTGTGATTTCTGTTTGGCCCTCGGCATTCCCGAGAAACCGGGGGTTCAAGGGGCCCCCCCAGCCTGGAGAGGTAAGTGCAGGCACTGGCCAGCCCTCACTGCAGCCAAAAGCCTGAGGGGATCTGGGGAGGTGGGTGTTACTTGGGAGACTAAACCACATGCCCCGTGGAAAGATGAGCTGAGAGCACCGGTGGGTTTTGGGAGCCCCTGACCCCCCGTTTTCTCCCCCCAGGCCCAGAGGCCGCCAACAACAATGTGCGGCTGCAGCAGACGCCCCAGCCCCGCCGCCCCCCCGGCACCCGAGACCTGGAGCAGGCAGCGACCGCCCTGCCCGTGTGAGGGCTCAGCCTGGGCGGGGGCACGGACCCCCCTGCCCACCCAGAGGGACCCTGGTGTCCGGGTGCCAAGGGCCTCACCACCTCCACCCCTCGGCTGCACCAGGACTGACTTTCAAAAGAAAAGACGGTAACCTCGACTTTTCCTTGGGGGCTAAAGCCATGTCACTTTGGAGCCCCTCAGTAGCACCTTCCCGTTCTCCAGCCCTGACAGGGGTGGGTCACCTCCTGCCCCCGGCCATCTCACACCCCCCGGCTCCTCTCCTCCAGCATGTGGAGCAGATGGGACAGGGTCAGCCCACAAAAGGGGTCCTGAGGTGTGGATGGATGGAGGTGATGGGAGGATGGTGCTCAGGGGTCTGGGTTCAGGATGAGTGGTGGCATTGGTATCCTCAGTGCATGAGTTGGTGACCTTTGTGGAGGGCTGCCCCCTCCCAAGTTTGCTGGCCCATGCCCCTGCCATGGCGTGGGCTGTCCCCATGCCATGGGATGTCCCCATTAATGCACTGACAGTGATGGTGCCCCCCAGCTCCCCTTCCCTCCACCCTCCTCCTGAGCAGCACGTGGGCTTCAGGGCCTGGCCCTTGAGGTTGCTTTTCCCCAGGAGATGGAGCGGGGTGACAGGGGTGGCAGGGCACCTGGTACCACCCCCAGCATGGTCACCAGCCCCTGGGACATTGCTAACTTACCCTCACTGTCTTCCGCCCTGCTGTGAGTTCAGGGCTCAGGGCTGTGCCCTCTCTCTGGAACAAGTGCCAAAAGTGTCACCCCCATCCCACCCGTCCTGCCCTTCCCATCGCACTTTGTAGCACGGGGTGGATGAGGATGCGGGAGCTGCTCCCCCATCCCTCCATCCCCATCCCTCTGGCCAGGGTTGGGCCAGCAGCATAAGTGGATTTTGCTCCAGGGGAGAGGCACACAGGGACAGCAAAGGGATAAGGATGAAGCCACAGACCTCGGAGACCTGATGGGGCTGTTGGCAGAGGCCAGACTTCGCTCCAGAGAGCACCAGGGACAGTCAGAAGCCACTCTGAGGGGCATCAAACCCAATCTCCCGAGCTCTGGATCTGTTTGGGGCAGCCCAGGGTAGGAGGCTGAGCCTCCCTTTTCCTCACTTGGTCTTGTTGTGCAGGTGTGATAGCAAAGGCCACCTCCTCTCTGCAGGAGGATGCTGCAGTTCAGAGCCACCTTAGGACAGAGATGCTCGTCCACAGAAAGCAATATCCCTTTTGGGAGTGCGTGGGAAGCAGGTCCCCGCTGCCAATCCCCACATCAGACCGTGGGCTGTGCTGGTGGCTGTGGCTCCTAAAGGGGAAAGAAGCCCTTTTGGGGGCTGGGAGGTGTTTTCTCTGCCTGGCTCACAGCCAGGGAACTGCTCACTCCATGGCCCAGGTGTGGGTCCTGCCAGAGGTGGGTTTGGAGTCAGCCATCCTGCTGCTCCCTCCTCCGGGCTGGCACTCTGTCATATCTCCTGGAAGCTCAACAGCTCCCAGATTCCTCCCTGGGAACTCAGGGCTGGGCACTTGACGTGAAGTGACATCTCCAAAATGCCATCCTGTGGGATGTGGGATGGGAGCTACAAACAGCAGGGAGGGCTCCAGTGGTGGGGATGAGCCCTGTGTCCCATTTGGGGACAGGCTGCATCCCCCTGTGGGGACCTAGGTTTGGGTGTCCCAGCCCCAAGGAGCCACCATCATTGTTCTGGGCACAAGGAGAGCTTTGGGGGTTCACCATCATGCTGAGCTGGGAAAACCAGGGAGGCCACGTCTTCCATAACCTTCCAGCATGGGCAGGGGCAGGAAAATCAGGCTGATGCTCCAGGAGTGGCTCATCTACCAAAGCTCAGCCTTCCTCATGGTTTCCAAGGGGACAAGGAGAGCTGGCCTGGCACTCTGGCACAGAGCTGTGATGGTGCTTGTGGCTGCCAGCAGGTCAGGGCAGAGCAAGCAGGTTCTGGGACTGACTGGGAGGGTTTTCTGGCTGCTCCGAGCTGTGTGTCCCCAAGGCTGCAGGAGTGGCCAGACAAGCTCATTGGGTGGCTGCAGACCCGGGTGACTGTGGGTGGGCACTGCCCCTCACTGTGGGTGGGCACTGCCCCTCACTCGGAGCTACCATGGCTGGCAATGAGCCTGTGGTGATGGGGAGGAGCCAGGAGGATGCTGTGGCCCAGTAAAGTGCTGCTGCCTGGCTGTGAGCAAAGAATCCATCCTCTGGGTGGCACAGGAGAGACGGGATTTGGGCATGGGTGACACCCCAGAAGGGACAAGGGACAGGCAGGAGCTGCCAGCGCAGTGTGGGGTGAAAGGGAACAGCCCCTTGTCTCATGGGGCAGCCCCTTGTTCCAGCGATCCACCAGTCAGGGATTTAAGGAAGGAAACCAGATTGCTGCTTACGACTTTGCTTTGAGCATGTTTTGGGTTTTAAGAGTATGTTTAATAAAGGGTATCTTATGTCGACGAAGTGTCCGGAGTCATTCTGTGGTTTGCAGGCTGAGGGCAGTTGAGGTTTGCGGGGCTTGGTGGGTGGAAACCCCTTTTGGCTCAAAGTGTCCACCTACATGTCACCCAGGCACCTCCCCCATACCAGCCCAGCTGCTTCAAATGTCCTAAAACACTTCCCAAGGTTCCTTTGAACCTGCATTCCCAACCCATCCTAAATTTTGCCTCCTCTGAGCCCAGTATGGAGACAGGACAAATGCAAAAAACTCTGCAGGAAGAGTCTGACTTGGGGTAGAGGCACCTTCCTGGTGTGGGGTGTGGGTAGCTGCTGGCACTGCTGGGACAGATGAGGACACCCAGAAGGAACTTCTGGAGGAGAAGAGGAGCACTAAGAAGCTGAGAGCTCATGCAAGAGAAATCCCTCCAGTGCAGGGGAAGAAAACTTGTGCTGGGAGCCGAAGTCTTGAAGAAGAGGAGAGCTGTAAGAGGGGTTATAATCTGAGTTTAATAGGGGGGCTGATGATGGTGGGGAGGAGCAACATGCAGCTAAATCAGAATCAAAATCAGAATCAATCAGGTTGGAAAAGACCTCTGAGGTCATCGAGTCCAACCTGTGACCAAACAAGCTGCAGGGACAGGTTGCAGATGGTCATATCCTGCAAAGGGGTCTCTCCCTGGTCTCTGTTAAAGCCCTTGGGATGGCAGGGAGGATGGCCACGGTTTTCTTATAGAAGCCTATGGCTGTAATGTTTTGAATTAAATAAAGGCAGACTCCATCTTTTATTTTTGGGGTCTGCCAGGCCTCCTTCAGCTTCGCCCTCATCGCTGTGGGTGCATTGGGAGCCAGCACAGGAAGGAGGAAAAGGGCTGGGGTTGCCCCTGTGAGACAGGACACAGGTTTTCACAGAATCACAGAATGTTTTGGGTTAGAAGGACGTTAAAAACCATCTCCTTCCAACTCCCCCCTGCCCTGGGCAGGGACACCTTCAACTAGACCAGGTTGCTCCGAACCCCATCCAACCTGGCCTTGGGGATGGGGCAGCCACAGCTTCTCTGGACAACCTGTTCCAACACCCTCACAGTAGAGAATTTCTTACAATTATCTAATCTAAACCTACTCCCTTTCAGTTCGAAGCCATTCCCCCTTGTCCTATCACCAGGTGCCCTCGCAAAAAGTCCCCCTCCGTGTCCTCGTCGCTCCCCTCCAGGTACTGAAAACCCGCCATAAGGTCACCCCGGAGCCTCCTCATCTCCCCGGGGCTGCCGCCGCTGGGTTCGTCCCGGGCTTCGGGGGGGGGGGTCCCGCAGCATCCCTGGGTACCACCCCCCCAAAATCCCGCCCCGTCCCCATGGCAACGCGCGGGCCAATGGCGCGGCCGGAGGATGTTTACGGGGCGGGGCCGTCGCCGCGGCAACGCGCGAAGCCTCCCGGAGCCGCTACTTAACCCCGCGCCGGGGCGGCCGCGGCTCACGGCGGCTCGGCGGGCACGGCCCGGCCCGGCCACCCCGCACGGAGCCGGCACGGGCACCCCGGCAGCCTCAGGGCTTCTCTTTCCCCTTTCTTCTTCCCCCCGCTTTTTTTCTTTTTTCTGGTTTTTTGTTTTTTTTTTTTTTTTCCTCCCCTCCACTGCTGTTTTTCCAGAAGCTTCTTGCTCTGTCGTGAACTTTGGCGGTTGGGGGACGACAGCGGGACGGGGGTAAGGGGGAGCGGTGGGGGCCGGGGAGGGCGGTGGGATGGGGTGGGACGGGACGGGCAGAGCGGGCGAAGCCGCTGGAAGGGGCGGTAGGTCTGCGCGGGGGGAGCGGCTCTTGTTACGTGCCCTCCCGGGCGCTCTCTCCTGGCCCAAAACCACGGGATTTCGGGTTTAGAGACTGGCACCGGAGCCAGGCGCCGCATCCCCTACCCGGGGCTCCCCAAAGCCTGAAGCTACCGGCTCGCTCTGACTGAGGGTGTGCTTGGAATGGGACCCTGACAACCCCGCCCCAAGCCCTCCAAGTTGTATCTGTGGATGTGCCTGGGGTGGGACTCCGGCAACCCCCCTAAGCTCCCCGAGTTATTTCTGGGTACCAGGGGAAGGTAGAAGCAGAAATAGCCTCAAACTGAGGGAAGTTGGCTGCGAGGGGGGGAAACTTTAAAGTATTTTGTCAAGGTGTTGGACCCAGAGTTAGTCCTGCTAGCAGCAGGTACCCAGAGCTGTGTGTCCCCAAGAAACAACCTCACTTTGTGGGCTGGCAGGGATTTTGGTTGCTTGGGGTGGTTTTTTTGTTGTTTGGGGTTTTTTTTTAATTCTTTGTTCAGCCAAAAACTTGCTGGGTAGCGCCAGCCAACGGGTTTGGGTGACATTGGAGTGTAGGGTTTTGAGGGAATTTCCCCAAGGCTCAGGGCTGCTAAAGCCCCCCTGGGGCAGGTGTTGCAGCTCCCTTGCACAGCACCCCAGGGATGGGTCTCACTCAGCAGCACCAGGAGCACCCAGGCCTGGCCCTGCCTGGCTGCCAGAGAGCACCTCAGAGAACATCAGCCTTCTCCCTGTTGCTCTTGCAGGATCGGGCCCATCCCTTCCCTCCCCTCCCCGTGCACCCCGTGCAGCCCTGAGGCATGGCGTGGTCGAGCCAAGCGCTGAAAGCAAAGGGCAAACTGAAGTGCGTGGAGGAAGACCTGGATGACAGCCTGCCAGACCTCCGCTGGCTGAGCGACTTCACAGTCGCCCAGACAGGCCTGCCCCAGTTATACCCCGGCTCGGACCCCCAGGACTGTTACACCATGAGTGAGAGCCTGTTCAGTCTGGTCGACTTCGAGTCCCCCTGCTCGCCCCTGGCCGCTGACCCGGCGTGCAAGGGCACCCGTCACACCCCCTGCACGCCCGTCTCCTCCTCCACCTCCTCGACGACGCACCACGACATGGCTGTGCCCCCCCACCTCGCAGGGGACATCGACTACAAGACCAACCCACACGTCAAGCCACCCTATTCCTACGCCACCCTGATCTGCATGGCGATGGAAGCCAGCAACAAACCCAAAATCACCCTCTCTGCCATCTACAAGTGGATTACGGACAACTTCTGCTACTTCCGGCACGCCGATCCCACCTGGCAGGTAGGAGGTTTGGAGCCCTCTTGCCTTAGCCCCTCTCCCTGCAGGGCTGGGCAGGGCTTTCCGCAGCCTCCACCCTGCACGAAGGTCTGCAGGGATGCTGGATCCCACTGGGAGAAGAGGGGCACTGGCAGCCAGTGGGGAAGGGCTGGAACAGGAAAGAACTTGGCTGGGCACAAATGCCACAGCTGCAGGGGTGGCAGAGGGAAGGAGCCATTCTGGAGGAGAGCCCGGGGACATTTTGGGAGCAGAGAGGTACCTGTTGGGCTCCTGGCACCTGAGGCTCCTCTTGGCTCCAGGGCAAAGGCCTCTCAATCCCTACCCTTCTGCAGCTCTCACTGGTTCCTGAGTCCCTTGGGACTGAGTGCACATGGAGTTAGCAGGTCAAGTGTCCCCGAGTACTGAGGACCAGGCACAGGAGAGGGATGGAGATGCCACTTGTTGGACAAGTCGCTTGTTGGGGAGGTTCTGAGCAGAAATGCTGCTGCTTTCCAAGCAGGGCAGAGGGCTGAGCTCCTGGCCCCTCGGACAGGTCAAGGAGTCTCCATCACTGGGATGAGCTGCTCAGACCTGCAGAGGGAAACTCAAGAGAGGTCAAATAGGGCTGCCATCCCCAGCAAGCACAAGCATGTCCTTGTGGAATTGGGGACAGCCCCCAGGCTCACCAGCTTTGGGGACAGCCTGAAGCCCAGGGGCTTTTCCCAGACACCTTGGCTCGCTGCCCTCCTTCATCACACGAGGGGACCTCTGGCACGTGAGGCTTTCTAGGATGTGGCAGGGCAAGAAGGACCTGAGTGGCTCATCCTTCTGTTATTCCCAGCCCAAACCCGCAGCACGTCACTAACCCTGATGGCAGTGCCCACCCAGGCAGGGCTGGGGAAACCCACTGCAAAGGCCCTGCCCAGGCACTGCCCACATTCTCTCCAGGCAGGTGGGCCTCCAGCAGCTCTTGAACCCCATCATGGGGAAGGGAACCCCTCCCAGTCCCTCTCCAGGGTCACCTTGGTCCCCCAGCCTCCTCCTTGCTCAGGGGACCTACGGGAGCGATTTGGAAGGAGGAGCTGGGTGCCAGAGTGTTGACTTTCTCCTGCATACTCATGGCTGGGTATTCACAACATTTTTAATTAAATGTGTTTATTAAAAAAAGAAAGAAGGTTTTCAATCCCTCTCTGCAGAGATCCAGGGGGTACACTGGGCTGGGGCAGGCAGGAATGATAAATATGTTAACCGGTTGGGTAATAACTCAGCCCGGCCTGAGCGAAGTTTGGGATGGGAAGGAGAGATGGGGAGCAGAGAATGCAGCTTTCAAGTCTCTGATCCTTGTAAAATTTCATTAAACTGTAAAATTGAAGTTACCACAGCCTGGACTGTGTGGAGGGATGTCTGTGTTCCTGCTTCTTCTTTCTTTTATTTTTTTTTAATTTAGTTTTCTGCTTTTTATTTTTCTCTTTTCTTTTTTCTCTTTTGTTTCTATTTACTTTATATATTTTTTTCTTCCTCTCTTTTCTTTTTTTTTTTTCCCTTTTCTTTCTTTCTGTGTTCTCATCCCCTATCCCGATTCCCGTACGTGAAGACATCCTGGAAAGGTCATGCCACCCATAGTCCCGGGGGGAGATGGATATATTCCTGTGGGAGCTGAGTGCTTTGGAGAGGAGCCAACAAACCCAAGGAGCTTCAGCCCAGAGGAGGGTTTTGTTGTGTGTGTGTGTGTGTGTGTGAGTGAGTGAGTGTGTGCATGTTTTTCAACAGCTCTAAGCAATCGAGCCTTGTTTTTCCTATTCGGCACTACGGATTATGGATGAATAAGCATAAAGATATCCAGGCAACATTAAAAAAAAAAACCCCACCTCTACCATATCCAATCTCTTAGTACAGTCCTGGCTTTGTGGAGTCCAACGCTGGGTTATTTACCCAATAACTGAGTTTCCTTTCTGATTATTCACATCACTCCAGGCACATTCAGGGTTTCAGAACAGCTCGACGGGAGCAGAAACTCCGCCTTTTCTTTTTTTCCCCCCTTTTTTTTTTTTTCTTCCCCCTCAGCTTATTTGAGCAGTGGCTGATGAAGATGCAGTGATCTCACACGGAGCTTCCCCGGGCCAGGAGGCACCTCTGAGGACACACAGGGCCACGGTGGAACAGTCCACGTGTCTCTCCGTGTTCTCCCATCTGATTTGTGCCAGCCTGGCTGTGGGAAGGCATGGTGCCTAATTTTTGGGCAAGTATTTTCCCCTCAACACTAGCAATAGGAGCAGATGAACCGGGGGATGGAAGGAGGGCCCTATAATGCCATCCCCCACGGTGCTGCCATGTGTTGCCCCTTGTAATGGGGCTGTGGCCACATCGGTGTAGGGACCCACCTCTTCCTCCTCAGACGTGGGGGAGGACCCAACCTCCTCCAGCTTAGTTCCATGCCTAGAGCAACTCAAGGTTTCTCCCAGTGCTCTGCATGATCCAAGGCCCCAATTTCCAGCCAAGGAGAGTTGCCCAAAAGCTTCCTGTTGGTTGGCAAGTCCTTGCTCAAACCCATTAGCTCCTGGCATTTCTGGCTGGATGAGACAGGAGGCAGGAAAACTCTGCTGGAGACTCGGGTTTGGGGGACTTTCTGCTGAGCATGTAGCCTGGGATGTCCTGACATTGCCAGTTTTGCTTTGTTTTCCTAAAGGTCCTTTGTTTTCCTAAAGGTCCACCGGCCTCCCCACACAGGTAGGTCCTGTGGTAGCAGATGAGCATTCAACCTCGGTTTCTTTCTCTTTTGGATCTAGAACTCCATCCGGCACAACCTCTCCTTGAACAAGTCCTTCATCAAGGTGCCCCGGGAGAAAGACGAGCCAGGGAAAGGTGGATTTTGGAAGCTTGACCCCTACTATGCCAACAGGCTCAAGTATGGGACTTACAAGAAGCGGCGGATGTCCCCAGTGCAGATCCACCCGGCCTTCTCCGGAAGAGCCCAGAAGGAAGCACAGCATGTCGTCAGCCCACCCACTTCAGCCTGCAGCTCCAACAGCATCCTGGAGGCCAACATGGCATCACAGCAGCTGCTCAAAGAGTTTGAGGAAGCCACCAGCAACCAGAATTGGAATCCAGTGGGTAACAAAGCTGGGCAGAAGCGCAAGCAGCCCTCGCCCATGCCAACAGCCAAGGCGTCCCGGCTTTCCAGCTCTGCCTTGATGACCCAGGAGGAGGAGACCGAGGTGGGATCACTGAAAGGTGTCTTTGACTGGGAAACTGTCTTTAACACCAACCTTAATGGAGACTTCTCCACACTTGTGGATATGGAGCTCCCACCTTCCATCAACCCCGTAACGTGTGACCTGGACTGGACGGGACAAGGGCAGCACATGGACTGTCCCCAGGGGCAGGAGCAAGTCCTCACCGAATCCAACCAGTACAACCTGGACTTTAACGAAACCCTCATGGCCACTGCTTACCTGGAGCATCCCTGGGATGAAGGGACAAGTGATTACCTCTCCAACTGCGTCAACATTGACCAGGTGTTTGAAGACATCGACGCCTCTTTGCTGGCAGATGTGATCAACCTGAGCAGTCTGGCACGCCTCTTATAAGACTTTAGGATGCTCTCCCCAAGCTTGGACTTACAAGGGACAAGATTTTCTAGAGATGCCCATGGGTGACTCTTACCAGCTTTGTTGTAAGGTTACTCCCAGAAACACCAGGGGAGAAAAAAACCCCACCACCCCAGGAACTGCCTGCTGTGTCTTTAAAGGACACCTCAGAAGTCTCTAGTTTTCTCAAGAGAAGGAAAATAACACTACTTATTTTTTTACATTTTACTTTTAAAAAAGAAATGTGAATTATAATGGGGTTTTTTTCCCATCAGGGCTAAAAGTACCTGCTAAATCCCATCCAAGGCAGGAGATTCCTGGTGGCTTAGGACTTGGTAGACTTAAGTGCAATTTCCTCACCTCTTTGTCTCTCTGTTTCTCTCTGTCTTTCCTTTTTCTGTCTCAGTGCAGTTGGTAGATGCAGTGTGATAATTAGCTGGTAAGCAAATACAGGTCCCTTCTGGATTCTCCAAGTTCAACATCCCAGCTGACTTGTGCCTAGGGAAGAAGAAAAGGTTTATAAATTCAGCAAGTGTGCCTCTTTAGATGTTTTTTATATAATCTATTATATATTATATATTCAAAGAAATCTATATTTTTTAGCACTAGAATTTCTTAAGGGGGGAGGGGTAGACTGGAAATGCAGTTTGGGAGTTGTTTTCTATTTTCACAGTTTAAAGGTTTTGTGTTCACTGTTCTGTAAAACAAGACCACGCAAAGGAGGACTCCTGCAGCAACAAGATTCGTGAAGAATCCAGGAACTGGCCCGGACAGGAGAGGAGCAGCAGGGACCAGGGTGCTCCCAAAACTGGCTTTTGTATTTTTTTTGTACCCAAAATCCTTGCCGCAGTTGCCAAAGGATCTGGACCACCATAAACCCTCTCGTTCACCCACTGACGTAGCCTCTCTCCACTTTTTTGGTCTGAGACTGTTGCTCTTCACTTCTTCAGCTCTTCCATCAGGCTCCAAGTGCAAGGAAAACCCCACGGCCTGGCCCTCAGCTGCTGGTGGTGGGATCACTCCACATCTAACGCTCCCAGGTGGGACTGAGCAGGAAAGAAATCCACATCCAGGCTCCATCCAGGAGCTCAGGCCAAAGACTTGTGTGTGCAACAGGCTCTGGGGACAGCAGTGGAAATGAAGTCCCGTCCAGCCAGGAGCAGCTCAGGAGCCAGGAGAGACACTGGGATGTGCAGCGAGAGCGTGGCAGGGTCTGTGCAAGGTAGCTTGGAAATATTTTGGGAGCAGAGCCAAACTCTGCTGAAACCTGACTTGAAGCTCTCAAAAAACAGATTTTTTGCCTCTCCTTTGCTGTGGGCTGTGAGAGGTAGAGCAGCCATTAGGTAGGAGCAAGTAGAAGCTGGAATTTTAGTGGTGTGTCGTAGATTTGCCAAAAAAAAAAAAGGAAGATTATAAATAGATTCTGTTTTGGTTACAAAAGCACTTAGAGGGGGCTTTGGGATTGGTGTAGCTGTTTGTATTGACAAAGTTTCCTTTTCCTTGTTGTTTTTCTTCTATTTTTCCTGCTTTGGGGATGATGTTGAAGAACTGCAGAGTTACTTGTGCAATTTAACTTTTTTCATGCAAAGTTATTTACAAATTTAAAAAAAAATAATAATAAAATAAAAAAAATGGAGAAGAAAAAAAAAAAACATTCTGCCTTCTTGTTTCCTCTCCCCAGCCCAGCTTGTACCTCCAGCCCCAGGACACGGGAGGTCTCAGCTACTTCCGTGACAGCACAGAAATTCCCTGTGGGACAATGGTTACACACCAAATGGGTGACACAAGGCTGGCTGTGTCCTGAGTCCTGGGAGCTGCTCCCAGCCCTGGGAATAGCCTTCCTTGCCCCTGCAGGGAGCTCCTGGGGGTGACATGGGCTGAATGCCTGGGACTATCCCTCTGTTTGTGCCATGTCTCCTCCTGGCCCTGTAGGTGCTCCAGGGAGACCAAGTGACTTCAGAGCCCTTGTGGGCACTGGGCAGCAAGAGGAGCTGCACAGAGATCCCCCTCCAGACCCTGCCTGGGGCTTATCACAGCCCTTGCTGTCTCCACAGCACACAAGGAGCACCCTACCACCTTCCCAGTGATCTGCTGGATCCCCTCAGCACCAGGCATTGCAGCAGCCAGAGCTGCCACAGCTGCTCCCAATCCAGCCAATCTCAACCCAAAATAAGGGCTGAGCTCACTGTAGGGGCTGGCCTTGGACTGGATGTGTTTTGTGCCGGGAAGGCAAGATGCTGCCCTTGGGATAAGGTAGGGTTATCCCTGTGGGGAACAGCTTTGGTGTGCCTAGGGGGAATTTTAGAGGCAGATCTGCGTCTCTCCTTTGAGCTTGTGGACCATGAACACCAAAAGGCAATAAGGAGTTTCCTGTCCTGGCTTCTCCTCCTCTCAGCTCCCTGTTGATAGGACTGGGAGAGCTGCTGCCTGCTTCCCCCTGGTACTGGTGGCACTTCAGGGCTGCAAAAAGCTGGCAACCCCCCCTTGTCCCTTGGTCCCTTTCTTTATTTTGTTTTGCTGGGCACAAACATGTAGTTTCTGTTTTTAAACCCCCTGGAAAAGGGGAGCCTCCAGCATCCCCACCCTGCCAGGGGACTGAAAAAAACAACCTTGCCAGGAAAAACTATTCCAGCCTGCCGGAGCCAGTCGAGGGGTTTAAAGTGAGAAAGGGTGAATATAAAGGAGGCACCAGGCGAGGCCTGAAACAACCTCGTTTTGTTCGGCTTCTGAAAGCAACCGAACCAAGCTGGACGTGAATTTTCTTTTCTTTCAATGAGATGGTTTGTGGAGGGAGCGGTTTTTCAAGCGGCAGCCAGGAGGTGCAGGAGTGGGGAGTGCTCGGGGTGGTGGCATCGCTTCCCATGGGCGCGGGGACAGGCGGCACACCGCGGTCCTGCCCACGCAAAGCCCGGGTGTGCTCGGGGCCAAGAACCGTGCCAGGAGGGACGTCAGGACCCGGCAGCCCCAGACCTGCCCGGGCTTGCCGGTGGCAGCGGGGTTGGAGCCTGTGGCTGGGGCTGGTCCAGCCCCGGGGCTGTCCCGGCTCGCCCGGAACACTCGCGGTGACGGGGTGGGGACCCCCACGCTGGTAGTGTCCCCCCCCCCGCTACAAGCATCGTGCAATGAAACCCAGAGCACTGCAGAGCTGGCTGCGTTCTGGGGCTTCCACCAGCACCCACCAAAGCGGGTCTGGGAAGAGCCGAGCTCCAAAAAACTCTCTGCAAACTCAACTTTGCAGCCCCAGCCACGTCCTTCCCTGACTGGTTATTAAGCACAGGGCAATTATTCCTTTATTATTTATTTCTGCTATTTCCCCAGCCGTCTCCTCATCCATCATCCTTCCCTGATGGGCAAACATTGACACCTCAAACCAATCTCTCGTTCACAGAGGGGGGAAAAAATATACACATAAGCCCTTCTTTTCTCTCCCTTTCTTGCCGTGTCTTTCTTTCCCCGCCATTGAGTGTGGGGCTGGCATGGAGCCATTCTGGCAACAGTCGGCTTTCACTTGCTAATCATCCTAAATATTGAAAATCAACGCCTAGAATAAACAGCTCAAAGATTGGGGCCATCTCTGCTCTGTTTGGAAATGCTAATCTCGCTGCCTTTTGTTTTCCTTGTATGGATTTGGTGGCTTGAGTTTGGAGGAGGTCACAGCTCAGGGGTTCTCTCTCCATCCCCAGATTTCTAAAAATTTTTCCCCCACTCTTCGTGAAAAATTCAGCCCGTTTTAACATCCCAGGCTGGAATGGTTGGAGTGGTGAGGGGGGAGAAGGGGGAAACAGGATGGAGGAGGGTAGGAAATGGACTTGCCTTGCATAGCAATGAATGAACACCCAAAGTTTGGGAAAAACCAGATTCCAAAACATGCATCACCGAGTTCACATGGACGTGAAATCTCTTGGGAACTACACTCAGATAGGAAGATCTGCTTGGTACAGCAGGTCCCTGGTGGGATTGGGATGGGAACAGCATTGGGGCAGCCTGGCCCTCATGCAGAGTGAGGCTTGGGGACATCTCAGTGACTCCCTGCCCCTGTGATTCTTTTTAGAGGATTTTATATTTGCAGGTCTGGAGATGCCGCAGCAAACCCCAGACAGGCTGTGCCGGGCCCCACGGCTGGACTCCAATGGCTTTGCCTGGAGGGATCAGGCTAGATGCAAACACCTCCCTGCAGGGGTGCTGGGGGAGGTGGCTTTGGCAACAGAGAGGGGGGAAAGAGCCCCTGACCACTGTTTTTCAGCAGCGATGTTGCACTGCCAGCAGAGCCCGGCGGGACCTGTGGCATTCGCACAGCCTGGATGGCTCCCAGCACCCTGATGGGGAAACTGAGGCAGGGCAAGGCGGTGGGCTGCTGTGGCTCAGAACCTGATTATCTGGGAGGCACTTTTGGAGCACGCCTGCACCCTGTTTTCAGTCATGTTTTTGGGCTATGTGGGGGGGCCCCTGCACCCTCTGGCACTGGGGGAGCACATCCAGCTAAAGTGCTCTCTGTGTCGCACCTCCCGGAGCCCCGGGACGGGTCAGTGGGCCGTTGCCAGTGGCTGTTCCTGGCTGGCACAATGTGCCGGCAGGCCAGGGCTTGCCCTGCGGTGGGGAGAGCGCCGGAGGCTGCTCCACAATGCAACAGCCCCTGCGTAAGTGCCGTCACGAGGAGACGCTCGGCAGGCACGCTGCCCTTCCTCCTCCTCCTCATCCCCACCATCCCCTCGATGCGTGCCCAGGTAGGGGGTTGCAGCCACACAGCGCTCCTGCTCTGCCAGCCCAGCCCATGCCACGAGAAGTGACCCCTGCGGGCATGGGGGGGACACATCCAGCCCCCCACGGTGTGGGGCTGAGCTGCAGGAGCAATGCCAGTTTCTCCTTCTCGAGAAACCACGTCATGCCAAGGTTGAAACTTGGCCGGTTTGCAAACAAGCGCCGTGGCCACGAGGATTTCTTCACAAAGGCTGTTTTTTCAAGTGGTTTATTTTCAGGTTTGGAGTGTTAGGACCATCCCACGTCCTGAGATTGTGTTTTGGGGCTTTTTTTTTGGTTTTCTACTGCCATCATGGCAGTGAGAAAATGGCTTTAAAAATCCAAAGCATGTTCCTTTGGTGTCTAATTGCTGGAGATGGGCCTTAAACCCCTCAAAAAGGTGGAAGCAGGGGCAGGCTGCAGGCTCTGCATCCCCTGGACACAGCTCACCTGCTGAGGGCAGAGCCAGGCAGCAAAGGCAGCCCGTGGGCAAGCAGCTGCATTTGGGGAGCAATGTGGGTATAAGCCCTGAATACTGGGGGCTTATGAATGGGACCGGCCAGGATGAGCAGCACGGCGATGTCTGGTATGGATGCATCCCTTGGGATGCTCCTATCCTGGGCTGGGGGCCGGCACAGGCAGCGGGAGGGCTGAGGGGCATTAGGAGAGGCGGGTGTTGACCTAGAAATCGCAAAGAATTTGGCCTGGCGTAGCGCTCGTGGGCAGGGTGCCAGCCTGGCAGCCGAGGGAAGCGCGGCTCTGCTCCGAAACGGCGCTCCTTTTTCCCGTAGCTGGGCTGGGAGAGGCAATTGCTGTCTGCCCCAGGAGCTCTGTGAGCACTGTGGGCTCGCTGGTGTCAAGGGGTGGGATGCTTATCGCTCCTAGCAGAGGCACTGCTGGATGAGCGTGCCAGGGATTTGGTTTTGCTCCTCTGGGGAGCGCACGCTCCCACCCGGTTGTGGGGTTGGTGCCAATTCTCAGCTGGGGAGCGGGGTGGGGGAGCAGCCTTGCAAGTGCTGAGCGGAGTAATGCTCCTTCCTGGCAGCTTTTGGTTACGAGACACATTAACAGGCAGGAATGTGCAAACATCCAAAGGTCGGAGCTGTGCAAGGCGGCTGCGGTGGCTGCAGTCCCTGGGAGCGCAGAAGGCAGAGGCAGGACCCCCGTGCCCCACTGCAGACAGACAGTATGGTGCAGGAGGGTCCCCTCTGCGTGGGCTTGTTGGACCTCCACCCTAGCAGACCCCATGTCCTTGCTGGGCAGCTCCTTGCCATCCCTGAGTGAATTCCTGCCGAGGGGATGAGGCCAGCTGCAGCCCTGCGTGGCCTCCCCGGTCCTGTCACGTGGGGGGACGTGTGCCCAACACCAGCCCGCATGGCAAACACCCCCCTTCCTTCCCCAGCAACGTGGCATAGAAAGAAAATGAGCATCATCCCCCCGCCTGGCCCCCAGCTCACAAAATGCAGTGTCCTGTGGTTGCCCTGTCCCCTGGACTGATGCTCCTGGTGCTCCCACCCATTCCAAAACCCTCTGGGAACCTCCTGTTCCAGGGAGGAGAGGAAGGGCTCAGCCATGTGCTGGGTGGCACCTTGCTGGTCCCAAGTATGTGGCAGCTCCTTGGTGGCCTGATGTGCTGGGCTGGCAAAGGGGGGGTCTCTACCCTGTTCCCCCCAATCCCACAGAGAACTAAGTAAACAGTGATGAGGGGAACCTCGTTAATCCTGGTCTTTCATTTACAAAAAGGCATTTAGAGCTGGCTCTGCAGGCAGTTATCAGAGTGTAGAGGAGGTTTTCCCAGCAGGACCTTAATTCCCTCTGCAAATAAAGCTGGAAGGAGGGGGAGCACAGCTTGTGTCTGCGATAGATGAAGGCTTGGGGGGGGACTTTTGGGGCCAGCCTTGGAGGGGCTGATCCCCATGAACTCCTTCCTGCAAGAAGCAGGGGAGTTTGCTGAGGGATTCCCTGTTAGGGGACTGTTTAGGTGCTGTTTCAGGGCAATTCTTGCTATGCTGCATCCTTTCCCTGGAGCAGCAAGGCTGGTCAGGGACACGTGGAAAGGACTGGGAAGCTGCAGGAGGCTGAGCACCAACTCTTGCTCCACGTGGACCTGGTTTTCTGGGAGCACTGCACATCCCTATGGACGTGCATTGCAGTGGTCTGGACGCAGGTCAGGATCAAAGCAAAGTCAGCAGGGCTTGGGGCGTTACCAGGGAGGCAAAGTCCTGTGGTGGATTTGGTTCCTGTCTCATCTGTCCAAGTTCATGGACACGTAGCAGCCAGGGCACATGCCCGGGCGCATCCCGTGCCCTGTCTGTGCACACTCACTCCCTCTTGCAGGGGCTCCCCACTCATAACACCACCTGGAAGGGAAAATCAGGTTCTTGTCAGGAAGCTCAGAGCTCCTGGTTTTTCTGTCTGAAGATTAATTTGGCCGAGGATTAATCGCTTTTTCTATCCAGCTGACCTGAGGGGAGACAGAACAGGATGTGTCTGGGGAGAGGGTGAGGGCAGTGCCATTGGCAAAGGTGTTCCCAAGTGTTCCCACAGCCTGGGGCACTGCTGGGTTACACGGCCTGGGACAGCCCTGCAGCCCAGAACGAAAATTTTGTAATTTTATGTTAATCCTGGGTCCTCTGTACTCTGATCTTTCTCCTCTCCCACATCAAATGCAAAATCCTTTTGGAGGCTCCTGGTTGTATTAATCTTGTTTTGCCCTCACTGCCACACACTGCATCCTTGCAGGCAGCTCCTGTGACTCAGGAATGCTGCTGCCCTGTCCCCTCCCCACTGTCCCCTCTGTGCAGGAGTGGATTAGCCCCACCAGCAGGGAGGTGAACAGGCATAATTCTTTTTTTTTTTTTTGCAATAAGATGACTATTTTTTAATGCAGGAACTGTTCCTGGGGTGAGTAGTACCGAACCACAATGCAGGGTACAGAAAGTCCCTGCTTCAAGAGCTACTATTAATTGAATTTATCCAAATCTTGTCAAGATTACACTTCTGTACAACCTTCGCCACCATGAAGGCAGGCAATAGAAATGTGGTTTCGGGGGATATCTGGGTCTTTTCAGCGACTTGCTGCCAAGCCCTGAGCAGGAAAAGCAAAACCTCTCCGCGCCTCAGTTTCCCCACCTGCAAATCAGGTTTGATTCTCTTTTCAGTGGCATTTTGGGTGACCAATGCCCTGAACACCTTGTCCTCAGAGAGCAGCGACTGTCACGTCCCTGGAGTGCCACTTCCTCATGCCTGTGGTGGTGAAAACTCCCGTTGCTGAACAACGGGGCCATGATGTTGTTTGAACCCTGTGGTCTCCACACCCCAAAGGCTGGGCTCTGATCTGATCCTCTGTTTTGGGGTTCAGAGCATTTGGATCTGTTTTGCTTGGCAAACGCTGTAAAAGGGACTCGTTAGATCTTTTATTGGCACACCCACACTCAAATGAGCATTGCAGAGATGCAATCCTTATTCATCCATGTTGTCTAGGTTTTCCACCTTCTGTGTCCGTGCTGAGACTGAAAAATCCCTTCTCCGGAGGAGAAAAAGAGGCTTTTTCTCCCTCTTCTGCCTCATGGAGTGGGAAGCAAGAGGTGACTCAGCATTCCTCCACGGTCACTGCTGTGTCACCACATCAGTCTTTGATCCCGGGCGGCAGCTTTGGCGCCGGGAATGGATCCCGGCGGGCGTGCGGGGACCCCGCGGTCCGCGGGGCGGGAAGAGTGGCGCGGCCAGGGCAGCTCCGGCGGGAAGGAGACCGGGATTGTCTTGGAGCTGCCGCTCCGCCAGCTGCACCCGCTGCTGGGAAAACAGCCAGATATGAGCTGGGGGGACTTACAGCCCAGAGATCCTTGCGCCCTTCTGCACCTTATTTTAACACATGTTCAAAGTGCAGTGTTTCTGCCCTTTCTTATTCATTTTTAACCGAAGTAACTTTGACTCTTTACGTTTGACCAAAAGCCATTTTTTTCTTTCCTGCTGCTTCCTGTTGGATGTGGTGTTACACCTCACGTTTGCAGAGTCCAGCAGTTTTTGTATGATGTATTTTCTGTACATTTATTCACTCTTTACCACCCTACACAGCAGCTGGGATATGAGGTGGTTGCCTCTATCCCACTCACCCTCTTTGCTCTGAGAGGTGTGCCACTCCATGAGGGGTGAGGGAGCTTTTTTTTTCTGGCTTTTCAGCAGATAAACAGCATTACTGGGGGGGAGCAGGCACAACTGTTCCCCAGAGTCAGTGAGGGGAGGTTTCCTTCTGGCTCTGGCTGCCCTTTGAATGAGGGGGTGAGTGCTGGCAGAAAGCATGGAATGCTGTAAGGAAAGAGATGGCTCTGCTGTACAGGGAGAAAAAACAATTCCCAATCATACCAGCCCAGTGGGGGGGCTGAGCCTGGACAGGGATCTTCTCTCTTATACTCTCAAGAACCCCTTTATCAGGTGTCCCCACAAAACATAACCAGGCAATATCACACACAGAAAACACGTCTCCCCTCACAGAGCCAGAGCCTGGGCACACCTGTGGACAGGGTGGGTTATGAAATCCGTTGAAGTTGTCGAACAAAAGAGCTCCTTTGGGTTGTTTCAGCTTCTTTGCAGAGCCTGGCATGGTTTGACAAGTGGAAGACAGATGGGAACACGCCGGTCCCTCTGCACGGCAGGAGCCTTTCCTTGGAGCAGCACAAGAAGGTGGGAGGCTGGGACTGCAGGTATTGGGAGAACCAGCTCCCTGCTCCAGGCTGGATGTCGTTTAGGAGGATGCAGAGCCTGCAGTGTGTGATACACCTGTCCATATTGCCCACCTGTGCTGCAGGAGGGAGCAGGTGGCAGTTCCCTGTGGGATAACATATCTCCCTAGAAACTGAATGCAGGACACGGCTGGGTGAACCTGCACTCCTGCAAAATGCCTATGATTCCATAATTCATATTCAGATTTCTATAATATCATTTCCCTGGGCCCAAACCCCTGCAATCTCCTTCCACATCTGTTGTGCACAAAAATCAGACTCGTTACCTGGTGTGCAGCAAGCCAGTAATTGCATACTGAGACATTGTTTATTTATTTCAGAGTTGCACAAGTCTGGGTGCTCGGTGGAATTCCACAAATTAAACACACCAACTATCAATTTACTATTTATTTTGCTATTTATATGTATGAGCAAACAAAGGAATTAGTGTTCATTAGCTACAAGTTACATAGTTCTCTCATTAATTAGCATCCTATCTTCTATTGATTAATGATTCTCTCACTTCTCATGCTAATTAGCCCACAAGCTCAATCTTTCTCTTGTTTTGAGTTGGTGGCCATGGGTTGGTGGTCAAGATCTTCCCCTGCCAGAATTAACTTTTGAGTTGGAGCTGATTCAGCTGCTGAGTTGGCTTTATTAGATTCTTCCTTATCTTGGGGATTCTGCCAAATGTCTTTGAGGCCCTTAAATTCTGCATTTTTTGTGTTCACTATCACCAGTACATCCTTATTCCCAAATTTTGTTAACCTCCCTGTAGGTCTGAGATTATTGAAGCATGTCAAGCCCTAAACCCTAACAAGGCAATTCTACCAACAAATAATCTGTTTTTCTAACACCTGTCCATCACTTAGAGCTTGTGAGCTACTCTCTTGTTTCCCTGATTAAATCTCCCTTCTTGGTGATTAGGCTTGAAAGTACACAAAGATCAAACATCAAAGAACATCCTTTCTTAAGAAAATTTTACGCAACAGTGCCACGCTCAGGACGAGAGGACATAGTCTTAAACTGCACCAGGGGAGGTTTGGGTTGGACACGAGGAAGAATTTCTTCACATCAAGGCTGATTAGACGTTGGAATGGGGCAGTGGTGGGGTCACTGTCCCTGGAGGTGTTTAAGGACAGACCGGACACAGCCCGAAGCGCCATGGGCTGTATGAGGAGGCGGCGTCGGGTCACAGCTTTCACTCGATGTTCTCAGATCAATTTCCAACCCAACTAAGTCTGTGATTGTTTAACCCACCTCGCCACTCCCAAGATGGCGGCGCAGCCCTCTCGCCACTCCCAACATGGCCGCTCGCAGAGCAGTGCGCATGCGCATTACCCACTTCTGCTCCCGCCCGGCACCTCCTCAAGAGGCGCCACTCTCAAGATGGCGGTGGTGCTGCCCGCGCATGCGCGGCGTGCCTCGCCGCGCCCATCATGGCGGCGGGGCGGTGACGGGCCGGGCGCGGTGGCACCGAGCGGCCGAGCGGCCCCGGCGCGATGATTCCGAGCGAGGAGGTGTCGGCCCGCCGGAGGGAGATCGAGGACAAGCTCAAGCAGGTGGGGCTGACCTCGGGACCCGCTGGGGGCTCTGCCGGGGCTGCGGTCAGAGCCCGGGCCCGCATCCCCATGGCGTTGCCGGGGAGACGGGGCTGGGCCTGGAGGTCCCCATCGGGCCTGGGGGCGACCCGGGACCCCCAAGGGCCTCGTCACCCTGCTCCGATTCTTCGAGGCCTGGTTTTCAGGTGCAGGGGGTATCTCTGGCCCTCTCTTCTGTCCCAGGGGCATCTGCAGTCTCTCTCTTCAGATGTAACCTGGGTGTAGCCAGGTTACATCTGTTCAGATGTAGCCCTTGGTGACTTAAAACCCGCCCTTGCAGACTGCTTTTCCACCCCTATATCTGGGCTTAGGTGACTTAAAATCAACCCTTACTGGCTGCTGTTCTCCCTCTATCTCTGGGCTTTGGTGACTTAAAACCAGGCCTTGCTGGCTTCTGTTCCACCTCTATATCTGGGTTTAGGTGGCATAAAAACAGCCCTTGCAGGCTGCTATTCTCTCCATATATTTGGGCTTTAATGACTTAAAACCAGCCCTTGGTTGCTGCTTTGCTTTGGCCACTTGAGTTCTCTGCCCCGTGTAGGGTTTTTGGAAGGTGCCAGTGCAACACCTGTGTTGTGCTGTGGCAGGGAAGTGTGTGGTCTGGAAGGTGTTAATTTTATATTGTGCTTGTGATATTGAAGGGAAACAAATAATCCATAAAAACCTCACTCGTTACATGATGTGTCCCCACCTGGGGTCACTTGCTCTGATTTCTGCTAAGAGGTGGCTTGTTAAAATGTGTCCTTGGCATCAGACCAAACATGGTTTGCTGCAGTGTTTACCAGGACTTGTAAAAACCTACGTGTAATGTTGAGTGACTTAAAAGCTTAGTGTTCAGGATTGTAGGTTGTTTTTTTCATCCTATTGACAGGAAGAAGAAACTCTGTCCTTTATCAAAGAGAGCCTTGAGAAGAGTGACCAGCTCACCAAGAACATGGTAAGGAGGTCCTAATGTTGGGGCTGGATTTACTTTTCTTAATTTCTTAGGTTTGTTAGTTTTCAAGGTTGTCATTGTGCCCATCTGAGGGATGTGGCCTACCTCTGTGTGTCAGGTGATCTGTTTTGTGACTGTTTATAGAAATCAGGACGTAGAGGGGTGGAAACAGCTGCTAAGGAGCCATGGAAAACTGGTAGCAGAGCCCAAAAAGTGAAGCTGGCCCTGAAGGTCCCTGACCTTCTCTAACTTGTACCCCACTGCATGGATCTGTAGGAAGGATGTCCTCAGCCATTGGTTTCTCTCTTGGTGTGCAGGTTTCTATCCTGTCCTCCTTTGAAAGTCGTTTGATGAAGCTGGAGAACTCAATTATCCCAGTCCACAAACAGACAGAGAACCTGCAGCGCCTGCAGGAGAATGTGGAGAAGACCCTGTCCTGCTTGGATCACGTCATCAGTTACTACCATGTGGCCAAAGACACGGAGAAGATCATAAAGGAAGGGTGAGTTGAGCTAGCTGGATCTTGCTGGGGAGTTTCATCCTATTGGATTTTTGGGATAGAGGTAGGGGAGCTGACTTCACACACTCATCCTCATGTGCTTGGTACCCTTCCCACACTCCTTCCCCACCCTCAGTCCACACTGACTTGACCTTCCTCCATCCCCACAGGATAAAGACAGCTTAGACTGTGCACTGGTGTCCCTTCCAGGATGTGCAGACATGCTGCCATATGAATCTCATGAGCACTGGTGGCTTGCCTGTTTTCCTCTGCCCTTTTCCCAAAGGTTCTTCCCGCCCACCAGGTTGTCATTGCATCCAGGATGAACCAGAGCTGTTCTGGAGCCTGCTCTGTGGCTCTTCTCTGGGGTGGGATGTGCAGTTTCCTTTGCCTTCCCATCAAGGCCTATCTGAGAGAGGAGGGCAAGGCTGAGAGTTATGTGTTGTCCTTCAGCAGTCCTTCTGCACTTGCTGCATGGATTGGGTACTCTGCTGAGGCATTGAGTGGAGGCAAAAGGGAATTCCATGATCTCCTCCTAGATGAAGAAAAGGGAATTGAAACTTTCCTTGTTATTTTTATCCTAAGTTTGGTCTGGTACTTACTTGTTATCCTCTTTGTTTGCTTTGTGGGGCGCTGCTTTTTACTTTTGGTTTTATTTTTAGCCCCACTGGGAGGTTGGAGGAATACTTGAATTGCATGGACAAAATCCAGAAGGCAGTGGAATACTTCCAGGACAACAATCCGGACAGCCCGGAGCTGAACCGTGTGGTAGGTCGTGGGTCTGGAACCTGGCATGGGTGGGAGAGGGACAGACACAGCCCTGCTGCTCGTCCTCTTGCTGTGAGGGGCTGTGGGTTTGCTGCCTGGTGAAGGTGGTGTCTGGGCACAGCTGAAGGAACCATCACTTTGGCTCCTGTTTAAGCCTGTCCTCGGCAGCATTTCTGCTCCTGGTGTTTTACTCTCTGTGCACTGTGCCAGGAGGAATTCTGGAAGCAGATCTTAACACCTGTGGAGGAGTTGATTGAACCTCCTCCTGAGTAGCTCTTGTCAGTCCTTCAGCTGCTTGAGCAGAATGGGTGATCTGTTTAAATCCCACTCGAAGGCTGAGTGACTCCCAAGTGTTTTTTTAATTTAATTCCCTTCAAGTGTCTCTCAGATACAGGCGTGGTTGGAGTTTGAAGCATGAAGCACTTGGCAGTGGTTAGAAATGCTGCAGAAAGTATGTTCTTACGCAGAAATATTCAAGTGATTGATTACAGAAGTGAATGATTGATTAGAGCTTCTGTCCTGCTGTTTTGTGCCAGAAATCCCTCTTTGAGAGGGGCAAGGAATCCCTGGAGTCCGAGTTCCGCAGCTTGATGACACGGCACACCAAGCCAGTGCCACCCATCCTCATCCTGGACCTGATCAGCGGGGATGATGAAATGGAGACACAGGAGGAGATGTCCCTGGAGCACCTCCCGGAGAGTGTCCTGCACGACATCATCCGCATTTCTGGCTGGCTGGTGGAGAACGGCAGGAACCAAGGTTGGTGGTGCTGTACAGGTGCTCCCTTGCAGCTCTGTCTCTTACCACTACTTCCCACGTGTGGTTGAGACCAAGAGGGGGATGTTGAGGGTTGTGTGTGTAGCCCTGCACAGCTGGGCTTGTACATCACACCCCTTCAGCCATGAAGCCTCTGCTGTGGCCACCAGTCCGTGAGTCACTGCTGTGGGCACCTGGCAGCACTGGCAGGACTAGTGACTGCCTTAGTGGCACCTTTTAGGTGAGTAGTTCAGTCTTTCCATCACCTCAAGATCTTGCTGTTTTTAGCATTTGTAGTGAGACTGAAGCAATGGTTTGTCAGTTGAGTTTTTCAGAATGAGCTATGCAAATAAAGCACAAATTATCTCAATGTATATTCTGTCATGAAGCAGAAATCCATTGCACTTGCATTTGTAATGCCTTCTGCTGGAGCTGCAGCTATCCAGTGCTCAAGTTTTATAAATGTACAAGATACTGGTCATTTATTCCTATTTGGGAAATATTTATGGGCATAACTTTTCGTATGAGATGTGACCAAGGGCAGGGGGAGAACAGCATGGACTTCCTTCAGTCTGTATCTGTCTCTCCTTTCCTGTTCTGCAGCAAGATCTGACTAGAGCCTTATACTCCTTTATTGACTTTTCCTTTGTGAGTGAATCACTGTGGACTTGTATGTGAAAGTACAGGTTTCCTGCAACATGTAGCTCCTAGAAAACCCCCCCACCTCAATGATTTACTCCTGAGTGGGGATTACTGTGCCTACCAAGTACGACAAACATCCGTAAAAGCTTCTTAAGAATTTTTCCACGATCAAAGGCAACTCCAGCACACAGAGTATATTTTGTTGGTCACTTTGTATTCTGCTTTCAGCTGACGAGCACCTCGTTAAATTATAATCTTGTTTCTACCTTGTCTCCTTAGATTTCATGACTGTTTACTTCCAAATCCGCTCTGTCCAGCTCGACCGCTCCATCAAGGGGCTGAAGGACCATTTCCGTAAGAACAGCTCTTCCTCTGGGGTGCCCTATTCCCCTGCCATCCAGAACAAAAGGAAGGACACCCCCACCAAAAAGCCAATCAAGAGACCAGGTGAGTCCCTGAAGAGGGATCACTGCACTGGGCACTGAACACACACCTGCAGGCCCTCTCACTGCTGAGGAAGCCTCTGTGTCTAAAAATGTGCTCTTGGGACAGGAGCAGGGCTGAGATTTTGGAGATAAACACCTCTTCTCTGCCCTGGATTCAGCACTGGAATTACAGGCACTTTCTGTCTGTCAGTCAAACCATCAGGTTTGTTCTCTGGGTGCTGTAAAGGGAGGAGAGGGGCCCAGTGTAGAGGGAGAGGAAAGGACTTGAGAAAGGAGATGAGTAAAAAGAGACCCTAGAGGGCTGTAAAAGGATTTGATCTGAGAACACTGGAATGTGGAATGTAGTCTGTGTCACAGCACACACAGAAAGCTCATATCTGATAAAATACATCACTTTAATCATTAGCTATTATTAAATTATTATTGTGCTAGGTAAGTAAGGAGTCAGGAGTTGAGATGGGGCCTTGGTAGGTGCCTGCAAAAATAAGACCCAGCATTGTCTGAATTTGGAAAAGCTCTTAAAGCTCTTGCCTCGGCCTGTCTTTGGAAGAGCTATGGATGTGGCTGATGGGTTATTCCTCCTCTCCTCATAATGAAGTTTTGCTGCATTT
This sequence comes from Manacus candei, assembly GCF_025592945.1. Taxonomy (NCBI): domain Eukaryota; kingdom Metazoa; phylum Chordata; class Aves; order Passeriformes; family Pipridae; genus Manacus; species Manacus candei. The sequence continues at coordinate 7,395,636 of NW_026138095.1, read as the reverse complement.
TCTGCAGCTGGTGAGGTTGGTCACTCTGGTGTAGAGAAGTGCAGAGCTGGAATTCCCATCTCTGGAATGTGCCATCTAGTGGGAGCATGGCCAGGAGAGCCAGCAAAAGCCAGCACATATCTCCCACAGCAGCACAGGGATATTGTCCCTATGTGTCCCAGCACCCTCTTGTCTCATCTGTAAGAGTAATCAAGTCAGAAAAGTCCACATTTCTGTGAGTTTACCTGGCCAATACTCTCCTTCCCTACTGTTTTTTCCTGTGTTGTCCAAATACTCTTAGTGGGTTCAGGAAAACAGTAAGAAATGTGGGTAGGGAGTGGGAATGGATGGGATGGGGAAAGGGAGGAAGAAGAAATACCCATTTTAATTGTGTTGTGTTTATTTTTATAATCCTGCTGTGAATGCAGTCCTCATCCCAGGTAATGTGTGTCTATGTGTGTGTGTGCTGGCCCTGGTGCTCACTCTCTTCAGCTCTGTGTGTGGAGAGGCTTTGCTGGGCCTCTTCCTGCTAAAGCAGAGGGTGTGCCTGTGATATTCGAGGAGGGAGGGCTGCCTAGGGAAGGCTGTGGCATCCAGACATCACCCCTCTGGTCTTTTAAAAATCAATCTGTGCCATTGCTGCTGTGCCCTGGAGCTGTTCCTGAAAGCTGATCTGTGAACTGCAGCCCAGCTGTGAATTTCAGGGAATTTTCCCCTATCAGCAGAGAATCCCCTGATAAGGGGTTCAGAGACACTGAGCCACTTCAAAGGTGCCAGTAGGGATCTGTAGTTGAGCCATGGGGATCTCAGGTTGCAGATGCTTCAGATTTGGTCCACAATTCTCATTTATCCCCTGATTCTGAAAAGATTGCTGTGTTTTGATTGCAGTGCATTCAGTATGGTCAGCAAACATTTCTGAGCAGCCTGACAAATGGTAACATCTCCCCTGTGTTCTAGGTAAAGAGTCAGGAATGGAATAGTTGGGTTTTTTTCATGGACAGATTAAAAAAAAGAGTCACTAGAATCTTTTTAATGAGTCTCAGATCTTGAGTGATCACATAGAGAGTACAGAAAGGAGCCCACATGTTGGAGGGCCACAAGTGTTTGTTCCCTACAAGAAGGACTTCTTCAACGTGGATGCATTTGGGCATCCAGAGTTACTTGTCATGGTGAATGTCTCACTGTAAATTTGCCAGAAGATTTTCATGTCTTTTTCCCAGTTTAATTGGATTTTCTGAGATGGGCCAGGTAGAAGGCACAGAGCGTGGCCTGAATGCACTTACAGAGGTGATGGTGTGTGAAGGAAAGAGCACTTCAAATGATCCATTGGGTTATTGTTAATCTCAAAAAAAAATAGTGCCTAATTTGTCTCCAGTCTTCCATGAACAAGGACAGAGAACCAGACTGCAGCTCTTGAAGGACAGTGGTGGTTACACCTCATACACCAGCCATCTCTTATGGCTACTGAATTGTACTTAAGTGAAGTTAAAAATGGAGAAAAAAGTCGTCTTTGACCAGAGATTCACCTTTTTTTCTGCAGCTCCATCAGCTTTCAAGGACAGCTCTTGAGGTAGAGGTCTCAGACCCCCTTCACACTGGCACTGGCTCTCTTCAGAGCAATATTACCTGGTGTTGTTTGAGTCCCCTGGGTTTAGCCTTTGTTCAGTTATGGACAAAGACAGTTCTTTTTTCTGTTCTATTACTTTATTTCAGTAAGTAAAGTCAAGTTCTGCCAATTTGGGTTTCAGACAAGGGGATTTTCTCACAGTTCCAACAAGTGAGTTGATTTCCTTTGTCCTTAAATAAGAATATCCCAGTGCACACCCCAATGCACACTTTAACCTATTGCAAGGGGTAAATAACAAACTAAATCTGATGTGCTATAGCTTTTTTGACCCACAAAACAAAGCACAAGAGAGGCTAAAGCTGAAGGGAAGGTGAGGTATTAGGTAACAGGGCAGAGACCCTCCTAGGTGCTGTGTTGGATTCTAGAGAACATGCTCCATATCCATGTGTGGTTTCAGAGGGTCTTCATCTCTCTGTTCCTGTTTTATCTGTTGGTGTTCCCTGTGCTGTCTCCTGTTGGTACAACGTGCAGTTTAAAATCTGACTGCTGGAGATGCTTCTAAAACAGAGTTTTCTCCCTTTAAATGCAACTTGTCAAGTCAAGTTGAACAGATGAAGCAATTTGTGGGCTTTTTTCTGGTTTTAGTTTGCTGTTTGAAATGTCAAGCAGTCTGTCTCAGAGGGCAGGTGTGTTCAGATTCCCAAATCATCCTGCTGCAACGTATGCACATAAAATACAGATTCCTTGTGATGCCTGTAGACCCTGTGCTCTCTTGTTGGCTTGAGAGCAGCAGGTAGCTCAGCAGCTCTGCATTTTTGAGAAGGATGGGGCCACTTGACCTCATTGCCTACAAGCAAAAGCCAGAGAGAGCTTTGTCTGGTTTCATACAGATTCCTGCAGCTGGTGCTTAAGTAAAGAGGATGTTCCCTGCTGCTTGGATGGAACACTGCCTGATGGAAGGGAGAAACAGGACAACAAGTAGGAAAACTGTGCTTCGTGTGTGCCCAAAAGCCACTTTCTTTAACAACTAGGCCACAGAAGCAAAAGTTTTGTTGTTTTTTTTTTTATTATTATTTTTTTTTTACTTTTATGGCTCTTTACAAGCTGTAGGGGAGCCCTTTTCCAGTTGCCTGAATGCTCCAGTTTACCTAGTTACCTATTTGGCTTAGTAGTGAGGTGCTACCTGAGGGCAGGCTGAGTGACAGAATAAAGAGCCCATTCCTGCTTCCCATACTGATCACTGCCTAGATTGAATGTGATGTTTTCATTAGTAGCTGCAACAGAGTCCCCTTTGGTTAGGGAGCTGCCTAATAGGGGAAAACAATCTTGGAACAAAGGCATTTGGCTTCCACTAGAATCCATTAAAGCCTAATTACAATGCTAAGTCAGAGGGATCCAGCAGCACTGAAGTGATGCCCATGGACACCCAACACTCAGTGTGTGTCAGTAAACACAGGTAATTGTGTTTTTGCAAACAAAATGCAGCATAATTTCATCCCCTAAAATTGAGAAAAAGAGAGAAAAAAAAAAAAAGGAAAAGAAACCATCAAGGGTGGGCTGTGGAGACATCCCCTGCATACCTGTGCAGTGAGACCCTGCTGACAGCAGCAGCAGTTGTACTGTCTGCTTGGTTTTCACACCAATTTACCCTCTCTTTTTATTCTTTTTTATTTTTCCTCTCCCCCTGGATGCTTGAAAGTGGGAAAGATCAAAGAACTGGTAGAAGAACACTACCCAGGTTGAGCTGCTCTGCATCAGTTGGGCCGTGGGCAGTAAGGAAGAGCTTAGTGCATCTCTCCAGAGCTTGCCACAGCCCTCCTTGCTCAGAGGAACTTGCTGAGCCCAAGTTTTTAAGGTTTCTGAAAGTAGCTAAGAATGAAGTGGAAATGTGGGGTGTGAAGAGCACTGGGAAGCTTGGAAGAAGAGGCATAGCCTGCTCATTTTATCATATGGTAGAAGCTTAGGAGCAAATGCATCAGCCAGCAAGGGTGTAAGTCTGCCCACCTCCCAGGTGTGGGTCTGGAGGGGAGAAGTTTCCTGCTAGAAGAATGTGTTTTATGGATATGACTTTTTTTTTTCTTTACTAAGTAGTTGAGAACACTCTGAACTGGTAGAAGAAAAATGTTGCCTGTGAAAATTTATGCCTTAGGAACCATGCTCTGTTATTTAGTAAGTGCACCAGTTTAAGGCAGTAATTTATTGGGAGCTGCTCTCTCTTGTTCTCCCCCACTAGAGGTGCACTGTCAGGGGAACCTGAAGTTTCCTCTCCCCTACCATATATCCCTTTATGGGATGAAGCTGTCCAGCATCCCAGAATGCTGTTCTGCAGCTGTGTGTACTTGTGCTTCCCCTCAGGATTTGGGCAGCCAACACTCATTTCCAGTGGCTGATGGGAGTAGGGATTTTCTGCATGTTTGAAGTATTTATTACTTTGTAGAGGAAGAACGATTCTTAATTTTGGCAGCCGCATTTTTATTTTTTGGCTTCTTCATTTGCTCAGCCTGGTTCTGTTTCATTTGGGTCTCCTATGGAAGCTCCTTCTGCCTTCCCAAAACTTCCAGTTCCCTGTTGTGCAGGCAACAGCAAAGCTCTGCTGTGAGAGGGTGTCCGTGTGCTTGTGGTAATTGTAGCTTGTTGCATGACGACTAACCTTTTAATGTGGAAACACTGCCTAGTCTTCAGTTGTCACATTAATGCTTTGTTTTGTGCTTTCTAGCTGTATATCCAGCATTGCCTTTTGTTCAGTTCTGTCTGGTTTTTGTGTGTGTTAAGTATAAATCTTTTAACCCAGTGTTATTTTTTTCCCATGGTTTTAATTGATTTGCGGTTCTTTGGAAGAGAAGTGTCTTGGGGATTAGGGTGGCTTAATGCGAGTTAGACATGGGTGGGCAGCATCCATTATTCTGGGATTCCTGGGATGGGAATTGCTGCTGCAATTGCTCCCTAGAGCCCAGAGGTTGTCACCCTTTTATTGCTTCCTGTGCCATTCCTTGACTTGGCTGTGGGGCTCCTGATGGGTCTTTATTGATTATGCTCAGAAAATGCCCCTTGGAAAGGCACCTCTTACCAAGTGGCTGCGGTTGTGGCTCCAAGGAGCAGGCAGTGTGTTGCCAGACAGGAATTGTCCATATGCAAAGCCCTGCTTCCACAGCTGAGGAAAAGCAACAGACCTTGTATGCTTGGATGCAGAGTACCAACTTAAGTAAACCCATTAGAGGGAAGGGAGCTTCACTGCTTCCCTTCTGTGACAGTGTTTCTCACCTGCCTCTCCAAACTGATTTGAGCACTCCCTGGTTCTGTAACCTGGCTGGAATTTATCCCTCCAGCCTGAAAGCAGGGAAACAGTCTGGAAATGCCATTGTATCTGCACACTTGGGCATGATTTTGGGGTTCACATTCCTGTACTGAGCATGCTCATTGGTGCCCAGCGTCCTCTTGCTGGGCCCAGGTGATGCTGGTGGAGGGCTGGTGTTCTGGGTTTGTTTTCTTTCACTCATTTTCTAGGTCTTCTTGTCTCTTCTCTCTGGTTCTGGTGACAGGCACAATCCGTAAGGCTCAGAACCTTCTGAAACAGTACTCTCAGCATGGTCTAGATGGGAAAAAGGGGGCCTCTAACCTCATTCCTATGGAAGGTAATCACAGCTCTGGCTACATCACCCTTGACTTTCTCTGTGTATCAGTCTTGCTTTTCCAGGTGGGGCTTCCATTAGTCCAACGCTCAGTGGACAGCATTGGTTAGGTACAGCTATCCTTGGGGAAACAAGGAGATGCTGGAGGGCCAAATTGTTTTTCTGAATTTAGTGTCCGAATTTCAAGGTGTCTGTAAACATGAGTAGAAGTGGAGAGGAGTGTTACCTTAACATTGACCCACCACAGCCACCTGGGTAATGGAAGCTCTGCTCTGCTGACATCTGCTTGTGGTGTTCCTGTTCTCTTTTCTTTTTGCCTGGACTTCGAGACATTCAGTTTCCTAGTGATCTTTCCAAACCTGATGCTGAAGTGTTGGACCACAGCCAGTGTATTGTTCCTGTACACCTCCCTAAATGGCCATCTTCCATGTTCTGACCTCCTCTGCTCATAGAAGTTGTGCCAGATAAGGGAGAAGAGGTCATTTGCTTCAAAGCATCCATAAGAAATTCCTGCCTCCTGCTATGTAAGCATCCAAAGCAGTTCTCTTCAGCACCTATGCTGTAGTCTCCTAAATCCCAGATGGTGACTAACATCACTTATTTGGGGGAAAATTCTCATGCTGAACCGGGTTTTGAGTTTGTATTTGTAATGGTTGTGGGTACAAATTGGACTTGGTGCCTGCCCTTCAGAACTTAGGCAGGAGGTTCAAGGGACTCTGTGGCCCAACAAACGACTTAACTCGCACTTCTCATCAGGTTTCAAAGGGTTGCTGCTGCTATATAGCCCAACAAAGGGATTTGGTCAGGAAGCATTCCTGGGACTGTGTAGGGAAAATGGTGTCCATCAGATCCAAAAAGCCAGCCTTGAAGCAGCATCCAGCCCAGTGTGAGCATCCATGCTGTAACCACCCTGGATAAATTGCGCCTTCTGTTTGTGCCGGCTGACATCTCACTAGGTCATGAGCATGATTTACGAGTTAAACACCTTTGCGATACCCTGAGCGACAAGCACGGGCCGGCTGCGGGTAAGTACCGTGTTGTCACTCCGTAATGAGCTGGCTAACATCCATCCCTTCTTCCCAGCATGCTGCACTGGTATTCTGTAGCCAGTGGCTGTTCGCCTCCGTGGGCAGTCCTGAAGCATGGGCCTCCTCTGGCTAAGAAGCTCTGGCTCTTCTCAGTAGAGTTCACTCCCACTAATCACACACCCCCCCCAAGCCCTCAGACAGGGAGCCCCAACTTTGTCCAACCAGAGACTGACTGAGGCCATGCTGAGGGGCACTTTGATGGCTACTGGCCTGTTTGGTGGTGAAGCAAAGTGAACAGGAAAGGGATCACGTGCAGCATTACAGTATAGTGGGCCATAGCACTGTAGGCAATCTGTAAAAGCACACCACATTTGTGCTTCCTCTGCTGACCAGAACTTTTAAAATATCAGCCTGAGGGACCTGTCAGTGTAGGGAAGAATTGGTTCTTTCTCCATCAAAAGTTGCTGTGAGGAGAGAAGCAGCAGCCCATAGCTTAGAGAAGGCCTCTGTGTCATCTTACTGTCTTGCAGGATAGTGTCTGTCTGTGTCTGTCCTGCAGACACATCCAGCAGTGGTTGGGATGAGTTGGTGCCAGCCTTTGTATCACACTGGCACAAAGATCCATGTAGGATCTTCGATGGATCTTTGTCCAAGACACTTGTAGTCTAGGACTCATTTGTATGCAGCATTGTGTGGCAGATAACTCACCTATCTGTGCTGATATTCCTGCTTCATAGGATGTAAATGTTCATCTGCCTGGTTTTTATCTTCCTTTTCTGCCTGTGGGAAGAGGCTGCCTTCCAGGACAGCCCTTATTTCCCAGAAACATTGATGCAAAATGGCAGTTCTTCATCTGCATGATGGATGGAGATAAGGAATTCTAAAAATACAAGCAGAGATGTTGAATAATTCACCTCAGACCTTCCTGAGTTTAGTACTCTGTGTTCAAGCCCTTGATTAAATTTAGTCTGTATCCCAGAAGAGCTCCAAACTTCCCTTCTGTCATGAGGCTGGAAAGAGCTGGTGTCCTGATGTGTGTTTCCTGAACTGCAGATGACTTTTCCTGCTTCCTGCAGGATATGCAGAGCTTCCCATGCACAAACCCAGGGCAGGTGTGGTGAGAAGACGGCTCTTGTTCTCACACACCGATGGGTGCAAAGCCAGAGCCTACTTTTCCAGGAGAGCCTTGTGTAAACCAAAGCCTTGGAGTGAGCAGAGCTGCTGGAAGCTCAGTGTGGATTTTGTCCTCTCTGAAATCCCTCTCGCCCTTGCAGGGAGGGACGACGTGTTCGACATCGAGATCGACGCCTACATCCACTGTGTCAGTGCCTTTGTCAAACTGGCCCAGAGCGAGTACCAGCTCCTGACAGAAATTGTCCCAGAGCACCACCAGAAGAAGACCTTTGATTCTCTCATCCAGGTCAGTTGAGCCTCTCTGTTTTGCTTCTCTTGTAAAGGATGCTGGGGTTGTTCTCCAGGACCTGTTCAGGGCATGGGGTCAAGCACAGGCCCTGGAGAACACGTGCTCAGAGTTCCTCACTGGTACCACAAATGACCCATCAGCCAAATGGGCACCTGTAACATGTGTCCTGCATCGAGCTCCTTGTGCTGCCTGGGCAAAAGTCGTGCTGCTTCCTCCTGATCTGTGGCTTTGTTGCAGGAGTCATTAGATAACTTGATCATGGAGGGGGATAACATTGTCTCAGCTGCCCGGAAAGCCATCATCCGACACGACTACTCAGCTGTGCTCACAATCTTCCCCATCCTGAAGCATCTTAAACAGATGAAGCCAGAATTTGACCAGGTTTTGCAGGTAAGTGTGGTGAGATTGGAAAGGCTCCTGTGGCTTGGGTTGTCTGAAGAACTTTTCAAAATGGATTATCCCAGTGGCTTTTAGCGAAGCCATGCTGCTTCTGTCCTCCAGCATGGACTGGAAGTGACACAAATGCACCTTGCTTCTTTCTGTGGTGGTGAACCAGCAACTCAGCATCTCTCAGCAGCAGTTCAAGTTCTGACCCCATGATGGACCACCTACATCATTCTCCTGTTTTCGTGGCCTCTGAGGTGTTTCAACTCTGATACTATTGAGCTGCTCTGAGGAAAGCCTGCTTGGACCACGCTGCAAGGTTCCCTAGGTGTCAGTCATGGCACCCAGGTTTAGCAAGGCTCCTTTCCATCTGCTTCCAGCTGTGATGCACCAATCTCCTGTGTCAGATAATGTGTAAGACAAAACATGAGAGGTAGCGAGTCCTAATTACTGTTAGGGTCACAACATCTTCCCTTTCTGCCTGGCAGGATTTCATGTGTTGTTGATGGTGCTGTAAATATTCTTCTGGCACGTGGAAAAATGAGAATGAGATGCTGGGATGGGAGGCGAGAGAGGGTAGGTGCTGGATGGAAGTTCAGATACTGTTTGTTTTCCTTCACTGATCTGTGGAACCATTCCAGGGAACTGCAGCAGGCACTAAGAACAAGCTGCCAGGGCTGATCACTTCCATGGAGACCACTGGTGCAAAGGCACTGGAAGAGTTTGCAGACAACATTAAGGTAGGATTCTCCTCAGTGTTGTCTCTGGCAGGCTTGGAAGAGGGGTTTTCTGAGCAGAACCACTAGTTTAGCTTTCATCTTTCCATGAGACTGTGCAGATTCTGACTAAAGCAGGAACCTGTTGAATCACTGTGGATGTTCAAATACCAAATGGTTGGTGCTGGTTTCAACTATAGGAGGCCTCTGCCTAAGACTCTTAACAGGCATACTACAAATAGTTTGACATAAGCTTCCAGGCCTCTGCAGGTATCAGTATCAATCTCAGAATTTAATCCTATTTAAAAAGAAGGGAAAACTGCTGCCTTGAAAAGTTTTGGAGGACTCACGTTAAGCTGTCCCTATGTAAGGTGGGCTTGAGGAATGCACTGCCAGGCAGGTGAGCTGAAGGTGTGATGGTCACATGCTGAACAAACCCCTGTGGTTCTGAGCTGCTGGTGTGTGTGAGCTGTGGTTTCTGAGCACCAGGAGATGGCACTGCAAGAGCCAGGTCTGAGGGTGTTGAGAGAGGCTGGATAAACAAGCCTTCAGCTCACTTGTAGCAGCAGTTTTATTGTAGGTGTCTTCACTTTTTTTACATGCTCATCATATGTCTCTCTTCCTTTCCTAGAATGATCCGGACAAGGAATATAACATGCCAAAAGATGGGACAGTTCACGAACTCACCAGCAATGTAAGTAATGATGGTTTGAACCATCCTTTGTGAAAAACGGCTTCTGAAGAGTGTTTAAAAAGAGCAGTAGGGAAACTTCTCAAGTTAAGCTGTCATGGTATTAACAGTTAAATAATTACCTGGCTTCCATGGCAAGATGAGCTGGTGACCCTGGCTCAGCCATGGGTGACTGTGTTAGAAAACCCACCAGCTCAAAGAAGTGTAGTGATTTGTCTCTTAGAGGTTTTAAGTGTGGAGGAGCAAGTGGTCCTTCATGATTCTTCATAGCAGAGCATAGGAGATGCAATGTTGGCTGCTCCTAACTTCCCTTCCTTGCTTCCAGGCCATCCTTTTCCTACAGCAATTGTTGGATTTCCAGGAAACAGCAGGTGCCATGCTGGCATCACAAGGTACATACAAGCATGGGTCTTGGCTGGGCATGCAGTTCCTTCCTCAAATTGCCTGGACATCTTCTTTAAAATAATCAAACTTCAGCGTGCACTGTGAGCTTGTTCTCCTCCTGTCCTTCACCCTGTGGTTTGTCTTGTCCTCCAATCTGCCATGACCACATAGTTGGTTATCTGGAGAACTCCAAGGGATGCAGAGTTTCTTTGCTGGCCTTCCATACTTGCTCCTCAGCTCAGAATACAACAGCAGCAGCAAGAATCTCCTTAGCATCCAGCCATGGGCAAGCTGGGTCTCCTGAGCTGTTCGTGTACCATGTGCTCTATCAGAGAGACAAGCTTTAGCTCTGCTCTCCAGGATGCTGAAGAGACTCATTCCAGGAATAAATGCCTAGATCAGAAGCCGAGAGCTGCTGCCTTGTGTAGGAGGATGCTGCTGTGTATCAGCTGGAGTGTGATTTTGGTTCTGTGCAGAGCAGCAGCTCCCAGCTCTCCAGTGAGCTCTTGACCTTGGCAGAGCTCCTGCTTTCAGGTAGCTTGGAATAGAGCAGGCTGGAGAGGTGGAGGAATGGAGATTCAGGGGGCCCAGGGCCCTGAGGAGGCACAGGCTGGGGAGGGTTAGGGAGCCCCTTTGAAGCAGAGATATAGGGAAGCTTAGAGCTGCCTCCAGACTGTTATTTGCAAATTCCTCCTTGGAAATTTCTGTCAGTTCTAAATTAACTCAATGTCTCTGTTTCTTGCCACATCTCCTCTAGCCACTGCCTTGTGCCCTCTCTACCTGCAAGCTCAGTGTGCTCAGATCCTCCTGGGCCTTGGCTCTCTCTCCTTGGCCAAAGAAGTGGTCTTAATTTTTTCTTGGAAAAATCAACTGTTTCCCCATGTAGTCCTCAGCGCTGTTGTTTGGAAGTCTTGACATACTGTCATGCAGTGGGGATCTGCCTTAGGAGCTGACTGAAAAGGTAGCATAGGCTTGAGGTAGCTTTGCCTTGAAAGAGGGTTTGAACAGATTTGGAATGAGGTATCCTGCTAAATACAACCAGTAACAAAGCAAACAATGTCTCTAGCAGGGGAAGGAGGATGGACTCTGCCTTTCCTCTGTGATCTCCACTCCATTTGAGGCCTTGGAAGGACTCCTGCCTGCTCTCCTGTGTACCTCTCTGTGGCTGCTCTGTGTTAATATCTGCTTTGTTCTCAAAGGGATGGTGGTCTCTAACATGTCTTTTTGCACTTTGCATTTCTTTTCTCTCCTCCCTCCCCTTTTCTCTCTGCTCTGCCTAATCTTTGTAGTTCTTGGGGACACATACAATATTCCTTTAGATCCCAGAGGTAAGCAGACTTACCCACACGTACCTGTTCGTATTGCCTCGGACTCTGGTGATGTATGTTAATTCTTTATCCTCCAGCAGTGGTAAATAAATTAACACGTTATTGAAGAGGGGGAGAAGGGGAGGGTAGGTAATTCTTGCCAGTGGGCCGGAGAGAATAGGGAGGGCTTTGTCAGCAGCAGACAATGAGGGATGCCACATGAGCTGAAACAGGCTCAAGACACTCTCATGGCACTGAATCTCTTTGGCACAGGTAGCACGTTGGCCCAGCTGGGATCATGCTTTATCCCATGTGCACTCGGCTCCGTATTGTCCAGCTCCCAGCAACAGGAGCCTCGAGGCCTTTCCCATGGGGTGCTTGTGAACTCGGACCACCCGAGTTAGGCCCGACTGCCAAACTCTCTGGTGGGGGCAGGAGGAGGTGGCCGCCCCACGTGTCCCCTGGGCCCCATGCCCACAAGCCCTCGAGGGCAAAAAGCCATCCCTTATGCACAGACAGAGGAGCATGTGCCAGCCCGTAGTCACTGCTTGTAAGGGCAGGCTCCCATGCTGGCACAGTCCCCCTCAGAGCCAGGCAGGCCCTGTCAGCAACCATGGGGATGGCTGAAGCTTTCCAGAGCCCTTCTGCTTGTTTCAATTACTATTGTGTGCTTGTTGTTAACAGCTGCAGCTTTTTTGTTCTCTGATTGCCGATTTCTAGTGCTTACAGACCTTTTCAGGTGGTGGGGGAATGATGGGGTGGATGAGTTTCTTGACTTTATTTCTGATCAGAGGAGTGTCCTCTGAGCACTAGAAGAAAAGGAGAGATTTCTGGTGGGGTGCTCTGCACTTGATGCAGATACAAGGACTGAGGGGTGCAGAGCTCTCCTACCCTCACCGTGGATGAGCTGTTGACAGTCAGCTCTGAAACAGGAGCTGATTTCACTGTTGATGGGAGCTCTGCACTAATTCCATAGCAACAGGGATGAGGCTTGTTTGAATAGAGGCAGGGTGGCCACACATACCCCCCCTTCTCAGGGCATGTTAACTGGCCTAAAACTCTCTTTTCAGAGACCAGCTCCTCAGCCAGTAGCTACAGCTCAGAGTTCAGCAGGAGGCTGCTCAGCACCTACATCTGTGAGTACCCTGCTCACCTTCCCTCTCCTGCCCCGTGGACTCTCCTTCACTTGGCTCGTTTGCCAGGTGCAATGAAGGCAATAGTTTGCAGAGAGGTTTTGGTGACTTGCTGAAGAAAGATCTGTGTAAGGATTGTTAAGTACACATGACTGTACCCTTTGTGCAGGCAGTTGGGGCTGTGCTGTTCACTTTGCTGTGGGCCCACAGCTTGGTTTGTTTTGTCAGTAATGAGAAGTTCCAGTGCAAAACTTTTTCTCTGTTTTTCCCTCTTAAAGGCAAAGTGCTGGGCAACTTGCAGCTTAACCTTCTTAGTAAATCCAAGGTTTATGAAGACCCAGCTTTGAGTGCCATTTTTCTGCACAACAACTACAACTACATTCTGAAATCTCTGGAGAAGTAAGTGTGTGTCTGGGTAAATCTCCCTCAAAACCGAGGCTTGGTTTTGGAGCAGAGCTCTGCATTAAGAGCATTCACTTGCCAGCCTGTCTCAGATCTGCTTTATCTTCTATTCTTGAAATTGCCTTTTCGAAAGTTTTGCAGTATTGTAAACATCACATTACACGAGAGTGGGAGAGGAAAGCATTTGAGATGCCTTATGCTGTAGAGAATCCTTTGATCTTTGGAGGACTGAGGACACTGGAAAGTGACTTTGAGTCGCTTCTTTTGCACGTTTCAAGGACTCTTTTATTGTGAAGAGCAAAAAAGGACTTGGTGGTGGGGGCTGAAATGGTGCCATGCTGAGAGCAGCCCGGAGGGCAGCTGGCTCAGGTGTTTCCTCAGGATTTCTGCTCTTCCAGGTCCGAGCTGATCCAGTTGGTGGCCGTGACACAAAAAACAGCCGAGAGATCTTACCGAGAGCTCATCGAGCAGCAGATCCAGACATACCAGCGCAGGTGAGGTGACATCCTCTGCTTTTACCTTGGTTTGGTTGGTTTGGGAGCTCCTTGGCAGCCAGTGCTGCTGGAGCAGTGGGAGAGATTGGCCTAAACCAGAAACTTGTCTAAAACCAAAGCCACTTATTCTAGTCCTCAAGCAATTGATCTAATTTGGGAAGGGGTCACTGTGGAAAGTTTTGGAGTGTGTGTCGTCTGAGTTGGCCTTTGGGTCATGGGTGAAGGCACAGAAGCTCTGGTGAGGTATGAGTAACTCCTCTTTGCCTCTTTCCCATCTCATTTCACGTGCAGCTGGTTGAAGGTAACAGATTACATTTTGGAGAGAAACCTGCCTGTCTTTCAACCAGGAGTGAAGGTGAGAGGATGGGCAAGAATGGGCTTGAGATGACAGAAATTGCTAGAAACATCTTCTCCTTTGTCATATTAAAAAATTCTCAGAAACCTTCTTTATATCTCATGCCAGTATCACTCTGCAGAGTGAAAGCTGTGGCTGGCACAAGATGGAGAGCAGCAGTGCCTTCTGATCTCCCCTGCCCCAGATTCATCCAAGTCTTTTAATCTCTGCCTCCATTCTTATATCTTCACATGCTTCTATTTTGGATTTGCAAAACCCTGAGACCTTCCCTTGGAAAGGGCTGAAAGCATAAAGAAGTCTATTTTTATGTCTGTTCTGGATGAAAATTACTCTTGTTAAAACTACTTCAGCTGAAAGCCACTTGCTGAATGTAGAGTGTGCTGCTCTGCAGCTCTCCTCACTGCTTTAGGAGAGGGAATCCAAACCAAGTAGGTTGCCTATTGCTTAGGTTGGATGGGGAATTGTGGGTGAGCACTGATGTTGGATATTTATTCCTGGAGATGAAATAAAATCCTTTCCCTCCTTGTTGCAGCTCAAGGACAAGGAGAGGCAGATGATAAAGGAGCGCTTTAAGGTAAGGAGGTATTGGATGGTATAAAAACATCCCCTGGTTGGCTGGGACAGACAGATCTGCCTGAGGAGGAGAACTGTGGGTGATCAGCAGCAGAGGGAAAGAGCATCAGATTCGGTGTAGAGATGAGATGCTCACCAAGTTTTACTTTGAACAGGGTTTTAATGATGGGCTGGAGGAGCTGTGTAAGATCCAGAAGGCCTGGGCAATTCCAGACATGGAGCAACGGGACAAAATCCGCCGGGCACAGAAAACCATTGTGAAAGAGACCTATGGTGCCTTCTTGAACAGGTGAGGCCTCCTGTGACACTGTCCTCTCTTCTGTGGATTTACAGAGGTCTTTGAGGCCCAGTGTAGCCTGAGCTGAGGCACTTCTTGCTGTCCTGCCTCAGCTTTTCTACCTTGCACACTCAAACATGCCCAAGCTGATCTCTACCAGTTGCAGACACGTGCCGTCACCTCGATTCTTCGGTCAGGGTGAGCACAGGTGTTCTAGTGAATACAGAGCTCTGAGCCCCCCTGGGCTGCTCATGTAAAACCTGTGAGACCAGTGGAACCAGGTCACTTGCTCTGTACAGGATACCCTGTCTGATTCAGGTGGTATGTGTTGGAGTGGAGCTGATTTGTGACAGAGGAGGGGCCAGTGGGTCTCTTTGCTGCATTCCAGTCATTTGTCACCTGAGGGTTGTCTTCCTTTGCAGATATGGCAACGTGCCCTTCACCAAGAACCCTGAGAAGTACATCAAATACCAGGTTGACCAGGTGGGGGAGATGATCGAGAAGCTGTTTGACACATCAGCATAAATTTCCAGCTGTCGTGAACTCTCCAGCTGCCAAGTACAAGCCAGTGCTCTTTCAGCAACCCTTGGGACTCCCTTCCCTTCTCCCCTGCCCCATTGTGGTGGGCAGGGTGTTATACTTGTATTTATCAGATTTATAAACCTGTGGAAACACTCCTTCCTGGCTGTCTTTGCTCCGGATCCACGGGATAAGGCAAAGTCTGCCATGTGGGCTCTTACATTTGGGCATCTTCTCACCTGGGTTTGTGTTAATGCCTTGATGTGCAGCAGACATGGGGAGTGTGTTTAAAAAAAAAAAAAGAAAGAAAAACACACACACAAAACCCCCCCTAAACTTATGGATACAGCCCTTCTGTTTGGAGCAGGAAGCTGTGAGCTCCAATGGTGCCACGTGCTTCCCTGATGGGTTTTGGGAAGCTCAGTTCTGTAGGATCCCAAAGGATTTTCACATGGTTACTCTTGACTGTTATTTAGTTCAGTGATGGGCTGCAATGCCAGTTCTGGGCTGTGGTGGTGTGTGGCCGTGGTGGTGCAGGCTAGTCATGCACCAGGGTGTTTTACCCAAAATTTGGCAAGCTGCCCCTGTATCAGTGCTCAGTCCTTCATGAGGCAGTGGCAGGTGGGGTGAAGGCAGTCTGGAGTCATGACAGAGCAGTGGGAAACCAGAGGGAGCTCCGTGGTGGCCTGGCTGAGTGCTGCCCCTCGACCTGAGGCAGAGCATGTGCAGAAGTGTACGTACAGATTTCTGCTCAGCATCTTCCTCCCATCCCTCTTTTTCCTTTGTCTCCTGTCTTAAATCTGATGCATCTCTTCCCTGCAAGCATCCAAGCCTGTTCCCTCTGTTCAGCCCATAGGCATGTGTGAAGCAAGTGCTCTCCGACATGCCTTGGAGCAATCCTGGCAGGCTTTGATACAGGAACTGGACTCTGACAGCTTTGCACCAAAGCCTTTCAGAGGAACACCTCTGTTGTATCTGTGGTCTCTGGCCAGGCACCTCCTGCTCCCACCTCCCTCTCTCCTGCTGCTGCTCCACTGTTTGTCTGCAACACTTGAAATACAGGGTTTCCATAGAGTGAGGAGCACTCACAATAGCTGCTGCTTTGTAATTTGGAGCAAATCCATTATTCACCTGAGCTGTGTTTGCTGGAGTGTTTGCTGGTGTCTGATTAGCCCAGCAGTGGCAGAGCTGTTGGATGTTAGTGCAGGTCCTGCTGTGGCCAACCCAGCATCTTGCCTCAGCTGCTGCCTCCTCAGACAGATGTTTTTCAGGGAGCTCCTGGCTTTTCTAAACCCCTGACCTCCTCTTCCTCCTCAGCCTGGTCTGAAACACTACCTGGTGTAACAAATGCCTGAAAACCAGCAGATTGGACAGGCTTGTCCAGCCCAGAGCTGGACCACGGTGTGAGTTCAAGCCTTGATCACCCACCCCACCTGGCCATTCCTATGTGTCTGACTGTGCAGGCTCACAGTGCCAACCCCAGAGCCCTCCCTGCAGGGACCTTCCCTCCTGCTTTCAGATCTCAAGTATCTGAGGACACCTGAGACCTCAGCACTTGCTGTTTTTCACCTCTGCCAGCTCCAAGAGCCTCCAAAGGCCAGCAGGCGCCAGACAGTGTTGGAAAGCATAAGCAAAGTGCTGCTGGCTTGTGTTGTGTGCAGTGTCCAGCTTGCTGGATACACACCCTGACATTCACCAGAAGGGCCTGGATTCCATCTTTCTGGATGTGTTTCTGCCACTGCAGCAGGCTGATATGAGTTTCTTTCTCCAGGAGAGTGTGTGGAATTCAGGCTGAGCTGTAAAATATGTTTTATTGCCCCTGATCCCAGGGCAAGGCAGTTCACCCAGAACGGTCACAGGCAAAGCCAAGGGAGGGAAGAGGGAGCTTTGCCTGCAGCATTTCTGGAGCACCTGAGCTTTAGTGTGCAGGAGCTGGAATCCTCCCTATGCTGATGCTCTTGTGCCAACCAGAGCCTGTGGAAAATGCATGAAATCCTTTAGGGTTTGGGACAAGGCCACATCCTGTTCTCCAGAGATTCTGGGAATGCCTCTGCATGACCCATGCCAAAAGAGGCATTTCTGGGTTTTGCTGTCAGCCTGTTCCCCCAGAAAAGCTGTACAGACCAGGGCTGGTGGGGAGATGCAGTCAGAGATGGGATGCAAAATGTCCCGCTCCCTCCTGGGCTCTCCATTACCAGCACCAGTAGCTGGTTGGGTTGTTTTCTACTCCAGGGATGCCCTGGCTGCATCTGGAGTAAGGAATGGAGGTAAGAGGCAGCTGGGGACTGAGAGCTGAGCTTGCTGGTGGCTGTGCAGGCTATTCAGTGAGGAGGAGCCGGAGGAGGTAGCAGGTGGGAGTCAAGACCCTCATTTTCCCTGAGTTAAAGGGAAAACTGAGCCATCCAGTCCCTGTTTCTTAAATCCAGCCTCCCACTCACCCTTGGCTCTAACCATTCCCTCACCACCTCCTTCTCCCCTGTGCAGGGAATGAACATGGGGAGCTGGACAGGCTCTCAGCCTTGCTGAGCAGCCCCTGCAGCAGCCAGACCTGCTTTGGGATCAGCAGCATGTTTCAGGCTGAGCCACCCCTCCCTTGGGGTGGGAGCAGGAGGAGCTGCTGGCCCCCTCCAGACTGGCTTTGTCCAACACTGCACAGTGCAGGGAACGGCTCCGTGTGCTCCTTGGCTTTTTATGGTAAGGAATGTGTTTGCAACATGTTAATTAAGAGTGATCATGGCAGCCAGCACAGCCTGGCCCTCTCACACTTTAGCCCTTCACATCCTTGCTAAGAGCTGACTGCAGAGCCTCAAGTGATGCTGAGACTGTGGGAAGGGGCCACGGATGGGGCTGAACCCCTCTGCCTCCCCCTCTGCTTTCTCCAAGGCTCCTGCAAGGTTTAATGCTCTCCCCTCACCTCCCATTCAGCCTGACACAGACTCTGATTTCCAAGGTTTTGGGGCTGGAGCCCCATTTCTCTGTTGTTTATTTTTGTAGCTCCACAGAGGCCCATGCTGGGGCTGTGCCAGGATCTGAGTGTCTCCTACCTGCTGCCTCCTAATACTGGGGAGCAAATTTGGCAGAGTAAGTGTTTGAAAACAAAACAAAGCCACAAACGAAAACAACTTCTTTAACTCCAGTGATAAATCCATGTTCTGCAAAGTTCACATTAACTGAGATTTCAGCTAAGTGTCCCTCATGTCCCTGTGCACTCTTGGACTTGAGAGCTGACTTTAGCCTATTTATTTTCCTCTCCCTATTGAATATGCTTTTATTAAATTTTAACTGGAACAGGGGGACTTGCACTGATCTTAATTTAAGACAAGGCCTCCCAAGGGAACAGACCAGGAGCCTGCCTCCCTTGGGAGGGTGCTGAGTAGCAGCAGGTCGTGATACTCTTGTCTTTTCCTGATATGCCCTGTTATTTGTGGGGAAAAGTCACTTCCCAACATGTTTTTGTGTGGCAGAAAAACCTTTTGGTGCCCTGGGAGCTGAGTTAGAGGTGTCTTGGGATGTGCCTTCAAAGTGGTCATGGGTGGCCGAGCAGCTCTAGAACAGTTAGCAGGGTAGGGCAGGTCTCAGCTGTGGGCTTGGAGGGCTCTTGGAAAGGCTGGGGTGGGAAGGAGGGGAGCAGGGTCAGTGTCTGCTCTGGGATGCTCTGCTGTCATGAGCAGACAGGGGACAGCCATGCCAGCACAGGGACCCATGTCCTTGGGCAGTGCAGAGGTGATGGGTCAGCATCTCCATCCCCAAGGTGAGCTGATAACTGTCCAGGAGAGGGGATTGAACCCCTTGGTGTGTGTGGGATCCATCACAGCCAGATCCTGCAGCCCTCTGAGCAGAGGTAGATGAGCGCAGGAGGAAGATAAGGCTTTAACTGTGTTTGTGCAGCTGATCCAATGTTTTCCCTGGCTGTAAAGGGTTGAACAGGGAGATAAATCCAGATATAATTAATGGAGCTGTTTATATGCTGCTCTCTGTGACTTATGCTGCAAGCAAGCCGAGACTAAATATCACAGTTATTGATATGAGGCAGTGGCTGATTTATGGGCCTTTGCATTGAGGCAGGAAGATCTGGTTATAATAACACTCAGCAGGGGAAAAGAAATTATTTGCAGCCAAAAGCTTCTCAGAAAGAAAGGCCAAGCACTGGGGAGGAGTGGAGGAGGGCTGTGTCCTGACCAGACACCCAGGGAGAACCAGGGTCCTGGACAGAAATAGCCTCCTGCAATGCAGCCCAGTCCTGGAGAGTTCTGCCTTAGAGATTCACAAGAGGGAAATCCGTGCAGACAGCTCATCCCAGCTCCTGTGCACTTTCACTGCCACCTCTGGCTGTGCTTTGCCACAGGGTTTTCAAAAGAGTTAATTGATCCTATTCCAGTGATGCTCTTGTGGTACAGAAAAGAGGGCTTTCATTTAAGGCCCTTGGCTGCTGATGGTCACAGGGCTCTGCTCTCACACAGCCTTTGCAGTGTAATGAGCAGGAGGTTGTGAGTCACACCAGCCTCTCATGGGCAGGTACAGCTATATGAAGAGGGTGCAGTGACATTCCTGTGCCACAGTGACCCCCCTCCATGGATGTGCTTGGATATAGTCCACATCCTCCATCCCTTCCACCCTCAGCTTCCCTCCATCCAGCAGGTCCCACCACCCCTCCAGCACCCTTCTCTCCTCCCCTGCAGCTGTGGGGTGTCTCAAGGGAGCTGAACACAGGAGGTGAGATGAAGAGGCTTTATTAAGGCTTTCCTGACTGGCTGGGGATGACCCCCACCTCTCACACGGCTCTGGCTGTCCAGTCCCTCACCGTGGCTCCAGGGAAGCAGTGCTGCTGCTTTGCTTTGCTCTTCTCCACAATCACCTCGCTTTGATGAGAGGCTGAGCCGTGCCTGAGCTGTCCAAGGCATTCAAATCCTCCCCCAGTGTGGTCCTGTCCCACTCAGGTTCCCCTCCTGCAGGGCCATGGCTGTGCTCCCTCAGCAAACAGCCTCCCTCCCTTCTGGTCCTTGGTGACCTTCTATGCTTCTCTCCTGGATTTTCCTACCTGAGCTGGGTTTGTGCCCACACGGCTGTGCCCAGAGCTGCCCTGGGATGCAGCTCCTGTACCAGGTCACAAACAAACCAAGACTTCCCAAATATCCCTAAAAGAGCACCCCACTAACTCCAGCCAGATGCTGTGTTGGTTGGAGGGACCAGAGCTTTCAACAACCTCCAGGTGTAGTTGCAACAGGGCATAAGTCTGTCCGTGACAGAGGAACAGGTGATTACACCAGAGTGGATTTGGGGGGTTTGATCTCTACTCTCAGCAAGCGCTTGGTGGAAGGAAATCCTGACCTTGGATCCTCGGTCAGCTGCTTGGCTGAGTCTGTATCAGCAGCATGATCAGTGTTATGACATCTGGGTGCGCTTGAATGGAAAGAGTCCGACTGGCCACATTTCAACCCAAAACGTAGCCTGTCCCCAGGCCTGCCATTGCTGCAGGAGCCCGCAAAGCCGTGGGGCGGGGAGAAGCTCTGCTAGCTGACACTGAAGGTGACGAAGGAGCCATCTGCTTTGTGCTGCTGTCCCACCAGCTCCACCTCCCCCCAGGGCTGGGCTGGGACCCTGCAGCGTGTGGCGGAGCGGCCGGGCAGGGCCTCGCTGAGCTGGGTCACCTCGCTGAGCTCTGCCTCCAGCGTGCTGACGGTGTTGGTCACCTGGGCCACGTGCACCCTGTGGGCTGCCTTCTTGTGCAGGAGGCAGCTGAAGATCTTCTTGAAGCCCTTGCGGAAGTGTTTGGAGACCAGGGCGTAGACGATGGGATTGACGCAGGAGTTGGCGTAGGAGATGACGTGCGACAGGATGCGGAGCACGTACGTGGAGTGGTTGAGGGGGAAGTATCCGAACCAGACGCAGAGGATGACCAGGTGGTGGGGCAGCCAACAGAGGCAGAACAGCACGGCCACAATGATGATCATCCTGGTGACCTTCCGTTTGGCCTTCTTGGACTCAGACATGTCTTGGAGAGGGTCCACGGACTTCCACAGGTAGCGAATAGTCCGCACGTAAGTGAGGCTCAGGATCAGCACCGGGATGATGTAGCTGAAGACGAAGGTGCAGATGTCCATGACCTTGCGCTGGGAGATCTCCCAGATGGGGTGGCACACGGTCAGGTTGGCCAGCTGGAATTCCTGGTAGTAGCTGAGGTAAGGGCCCGAGAAGATGAAGGAAAGCCCCCAGATGAGGCCGATGGCCATGAGGGCGTTCCGGGGCGTCCTCAGCTCCCTCGAGTGCAGGGGGTATCGTATGGCCAAGTACCTGCATGGGAAAGGGAGAGGGACACAGCTGCAGTCCTGGGGAGGACACAGAGAGAGCATCTCTGGGACCGATTGGAGGAAGGGCACAAGGGATGGGTTTGAGTTTTCCAGGGCAATTAGTTACACAACTGATTCCCTGGTGCTTCTCAGGGTCCCTGTACAGTGCAGAGTGAGGAAGATCCTCACCCAACCCTGTCCCGTCACCCTTTCTGCTCCCAGCAGTACTTGTGGGGATAAGAGGTATGGTCCCCTTCTCTCCCTCTCCCTAATCCAGCAGATCCTCACTTGATCATCACTCTGACTGGCAGAGCACAAATGATAGCAGCAGTGTGGATACGAAGGCAGGAGCAAGTCCCCAGGATCCCCAGACAGTGTTCCTCACACTGGCACACATGAAAGCACATCACCCCTTTTCAGTTCTGTAATTAACTGGTTCCCTAATTACACCCAGAACTGGGGGCCTGTGCTACTTCCCTAGCTTGACACCTCTGCTCCCCCAGTTCAGTGGGACGTGTGGGGAGAGGCAGCCCCTGGCCATGTTTTAGCTCCTGGGGATGCTGTCCCAGCACCTGCTGGGATGGCAGAACACATCCAGCCCAGCTCTGGGGCTGCCATGGCTCTTCCCATGGACTTTCCACATCCCATCTTGCAGGTTTCAGGCACAGAGCAGAGCAGCACCAGGAGCTCCCTGCCTCTCACTCACTGCAGGTTCATAACTCACCGGCCCTTGCAGAGTCAGGGGCTGAGTGAGCATGAGGTAAAGCTCAGGCAGGAATAACAGCCTTCCTGGCTAAAAACTACCCTGGAAAAGGGACAACCACTGGAGCAAAGGGACAGCACTGGGAGAAAAAGGGGCTTTTTGCTAATGAAAGGGGAGGGTGGGAAAATCAGTGTCTCAGCTCAAATATCCCAGTGGCTTTTCCTCCTCGAGGTTTGCCTGCTTTGCCAGGGGCTATTGGGAGGGTCAGGGCTCTCTCCATACATCCCAGGGAGAGCCACAACTGCACAGGGACTGAGCTTTGTTTTTCTCTGGTTTTCCATTTCCACTTCAACTGCCAGAGCCCAGTCCTACAGCTTTAGGGTCTGAAAGCTTCCTCCAGCTGGGCACTGAGGAACAGGGGTCGCAGTCCCAACCCTCTGGTAGACCCCATCCTTGGTGGTTTCATTTCTTTGCACACATCAACTGGGAAATGCTCCTGGATTCCTCTAGGAGCCCCGGGAGATGGCAGCAATCAGGGCTTAACTCAGGGGATTCTGTCCCCTCTCTGCCTAGGAGGTATCCAGAGAAAGGGAACCCTCAAGGTGCAGGGAGCCCCCCCCATTCCCTTTTTCCTACCTGTCGAGGGAGACGGTGGCCAGGGTGAAGCTGCTGGCGTACATGGTGAGGTAGATGAAGAAGTGGACAGCCTTGCACATGAAGGGCCCAAACACCCACCCCTCCAGGGTGTAGATGGTGGCTTGGAAGGGAACGCAGAAGAGGATGAAGCAGAGGTCGGCCACCCCCAGGTTGAGGATGAAGAGGTTGGTGGTGTTCTGCACCTGCCCGTTGCGCAGCAGCACGGCCAGGACCAGGCTGTTGCCCACCGTGCCCACGAGGAAGATGACGAGGTACACCAGGGGGATGATCACGGACTCGGGATGCCAGCCCCCCTCGGAGCCTGCTGTGGAGCTGTTCATGGCCGGGAGTCCACGGAGAGGGGATGGATGGGGGGAGAATGCGTGGAGAAGGCACTGGGCAGGCACAGAGGGTGTGGGAGTGCAGGGGGAAGGGGTGCACGGAGAGGTCAGTGAGGGGTGGATCAGGGACTACACGGAAGAAGGGGTGCACAGAGAGCACCTGGGGAGTGCAGAAGGGATATAGGGGCAAAGGGGGTGCAGGGAGTGCAGCGGGGAGTGCAGCAGGGATGCAAAGGAAAAGGGGGTGCAGGGAGAGCACGCTGGAGAGCACAGAAGGGATGCACGGGGAAAGGGGGTGCAGGCAGAATGCGGTGGGGAGCACAGAAGGGATGCAAAGGAGAAGGGGGTGGACGGAGAGGTCAGCGAGGAGCGCACCGCGAACGCGCAGGGAAGGGGTGAAGGGGAAAAGGGGCGCACGGAGAGTGCACGGGAGATGCCCGGGAAAAGGGGTGCAGGGAGAGCCGGCGCGGGGGGATGCAGGGGGGAGCCGGGCGCCCTTCACCTCCTCCGGGGTCGGCGGGAGCCCGCGGCCGCTCGGTGCGGCTCCGGCGGTGCGGATCCAGCGCTCTCCGTGCGCCGCCGGAGCGGGGGGGCCCCGGGGCGGCTCCGGGGCGGCCGCTCCCGCCCGGCCCCGCGCATCGCGCCCCGAGCCCGGGGAGGGGATCCCGGACCCTTCCACTGCCCGTGGGGAGCCCTCCCGGGCACAGGGGCTCGGGGCGGGGGCGCTTTGCCCCAGTGCGAGGTAAATATCTGTTAGTGATGTTACACCTCGGGCCGGGGCTGGGTGCCCCAAAGGGAGCTGGACACTCAAAGTCTGAGGGGTTTTTCCTTATTGCTTCCCCGTGCAGCAGTCACTGGGAGAGGGCTTTTCAACCCTAGGGGATGCAGGGCTGGTTTTTTTTAGGAATGGAGGTTCCTCTCCGACTGCAAATGTGTCCAGCATGCAGCTAAATCCTTGCACCAAAGCACCCGAGGTGAGCCCAGGTTTGCAGGAGAAACAGTGTTTCTCCCCACGGCTGGGGGGTCAGGGTGATTCACTGCAGCGAGAACAGATTTTTGTCACGTCTTATCTTCTTTTCCTGCAAAAATTGCTCAGAGCCTTTGCAGATGGAAGTCTTGGGACTGGCCGGGGCAATCAGCTCTCCAAGGACTCTTCATGTGGCCTCCAGGCTGCTTTGCTTTGTTCCTATGGAGAGAGAGAAGTATTTAATGCATCAATTACTCCTGTAACTGACCCACTCCACAGCTTCCCAGTTCTCTTCACGGACGTCCAGAGCTGAGCCTGCTGGCAGTGCTGGGAGCTCTGGGGACACTCACAGCCCTGTGACATTGCCAGTATAGGGTACAGAGCCCTTTTCCACCCTCAGTAGCCCGCAAGAAGCCCCACAAAGCCAGCTCCTGTTCAGACAAGGTATATGGGAAAGTGGATAGACCCCTTTGGTGTGAGGATGAGATGATCCTGACATTATCTTGCAGGCAATTAGGAGCAGCACAGCGGGAAACTGGCCATCCCACAGGGTTCAAGGAGGTGCTGAGACACAGGGTGTAGCTCTCCCTCCCTCTCCTGATCCCAGACTGGCCACATTCCCCTCAGGGAATCACTCCTGGCCTCAACAAGGGCTGAGCCACATCCCCAGCCATGACCATGGAGGTTGCAGGGCCAGCTCGTGGGGAAAGCCCAGCCCCAGGGAGTTTTTACCCTTGGGAAATTGCCCTAGTTCCAGAGAGGTTTCCCCCCATGGGATCTGCCCTGTGTCCTCAGATACCCACTGCAGGGCACTGGCATTTGGGTGATGACACTGGTGGTGTCTTTGGTTTCCCTTGAGCTGTGGTCAGCTCTCAGATAGGCCAGGTCCACCCTCGTGCTGCAGGGTGAGATTATTAAAAAAAAAAACAACCAAGGAAAATACCCAGTTTCTTCCTGAACACCAGCACAACTCACAACCTGCAGCTCTGTACACAAAGTTTAGTAACAGAATCCCTCATCCAAAAACTGCAAAATAAGTTCTTGGCCTGAGACATAGATGGGTTATTTGGGCAGGGGTGCAGCAGCATGGGGATCTGGCCTCCAAACCCCCAAAAGGAAAAGTCACATTATAAGGCTACCAGCCCTCACAGACTGCAGGGGCAGGCAGCACGGGGAGGGTCTGTGCATGGTGTGAGTGTTTGGAGCTGGTAACCCTCACTGGATTTATCCCTGTGACACCAAAGGCAGCTCAGCCCTGCTGCAAGGCTCTCACCAAGGCTCTGCTTGATGCAGTGCTGCAGGTTTGTGTGGTCCTCCTCTCCCTCTGCCCTGCAGCAGGAATCTACACATCGAGCCAGTGGTTGGCAGCTTTATCCTTCCATTTACAGGCTCCAGAGGAGCAGCAAAGTTTTGTGTCAGTGTATGAGAAAGAAATGTGCCCGTGCCACACCTGATGGCTGCTCTGGCATTGGAGTGGGTCCCTTGGGGGTTGAGATTCATGTGGGGCACCTGAAGGTGGGTGCTGCCTTTATCAGTCTGTCTGAACCACAGAGAGGAGCAGTTGTTTGTAGAACAGGCTTTAATTGCCATGTCTGCTTAGTTCAGCATCATCCTGGAGCACAGTTTGGTTTAGAGAGGGAATGGATTCCTGGGAGATGTGTTGGGAACCTGGAGCAGACAGACACAGTTTAAGAGGATTGCTGCAGCTTGAGGACACGGTTGATTTTTTGTTTTATTTTTTCCCTTTGAGTTTCCTGTCCATGAGAAGAAAGGAGAACTTTGGAACCAGGGATAAGAGATCACAGCTGAGCTCTTGGAAGGGGAGAGGAGCCAAAATTGCTGCTTGCTGTAGTGTGGCAGCAGCAAAGAGCAGCCAGGCAGGCAGAGCCCAGGCTGGCAAAGATAGGTCTGGGCCTGATGAGAGCAGCTCTGAGAGCAGTGTGTACCAGTCACTATTATAACCACTATGTTTGTGTAAATATTTATCACCAGGTACTCAGAACAGTTTGGGGTTTGTCCCTAACGAGTTATCTCCAAGCTTGGTTCAAATATTTAAAACCCATGTGCAAGAGGACCTGGTTTTAAGCGCTTCTCCCAGGTAGCGGGCGCAAATCCATTTTGATACCTTTAAATAGCTCCACGGAAGTGCTGCTGGATTTGGGTGTGTTTGGGGCTTTGAAGTAACAACACAGAGTCTCTTTAACCAGGTACACAGCCCAAGGGGGGCAAAGGCAGTGGGAGGGGGGAGATTTTGGGGGCTGATGTGGATCTTCTTTGGGGTGAGTGGGACAGGGTTGGGGGGGTGACCCTGGGGGCTGATTTGGGGGTCAATACCAGGGTGTGTGAGTGGGAAAGGGTTAAGGATGTGACCCTGGGAGCTAATTTGGGGGTCAGTACCAGGGTATGTGAATGGGACAGGGTTAAGGATGTGACCCCTGGGGGATGATTTGGGAATTAGTACCAGGGTGTGTGAGTGGGACAGGGTTAAGGATGTGACCCTGGGAGCTAATTTGAGGGTCAATACCAGGGTATGTGAGTGGGACAGGGTTAAGGATGTGACCCTGGGGGCTGATTTGGGGTCAGCCCTGCTGGGGGTGACCCTGGGGCAGAGGAGTTTGACTGGGCTGGGGGGCTCAGACTGGGTGTGACTGAGCGGGACGAGGGCAGGAGGGCCGAGGGTGGATGTACCAAACGCAGGGTGAGCCCCAGCGCCGGGAGTGCCCCCGATCCCCCCCGATCCCCCCGGCCGGTCCTCCCCGTTCCCGGCGGCCCCCGCGCGGCCCCTCGCGCCGCTGCCCGGCCCGTGATGCACCGCGGCGCTGGCGCAAGATGGCGGCGGAGCGTCAGGGCGGCGGCGGCGGCCGCGGGGCCGGGGCGGAGGAGAACCGGGACGGCAGGGACGGCAAGGACAACAAGGAGAACGAGCGGCCCGCCGCGCCGCAGCCCGGCGGCCTCGGCGACAGCCTGGGCCTGGAGAGCATCCTGCGCCGCGGCGGAGGGCGGGGGGGAACGTGGCAGGCCCGGCCCCATGGGCGGCGGGGGGACGTGGCGGCAGCGCGGGGATCGCGGGGCCCGGAGGATGCGGCCCCGCGGGCAGGGACGGGGGCGGCGGGGACTCCCCGGGTCGGGCCCCGTGCGGGGGCACCGCGGAGGAGGGGGCGGTGTTGGCCCGGCCCCGCGTGAGGGGTTGGTTTGTGTAAAACGGCCCAGCCCGGCATTCCTGAGGTGTGGATTTGTGCTCTGCCTGTGCGGCTTCTCCTTCCGAACCGCGTGGCAGCTGGAGCCAGCCCCCACGGCGGAGCTCTGTGCTGGGTTGTGTGCTTTAGATAGGAGCAGGTCACCTCTGAGCTGCTGGTTGTAATATTAAAGCTTAAAGCAATAATGGATAAAAAAATCTTAACAGGTGCGTTGAGGTGGCAAACCGCCTCTTGTGGGTTTAGTGCTTCCAAAATCTGATGTGGCCTGTAAAGCTCGTGGAGGTTTTTGTACGTGAAACTTTAGATGTGAAACTAGTCCAGCTGCACAGCTGTGGGAGAGCTGGGGTTTATTTATCTTCTGGGTCAGAGAAAAACTCAGGTGAAATGAGGTGGCAGTTTTCCACGTGGCATATGGCAGGTGGTGTGTAGTCAGTAACTGTGGAGTAAGATGCAGACATGGCAATTGCCCTGCTAACGTTAGGAATATCTAAATCAATGAAAAAGTGCATAATACAGGGGTTATGAATTCAGCAAGTAACTGCACAGGATAAAAGAGAGTCTGAAAAAAATCTTGGGTAGACAGCAAGGATGAGAAGCGCTGTGTTGAGATGTTGCAATTTGAATTGTTTGTTCCACAACTATGAAATAACTCATTGTAGTTAACTATTGGTGCGGGTTCTTAATACTTGAGAGACTTAATTTTAGGTGTAGTTACAAGAAAACACTTTGATAGACATTGACACTTTAAACTTTAAATATCTGGTGATTTCTTTAGGTATAGTATTAGTGTTTCTTTTCAAGGGGTTGTTGTACAGTCTGGTTTTGAGTGTTTTTTAACACCTGGCCTTGCTGATGTTCATGAGCTCTGAAGTGAGCAGTGGAGTCATGAGGTGCTTTAGAACCATCAGTTCCCTCAGCTGTGTGTTTTTAGGAGGTTTTGGAGTGCCCCTCTGTTCACAGCATGTTTGTTTAATGGGATATACAGAGTTCCCTTCTGTTATTTTGGGGTGGAACAAGGGGCTGGTGACAGACTGTGCTGTCCACGTGCCTTAACATGAACCGCAGTCCTGCAGATCGTGAAGGAGTCACAGCAGCAGCACGGTTTGAGACATGGGGACTTCCAGAGGTACAGGTTAGTACTGGGATTTCCTCCTGTGGCTTGGCTTCTCTTAATTTAAAAACTAAAGTCCTTGTAGCAGGCAACAAAACCCATCTGCCAAGTAAATAGCCCTGGCAGGTTGTTCCATGTGAGCTGGTCGATGTGTGCTGATCTCTGTTCGCTGCAACATTCTGTGGCTGTGCCATTCAGGAGGGTTCACACAGGCTCTTTTTTCTCCATTGCCCTGAAGAGCTTGTTTGTTAACACCTGTGTGATGTCAGTATTCAATAAACACACATAAACCAATCTGTAATGAGAACATCATTCTGGTTTTTCAAGATCAGGGATTATTATATGTCTTCTTACCTTTCTTATTTTCTATTAACTGCTGTTTTGCAGGCAGTGTCTAAACTACCTCTTACCATATGTCAGACATGGAGTTCTTAGTTGTTAAACATGGCCTGGCACAGCCTTTAGTCCTTTTTTCCCTGTTTGGATAAAGCAGTAAGCAGAAGAAAAGTTGTTCTTTGGCCAAACTGACTGTGGTTGTCTTTTTTTTTAGGGGTTATTGCTCCCGCAGGCTACGGAGGCTCCGAAAAACTCTCAACTTCAAGATGGGCAACAGGCACAAGTTCACTGGGAAGAAAGTAACTGAGGAGATTCTCTCAGACAACAGGTACAGCATGGAATTGAACACTCAGTTTATTAGTGAGTTTCACTTCAATAATTTCATGTGGATGTGGTGGAAGAGTTCTATACAATATGCTCAGAAGCGTTTCTTTTCAGAGGTGTGTGTTGTTGATATTAATAAAAGATAAAAGCCAGGATTTTGGGCTCATCTCCCATCTTTTTATGTCAGGAACGAAAAGGAACACTTGAAACATCTGCTGTCTCCTCTTTTTCTGTGGGAAAAGAACACGTTGTGCTGCATTCACCTGAGTTGTTAAGAACATATTGAACCCATTTGAAGAACAACCCAAAATGATAAATTCTTCGTCTTTTCAATGTCTATGGTGCTATAGAATAGTTGCAAATTCTCTTCCTCAGTGGGATAATTGCATTTCTGAGTGAGAAACACAGCAGAAAGCAGTTAGGAATGATATGACTTTGTAAATGTTAAGAAACATTCAAGCTGATCAAGCACGAAACACGATCAAGCTGAACTTCCGTTACCAAGCTTTGCAGATCCCGTGGCGAGGAACTGATGGTGATGTAATTCTCATTTGGATGCCATTATTTCCTCATTAATCCCCCTGTGCCCTGCAGGTATTTGCTGTTGATCCTGATGGATGCAGAGAGGGCCTGGAGCTATGCCATGCAGCTGAAGCAGGAGGCCAACACGGAGCCCCGCAAACGCTTCCACCTGCTGTCGCGGCTGCGCAAAGCTGTGAAACACGCCGAGGAGCTGGAGAGGCTCTGTGAGAGCAACAGGGTGGATGCCAAGACAAAGCTGGAAGCACAGGTAACCACTGGTCCTCTGATCTTGTTTTACAGCAGCCTTTGGATTTGGGGTGAAGAGATAAGAACTGTCTAGCAATGGATAATCAAGAAAAGTAAAAATGGTTGAGGGAGACTAAAGCGATGCAACACAGCCCGAGAAACCGTGCTTATCTGTTGAGTTATCTTTGTTAAATGCCCTGAGATAGCCACCTAGAACACAAGATCTGGAGCTTCAGTTCCTGGAAATTAGAAAGCAACTGTGTTGGGACACTGGTCTCTTTGAACAAGGGGATTTAGTACCATGCTCAGTTACTTAAACTTCCATTTTATAGCATATTGCTGGAAAAAAAATGTTTTGTGACATCAGCGGGTCATGTTGATTGCATAACAAGCAAGAAACATCTTTGCTTTCATCTCTGAGCAGCCCTGTCTAGTGGAAGGTGTCCCTGTCCATGGCAGGGGGGTTGGAGCTAGATGATCTTAAGGATCTCTTCCAGCAATCATTTCTGTGATTCCATTCCATGATTCTTTGATTCCTAAGAAATGTAGCAGTGAAAAAACTTAGAAAACTGAAACTTAGAAATGTCTCAGTTAAAGAAGAAAAGGTAGGTAGGTGGTAACCTGTCATCCAGATCAGTTGCCTTCTGTGGGAAGACCAAACAAAAAGGGCAGGGCTCAGTCACTCACTGCAGGTGTCGCAGCAGCCTTGTACTAAAGGTTGTAGTAATCAGGCCATGGATCTTGGGTGAATTCCCTTGCCCCTGCTCTGTCTGCAGGCGTACATGGCTTACCTCACCGGGATGCTTCGCTTCGAGCACCAGGAGTGGAAGGCAGCAATGGAGGCTTTCAACAAATGCAAGTGAGTTCCACCACTTCACCAGCTTCGTTTAGTAAATAGCATTGAACCAGTAGGCTAAGTATGTATGTACAGTATGTACAGCAACTCTGAGTTGTTTAGTTAACTGTGCACTTAACCAGGAGGTGCTATGAAGAAATAGCATCCTCTGGAGCAGAGACACAAACTCCTCCCTTGGGATAACACCCACAAAGGGCACATACTGCAGCAGTTAATATTTGTTCTTTGCTGTAGGACCATTTATGAAAAACTGGCCAATGCTTTCACAGAAGAACAAGCTGTGCTGTATAACCAGCGTGTGGAAGAGATCTCGCCCAACATCCGCTACTGTGCCTATAACATTGGTAAGGGAAGGGGGTGCCTGGTCTCCAGCAAAGAGCAAGGCTTGCTCACATGAAAGGGATGTTGATTTAGTTAAATACTGCTCTAAGTGACATTGCAGCAAAGCTGTAATATTTTGGGCAAATTCTGAACGCGTTCTGGGACAGTTCAGCAGTGGAGAAATAGACTCATTTTGCAACAGCACCTGTGGTTTTGTGTAGAAACACAAAATAACAGTTTGTGGTGGTTTGCCTATGAAGTCAGAATGAAATTGCAAGTTTCTCTCCTTTGTTCCCAGACTGCCAGTATAAAATCTATTGATTAACTGTTGTATATGAAAATAGTTTTTGAAGTGGAATGGAAATGTGATCTGGATTTGTGGATTCTCTCAGGTGACCAATCTGCCATGAATGAGTTGATGCAGATGAGACTGAGGTCTGGTGGCACTGAAGGTCTTCTTGCAGAAAAACTGGAGGTAACTTATTTGCACACTTCAACTTGAAGCATTCATTGAGACTCTGTTCAGCATGAATATTGCTGCAGCAAACCATTCAAGAGCCAGAATACAACAGAAGTGGGCAAGCAAGCCTGGGCTCTGTGGGAAGCCACACTTTCCCAAAAAACCCTTTGATTTCAAAATAGTTAAATGTAATGTGAATTTAAGAAGTTTTGGATCCCTTTAAGTTCAAACTCATAATGTGAGTCTGTTCTGTGCAGGCTCTGATCACCCAGACTCGAGCAAAGCAGGCAGCCACGATGAGCGAGGTGGAGTGGAGAGGGAGAACTGTTCCAGTGAAAATAGACAAAGTGAGGATCTTCCTGCTGGGCCTGGCTGACAACGAGGCAGCGATCGCTCAGGTAACCCAGCACTGGCCTTCTGACCATCCTCCTTCCTTCAGAGCAGTGCCTGATACCTGGACTAAAAGCTTTGGAATAATCTATTTTTTTCAGGGTTGGGGTTGGAAGGCTAAAAGTACAAGTGGGAATACTGACTGTAACCCAAAGCTGAAGTGGCATTTGGGATAACTCTCACAGTCTGCTAAGTGGTAGTCTGGGAGGTCTGTTCTGAGTATTCCTGCTCTTTGAAACACTGTGCTGCCTTTCAGCAGCAGGATGATGGCCATTATTAGTTTGTCACTTGGGAGTGAAGAGCATTTTTAAGAGCAACTGATTTTGAATTAGTTTTAATTTCTTTAAGCATCTTGCTCAAATGCTCCAATTTCAGGGCAGCTGAAAGAAAAAGGATACATATTAACCACATTATTTTCAGCAACAGAAAGCAATTTGCCACGTGAAGCAAGTGCTATGAGTTTTATTCCATTCTCTTACTGACTTATGGAAATCCTCAAAAGCAGGAAGAGGATTAATAAATGTGAGGATATGAATCAATCTCATACAGTGGTTCTGAAACACTTCATAGAATCATAGAATACCCTGAGTTAGAAGGGACCCACAAGGATCATTGAAGTCCAGCTCACTGAAACTTGTAGTGGCACATACTATGCAGGTCTTTAATATCATAGTCAAGTTTTTCACATGTGGCTTTTTCCTTGGAAATGGTGACCAGATGGTGTATCCTGCTTTTCAGTGGCTGCATACCCACTTGCAGTTTGAAAAGGCAGTGAAAGAATCTTCAGTAACAACTATTATGGCTAAAGATGGGTTTGTTGCAGCATAAAAAACCTTTTGTCACGAGGAGAATAATGATGATAAATAAAAATGGTAAAATGAAAACCCTACAAAGGGGTAAGGCAGGAACAGGGGATAGTGTTAAGAGGAGTGTGAGTAGGATAAACAGGATGTGGCTGGGTAGGAAACATGAGTGTTACCCACTCTTGTCAAAATATTATGAATTGAAGGGTGCTGAATGTGTTTGTTTTTAGGAAGCACATACACATGGCCAGCAGGTGGAAGTGCAGCTCAGAGTTCCTTCCTTTAATTTCCATCCTGCCAGGCTGACAGTTGGGCTTTTTCAGTGTAGTTGCCCTCTAAAGCAGGGGCAGAACAGTGGGCTGAATTGGTTTTCATCTTGCTTTGTGTTCCTTGGGAGCTCTGACTAAACAGGGGAGTTTTGTGGTTCAGAATCAGTTCTGGTGAGAGCTGAGCATGCAGCAGCAGTGTTTATATTTCCAGAGGGCTAAAACTTGGAAGCAGTTCTGTAGTTGTGACAGGCAGTCCATCTTTAGCTGAATGCATTGTGGTTCCTGGGATCTTTGGCACCTTTCTGCTCATCTTGACTGAGTTAAAACCCTGACATAACATCAGTACTCTGCAAGGTTTAATTAGAAGTAAAACCAATCTGTTGTGTATAAAAATGAAGTTTTTCTCAGCACAATTACACCGTTGCCTTCAATATCCTATTGGTAATGGGAGAAACAGAACAAATAAGCCAAACTGAAATACAAATTGAAATTTAAAGTTGCTTATGGCAGCCCTTTTGTGGGTTTGAAGGTGTGACTTCGAGGGCCCATTGGCTGTAACCAGGTAGAAGTGAGAAGGGTGCAGGGCAGCATGACAGGAGTGTGCTCCTAACTGGCATTGCCTCAAGGATTCTGTGCTCATCTCTGGACTGCAGCAAAAAATAACTGTCAGAGGTGTTACACAGTGGTTTAGAACAAATTTAAAAGGAGGATTGAGCACTTCTGGAAGTGGGTTCAGTGGGATCAGTTCCTGTGATGCCTTTAAGATGAACCTGTGCTGTTCTGTCAGGGCACTTGAATCACCAGCTGTGATTCAAGAGCACAGTTTTGTGATCTGCTCTCTCCCAAATCAGAACATATGTGCATTTATGCATAGAATCATCAGCTCAAGGAGTTTTTGCTTCTAAAGGAAAGCCTTTGTTTCATGGCAGGGCCCAGCCCTTTCCCTGTTTGTGCCTGAGTGATGATCTGGCCGTGTGTTTTCATTTCTGTGCATACAGTGAAATTGCTGTGCTGCTCTGGGTGAGGTTGAGAATGCAGTCAGACTCGTCTCTGGTTATTCTCAGGAGTCAGTCCCACCTTAAAAAAATTCTTGCAGCAAATCTTAAATTAAAAGCAAAAAAAAACCAAACCCAAAAAAACCGCCTTCATCTCGGGATACCTGAGGGTTTGTGGGGGAGTAAAAATAACATTCCTTATTGGGTTTGCAAATGTGGGAAGTGGAGAGGCAGAGACTGTAGAGCTCTGTGGAAGATAAACAAGTGAGCCTGTTTTTAGACAGTTTTTTATTCATTTGGACAATTGCAAATTTGTTGCAACAAATTTGTTGCTCATTTTATGCTGCTACTTGGAAGTGGTATAACACAGTGCTGGTACTCTTTAATCTTCTTCAGTTACTAAGGTTGAGGTTTGTTTTTGGGCAGTTTTACTGTATCAGTAAGTCTTGCAGTCCCCACCTGGTTACCGAATGAAGTCGAGTTTGGGAGCTTGTTTAATTAGGTACATGATATGCCAGTAAATTAGGCAGAGATCAGGCTTCAACTTGCTTTTTAAAAGTTGTTTTCAAGTTCTAGTGTTGGGGCAGAAGGCCAAAAGCTGCTTCACTTTTTTGACAAAACCTGTGGCGACAGCAGAAAAGCACTCGGTCACTCCTGCTGCTAAAGTACAGGGTTACTGTAAAAAATGCGTCAAACCAGCAAGTTGTTGCCACAGTGAGCATTGCTAGAGTGGGAGTGGAGAAAAGATAATCATCTACATGTTCTTACCACATGAGAAAAATTAAATCAGCATAACAAGAGCTGTCTGCATTGGTAGTTTGCCAGTTTGGTGCTGCTCAGCTCCTCAGTTGCTGGGCCTTTCCCACAGTGCAGTCTGGCCTCAGCTGCTCTGGGAGCAGTGCAGGTGCCATCCAGGAAGGGAAGGGAGTTGCTGGGAAGGAAGGTAGCTGGTGCAGGGATGAGGCCATGAGCTGTGTGTGCTAGGCCTTCAGTGCTGCTGAATCCTCAGCACTGACCACATTCCCCATGGTTTCTGGCAGTTTGCTCCCAGGAATGTGTTGCAGACAGGCACAGGTTGGAGTTCTAAATACCCATGAATGTTAAAGCCATACTTTGGGAAAAGCTTTGTTTACTCTCCCCAGTTAATTGGTGCATCGTACAAAAATTTCTAATTTCTAAGCTGTCTTGAATCTCCTTTGCTCTTAGGCAGAAAATGAGGAGACAAAGGAACGTTTGTTTGAGTCTTTACTCAGTGAGTGCAGAGATGCCATTCAGGCAGTCCGGGAAGAACTGAAACCAGACCAGGTAAGCAGCAAACATCAGCTTCTGTTCCCAACAACACAGTATTTCTTTGGGGCTGATTTGTTAGTGTTAAACTTGCTTAACAGTAAAAAAGGGTTGAGGTTTCTTTAATAAGGAGCTGCATAAGAGTTACCTTTGAACTTATTCTCTTCAGAACTGGACTGAGGAAATAGCAGTGTAGAAGCCCTCTCTCTTTTGCCTGAAAATCTGTTACAGCTTCTATGGTTTACCCAAACCTTGAGTTGCTTCTGTATTTTTCTTCCCTTGTCTGCCAGTTTTAAGTAAATCATACAGTGTTTTGTCTCCACTGTCCACAGAAACAGCGAGAGCACTCTCTGGAAAATGATTCTGGGAAGGTGTCCAACATCCAGTACTTACACAGGTAATAGGCAAACGTTGCTGTGTGCTGGCGTGAAACAGTCGTGTTCTTATGTCAGGATTTTACTTTTGTTTGATTTTTGTTTTATGGGGATTTTGTTCTGGGCCTCTCTCATCTCGAAGGATGACTGTACAGATAAGGATCTGATCCGTGCAGCTTCGAAAACATTTCCCTCAAGACTCTCAAGTTGACCTTCCCTGTGTTTTTCCCCCACTAGCACCAGCTCAGACTGGGGGAGGAAGGCGTTTTTCGGAACAAAGAGTACTGTTTGAGTAAGTCTCTGATGGTATTTTCTCTGTTTTCTTGGTAGTTACCTGACCTACATCAAGCTCTCCACGGCCATCAAGCGCAACGAGAGCATGGCCAAGTCCCTGCAGAAGGCCCTGCTGCAGCAGCAGCGCTCGGACGAGGACGGCAAGCGCACGCCCCGGCCACAGGACCTCATCCGCCTCTACGACATCATTCTGCAGGTAATTCTTTGTCCTTTGGCACAAAAACCTAATGGGGAATATACACCAGTGCAGTTGAACTGCCTGTGAAGTCTGAAGTACCTGCAGGTACCTTGGAGATGTTCAACGTTTACATGAAACACAAAAAACCCTTTCTAGTTGTGAGCAGAACGTGCTGCTGGAATGGATGTCCTTGGTTGGGCACATTAACACAGTTTTAAAATAGTCTTTCTGACTCTTTTATGCAGCACCCTCAGAGCTGCCTTAATTTCTGCTGGCCAGGGAAAGTAGCAGCTAAAAATACTTGTTCTTCATAAGCAGTTTTTCAGTTTCTCCCATCATTTTTCTATTAACTGTGGGAGCCTGTGGCTGAAGCAGTTGTGAATGGGAAAGGGAAATGCCTTATGAAAGAA
Source organism: Manacus candei (assembly GCF_025592945.1). Classification (NCBI taxonomy): domain Eukaryota; kingdom Metazoa; phylum Chordata; class Aves; order Passeriformes; family Pipridae; genus Manacus; species Manacus candei. The sequence goes on along the minus strand of NW_026138095.1, from coordinate 7,359,468 downwards.
TTAGTTCATGTGAAATCTAAGGAGTCTTTGTCCTAATTCCTGTTTGTGTCAGGAAATCTGTCCTGAGGGCAACTTGCACAAGTTTCAATGAGAGTCTTCACAAGGTGAGAAAACTGATAATTAGAAAACTGGATGGAAAGTATTTCCATGGGAGTGTACTGTTGACTTGTCAGAAGGGGCAGCTTTCTCCTACTGCAGCAGATTCCAGAGGAAAACAGTGCCTGCATTTGTTATTCTGACTCTCCTTTGCACAGAACCTTGTGGAACTGACGCAACTTCCTGGCCTAGAGGAGGACAAGAACTTCCAAAAAGAGATTGGATTGAAGACACTCGTGTACAAAGCTTACAGGTGACTGAGAAACAGCCAGGTTTTCTTTAGCACACATGACATCCTCAAAGGTTGTCACTCCAAAGCTCTGTGTGCTGTACAAGCCTTTGATGCAGTTCCCTCTGCCCTTTTGTGAAATGGAGACTGGATGCTGAGGGGAAACTGGCCAGTGCTACCTAAGGATATCCCCTGTTACCAGTCCTTTGAGTTGGCAAAAGGTGTGGATAACAAACATGTCAGGAATCCACTCTTTACTGTTGCAGGTGTTTCTTCATTGCCCAGTCCTATGTCCTGGTAAAGAAGTGGAGTGAAGCTCTTGTGTTATATGAGAGGGTGCTGAAATACGCCCGGGAAGTTCAGTCAGGAGCTGGAGCTCATAGGAACAGCTTGAAGGTAGGAACCCAGTCCTGTGTGTAGAAGGGAGCTGAAGTTTATGAAGAAGCTCTGTCCCAGTATTTATTGTTAATGAGGTGCCAGGCCATTACAATTCAAGACTGATCTTTAAGTAGGGAGAGGAGTAGTACTCATTATAGCAGAGACTTTCTAGTGATGTGGGAACTCTTCAACAGGCCCTCACCTTGGAGGAGAGGCAGACTTCCTGTAACAACTCCACAACAATTTACCACTTTTCCTCACCTGTGCATTTTTTCCTATACAACTTCTGTAGTGCCTGAAGCATGACACTGTAGCTTTTTATCTTCTGGGAAAGCTTATCAGCAGTAGGAATTAGTTTTTGTCAGGTTTTCACTTTGCTCTGACTCTTAGACTGGCACATTTCAGGCTCTTAAATGATTTTCTTTAATGCCCTAGGAGCTGCCTGATGTTCAGGATCTGATCACTCAAGTTAATGCAGAGAAATACTCCTTGCAAGCAGCAGCTATATTAGGTGAGTAATATACTACAGACTATACTACAGCTCTGCTCTAATGTATCTTGAATAATGCCCCTGCAGCTATTTCATTCCTTTTATTTCATTTCTGAAGTTCCAAATGTTTTTCCACTTCACTCTGATTCATGCAGGCTCTGGAAAACTAATTTTCCCCCCCAGTTGTAGCTGCCTCTAGCTGTGTGTAATGCAGGCAGGCAGTGACTGCACACTTGGCATCTTGCTCCCTGCCCAGGGATGTGAAAACCCTTCCTGGGGATGGGCACCCTTTTTAGAAACCTGCACAGAACAGTTTAGTGTTTAATTTTTTTTTTTTTTTGCTGCACACAATATGTCCTTACACATCCCAGTTTTGCCTGGGTGGGAGAAGTACTGAGAACTGCTGGGGAGAGCAGTGATGTTCTGCCCTTTGTCAGAGTCAGTCTGGTCAGTGGAGCTTTTGGGAACTGAGTGAACTCTGTGATTTCTTGGGCCGCTGTTTTTGCTGTGCCTGCTGCTGGAAACTCAGGATAAGGAATGGATTGCCTGGTCTCTTATTGCCTTAATATTGCTTTAACAGACACCCCCGGGGCTGTTCTTGTCATCTCCTGCTTTGTGCTTAACTCAAAGTCTCTGCTGCTTTTTGGAAATTCCCATGACAATGGGAAGGAGCAGCTCCCCACCACTGCAGAGCTATGTGGGCCATAGCTGAGTGTTTGTGCTCCCCTTAGTCTAGAAAGCAAGTTGATTCTACTGAAAATAGTCTTACAGAGAGCAAGGATCATAGCTGAGCTTAGAGGCAGCTGGTTCCTGAGACAATCCTACTTTATGCTGGGGTCAAACCTGTTATTCTTACCACTTCTTCTTCAATTTTGCAGATGCAAATGATCCTCATGAGTCTGAGTCTCCATCTCAGGTCAAGGATGGCAAGGTAAGAGCTGAGAGCTCAGGCAGATTCCAGTAGTGCTCTTAAGGAACATCACTTTTAACCTGTTACCTGAGTGACTCTCATAACTCAAGGAGTGTCACACTGGTCGGGATTTGGTCATGACTGGTTTATTTGGGAGATTTTATTAGGCTTGTTTTTCTTCTGCACGTGCAGAAGGTCCCTGGCACAGTGGAGTTCCTTGGGCAGGAGCTGGGCAGCTGCTTGCAGCTTCTAGGGTGGCCTCTTTCTTTATTTAGCTTTCTCTCTGCACATGGGAAGGTTTTCCAGAGATCCTTTGACAGGGCTCAAGATGCCACACAAGGGAACTTTGGCTTCTTCTGTCTCAGTTGCTGCTCAGTCCTCTTTGCTTGTTTGACCCCATCAGCTTTGATGTGTCTAATTTGTGTTTCTCCTTCTCTTTCAGCCACTCTCAGAACGGTTTGAGACTTTCTGCCTGGATCCTTCTCTTGTCAGCAAGCAAGTCAACCTCGTGCACTTCCCACCGGGATTCCAGCCCATTCCATGCAAACCCTTGTTCTTTGACCTGGCCCTTAATCATGTTGCTTTCCCACCTCTGGAGGACAAGGTGGAGCAGAAGGCCAAGAGTGGCCTCACAGGATATATAAAGGGCATTTTTGGATTCAAAAGTTAACCAGGACCCCCAGAGAAACAGAGGTTTTATTCTGTATTGAAGGAAAAGCTCCAAGAGGTTCTAGGACACCAATACCTGCACCTGAAACCAACAGAAGGAAGTTTTACCACCTTCTCTCCTGTGTCCTGTGTGTATGTCTGTGCACTCACATTCTCTCCCAGTGTATTAAAGACAAGCAATTATTCAGAAACAAACACACACTATAAATAGCTGAAAATAATCTGGGGCACAGAGAAATTCCATTTTGGTTGGAGAAGTTCTGTGACCAGTGGCCTGTTCAAGGCCAGTACACATCTACTTAGCATGGACCAGGGCATAGGTATAATTTGACTCTTCCCTCTGCCCCATTATTTGACACTGTAATTTGGTATTTTGGTCTAGAAATTGGGGTGTGATGGGGAAACAGAGGTAAAAGTACAGGAGAACTAAACCAGCAAGATGGGGCTCCCACATGATGGCTATGGAACAGTAGCCAGGGGGGCTACTTCTCCTTCCCTTTTGAATCCCAGAAGTCTCTGTATTTTTTAAAAATGTAACAGAACTGACAAAATAGAGCCTCTTTCCTTATCCATAAGGATGGCAGATACGAAATGTTAATGGTTACCCCAGCTGTGGTGGGTGAATTTGTACTCTGGGCCAATAGCATCCTTCTTTATTCATGCACACCTTTTGTTAAATACCTGAATACAGTATAGAACCTATTCCTACATGGATTTTCCTGGGAAACTAGCTTCATGGGTGGCTTTGGAAATAGCTACTTGCTCTTCATGGGAAGTTGGGTCTCTCATTGTTCATTTTGTCTCTGATCTAAACCTTGCCTGAAAACAAGATGATCTTTTTCTGGAGTTCATTTGTTGCTTTGTTCTTCATCCTTGGTCAGTAGTTACACCTGAAATGAGGGATAAGGAACAGGAGACCAGGAAGTTTGTGAGTGATAAATCATCTCTGTCGTGCCAGACAGCTTTTTTTATAAAGCACCCAGGTGCCACAGTGACAGGCACTGTGAAAATGCAGATAATTTCGTAATTGTGGTGACTTAAACAGGAAAAAACCCCACAGCACATGAGCAGAACTGTTCCTAAATAAAGTATTTGGAAGTTTCCACCAGCACTGTGTGGGTTTTCACTCAGCCTGTGGCTGGAAGGTGAGGCAGCAGCTTGTTCTGCCTGAACTCCTGCACTCAGTTGTCTGGACTTTGTGTTGTTTCTCCATTTTTAGGCATTAGGGTCAGAAACAGAAGAACTGTTTTAAATGGTCGAATTTTTCCATGGAAATTTTCCATGCAAGGTGCTTGTGAGATGAATGGGGGTAATTAACAATTCCCATTATTTTAATACAAATGTTTGCCTTTTCTGTTCCAAGTTGATTTGATTTGTGAGTTCTCAAAGTACAGAAGGACTCTGTGCTCAGAGAGAGGTAAGACGAGGAGGAGGAGGAGGAACTTCTTGTTTGTGTTTAAGTTTTGCAACATGGAAACAAAATGGGAATTTCTGGTATTATAGCTAATTCCCTTTGTGTCTGGATGCCAGGGGAATTTTACAGGAGAAAGGGAAGGTGTAGAGCTGAAAGAAACATAAAGGACTTTTTTCATCAGATTGCAATTTCTAGAAAACATGGTCTTGAATGACAGATGTCCCTCTAAAGCCCATTTCCTTTGAGGCAAGGAAAGGCCAGGGAATAACCAGCACAGGCATCACCTGCTCTGTTTCAGGGTATCTCCTCCTGTGTAAATCCACCTAAGCTGCTCTTTCCCTCTCAACTTTTGTATCAGATCCCTGAGAGCTCCCGTTTGGTTTGCACACCAAACTCCTGCTTTCCTACCACGGATCCGTGTGGTGCCTGGATTGACTCCAGGAAAACTTGTACTGCAGCCACTTTCTAGATGGTTACTGTTACAAAAACCGAAGAGCAATTTGGCCTCTTTATGCCAAACATCTTTTGACAAGTAACTGATTAGTTGGAGGCAGATAAGAAATTTGAAAACAATAAAGTTTTATTCCTGACCTCCGAGGCGTGGAGTTTGTGTTGAGAACACCGAGCACTCTTTGCCTCCCAAGCACTCAGAGGATCACGGTCCTGGGGCTACTGAACCCCTGGAGAATGGCCACTTAGCTCTGGAGGAGGATCTTCTCCCCCAAGGCTCAGATAACACCACTCAGAGGTAACTTGGCTTGTTTGTTTTGGTGTAGTGTTAATGGAAAGCGAGTAGAATGGGATTTGTTAGGAGTGGTGTGGCTTAAATCATGTGGGAGGCACTAGGAAAAAACCTCAAAATGGAAAAAAGGAAAAAAAAAATCGTTATTTAAGTCACCTGTATAAGGCAGACCAGATTCTCAAAGAATACTGAGGATTTTAGCCCTGCAGTGGAGTTGGGATGGTGAAGGTGAGGCTGAGGCAGGTGAAGTGTCTGATGTGCTGTGCAGAACAAACCGATTTCCTTGGACCTGCCACGAGTGTGTTGTGCCTGGAACAGCCAGGGCAAGGTGCAGAGCACTGGCTTTTGGGGCTTGGAAACCTTCCTGGCAAACCTGCTTCCTTATTGTGCTGCTCTTTGATCACTGTTTGTTTAAAGTGTTTGCTCTCTTTCCATGAATTAATTGGCAACTAGGCCACATGATTGCCCTCAAAACAGGAAACTCCAGCAGAATGGTCAAGAGGATTGCTTTCAATCAAGTTTTCCTATAGAGTATCTTTGGGATTAGCACTGGAATTTTAATTACAGGCTGAGCTAGCCATGCCTGGTACCATTGCATCTATTAAAATAGAAATGAGAGGTACATTGTGGCCCTTGGTCCCACCTTCACAGACAGACCTCTGTCCTGGACAGTGTTCACTTCTGGTTGTGCATTCCAAGGGGTCTGGTGACAGTGGATGGTTCTTGAGGGACTGATGGAACACAGGAAAAGTGATGAGCATGAGGCAAAATGGGCAGTTAAGGAGAACTGGCACATGGGATTGTAACAGTCTGGCCTGGGAGCTCCACAATAACAGTGTCTGCCTCCTTTAAAACAAGAAGTTGGGCGTATTTTAAACTGAAGGATTATGTTAGTAGAGAGAATTGTTGCAGCCTAATCCAAGCCCACTTCCCATTGCCAGGAGTTCTCTGGGGCTTTTGTGGTTGTGTCTGTTGAGCAGCAGGTTGTAGGTTCAGCTGGCAGGGCTACAGTTCCCTAAGTTTAGTTGTGGGAAGTTCCTGTCCAACTGCAGTGGGAGTAGAACTCGTTCTTGGGAGAAGATGCACCTGCTGAGAGATGTCTGTGCTCCCACATAGCCCTGTTGGCACAGGGACCCTGTGGGGTTCAGCCGGGGTGTAAATGGGGTTTGCTCACTTGAGGAGTGATTTGATGTGATACTGACTCTACGGCTGCTCCCTTGTTTCTTCAGGTGGGGCTGCTGTTTTCAAACGAGAACAGCTGGAGGTCGGCTTTCCTGCCAAAGAAAAGCCCTTTCTGCTCCGGGCACGAGGAACGTGTGGTGGGTGCCCCCAGTGCATAAAGGGAAGCTCCAAGAGGAAAGATGTAGTAGAAAAAGCAGACAGTGATCCCAGCAGCCGCTCAGCAGAGGTGGGCTGTGTGCTCCGAGCTGTCCCGGGGCTGGGGCAGGAGCAGCAGCAGCTCTCCCGGCTGCGCTGCCTTCCCTCCCTCCTCTGCTCCGGGTTGAGGAAGTGCTGGGGCTGCAGCTGCTTGTTCAGCCCAGCTCGAAACCGGGGTCGCTGCTCGAGTCCCTGTTCTTCCTGGGACCTGTCCCTCCACCCCTCCCGCCCTGGCACTGGCAGGGTTTGGTGTGGGGTGACTCCACCGGGAGCTGGTCCCGCAGCGGCTCCGAGGGACGCGCCTACAGCCAAGGTTTGTGCAGGGCTCTGGCGTCTCGGGCTCACCCAAAACGTGCCGAGGGTGAGCAGGTTTGAGAAATGCAGCCCCTCCCTGACCCTCTCCCTTTGGGTGAGGTCTTCTGGGCCTGACTGTGCTGCTTTGTGTCTGAGGAGAGGCTCAGAGCTCTGCTGTCCTGCTGCAGAGCCGCCCGAAGTGCCGGTCGGGTGACTGCTGCTGCCACGGGTGTCTTGGGGAAGTGGGTCATGGTGGGATTTGGGTGGGGACAGAGCACGGGAGTCCTTGCTCCGGAGCATCCAGCCCAAATCCCTCGAGGGTCCTCAGTTGTTTGTGTTTGTTTGCATTGGAGATTCACTTTGTGCGCTGCAGAGGGATCGAGAGCGCCTTGCCCAGCGCTGAGCGCCGCATGACAGCGTTCGGGTTAGAGCCGAGCACGAGTGCAAACTCTGTGTGGGAGGCGGCTGTGTCTGTCCCCAGCCCTTCCCCGGGCTCCTGCAAGGAACCCGGGGTGAAAACCTTCCCACCTCTGGCCTAAAAAGCAGCAGTGTCTCAGAGGGGGAGGTTTAAAACCACTTTCAAAGGTGTCTGCTGTGCGCAGGCGGCCCTGGGCGCAGCTTTCATGTTCCCCACTGCCAGTGCATTCAAATCCAGACCCAGGTCCGAGCGCGTATTTGGCATTTCCAGGCACTGCCACACTGGGATCTTTGGCAAACTCCTCCGCTGCTGGGCACCCGAGGTGTTGGGGTTATTAAAGTTAAAATTCTTGCTCTTGTCCCTGCCCTGCCGGGCTGGGGGACGGCGCTGTCCGTGCACGGCACAGACACGGCACTTTGCCCGAGGCTCACACGCTGTGAACGAGGATTAGTGACTCTCATCCCATCCCGTGGTCAGTCCAGGGAGCGATGCCGGGGCTGTGGTGCCCGAATGACTAAAGAGCAGCATCAAAGCCTCTGAATTACCTTCAGTGCTTGCCTTTTTCCACAGAAGCAAGAGAACGTCTAATTTTCTCAGAGCATCAAATTAAGTCGGGTAAGGTGAGGTCTGGCCGTGCAGAATTAGCCGTGGCAGACAGATTCATCCTGCCCTGTTCTCTGTCTGTGACATAGAGGCACTCGCTGCTGAATCAGGCAATAGCAGCTCAAAGATTGAGCTTTGCAGGAGGCTCGTGTGATTGCTGGGAGTCTGGGGCTGGGGCTGTGAGCTGCACCGGCTCAAATTGTCCCAGCTGGTTGCCCTCTGTCCTTGCAGACAGGCTGGGAGGCGGCTTGCAGGGGCTGTCACTACTCTGTCCTCTGCCTTGGTCACCCAAGAAAGGTTTGTCTCCTCTCCCTGATAGTCCTGTTGTGCAAGCAGAGCCCTTCCACAGGCTCCGTGTGGTTTGGAGGGTATCTGAAAGCTGATCCTTGAAAGGTGATCCCTCCTAGTTGATGTGTGCATCCTCCTCCCTGAGGATCTTCAGGTCTTGCCAAATGTGGTGCTCCAACCTGGCCCCCTCTTTTCTGAAAGCCTGCTCCTTCAGTCAGCTCTCTGTGTCGAGGACAGGGGTTTTTCCCCCAAGCAGGTACTCCCGGGAGCTGTTCCAGGGTGGGTGTTTCAGGTGGCCACCACCTGCACTTCACCGTCCTGCAGGTATTTTTGCATGTTACTTGGTGTTGCACCTGAGTGTGGAGGCACAGGGGAGAGCAAACCTGTCCCCATGTTTAACTTTCCATCATCCCAACACGGGCTGGTTGCCTGGTGCTTTATCCCAGTGTTTCCAAGGGATGGTCCCTCCTCCAGGGCACTTCCATTTGGGCAAAACAGCTTTTTTTAGGAGACGTGAAAGAAACACCCCAAAAGCTCTGATTTCCCACCCTGATTCCATGGGGTGCTTCTCCAGCTGCGCCATGTGTGTGAATGCTGCTTTTCCAGGCAGGTGTTTAATTACCTCATTGCCTGGTTAATGATCTGGGACACATCTTGTTCAGATCCAATCGCCCCGTTTGGGAGCAGCTCCCTTCAGCCATGTCACTGGATAATAAAGCCAAATTTGCAGGCTGCATCCTGTAAGTTATAAACAAGTTTTCCAGACAAAGTGTCTTGAGAATCTGCCATTAGTGAATTTATTTCATGCTATTACAGCCTTGCTAATCCTCTGGGGAGAGGAAAATGAGGCTAATGCGTTAGCTGCTGTGGGGAATTGCCGTGATGTCCTGCTCCGTGGCTCTAGGGCTTGAACTCAGAAGAAGCTGCAGGATGCTGGAATGAGCCTGGAGAGGCCATGGGGTGGGAAGCAGGCAGGTCCTTTTGATGTCTGAAGGGTCTAGGGATGAGTAGTCCATAACAGCCCTGGGACTGAGCTGTTAAGGAGATGGCGTGGTGCGAACGTCCTCTGTATTTAGAGAGATACAAAGGAGCAGGACAAGCAATTCCCATTTGTGCCATGCTGGATTTGGCCACTTGTGGTTTCTGGGGAAAGGTCCCTTGGTGCTGAGCTGGCTCTGCATCCAGAGCCCCCTGACCTCTGCAGACCCTGTCGGGATCATTGAGCCCAGCTCTGACCCAGGGAAGCTTTTTAATGGCTCTTAATCAGACCTGCAGGGAGAAGTGCTGGGAGCCTTTGTTCTTCCCCTCTGCTTATCAGTTGATAAAGATAAGGCAAAGCAAAACAATGTTTGAGGACTGAGTAATTTTAGACTTAAGAAAATCAGGTGTCCTATTTTCCCAGTGGGAGGGCAGTTTTTTCAAACAGGCCATTCGGAGGCTCTGGAGTTTCACTTTGGACTGTATGAAAACTGCTCCATAGGGAGGAAAAAGAGCTGGGATAAGAATTGTATGAAAAGATGCTGTCCCTGGTGTCTGCAAGGTGAAAGGGGGCTGATGTGTGAGTTGTGGGACAAAGTTCTGATACCTCCCAAGGTGGTGAGTGGGGGCCCCTGGCTCCTGACTCCCATGGCAGCTGTTCGTGCTCCACTGTTCTCCACGGCTTTGGAGACCCTCAGGAGGGTTTCCCTGTTTCTGAGGTCAACTCAGTCCTACAGCCTGTGTCTCCAGTTGCAAAGACCACATATCCTTTGCAAGTCTTGGTCTGGGCTGGCTGTTCCTGCTGGTCCTGCTGCCAAACAAGCAGCATCTCCACGCAGCAGAGTATCAGTCAGGGATGCAGAGGGCTCCTCAGGGATGTGGTGGTGGGTGTTGCTGGACAGGGCAGTTGGTGAGGTGGGCACCTGGGTTTAGTTTGTGTAGTCACCACAAGCAGAGGTTTCACAGGGGTGAGGACACTTCCACCCCTCTCCCGTGAGTGCTTGATGAACAACTCCAGGCTGTTTCCAGGTGCATTGAAGATCAAACCCCAACCTCTGCACCTGTGCTCACTGACAGTTCCTGTGTTTCTCTTCCTACCTCCCAATGATTCAGTCTGTTGTAAAGGTCCTTCCATTGCTCTGCTGTGGCACTCACCACTCTGGAGAGTCATTTAGGACAGTGGAGTTTTCCCTGCAGTGTCTGACCAGGGGCAGCTCTAAGTGGTGTGACATGGGAGTGCAGTGCTTTGATTTTGTTACATCTCTTCCCAGGAGGATGATTCCAAGAACGAAGAATTTCAAAAGCAAGGAGGTGAAGTGGAAAGAAAACTCAATTGGAGAACTGGTGTGCAGAGGGTGTTCAGGAGGGGAAGGGAGGGGTGCAGAGAAGGTGGGTATGTTGTCATCCAGGAGGGCAAATGGTCTTCATAGGTCATAGTAAATCATTTATGGGTCATATTTAACTGCCATCTCCTCTGTAAAAGCTTAACAGAGAGACCAGCCTGATAACAAAGGCACGCCATCCTCCAACCTCCGCCTCTGCCAGTCTCTCACTGAGGATTAGCCCAGGATGGTTCCTGAAATCTTCCTTCCCTGAAATGTTACCTGCTCACCAAGGTCCTCCACACAGCTGTGCCTCTGCTATCTGCCCCTGCAGGCGACCTACTCAGCTGTGTGAGCAGCAAGAGGCATCTGGTTGTGTGCCTGCCCTGTAAAACCAGGCATCTGCATCCTGGCACAGCTCCCGGCTACTGGGATAAATCCTGGTCTGGAAAACGAATGAAATTATTATGATGTGACTTCCCAATCCATCTCCTGTTGTGTCTGGAGCCCTGCTGGAGCAGCCAGCCCCAGGTCTATACCCCCAGGAGGGACGTCTCAGCCCCCAGAATGAGCCCAGCTGGGGACGAGTCTGGGCAAGACACAACCTGCTCTGGGATTGGCTTTGCCTGTGGATCAACAACAGCATTTTAAGGCTGATCCACCTGGGATGAAATGAAGGCTTCCCACCCCGACCCATCTCCCCTGGGCAGGGCAGCTCTGGCAGCTCTGGCAGGAGGGAGCTTAGTCCCTATTGCAGCACTGATCCCACTGGAGATAGAGCTGGGGTGGGGGCTGCCTGTCTGGGGTGGTCAGGAGTTGGGAGACCCCTGGGAATGCTGTTTGGATGGTCTTCTCGGAGGTCTGGGAGTGGGTTTCCAGCTGCAGAGGGGCAGGTAGGTCTGGGGGCAGTCCTGCCCGGGATCCTGGGCTCAGGTCCAAGTGCCAGGCACAGCTGTGTGGGTGGCTGTGGTGGAGAACTGGTTGAACTGGTCTCCTTGCCTGTTGCTTCTTGCAGGGTCTGGGTTAACCACCATGCTCTGCCCTGGCACAGCTCGAGCTGGTCTGAACAAAACCCACTGAGGATCTGGAAGTGACCTGGGCTGAATCCAGCAGTGCCTGTCACAAGTGTCTCCCTGAGGATTCCTGCAGTGACATCCCCTTCACCTGTGCAGGTCATGGTGGCCGTGGCAGGGTGGGGGAGCCTGGGCTGGCAGCAACAGAGCACTCCTTGTGTGCCACAGGGGTTGGGCTGCAGCACAAACTTCTGGGCTGGCAAGACCTGTCATCCTGGAGCCATCCTTGGCTCTTCCCATGGCTCCCCCTGCCATTCTTGTTTCCAGAGGCTGGGATGGTGACAGACCCCTCGGGGCTTTGCTGGGGGCTGGGTGAGCCCTGCTCTTCCGAGGGTGAGCAGGCAGCAAAGAGCTGCCCCCCTGCATGGATTCTGCCTCTTCTCCTCCCAGTGTCTGGCTGAACAAGTGAGAGGCAGGTCCCTTCACCTCGGCTGGATGCTCGGCACCGCTCCTGGAGCAGGGCTCAGGACCAGGCAGGATCTGGCCTGTCTCTCTGGCTTGTGTCTCACACCCTCTGCACCCTTACAGGTGCTCCCCTGCCAAGCACTGCTCTCCTCCCATTAGCCCAGAGATTATCCCTGTTTTTGTCTGTCCCGTCTGTGTGTGGCACAGAGGCTGCACTGCCTGCCAGAGCGTGTGCCTGTGTGTGCACAGGGCTGAGATCAGACACTGCTGGCTTTGGAACACTCTGTCTTTCCGAGGGATCCTTGCCGGGCAGGGACTTGGCTGGGGGAAGGATCACACCTCTGTCTTGTTCAACACAGGAGAGGAAGGTGCTGTCTCAGACCTTTGCAGGTGAGGAGCCCCAGCCCTCAGCTCCAGGTTGCAGGTGATGGATGGCTTGGGAAGCAGGTTGTCCAGGGTGGTGTGTTGGTACGTGCCTGGTTTGCTTTTTGTGTTCATTCTCAGAACTTCCTCCACGTGTGAACACTGTTTTCCAGGGTATGACAGGCAGATTACAGGCAGTGGATCTTGTTCAATTTAGTTTCCTCCTGGCCCATGCAAAGAGCAGCCCCACACAGAAGGGGTTGTCCCGTGCTCCTGTTTTGTCTGGGTACAAACAGAGGTCTACTTGGCCTCAAATGCTCTCCACTCTCATCCCTGTCAAAGCTTCAGCTTATTTAAAGCCTTTGAATGCCAGTGCAGCAGGATCTGGCCCTGTGGGCTACAGGTGATGTGCTGGGCTGGTTCCTCCTCCCGGGGCCCTCCAGCAGCTCCAGTCAAAGAGCATCACTGCTGTCCTTGGTCAGTGGGATGTCAATGGCAAAGGGGTGATCTCTCAGCAACCACTTTCCATCCTGTCTGTGTCTTTCCCTCTCTCCTGAGGTGAGCATGATTTGTTTTGTGTCAACTTAAAGAGGACAAAGAAGTCACCCAGGAGGGGATGATGGATCCCAGGCCTTTGTCTCTGGTCCTGGGTTGTCCTTGGGCCACGTGGAATGGGGAAGAGCAGCCACGAATCTGTGCTGGCATCACATGGTGGCTGTGACCTCCATCTGCTCCTGTCCTCTTCCTCCTCCATCCTCTGCCCTCTCTCTCTGTTCCTTCCTGGGTTAAGGATCCCCTGTTGCTGTGGGATCTGAGCTGGATCAGCCTGAAACACAGGGTTCCTGGTCTGTGGGGAGCTTTGAGCTTGGCTTTGTCTGAAACCAACATATAGCCAGTCCTTGCTGTGGCTTAGGAGAGCTGTGGGGCTGGGCAGCCCCGCCAGCAGCACTGCCTGGACGGGCATCCCCAGGAGCCACAGAGGTGCCAGGGTGTTGTTGGGCTGTACTGGGAACCAGATGGGATTCTGAACCTCTGCTTCACAAGGGAAAGAGCTGCCCAGAGGCAAAGCCTGCTCGAAGATCTTGCCTAGACAAGGTGTCCAGGCAGAGCCTCAGACCCAGATTTTGGGGCTTTGGTACCCAAGTTTGTCCCAGAGCCTCAGTCCCCCTGTCTGAGGCTCCTTGATGCTGCACTGGAGGTGCTGATCTTCCCTCTGCCATTAGCCTTCCTTGTTTTCCCGGGAGCCAGGGCCACCTTGTGCTAAACCTGGGCCAAAAGTTTGCTGAACTGCAAAATAACATCAAGTCCTGCAGGTTGGTGGTTCCCAAACTGCTGCTGCCACCTTGGAAAACTCTTGGTTGGCTTTGTAGAAGTTGTGCTGTTCTCTAGCATTTTGAACAGCTACTGCAAGAAGATGCTTTAAAGTATGTTTCAGTAGCTGCAGTGCACCCCTTCCAAGGTGCATTTGCAGGTTTTTCCTCCCTGCAAAGGCCGTGCTCTCTGCCCCTCTGCCGTGAAGCTGCTGCACGGCCGTGCCTGTGTGTGCCAAAGCGCTCTCCGAGCCAGGGCGGGGTCTCCCGTTCTCCCTCTGGGGCTCTGCTCTTTCCACCCTAAACTGGTTTTTCGAGTCATTTTTTCATATGTGCCTCCTCCATCCCTCCTGCTGCTGCTGCTGCTGCTCACCTGCGTTCGGGGAGGAGCCTCCCAGAAACTGCTCTTTAGTGCTCCGCCGACCTTCCCCCGCTGAGTCTTGTTCCACCCCGACAGACCGGAGGGAAGAGCCGGCGCCCACGAGGACTCTGCAGGCTCCGGGAGACCCGCTGGGACCTGGCCAACATGTTCAAGGGGGTGGGCAAAGGCTCCCCGAGCAGAAGTTCCCCCAACAGAGGCTCCCCTGTCAAGCCCAGCAAGTAAGTGTGACCCCTCTCCTCTCTCTCTCCCCATCCTGTGACCCTGGGGGAAGATGAGGGATGAGTGATCCGTGTTTACTAAGTCCCCTTAAGAACTATCCCTCTTTGTGGAGCAGCAGAAGGTTTGGGCTTGCTGGGAGCTGATGCCAAAACTTGCTGCCCCAGCCTTTGTCCTTGTCTTTGGAGGGCTTTGTGCTCCCTCCCAGAAGTCCCTGTGCAGCCCCGGTGCCTGACGATGTGCTCAGGGTGCGATCATTGAGCAGGGAGGGGCAAAAAGCCCCTTTTGGGCAGGAAGGAGTAGGCAGGATAAACACAGCCCCTGTGCTTGGGTGGAGCGAGATCTGCTCGGTGGTGAAGCAGATCCCAGCCTGGGTCTGAGATCCCGGGATTCATTGGTTCCGTGGGGTTGGTGTGATGCTGCCCTGGGATCCCTGGAGAGGGATGCTCAGTCTGGTGCTGCTGAGGTGGAGGAGAGGGGTGGGGAGTGGGTTTGCTCTAACCCATCCTGGGGACAGGCCGGGTCTCTGCAGGTCAAATTGCTGAGTTTGCCTCTCTTGGAGCTGCTTGGAGCAACCTGGTCTGGTGGAAAGTGTCCCTCCTATGGCAGGGGCTTGGAACTGGGAGGTCTTTAAGGTCCCTTCCAACCCAAACCATTCTGTGAGGAGATTCCCTAAGCTCTGGGGAGTGAGATATGTGATGGGACTGGGATGCTTCTAGGAGGGGGTGCTCTTGCAGAGGGAGTGCTCATCCCTCCCTGCAGCTGCTGTTGTTAACTCAGGGTTATTTTCCACCTTCCCCAGCAATTTTGCAGTTCGTGGTGTTGGTGGACTGGTTCTGTGGGGATCCCTGTGCCCTGCCAGGGTTGGAGGCCGAGGAAATTGCAGGGGGGTTTGTGCTGAAGAGGAGGGGACCTGCAGGGGGAGGGGGGTGCTGGCCCCCTCTCCTGGGACCACCCCCAGTAGTCCAGAGTGGGGGGCGTGTGTGGACACCTGTGGGGTCACAACATGGTGCTGGCACCCAACTGCTCTGTTTTGGGGGTCCAGGTCACCAAACAGCCACTGAGGAAGGGGGTGGCAGGTGCTGCTGGGCAGGGCAGCAGGACCTGGGGAGAAGGTGGCCCCTACAAAGGCTGGGGCTGCTCTGAGTGGGTGTCAGGAGCTGGACCCCTGCCACAGGAAGCTTCAGTGGAGCTGAGCACTCCCATACTCATCTTGAAGGCAGGTCTGGGGGCTCCCTGAGCACCAAGCATTTGCTGGGGCCTGGCAGCAGTGAGCCACCTCCCCAGCAGCCCTGGAGCTGTGTCAGGCTCTGAGTTTTTTAGCCTTGTTAATGCAATCTATCCACCTCCTCAACTGGCTTTCAGAGCAGGCTGGGGATTTCTCATGTCAGCCCCTGCCATGCTGCAGAGGGTTTGGGCCAGGTTCTCCCCTGCCATGAGCCTCTTGGGATAACTGGAGTTGCATCCCAGCAAGACCTCACACCTCTTCCCTGTGCAGGACGGAGGCTGGAGCCAGGAGTGCAGCAATTACTGAGCTAGTTGTGCTTGTTTTAGGAGGCACCAACCATCAGACACAGCCTAATTCGCTTGGCCATGGCCTGGGGCTTGGTCAGCACCCAAAGTAGCTGAGAAAATGAAGGTGGATGAGTTGTCTTGAGAGCAGCCACCAGCACACGCTCTGCAGATGGCCCTGAGAAAATGTTGGTGGCCCAAGGCTGCTCTTGGTGGCCCCAAGGCCAAAAGCTCATCAGCAGCTGAGGTTCCCTGTCTCTGGGGTTCACAATTAGTGATTGGACCCCTACAGAGGTACCTTGTCTTGGTCCTTGGGGTGATGGTGCTGAGCATCTCAGCTCTCAGGGTCCTTTTCTGCCTCCATTTGGTGGATGCATCCCAGGGAGGCAGCAGCAAGTGGAGGTTTGTCCCCAGGGACCATCCTGGATGTGCCCTGCTCTGGAGGAGGCACTGCAGGGCTGAAAGGGAAAACTCATGTGAAGGTGGAATTGAATTGGATCTGGCTGGACTGGCTACCTGGGTGTGATTTTTAACAAAGGCTGTGGGTGGTTTTGGAGGTGGAGGGGAAGTCACCTCCTGGTTTAATCATCTCCTGGGATTGCTGCTTTTGCCACTGCCTCCTCCTACTTCTCCTTGATCAGTCTAGAGCAGGGTGGACCCTGGGAGACAGGCTCAGGGATTAACCCAGCACTGGCAGGGGGTCAGTGGTGCTGTGCTATGATCTGCTGGCAGATCAAAATGTACAAGGACATGTCAGGGAGAACAGACCCAGCTTTGGGGTCTGCCATAAAACAAAGTCCCCTGTGAGGAAGGGATGGAGGGATCAGGGACTGCAGCACATGGGTGCTGTGGTCCTGCCCAAATGTGCCCTGGAAGGAGTGACCAGGAGTGGGGACAGTGCTCAGTGATACTGTCCCTTGCGTGTGGCTGGACTGTCCAGGAGGCAGAAAGTGGTATGAGAAATGAACCAATTAATAATGATAATAATAGTGCTCTGCCTCTCCCAGGCATGAGATAGCCCTAGGGAGGAGGCTGCTCTGGCTCTGGAGGAGGAGGAGCAGGAGGAGCTGTGCTGAGCCTTGCCCTCAGCTGTCCTGGGGCTGTGGCTGTACCATGAGCTGTGCAGGGAGCTGGGCCTGAGCTCTGGGAGGCTGAGGGGTGCACAACATGACCTCGTGGCTCCTTGTATCCCACCTGATGCCAGGCTGCCTCTCTGCAGCCCAAATGTCAGTATCTTCATCCTGAGATGTGGGGCCCAGCTGGGTTGAGTGAGGGCTCCTGCCCAGGAGCAGCAGGGATGGGGCAAGGGGACACCCCGAGGAAGGATGGTGAGGCACCACGTCACTGCAGCCTGTGTGGATGGGTGTTTGCACTGACAGGAGAAGCTCACACTCAGCACAGGGCAGACCCCCTCTGCTCCTGAGGTGATGCTCTCCAGGAAGCATTTTGGCAGCAGCATCCTGGTCTCTAATGTCCCTGTGCAGCACAGGCTGGGATGGGCTCAGTCCCCATGACCAGGAGGTTTCTCACGTCTTTTCAGTCCATACTTTTCTTGTGGCTCAGCCTAAACAAAGCTGATTCCTGTGTCCAGCCTTGTAAACCAAGAGATGGGATGTCCCGGTGTTTCCTTCAGCCAGAAAGGGGTGCCAGCAGGAATAAGCAGGATTTTGTTGGGGATCTACCCTTCCTAGGAAGGATGGATCCTCACTTCTCCCCTCTTGGAATGGCACAGAGGTATTCACAGTCACAAGACAAACTGGGATGGGCTCAAACTGGACACCCCATTCCCACTCTTCCCAAGTGGGAGCTGAATTTGGTCAGACTTCTTGGGGGAACAATGCTCTCCCTGCCCAGTGGGAGAGGTGTCTGTCCCCTGGGGCTGCTGCATCCCTCCCCTGGGGCTGCTGCATCCCTCCTCTGGGGCTGCTGCATCCCTCCTCTGGGGCTGCTGCATCCCTCCCCTGGGACTGCTGCATCCCTGCCCTGGGACTGCTGCATCCCTGCCCTGGGACTGCTGCATCCCTGCCCTGGGACTGCTGCATCCCTGCCCTGGGACTGCTGCATCCCTGCCCTGGGACTGCTGCATCCCTGCCCTGGGACTGCTGCATCCCTGCCCTGGGACTGCTGCATCCCTGCCCTGGGACTGCTGCATCCCTGCCCTGGGACTGCTGCATCCCTGCCCTGGGACTGCTGCATCCCTGCCCTGGGACTGCTGCATCCCTGCCCTGGGACTGCTGCATCCCTGCCCTGGGACTGCTGCATCCCTGCCCTGGGACTGCTGCATCCCTCCCCTGGGACTGCTGCATCCATCCCCTGGGACAGGGCCCAGCCCAGCCCGTGACTCACACTCTCCTCCCTGCACAGAGAGCCTGGGCAGGAAATTTGGGTGGTGCTCGAGTATTTGCTCATGGGACACCACCTCATTCCAGGCGTGTCAGGGATGAGTGGGAGATTGTGTAACCTCCTGGGGAGGGGAGACCTCTGAGAGCTTCCTCCTGCTGCACACTCAGGCTCACAGGGGCCAAATCCTGGCTCTGTGCTGCTCCCACCCACCCCTTTGTGCTGGGGCTTGGGGCCAGCATTCATCTCCCTGAGCTTATCTCAGAAAGGCATCCATGGGGCACAGATTGGGTGGGAGGGATGATTAACGGGATATAAAAGACAGGTTGTAGCAGACAGTGATGCTTGGATGGGGATGATGATGATGATGATGAACGCTCTGCTTGGGCTCTTCGCCTCCGTGATCCCTGGGATTAGACCCTGTAGAGGGGGCCCTGCTGGAGCACAGCAGTCCCCATTTACTTTGCTCACTGCATTCCAGGCAGGGAAGCAGAGGCATGGCCAGGAGATGCTGCCATCCAAAATCCCTCAGGGCAGCTGAGAGCTGCTGCTGCCCTCTTGGGAAATCAAAAGCAAGAGAGGAAGTGGAGAAAGGGGACAGGAGGATGCAGAGAGCAGGAGTGCTGGGGCTGTGCCTCCGCTGGAGTTACACAGGCTACAGTCAGAGTGGGCTGGGCTCACTTGAAACAAGAACTGTGGCATGTGAGTGCTTGGCTTGGGGTGACCATGACACTCACTGGCACGTTACAGTCACTTGGGGCTGCAATAAATGAACATCCCAGTATCTGCTCTAGCCTTTGGAATGAACGGTGGAACAGCTGGAGCCACGCTGAGGAGCTGGAGCAATGACAGAGCCATTAAGGGAACCACTCCCTCTGTCCTTTGCTGGATTCAGGGACCTGGAAGGAAAGCACATGGCTCTAGGGCAGATGTGGTGGCTCTGCTGCAGGACATCACCTTTCTCCCACCTTCTTCTTCCACCAAAGAGGTACCGACCTGCCCGAAGAAGTGTCCCCCACCCAGACCCCCATGCAATGTCACATTGCTGCTGCTCAAACTCTTCCTCCTGGTCTCAGACCCCAGTGTTGACACGTAACCTCACTGAACTTTGTCCCATCTGCAGCATTCCGAGGGCTCTGCATGATGTTATTGCTCCACACCCTCCTGCCTCTGCCCACACCGTGCTCTCCCTGCCTGCAGGGTAGGGCTGGCACTGTCCTCAAGGGCAGATGCTGCTAGAAACAACAGGACAATGAGGATGAAGGTGGCACCAAGGTTTGTGCTTCCCTGTCTGCAGGGAGCTTTGGGAGCCATCCCATGCCTTGCTGCAGGCTTTGGGTCCAGCTGTTTCAGCAGCTCATTCCCAATCCCGGTGATGGAGTCAGGGCTGTGATGGCACCATCAGCTGTGTGATGGCCCTGGGGTGACAGGCAATAGGGAATGGTCTGTTGGGAACCTTCAGTGAAGCCTCACTGGGGCAAGGAGAGCTGGCAGGTGTGCAATGGCCTTGAGAAATTAGAATTATAGAATCACAGAGTGCCCTGAGTTGGAAGGGACCATCAGGATCATCGAGTCCATCTCCTGACCGTGCACAGGACACCCTGACAACCCCACCATGTGCCTGAGAGCATTGTCCAAACACTTCCTAAATGCAGACAGGCTTGGTGCCCTGACCACTGCCCTGGAGAGCCTGTTCCAGTGCTCAACCACCTTCTGGGTGATAAATCTTTTCCTGATATCCAACCTAAACCTCCCCTGACTCAGCTCTGTGCTATTCCCCAAGCTCTGAAAACAGCACAAATGCAACAGCCTGTGCAGCACCCAGGGGGTGCAAGTCTGTGTCCTCTGCAGCCCGGCCCTGGGGTGGCACTGGGCTCTCCAGTGACTCAATGGGCCCAACTGTGGAGCACTTCACATGGAACAAGACAGCAGGATGGCAGCTCTGGGTCAGGCTGAAGGGCCACCTCTGCCAGCAGCTGAGGGCAGGCACTCAAGGAAGTGTCTCCAAACAGGGTGAGCATGTTGTGCTGCCTCTGCAGGGTGCTCTCCTGGCCTCCAGCTGTCTGTGGCTTCAGGTCTTCCCAGCCCAGATGTGGTGTCAGTGCCTTTGGGAGCCCTACAGTGATTTGTTGTTTGTTGTTGGGTGTTTTTTCCTTTTATTTTGTTTTAAATTTTTTTTTTCTTCCAATGCTTTTTGAATCCACCTGAACTTTTGGGCACCTGCAGCTGGGAGTTGTGCAGATGTGAAAATCTGCTCACCCTAAACACACCAGCTCTTACCTTCTCTTGTCTGAAGGCAACAGCCAGGCATCAACCACTTGTGCGTGTCTGTGCCCTTGGCCACGGCTCATAACCCTCTCCTTGGAGACCAGGAGGATATGGGGAAAGGCCTGAAGGACCACACCTGGGACAGGTCCTGGGCAGTGATGAAGAGCGTGGGAGTTGCTTTCACCCACCCCTCTGCTCTGCTGTTCCCTCCCTCAGGTCCTCCACAAATGAGCTGGCCGTGCTCATCTCCCGCATGCAGACAAACGCTGACCAGGTGGAGAAGGACATCCTGGAGACACAGTCAAGGCTCAAGCAGGTGAGCTGTGGCAGAGGGTGGTGGGAAGGTGAAAGTCTTTGCCTCCAAATGCAGTGTCTGGGATGACAGGTCAGGTGTCTGCTCTGTGCGTGCTGGTGCAGGTTTGGGGGCTGACTGGAGGCTGGGGAGGAACAGACACCCCACAAAGCCTCCCAGCCCCTGAGGCTGCATCCCAGGGCCTCCCAAATTCCAGCCTTGTGCTTTTCTGCTCAGTGCCTCATGCTTCCCACAGCCAAGGCTGTCTCACCTACGGCAGAACAGCCCTGTGCCTCCCAGCAAGCTCAGAGGCAGCCAGTCTGACCCAAACCAGTCCCTGGGTGGGAGGGACACTGGAACAGCAGCTGGGCTGGACTGGGCTCCCCAGCTCAACCCTTTTACCAGGGATCCTCTGTGGTTGACATGTTGAGGACCCAGAGCCTCTGCATTGGCCAAGGAAGGTGTTGTGAGGTCTCTGTGGTCCGACCAGGCTGTTTTCTTCTGTCTCCCTTGGTCTTCAGGATTCCAGCAATCAGCAGAAGAACAAGGCTTTTGAGTTCCAGACAGAGAATGCCAGGAACCTGAAGGAAGCAGAGACCCTGCTGAAGGATCTCTTCCTGGATGTGGATCGTGCCAAGCGGCTGAAACACCCACAGGCTTCTGAGATAGAGAAAGAGTGAGTGCAGTGGGGGGACTGATGTGATGGGGGCACTGAGCAATTGGGAACCCCTCTATGATCTAGACTGAGTTCCAGTCATTGCCATGAGAGGTAGTGTCAACTCTTCTTCCCACAGAGTTTAGCCTTAAAATCAGATTTTCTGCCAATATATTATAGAGATAGGAGTGTACAGAGTGGCTGCCAGGGTGAGTGCCCAAGAGGCCCCATTCTTTTGGGAGCTCCTGTAAAAGGTACCAGAAAAACGCAGAGATAAAATGTGGCCCCACTCTCAGGGCAAATCCCCTTTTCCTCTGCATTTCCTAAAATGAATGCCTTTGGTTCAGGCAAGCACAGAGTCAAACGTGGGTGTTGGAATGGGAGAAGAGCTTCAGTTGGCTTCTGGTGCTTTGTTCCCCTTCACTTCCAGCACTACTAGGTGGAAATCAGGAGGGAACGGTAGTTTTCTAGCTGGGAAGGCACAGCCTTGATCTCCCTGCAGTGTCATCCTGGGCTGTAATTTCTGAGACATCCCTGGAGACAGAGAACAGCAGGACAAGTGCCTCCACTGCTGAAGGAGGCCAGTGCCACAGAGGGACAGCAAAGTAGCCCGAGTCTTGCAAGTGAAATCTGGGCTCCACAAACCCCACTTTGGCTGTCCCTCTTCCCAGCTGACACAGAGACATGTGCCCTTTCCCCTTGGCAGCATCCAGCAGCTCCATGACCGTGTGACCCAGCTGTGTGCCGAGTACCGGGCCCTCTACGAGCAGCTGAACGTCCCCGACGTGGGGCCCAGGGTGGACTGGGCCAGGATTCTGGACCAAAAGATGGTAACAGCAGCTGGGTTTGGATGCATCTCCAAACTGTGTGCTCAGCATCATGCAGGGATGTTGCAGGGTGGTGGAAATAATTCAGTTGCTCTGGGTGGAAGAAAGACTCTCCTCCCACCTCTTAAAACACTCTGGATTGACCCCTTCAGATTGAGAGCTACCAGAAGGGGTCAGGTAGAGAGCTCTGCTGTGGGATGAAAGGATGCAGAAGGTGATGTCTCCTAGAACTTGACAGCACTTCCTTTGAGAGTTTCTCACTGTGGGGTCTGGGTATTTAGAGTGGCCAGATTGGAGTCAGTTTGGATTCCCTTGAAAGCTGGATGGTAACTAAGTGCATCCAAAGCATGTCACCATAGGCAGGGAGCTGGTGCAGCTTAGGTTTCTACATCAGGGTTATATGCTCTGGTTATCTTTTTCCCTGTGTATGGCTGGGGAAAAGGCAATCAGCAGCAGTCACAGGAATAAACAAGATCCCTTCCCTTGCTCCCAGCCCGCTATCAGATTCCAGATCTTTTCATGCCCTGCCAGCACTCACTGGGGTTTCTCCTTGAAATAAAGCCTTTTGCTTTAATCTCTGCCTAATTCCTTTTGCACAGAAACAAGTCAACGCAGGACAGTACGGCCCTGGCATGTCAGAGCTGGAGAAGCAAATAGCTGAGCACAACATCCTGCAGAAGGAGATCGAAGCCTACGGGCTCCAGATCAAGAACCTCCATTCTGGGGTAGGGCATCCTCTGTCCCCTCCTTGTTCTTGTTGCTTCACTCAGGCCCATGTCCCATCTGCTCCTCTGCACGGTGAATGTTCACCCTTGTTTTGCAGAGGGCATGGGGCGCCTGAGCTGGGACAGATGGAGCCATTCAGGGGCCGGGGAGGTGATTCTTGGATGGTTTCTAAAGCGCATTCCATAAATCAGCTCATCAGTATCTACCACATGTTTCGATAACAGCTTTTTTTCTCTCTCTTTTTTTCTTCCCCCCCCACCCTCCTTGGTCTGGGCTGTGTTGTAACCCAGGATGTGGCAGATTTAAAAAGCCAGTACAAGGACTTGCTGGTAAGCTTCTCGGTGGTTTTCTGTGCAGATGGGGTCATACAGCGGAGTAACACCATCCCTGATGGACTGGGAATGCCCAGCTCAAAGCAGGAGCTACCTCTGGGCTTGCTCAGTGATGTCCCTCTTCTTCTTTCCTCATTTCCTTCCCAGCTTGGGATGGGTGTAAATTGAGAGCGCTCTTGCTGCCCTCAGGGCAATGCCGTGGGTGAGATCCATGTCTCTCCTCTTCATGGGTCATGGATCTGGAGCTGCCCATGTGTGTCCATGAGCACAGGGATACAGAGGCAGCAAGAAACCCATCCCAGCCCACACACTGTTCCCAGTCAGGATTGCAAATGCTGAGGCTCAACCTGATCCCTATCAAGGGCTCCAGAGAGGAAATGAGCAGCAGGAGCAAAGGAGGTGGCTGGGAAGAAGGTCCTGGTTTTAGCCAGCTGGGCCCATGAAGGTTTAATGTTGAAAATGGGATTTATAAGAAACATAGCAGAGCTGGGCCAGCTCTGAGAGTGCCCGAGGCACCAGCCCACACCTGGGATTCTGGTTAGACAAACATATCCTGTCTGTGGGGAGGGAAGGGGAATGGCAGCCCCATCAGATAAGAGCCAGGGGTGGCAGATTTCTCACTGAGGTCTCTGGGAATCTCCTGGTGGATGTGCAACAGGAGCAGGGTCCTGGGGAGGAGGGGAAAGGGACTCCCCAGGCTGAGCACCAACACCATCTCTCTCCCGTGTGTGTGTGGGCAGAAAGCCTCCATCTGGCGAGGGCAGAGCCTGGGCAGCCTCTACCACCACCTCCAGGGCTGCACCAAGGAGCTGGGCTACCTGACAGAGCAGCAGACCAAGATCCTGAAGCAGGACTGGAGTGACCAAATGATGGATGTGCAGAGTGTGCGACGGGAGTACGAGGTGAGCTTTGGGGGGTGGCAGCAGGTCCTGGCTTGGGAGGCTGGCCAAGCCTGGCTTGTGAGATTTGCAGGATGGATCCCAGCCTGCTGGACATCCTCCACCAGCCTGGGGAGGATGGGGCTTTCCCAGGGCAGCCCAATAGTGCTGGGTACTGAAACAGAGGTGGAAGAGATCCTCTGGATCCATTGAGGAACTAGGGATGAGCCACTCTGTGTGTCCCTGCCAGTCCCCTGAGCTGGAATGTGGGATCATATGTTAGAGAGCTGTCAGTGAGGCAGAGAGAAAAGAAGGACTCAGTATCACATCAGCCTCAGTGGCCAACATACAGAACACAGTGACTGCTATGTGCTGGGACCAGGAAGAATAGAGGGATAATTGCTTAGGAAAATGCTCTTTGAATGAATGCCCTGATGCCTTCTGAGGCCCAAGTGTATCTAATTTGTTTTAGCTTTGCCTAGTCTTTTCTGTTTTTAAAAAAACAAACAAACAAGGATGTCTATGCTTTGGGAGCCTTGTCTCTGTTATGTTGGGGTTTGGTGCTCTCTGTGCTCCTTGCACGCTCCCAAGGTCATGAAGTTTCTCTTCCCCTCCAGGATTTCAAGTCCAATGAGCTGCTCAGCCAAGAGGAGCTTGTGAACCACCTTCAGGACGATGGGGACAGGATGATTGAACTAAAGCACCCAGCCATCAAGCCTATCCAGGTAGGGAGAGGGGGGTCTCTTCCCAAACACTGTAGGAGAACCAGAGTGCCTGTGCATCAAGAACCAGGGGGAGGGTTGGAGGAGACCCCTTCACATCTTCTGCAGTTGTTACTCTTTCTTCTCACACTGCACTGGCTGTACTGCAGCACCTTTCTGCCTATTCCAACCTTATGGGGAAGTTGAGGGCAGTGCAGGGTCTTCACCCCTTTCAAAATCTCCAGGAGATGGTGGGAACCATCTGTGTGCTGGGACCAGCTCCTGCCCAGCTGCTCAGATATATTGGTGCTGCAGGGAGCTATGACATGGTGTGATTTCTCCCAAGTGAAACCAGTTCCCAGCTGGCCAGGATGTATTTCCAAGCCTGCAGATGCAGTGTCAGGCTGAAGTGGGCTCTCAGCCCCCAGCACCACCAGAGCTGAGACCCCCTGGGGAATGGTGGCTGCTCTGTATGAGCCAAGTCCTTCTCAAGGAGTGTCCTCACCCAGGTTCAGCGTCAGGCAGTGCCTGGGCACAGCTTTGTCTCTGCTCTTCCTCTGATCTCTGGGACTTCTGGGGAAAGGAGACCAGTGTTTGGGGAGGTAGGACCAGCTGGAGCCCACTGAGCTGTGCTCTGTCCCACCACAGGCTCACCAGGAAGCCTTGAAGAACGAGTGGCAAAATTTCCTGAATCTCTGCATTTGCCAAGAGAGCCAACTGAACAGTGTGGAGAGTTACAAGAAGGTAAAAAGCAAATTCACGGGCCGTGGGTCTACAGGTCAGGCCAGAGTGGGCAAGCTGGGAAGAGAGAAAGTAGAGGAATGAGGATGGGAGATCCTCTGCTGGTACCTAGTCAGGGCACTTTGGGGAAACACCCCTCAAAACCTAATCTTTTAGAGATGCTGGGAACTGAGAGACCCCACTGGACTTGGGGGTAGTAAGGTCCCCCCGTGCCTGACTGTTTTCCTACCCACACCTCCAGTTCCAGGATGATGCTGAGGCTGTGAGCCGCTCCCTGAAGAAGATGAGCTCTGACCTGGACACCAAATACAGCAAGTTCAACAAAGACAGCCCCGGGGTGGTGTCAGATCTGCTGCTTCAGCTGGAGGTGAGATCTTCAAGGCTGGTGGAACCAGCCAGACCTAAGGGGCAAATCCAAAGTTGTAACCTCCCCAATAAATAACAGTGGGGAAGAGGAAGAGGTGGGTAAATAACCCTATGGGGACAGCTCACCACAGCTCTGTGCTCGGGAGAGGGAAGCCCCTGGCAATACTGTGCTCTGAGTGCTGAGTCCCTGCATCCCAGACTGCAGGGCAGTGACCCCTGGGACAGCACTGTCCCCATCAGTGACACACAGCCAGGCCCCAGCTCACCATCAGAGTGAAGGAGAAGTGCAGGGAGGAGCCTTGTGTTGTCCTTAATAGGAGACACTTGGATTAGAGGGCCCACAGAGTGTGAGCCACTGGCACTCAAGCAGAAGGGAAAGGTCCTCCCATCTCCTCAGCACTCCCATGAGCCAAAGGCAAGGGAGGGAATAAAGAAATCTGACCTGAGGGGTGAGATGCAGATAAGAAAGGAACATTTGCCCGGGAGAGAGGGAAGGGACACGTTCAACATGGTATCTTCCCAAGCATGCAACACATTTCACTCTCAAGAGGTGCTTGGATCTTGGTACTTTCTGACACTGGAATGCAGCCACCTCTTGGCAGGCCTCTGTCCCATTCCTGAAAAAGAAAACTTCTTCAGGAGATTTTAATACAACAGTGTGGGTTCACCTAAGGTTAACTCAGGCTGTGCCTTCAAAGGAAGACCTGCTGTGAGCAAAGGAAACCGAGGAGAGTGTTGATAATGAAAAGGGGAAGAAGGGACATGGAGGGATCGAGAATGGAGAACCTCCTGACTCTGCTCCACAAGAGTGGACAACTGGTCCCAGCATACTCACTGTAGTGTGACCCTCCCCTTCCTTCTCATGCAAGCTTGGTCACAACCACTGTCTTCCCTGTTTTGTCTAGAACGAGGAGAAGGTGTTGAAGCAGGCAGAGAAGAACATCGCTGACCTGAAGAGAAGGAGCAAAGAGATCAGCCCCCTGAAACTGCGCAGGACACGTCCCTCTCAGCCCCTCACCTTGGACACCCTCTGTGACTGGGATGCTGGGGAGGTGAGGGCTTGACTGGCAGCACCTTCAGAAGAAGCAGGGAGCTGAATTCTTCTTTGGTTGCTCCAGATCTTGGCTCTGTGGTGGGAGGAACCATCCTAGTGCCAGAAAGCCAAGCCTTTCACCGGGTTTTGTGTCTCTGTCCAGGTGCAGCTGACCAGAGGGGACAAGTACACCCTGAAGGACAACAGCAACCCTGAGATGTGGGTGGTGCAGAGCAGTGCTGGTGTGGTCCAGGAGGCACCTTCTGCTTGCTTCTCCATCCCTCCACCTGACCCTGAGTCCATAGACAAGGTCAATAGGTGAGTCTGCAGCACAGAGCCTGACCCAGAGAGACATTTAGACTCACTCAGGTCATAACCAGCCTGATCACCTCACCTGCAGCTGGGGACAGGACCCATGACTATCCCTAGTATGAAATCTCTCTCCTGGAGAGGTACCTTATCCAGGTTCCTTCCATTCCTCAACAGCCCTGCACACTGCACGGACCTCACTGTCAAAGAGCTTTCTGGCAGTCAGGCTTGATTTCTTCACCCAAACATGTGACTCGCACAGGTCTGACTAAATTCATTGCAGAATCAGTCTGGAGTTTGGGACTTGCCAAACAGGACAGAGTTATCTGTGGTATCTCCTCTCAGCCAGCCCCAGCTGGAGACTGAGAAATGCTCCTTGAACCACCGTGTAGTTCTGCTGCCTGCCTGCTCCGTCAGCTCCTGCCGTTCCCACAGGACGGGGCGGTGGTGCAGGGAGGTTGGCATTACCTTTTTAATCATGTCCCCGGGTCTTTGGATAAATCAGTGCAGCTCAAGTGCCATGGAAAGGCCACAGCCCTGACTCAGAGCTACGTGGGCATGTCCGTGGTGGGAGCTTGGGTCCCCAGGCACAACGGGCAAGATTGCTGCATTGTGTTGCTCTTCTTCAGTGCCCACCCCTCTTCACACATCCCAGATTACTGAGTCCTTTGGATTTATGGGTTTCATGTGTGCTTTAAAACAGAAATTTAGTTCCTCTGCATGGAGCTGTGCCCTGGACCCCCCAGACAGCCCTTGTCTGACAGCAGCCAGGCAAGCTGGGAATTGCAGGTTTTAGCACACAGTGTTTAGTTGGAGCAGTCCATAGCAGGGATCACAACTGGCCTGGTCTTTTCTAGTTCCCTTCCTCCTAGTTTCATTAGGCTTTTTTCTCCCAGAGATACATTTTGGTCCTTCCAGTTTTACAGATCCCAGCTCTAGTTTCATTAGACAGGAACCATCCTTTCGATTGAGACTTGGCATTTCTATTGCAGCAGCCACAGCAGCAGCTCCTTGTACTCCCTTCCCGTGAAGCTGCAAAGCGCTGCCACCATATGAAATCAACTTCCAGCTTTGACAGCTTCTGCTGAGGGTTGGAAACGCTGGCTCCATTGGCAGAAGTCAGCTGCTCAAGCCAACCAGCTGCTTTTGCTGCTCTTCCCTTTCCTGAGGGATGTCTCCGAGTTACAACAGGCTGCAGGCTCCCAGACTGCCCCTGCCTTCGGGGACACCGTCCCCTGCCTTCGGGGACACCTTCCCCTGCCTTCGGGGACACCTTCCCAGCAGGAGCCACAGAGCTGCTGCCATGCAGGGCTCTGTCAGGCCATGCTCAGGGCTGTGTCCCATCCTGCTGGCTGAGGATGCTCCTCTCTGCTCACAGGCTGGAAGGGGAACTGAACACGGTGAAGCAGAAGCGAGCGGCAGTTCAGAGCACCCTGAGACGCAGCCAAAAGGAACAGGTCCAGCCCAGCCAGCAAGGTATGTCAGCTGGATAGTCCAGCCCTCTCCAAAGCCAGCACCTTCCTCCCAGAGCTCCCAAAGCAGACTGGAAGCAAAGCACCCACCCAGGGTGGGCAGAGGTACCTGCAATACACACACAGGTCCCTGTGGGAGGTTGCTTTCTGCTCTGTGGAAAAGAACAGCCACAGGATAATCTGACTCCTGGTGCTGCCAAGGACTCACTATGTGATATCAATTCACTTAAAATCTGTTGCCCTTCTCAAAACTCTGTGATTGACCTTCAGCTCCATCAACAGCTGCAGGGTATTTAGGGTTGCAGAGGGATGTGCCTATCCAGAAACCGTAATTAAACCTGCTTTGTAATCTGGGTGCCTTGCAGTTCTCTTCCCTACCTGGGGGCTGTGGAATAAGCAGGCAGCCAGGGCTAAATCCCAACCCCTGCCTAGCCATGTTATTCCCACAGCTATAATTCAAAGGCTCCCAGCAAAGCTGAGCAGGGATGTGTCTGCAAAGACTTGGCTGTCTTTGTCCCTCCTTTGGACTTGAGCTCTGGCTGGCCAAGGAAGAGCTAAAAGCTGGGGATTAACCTAAGCTGTGTCTTGCTGCAGCTCTGCCCAGGAGCCCTCCAGCAGTCCAGGATGATCCCCAAGCTGACCGGCTCCTCAGTAGCCTGGATCGTGTTGGCAAGGACCTGGTTCAGGTAGAGAAGGAGGTCTTAAACCGAGTGAGGTCTCCTGTGAACTACAATGACCCCACGGATGACCTTGCCAGGAGGATCAAACAGCAGCAGGTGAGTTGGAGCAGGAGGAGTTTGGTAGCTCTGTGTCCTTGCCCCAAAGCAGGTTGACATAGAAATTACATGAGATGGGAGCTGGTGCTTCAAAGAAGCTGTAGTTGCAAGGGTTTCAGGCTGGCTTGAATCCTTAAAATGGGACAGGCTAAGCCAAACCCTCAGGAAACGCAGGTCCTTCCCTTGGCTCTGTACCAATCTGTACATTTGTTTCAGAGCTGTGGTCCAGGTCTTGGGAATTCAGTCCTCAGCTTGGTCGTGGGGACTCTGTCACCCTGCACTCTCAAGTCTGTAGCAAAAAAATGAAGGGATAGAGGGAATTAATCCAAGGACTGGCTTTGGCTCACCTGATGGGAAGTACAGACTGGTAGATGCCAGTGGTACAGGAAAAGAGGCAGTGCCCTGGAGCCCTCCTCTTTCCTCTGGGATAAGGTCTGGGCCTGTAGCAGCTCAGCTTGTTACATCTTCATCTGTGGGTATTTATCCAGCCCTGGCAGAAGGATGGGCTCAGGCAGGTTTTTTCCATCTCTTTCCCACACCCTGCCATTGCCAGACAGCCACAGTCTGGATGGGGCTGTGCCCCAAGGGGCAGCTCCTTATGAGAGGGGTACCACACCCTGAGCCCCACAGCCAAATCCGCCCCTGGGGGAGACAAGTTTCCACTGCAGCACTGTTATGACTGTGTTGGGTGACTCTGCTCCCATCTGATGTGCCAGGAAACAACAAAGAAGCTGGAGAACCTGGGGGCAGCCAAGGATGCCTTGCAGAAGGAGTGTGAGACCTACCTTTCCAAGAAACCCACCAGCACCTCGGCTTCCCAGCTCCCTGTCACGCTGAACGCCCTCAGGAGCAAGTACAATGATGTCAATATGCTCTCCAGCCTGTACAACGAGAAGTGAGTGATGGTGGCAAGGCCTGATGGGGGTGAGGGAAGGAAGTCCTTGCACAGAGGTGTCAACACAGAAGCATGACAGAAAATGCTTTTAGTCTATGTCGGTGTTTGCTGAGGTCCTGCACGGGTTGGAAACCTCCTATCCATCACCAGAGCGACCTCTGAAAGAGTTTCTGTGTGTATTCTGTGCTCAGATCCCCCCACTGTGGAAAATCCACCACAATGGGTGTGTGTCCTAGCTCTGTTGTGAAATGCAACGTGTCTGACTTCTGGGCAGCACTACAGGGTCGTGAGTGCACAGTGCTTGTTCCCTGTCATGTTGGAGAAGCTCCGATGTTAAATAAGCTTAAACACACAAAATCAGAGAGCAGAGGAGAAGAATGGGGTCTCCTGTAGCTAACCTCGTCCTGTCATTTTTTCCCTTTCCCAGGGCCAAGGCTGCCCTCAACCTGGAGACTCAAATTGAGAACACAGACAAGATTGTCAGCACATTTGAGGCCAAGCTGGCTCAGGACAGCATCATTCCTGCATCCCCCAATGCCCTGCAGGATCGGGCCAATGACCTGCAGGTAGGGGAACATCAGGCTCTTCCTTAAGGAAGGGACATCTCTGAGTTCAGGTAGCAATGGTGGGAGGAGCTGGACTTTGCTAATTTGAGCACCTCGAGGTGCCAGCAATGAAGCCTTTTTAAGGACTTGTTCCTTTAAGGTTTCGTGTTGGTATTGCAGGCTGACCTGCCTTCACTGGCCAGCAAAAAGCTCTGTCCCTCTCAGGCTACCTTTGAGTCCCTAAAATGATGACCACCTTAGCATCTAATCTCTGTTGCTCTGCCTCACACTCATCCCTAATCTTTCCTGCTCTCAATCTCCCTGCTCCATCCTTAACACTCACAGGAACCCTTTTTTACCTTCTGCATGCTGCTCCATCCACTGTCCAGCCCACCTTGCTTCCCACACTGTTTACCGAGTAAGTCTCACTGCTCCATCTCTTCCACCTTGCACATCCCTTGGAGAGCCTGACCAGCCCCCAGGTACTGCACAGTTAGTGGTGACAGGTTAAGGAGGGTGTTTGGTTGGTGCACTGACTGCTACAAACCTGGAGGTGTCTTTTCTCTCCCCCTGCAGAAGATGAGGCGGGACCTGGTGGCCCAAGAGGACTGTGTGCTGAAGCTGAACCGGGGGCTGAAGGATGCCGAGCACAGCTGCAGTGCTGTGCAGAACAACTTCCAGGAGTTCTGTCCCGACCTGCCGCGGCAAAAGCGGGAGGTGCAGCTCCTCAATGATCGCTACCACGCCGTTGCCGACCAGCTGGATCAGCGGTGAGGGGCTGTGGGATCATCTCTGCTCCTCTTGGCTGACGTGGACCAGTGTTAGTCAGGGTCACAGAATCACAGAATATGACCAGTTGGAAGGCACCCATAAGGATCATCAAGTCCAACTACTGGCCCTGCACAGGACCATCCCCAAGAGTCACACCGTGTGCTTGAGAGTGTCATCCAAATGCTTCTTGAGCTCTGTCAGCCTTGGTGCTGTGACCACTGCCCTGGGGAGCCTCTTTCAGTGCCCAACCACCCTCTGGGTGAAGAACCTTTGATACCCAACCTAAACCTCCCCTGACTGCAGGACCCTGATCCTGACCACTATCCTGTAATACTGAGGACTGGGTCTGTCCTGCTCTGTAGTTGCCACCTTCCTATGCACAGCACAGGCTTTGAGCTTCCAGATACCTGAATAAGGCAGTTTTTGACTACTGGCCTCTGCCTGACACAGGGACCTTACACACAGAAACCCTTTTAGACACTTCTCCCAGGGATTGCTGCTGGTTGTCTGCCTTTTTCCTTCTCTCATCTCCCAGGTAACGTTCATGCTGCAGTAGCAAACCTGATGTGCGCAGTTAGGCTCCCCACTCAGGGATCAATTGTCACTCCCTTGTTTTTTGTTATCTTGGTGCGTGTTGTGACATTGTCACCAGAGCGTCTTTTTAGGAACTTGCAGATAAATCTTTGCCCTTCCCCTTAATGTTCCTGTTCACCTCTGTTCTGTGCAGAGAGAAGACCCTCAGAAACATCAGCCTCACCTACCAGCAGTTCCAAAACTCCAATGAGAACCTGATGTTCTGGATGAACAACCTACCCAAGCACCAAGTGAAGACCACTGATGGGCCAAGCCAGATCAACTACAAGCTGCAGGCACAGAAGGTGTGTTCCAGGGCAAGCATCATAACCTGTAACGTTACAGGGATGTGGGAATTGGCTTGCATAAAAGATTGTACCATCAGCTCCTGGATGAGTCCTCCCACTGTCACAGTGAATAACTGTGATTGCAGCCCACAGATGGTGTATCTACAATCCTGAAAGATTGTACCCTGGGCTGAGATGTTGCACTGGGTCCTGCATCTTTCTCTCCTTTGTCAGATCCTAAGCTCAGTAGCTCAGATGATGAGTTGTGGAGGTCTCTGTGTTGGCTGCTATTTATCTCATATGTGATAAATCAGTGTACCAGGTCCTGGGCAAATGATGGTGCTGCTGAGATCCTCTAAAGCCTTGGAGACTCTTCCTAAATATCTTCCTGTTCCCATCATTCCCTCAGCTGAGCTAATTCTCTAGGCTGCAAGAGTGTCACTGTGTTGCTGTATTTCAACCTGTCCTTAACACCACATGTGTCTCCTGCAGAGGCTGGTGGAGGAGATTGAAAGCAAGGAGCCCGAGAAGAACGCTGTGGTCAGGCTGTCCCGGAATGTGCAGTCCACGCTCAATGTATGGCTGGGTTTTCCCATTTATCACTCCCTTAATGTCTCACATGAGAGATCCCACCTGATTCTCCTGTTTCTGCTCTGGACAGGACTATGAACTTGAAGCAGGCAAATACAGCTCTTCTCTGGACCCTTCCCTGACTGACTCTGCTGCAAAGAGGCTGCGTGTGACCCCCCTGCAGGAAAGCATCCAGGCCCAGGTAAAATGTTCAGATGAAGGCATGGAAACCATTGTCTATCTCCTTACCCGTGCCCCAATGTCCTCTGCAAGGCCTTAATCCGCTCTTACAGCCACAGATGATCATAGTCAAATCCCAAGGTCGAAGTCATCAGGGATCTCTTTGTCTGTGGTGGAAAGCAGCACATGAGGTCCAGAATTAGGGTTGTGCCTGGTGCCTTGTGATTGCTGATGCTGCCTCTTTACCATGTTGTATGTGAAGATAAGACTTACAGGGTAGTTGTGTGAGGGCAGGAAGGAGCCAGAGCTCCTCTGTGCTGCTCCCAGTTGCACCCCAGTTCTCCTGCATCACCTCGGGCTGTTCACCAACTGCCATCCATGTGTGGCCCAAGGTGAATTTGGAAGTCTGGACTTTGTGTAGACCTGCAGGCATCTAACAGGCACTCAAATAATGGGGACAGGATCTTCTGCACGAGTCCCTAGACTCTGTGTGTCTCTATGGAGTCAGACGTGAAGACACTAATCCCTGAAATTGCTCAGTACACAAAGTGCCTCCAGGTGAAAGGAGGGGTGGCAGAGTGTCCCACCCAACAGAGCTGTGTCAGGGTGAGGGGACAAGGCTCTCACTGCTGTTTCTTTTTTAGGAAAGTGATGTAACCAAGCTCTACATGGAGCTGGCAGCAGAAAATAAACAGCAGCTCAGCCGGCTGGAGTTTGCCAAGAAGATTGTTGAGAAGGTACCAGCTCACAGCAAGATTGGGGTACTTTAGGTTGGGGGTTCAAATCTGCTCAGCCTGGGGTTCCCCCTTCCTGAGTCTTCACATCCAAGTGTGAGGAAGGAAGGAATGAAAACCCTCTGAGAAAAAGACCACAAGTAATCACAGTTTACTGACACTGATCTTAGGCTGTGACTCTCTCACTTGTGTGGACTCTCAGCTCTTTACTGAAGCTGTAGTGTATGCTAGGAAAAAAGACTAGGGCTCTTAAGGCCTGTCCTCAGCTATATCTAATCAACATTCAGGGGCTGAGAATTTCAGATTTGTTTGTGGATGTGGCTGGAATTCAGTGCTCACAGCCTTCTGAGAACACTTCAAAGCAATAGGATTTTTAGACCTTTCTAGGGTTTGAACCATCTGTAGGAAAGGCCTCTGGTCTGGATGACTTTCAGTGTGCTCAGGAAGGACAAGAGATTAAACTGGGGCCTGGCCCTGTTACTCTCCCTCAGCTGCAGGTACAAGGCAGCACAAAGCACCTTTGTGAGCTGCTGCAGCACCTCCAAAACAAGGGGAAAACACACCAAGTCAGTTGCTTGAACTGATGGGAGCGTGTCCTCATTTTCCATTTACAAACAGCCATATTTGGAGACTCCCTGGGGATTGTGTGCCAGCTCTATCTCCCACCATGCCATGGCATTTAAAAGGTCTCTGTGCCACCCTAAAAAAGAAGAATGACTCCATTTCCCTGCCCTTTTTTTTTTTAATTCTTTTTGGTTTCTCCCTTGCAGAAGGAAGTGCATGAGGACATTGAAGCTGTACATGAGCAAACGCAGAAATCTGAAAACAAAGCTGCAACAAGCAGGGAATCTGAGGGGTTGAAAGCGCAGCTGGAGGAGGAAAGGAGGAAAGTTTCCAGGATTGAAGAGGACCTGGAGGAACACAGAAACAAGCTGCTGATGTTGAAGACTCAGAAGCCCATTGAAAGAGTGGAAGAAAAGGAGGTGATAGAATATTACAGAGACCCACAGGTGGAGAGTAACCTCTCTAAGTTGGTAAAGCAAATTGAAGAGGAAGGCAAAAAAAGGCAGAGCCTTCAAGAAAACATCGAAGCGATGAGCCGTAAACTTGCCCAGGTGGAGAGCGAGAAGAAGGTTGCTCCTGCCCAGCTCCTCACCAAAGAGATCACAAAAATTGAGAAGGATCCAAGCCTGGATGGTGAAGCAGCCAGTCTTCGTCAGGAGATCAAACGTCTCCAGGAGGAAAGCTTGGCTGCTGCTTCCGAACTTGAGCAGCACAAAAGGGAGCTGCACATGCTGGAGCGAAAGCAGCCCAACGTCCGAGAGAAAGTGGTGGTGAAGGAGCTGATCAAACTGGAGAAAAACCCAGAAATGCTGAAGTCTGTTAGGACCCTGCAGCTGCAAATTGATGAGGAATCCTTCAAGAGGAAGTCGGTGGAAGAGGCGATAGAGAAAGTGAAGAACAAGATTGAGGAGGTAGAAAGACTAATTGAAATGGCAGAACCTAAAATTATTGTTAAGGAGGTGAAGCAGGTAGAGCAGGACCCAGAGTTACTGAAAGAGACTTCCAAGCTTAAAACTCTGATTGAGGAAGAGAGGAGCAAAAACCTGATGCTTACGGGTGAGCTGGGAGAGCTGCAGAGCCAGTACAGCATCGCAGAGAAGCAAAAACCAAGGATAGAGGTGAAAGAGAGGGTCAATGAGATTTTCCTGGTGGATCCTGAAACGGAGCGGCAGATTGCACACCTGAAAAGGGAGCTGCAGGAAGTCACTCTGAAAAGGACAAAGATTGACAGTGAAGTGGAAGAGGCCTTAGCAGAGCTCAGTGTCCTCAGGTCACAGAAACCAGTGGTGGAGTTTAAGGAG
Source organism: Manacus candei (assembly GCF_025592945.1). Classification (NCBI taxonomy): domain Eukaryota; kingdom Metazoa; phylum Chordata; class Aves; order Passeriformes; family Pipridae; genus Manacus; species Manacus candei. The sequence goes on along the minus strand of NW_026138095.1, from coordinate 7,323,863 downwards.
GTCATAGAGGAGGTGGTGAAACATGAAAAGAGTCCAGAGATTCTTAGAGAGATTGACAGGCTGAAGGAGCAGCTCAATGAGCTGGTGAACACCAATGGCAGGACCCAAGAACAGCTCATTAGGCTGCAGGGTGAAAGGGATGAATGGAGGAGGGAGAGATCCAAGGTGGAAACCAAGCTGGTCAATAAGGAAGTCATCCGATATGAGAACGATCCACTCTTGGAAAAGGAAGCCGATCGCCTCCGTCAAGAGGTGCGTAACATGTCTCAGAAGAGGAGAGCTGCAGAGGATGCAATCTATGACTTGCAGAACAAATATATGCTCCTGGAGAGGAGGAAACCAGAGGAGAAGGTAGTTGTTCAGGAGGTGATACTGACTCAAAAGGACCCAAAGCTCCGAGATGAGCACACCAGGCTGAGCCGGAGTCTGGATGAGGAGGTGAGCAACAGGCGCCGCCTGGAACGCGACGTGCAGCAGGTTCGTGCGCTGGTGAAGGAGCAAGAGAAGTTACTCAACTTTCAGGAGGATCGAAGCAAGAGGCTTGCACTGGAGAAGGAGATGAGACAAATTACACTGAGAATAAAGGAGCTGGAGGAGAGCCCGGCCCCGGTGCAAGAGAAGATCATTATGGAAGAAGTGGTGAAGCTGGAGAAGGATCCAGTCCTGGAACAGTCTGCCAGCAACCTGCGCTTGGAGCTGGACCGGGAGAAGATGGAGGTGCTGAGCTTGCAGAGAGAATGCAAGAACCTGCAGGTGCAAGTCGATGTCCTGCAGAAAACAAAATCCCAGGAGAAGACCATCTACAAGGAGGTGATTCGAGTGGAAAAGGACAGAGCGCTGGAGAGCGAACGTGCACGAATCTGGGAGCTGCTGAGCAGGGAGAGAGGAGCCAAGCAAAAGGCAGAAGAGGAGGTACGGCGGCTCAGGGATAAGATCGAGAGAGCTGAAGGCATGAAGAGGACATGGGCTCGTGAAGAGACGGAGCTGCAGAAAGCCAGGAACCTGGCCATCCAGGAGAGAGCCAACTTGGAGAGTGAACTGCGGGACCTGGAGAGGCAGAAGCAGCAGAAAGTCCTTTTCCTTCGGGAGGAGTCCAAACTGCTCAACCAGCGGACTGAGAATGACAGGCAGAAGAAGAAGCAGCGGGAACATGAGTTTTCCCTGCTGGAGGCAGACATCCTTAGGGAGAAGGACCAGATCTACAACAAGGAGAGGTTCATTCGGGATCTCCAGTCAAAGGTCAACCGGGAAGAAATCAATCACGAGACCCAGATGAGAGAGACAAACCTCTCCACCAAGATCTCTATCTTGGACCCCGAGACAGGGAAGGACATGTCCCCTTACGAGGCCTATAAGCGAGGTATCATAGACAGAGGCCAGTACATCCAGCTGCAAGAGCTGGAGTGTGACTGGGAGGAAGTCACTACCCTGGGCCCAAATGGGGAAATCTCACTTCTCCTTGACAAGAAAAGTGGGAAGCAGTATTCCATCGATGATGCACTAAGGCTGAGGAGGATCACAAAGGAGGAGTACCAGCTGTACCGGGATGGCAAGATTCCCATCTCTGAATTCGCCTTGCTGGTGGCTGGGGAAACCAAGCCTCCCTCATCCCTCTCGATTGGCTCCATCATCTCCAAATCCCCACTCACATCACCCACCACCCACCAAACCCAAACCTTCTTCCCTCCAGCCTCACAGAAGGGCGTAGGTGATGACACATCCCCCATTGCCGGGGTGTATGACACCACCACCGACACCAAGTACAGTGTCAAAACTGCTCTTGCGAAGAAGCTGCTCGATCCCATGACAGCTCAGAAGCTGCTGGAAGCCCAGGCTGCCACGGGGGGCATCATAGACCTCATTTCTCGGGACCGGTTCTCAGTCCATAAGGCGATTGAGAGGGGACTGATTGACAGGACCTACATGCAGAGACTGCTCAATGCCCAGAAAGCTTTCACGGGGATTGAGGACCCGGTGACCAAGCGAAGGCTGTCTGTGGGGGAAGCAGTTCAGAAGGGTTGGATGACCAAGGACAGTGCTTTCCCCTACCTGCAAGTCCAGCATCTAACTGGAGGGCTCATTGATCCCAAGAAAACCGGTCGCATCCCTGTGCTGGAAGCTGTCCAGACCGGGATGATAACAAGCAACTTGGCCAACAGGCTCCAGGATGAGTCCAACTATGAGAAAGATCTCATTGACCCTGTCACTAAGGAGAAGATAAATTACAAGGAGGCCATGGCCCTCTGCCAGAAGGATTCACTGAGCCACCTCCTGCTGCTCCCGGCCGCATCTGAGGGGTATCAGCGGTACCACCAGGCGAGCCGCTCCCCCAGGCTCTCACGGTTCAGGCATTGAATGTACTGGGGCTGGTTCCTTCAGGAGTTCATCCCTTCAAAACAGGTCTCCCCACAGAGGCAGCAGCGATCACAGGAATGGACCATCGAGCATTTAGGGCTGCACTCTCTTCTCTCTTAGCTACCTGCTTCCCCACACAGCTCGGCCGTGCACGGCAGAAGGCATGACCATGAACCTGACACGGAGGGTCCCCGCAGTCCCCCGGGGGCTGCTGTGATGCCAAAGAGGGGTTGATTGTGAGAACTCCACTGTAGGTTAAACGTGGTTATGCTCATAAAGGGAGGAGAGCCAGAGTGTTTTCTAGCTGGGTCATTCTGCATGCAATAAACATAGCAAGTGTGTCTCTGTGGCTGTGTTGTCTCTGCAGGCTGCGGCTGCCAAGTGGCTGAAGGCACAGCTACTCTTCCCTCCATGCAATCCCAGGCCCTGCAGCCCAATCTACAGGGGGTTTGTAGGCTCTTGCTCCCCGTGATCTCACAGCACTGAACCCCCTAAATGTCTTTCTGCATGTGAGTCCATATTTTTAAAGATTTTGTTGTATTTGTCTTTAAAACTGAAAACCAGTGGGACTTTGCTCCCTGGTCATTTGGACACCTCTGAAAGAGGGACTAGTTCACCAAAGGGTGCAGTTCCACCAGCAGTACTGGGAAATCTGTACTTGCTGTTTCTTTAGGTGAACTAAAAGGATGTTATTCCTCTGTGTAACCTCCACTGCTCAGTCCTTGCTGAAACAAGCAAATCTCATATCCCAAATGTTCTCCCTTATTATCTACCCCATTGTGGAGCACCCCCTGGCTTTGTTGGATGAGAAAAATTACTTTCTACTGATGTCAGCTGCTCTTCTCCCTCTCCCAAGGGCTCTTTTACATGATGCTGTTCAGTAACTCCAACAAAACCAAATAATCCATAAGGACAGAGGTTTCTGCCCCCTCCTTTCCTCACCAGAGCAGCAGCATAGCCTCTATTTCCATATAGTCTTACTGGAATTTGAAGCATCCGTTCCCAGCCTCCTTCCTCTCAGTAGAGCACTGCTGGCACTGCTGCTCTGGACCAGCAGCAAGGGCTGGAGCTGGGCTGTGATGGATCAGGAGAGAAACTCTGGCCTGCCAGGGCAAGTCCAACAGCCCTCAGAGCACAGGAGCATGGCCAGGTAAGGATCATGTTCCAGCACAACCCAGGAGCCCTGGACCAGTGCAGTTCCCAGCAGCCCCCGGGTCCCAGCTCTTCAAAGCTGCTGGGAACAGCCTTGCAGTGCCTTGGCTTTGCTCCCCTCAGCTGCCTGAAAGCAGGGAAGATCCATTGGCAACGGGGCTGTTGCCTTTCCTGCAGCTCAGCTCTACCCAACAGGTGAGTTTGCTGCCAGGCTTCCCCTCACTTGGCTCTGTGGGGTGATGAAATGATTTGGGGGAGTGCTCTGTAACTACAGGGACTTTGGAGTTCTGGTAATTAGACGGTCAGTTAATCATTTTGGACAAACTGTTCCCTAACTGTGTGGTAGGAAGTGTTTACCTGGGGCTGGGTGAAGGTGTTAAGAGATGATTAGGTGGCTGAGCAGTCTAGTCTGAAAAAAACTCACTAAAAATCCTTTTCTTTGCTACCAAGAGCCCCTCATCTGCAGAAAGCAGCTCGTGTCATGTCCTGATGTGTCCGTAGGAAGCACCAACCAGCCAGGGGGCTTTCCCCAGGGCCTGGCTGTCTGGCAGGGTTGTCAGTTGCTCAGGAAAAGCCAGGCAGGACTTCTCCTCCCTTCCCAAGCACAGGGTGATGAACCGTGGTCTTCCCAGAGCAGTTATTTCAACACAGCTGTTGTTGGTTCCCTTTGCTGACAGTGGAGTTGGGTCCCAAACATTTAAAATTCAGCCTGTTGCTTCATTTTGTTGGGCTAGATGTGCTGTAGTGTTTTTATTTATGTTTCTGGTCTGGATGAATGTCCTTGGTATTTATTTCTTAATGCAGATCTTTTAAAAACAGAATAAAAATGAAACTCTCCTGCAAACGGTTTGTCAGGTGAGCATTGTTTGCATAGAGTGAACAGTGGAACATTGTATGAAATGAATTGACTTTACAAGGCGTATGCAAAGGCAGGGAAATGATTCCCATAGCAGAATTAATCCATGTCTCCATGGATTCATCCACAAACGTGCCCCTGTTGGCTGTCACCAAACAGAGGCCACAAGATGCTGCAAGAGCACAGATGTCAGGTTGTGCTGAAACCAGTTTTTGGGATCACAGTTATTAGGAGGGCACATGTGTGCACATGCATGAAAAACAGGAGTGCAGAAGTTTGGCTTCCATGAGTTAAATCTGTCTTTTGAGTATTTAAATAAGCAGAACATAACTATGATCTAGTTTGTGGTGATGGAAAACAAGCCCAGCTTACCCCACTGAGACACTGGGCTGCAGAACCATCAGCCGCTTGCTCCACAACAGAATTGAGAGCACATCTCTTCACCTGCCAAGGATTTGGGCTGGAAAGGATAAAAGAAAGAGTGCAGGAGATGAGGAAGGAAGAGCAGCTCTGTGGAAAAAAGGACCGGCCAGGTTGTCCTGCGTCAGCAGCCCGACGGGCTGTTCCAAATAATAAACACCAAGGTTTCTGAACAAACTACAAGTATATATTTTATTCTATACTGAAACAAAAAAATGAAAATTACAAAACCACACCAAGTCAGTGACAATTCTCCAAACATTTGAACTGCAAAAATATTTCCAATACAATAAAGCAGAGGAAACAGCATTACATCTGGAAAGATGATGGAAAGTCAGTGGTTTAGCTGTTCCTGTTTCCAGTCATATCCAGCAAGTGTTTTATCCTAACTGGATCTGCTTTATGATAACTGGATCTTTTGGCTTCTTGGTCCCACCTAATGCACAAATTAAGACTCCTGATAGTGCTCTTCAGCTTGTGGAAGAGCAGGATGTGAGCTCTGTTAAACAGCTCAGATTAAACAATGTGCTGACAAGCCCGGTGTGGTAACAGCAGTAAAGGGCTGAGCTCCTTTTCCCAAAGTGGAGCTCCAGCACGCCCTGGTGCCAGCTCCTTTTCCCAAAGTGGAGCTCCAGCACGCCCTGGTGCCAGCAACTGCCACTGACAGAGCTAGGGATGCTCCAGTGCTGGAAACAGAACTCACTGTGAGTCACCTTAGCTCACTAATGCAAGGACAAACGTCTGAGAGATGCTCTCTTCTCTACATTTCAGTGTTTTATGCTGATAAATGACCCCCACCCTTTTGCACGTGACCTCTTCAAACCACTCTCTGGCTGCAACACAAACTTTCCCCCAGCAACAGGCTGAGAGTCTCTAAATGCCAAGAATGTCCCCTTCCAGGCTCCTTGGGAGAAGCAAGATCCCAAGTCCCAGCTGGGCCCCAAACCAGACCTGCAGTGCTACCTGGAGGTGCAGGAGCTTGGGGAGAGCTGTGTCCTCTCATCTGCATTCTCTCCGCAGTGTGTGTCGCTGTTCAGGGGTCCCAGAGCTCCTGCTGAGGAAGTACTGGTGGTTGAGGGCTGCCTTGGCTGAGATGCGCTTGCTGGGATCATACAGGAGCAATTGCTGCCAGGAGAAAAACCCAGCAGAGTTAGGATTTTAAAAATTAAATGATCACTTGCACCCACACATGGCTGGGCCCACTTGCAGGTGTTGGTCCTGGGCTTCAGGGGTCACCCACAACTCAAATTACTGTGGGGATTATGTTAGAAGAGTTCCTTGACTCCCAGTGCCGTGGTTACTAGAGGAACCTGTGAGACTGTCCTGCTTCAGAGCAGGACTGAGCCCTATTCCGTAATTTGATGCTTCTGCAGTGGCAGAGGTGAGCTTTAGGCCCAGATCAGATTTACACTTCCAGGTAAATCAGTCTCAAACATCCCTATTCTTTGCCCAGTTTGAAAAGGTCCTGTCTGTCCCCAGGTCTTATTCTGAGCCCTCACTCACCGTCAATAAGTCTCTCCCATCTCGATCCAAGTTGGGAACAATGTCCTTCATCTCCTTCTTTGGCCACCGGGGAAAGCTCCCCTTGTAGTCAGGCAGCTGGGTCACGCCAGGCCAGGTCACCTCGGTGGGAGTGCCCAGGGTGCGAAAGATCTGGAAGAGCTGGTCGATCTCAGAGTCCCCTGGAAACAGGGCCTTCCTGGTCATCTGGTGGGGAAGAGAAGGCGGCAGTTCCCACCTTTCCATCAGCTGTGTGCCCTATTTCCTGCTGCAGGCAGCCCTTTGTCCCAGCAGGTGCAAACAACTGCACAGAACAGGGCACCTGCAATGCCAGGCAGTGGTTGGGAAAGTCACAAGTGTCTGACTGCTTGTCTCTAGCTCCTCTCCATTGATCCATGTTTCCAGCTTCTAACACCCACTCCTGGTTCGCTCCCTCTTGCCTACTCTGCAGCTCAGGGACTTTGGGAATGAGGGATAGTGCTATTACACAGGGATAAACAGAGCTCTTCCAAGGGGAGTACAGGCCCCTAGGAGATCCACTCTGCCATGCTACAACAGTGCTAGTTCTCTGCAGCCCACTGTGGAGACATAGAGTCATCTCCTCCCAGGATCAAAATGCTGCAACGGCAAGACAGAATTTACCCCTTCTGTGAGGAGAGGCACCATGTCACCATGTATCTGGAACTGCAGCCTTCTGCCAGGCCCCTGAGGGTGGCAGATTTCCCTCTGAGATAAGGATCAGCTAACCCTCAGGGTGGACTTTCCATAACAGAGTGGGAACACAGTATCACAGATGTTCTGCATCTCATCCCATCTTCCCACTGCAGCTGCCTCCTCCCTGCCCGTTAAAGACACTATTTAAACCCATCCTACCATTTCTGCAAAGATGCAGCCGATGCTCCAGATATCCACAGGGGTTGAGTAGTACCTGCACCCCAGCAGTATCTCAGGGGCTCGGTACCACAGAGTCACCACCTGGAAAGGAACCAACAATCAGTCTCTGGAACAAATAAATACACCCTGTACAGAGAAGGTGAGAACCCAGCTTGCAGCCAGGCTAGAGACAGAAGACTTCGTGGGGACATGAGGTAACTTTTTAGGTGCAGGTTAGGATAAGAGCGTGTTCCTGGCTATGGCTGTGCCTCCATTATGGATGAATAACTTGTTGTGATGCTGCTACTGTTCACCCACTGTGGATTGTGTACTCCACTGTGGGAGCCTCAACACTACCTCATGAGTGTATGTGCGCAGGGGGACTCCAAAAGCTCTTGCCAGTCCAAAATCAGCCAACTTGATTGCTCCTGCTTCGTTAATGAGCAAGTTCTGCGGCTTCAAGTCCCTGTGGATGACCCTGTGAGAGTGGCAGAAGCTCACACCTTGCAGCAGCTGGAAAAGGTAGTTCTAAGGAGAGAAGAGATTTCAGATAAGGCCATGATGAAAAGACTTTGAATGCTGGATTGTGCGAACCAACAAACTTTGGATTACTTATAGATCTGAATGGAAAAAAAGACCTTGCTACAATGCAACATCAGGCTGGTGGGCTACTACTCAGAGACACACACAACCTGCTCCCACCCTGTATGGGGTCAGAAGGACTCTAATCCAGGCAATGGATCTAAGGTCAGTCCCTTCCACTCATCCATTACTCTCTACAAAGGCAAGGAGCAATAGATCCCTCAGTTTGTTCTGCAGCAGAGATGGGCTGGAGAGCCTGGAAACGGCTGGGAAATAAATGTACTGAGCAATAGTGCCACGAGGGTTTCCCAGCTGAAATGTTTGAGATCTGAGGCTGAGGAAATCTCTTCCAGGTGCAGTCTGCCCAGCAGAAGGCAGCAGGGATACATGCTCTCTGCCCTGCCTGTTGGCACTCCTTCCACACTGTACCTTGACCAAGCTTAAAGGGAGAGCTCCGGATTGGCACGAGTCCATGTATTTCTTCAGGTCCTGACTCAGATACTCAAACACTATATAGAGCTTCTTCTGGCTGTGTATGACATCCAGGAGCCTGCAGAAGAAGTGCAGATTCTCCCTTCAGTACCTTCTCCTAGAACTTTATGAATATCCAAACATCCCTCATCCCACAGATGCCTCTGCTCTGTGAGCCCTTTGGAGCAGAGAGAGGCAGAGGTGCAGCTAGTATGGAGCAGCAACAGCTTAGACCAGCGTGTGTTGCTGGAGTGAGGTATTGCTGAGAGTCAGGGAAGTGCAAGTGATTCCTGCATTTTCCTGTTTATTTTTCTCCTGTCTGTGCAGTTGGGAAAGGACAGAAAATTCCTCTTGCTGCTTGTACCCAGAGCTCCTGTAGCAGGAACTCATCGATGAGCTGGTGGGGAGGGTTCATCTTACCTGACTATGTTGGGGTGCTTCAGCTCCTTCAGCAGTGAGATTTCTCGGATCGCAGTGCTGGGGACACCCTCTGACTCCCTGTGGCAGAGACACCCTGTAACCCAGGGGGATCCCACAGCCCATTGGGGTCCTGTGTCCTTTCCCTCTTCCACTGTACCCCATCACCTGCCCAGGGGAGCGTTTGAGTTTGGGATGGAGCAGTGCTGGGGGGGAGGCAGGGGGCAATGGAGTTGCGGGCAAGGAAATGGAAGAAGTGACCCAGACAGTTCAAGTCCCAGGGCAGAGGTTGTTTGGAAGCACCTGAGAGTGCATTTAGAGAGGCAATAACGGTTTAAATGCCCAGGTCTTGATTTTTGGAGGTGGTGGGAGATGAAAGCTCTATGTCCCTCAGGCAGCCACCTCCCCTATCCTGAGGGGCCACCATGGGGTTGCAGTCCCACCACAATTGCCCCCCAGCCCACAGACACCCCTCACTGTGCAGACAGCCCAGGGCTCATCCAGGGGAAGAGCAATGAGCTTTTACCTGCTCAGTCCCACCTTGGAGGGGCTGAGGCTGACCCCGCTGGGAGGCTGAACCTCACCAGACCCCCACACCACAGCCCTGAGGGAGAGACCACCTCCCAAAATGGCAGCTGCTTCCCCCTGCCCCGTGCCTTGAGCCCAGGGCCTGGTGTCACTGGGTAAGGCCCTAACCACTCCCATGAGCTGATAGAGACACTTTTCCCCCTCATGTCAGGCTTTTTTGAGCCTCTTGCACCATTTTGGATGCCAGCCTGGTGCCATGGCGGGCCCAGGGCTTTGCCCCATGACTTTGCCCCACTCACGCGTCCAAGCGGATCTTCTTGAGGGCCACCAGCTGCCCCGTGCGCTTGTTGCGAGCCTTGTACACCACACCGTAAGTGCCCTCCCCGATCTTCTCCACCTTCTGGAATGACTCCTGGATGGCTTCCATGGGGCTGCCTCCGCTTGGCGATGGCACTGTGGGGTGGCCGGCTGGTGCTATGCTCTGAGGGGAAAAAACAAGGCGGGAAACAAAAAGGTGAATGTGGGGAAGGGGTTTGGTCTCCCTGGGTGTCCCCTGAGGTGCCGCTGTGTCTGAGTCCCTGCTTGCTGCTCCCTCAGCCTTGAGGGACCCCCTCAGGGACCTGCCTGGGGTGGCTGTGGGTGGACAGGGCTGCCTGGGCACTCTGGGGGTGTCTGAGGGGCTTCTGGCAGACCCAAAGAATCACACCCTGGTTTACCACGGCTGGTTGTTCCACCCGGGTTGTGTAGTGTGCTGGCTAAAGCCAAAAATTGAGGAAAATGGAGGTACAGAGGTGCTTTGGGGCCTGGGGAAAGGCAGCAAGAACTGCACAGGGCCAGGGGAAGCTCTCCCACTCCATTTGTACAGTTTTTGGCATCAAGGGGATAATCAGGCTCGTGATTAATGTTCCCTGGGACACGTTGAGGTCAAAGACCCAGTAGGATGTCTTTTTTATTGGTGTTTTTTTTTCCTTTTTATATTTCCTTTTTTTATGTGTGTCTTGCACAATTGTCCCTTTAACCTCCCCACCGTGGGCTGTGCCACTTGGTCAGCCTTTTGGAAGATGCCCTTGAAGAGGGATTAATCATTGACTTGACAGCTGACGGAAGACATGATTAAAAGAATCTTATGTATTGTGGCACCAGGAAAGGCAAAGCCAAAGGGAATGTTGTCTGGAGGGCTTGGGGGCTTCACATCTCTAGGTGGTCATGGACATGGCAGCTGTGTGAATCCACAGGGAAGACCCCAACTTTTAGGGCTGATTTAGCCCATTGCTGAGCCAGCAGCTCAATTTCTTTTTTTTTTTTTTTTAATTAATCCTGATTTTGCTAATTTGAAAAAAACAAACCACAGTTGCTCCGTGGCAGAAGTGGGATCCACATGGCCATGGCAAACTCTTGTGTGGTTTCTCTGGTGGCTTATGAAGGTTGAGTTTGCACTGAAATCTCCGTCTGAAGTCATTGCCAAATTTGCTCTGTTCTTTACTGGTAGGATTTGTGGGTTGATTTTTTTATCATAACACTTGTAGAAACCTGGTATTTTGGATGTTCTCAGTCCTGGCATCTTGGATCATCCCAACTCTGGCAAACTTGGTCATTTGGATAAAATTTAAGCACGAGGAGGAAGGTAGAACAGATAGGAGATGAGGTGTAAACATAAATGCATCATGACAGACTCGCTGTTGCCTTACACAAAACCAGGTTATAATCTTGCCTCTTGAAATCATGGTTTTGGATTTGGGCTCAACAGAGTGCTCAGTCACAGCTTTTCTATTTCTGTAACTGGGTGAAGAAAAACATAAGACTAAATTATGATTAAAGATTAATGCAAGTACTGTAATTGCCATCTCAGGCCCTTGAATCAAGCCTGCCTGCAATGGGATCGTGCCAATACCTGTTGTATTTTATCTGCTGCTGTGCACTGGACAGCTTCAGTCCTTATTTTCTGCACATTTCAAGAGAAAAACCATTTTATTCTCACTTGACATTAGTGATTTTCTGTCCCTTTGTCAGTGGTTTAATTCTGCTGGGTGGGCCTGGCACCATGTTCTTAAACCAGAGTGGCTCTGATGTAAACTTCATCTTCTTTTCTTGCAACTTTTTCAAAACAAACCAATTCCTTACACACCCAGTACTTAGGAGAAGGAGGAAATATGTGTATCACTGAATTTTCTTACATCATCCACAGGGTTTGTGCAGGGTCTAATGCATTTGACTTGGCAAGAAAGAGGGTTTTAATCAATAAGACAGGCTGCCTTCTCTTTTCATCTTTATTTAGGAAAATATCAATAAAAAAAAAAAATATCTCAAAAGGGATTTAAGATCTCTTAATTGTGTCAAGGAAGAAAGTCAAGTGATGGTTGTCAGAGCACTTCAAATATTTATCTTAGAGGTAAAATCAATCCTCCCCTTGGACACCAGCTACTGAAAGCCTGAAGAGGCAGCTGCTAGTGAAAATAGGGACTCTTTGTTCTTCTTGTTTCTTTGTTGGTCAATCCAGGTAAGTGAGTGTTTTTCCAGGAATGTTCCTGTGTGGCAACTGAGTCAGGGCACCCTTTCCTCTTTCCTCCAATCTGCCCACAATGAGCTGCTTAACTCCTGATTCGGAGACTTCTTTTCCCGACTTCTCCAGGCCCTGTATTACAAAAGGACCAGTATAACCCAAGTGTTCCCCTTCCTTAATCACCCTTTCAAAAAACAAACAACAAACCTCCCCTGAGCTATTTTCAGTGATGACACATGGCATGAATGGATAACCCAGTCACAGACTGACTCACAGCCTTCAAGTGCTTCCCTGCTCAGTGACTTTGCTGTTTGCCACAGCAAAACCCATGTAGCAAACCCACATCCTAATTTACTTTTAACATATTTGTTGCAAATGGTAGTGCAAGGACCAGCATGTCTGGTCTCGGAGCTGTCAGGATGTGCTGCTTTCCCTCTGCTTCTGCCTCTCCTTGAAGTATTTCCTCTGCTCCTGTATGGCTTGTTCCAGCAAGGGCACGTTCATCCCTTCCACGCAGGTCAATATTCGTGCTTTTACCACGGGACTGGAAGTTTCTGTAGAAAGAAAAACAGACAAAGCAGCTTGGAGACAGAGAGTTCCCTGAGGCAGCATATGGCTCCAGCTAGACAAGTAACCACAGCCTAAGTGCCAGGAGACTGGATTGGCCACTGGCCACTGAAGGGAGCAGCAGGCCTGGGAGCAGGTTAACTCAGTGACATGCTTCCCCTCTGCCCTGATGGCTACAAAATGCAGGTGACTGACACTGCGGTCTCCTTGCACTGGGGAACGGTGCCATCATGCCAGTGCCTGCCATGCAGCATCTGTCTACTTCATGGCTGCATGGAGTTTGGTTTTTCCTGTCTAAAAAGCAGCAGGGACAGGTCTAATCTCATTTCTGAATGCTCCTGTGCAGACAACAGGACAGAACAAAGCTGGGCTTAGAAGAGGCTCAAAGCTGACTATAACCAACAGTTCATTGGTAGCATTCAAATGGTAACATGGAGCTGCACAGAGGGACCAAATCTTGGTGACACAGCCACCATCTCAGCCTGCTCCCCTTCCATCCCTGCAAAAGGGGCCCAACTCGCTCCCAGCCTGTGATGACCAAAATAACATCTTTCTAGAGGAATTTCGTGGCAGTGGTGTAGCAGGTCGCTCTCTAGAGGCCACGTGCAGTGTGGCTTTCCACACTCTGAGGATTTCAGTGGCACAAACGTGAATGCTTGTTACCAGGTGTGGCCAAGACAACAAAGGATTTGCTTCACCGTCTCAGCCCAGCTCAGATCAACTCCCCAAGCAAAGCAGCTGGAGCACAGGGCACCCCAGGAAAGGACAACAGGGTGCACTGCATGACAGAGCCTGCCTGAATTCCTCACATGTCTGAGGGCAGGGATGATAATTAGAGCCTTTCAAGGATGGCAAAGACCAACCCAGCGAGCTTGCAATGAGGTATTGCTGCAATCAGCCACATTTGGAACGAAGACGGTCGGTGTGGTGGCTGCCAGTGATGCCAGAAGGCTTTAGCACAGGTCTCACAAGCCCAGCAGTGGTGCTTCTTGTCTCTAACAAAATCTGTGCCAGAGCATCAGATTTTCACCAAGATAAGGGTGGCTCTTCTCATGGTCAACAGGGACAGACAGGCTGCTCCTTGGATCAGCCGGAGGCAGCTGCACGACACGAGCTGCCTTGGCCCACACTGCCCTCAGTGACCCACGAGCAGCAAAAGGCACTGGTTCCTGGAGCATTTACCTTCCCTGTATTCAGCCTCTCCCAGGACGATGTAGAAAGATCCCAGCTGGGCTTGGAACGGCTCCACAAACTTGGTGTCGACACAGACCTGGTACTGAGCTGAGCTGTGCTGAGCGGTGAGAACAGCTTCGGATCGGGCCAGGTCATAGCAGCATAACCTGGGAATGATGGATTTGGGAAGCTCAGTGGTGCAGAAATACAATTACAAACCAAGTGAGGGGAGTGAACCAGTGAAGGAAAGGCACATCTATGGCATCCCCTGGCCCACGAGGAGAGCAGGGTATCCTTCTCACCTGCCAAACGTCCTCAGGGCCTCCCCCTCAGGGACTGAGTTGTTGATCTCCCATGGGAAGTAATAGACACCAGCACTTGGCAGCATCTCACACAACTGCTGGGCCTGCAGGAAAGCAAAACATCTGAGTCCATGTTGTTCCAAGCTATAGGTGACACTGCCCCAAAACCCCTTCTTTGCCCAAGTACCACCATCCAGGGGGCTGCAGGAGCTTCCTAGCTTCCCTGATGAGTTCTGTTTGCAGCTCAGTGTCAAGCCCGGGGCATTCCAGCATAAACGGGCACTGTCTACTCCAACATAACCCAGCATGAACAACAGGCAGCCCACCAGATCCTCCAGGTCTGGCCCAGAATATGGATAGGTTAAGAAAGGTTAAGAAGTGGGAAAAACGATGATTGAGAAATTCAGAGAGTGGGAGGGTCTGAGATGCAGGAGTAGCCTCAGCTGCTGGGGTGATGGGTTACTATGCAGCAAGATTTAAGGAATTATCCTGAACTTGTTCTCTTACTGGCAGTGTCTGATCCTGCAGCTGGAGAACAATTACTTGGACACAAGCCAGCCTGGTTTCATCAGCAGTCTAGTAGGGTTTAGTAGACAGCGATGAGTGAAAAGGATTCATTCTAAAGCATTGCTCACGGGGCTTGCAAAATGCCCCACAGAGGACTCCGTGGGAGGCTGCTGAAACCAGGGCAATCCTGGCTCACCCCGTCTCTGCACATGCCTCACGCTGTCTGGCTGCCCCGTGCAAGGCTGGGCACACACACGGCGGGCGGCAAAATCCCCCAGGCACGGTCTCAACCTGGCCACGGAGGTGCAGACCCACCTCCCTGCACTCCGCAGCTCCCTCCACCCCCGCCTCACCTAAAATTGAACAAGCAGGGCCAATTCTGCACCTCCAGAAGTGCAAAGGCTGTTCTGCACGGTTTGGGTTTTGCTCCCGAATGGCGCTGCGCGGGCGGGTGGAACTAGCCAGGTGTGCAAGGTGCTCGGTGCGCGTTTTTCGGGTATAGAATCGTTTGTGTTGCAGAAGCCGTACTCCGACCGCCACACCCCCTGTGCCCGCCCAATGCGCTATTTAATGCCCGCGCCACCTCCACCGCAGCACGCTGCAGGCACATTTATCGCAGCGCTTTATATGCACATCCAGAGCACTGCCCAACCCCGCGTTTAACGCGCGGCCGAACGCGCCCCGCCAAAGGCATTTAACGAGCCGTTTATTTAATTAACTACCCAGTGGCGATGCAGCAGGCGATGTGCGCGTTCCCCACGCACACCACACCGCATCCCAGCCCCGGCTGCGGCCCGTTTCAGCGCTAAGGCGCCGCTCCAAGCTCGGTCTAACGCGCCGCTCACCGCCCCAGCTCCGCATCCCGTGGGAACGGCGCCCACGTGGTCGGGACCCACGTGTCGTCGCGGGAGTGACGTCGCGCGGGGGCGTCGCCGGCGGAGCGGGGCCGGAATCGGGGCCGGGTTTGGGATCGGGACTGGGATCGGGACCGGGATCGGGACAGAGCGATGACGATGAACGCGGACCTGCGGAGGGAACGCGCCGCCGCCACCTTCCAGCCCCTGCTGCTCACGCACATCCTGGACGGCGGCCCCGAGCGCACCCGCCGCCGCAAGGAGATCGGTGAGGGAGGGCCCGGCGGGGACCGGGCTGGGGAGGGCGAGGAGGGGCAGAGGCAGCCCTGGTGAGGGCTTGGGGAAGGAGGTTTTAGGAGAAGGAGGCGCGGCGGTGGGAAGGGGAGAGGCTGTGGAGTGAGGGACACCCAAGAGGGGACCCCCCAGGGCGAGGGAGACCGGGATATGGGGACGGGGAAACGGGGTGGGGACCCTCGGGGGAGGTGAGGAGGGACGAGGTTGTGAGGAGGGGGACACATGGAGGGGAAGGATGTATGGAGGAGCTTTTGGGGAGAGGGGGGACTCCAAGGAGAGGGCAGAGCGGTAAAGAGAAGATTTGCAGACAGATGGTCACAGCCGAAAGGAAGTTTAGGGCTAGACAGGAGAGGAGCGCTCTGATGGGTTAGACAGGAACAGGAGCTGCGTTACGTCCCTGGTCTCCCTCTCATCCCCTTTCCAGGAAGGCTCTGGGCTGACCCTGATAGAGCAATGTCCTTTTACTTGTTTCCCCTTTCTCTGGAGAGTAAGAGGCAGCTTCTCACGGTTATTTCACTCGGGCCCTCTCCTCTCCTGTTTCCTTCCTGCCACGCACTTGCCCAACAGTACAAATGTCACCTGTTTGTCACCTGCCACCGCTGTGGTATGAGAGATTAATGAACTGCTTCCATTCTCTTCCCTGGGGTGGGACTGGCAGGGGCTGCTGTTGTGTAACTTCTGTGCCAAAGAGGGGGCCACAGGAGCTCTGTGGCCTCAGGGTACCTATTTTTCCGGTTGGCACAGAGGGAATAGCCGCTGTGCCCTTCTGCAGGGAGGGAGTTACGAAGGGATCAGAGTTCAGGAGGCTGAGGGACAGCAGCCTGAGCCTCTGAGGCTGTTGCTGGGGGACCTGCAGGTCTTACGTCAGTGAGTTGCCCTCCTGCCAAGTCCAGAGTGCTCTGAACTAAGCATGGGGTTTATGTGTAAAATGAGAGTGCCAGGAGTTGCTCTCTAAAAGGGCTTTGACTTTTTTCTGATTTCATTAACTTCCAATTTTATTTTTAATTTTCTGGTACCTGTGCCTTGAGGTACAGCAGGTAAAAAGCTGGGTCATTTCTCACCCACTGTTTGTTGAGGTTTGTGGAAACTGAGCTTGTTTTCCTCTTCTGTTCTGTCCCCAGAGGCCTTAGTTCTTAATGACCCTGACTTCCAGCATGAGGATTTGAACTTCCTGTCCCGTAGCCAACGCTATGAGCAAGCCATCAGGAAGAGCTCCTTGATGGTGATGAAGTTAAGGGAATATGGAATTGCAGATCCTGAAGAGATCTTCTGGTTTAAAAGGTACCTACATCCAGCATTTGCTTTTTGTATGTACTGTGATCATCACCAAGGACATTAGAGTTGTGCTTTTTCCCTATGTTTGCTGTCCAGGGGAAGCTCAAAACCTGTGCAAAAGTCCACTGAAGTCTTGGCTTTAGTGAATTTCAGATGAGACCTTGATTTCATGAATATTATGTTTTCTTAGATTATTGACTAGAGATGCACCATTAACAGTTACACCCTACTTCTTATATGTGGTGCAGAAAGTAAAAAAGGGGACTTGTAGCTTGATTTTTTTTTTTATTCCACGAAAGAAGTAAAAAAATACACTAAAATATTTTCAGCCTGAATAGATCTGATGAGTTTGCAGCTTCTAATGAAATATCTTAAATCCGATTACTTCACTTTGCACTTAGACCTAATAAAGTAACATTGCAGGCATACTTGAAAATGTTCCAAGATGGCTTAGAAGTTCTTGTTTATCACTGCCTGTCCTATCTCCCTCCTTCATGCTCCTGGTGCTGCAGTGGTTCCCTTTGACCCAGAGGCTTTTTGTTCTATCTGACCTTTGGTTTATCTGATACGACCCTTGGATTAAGTTAATAAAAATAAGACAGTCTTTACATCTGAGTTTTCATCCCTTCCAGGAGGAATCAGAACTTAGTTCCTGATTTTGATGTATTTTTCCCCTTAGTTCTGTTAAACTCATTCTGATTTAATCAAACAGAGACTGTTAACAGATTACACAGACCTATAAATCTATGGTAACACTGTGGATATATTCTCTGGCACAGTATTTAATGAATCACAAGCCCCCTCTGACTGGTTTTGTAGCAAATCTGGCATGGGCCTTAGGGCATGAATATTGGGAGCAGGTAGTTGAAATCACTGTGGTTTTAATTTCCAAGAAATTGGTCCACACTGACCTGTGTCATGAAAGTTCTCGTGGAAGTAAAGTAAATGTTTTTGCTCTCATTGTCCACCAATGCCAACTTTAAAAAGAGCAAGTTCAGTGACAGTATTGGATTATTCCAGTGCTGCATAGTAAAAGTTAATGATTAATTTTTTTTCCTGCACAAGGATTATTGGAAGTGACAGGGAGGTTTCTTCATTTATTTGTATGGAGAAAATTCAGAGAACTCTATCCAATCTAGCAGCTGGCAAATTTCAATGGAGTTTGCAATGTAAATGCTGTCTTTGGTAGCATTACTGACAATATCATATGAAAACAGACTTTTCAGAAGTAGCCTAGTGAGAGATTCTAGTTTTGTATTTCCATAAATTTTTGTGGGAGTCAGCAATTCTTAACTTTAAATGGATGAAAGTGTAACATTTCATATAGACACCAAATAATACCTCTATATTTTATGTGATAGGAACAGTCAGGTGTAATGAGTCAGAATTCATGATCCAAAATCGACTGAAACAATGAGAAAGACTTTTTTCAGAGTCAATTCTAATTGCAGGCATTCAGGATTTTAAAATGTAAATGCAATTACTTTAGACTGACTGCTTTTACCATTTTTTAACCATATTTATTCTACATAAACATGTAGAGTAACATACAATGACATGTAACAGAATGAAGAGCAGTACATGAACTTCTTGCCTACAAGTGCAGTGTGCTTGCTCTGAGAACTATACACTTACTATTCCTGATTTGACTTCTTTACTGTAGTGTCTGGTGTTGGCAAGGGAGGATGTGGGCCTACTGCTGCTTAATAAATGGAAGAAATGAAAGGATTATTTTTTCATCCTTTGATTTCATTTGCATTTTAACATCTGTCTCCACTTTCTCACCTGCTGAGTGTCAAATATTTTTTAAGCTCAGTGAACTCCATCCAGCTGGCAAAATGAAGTTTATTTCTATCACATATCCAAACATGCTAATTGGTGCTAACTAGAAGAAACTCCATGAGTGCAAAAGCTGACCTGGAGGAACTGTATTTGTGTTCATGCATTTTTCCAAATTGGAAAATTGAGTGGATATGGTGTTGCAACATTGCCTTGAATGAAGTTTATGAAAGAGATTGAAGTCCTTGATTCAGATGTCAAGTTGTATTTATTGTGATGGACCATCAGAGTTTTACATATGGAAGCCTAAGAAATTCTTTCAATCATCCCCAAACAGCAGGGACAGATTTACATATGCAATTTTTGGAGAATTTTGAACCAGTAGTTTTCCTGTAGCTTTCCTATATTCCCTGAACAGCACTAAGGAGCTTGGCACATGACTCACTGACTTTATAGCTTGATTTATGAATAGGTGAGGAGAGATGCTGCTTCCTTCAGCTGCCCTGAAGATACACATAAACAGTTGTTGCTGCTGTGACATGCCCAAGTGAATGAATGCTCCTCCTCTGTTTCCAAAGAGCTTTGTTGGACTCCAAACCGTAAGAGGATCTATTAAATATATCTAGAATCCATTTTAATTGCTTCTCATATAGTCAGTTCTTCTATGTCCACACTGCAGTTGCTGCTGTGATACAACTTTGAAGGCCAGCAGCCTAAAAGTGCCAGTATTTCAGATTTCTTTGACAGCCCTAACTACAGCAAAATGTAAATCAGCCTGAGAAGTGGGAAGTGGTTCTGATGTGTGATGCTACAGAGCTCTTGGAAGAGAGCAATCTGGCCAATTTTAATTCACCTTCAAGTTTAATTAACCTTCAGTGAGGACAATGGGATTAAATGAAGAAGTGAAAAACAGTTGGGAGAAACTGGGTCACTGAAGAGGAGAAGATCCAAGAGCTGCTGGTCACCAAGTGATCCCTGTGTTCATGGGCATTGTGTGAACGTGCACTTTCCCTGTGGGAATTTGTCCTTATGTCTCCTTTTGACACTAAATTAGAACCTGGTGTAGCTTTGAGGAATCAAATCAGAAAAACCGTACTAGGGGCCCTACTGGCCACTGCTAAATTAATTTGAAGTGGATGAGTCTGACTTGCTTTTTTTGATACAGCTGGAATAGGAGTTTATTCCCATAGGATTTGTCAGCTCTAGGGCCCAGTAAGCACAGTGCAGACATAGCTCCTGCTCCTCCTCCACTGGGATGACCCTTCGTGCTCTTCCTTGAGAGAGTTACTTCAAGGACTCCTGCAAAAAGCAGAAAATTTTGCATGCAGACTTTGCTTTAACCCTGTTCTGTGACCCAGCTCTGCAGCCTGAGAGTGGCTTTGCAGTTGTTCATGTAGCTTTGGAGCCTCTGAAGAGGCAGACTCTGCTTCTGTCATGCTCTGTGCACTGAGAGACAATGACTTACCTGTCATACAGGTGCCTTCTGCTGTGTGGGTGGCACTGGTTGCTGTGAAATGTGGAAAGATCTATATTGCCAAAGCATGGGTTGCTACACATCCATCTCCCATCAGTGGATTTGGAGCTGCAGCCTCCTCATGACACTGGTTGTCGCAGCAAATCTGACCTCAGGCCACCAAGGTGATCGTTGGTCATTGAACAAATGGCCAGTGCCACAGTCAGTCTTGATGACTGCCCACACTGCAGCCTCTGGGGAACAAAGGCAGTGGGCAGTGGGAATGTAGAAATTCTGATGGGAAGCAGTAAGAGTTCACAGAAAGGAAAAGAAGAGAAGAAAGCCTTTTGTTCCTCCCTTTACAGCTGTTCCTCCTCTTCTGGAGGAAAACAGGTTTCTGTCTTCTTGTGGTTCAGGTTGTTAAAAGGCATGTTAAGGAAATCCTAAATATTCAGTGTGGAGTATGCAGAGATGAACAGTTTCTGCTGTAATTTAGGTTTCAGGTTCGTTAATGTGAGAAGCTGTTAAAATGCTGCATGTTTAGTTAGTGACACACCATGACCTCCTGACACAGGGGTGTTAAAGCATCCACTTGCAAAATGTCTGTTGTCTTACTCCTGTCAGAGAAGGTGCTAATTAAGCACGAGATACCTGGCACTTGTGATTAAACTTACTCACAGGCAGTGAAAGTTGCAGCTGTGGCCTTTAATGTTCTTGTTTTTTCTGAAGCGTTACCTTCAGAGAAACAGTGTCTGACGTGATTTTTCTGACAGCAAAGCACGTGCTGCAACTTTTTCACAAATTCCTTCAGTAGCCTCTGAAAATACCCAAAGCACCGTTCAAGCTCTTCCCAAGCTGCCCAGAAATTGTGCATTTCAAAGTCAGCACTCGGTTTCTCCCTGTAGATTTGTCCTTTTGGGCCCGAGGAGCAGATGCACAATAACTGTGCTGCAGGCAGTGAGGAAATAAAGGGTGATGCTGTTGCTATATGGGTCCTGGGCTAAGAGAATTACCCACTTAGGAAACCACAAGAATGCTGGAGGTATTCTGTCTTGCTGTCCTTGCAGCATTTTTAGGCCCTTGGTCACCCTGAAAGCAGCAGCTTTGTAAACGTGTGCTGCTGTAGTCGAGTGTTTTCTGGTAAGAGAACCATCTGCCTCTCTTCCAAGAACTTGAGACACTGTAGCTGCACCCACACCAGCTTAAAGCACAGTTCATGCATTAATCACCAGCATCAGATTACTTGATTGCAATAGTTTTGGTCCTGGAAAAATCAGAAGGGAAGATGTTGTGGAGTCATGTGCTCCACAGTGACACTTTAGCATGTTTGTGTTACAGAGCTTGTTGTACTTGGGAATGCACTTTGCCTGCCATCGTGGCTACTAAATAATTAGAATTTTCTCTCATGAAATATCTTCTGCTTAGATAAAGGACACCTAAAATGTCTGATTTTTCCTTCCATTCCCTCCAGCACTAGACTGTAATGGTAATTTTAATTAAAGGTGAGTTCCTGATCTCACAACTGATAGGAGCAGCTACAGGTAATACAAAGCCCTTCTGAAAAGCACTCAGTCACCTAAGAAGCCTTTTCCTTTTCAGTGCATAGTGCTTGTAGCTAATAAAGGCCTAGTTGTAGGCTACCAGCAGCAGTGGGATTGATTCCCACCAAGCCTGAGAGATGGGGGAGAAAAGAGTTGATTTAGTTTTCATGTCCTTAGTTTTAAGTTCCCCCTAGATCTTTGTAGAATAATATTTTATTATACAGTTACATAGCAACAGCAGGATTCATGGGGAGATGAAAATGTCTGGAAGAAACATTTATTTCCCCATTAGCATTGCTTCTAATGCCTCCATATTTGAAGGTTGGTTGTGTGACAAAAAAAAAAAAAGGTTGAAATAGGCCAAGAGATTATTTTTCTTAGTTGGAGAAAAGCCTTTCAGGTTCACAATCACAGTAAGACTGAGATCCAGATCCCTCTATTTCTCTCCTGTAGAACATGCATTGGCAATGTGCCTGAACCTCTGGGTCTCCACTTCAGCATGTTTCAAAAAACCATAGAGACCCAAACGACTGCTGCTCAGAAGGAGAAGTGGCTGCCCCTGGCCCGTGGAGTCGAGATAATTGGCACCTACGCCCAAACCGAGTTGGGACATGGTTAGTTCCCTTCAGGCATCAATGGGTAACCTCTCTTCTGTAACTCCAGTCTGTAAGTTTATGATGTTCCCTGGGTAACTCTAAAAGGGGAAAGGTAAAATACCTTGGTTAATGGTTGATGTTTCTTGCCCTGTAGCCAGACAGCCACCTGTTTTTACATCCTGACAATCCCAGAGTTCTTTTTGGTCTTTTCCAGAATGCACCTCTTAGCTGATCACTGCCTCTGTAGTTGTTTACGGTGAGGAGATTGTTCTAAGCCGTCAGAGTCTGAATTTCACTTGAACTGGTTGGAAAGTGTCAGCCAACAGTCTTGTGGGTTTTATTTTTGCCTGCGTTTGGGGCACGTGTCTCTCAGAGTTCTCAGTGCAAGGTTGGCCTGCAGAAACAGGTCAGGAGCATTCCTTTAGGTGCAGTGGAGCACGGTGAGACTGCAGTTTGGTTTGAAAGTCAGGTATGCTTTGCCCCAGGCACTTTTCTTCCAGATGCTTCTTCACTGCAGCTGTACAACTTCATGGAAAGGTCTTGGTTATAAGGAAAAAAAACATCTTACTCTTGCTATTGTTGAAAACTTCCACTGCTTCAAAGGAGAAAACATTTTATGCATCAGAAAACAATCTTTTAGCCCAGAACCTGGAATTATGGCTGTTAAATACCAGCAAGAATGGTTAACAAACCAAAGACTCCAGTGCTTGTGCTGGCATCTGAACTGGGAAAGCATGAGGTGTACAAGTCTGGACACTGCAGAAGCTGGATGGCAATGCTGGTTGCCTTGTTGTTCATTTACAGCTGCTGAAACGTTTGTAGAAGATTCAATGAAAGAAATCCTGTCCTCTGCCCTGCCTGGGAGAGATGGAGTTGGCAAACCCAGCTCGACACTGGAAACTGAGGGATAATTGGATGGCAACAATCAGTGCCTGCTGTCCTTGTTTGCTTTCCTACAACAGCTGCTTTCAATCAGTCACACCCACACTGAAGTGATTGGTTTTTACTTGCAATTTCACGTTACATGATTGCACTTTCTTGCCTGGTGATGGTCTGGTTTGCTGATAGTTCTCATGCTGTTTGATGGTAATTTGACACTAAATAGAACTATTATATTCTCTGCTGAATAATTAAAATGCAAACTTTTGTGAATGTCGAGCATCTGACTACTCCACCTATAAAGCTGCTGCAGTAATTGTCACTGAATTTTGCTTAATTTAATCCTAATGTTTAGAAACTGGTGATGGGGAAATAGACCATTGATTATTGAGTTGAACCCCAGCCTGGATGGGTAGTTGCTCAGTTTTATCTTAGTGACTACCTGTGTGATAGCCTGTGTTGATTTCAACCTGTTCCATAGTGAAGAAGTCTCTCAAAAAAAATCAAAGAAAGAAAAAGCACAAATAGCACTTAATAGGACTGAACAGGAAATGAGAAGGAGCAGTGAAAATACTGTGCTGTTTCTGTCTGGTTTATAACTATTGCTGGTAAATAAGGGTTTCCTTTCCCTCACTGACTGTTTGCTGAGTACTTCTCACAGTACTGAACTCACTTATAATCCAGTATTCTTGTTAACCCATTAGTCCCCTCTTGAGCTCGGTCACTGTGCAGTCAAAAAGCTTTGAAGATATTTCTGCTAGGTTTATTAGATGGTTGGATTTATTTATAGGTGCCTGAGAATATCAAAGAACAGAACTGCAGTTCTTGGGAAGCCCCAGAGATAGAGCTAGTTCATACTAATGTGTGTTTAGAGAGCACAAGGGTGCATTGTTCCCACTTTGATAAGAATGTCAAATGAGTTTGAGCCAAGCTCAGACCAGTGCTCTTTCCATAATGCATATAACTTAAATATATATATATATATATATTTCTGTTAAAGACATTATTTCATACATAAATGGGCCAGGTGCAGGTACTGATCCTCAGTTTATCCCCACTATTTTAATACTCAAATCTGTCAATATTTAAAGATTTGATAAGCATTTAATTCTTCATATTGAACAACTTAATGGACCACTTAACTACTTCACAGTGGTGCTTGACAGAACTTGGAGGAAGAGTCATTCTAATGAAACATGTTTAATTGGAGATAATTTGTGCTGGTGATTTGCAGATTGAAAAATGTTGGCTTTCTTGCCAAGTTGTTCGTGTTCACAACGTTGACTTACACATGCAGAGCACTGTCCTTTTTTTTAAACATAGCAGAAGTTGAAGGGAGTTGTTTTGGAATGCCATGTACATTAGTAGTGTCTGATCTTTAATTTAAAAAAAAAATGAAGTAAGTAATGCAGACAGTTATGATTTGCCTTTTTTAAAAAAACAAAGTTTAGTTAAAATTTAGCTTGTTCAGCTGGATAAACAAGAATTTCTACCAGGTTCTGCCTTCAAAAAATGAAGAGGATAAAAAAGTGGACTTCCTATGTCTGGGTAAGGGCTCCCTGCATCCAGCCAGATCACATCTTCATCAAACTGACATTCTGCCTCAGCCCATTTAACTTGGGGATGCTCTGGTTTGAGAACCAGAGTGAAGGTCTGATCTGTCTTTGCTTTGGATTAATCCCTTTTTTTTAATCAATCATGGTGTATCAAAAATAGGTGAATGTTGCAGATGCATTTTATGTATGATAAGAAAGAAATGCATTGCAGCACGTTTATTTCGAAGTGAGTGTAATTTCTTATTATTCAGGCCTGAGAAAAGGACAGTGCTCTGTCTTTCTAAAATACACTGGATGAACTCGGATTTACACATGAATCATTTTTTTTTCTTTTTGTCTCTTCCTGAATCTCCACCATGAATCCTCATGCTTGCTTCCCTCCCATAACATTCCCTTCACGCTTCCATCCCATGGCAATTCTTCACAGCTTTGTTCACCGTGGACGGCCTGAGCCTCTGGACCTTCATCTGGGCATGTTCCTCCCCACCCTTCTCACCCAGGCAACCCCAGAGCAGCAGGATCGCTTCTTCATGCCTGCCTGGAACCTGGAGATCATTGGCACTTATGCCCAGACTGAAATGGGCCATGGTACAGTACATTCACTAAATGCTATTTCTGAGAATGGCTTTGTGTACAGAGCGTTCCCCTGCCTGGGAAGAATGGTGTGTGTGTATCCCAGAGGCTTCACACGTGCAGCTGTGGCTGCAGGGAGAAGTGGGCAGCCTCTGAAGTGTTTAACAGGGCATTATTGCCACGTGCTGCTTCCTCCTTTTTCCCCCTACAGGAGGGTTTGGTGTCTGTAGCTCTATATGTGAGCACCCTGAGTGCTCCTTGTGCCATTCAAACCAGTGTCATTAGTGCCTCTGACTGGTGCTGTCAGTTTGGTGGCATCTGTTCATCATTCTTTCCAGTTTGATTTCTGCTTTGATGTAATTAATTAATGTCCAGTGTGAAGACAAAAGGACGGAACTTTTACGGTACTGAAAGAGAAGCCAAAAACTTTAAAGAGTTGTTTGTCACCTTGGACTGACTTTGGGTCAGAGAACATGTGGATGACTTTGTTCCAATACTCATGTTTTGTGTGGAGTTTTATTCCCCCTTTGTTAACTCCCATGTGTTCTTTTTAATTGGACTGTGAAATGTTTTGGTGTGTCTTTAATTTTCTGTCTCAACTAGACTTTGGTTTTTATTGCTACTCCTTTGCTTTCAAGCTTTGAAATGGATTTTGATAACTCCAGCAGTATTGTGATTGCAACACTTTTAATCCAAGTTTCAAAGGGAGGATACTGTGCCTTGGGAAACTTTAATTTTGACATCTGAGAGTTGCAGATGAGAATTATTTTCTAAGAATGAGCAGGATTCACGCTTGTGCTGAAGTGAAATGTAGAAACTGTATGAAGCATAAAGTAACTGCAAGTCTGAGGAGAATCTCTTGCAACTAGTGAGGTTTGAAGATCCTTTACCAGCAAAGTAAGTCTGTGTTGAGCTGCCTGTGGAAGTCTGCCATTACCTCCATGTTTTGGGAACGTGGTTGCATCAAGGTGATCCCCTTTTTCATGTTGGAGCTCTTGTTCTGCTCTCTCAGTCCAGACTCTCAGGAGTGTTCACAGCTTGCCTAGTTTAAGCAAGTAGGCCTGGTGATTTTTGATTTTTTAAGGCATGCAGGGACAATGCTACTGCTCTAAGATAGGTGTGTGTGAAGAGTTGGAGGCAGAAGACAAAGGCTGTTCCTGGAATTACCTCCATCTTTTTTCAGTCTCTTCATCTGCCTGCATCAGTCCCCTGGCATTCACATGCCATTACTTGCTGTCTTGGAGCTATGGATGGTCTTGTTTGGGAGATCAACTCCATCAAGTGAGGAGAATGTAGGCCTGAGAGGGAATAAAGAGGTAGTGGGCACTGCTTATTTCATCTTGTGTCTGAGAAGGGTATGATTTTATTTTTCAATTTAGTCAGATTGCATTTTAGTGAAATTGAGTCGAGCGTGGTTTTGTGGAATGCTTTAACTGACAAAGGGCTTCTGGTGTGTGATAACAAAAAGGTGTCAGATTGGAGGTGCTTGGAAAACTAGTCTCAGACCACTGGGGGAAAAAAATTGACATATTTTCTGATAATTGGCTTCAGGTCCCAGATTGTGGTCTGGCTATCACTTGTTCTTCCTTAATTGATTGAAATTCAGTTCTTTATGTAGCCTAAAAGCAAAGTTAAAATTTAAACATTACTACTGGAGTTCCACTTTCCGTTGTCCAGTTCTATCCTTGTCTCTGTTTTCTGACTGACTTTCTGCCAAAACAATGTGTTTGCTTGTTTTCAGGGACTCACCTTCGGGGTCTAGAGACTACAGCCACTTACGACCCTGCCACGCAGGAGTTCATTCTCAACAGCCCCACTGTCACCTCCATTAAGTGGTGGCCAGGTGGACGTAAGTGCATCACTGTGTGTCTAAAGCTGGAAGATGTATGGAATAACTTGGGGAGGTGATGTCATGTGTGTTGCATTTACAGAGTGATGGTTGAAAGCTGACCCAAAGAGTTGGCTGAAAGGCAGTTACTCTTGAACACCAAGAAACAAACTTACCAGAGCCTGCTAAAACATCATCTGTGTGTTCTGGACTGTTGTTCACAACCAGTCACACTGTATGAATTTAGTGTAATGTTTGGTTGTATCAAAGTTTATATTTCCTTCAGCTTCACTGGTAGGTTTGCCAAGGATTTGGTGTTGTGTAGTCGAGAGAATTGTGTTGTGCAACTTCCACTGACTTGAGCAACACTGTTTGTCTAGAGCTGTACAGCTGGGGTGATAACCAGTGTTGTAAATCTGGTTTTCTACTGCATGATGTGGTTCAGGTAATCTCAGATCCTGCTTTAAGGAAAGACTCTGTGTGTGTAAGTATGTTTGACTGTGTTTTTCCTTCTGGCTCCCACTCCTGTTGCAGTTGGGAAGACGTCAAACCATGCCATCGTTCTGGCCCAGCTCTATACCCAGGGCCAGTGCAAAGGGCTGCACGCCTTCATTGTTCCCATCAGGCAGCTGGGCACCCATGAACCTCTGCCAGGTAAAAATCCATGTTAAGGGTTAAAATCCATCTCATGGAATAAGTTAGATCTGTTTCTCTCTGACTATACACAGCTACTCTCTTGTTGATGTCCATGGCTTACTTCACTAGCTGCTTGCAGTGATTAGATCACAGGGCTTAAATGAGGCTTTCTTGTGACTGAACTACCACTAAATCACCTTTTATCATGCCTTCAATGCGAAGTGCAGCTTGGGATTTTATTCTGTCCCACTGTCTCCCAGTGTCTCCCAGTGTCTCCCCAGTGTCTCCCCAGTGTCTCCTATGCATTCTTAGTGCAGCATGTCCTGCTTTCTGAAAGGGAAAGAAGAGCTTTCATCATTGTTTAGCTGCAAGTGAGCTGGGTGAACTTCAGAGGCAGCTCCTGCAGTGAGTGGATAGTAGGAAGTTAGGAAGTTTCCCATGTTTTGATGTCCCCTTGTGGTTTAACCCATCAGGCAGCTAAACACACAGCCATTCCCCTTCCACAGTGGAATAGGGAAGAGAATTGGAAAAAGGTAAAACTTATGGGCTGAGATAAAGGCAATTTAATAGGACAGAAAAGGAAGAGAAATTAATAATAATAATGATAAGAGAATATGCAAAACAAGTGATGCAAAATGTGATTGCTCACCACCCATTGACTGATGCCCAGACAGTCCCTGAGCAGTGGGCTGCCACACCACCCAGTTTCCCCAGTTTTATTGTTCAGCATGATGCCATATGAAGTGGAATATCCCTGTGGCCACCTGGGGTCAGCTGGCCTGGCTGTGTCCCCTCTCAGCCTGTTGTGCCTCCCAGCCTCCTCACTGGCATCACAGTGTGGAAACTGAAAAGTCCTTGATTTGGTGCAAGCACTGCTCAGCAACAACTGAACCATCAGTGTGTAATCAACACTTCTCATCCTGAATCCAAGGCACAGCACTGTACCAGCTACTGGGAAGAAAATTAACTCAATCCCAGCCAAAACCAGGACACCACTTTTCCATCAAAGCTGTTACTCATAACACTGCCGAGACTTGCTAGAAAACTAAATAATCTTACTGGAGAAAGCTTGAACCTCTCAGCTGGTGTTTAGTTCCTGTTTCTTAATGCAAGTGGCTTTGTCTGTGGCAGGTATTACAGTGGGTGACATTGGCCCGAAATTTGGCTATGATGAAATGGATAATGGCTACCTGAAAATGGACAACTTCCGAATTCCTCGGGAGAACATGCTGATGAAATATGCTCAGGTAAAGCAGGGGATTTCAGCACCTGCTGTTAGACATGGCCACACTGAATGCTCTTGTGTGGCTGAATAAGTGCACCAAAAGGACTGTGGGTTGCTTAAGTGCTGCTTGATGAGTTTTGAGCTTGACGTGTCGATATGTAAAAGGGAGGAAACTTCAACAAGCTGGTTTTTGGGGTTTTTTTTGGTAGGTTGAACCAGATGGTACCTATGTGAAGCCTGTCAGTGACAAGCTGACCTATGGGACCATGGTGTTCATCCGCTCCCTCATCGTGGGTGACTCTGCTCGCTCGCTGTCCCGCGCCTGTACCATCGCCATCCGCTACAGCGCCGTGAGACACCAGTCTGAGCTGAAGCCAGGGTGAGTGCAGGGACACCCAGGAGCAGCCTTAGTGCTGAGGGGAAATTCTCAATTACTGGAGGGTAGAGGGACTGTGGTTGATGTTTGTTTTGGCACTTGATACTGTTTCAAAACACTCAAACTTCAAAAAATCTTTCATTCTTGACTGCCAAAATGTCCTCCCCTACCAGGGGCTCTTACTGGTCTTAGGTACTCTTAGATACTCCAGCTTGATATGGGTGTAGCTTGTGCTATGAATGGGATTTCTGCAGCAGCAGATTGCTGGCCACTGGCATGCTGATTCATCTGTGTTTTGCTCTAGGGAACCAGAACCCCAGATCCTGGATTATCAGACCCAACAATACAAACTCTTTCCTCTCCTGGCAACAGCATATGCTTTCCATTTTGTGGGAGCCTACATAAAAGACACCTACCATCGTATTAGTGGGGACATCAATGAAGGGGACCTGAGTGAGCTGCCAGAGGTACTGTGTCCTCTGGGAACCAGAGGGGTGTTTGTTGAATTCATGTGAGGTTTTTTACAATTATCACTTGTGAGATGTCTTGTACTTCTGCAGTTTCAAAAGCCCCCAAGCCCAGTATGTGCTGGTAACCTTTACTTCTTTATTTGCACTATTCATTTAGCACTTTATAAAAAACAGGGAGTAATGCACAGTGAGAAAGCTACTGGGAATATATTTTATCAACAGGGGACTTTTTAGGAATGATGGCATATCACTTGGGAGTTAAGACTGGTGTTATGCTTGTACTGTAGCTTCTGAGTTGTTCTTCCAAGTGGCTGGGGTAGAACAGGTGTGTTGATCAAAGGTATCAATACCATACTGAGGGGCCAGGGTTGTAAAATGTTTGTTTTCTGTTAGGGTTTCAGTCTGAGAACCTGGTGTGACAACAGGCAGTTGAAGACAGACTTGTACATAAAATGCGTAGGCACAGAAAGGGTGGCGTACTCAAAAGTGGACTTTCCATGTACAGAGGTTTTCCTATAAATAGTTTGGCTCAGGAAAGAGTTCTTGCAAGAAAAACAGGACCCTGTGGGACAGTGCAGGAGTGGTGTTTTTCTGGGAGCTGCACGTACATGTGCAAGCCAAGAATGGGAAATAAATCTAAACTGGCTTTGCTTTGTCCCTCAGCTCCATGCGCTGACAGCGGGGCTGAAGGCCTTCACTTCCTGGACTGCCAATGCTGGCATTGAGGAATGTCGGATGGCCTGTGGGGGGCACGGCTACTCCCGCTGCAGTGGCATTCCTGACATCTACGTCACCTTCACCCCCTCCTGCACCTACGAGGGAGAAAACACGGTCATGATGCTGCAGACAGCCAGGTGTGGTGGGGGCTCTGCACAGGGGTGCTCCTGCCTCAGTGTTGTGCTGTTTGTAGCAGAAGAGTGTTCTGTACTACCATGAAACTGGAGTCATGTTTCTGTCCCTTGCCCTGTTTTTGACAGAAAATTATATGCCTACAGTGTTCTTTCTGGCCTGAGCCTGACTTTTCTCTGCTCAAACAATTTGTAAGAGTTGCCGTCTGCTGTCTCTGTTTTCAGATTCCTTGTCAAAAGCTACACCCAGGTTAGCTCTGGGCAGCAGGTTACTGGCATGGTGTCCTACCTGAATGACCTCTCCAGGCAGCGCATTCAGCCACAGCACGTGGCTGCCAGGACTGTGACCGTGCGGATCAACGACCCTGTCAGCTTGGTGGAGGCTTACAAGGCACGTGCTGCCCGGTGAGTTCACAGTTACCAGCCTGAGCCAAGCCAAACTGGATGTCCTGGGAGGTGGTGGTGATGCACTGCCCTGTTAATGCTGGATTTTCAAGGTGTGGTTGGCAGAGCTTTGATCCATGTGTTGCTTTCGGGAAGTGACACACTTCACTGGGTTGGGGTCGGTGTTAAGTGCTTTGTGGTTACAAGAGGCTACTTACAGCCTGCTCATAGCCTAGTTACTCTGCTCCCATTTCCATTGGGAAATATTTACATGTAAAGTATATTCACGTGTACAAATACCAATGTTGTATTTGCTCTGAGGCTGCTCAGAGATCTCTCTGGAGAGAAACAATCCTGATATTCAAGCCTGTTATGAAGGAAATGCGAGAGTAGAGCAGATGCCTACATGTGAGTAGGTATTGAAGCACCACATGGGTGCTGTCAGATGTCCTTTACCCCCCTACAGCTGTATTGTAGCTGCAGCAGGGGTAACTGATGTTTCAGAGGCACAACTTTTCAGTCCAGGCAATATATTCAGTCATAGCACATCAGAATAATTCAGAGCTCATGTGCCATGACTGAAATCCATATGAATTCAGTGTCTGTCATCTAGTGAATGTGGTGCTGTTGTGTAAACCTCTTTTTATAAAACAGACTTGTAGAAGCTGCAGCAAAGAATTTGCAAGCTGAGCTGAACCACAGAAAGAGCAAGGAGGACGCCTGGAACAGAACTTCTGTTGACCTGGTGCGGGCATCAGAGGTCAGTGATGTGCCTGCTACAGAAAATGTGCTGTAAGAGCTTCTCATCTCCTTGTGATCCTTTGTGACTGGCCTTCCTGTGTCTGTGCAGGCACACTGCCACTACGTGGTGGTGAAGCTGTTTGCAGCAAAGCTGTCTGAGGTCTCCAACGCCGCTGTCCGAGCTGTGCTGACCGACCTGTGCCTCCTGTATGCCCTGTTCGGCATCAGCAAGAACACAGGGGATTTCCTGCAGGTTGGTGTCTTTCCCAAACACTTTAGATCTCTAGAGCCAGATTCACTGTTTGCAAAGGTGCTTTAAATGCCAAATGTATGAATATTTTAGGTATAAATTCTTGACTTCCAGAAGGCCGTTAGCTGGGCAGGTCTGGTGGAAGGCTCTTGTCAGGTTTCCCTTGTGATCTGCCAGAATGGAGAGTTGGGTGATAAATGGAAACCAGGCATGTGCCAGGTTTAGCTGAAATGGTTTCCAGTTGGTGACCAGGTGTTGTGTGTTAAAAGACAAGGAGTTAATAAAGGAGGTGCATGTTAGACATGCTCCAAGAGCTGGATCTCTCAAAGGGGGGTCTTGCACTTCAAATCTCGACTCTTACTTCAGTGAATGGGTTTAAATTGTCAGACATTGCTTTTCTCCTCATTCTGTCAGTTTGAGAATGTACTTGTGCAGCAGTGGTGTTCAGGCAGACATGGTACATTTTGTCTTCCCATTTTTCCTCTTTGCTGCTTCCTAAAAAATTCCCTGAAACCAGGAGCAATTTAATATACATGTATGCACATTCTTCAAGTAAACTTGCACACAAGGCCTCTAAGGAGTGAGTCTCCCATCCAAGATTAAATAGCTGGGTGGTATAGTAGGCTGTGCTGGGCATCTCCATTTGCTTGTACAGTATGGCTAATTGCCAATTTAATTACTTAGTAAACTAAAAAAAACCCTGCTGTTTTATGAACTGCTGCATTTGTGTGTGGGAAGGCTGACCACGGGGAAGGGAAGGTTCTTTTGGCTTCTACAATCCCTTTTTCCCCCCCCCAAGGCGGGTATCTTGACCAGTGCCCAAATCACCCAAGTGAACCAGCACGTGAAGGAGCTCCTGGCTGTGATTCGCCCCAATGCAGTGGCCCTGGTGGACTCCTTTGACTTCCATGATGTCCATCTGGGATCTGTGCTTGGCCGCTACGACGGCAACGTCTACGAGAACATGTTCGAGTGGGCAAAGAAATCCCCACTGAACAAAACACAGGTGAGGAAACCTTATTTCATCCTCTTTTCCTCTTCCTCACATGTGCCCAGAGAAATAACTCCATTTAGGGTTGTTAATTATGCTCCAATGATCTCAGCAGGTAATTGATGAAGGGGGGAGAAAAGTCACTGGTAGTAATGGACCAAAACTAGCAACCTACTTTCAGTTTGCTTTCTGTAGTTACTCTCCCACGTGTCCCTCATGTGCATCCCTGTGGGATGCTTTTGGGGTTCTCAGTTGAGGGAGGAGATGATACACTCCATAGAGGAACAACTGAATCATCTCATTGAATTTAAAAGCAATTATCACTTGCTGTTGATTCTGCTTAGTGACAGTAGCTGTGAAAGCTTTACCTGTTTTCTGGCAAATCTTCCCGTGTTCAGGCAGTAGCAGTGACCAGAGATGAAAATAAATTGCTCCTGTGTAGTATTTAGGTGTCAGTTGTTGCACATCTGCCCTAAGACTGGAGCTGCAGCTGAGCTAATAAAATAAACTGTGCTGGGAAGAGTCAGTGTCCCTGTTCCATCAGCCAAACTGAATCCTGTCTTGGAGGTGCCTTTATTTAATTAGGACAGACTGTATCTCCTACAACGGGCTGCCAGAGACTGCAGCTGGAGTTAAATCCCACCACAACTTGCTCAATGTTTTGTAATTCTTAAGTCAATGAGGCTTAGGAGCTTCATTACAGTCCCCTTAGGAGGCCTCTACCAGTTTTCTTTTAATTAAAATGCCAGATAATTGTATGGATATAAGGTATCTTGCTTTCTTTTCTTAGAAGAAAGGCAGTGGGCAGGATGTTTTTTATATTCTCACGTTTTGTGCCATGTAGACACTCAAATATAGAAATTATCTGGCTGTTCTTAAATCTCCAAACTGCCTCTGATTCAAATTTCCTTAGCAAAGAAACACACTGCAAGATGTGAGGAGCCAAAACTGTTTCAAAGACCAGACTTGACCTTGTGACCACTGTCTTGTCCTCTTGCAGGTTCATGAATCTTTCCACAAGCACCTGAAGCCGATGCAAGCCAAGCTGTGAAGCCTGCAGGGTTTTCAAAATGCACTCTTGTCCTGCCCTGAAAACTGGGTGTTTGCATCCTTTCTTCAGGCACCTGAATCAAACCTTTCAAATCCTGTAGCTGTAGGACAGTGAATAATTGTAGCCTTTCTTTTCCACTTTTGTAAATGGAGGAGGTGTTTGGGGAGAGTGAGTAAGGACTGATGCCTGTTTTTAAAGTGCAATTATAATGGTAAAAATTAACCTTTTAAAAATCTGGGAAAGCTTTATGGATTTATACAAGAATTGCTTTTGTGAAGCTGCTAACTAGAGAGAAGTTCCTGTCAACTGGAGAGGGGGCAGGACTTTACTATGAAGTAGTTGACAGCCCTCAGGCAGTAGCTTCTGATGAGCAGTTATGTCCTCCCCCCCCAAAAAAAGTGTCTTGATTATTATTTTTTTTTAAATTAGCACCACCTCTCTCCTTGTTTGGCAAATATTTGTGCTGTCTGGAGCCTCCTGCATAGCCTTGTGCACGTGAGTCTGTGTGTGGCACTGTTTTCCTAATGTATCTGGGAAGTAAATGCCCATCCTTCTCTGCTGAGCTCTGCTTCAGGAATCTTTCCAGAAGAAATATTCATGTGTCCTTTGTTTTCCAATACATCCTTTCACTGCCTTGCAGAACCTCCTTTTCCCTGTGTGCCACCTCCAGCACTGGCACCTTGCTCCTGGTTAATAAGAAGTCAAAGGAGAACATAGTGATGCTGCTCTGAGGACAAAAAACAACCGGTAGGAATCAGCTGGGTGCTGATAGCAGATGCTCTGCCCCTTTTTTCACTGTTAGTATTTTCTAGCACTGTCTCAAAGCACTTTACAAATGTTACTTATGTTTGATTTGGTGGGAAAAAGACCCACATGTAGTGGTAAAAACTGCAAATTTGACCTGGAATGATGAAGCCAGTATTGGAGGGCAGAAATCGGTTGACCCAAGGTCCTCGGGTCTTCAGATTGTTCTGGGATCTTGTCCTGGTTTTTAAAGGCATTTGTCAAGAAAACGACAATCCCAAATGAAGTGTCCAGATTTTTTTTTTCTAACTGTGCATTTCCAAGGAGCTTTCTCTGATTTGCTTGATTTTGTTTTTATATTGACTTGGGCCTTGCCACGGTGCTTTGACTGAACAGGAAGGATTTATCTTGTAAGAGAACCTCCTGCTGCCCCATGAAATCAGTGCAGCTACAAATAAGCAAAATCATTTGGGCTTTTCCACACCAATAACTCTGTCCAGTAACCATAAAACCAGATATAAGGGCAGCTTTGAGCTTAAAATGGCAAAAAGCTTCAGCAAAACCTCAAATCCTGCAGGCAACACCTGAGAAGATGCTTCTCTGCAGCTTTTGGTATCTGTAGTTCTCTAATTTTGGATCAGTTTTCATGGATGAGTTTTTTCCTGGCACTAACAATGATCAGACACAATGTTTGGCTCCACGTGCAGTGGCTGAACAGAATGAAATGTTTAATTTTGAATAAACTAATCAAACTTGCCTGTGAGCTGCCGAGTGTTCCAGGTCCCGTGGAAGCACTGCTGTTCAGGATTCCAGAGGACCTCTGCCTTCCATGTGTCCAGTGGAACAGCCTCCTGACCTGGGGAGGGAGGATGGAGGAGCAGGTTAAAAATATGCTAATGAGAACAGTACTAGTTAACTATGTACAGATCTAATAAATTACAAAAATGTGTTTTCAGACAAGATGTCTCTCTTTTCATGCATTGCCTTCAGTGGATCTTGTGTAAAGTAGTGGAGGAAGTAGAATGAAGTATTCAGAAGACCTTTAATTAGTTGGATTTTGGTGTTTTATGTAGTCTGAGCTTTGTGGCTTTGCTGTTCAGTGTTGCAGGGCAGTGATCCCTGTCCCATCCCACAGTGATCCCAGCCTCTCCTGCTCACAACCACAGGAGAAATACCCCTGGCAGAGGGCAGAGCTGGCTGTGGCACTTCCTTGGTGTCATTATGGCTCATAAACCATCAAAAGCTGGTCACTGCCAACAGCCAAGATTTAACCATGATGTTGGGCAGCAGGATCTTTAATCCACAGAAGCTTTTGTCTGTTGGTTTTTGGGGTTGGCAGTGATGTGTTGGCAAACGCTGTCCTTCCTTGCTGTTGGTGAGG
This sequence comes from Manacus candei, assembly GCF_025592945.1. NCBI lineage: Eukaryota > Metazoa > Chordata > Aves > Passeriformes > Pipridae > Manacus > Manacus candei. The sequence continues at coordinate 7,287,935 of NW_026138095.1, read as the reverse complement.
ACACTGTGCACTTCTTTGTCCCCTTGCTGCTGTTGGTGGTGACCCCCAAGTGCCACAGCCTGGTGTGGTTTGCTGTGTCTCAGGGTCACTAAACAGCATTTAAGCTCTCTCAGAGCCCCTGCAGCCGCCTTGGGACTCATCCACCTTCTGACAGCACACGGTGGTGCCATTTCCACAAGTGCTGAACCTCTTCTGCTGGAGTAGGAGCGGTTTCAGTGCCAAGCAGTGACACTTGTGACACTTCACTAGTCTGTGACTGTGGGTTCTGTTTGGAGCGATGGACTCCTACAAATGCCACCTTTTGGAGGAGACTTTACAAGGACCCCGTGGTCCCAGAGGGACTGGCAGTGTATGTGGTGAAAGGCAGGGTCTGCAAGGTATAAAATACCAGAGGCAGACGTTTCCCTGGGGATTTTATGGAAGCAGGAACTGAAGTACAAAAAACGAGGCAGGAGCAGGGCCTTGTCCTGTACCCAGCTTTGGTATGTGCCCTGCCCATGGCATGAAGGAGGGTCTGGGATAGTTCCCTCGGGGGGGAAGGGGAGCCCGGGGGCTGCGGAGACGTTTCTAACCAGGCGCTGCCAGGGGCAGCCCCGCCGCGATGCCCGCGGGGACGGCCCGAGTCAGTGGGGCAGCAGGCACTGCGAGGGGCAGCCCCGTAGCAGCGGGGCCTTCAAGTCAGGGCTGCGCGACGCGCGCCCGTCGCCATGGTAACGGGGTCCTTCCCCCAGCCCGGCGCACAAGATGGCGGCGCCCTTGCTGAGCGCGGCCGTGCGCGGGGCCCGGGGCGGGCGGAGCTTCGGAACGGCCGGTGAGGGGGGCAGAGGGCTGGGACCGGTCTGGAGGGGACTGGAGAGGCGGGAGGAGCGCTCCCGGACGCCTGGGTCCCGAACGCCAGGCCCTGTCACCAGCAGTGTCCCCCAGGGTTCAGTACTGGGCCCAGTGCTGAGGGAGCTGGGGCTGTTCAGCCTCCAGAGACACTGAGACACTCCCCAGTGTGTGCCAAGGTCTGCAGGGAGGGGGCAGAGGATGGACCAGGCTCTGCTGGGGGGGGCCCGCAATGGCACAAGAGGAACGGGCAGGAACTGATGCCCAGGAAGCTCTATCTGGACACGAGGAAGATGTTCTTCCTTGTGCAGTGACCCAGCCCTGAACAGAGACCAGAAAGGGTGTGGAGTCTCCTCCCTGGGGATATCCCAGAACCATCTGGACACAACCCTGTGCTGTGTGCTCTGGGATGGCCCTGCTGGAGCAGGGAGGTGGGACCAGATGAGACACTGTGGTCCCTTCCAAGGTGTCCCATCCTGTGATCCTGGGCGTCGGTCTGTTCTCCTGGGCAACCAGCAGTAGGACAAGAGGGCACGATCTTAAGCTGTGCCAGGACAGGTTTAGGTTGGACATTGGGAAGAAATTTCTTCCAGAGGGAGTGATCAGACATTGGAATGGGCTGCCCAGGGAGGTGATGGAGTCACCATCCCTGGAGGTTTTTAAGAAGAGACTGGATGTGTCATCAGTGCCATAGTCTGGGTTGGATCAAGGTTGATGATCTCGGAGGTCTTTTCCAGCCCAGTTGATTTTATGATTCTGGGAATGTGTCTGTGGGAGATGGGGGTGGCACAGCCTGGATCATGCTGCTGTTCCACACTCACTCCTCCCTCTCTGTTCCCCCACAGCCGTGCTCTGGAAGAGGGCAGCCCCCCTGGGGCCGATGCCCAACGAGGACATCGACGTCAGTAACTTGGATGCCCTGGAGAAATACCGGAGCTTCACCCGGTACTTCCGGCTGGCGGAGAAGGAGAGCAGGAAGCCCCGGTGGTGGAAGACGTACCATCAGCACACCAACCCCCCCAAAGGTACCCTGGGAGGGGCTGCTGGAGGGCTGGGAAGCTGCTTTGGGGGACATGGGGTTGCCCCCAGACCTGCTCTGTGAGGAGGTCGGCCCTTGCACAGTGCAAAAGTCTCCTGGAGAAGGGGGTGGCAGTTTTCCAGGAGGGAGGCTGGTCAGGACCTGCCAAAAGTCACCAAGCAAAGAAATGATTCCTTGGAGCCTCAGTAGTGCCAAGGAGAGCAGAGCAGGATACAGAGTTCCAGACCTGCAGCAAATGACAGTTGGGCTGCTCCCAGTCCCAAAGCTGGGAATGGGAGGGTGATGAGCTGGGGAAGGAGGAGGAGGAGCCTGGAGGTGCAGAATCAAGTCCTGATCATCCTTTCAAGTCTTTTTTAGTGAAAGGTGTCCCTGCCCATGGCAGGATTTGGAACTCTGTGGTCTCTAATGTCCCTCCAAACCCAGACCATTCTGTGATTCCACGATCCTGATGTCTGGAAGTTTGTGCCTCTTTCCCACACTTTCAGACATTTCGCAGAGTGTTGTGTTTGGCTGTTTTGGGTGCTCACATGTTTCACCTGTGTGATCTTTTCACCCCATCTGAAGAGCCACAGACAGACATCAGCCTGCCACGTAAGAGGGTGTCACGGGCCAAGGAGATGAGGGAGAGAAAGGCGATCCTGAGGGGGAACCGCCAGAACGCTGAGATGGAAAGAGCAGCGCGGCTCCAGACGGGTCAGTGCCCCACCACCCCCTCCCTGCCCTGGCTGCCCCAGTGCCCAGCTGTGCCTCTTCAGCCTTCCTGTTTCCCTGCAGTGCTCATTCCCCTCGATGAGGTGAGGGCAGAGTGGGAGAGGACCAGCGGCCCATTCCACAAGCAGCGCGTGGCCGAGCACTGTGGGGTGTTCAGGGACCTGTTCAAGGGGGCCACCTTCACCCCATGGGTGGCCCTGAGGGTGCACTACAGCCAAGAGGATGAGTACCTCGTGCCAGTCTACTATGGGAACATGGTGACTCCGTCAGAGGTGCGTGAGGGGGGCTGGGAGCAGCCTGGACCCCGTGGGAGGCCTGTTCCTGTCTGTCTGTTTCTGTCAGATGCTTTCAGTGTTCCTTTTACTGCAGCATTTCCTCTGTGCTGAAGGAAATGTATTTGATGGACCTGATAAGGACAGATATTTGCAGCAGGATGGTTGTCTGTTAGCAGGCTGATGGTTATTAACGCTCTGGGGGCAATCCAGGTGGAGCTGGATTCCAGTGGCCTGGCTGCGCCCAGTCTTTGTTGTGTTCCAGCCTTGCCTGTGACAAATTCATGGAACCTGTTGTTTGAGTGATTTACCTTCTCTTTATGTTGCCCTTTTAGGCTTCCAGTCCCCCTGCAGTGTCATACGAGGCAGATAAAGGCTCCCTCTGGACTTTGTTGCTCACAAATCCAGGTAAGCAGAGAGTTCTTTAAAAAAAACACATTTAAACTGGGTTGTTTCACTCTGCTTTTGGTTAACTCCTGTTTCTTTTGGCTGCATAGTCAAAGGTGATGTGATATCTGCTAGGGAGGGACATGTGTAACATGTAGGAAAGACTGTAGCCTCCCCAGATCTATAGCAGTTAAGAGAGAGAACAGTGACACAACAGGACCTGTGTCACACCAACAATTCCCTGACTCCCATCCCAAAATTCCTCTCCCTTGTCAGTCTGCCTGGAAGGCAGGTTTGCTGACACTGTTCACCCTGAGAAACCAAGGCACAGTGAAGGGAAGCAGCTGACTGAGAATATTCCAAGAATCTCAGAATTAGATCTGCAGAGTTCTTTGCTCCTCATTTTAAACTCAATCCTATTGCAATGAGCTCCTTTTGTGATAGGAAAGGAATGCTGGGAGGTCTCAAGGTGCTCCCTCTGATCAAAGCAGGTCTGAGCATTCTCACTTTGGGGTCAGTGCAAACACCAGGGGGTCCCTAAGTCACCTTTCTCTGTTGTGTGTTGGCAGATGGACATCTAAGGGACACAGACTCGGAGTACCTGCACTGGCTGGTGTGAGTACAACAGAGTCACGTGCCCTGTGCTCAGGGCGTGGGCAGGAACTCTCCCAACAGCTTGGGAATCCGTGGCTTTCCCTGGTGCCCCTTCCATGAGCTCCTGTAGCCCCCTGTTCTGGGTCCTGCTGAAGATGCAGGAGTTCCAGGTGTTGCTGCTGTTTGGCATTCCAGTCACTGGATGGGATTTTTCCTCCAATGAAAGCAGCCTCTGCTATCTGTTCCCTTATCAAATGGGGCAGAAGTCACCTCAAAATGTGGCAGAGCGATTCGCAACCCTGGGTGAATCTGCTGGAGGGAAACGAGTGGATACACAGCAATGTAAATGTCTTTGTGTTCAGAACCAACATCCCAGGCAATGACATCAAGTCAGGAAAGGAGATCTGCCACTACCTGCCCCCCTTCCCTGCCATGGGGACTGGCTACCATCGCTTCATCTTCCTTCTCTTCAAGCAAGACCATCCCATCGACTTCCGCGAGGACACTCGGCCGACGCCGTGGTAATTCTGCTGTTGCTGCTTGTTGTGTTCATCTGCCTGTCACTGCGGTAGGAGGGCAGTTCCTATCACTCCACAGGGTTCTCCAGGGCTGCTTTGGGTTTGTGTGTCCCCTGCAGCCACAATCCCAGCCCTACAGAGTCCTGTTGCTGTGGAACTGGACTGGGGCAGAAATGTGCACAGAGCTGGAGACACTGGGAGATTTCCTTTTGCTGGCTCCATTTTCCCTATGTTTCATAGGCTCTGGGGTGATGTGGAGCAGTAGTTGCCTCCCAAGATGCTGCTGCAGGGAGAGGTTCACCTCAGCCCTTGTGCTTGTGTCTTGTTTCCAGCTACAGCCTCAAGATGAGAACCTTCAGCACGTTTGACTTCTACAGAAAGCACGAGGATGCCATGACCCCGGCAGGGCTGGCCTTCTTCCAGTGTCGGTGGGACAGCTCTGTCACTTCCATCTTCCATCAGCTGCTCAGTAAGGAATGAATACAGTGTGTGGGGATGCTGGAGGGGCGGGTGAGACACGATCCCATGTGGCTGCAGGCTCTCGCTCAGGCCTGGGATGTGTCTGGGATTGGCATGGACTGGGTCCTCCCTGAGCCACCCTCCTCCAAACGGCAATCTGAGGGAACAGCCTCTAAAAGGCTGCTTGGAATGAGCAGCCCTGTTCCCGTGGGGGTGGAAGGGGGCCTGGGTTGGGATCTGAGGCCTCGTGCTGAGGTTGTGGGTCCCTCCTTTGCAGACATGAGGGAGCCGATATTCGAGTTCGTGCGCCCGCCCGTGTACCACCCTCGCCAGCTGAAGTTCCCGCGCCAGCAGCCCCTGAGGTACCTGGACAGGTACCGGGACACGGAGGAGCCCACCTACGGCATTTACTAGGAGCTGGCCCCCTCCCAGCGCTCTGTGCCCGCTGGGATGCTGCCTCCCAGCTTTCGTGCACTCCCTCAGCGCCTCTGGAGGGAGGTGACAAAGTCTCAGCCCCTCAGCTCCCAGATCCTCTGGGAAAGGCAGCCAAGGGCAGCAGTGCTCACAGTGCTGGAGCTGCATGGTCAAGAGGCTGCTTAACGAGGACATTCGAAGTGAATCCAGGCTGAAATCTTGCTCCTGATTCTGCAGCAGAGCTGATCAGTGGCTGGCAGGGTAGAGTCCCCCCAGAGATGCCCTGCCTTGCTTCTCTGCACGGATCACAGTTCTCCTTTTGCCTGTTTAGGGAACAAACAGAGCCAGGCCAGCCTGGATTTCCTCCTCTTAGCAGCGCTGCAGTTCAGGGCTGTGTCAGCCTTTATTTGTGCAGTCCCCTTGGAGAGATGAGCCTGATTAAACACACTCTGAGAAGTGTTGGCAGAGCTGTCTTTATTGGGAAGAGCCTGTTATCCCAGCCAGCTGGCACAGAGCTGGGGAGCTCAGCAGGGTGCAGGGGAGAAGGGCAGCCCTTTGCCTGGCTGGATCACTTTCCCTCTTGGATGTTGTAGGGTGGGAAGTGTTTAGCTACATGGGTAGTAAACCTGCACAAGGTCAGTGTTTGTGGATCTGGCTTCAGCTGCCCAAGCACATGGACCTCAGTGTCCTTCCCCTCACTCCCTGGACAGGATGTACCTGGTGTGGACAGGTGGAGCACAAGCACAGCTGCTGGGGTTGGGGCAGACCTGTGGTGGTGTCCTGGCACTGCTGCTGCTGGTCCTGCTCCGAGGCTGTGGAGTTCCTCTGCTTTCTGCTGTGCTCTCCAGGGCTCTCCCTGTTCACATGTTTAATCCCCAAAATACCAACGTGCTCCTGCTGTTAGAGCTGCCTGTTCCCAGCTCTGCTTCCCAGTGACTTTCTCTGCAGGTCCTCTTTTCCTCAGGAAATGAAAGCCTCCAGCAAACACCTGAGACTGGGCTGAAGTGTCCCCTTACTGCTGGTACTCCAGGTTGTTACAGCTTCCCTGGAGCTCCCTGAACTCCCCTCCCATCCTGAAGAGTTCTGGGGTCTGGTTTAAGCCTGGGGGAGGGTGTTGGAGGGGTGCCCACAGGTTGTGTTATGCCCTTCTCTGAGCTTTGAACATTTGGTCAGAATTTGTAGATCCAACCCAAAGAAATGTCTTGGGGACTGAAGCTCTGCTGGAACATGCAGGAAGTTGTGACAGGTCCCAGGGGTGGTCTGGGGGTGGCTCTGAGCCTACCTGTGGTACAGAAGCTGCTCCAACAATCCAAGAGCCCCCTGGTGAGCACCCTGGCTGCACCACAGGCCTGCTCCCTGCTTCCCCTCACCTGTGCAGGTGAAAGTGAAGCTGTTCATGAGGGGAGGCTGCAGAGCTGCTGCCAACTGAGGTTATCCTGCAGTGTCAGCAGCCTGGGAGTGCGTGCAAGCAGTAGCACAGCAGAGAGTACAGAGATAAGGGTTGGGTGGGGATTTTGGGTGGTGCTCCTCCTGAAACTGAACTGTGTGACAAGGTGAAGGTGTGCAGTGCACAGACACTCACACAGAAGGCTCCACCTGCCCCCTGAGCAGGGACTGGTGGCCCAGGTGACATCTTTGTTGTGTTTCAGGGTGCTGATGCACACGGGTGTTGCAAGGAAGTTCGTAGGAAAAGGTGTGGTGGGTGTGCACGGGGACATGCGCAAACAGCAGGAGCTGGAGTTCAAAATGGAACGATGCAAGGGTGGAATGTGGCCCTGGCTGGTGCGGGTGTGTCACAGCCGTGTCGCTGCAGAGGGAGGTGACACGTGGCTGCAGCAGCGGTGGGTGCCTCTCTCTGGTTCTCACTCTACCGAGGTAGAGTGCCAGGGGGAGCTGCCGTGCTGTGCTAGGGGATCCAGCCCTGGCAGAGGTGAGGATGCCTGGGAGTTCCCTGAAAGGGCAATAAAAGAATGAAATCCAGCTGCACATCGATATATACCTGTGCAAGCACATTCACGGAGGTCACGTTGATCTGATCCCTGTCAGCCCCCTGCGTGTGTCCCTGTGCTGCCACTGCAGCATTCCATCCTCTCCAGAGCCTCCTGCTCTGCTTCACAGCCCTCCCTCTCCCCGAGGGGAGCAGCTCCAACCCTCCCTGTCACCTCGTCTCCCCAGCGTGTGGCACACCCAGCGTGGCCAGCGGGCACCCACCGGGTGTCTCTTTAAGAGCACGTCCGGCTGGGAGAGCCCTGACCCGCCTCCGGGCACAGCGTCACCATCTCCTCCTCCCCTGCACAGCTGAGTTTCTGTTTCCCCGGCTCCTCGCCCCGATCCCCGGCACAGGCAGGATGGCATCCCTCGTCTCGCAGAAGCTGGAGGAGAAGCTGGTGTGCTCCATCTGCCTGGACCTGTTCAGGGTGCCCGTGACTTTGCCCTGCGGCCACAACTTCTGCAAGCGCTGCATCAGCGACCACTGGCACAAGCGAGAGCGGGCGCCCGCCGGGGCCGAGAAGGGCTATACATGCCCCGAGTGCCGCAGGGACTTCGAGCAGTGCCCGGAGCTGGAGAAGAACGTCACCCTGTACAGTGTGGTGGAGCTGGCGAGGGACGGGGACGCGCGGGGCGCGGGCGCGGGGAGGTGCGAGGTGGCCCCGGGCGAGCTGTGCCGGCAGCACGGGCGCCCGCTGGAGCTGTACTGCGAGGACGAGCGGCGCTGCATCTGCTGCGTCTGCATCGTCCGGCAGTGCCAGGGGCACCGGCTGGAGCTCTTCGAGAAGGAACGGTCCAAAAAGCAGGTGGGGACGATGGGCGGCAGGGATGGGGCGATGGGAGAGCGAGCAAGGGGAGTCACAGCAGCTCGGGCATTCACTGCCCCGTGCCCTGCTGGGGGGATGTGATGTGCCTCCGGGTGCCAGGTTGTGCTCGGCCTAAGCTGAACAGGGGGTTTGCCAGGAGGTGCCACCAGTGCCCTGCTGCTCTCTGAGAAACCAGGTGCTGTCAGGAGCAGCAGCGAGCTGGGTAAATCCAGCAGCGCTGGATGAACGGTGATACATGTGTTTATGATCCTCTGATCTAGAGAAAACAGATAAAAAAGAGGTGAAAGACAGCACAGAAAATCACTTCTTGGTGACCCTGATGCAGTGTCCCCTTCCCAAGGCTTCTCCCTCCCCATTAGCCTTGTCCTGCAGCCCTGAGAGGGCTCCTGGGGGCCAAGTGGGCAGCAGTGCTGCACTGCAGGATATGCAATGGGACACAACTGGAAGAAAGGACTGGGCATGGCACTTAGTGCTGTGGATTAGTTGGTGGTGTTCAGCCAAAGGTTGGACTTAATGACCTTAGGGGTCTTTTGATTCTTTGTTGGTGCCTCTCTTCACAGATCATTTTGAAAGAGTCCCTGGAAAAAGCGCAGGAGGAATCGGAGCGGATCGAGCGGGCGATGCGGGAGCTGGAGGAGCAAACACGCAGCATCAAGGTAGTGCTGTGGCCACCTCTGTGCTGGGCACGTGGGTGGGAGCACACTGGCTCTCATGGCTCTTCCCTACCCAGGACTCCTCTGAGGAGCTCAAATCTCAGATCCAGAGCAAATTGGCCCACCTGAAGAAATCTCTGGAGGATTTTGAGGGTCAGTCGGTGGCCAGGATCGAGCAAGAGCAGGTGGTGGCACTGGGGTGCGTGGAGGAGAACTGGAGCCTCCTGAAGGACAGGCTGGATGTCCTCGGCCAGCACAGGGAGAGGTCTCAGAGCCTGCTGGCCTGCCCTGACCACAGGACCTTCCTCCAGGTACCATCCTGACGCTGTGTCCCTCCCTGTGCCTGGGCACTGCCAGCCCTGCACCCTTTCAGTGAGGGCAGAGGTGTGTTCAGCCCCTTTCCCAGGGGGAACACATCCTCAGCCTGGCTCAGGGATGTGATGGGGCTGTGGGGAAGAGCTGTTCTGGTGGGACTTGTGTGGGCAGTGCTGTGATCCCGCTGTCACCCACTGGGGAGTCACAGTGTGTGCACATGGATTCGCACAGTCCTCCCCAGGCTGGTGCATGGCTGTCTGTGTGTCTGTCCACAGGAGTTCCCCCTTCTCCCGCCTCTGGAGAGCCCAGAGGCACTGGTCCCCGTGGAGTTTGATGTGGCTCATGTGATCAAGCCCATCTCTGACATCCTCACCGGCATCTCCAGGCTCCTGCTGGAGGACCTGCCCGGCTCTGGGGCCCCCAAAGCCCCCAGTCCTGCTGGCCAAGGTAGTCCTACTGCTCTCAGGGCCACCGAGTCATCCTGAATCCCAGCCTGGCCCACATCATGGTGACAGGGACTCGGTTGTCAGGCTCAGGGGGTTGGGATGGGGACACATCTACTGTTCAGCAGGTGGGGTGGGATGAACTGGGTGGCTTCCCTCCTTGCTGGGAATGCTGAAACAAGTGGGCACATGCCTGCTTCCAGGCTTGGATATGATGGACTTCCTCTTCCTCCTCCCCCTCCCATGAAGCCAGGAAGAAACAAGTTTTTTGGGTGGCATCACTCAAAATGCCTGTTCCCATCCTCCACAGGCCCAGTGCATCCCCAGGCGCCGGCGGTGAAGGTCTTGAATCCTCTCCCCAGGTGCCAGCTCCGAGCTGAGCTTCTGAAAGGTGAGGAGCACAGGAGGGCCTGGAGGGACAGGGGGACCCAGCTGGGGTCCCCAGCAGGCAGAGATGTCACCAAGCTGGGCTCCTCCCTGGGAGAAGGATGGTTGTGGCTGCGGGGACAGGGGTTCCTTCCACGGTTCTGCCAATCTCTCTCCCTAAATGTGGGATGGGGTGGATGGGCTGGGGGACATTGTGTGTGTGTGAAAGGGCTTATTAGGGGGATTAGCAGCACCAGGGAGTGCTTTCCCCTGGAAACTGGAGCTGCCTGGCATTGGATCAGTCACTGCCCTGCACGGCACAGCCCTAGTCCAGTGCCCTACCTGCAGTCATTGCTCTCTATCCAGGGATATGGCCTCAGCATTCCCTGTCACAGTCCTTCATATCCCCTTCCCTTCCCGGGCCCATCCTGCTCCAGTTCCTTAGGGATTTCCTCACTGCTCCTTTTCCCATCTCCTCCCTGTTGGGAAGAGGATTGGGCAAAGTTCAGGGAACGTTGGTCACGTCACTCTTGCCAGCAAGGCAATCACTGCCTATGGGACCTTTAATTCCTTTTATTAGTCCCACAAAAAACGTTCTTAGGGTTATTAATAGGAAAACCCCCGTTATTTATGGGCAGAAGGCAGGAGCCCAGTGAGCTGTGGGCCAGGTTGCTGTGGGAGGAAGGTGATGTGCTGGTGACCAGTGAATGCCCATGGCAGGAGTTACAACAGCCCATGCACAGGAGAGTAACTCCCTGCAATACTATATTTATTTGCCTGGTTTTCTCCCCCCCTCGCCACCCACGCTCGTATTTTTTTGCTCATAAAACCAAGATCTCTTCCAAAATGGCCATGGAGCCGCTGGTATTTGCTGGCTGTGAGCTGGGCTGTGCAAGGACTGTGTGAAGCATTGTGTCTCAGTGCCTTGCCAGCTCTCTCTGGGCTGCTTCTCTCCCTTCCAGGGCAGGTATCTCATCTCACCTCGCTCACCTTCCCCTCCAAACAAACTTGTTCCCTTCTGTTTCGGGAGCCAGCCCTACACAGTTTAAACCCCATCACTGCTGGGGGGGGTGTGTCACACCAGGGGCATAAAGATCTGATGAATCTTTTCAGCCCCACCCATGCTGTTGCTCTTCCCAGACCACCGCAACCTGACCTTCGATCCCGAGACGGTCAACAAGTACCTGGAGCTGTCGAGAGGTGCCCGGAAAGCCAAGCACTGCACCACCCCCATGTACAGGGGACAGGGACCCCGCTTCGAGCCCTGGCAGGTGCTGTGCACGCAGAGCTACGGCTCAGGACACCACTACTGGGAGGTGGAGATCTCCAGCCACTCCGTCATCCTGGGGGTGACTTACTGGGGCCTCCCCTGGGAGCAGCAGCGGGGCCACAAGTTCAACATCGGGCTGGACGGGGGCTCGTGGGGGCTGCAGGTGCGGGAGGATTGTTACCTGGCCTGGCATAACGGCCAGGCGGAGAAAATCCAGGAGCAGCTGTACAAGAACCTGGGGGTCAGCCTGGATTATGGCAAGGGGCTCCTCTCCTTCTACGGCCTCGGGGAGAGGATGCAGCTCATCCACTCCTTCCACGATGTCTTCACGAAGCCCCTCTACCCTGTGTTTTGGCTGTGTGAGGGCCGAGTGGTGACGCTGTGCTGGAGGGACCGAGCTAGAGCCGCCACACTGATCCATCAGCCCGGCTGGTGCCACAGCCAACCTGCAACCAGGACCTGTCACAGTGCAGGAGGGACCTCGATACCGATTTTAATGAGAGCTGATGAGGACAGACATGAAAATTAACCGATTTAATCTGCATATGCAAATATCACGCTGCTGACAAAGGGAAGGGGAAGGAGGCAGGGCTGGAGCTCACCCTGTGGGCAAAGCCCCTGGTCACTGTGTGTGGGGGCACATGTGGGTGCCTGTCCCTGCAGACGGAGCAAGGGAGGGGGAAACAGGGAGTGAAAGAATTAAGTTTTCCTCTTTCTCCTATCCCTGCCAAACCTCGCAAGCCTGGAGAATATTTGGGGTGAGGGAGAGCGTAGAAAGGGTGCTGCTGCCACAGAGTGCTGTGGAGCAATGCAGAGGGAGCCCTGTGCTCGCCCAGCCTCACATGCAGGCAGGTCCTGCTCCCCCAGCCCCTCCCAGTCCCCTCTTGCCACTCTCGGACATGGCAGAGGAACTGTTCATGATTCTATGCTGCAGTTCTTTGTATGATGCTGCTTTTCTCAATAAAGCTCTATTTCCCTACAGGTTTGACCTTAGTGCTGGTGGGAGATAGAGGACCAAGCAGCACAGGGGGAAGGGGAGGGAAGCTGGGTGCCCCTGTTCCTGCACCCATCCCTGCAGGGCCCCATCCTGCCCCTCCATGTCCTTGAGGGGTTGGTGACCAGCCCCTTGGAGGGACCAGCTGGCGGAAGAACCAGAAGGTCCTTTATTTACCTTAGCACTGTGATAAGGAAACCTGGTTTCCTATGGCTCTGCCCCAAGGCTGATCTGGCACAGAAGAAAATTCTGAAGTTTTGATTGAAGCTTTTCCAAGGGCGAGACCGCAGGTCCGGCGCCTCCTCCCGCTCCCTCAGGAACGCTGGTGAGGGATAACGGGGTGAAACTGGGCACTGGGATCAAAGGTGCTGGGGACGTGCAGGTGAATGCATGGGGAATGAATAACATCATTGTTTCCTTTGGGGACAAAAGGCTTAAAAGGATCAAACCCCTTCTGCAAGAACAGATGTGATTTTTCTTGCCATGTTTCCTCCTTCACTCCACACCTCCCCACCCTCCCAGCCCTGTCCTTGGGCCAGCGTGGACCTGGGAACTTATCCAAGTCAAAAAATGGTCTGCACAGGAGGGGTCTGGAGACACCATACTTATGAGGCAGATCCTCACACTCAAAGCACTTTGGTGTCTCCCCATCTCTGCTTGGTGTCTTATGGGCCCTGGAGGAAGAGGGGACAGGGACTGAGCCAGCCCTTTTTTCCATGGGAATGGCTGATGTGGGTCCAAGGGCACGGGGCTGGTAGGAAAGCACCTGCAGTTATGCACAGGGGGGGCCAGGACCTCCCATATGGCCTCAAGGTGGGGAGCAGCTCCTGGGGAGCAGTGGGATGGCAGCAGGTCCTGGGGGTAAGGGGTTGCTCACAGAGGACAGCAGACCCTTTGGGGTGGGTTTGGAATGGGCTGGCTACAGCTTCCCGGGATGGGAGATTTGGGGAGGGGCAGCAGCTTCCCCTGGGAGCAGCAGAACCCTGGGAAGAGTCCAGTGGGGCAGATCCTTTAGGAGGTGGCAGACCTCCCCCAGAGGCTGGGGGGACAGTACATCTTTATCGAGGTGGCATCCTCCGGAGGGCTGGGGGGCAGATCTCCCTGAAGGCAGCAGATGCCGGGGAGAGGAAGCAGATGCCCGGTGGGGGTAAATCCCAGGTGTGAGAACTCGCCAGGAAGACGAGTGACTGGGAAGCAGGTCCAGGGGGTGAGACACCCCCAGGAACGCGGGTGCCTGGGGACCAGGTCCAAGGGGTGATGGTGAGTGTCAGCCCCCAGCCCCCGCGGCGAGCGGAGCCCCAGCTGGGGCGCGGGGAGGCGGAGCGGGCGGGCGGGGCGCGGCAGCCGCCCGCCCCCGCCGGGGCTGGGACCGGGGCCGGGACCGCTCGGGGCGTTCAGGGATGGATGCTGCGCCCGGGAGTGCCCCGCCGTCCTCCGCCGCGGCGTTGCGGCTGGCGCTGGCGGCTCCGGGGCTGCCCGAGGGTCCCCTCGGCTGCCCCATCTGCCTGGACGTGCTGCGGGACCCGGTGACGGTGCCGTGCGGGCACAACTTCTGCCAGGGCTGCCTGCGGGCGCTCCGCCAGCAGCCGGGCCCCCCCGACGGCGGCGGGGCGGGCGGGGCCGCCCGCTGCCCGCTCTGCCAGGAGCCCGTCCCCGCGTCCCTGCGGCTCCGCAAGAACCGCGCCCTCTGCGAGCTCCTGCCGCTGCTGGCGGCCGCCACCGGCGGCTCGTCCCCGCCGTCGCCGATGGCCCCGGGAGCCGAGGAGGAGGATGGCGGAGGGGAGGCGGGAGCGGCGGTGCTGTGCGACGTGTGCCCGCCGGGGTCGCGGGCGGCGGCGGCGCGGTCGTGCCTGGTGTGCCTGGCGTCGTTCTGCGGAGCCCACCTGGAGCCGCACCGCCGCGCCCCCGCCTTCCGCGCCCACCGCCTCGTGGCCCCGCTGCGCCGGCTGGAGGAGGGGCTGTGCCCCCGCCACCTGCAGCCCCTCGACGGCTTCTGCCGCGCCGAGCAGACCTGCGTGTGCGCCCGCTGCCGCGCCCACGAGCATCGCGCCCACGACGTGGTGCCCCTCGAGCAGGAGCGGGAGCACAAGGAGGTGCGTGCGGGTGGGTGTGTGGGAGGGGGGGGTGCGCGGAGGTCCCCCGCGTGGGTGGGACCCTGGCGTGGGGGTGTCCTGGGTGGTGTGGGGTGCAGCGTCCCTTGGAGGGTTTCATGCCGCGCCCCTGCCCCCAGCGGGGAGCCTAAATCGCCACGTGGGGTGTGTGCAGGTGCCGCGCTGGTGGGATGGCGTGTGTGGGGTGGTGCTGTAGCCCACACCCCTCGGGGGACCCCACCCCGTATGGACAGGGTGCTGTGCCGTCGGGGAACCCCGTGAGGTGGGGACAGGGTGGGCAGCTGGGGACCCGCTGCCAGCCGGCCCCTGGGGATTTTTCCCACTGTGGAAATCCCGTGGGTGTAGGGCTGGGGTGGGGGTGCCTGGGACACCCTGCAGTGGCCGCCCCCGCGGTCACAGGGCACGCGCCTCCCCCGTCTTGTTCCCACAGCTCCGTCGAGGCGGTTTTTCCCGACTCCTGGCAGCCTGCCCGGCCGCCGCTCCCGCTCCCCCAGCCCTTTGTATCCCGGCGTTTTGGCAGCGGGGTTTTTTTCCATCACTCCCATTCCCAGATGTGACTGAGTCACCTCCTAAATTCACACCCACGAGTCTCCCCGGGAGTCGGGGCTCCAAGCCCAACGTGGTGCTGCCTTCCTGGACGGTGGTACCTCAAATGTGTGGGGCCTCTGTGGGGCTGCAGGCAGATGGGTGTCTGTGAGGCTTGTGGTGTGGTGACACCCTGCATCGGGACCTTGGTAGGGTTTGCTTTTTCCAAGGAAGAGCCCAGGGGTTTGCATTTGGGGACCTTGGTAGGATTTGCTTTTTCCAAGGAAGAGCCCAGGGGCTGTGGACATGCTGGCAGGGAGCACAGAAACAGCCCCGAGCCAGCTCCCACTCTCTTGCGGGTTCTTGGGATTGCAGGAAAACCCTTCTGTCGGCATTATTAGTCATCAGGTGCCTTAAAATAGAAAGTGAGTGTGATCCCAGCCCGGGGGAGCTGTCAGACCTCAGCAGACACTGCTTAACGTCTCCTAGATGGCCTCTGCCACTGCCCTTGCGCTGCAGGCTGGGAAGGATGGACGGGGAAATCACCTGTATCCCCTCACTGGGGACAAGCACTGCAGAGAGCAGGGCCAGGAGGCCGAGCACTAGCGGGGATCTGCCCCGGTTGGGAAGTGCAGTGCCCTCCTGGCTCCCCAGGGAGCTCGTGATGGGCAATGGCTGGCGCCAACAATAGCACGCCAGGAAACGTGTTCGGAAGGTGCTTCCTTTGCGGCCATGCAGCACCTCTGTGCTCCAGAGCCGGTTTGCTTTGCTCCTAAAGAGAAACCCCCAGGGGACTCTGTGCTGTGTTTCTGAGTGGTCCAGTTCTGCCTTTCAGCTTCTCCACCAGTCCCAGGTGTATTTTCCCCAGCCTTGGGATACACACTGAGAGCACACGGCTTAGCTGCAATCACTGCCTGATGGGTTTGCTTTCAAATTCCTGTTTGTTTGGTTTCCGCTGGGACTAGGGTGGGGAGCATGGAACTGGACATGACCCTTTGTAGCCTGGCTGCTCCTTTAAAGGTTTCCCAGCCCAGGGAGAAGGAATGTTTGCAGGTTGGATGTTGCAGGGAAGGAAAACAGGAAAACAACTCATGGTTCCCCCTGCGTCCTTCACTCGAAGCCTGACAGCAAGGTCATGGTCAGAGAAGGCTGAACTTAGGGAGAGGCTGGGTGTCCTGCAGCTCCCCGTGGGATCGGGGGCAAAGCTCAGTGTTTGTCCCTTGTGTCCACAGGCCCAACAAGCCAAATTCCTCAGCGATGTGGAGAACGAGCTGGAGGAGCTGGCAGTCACCATCGCACAGGCCAAGAAGTTGGTGGAGCTCATTAAGGTGACTGTGCCATGGCTTTGCTCTGCTAGTGCAGCTCTGCTAGGCTGGGGAGCGAGGGGAAGGGGCTGTGAGCTTTTGGGGTGTGTGGGGTGTAGAGTTGGTGCTCACAGGGCAACGTGCTCCATAAAACCACAGTGACCCTGGCAAGGATCCCTGAAGATTCTTTGCTCCTCGTCTCTGCTAACCCTCACGGAATCTCTGGTTGCTTTTGTTTGCAACCTGGAAGAAGGAACAGGGCAAGGACTATGCCAGGGCATCCTCTGGCTCTTGCACCTTTTCTCCTTGGGCTCACAGGGGTTTGGTCCCCTTTGGCCCTTGTGCCACCACGTCACTTCACTGCCTGGGGACACCAGGCGTGGTGCAGCAGTTAAGTGGCTGTGCCCAGCCAGATCCCTTGATAGCTGAACTGTGAAATGATCTGAGCTCTTGGATGAAGGGAGTGACAGGGTATCAGGGGGACCCCAGAGAGCTGAGAGGTGGGTGCTGGGCAGGGAACAAGGGTGCCCTCCTGCACCTTCACCTGTGGGACCTGACCTCTCTCTCACTGCACTCAGGGTGCTGCCACGAAGGAGAAGGAAAGGGTCGAGAGGCTCTTTGCAGAAGCCTCTGAGGTCCTGGCAACCTTCCAGAAGGAGGTGACAGGTTTCATCGAGGCCGGGGAGCGCTCCATGCTGGGGGAGGCTGAGGCTGATCTCCACTGGAAGGAGGAGAGACGAGCCAAGCTGGCCCAGGGCAAGCAAAACCTGGAGAACGTCACCAGCACTGACACCATCTACTTCCTCCAGGTGGGATGGGGCAAGAAGGAGCCAGTAGTATTGTCTTTTGGGGTTTTGTCCCATTTCCTGAGGAGCTGGGGGCGAGGAGCCCTGGGATGTGTGGGCTGTAGAGTCTCACTGCTGTTGGCACAGTCCTCTCCCCTCCCCACTCCCAGGAGGACCAGGCAGCCAAGACTTTCTCCTCCATCCTGTCTGTGACTCAGGGGAAGCTGATGTGCTGCCCAGGCTGGGTACCTGGGCGTGAGGGGCAGAGAACAAGAGATTGGGGTGCCCCACTGCCCCCCTCTAGCCTTCCCCCCTCCCTGACAGCCCAGCAAGAGGAGACCTTTTCGGGAGGAGATGCTTCTCCATGTGAGGTGGGCATGGTCTGGGTCCAGGTTTGAAAGGGAGCTAAGAGCAGGTTCCAGGAACATGTGGCTGGGAAAGAGCTCTCCTCCCTTGTGAAGGCTGTCCTTGGGCCAAGTCCATCAGAGCTGCCAGTTCCCAAATCCTCCAGGGCTGGGTGGGGTTGCGGAACAAGAGACAACTTTGGCTTGTTTGAAAACTCCTGAAACTCCGTCTTTTTTGGCTCAGGAATTTCAGGCCTTAAAAGTAGCCATGGAAGAAAAGCTCTCCCCAGCTCCGAGCTTCCAGAACGAGCTGAACTTCACCAAGTGCACCCAAGTCGTGGGTGCTGTGAAGGATGTGCTGTCCACTGCCTGCAAAAACCAGTGGAACCACTTGCAGGGGAAAGGAATTGATGGGCTGAACTACCAGGAGATGGAGGAAGGTTTGTGCTCACCCAGTGCCTCTGCCTGGAGGTCTCCCCATCACCCTCCCCCTCCTCCCTGCATAGCTGGGAGATGTCTGTGGGCTCGATGTCCCCCATGAGCACTGGCCCCTCTCCCTCCAGCCCTGGAAGCTGCTCAGCACGGGTTCCCTGCACGTTGCACAATCCCTGTCTGGGCTTACGCCTCTGAGGTTTTGTGAATTTTTCCACAGAGACCGGAGGCTGGAGAGGCAACAAACAGCCTGGGAGTTAGGCAGGGCCCTGCGGGAGAGGGCAAGTGGCCAAAGTGGCCTCTCGTGAAAGGGGACTCTTCTTCCCAGGATAGATGATCCTCTTCATGGGGCAGGCTGTGATCTCCCAAACCTGCCAGGGATAGAAAGCCAGTGTGGCAGCTCTCTCCCGTGCTCTCTCATTTAACCTGAGCTCTCTCCTCACTCATTTGCTCAGATTCCCATGGGAATTGCAGCCAGTTCCTTGCCCCGCTGCCTGTCTCCCTGGGGTGGCAGAGGTGGTGTCTGTCCTTTTGTGTGTGGGAGCCATCAGGGATGTGCAGGGGGAGTGGGGATGTAGGAGGCACGGGGGGCCACGTCAGCTGGGTACCACCAGGGTGCTGGGCAAGGGGTGATGCTGCAGTAACACCCTTGTTGGTTTGGTTCCTTGGCTGATGCAAACCCTTCCGTCCCTGTCTCTGCAGTGTTGGCTGAATCCCGGTTTCCAGACAAGTCAAACAATCCCGCCTGCCTGGAGAGCCGTGATTATTTCCTGAAATGTAAGCGAGGGACTTCTGCTTTGACAGTTGTTGCTAAGGTCCACCTTCCCTTTCCTCTCTCCTTCCCACATGCCCGGCCGGCGCTGATCCCGAGCCGACAGCTGGCAGGAGCGCTGCCACCACCAGAGGAAATATTGCTTGGCAAACAAGGAAGCCTCCTTGCTTTCCTGACAACGGTCATAGTCTGGTTTTACTGGTGATACTTTTTTTCCCTTGTCTGTGGTTCTGCTGGCCCAGCTGCCCGGGGGGTCTGAAGGCATCCAGTGTAATTCCTGCTGCCTTCCAGCCCTTGACAAAATTGGATCCTCCACTAAATTAGATCAGAGTTTGTGCATCTGCCTTGTTTGCTGCAGAGCACTGGGCTGGTGAGGGTCAGCTGCAGCATGAGAGGGATCATGCAGTGGCTGAGCGGGGTGGGGCACAAGG
This sequence comes from Manacus candei, assembly GCF_025592945.1. Lineage (NCBI taxonomy): Eukaryota > Metazoa > Chordata > Aves > Passeriformes > Pipridae > Manacus > Manacus candei. The sequence goes on along the minus strand of NW_026138095.1, from coordinate 7,269,152 downwards.
GGCTGAGGGTGGAGGGTGCAGGGCTGGGCTTGAGCTCCCACACTCCACGTGTGTGTCCCCCCAGCCTTACAGGGGTTATGGGGTCACCACAGGGATGTCCACAGGGGACAAGATCTGCCTTGGTGGCACAGTGCAGCCCACTGGGATCTGTGCTCAGCTTGGTGTGCTCTGCTGCTGCTGTTGGGTTGGGACACACCATGGTTCAGACGTGCAATGCAATCGATAGCAAGAGATATCCAGGGCTGTTCCCACTGGATCTGTTTGTGATCCACTGGTGGTTCTCATATGGCCTTGCATGTTGGGGGCTGCATCTGCTCCTGTGGGAGCCACAGTGCACTGCAAGCTGACCACAAGGAGTGGTCAGTTTGTAGCTGTGATGTGCCTGATTGGTCTCCTGTCTTCTCAGGGTCTCTCCCTGCCAGGTTTGTCTGTGGTTACCTGAAATCTGCTTTTATATGGGATTTTCCTACCACCACTCTGTCAGGTGGATGCTCTGATGTCATGGTATCATAGTTGAGCTCACTGAGCAGCCCCTCTATTCCTTCCTCTGCCCTGTATTCATCCTGCTTATGGGAGTATCAGCTCTTTCAGTCCCTGATCCTCATTGACTGAAATTTGACACGAGATTTAAAAGCAAGGGGAGTGACAGGACAAGTCAGAAAGGATCATGCTATTTGTCAAAGGCTGGGGCAGAGGGATCAGAGCAGGGAGGGCTGGGAGGATTTCCCTCCTCATCCTCATTTCTCCTTCTTGCCCCACCCAGTTGCCTTCATCATTGACCTGGACAGCGACACGGCTGACAAGTTCATCCAGCTGTTCGGCACCAAAGGGGCCAAGCGGGTGCTGTGCCCCATCCCCTACCCGGAGAGCCCGACCCGCTTCATCAACTGCGAGCAGGTGCTGGGTTTGAACCTCATGAACAGGGGCAACTACTACTGGGAGGTGGAGCTCATCGACGGCTGGGTCAGCATCGGGGTCATCGCCGAGGACTTCGACCCGCGGGAGGCCTACAACCGGGGCCGCCTGGGCCGCAACGACAGGTCCTGCTGCCTCCAGTGGAACGGGCAGAACTACGTGGCCTGGTTTGGGGGCTTTGAGTCCGTCATCCAGCAGCCGTTCTTCCAAACGATCGGGGTCTTCCTGGAGTATTCGGAAAAGGCCTTAACCTTCTACGGAGTCAAGGACTCCAAGATGACCTGCCTGCAGCAGCTCAAGGTCTCCCCTTTCACCAAGGGAAAGGCTGACCCGTTCCAGAACAAGATCAACCACCACTTTGGCTCTCTCTTCTCGTGCAAGCTGAAACCAGCCTTCTTCCTGGAGAGCGTCGATGCCCACCTGCAGATCGGGCCGCTGAAGAAGGACTGTGTCTCGGTGCTAAAGCGCCGGTAACTGCCCGGACAGCGGGAGCGCAGGAAGGCCCAGAAAAGTCTCTCCTGCAGGTTATTGCCACCATCACGGCCTCCCTTTGTCTGTCTTTGTGGCAGCCCTCCCTCCTCTCTGTGCTGTTGGTGACCCAGGGCTGGATGAAGCCGTCTGGCGGGCAGAGCCACGGGCTGGGAGCCAGGATAGGGCTGCATCTGAGCGCCGGCTCTGCCGCTGGGCTGCTGAGTGAACTTGGGTGAGTCTCTGTGCTGCTCCCTGCCCCTCAGCTTCCCTTTCTGGACATCAGGGACTGTGACAAGCCTTTCTTGGTAAAGTGTGCTGCTCGGGAGAAGTGCCACATGGGTTTGAAGCTGTACCTTGGCCAGCTGCCCAGTCCCCCTCCTTCCCATGTGCTCGCACTGCCCTGGCGACTTGCACAGATGCTCTGCTTTGTGCCTTATCTCGGGCTCTGTGTCACTGATGCTTTTTTAAGTGCTGGCTCACTGACACCTTCCACATGCTCCTTATGAAGTGCCTTTGACCCAGCAAGCCCAGTGTGGACCAGGTGAAACCCCAAAGCAGTGCCCACATCACCGCCGTGCCTTGGCGTGCGTGAGAGGGATGTGGAGGAGCCTGGCAGGGTGCTGGGTGATGCTGTGGTGATGCATCACCACTCCTTGCTGGGCTGGCCACCCACTAGTGCTGCAAACATGAAACAAAGATCTGTGCCCTTCCTTGCACTGCAGCCAGTGGGTGTTTTGGATGCTGCTCTGTGGCCAGGCTGGTTTGGGAAAAGCCATGGTCCTGCGTGTGTTGGAGCCCTGTGGCCACAGGTCTGATCCCCACCACAGCTGAAAATCCCATCTGGGAAAGGGAGAAACTTCCTGTCTGGGGATGGTGAGGGGAGCAGCACAAACCAAGTTTTGAGGATGTGCTTTCAGTAGACGCATTCCTTGGGAACTGCTTCCCAAAGCTTTACAGCCAAATTTCCCCCCTCATTTTTGTTGACCCTTCTATTTGAAAGGATTTTAATGCTGTTAAACTCCCAGCTCTTCAAGAATCCTGGGTACACTTGAGCTGCAAATGTGCCCCTTAGCTTAGAGAGTTTTTTAAGTGACAGAGATGCTGTGAATATGTCCCAGGGACGAATGGTCTGTTTTAGGGACAGCTGTGAGCGCATCAATAAAAGATGCAGCATCAGTCAGTTACTAAATGACCCTTTAGGCTCTGGAAATAAGTAACAATTAACAAAAACTACTCTCAAGCAAGAGAGAATACTATTCCCTTCAGGAAAGGTGGAAACTTGAAGCTGAGAGCCAAAAATGCCAGTTGATGTGTCCTAAGGGAGCTTTTTCAGAAGAAAAACACAGAAATACTGCCTGTATGGGTGGCACAGAGCAGCCCCTGTCTCAGCACAGTGTACCTTTCCACAAGTTTATTTTTTCTGGGATTATTTTGCTACCTACCTCCCAAAGCTTGCTTTACAGAATTGTAGTGCTGTGTAATATACACCTAGAGAGAAAATATAGAGACTCAGGCTCTTTGCTGGCATGAGCGAGTCAGTGATGACGCAGCAACAGTCAGCAGGGGTGGAAAATGACCCTTTTAGCTAAATATATGAAATATATATATATTTTCCCCAAAGGATAAGCTGGAAATCATAGTGGTATATTCAGGGGGAGCCAAGGGAAAAAAGTGAACATGAATAAAAGGCAGGCACAAAGCCAAGAGGTTTGAAGTTAAAGCCACGTTTACATGTAAAGCCACGTTTACACACTGAGGCTTAAAGAGCTCCTTTACTGTGACTCCTTTGCCAGTGCTGCCAATTCCTGCTGGCATAGGAAGAGGTGCCAGTCCCCAGAAAACTGGGACATCTGAGTGGATGAAGGGTCTGAATGTAGGCAACCCCTTGCCAGGGCAGGGGCTTGCTGGGATCTGTCTGGAAATTCTTTCTCCTCCTCCTCCACATGCGGTGATTCCTAAAATGCTGCAAGCAGTGGGGAAAGGAGCAGTAGGGCTTCCAGGGTGAAATCTTCAGCTGAAATCTTGGCCTTTCCTGGCTGGTGGGAATGCGGCCCAGACTTCTGTCCAGATGGGAATTCATTCCTTGTGCCCTGAGCTCCAGACCCGCTCTGTTTGGCTGGCACCGACAGCGCTCCTGCAGAGCTCAGCCCTTGCACGAGATGTCAGCGGTGACACAGTGCAGGCGTCGCTGCTGCTTTGTGAACACCGAGGGGAACTTGGGATCGGAAATTCCTTACTGGATAAGAAAGGTAGAGGCATGCAGCAGCCTGCTCGCTCGTGGTCACGTCCTGGGAGGAGGAGGAAGGTAACCTTCCTCTCTGCCGCTCGCCTGCAGGAAGGGATGTCACATGAGGGCCCCCATCTCGGCTCTGTCTGAGCCCTAAATCTCATTTATTCAGGCAAAACTCCCACCGTTTGCGGCGAGGAGTTTTGCCAGAGTAAACACAGCAGATCTGGGTCTTTGCCCTGTTTTGTTTGCATTGATTGCTCCGAGGGGAAACCCACGCTGGAGCCGCGCATCCCGCCCTTCCCCGTGTTGCACATGCACAAACCTCGAAACTCCTTCAGGGTTTGGGAGGTTCGGGGGGATCCTATCCTGTCTCTTTCCATCCTGTCACCACGCGGGAGCAGCTCAGGAGGACACATCTGGTGTTCAGGCTTTGTGCCTGGTTGTGCTGCTGTTTTGGCTGAACTCATCCCTGCCTCGGGAGCTGGGGTGCTGGGATGCAGCTCCACGGAGCGTTTGGGGGGTTCCTGGGGGTGTGCTGCAGTTGGGAAGTGCTGTCCAACCGTCCCCTTCCTGCTGCTTGCTTTTGTCCTGGTTGGAAGAGCTATAAACCCTCCTGGTTTAGGGCATGCAGCAAATTCGGACCGATTTAAGACAGGAGCAATCCCCCTGGGAGCTGGATCGGAGTTTGCTCCGTGCTGCCAATAATTTGGGGTGTAAACTGGAATGACTGGGAAACGTGCACAACGCCAGCTCTGGATCCCTGATTTTGGTGTAAACAAAGGGCTAAATGCGGTGTGAGATGAGTTTAGATGGACTGATAGCACTTGGCAACTTAAACAGCCTTTCCGTGTTCCCTTGAGTTATTTCTGCTGTCACAGAGTGTTCCTCTTTTTAATTAGGATTTTTTAAATATAGCTACTGTAGAGTATTTTACAGTGTGTGAATAAATGGTAACAGAATAATATAATGATGTTAGAGATTATGATTTGCCATTAAATACCGTACAGATATTGCTCTGGGTTGTCTTTCCTTTAATTACCAAACCGTTCGAGTTGTCCCATTATCTCGTGTTTATTTTTCTGTGTCCTGTACGCAGATTTTATTTTCCAAGTTTGTCTAAGGGAATTGTGCCAAATACACATCTTTATTGCTTGGCTGCAAAAGGAGCGGAAGAATAATAAAATCCAATAACAATATTGTCAGCCCTGGGCAATTCAAAACAATGAATTGTCTCAGTCTTCTCTTCTGTGTCTGTCCTCAGTTTAGAAACAACAAAGATGAACAGATTAGGTGTTTTTTTTTCCTTTGTGTTTTCAAGTTTTAGAGTATAAATTTTCAAGGTTTTCCTGTGCTATGAGGAGGTCTAGAGCTTCCCCTACACACTGGCAATTACACCAACATCCTTTTTTAAGTGCATTTCTTAATGCCAAATGCCAGCTGCAGCTAAGAGAAAAATGTTAATTGGTGAGTTATTTGATTGTTATTTGATATTTCGTGCAAAGCAGCAATGCCTCAGCTGGGCACTTCGGTGGCAGCCTAGTGGATTCTGCTCCTGACTTTAATAGGAGAAGAATCAGGACTGTTTGTTAGAGCTGTTTCTTAAAAGGGAAACTTACTGCTTACTGAAGAAGCGGATATGAAAAGCACAAACTTGTTCTTTTCTTGCCAAGAACTGTACAGATTATGTCACTGTATTTATTTAAATCTTGTTTCCATTATTTAAGTTTCTCTGCTTTTCCCTCCTACTCTGCATCTGGTTCTCAGGCACTCAGACGGGGCTGGGCTACAAACCCTGCAGGGAAAAGCTCGAACCTATAGAAAAAGATATAATTTAGGGTAATATATGTTCTTATTTGTGTATTATTGATATACAGTTGTCAGTTATTGATCTGAGGGAGCCCTTCAAAACAGTTGAAAAGTTTTGCAGGGCTCCTGTATTTAATGAAACTATGCAATCATTAATTTTTAGGAGTTCCTCCTACTTGCACACCTGGAGGCGGGAGATTAGACCCTCCCTGCAGCTCTGCAAATGCCACAGGTATTTCGCTGCTCCCAGATTCCCAACAGACAGACAAACGGACAGACACACACACACACAGAGTCCTTGCTTGTTTATCGGGCACCTGGTTAGTCCTTCCAGTTTACCACACGCTCCAATATAAAGGGGTAATTTTCGGATGTGCTCGATTCCAGCACGGAAACCATCCCAGTATCAGGCTCAAAAATCCGTTTGCAACTGTGTGAAACATGAGCAGAGCCTTAAACGTGAATGACAAAAAGAATTTGTTGGAAGCCTCTTCGCTGTTTAAAGGGGCTAAACCTCATTCTATGTGCAGAACCACCGACTATGCGGGATTATTTTTATTTTATTCCACCAGACATCGCAATTATTTATACACAGCGGACGAGTCCCCGGGCGACCCGCCGGCCGCCATGACACTCTGCTCCCCGAGGGGCGGGGTGTGGGTGCCATGGCGGCTGGCGGGCGGACTACAACTCCCAGGACGCACCGCGCGGCCAAACCAGAAGGCTCTTAGCGGGGAGGGTACGGACTACAACTCCCAGGGTGCACCGCGCAGCAAAAGGAATGCAGTGCTGCGTGTTTTGAGGGGACTACAATTCCCAGTGTGTCCCGCGCGCCCAGTGACGTCACCCCTTTCCCGCGCAGGCGCAGAGCGCGGTGGATGCTGTGAGGAGGAGGAGGAGGCGGCGATGGCGCTGAACAAGAACCACTCGGAGGGCGGAGGCGTCATCGTTAACAACAGCGAGAAGTGAGGTGCTATCCCCTTCTCCCTTCCTCCGGCCGCGGCGGCCGGGGGGTAGCGCGGAGCTGCCTTCCCCCTCCCCCCGCCCTCCTCCTGCCTTCCCCCTCAGCGGGAGCAGCTGTCTGTGGGCAGAGGGGTGGTGAGGGGATGAAAAGGTGCCGGCGTTGCTCGTCCTCCCCTCGTCTCCCTGCGGGTTGCGGGCTGTTCGCACCCCCCTGCCCCAGGGCCTTCCCGGGGGGAGCTGTGCTGGGCCTCAGCCGCGGGCCCCGCGCCGCTCCCCGCAGTGTCCCGCCCGTCCCCCGCCTGCTGCCGCCTCCCGCCGCCATCCCCAGTGCCCAGGGAGGGCTGGCAGAGCCCAGCTCCCACCCGGGTGGTCTGGGATCCCCCCCCGGGGATGCTCTCGCCTGCTGCACCTGCATCGTGTCCCGGTTCAGAGGCCCGGCGTGGTTTGCTGGTTTCTGGCCCCGTGTGTTGGGGAAGGAGCAGCAGTGCTGGAGAAAGGTGCTGGGATATAACCATGGAAACGGCAAGCCTGCACAGAGCTGCCTCTGTGTGCGCGGCCAGGGGCTGCCCGCACCGTCTGTCTGAGTCTGACGTGGCAGTCACAGGAGTCCTCTGCCTCGGGGGCAAAGGAGGGAGGGCTTCATCCTTCAGGGCTTCTTTCCGTGGGGCCACTTAAGCGTCGGCGTAGGAATTCTGCGCCCGACTTCCCCTTAGGATGTGGCCTTTCTTGGAAGGATTTCATAAGATCGACTCTGGTGCTTGAATTTGCATTTGCTGAAACAACTGCAGCAGCTTAAAAGTATTGCTGTTCCCAGCTGTGAGCCTGCCCTGGATCCGGAGCTGCCTGTCCTGTGGCAGCCTAGGCTGATCCAGCTGGAATGCTGCAGCCTGGGCAGAGCTGGCCCCTCTGTGCTTCCAGAGCTTTTCCTGGAGGGACAGGTACTTGCTGGCAGAAAGCAAAGGCGAGTGACTGAGGATGGAAACACGCCAGCTGCCAAAGATAGAGGTGGTAGAGGTTTCTGCAGCTTTAGGGATTACAGTCCCTAATGTGGGTGCTGTTGTGTCAATACAAGTTACCTGCTGTGTCCGTGCAAGGCTTTAATCAGGTCAGTTTCTAACTGAGAATTGAGGAATCGGTGCAGGCAACACGGGTTAATGAGGTCTTGTGGAAAGGAAGGGGGAGTTCCTTTTGGTCACATTTTTGTGACAGACGTGCTTGAGCTGTGGTGAGACCTTCAAAAACCAGCGTTGCATAAGCCAGGCTGAGCAGTTCCTGCTCCTGCAGCCCTTCCCCTGTCATGTGGGAACTGGATTAGGGAATTGACACAGGCGAAATGCAACACAACTTCAAAAATAAATAAATAAATAAATAAAAGGAAAGGAAATGTCTTGAGGTCTTGATCAGCTCAATCGAGTGGATTCCCTGCCCGGCTACACAGACAGCAGCAGCTGTGTCAGCACACCGAGGAGGGAACCAGCAGCCAGTGCTCCTTCAGTTGCTGCTGCCAACAGAATAAAAAAGCAAACCAGACTGATGTTGTCTGCTCAGCACGGGCCTGAGGGAACAGGCAGGTTTGGTAGGTCAGTAAACTTTATGTGCATGTTGCACTTCTACCTTGGGCCTTAACACTCGTCTGTTCTCTCGTGGTTGGCAGTGTTCTGATGACGTATGACCATGTAGAAATTACCTTCAGTGACATGGAACTGATGCCAGAGGCCTTCAAAGGGACCAAGAAAGGGAGTGTTTTCCTGACTCCCTACCGGGTAAGTGGTGAAAGGCTTTGTCCTGGGTAAGGAGATAAAGGCTCTCTGCCATTCTGTATTTAAACGTCCTCAGTGCATGAAAGTCGGGATAATCTACTCCTGCTTCAAGTGGGGCTCATCCCTCTGCCTCTGGGAAGCATTATGAATTCATTGCATATCCCACCTATTTGTCAAAAGATAATAAATCTGATTAGTCCATGTACAGGCAGCTGTTTAGTCCATCAGGCATCTTCAAATTGGAAATTAGCAATGGTCTGGAAATGCTGAATGCAACAGCACAGCTACTAAATCATAGCTGTGTGGAGCAGCAGTTCTCTGGAAGCTGGGAGGAGTATTATCTGAGCAAGGCACTTCTTGGAAGGCCTTATTACCTTGAGGCTTTGGTTTACCCCTGTGGCTGTTCTGTGTAGCTTTTGGCTTGCAGGACTGATGATGTGGGAGGGAGTTTCAGTCCATCAAAAGTCTCTTCAGGTAATAACTCGGGGCTGTGCTTCCTGCTTGTTTTGAGGAGCTTTTGTAATGTTATTCCCTTTTCAGGTTATCTTTGTGTCCAAGGGGAAGGATGCAATGCAGTCTTTCGTGATGCCCTTTTATTTGTTGAAGGATTGTGAGATTAAGCAGCCAGTGTTTGGAGCAAATTATATCAAGGGCACAGTGAAAGCAGAGGCAGGAGGTATGTATGGGACAGGGTATGTTCTGTGTCTCAGTTCAGCTGCTCAATTCCTGACAAAGTCCTGGGTAGCCAAAACTGAACACTGACCAAGTGGGTTTTCACAGTCCTGATAAAATGTGTTTCTTTCTTTGAAACTGGCAGCTAAAAATATTCCCCTTATCAGCTCCCTGTTCAGTTACAGTGACCAGGTCTGCAACCCACCTCATTCCTACCCTCTGCAAAATACTGAGCTCACTCAACCAAGTGATCTCAGCTAAATCTTTGTGAATTTTCCCCAGAGGCCCTCTCTTCTAATGATGATGTTGCCTTAACAGCCATGAGAGTCTGGTTTAGCTCAAAAAGGCTCTTTAATCTCCTTGTTTCTGTTTCAGCTCTGCCACAGCTTCTGCTTTGATGCTTTGTTGTAACTCTGTGCATGTTTTCCTTTTTTATTCTGTAATGTGAGATGTCACAAATTCTGGTGTTTTTTTTTTTTAATTATTATTATCCTGACTTGAAATATCTTCTGTGAACTCCTAATGGATTTATGTGGACCATGTTCTTCATTAAGCTCTTTGCTTCGTTGGACACTCAAACTCCCAAACTAATTTGTAGCTGACAGGTGTAGTTGCAAAGGCTTTTTAGCAAACGGGATTAACACAATCCCCATCTTCTGTACTAATCTTATCCAAAGCAGGAGCAAATCCAGTGCTCCTGATAGCTGTGGCAGCTGGTGTGGCAACAGCCACAACTCCAGAAAGCTTCTGAAGGTCTCCCTCATGGGTGTTTCTTCTGCAGGTGTCTCTTGACCTGACAATACCACACTGTGAATTTTTCTGATGGCAGCGCAATTCTGCCACTTCATCTGCTTTTCTTTTTCCCCCTTGGATTTTTGGGATAAGCTCTTTAAAGAATTATATGCAGGGCATCTGTAGTTACAGCATGGAAACTAAATAGCACAGAAACAGCTTCTCCTGGCTTCTCAACTCTTGCCTTTCCTCCCTCAGGTGGCTGGGAAGGATCTGCCACGTTCAAGATGACCTTTTCAGCCGGGGGTGCGATCGAGTTCGGGCAGAGGATGCTGCACGTGGCATCACAAGGTATGGGAGTCTGCTGCTCTGTGCCAGGGTTTTGTGGTTTCAGGAGGCCTTGCCTTCATCACACAGCAAGGGCAGCTCTAGGTTGCAGCAGGTTGGATTCAAATATGTGTGAGTTTCAGGCTTTACCTGAAATTTTCTTACTTTTAAAAATACCGTTTTCCCATCCAGTGAACAGCAGATTTATTGGGGTGACACTTGTTTGTTTTTCCCATAAGGACTCCCTAAGTTTGTGGGAGTTCATTTGGTGCAGGCTTGATGTTTTCACGAGGTCTTGTCTTTACTTTTCCAGTCTCCAGAGGTGAAATACCCAGTGGAGCTTATGGCTATTCCTACATGCCAAATGGATCCTATGCTTTTGCACCACCTGCCGCCAACGGGGGCTATCCATACCCACCACCTCCTCCTGGTAAGTCTGGGAGTTGAGGATGGGGATTGTTCCAGTTGGTAAGAGTTAAAATAGGTTAAAAGAGGAATGCAAATTTCACACAGTATTTTAGATTGGATTTGATGACTTTATACAACTTCTGTTCTTGAGTTTAATTATGTTTGCCTTGGCTTCTTTTGGCTGTGTAACTCCACCCAAAGGACTTAAGTCTTTGGCTGTGTGATTTCCTTTCCTGACAGACTTTTATCCTGGTCCTCCTATGGCTGATGGAGACAGGGGCTACATGCAGCTTCCACCCCCACCATATCCAGGGCCCATGGAACCCCCTGTCAGTGGTCCAGACCTGCCCTCCACTCCTGCAGGTAAGAAAAGGGTGTCCAGGTGAATTAGCTCACAACACTTTTGTTACCAGTAAGACAGACATTGCTTCTTGCCTGGTTTCTTTTGGGGAACTTAAAAGCTCCACTTTAGAAGTTAAAGTTGTTTAGGAGAGGGATTAGGAAGCTTGTGGAAGTGCAGCCCTTCCTCTGTCTCCAGCCTTCTCTATCCAGCTCAGTCTGGAGGCCAGCCTGATTCTCTCCAGGGAAGACACCATTAGTGGGTATTTCACAGCTGGATTTATTCTTCTTTTGACAGAAAAGATACAGTTTGTGGTTCTCCTGTGGTGGTAATCTTGCCCTAATGGATGAACACAAATAAATTGATGGTGAAATGTGTTTCTAACCCATTTTAGTTTGTAAATGTGTCTTGGGTGATATTTGCTCCCCCTTCCCCTGTTTCACTCTAACCTGATTACTTTTGTTTAAATAATATGGAACAGAGAACTAGATGATGGAAAGGAGCTGGGGAAATACCAGTCTCATTTTTCACTCTTTGGGATTTATTAAAATGATTTTGAACATGCTCTTCATAGGTCTGCATGTTGGGGAGGGGAAGAGCTTTTGTGATTGGACACAGCCATAGATCTCTTGTAGATAAGGATATTTCTCTAGATAAGGGTTTAACTTCTCTTAGGTTTGAATAAACAACTATTCACCCTTGAATTATTACTTGGAAAATGGCACTGCTCCAGAGGGTTGTACAAGATTTTTGTGTTCTGCAGAAACAGAGAATCTGGCTTATCCTCATAAATTTCCATCTTTAAAACAAGAATCCCCTGAGCTGCTGTAAACTTGTGCTGATTTTTGTTTTGCCTTGTGTTTTCACTGCCAGGAAGGGTGGTTTGTTCACTGCCTGTTTAAAGGGTACTGCCTGTATTCAGGCAAGGCAGCAGTTAGCATTTTATGGGTGGCAGGCAGGTCCCAGCTGACATTTCCAAACCAAATCTTGGTCTCTCTCACTGGGAATTGACAGTCCTGTGGTAACTGAAGAGATAATGCTCAGTTGTGTGTGTTGTAGCTATTTTGCAACTCGAGCACTGGTCATATCATGCCTTATTAGTAACACTTGATGGCCAGGAACATGTGGAGTTTTTGTTTGATTGTAAGAGTTCTCTGTGTCCCTAAACCTATCACTTCTCTCTCTGTGACAGCTGAAGCAAAGGCTGCTGAGGCTGCTGCCAGTGCTTACTACAGCCCAGGCAACCCACACAACGTCTACATGCCCACGGTGAGTTCCTGTGTCCTTCTGGGTTTGCAGGGTGAGCCCAAGGGTGTGTTTGGCAGTTCTTCTCTCAGTGGCACAGCAGAGTTTGTCCCAATTCATTTTGCTGTCTTGGGGTTTCTGGGGGGGGTGTTATTTTTTCTTAGCAGTGACCTGATGATCTTTTATGCTCTTTATTCCAGGACCAGCCACCCCCTCCCCCATACTTCCCACCAGAGGACAAGAAAAACCAATAAGCTGACACAGAACTTCTCCACAACTCGATGCTTTCTTTTTTTTTTCCATTTTGGCAGAATTCTGGGGCACGGTCCATAGCACTGAGGGAGTAGAGCCTTCCCCCAAGGCACATGGCTTTCAGGGGCTCTAGTAGTAGGTCTGTGCAGAGCAAGGGGAGAGATTTCAGCAGTCTGGGTCACCTCTGGAGCTCTGGGAGTTTGCTGTCCTGCAGCATTCCCTCCTCCCTGTGCATGGCATCGCTACAACTGGAGGTTCTCTTCATCTGTGATTGCTTCCCTCAGCTCTGTTTCTTTTGATACTTAAATTATACCTCTTTAGAGTAAGCAACTGCTCCAAACTGCTGATTAATATGCCCATAACATGGAAACAAGGCTCTTGGGGAGTGGGAGGTGTCTTGATTTTTACCTTAGTGTGTATCCAAGAGCACCTCTGGACACAGGGATGTCTCTGGTTATTCCTGTCAACCTGGAGTGTCACATCCAACTCTTCCCTCTGCTACCAAGAAAGGGCTTCAAAGGGAACCTTTGGCATCTCAAAGGAGATAGGCCTATGACATTTTTCAGATATGTATTCAACTTCCTTGTTTGTTTTTTTTTTCTTTTAGCTAAATCATTCCTGACAATCATAGTGAATAATCTGGTAGCCCTCCAAATTCTCCTGCTGCATGCTGTGTATGACAACATTTATGAGCTTCCCTTCCTCAGACAAAACACTGCTCTTTACAGGGTTCTTTAGTAGCATCTGACTAGTTTAGATCCCATGGGAACATGAATGTTTCTGTTCTCTTTTTTCCAGTTATGTGACTCACTAAGTCCTGAATATTCTCTTTATAGTCCACAAGGCACTTTTGTTTTTTCTTTGTTGTAACACGAGTTATACTTTTTGGCCAGTGAAGCATCTTGCTGCTGGGATTTACCTGGTGAATTAACAGCTAAGGAGGAAAAAGTAGTTGCTTTACTTCTTCTGCCCTGGAAGCACTTGAGAGAGTGTGCAAAACTTTGGAATAAGCTGTAAGGTACAACTGAGCTGCTGGTTTGAATGTTGTTTATTGCTGTTAGTGTTCCTGTTCCAGCTGTGAATTTACTTCCCAATCACTTGAATACGGACTCCTCAGAGGGTTCCAGCATTTTCCTTCCATAGCATTGACTCCTTGGTCTCATTAGCAACAACTCCAGTGCAGAACCTCTGCAGGACTGACCAGAATCTGGGTTGTGAAACTTTTGTGTTGTACAAAGCTTTGCACAAGTCACACTTCACTGACTTCTGACAGATGAAAGAGAAAATCCTTCCCAGCAAGTGTGATGAAAGATCCCTGTGCTAGGGAACTGCTGAGACTTGCTGCATGCAGCCTGCTTGGAGAGAAAAAAGGTCCACCTCTTGTTTTCTTTTTGAGTTTAGCTGATTAATGAAATTGCTACTATCTGTGCACTGACTTTTCTAGAATTGCTACTGCAGTGATGTAAAGAAATGGTTATTTTAAAAAAAGTATTTATTTTGAAAATGTTTGATTAATATATTAATGTTAAATGAACTTTTGAATGCAGATTTGTTTTGCCAAGACTGTGAAATAAACAGAAATCAGCTCAAAACTTGGGGCATCTTGTGTGTGAGTGGGGAAACTTGATGGTGACTTGGTAGCTTTGGATGGGGAGAGGGAGAATTAAGCAGCAAAATCACTTGGATTTTATTCTTGGCTGTTCATTGCTGACATCAGTGGCTTGATTTGTCTTGGCTGACTTTGTGAAATGAAAATAAGATGTTAAAATCTTTCAACAAAAGCCTATTTCACAATTCCTCTTGGAAGCTGGTGCAGTGACTGCTTTACACTTTACCCAGATGTGTCACCCGGGTGTTTTTTCCAGACCAATTGTCCCTGAAAAAGTTGCAACCTCTTTACTGTTTTACTTTGCAGGGGGTAGCTGAGGGACACAGCATAATTAATGCCTCTAAAATGTCTCTAATTAGAAGCAGTCCATAATTTTGGGTTTTTTCCCCTGTAAGTGTGCTGAGACACCTGGGTAGTTCTGCCCAGTGAGTTGGAGCTCCCTCAGGTGTGCTCCTGGTGGCTCTTCTCCCTGGAAAAGTGAGGAGTTGTTGCTCCAGCAGCAGTGCTGGAGCTCTTCCTCCCTCTGAGCTGAACGAGGGTGTGAGTGTCTCTTGGCAGGGCAGGAGAGGTGTGTTCCACGTGGGATCAGATCCTGATCAGCCCCTCTGGTTCCTCTGGCACCTGTCAAGCAGGAGTTACTCAGAAGCTGCTTTCCAGGTAACATCCAAACCTCCCTTGGTTTCATTCCTCCTCCCAGCTGCCACTGGCTGCCTTCATTCTCTCGAGTTCCCTGACCAGCCAGGGTGGACATCTTCCAGATTCTGTTCTCTTTTACATCCCTTTTGACTCTCCTGTCCTCCCACGTGGCTGTTTTACTGCATTTTAAGGCTGGCTGAGCCACTTGGGTTGGTTTTCTGTAGAAGAGGTGGGTGGAGCAGGAAAACATTTAAGAGATAAAACGTTACAGTCCACTAGGAACGGAATAAATCCTGTTTTGTGAATTAAATTACTTCACATCAAGGTTTCCTCAATCACATCCATTCAACTGTAAGATGCTGCAGAAACCTTTCTGTACTGGCTCTGTCCCAGTTACCCTCTACTCCCAGACAGAGAATCCTAGAAAACACAGATTGCACGGACTTTCCAGGTCTCTTGCCCAGCCCAGCTCCCTGTGCAGCTCTTAGGCCAGCAACCAGAACAAATCCAAGAGGCTTTTTAAAAATCTTTCCTCAGCTGAAGGTGCTTGGGAGAGAAACATTTAGATCCCTGCTCCCATGGGAACGGGGCTCCATGGTTCAAGCTGAGTCTCTTCCCTTAGTGTGGACAAGGGGCAAGACCTGCAGAGGCACCATGAGGTTTGCTGTTCGGAAAAAGGGAAATATATTTAGAGGATGAGTCAGGCTGGAATAAATGAAATATTCCTTTCCTCAGCACGGGTGTCACTGAGCTAAATCTGGCTTTTGAACTGTGGGCTTTTCACAGTGGTTTGGGGTTGAATGTTCCCATTCTCCCGGGCTGGAGCTGGTCATGGTCTGTGGGGAGGGGAGGAGGAGCAAAACAAAGAGACTGAGCATGGTATTCTTGCGTGTTTGGAGTGTGCTGATGGGAAGTGAAGCACATTTTGGGAATGCTGAAGCTGTGGGGCCGAAAGGCTGGGGCAAGTCACACAGTCAAGCAGGGCTCATGCAGGTGTTGGGCTGAGTGGAGCAGCACAATTCTAGATGCTCGTGAGAATCCCTGCCTGAAACCCCAAATTTGGCTTAGATATTCAGCACTTGGTGCCATCTCCCTAATGGGAAGTGGGAGCTGTTCTCTGCTTGGGAAAGGGCTTAGGGAGCATGGAAGGGTCAGCTGGTCCTGCTGCCCACATAAAAGGTTTTAAATATTAAAGCAGGGAAGTGCAATTGAAAGTCTGCTGGTGCTCTGGAGTGGGGTGGGAGTAGGGCAGCAGGAAATGTTGTGCATTAACACGTATCCAGGTCTGGACCCTGCTTAAATGATTAACCAGCTGAGCAGCAGAAGGATGTCATGTGAAAGCCAGATTGGTACCATTGAATTCCAGTATTTGGATGGTATTATACTACTGAGGGAAAAGAGGGGTCATAGGGAACAGTTAGTGCTGAATCCTTTGGCAGAGAGAGATTTTCCACCACCATGTGCTGTTCTGTCTCCCTGGTGTGACTCAGGCTCTTCACCTGAGAAGTCTCTCCCTGCCCCTTGTGTCTGCTCCCTGTGCTGAAAAGGTGGCTGTTTCCCTCCTTTGGGGAGAGTGGTGTAACTGGGTATTTCCAAAGTGCTTTGAGATCTTATGCAAAAAAACTGTTGCTGCAGGAACTGCGGGTGCTACTTAGAGGTTTCCTACTGTTGGCCCTGAAATCTTGGTGCTGTCCCTGGAGGCTGGGGAAGGTCTTTACCCTGGAAGGATTACCCCATCCTTAAGGATTAAGGATCCTCACCCTGTGAGGATTACCCCATCCTGTGTGTGTTTGCCCAGGATTGCCTGCAGATGAAGGAAGAGACAGAGCCCTCCTCTTCCTCCACACTGTTCTGCCCAGATTTTACCTCAATTGCTCTGACTTAGTGCAATTTACTGCATAAAAACCATTATTTTGCATTATTTTTTTCCTAGCTGGGGGGATGCACTGAGCAGTCAAAGGGACTGGGGTTAACCCAACCTGGCCAGCACCTCCCTGTGCTCTGCATGTGCCTTCCTTTGAGGTTTGTGAGGACTTCAAGCCACTCTCCCAACTGTAGACGGTCAAGTCGCGTCTCTGCCCCGTGATGGACACCGTGATTTATGAGCTCTGGCTCACAGCACTGTCTCCTTTCTCAAGTGCTGCTGGAGGTGGCAGGAGGCGTGGGGTGAGGTTTGGATCCAGCTGTTCCCGGAGCAGCCGGGAGCAAGGCCAGCCCTGGCCGGGGAGTGGCTCGTGTTGGCTGATGCGGTCGGACCACGGGCTCCTCCAGCTGTGAAGAACTGCCAGGTGTGTGGTGGAGGTGGGTTTAGCCAAGGCAGGCTGTGACCAGGGGGCGGTTTCAGGTTAAAGCTGCACAGCTAAGCCCGAGTGACAAACGTGGGGGTTTGTGGGTTGGTGTGAAATGCCAGAAGGCGCAGGGTGGGGATCTTTATTTTAGTCAAGGGCTCTCTCTGCAGCCGTAGTGGGTGTTACTCACCCGTCTGCTCTCCTGAGTGAGTCAGCTCCAAGAGCTGCCACCATGAGACTGAACTGGAAACCGGTATTTCAGCATCCTCCTTGCTCAGGGGCCAGCACTGAGCCACCCCGAGAGGCCCCAGTGGGATGTGAAAAGACCCAGGTCACAGAGAGCAGGAGCAGGGACTTGTACGTGCTGGTGGGGGCTGCTGGATCTCACACCTCGGGGTGTAAATGATCCAAGATCCATCTCTGCTGCCTCTTCCAAGCCTGCCTGACATTTCCTACGATCTCTGGATACTGGAGCAAAAGGTATCAGCTTGGCTCCATTTGTGAGCTCTGCTCAGCAAATCCCATCTTTCTAAACCTTTCCTTTCCCTTGCTCAAGTCGTGTCTTCTCCTCCTCCTCCTCCTCACATACTTTGCTCCATAAGGGCTGGGCCCTGGCTGGGACACAGTCACTCTCCCCATGGCATGGATTGACTGCAATAATATTCCATGTTTTGGTATGTCTGTCTGGAATCTGGGGGTGGTGGGAGGGGTTCAGCCCTGCAGCCTCCTCCCATTATCGAAGCCTGTGGCTCCACAGGGCTTGAAAGGCTCCTCAGGGGCTTTGAAATGTTTGTGGGGAGAATTGTTGGTGGAAAACCCATGGGGGAAGCACTCTGGTGCTGAATGTGGTCGATAGTTTGGCATATGTGCTCCAGGATAAGCTGGTTAATGGGCACCACGGGACATGGAGGGTGTCTGGGATTCAGCCCCAAGTTCTTCCACCTGCTCTCAACTCAGTCCCCGAACCAGCACATAAAATGGCCTTGAAATCTTTGTCCCCCGTTCCCTGTCCCTACAGTGAGAGCAGCCACTGCCCCAGCCCTGCAGAGAGGGAGTGACAAATCCAGTATCCGACACTGAATTCATCTCATTAGGAGAGAGAAGTGGAAGAAATACTTGCTGCACACACAGAGCACATGACAGTGATGGTGAAAACACTTCCAAGTGCTCACAAGGTGCTGTGAGGCAAATGAGTGGGGACTACACATGAAGTTTGTGACCTCCTTGGAGTTATCCTTGCAACATCCCTGCCATGGATCTGGCAGGTCTTGTGCTCCTGCATGGGGCTCCCAGGGGGAACAGAGCTTTCACAACTGCCCTGTCCCGTGTGGGTGGCTGGAAGTCCCCTTTGCTCTTCCCAGAAGGATGGAGCTTGCCTTGATGGCCCAAATGATGTGGGAGGTGCTGTGTGTTCCCTCACTCCTTCCCAGCTGCCATCAGTTTTTGTGAGGTGCCCTCAAAGCTCTCAGGAGAGCCTGTGGCAGGAGAGATGTGGGGCTAGGGCAGAAGTAACTGGAAGACCCCCCAGTAAACAAGGAAGGGGGAATGGCTGACATCCCTCCTGGGTGTGGAATCACTGATCCCAGAGCACACAGCACCCAGTGGTTCCTGGGCAGAAACCCCATCTGGGCAGTCCCGAGGAGGGGGAACAGGGATGTCCCTCTTCTCATTTCGAAACCACCTTCCTCTCCTCTGTCCTGTGCCTGCACTGGCCGCCTTGCCAACCTTGGGCAGGCGCAGCCGGGTTTTGCAGAGTCATCAGACCCCGTGTTTAAAAGGAGAAGTGAGGGAGGGACATGTTGAAATCAATTTTTTGACTATTTGCCCATTTCCATCTGAGAGATAAGAGTGAGGCCAAGCTGCAGCTCCAGGACTATCAAGCCAAGAGGTAGGAGATAAACTGCTGTTAACGCTGGCAGAGGGTCCTTTCCTCCCAGGCCTTCCTAAAAAAGGGAAGATGATTCCCTTTAAAGAGGGTGATAATGCTTGTTCTTTGGAGATCTGTTTTCTCAGCAGCACCTATAATCCTGTTGGTTGTAGTGAACTGTGGATTTTACTTATACCAGGAACAGGTATAAAGGGTTTTTTCCTTTGGGATGAGTTGTTTTTAAAATGAATGTAAGGCTTCACTCTGTGTTGTGCATGTTTATTGTAGTTATTTTAGGAGGCAGACTGATGGTGTGGGGAGGGAGAGCTGGTTTGGGGAATGCTGACCCACTCCCCCTGGAGAGTCCTGACCTGGGTGTCTGGGATGTCTTGCTAGTTGTCTGCCAGTTTGGGGCACAGGTTATTGGGATTGTCTCTACTAATCAGAAATCTGTGCTCATCCTGTAGCTGTTTTTATGGCTTTTCTTATTGTTTCCTGGACAAGGAGTAATTCAAGGTGCAAATATAATGAGATATGGGAGCTCAGTGATTTTTGTCACCAGTGTTTTGTGGAGCAGGTGGCTGCTGGTAAAATCCAGGGGGGGAAAAAAAGGATATTTGCCGTTCTTGAAACCTGGTCACCAAACAAAACCTGATCTCCATTGGCACACACGGAAGCTCAAATCCACGTGAGCCCTGCACAGAGACCTTCCTAAGGACTGTGCTGGCCTCTGGTGGGAGAGCTGGCTGTGCCCAAGCATTTCCAGCAGGCATTGCAAACCAGTGCAGTGACCAGCTGGGGAACTGGTGGGGAAACTGTTTTTTAACAGACACTTCCACACCAAAGCTGAACATTTCCTCTCTAAAAAGCTCCAGCCCAGCTACCAGCTCCTGGCTAGAGAATGACTGCCTGATGCTTACCAGTATTTATGTGCAGTGGATTTTATTTCTTCAGCGTTACAAGGAGAAGGGAGGTGGATTTGAGGATTGACTAAACTCTTTAAGTTGTTCTCTCCGTGCTGGTTGAGGCAAGAGACATCTCTTTGACTTCTGCTATTTTTTGCTGGCAAGAAGCAGCAAAAGGTGTGAGCAGCTTGGAGATGTTGCATCCACATCCTGCCTTTATCTCTGTGGTTGCTCTTTGCTGGACCAGATTTTGCTTTTGCAATCAAAGCTAAGAGCAGAGATGACAGCAATTGTTTCCAAAGGCCATCGTGCACTTTATGTCTCTACTTCCCACTGACAACACTTTGCAGTGGAGCACTGATGTCCCAGATCATTAAATTGCATTTGTGTGTGTCATGGGAGTAGGAATAGGCTCCTCCACCACCTCCCCCTCCATCTGCCAGGGGGGAGATGCTTTTAAGCTGTTTGCCAAGGTGAAGCCAGTGCTAGGCTGGATAAAGTCAAGGCTGAGGCTGGCAGGGCTGGGCAAGCACCTCTGAGCATCTGTGCCAGCAAAGGGGATGGGCATCCTTACTGGGTGTGGGCTGAGGAGGCAGCTCCAGTGCCAAACTGGGGAGTGCAGAAGGGATGCTGAAGCCCAGTTCCTCTGTACTGGGGTACTGCACCAGTGCCTGGGGACAGATACCAGAGCCCTCCTGACATGGGAGAGTGCAGAACTGTAACGAGCAGCTTTTTCAGACCTTGGGAGATGAGACTGAACAATCTCAGGGATGGATTTCAGCTTTTCAGTGTCTCGCTGTATCTCTGGATTTTTATTCCACAGAATACCTTGGCATGCCCTTGCCCCTGGCAACCCACTGTGTGTGTGCTGTGCAGCCCCTCTTGGCCTCAGCCCTGTGCTGGCTGACCTGGACAAAGAAAATCTGACCACCCCCCCAGTGCCCACAACTCTTTTCCCATCTCCTGGCCTCCCAGCTTCAGGGAACCCCTCTTGCCAATATACCCTGTTCTTACAGGGTTCAGGGCAAAGAGAAGTTGTGTCTTTCCCAAAGCAGCTAAAACAGTGCAATCTGCCTTAATTAGAGGACTAGATGATTGCAAGGCTGAAAGGGACTGGCTGCCTGCCCCTGTCCTCTCACAGCAATGCTGCTGCCAGCATCCTGCTGCAGCCCTGGTTGGAGCCAACGGGCTCGGTGCTGCTGGATTGTGATGCCTTCCATGGTAGTTAGGAGGACAAACTGTCCAGTGCAGTTTCCATGGTCATGGTTTCCTGTTTGGACTCAGCAGAAATCCCTGAAGGGCTACAAAGCACCACTGATCCCGACATGGAGCCTCTGCCCTCTGTGTTGCATCAGAAGCATCTTGTTCATGGCTTCCAGGAGTGTCCATGGGCCAGAAACGGGAAGGCTGGGAAGACAAAAAACTCCCCTTAACGGAAGGTGCAGCATCAGCTGTGGTCACAGCCCTGCTGCACAGGGCCTGTGGCTCCTCAGCAGCCCCGGCAGTGACACCAAAGCCCAGCAGTGACACTGAGCACAGGCTGATGTCCCTGTCCTTCCCTGGGCTGTGGGTCTGGCCGCTGAGCAGCAAATGCTTTTGCAGCTCAACAGCCCCTGGGAGCCCCAGCGAGGCTGCTCTTCCATGTGTCTGTAGGATATGCCAGACATCCAGGAGCAAACCTGCTCTTCCCTTGGCCATCTCCTGGTGCCCACCCATGCCTTCCCCCTGTCTGCCACCAGTGCAGTTCCGATAGGGATCTGTGTGGGGCGGGCGCTGCTGCCGGTCTGTGATAGGCGAGATAGCCCCGGGGAGCTGCAATCAGATAAAGTGTTTACAGGAATGAAAGCTGATGGTAAAGCACAAGTGTTTAACTTCTTTTCCTGCTGCTTTTTTTTTCTCGGTAACCAGCTCTGTCTGGGCAGTCTTTTTGGGAAGAAGGCCACACGCCCTTTCCCAGTACTGTCCCTGGCACGTGCACTCACTGCATCAGTTCTCAGCCCAGCCTTGTCCAACACGTTTGGCTGTCACAAGGATTTCCCACCCTGCAACTTTTGCATGAGGTTTTTAATCCCCTCCATCCTTTGGGGCTGAAGACACCTGCTTTCTGCAGGGCCTCTGTTTGTGCTCACAGGGCATGACAGATCCCAAATACACATGTTGCCTCCACCAATCCTCCCCATCACCCCCATTCCCTGCTGGGCTTTGACATCTCAGGACTATTTCTGTCCACTTGCTCCCAATTCCTTACTCATAAACAACAGCAGAGACTGGGTGTGACACCTTTCTTTTGCCCCCATCCCATCTGTTCCACGAGGTCCCTGTCACCGGGGGGGTGCTGGGAAGCTGCTCTCGAAGGAGCCCTGTGTGCATTTCCGCTTGCAAAAATGGCCACGGCGAGATAAGGTCTGTGGTTTCCTTTGAGCAAGAGAGTGAGTGGGAGAGGCAGCAGCGTCAGGCAGAGTTGCAGCCACTCCCCTGCCGTGCTCAGCCTCCCCTGGAGATGGATCCTACTGGCCAGACCCCCGCGGGGACCCTCCCCAGGGACGAGAGCCCCGAGGTAGGTGGCCTTGACCCCAGGGAGCTGGGGAGCGTGTTTGGGGTGCAATGGCCCCAGGAGGGGATCTGCACCCTGGGGTGCAGAGCTGGATGCTCAGGCTGTAAAAGGGGAATGAGAGAAAAGGGATGGAGTCCATGTCCCGGATGTGATGCTTTGCAAGGGCGACCGAGGAAGGGGGGAACCAAACCCGTGTAAATGTGGACCCAAGGGTGTGTGCAGGGTTGGCTACAGCTCTGTGCTGGCACTGAGGGTCCCCTCTTAGCTCAGCTACAGCTTCCCAGCACCTCACAGCCCCTCTGGGCTCCCTCCTGCCAGCAGCTTCCCCAAAGCCCTGCCCTGGGCCAAGCCAACCAACTTCCTCTGCAGCGGACAGAGAGATGGTGTCTGTTCTCACCAGTGCTGCTGGGAGCATGAGGGCCTGATCCCTTGTGCTGGATTCCTGGGATGACCCACCCCTCCTCAGGACTTGTCCTTCCTCCCAAATGCCCCCATCTCCACAGCCAGGCTGGCCTCCTGCACCACTGACACTGCTGCAGCTACTGGGGTGGGGTGATGCTGGTGGCCGTATCTGGACCTGGATTTAAGCAACACTCCTGGATTTGAGCTGGGCTCTTGGCATGGGGATTAGCAGCAGCAAACACATCCTGGTGGCTCAGCTCAGCTTTAGCTTAGCCAGTCCCATGCACAGATGGGCAAACACGGAGCAGATCCCGCAGACGCTGTGCCCGATGGCAGAAGGGAGCAGCAGGGACCTGCCCCCAAATCAGCAGCAATTCCTCCCCCTGCCTTACTCCTCATGCTACCCTGCTCCTGGGCAAGGAGCAGATGCTTGTGGCTTGCTGATAAGTGACAGCAGCAGAGGAATGAAGTCCTTTTTCTCCCCCCTCTGCACTCATGACCTTGCTATGGGGCAGCACTGCCCATGGTGATGCTGAAGGATTCGGGATGGGGCCGTACCCCCCATGCCATGGTGAAGGCAGAACAGTGCCAGCAGCATTGAAAGGTGGATGGTCCCTGGTCAGGGGCAGGCAAGAGCAGGCTGGGATCCTCCTGCATGCAATGGGTCCCCCTTTTCCAGGGGCCTTTCCCAGGAACCACCACAGCCCCCAGCACCCACCAGCAGGTGAAAGAAGGTATGAGGAGGCAGATGGGAGAGAAGTAGTTCAAGGGTTAAATTTGTCGAGGATGGAAGAGTTGAATTTAGTCCAGATGGCTGGGGGATTATGCCAGCCCTAGATTTGCCATAAGCAAATGTTAATGTTTCCAGCTTGGGGTTGGGTTTTTTCTATCAGGGGTATCCTAAGGTCACTTTGGGGCCTGGGCTGACCCACAGGTAGGGCTCGTGCATCCATTTATGCAGCCCTGCCAGCCCTGGCTGAGTGGGCACAGGAACTTTGCTTGACACAGAAAGGCCCAAATGCATTTCAAAAATTTCCATTATATTTTCTGGCGTCACCCCCTTGTACTCCCAGAGGCTCCAGCTCTGGGATCCATAACAGATGACACAGCAGCACTGGCCCCCTTCCTTAGGTGGCATCACCCAGCTCATGGCAGTGGCAAAGTCACCGTCCCCTGGCCAGGCTCTGCAGCAGGAATGAGTTTCTGGGCTGTGGTGGTGTCTGAATCCAGGTTGTGGTGAGAGAAGCAGATGCAGGACAAGCTCAGCCTTGGGGAGGGAAGAGGGGTGAGGATGGGCTGAGAGCTGGTTTTCTAGGGAAAAGGTGGTTGGCAGAAGTGGTTTGATCTCCCTGCTGGACCCACACAGAGCTGGGATGAGTGGGAGGTGACATTTTAGGTGGGGAATGGCAGGGGCTGCGTTGGGCAGCAGGACCCACCTGGCCAGTCCTGGGGTGAGTGCCATGGGAGTCAGGCAGTGCCTCATCACATGGCTCATTTAATTCTCATTTGGAAAGGCAGTGCTATTGCTGGTCATCCTTCAAGTGGGGAATGGAGCAATGCATCAAATCCCGAAGTTTTTTTGGAATCTCCTTGCCCAGCCTGCAGCTCCTCGCTGTCCTTTGGCCACCTGCCCTCTCCCTCAGCTGCTTTGCTTTCCAGCCTGACCCTGCTGGAGCAAGCAGCTCTGTGGGGTGAGAGGAGGGTAGCTGGCCTTTAAAACCACCTGAGGGTCACCCCAAATGGCTGTTGCCATCCTTGCTGCCCCCTCCTCAATTAACAGGGATTGGGGGTGACATCCTACTGCTGCCCTGCTGGGGGGTGATAGACAAAGTGGTCCCTTGGCTGAGGGTGCCTGTGAGGTGTCACAGCACCCTTTGGGGCATCCCACCCTTATGGACAGTGTATGACCCCACCCCATCCTGGCTGCCCTGCCCTGTCCGACCACAATTTCCTCCCCAAACCACGTTGTACCACAAGACCTTACGGGAAACTCTCTCCTCTTTTCTCTCTAGATGGATCTGTCCCACCGGTTCTCCAAGGCAGAGGTATGAGCCAGGCCCCACCACGGTCTCCCTTGGTGGCACTGGAGGGGGGGGCAGTGCTGCTGGGGCTTGGGGACATGGCTCAGCTCCTGGAGTTCCTCCTCAGGGACAGGCAGTGGTGGGTGAGCAGGGCTTGATTCAGGGGGGTGGCAGGGACCAGTGGGAGCTTCGGGAAGTGTGAGGGGGACACCCCACTGATCCTGGGGGACACATGGAGCAAGTCCCCACTAGCCTGGCCCCACGTGAGGTGTCAGCACTGTCCCCCCACAGCTGGACCGGCTCTATGAGGAGGTTCTTTACACCATCCGGCACCGCCTGGGCAAGCCCGAGCCCCACCAGGTTGCAGATTCCCAGGAGCTCTACTCCTACGTGCAAAAGGTGGGTCCCCTCCTGATGGGGTCCCCCAAACCTGTCCCCTGACCTGTCCATCCTCCCAGCTGAAGGGGATGGTGGGGGTCACTCAGAGGGAGTTTTTAACGAGCATCTTAAAAGATGTAGCAGCAGGATCCAGCTGGAGGGCTGGGACAGCCTGTGTCTGGGAAATGTTAGCCCTAGGGAGAAATGTTTATCTTAGGCCTGGGATGGTGGGAAGAAGGCTCTCCCTTAAGAGCTTTCAGCTGGTCCCCAGCCCTCCTGCTGGGCTCTTTGCTCCTCTCCTCTCCCCTCGAGCTGCAGCTGGCTCCCAGGGAGTGGAGGGAAGCCCCTGGCTGCTCTCCAGCCGTGTTAAGAGGGCAGCATCCATTACCAGCCCTGATATCCACACAGGCTTTCGGCATGGATGCGAAGGAGCACAGTGTCATCATGCAGCAGGTCATGGAACTGGAGGTATGGCCTCTCCCCAGTATGCTGCTGGGGGGAATACTGGGGTGGTGTTGGGGGGCTGCAGTGCCTCCTGGCCCCTGTGTTCGGGATTTGGGGTGCCCTGGGGTTGTCACTGCCTGGGTAGAAGTTGATGGTGTGGTTCTGCTCGAGCCCCATCCTTCCTCGCAGGGTTGGTGACCCCACACATCAATAGTTATTTTTTCATTCTTCCAGAGCCCAATTTATTGCCTGAAAGCAACTGTGAAGGAAGCCAAGGGGATTTTGGGCAAAGATGTCAGTGGTAAGTGGGTGTCACGTGGGAAAAGGGGCAGCTGCTGCTCCCGACTGGGACTTGCACAGCTCTACCCTCACAGGCTTCAGCGACCCATACTGCCTGCTGGGCATCGAGGCCAAGAGCCAGGAGCCAGCCCACCCTGACCACAGGAAGAGGATGAAGGCTGTGGTCAAAGACCTCATCCCTGAAGACCAGATCCATCGCACACAAGTCATAAGCCAGACCCTCAGCCCGGTGTGGGACGAGACGTTTATCCTGTAATCCAACACCCCTTGGCTTTGCTGTTGGGGGGCTGGATGGGGTGGCCAGGGCTCTTGGGGGTGGATGAGGGGCTTCACCACTTTCATGTCACTCAAGTAACAGCATCCTGCCGGTGTCTTGCAGGGAATTTGAAGATGTGGAGACAGCCAGCTTCCACCTGGACATGTGGTGAGTGGCAGCATCCCCGGCCAGTGACCCCAAGAGTCTGCCCTGAGGGATTCCTGCCTCCTAGGAGGGTCCCTGAGGTGGTCCTCCAACCTACACCCTTTAAAAAGCCCCAGAAACCAGCTGGGAACCCCTCTTCCCAACACTTTCTGCTGCAGCAGTGCTCATGCAGGATGTGACCTGCACGAGCAGAGAGAGCCCAGGTGGGGCCAATCCTGACCCCAGGTTCTATTTATGGAAAGAAACCACATACTTGCAGATTTTGGCTGCCTTTAGGGGTGGCAT
Source organism: Manacus candei (assembly GCF_025592945.1). Classification (NCBI taxonomy): domain Eukaryota; kingdom Metazoa; phylum Chordata; class Aves; order Passeriformes; family Pipridae; genus Manacus; species Manacus candei. The sequence goes on along the minus strand of NW_026138095.1, from coordinate 7,242,921 downwards.
CTGTCCTGACACTTCCCCCCTTCTGTACCTTCCCTCCTCTGCCATCACTTCTCCCTGAATTTCCCCCTTTCCCCTGGCAGGGACTCGGACGTGGTGGAGTCGATGCGGCACAAGCTGGGGGAGCTGACGGACCTCCACGGCCTCAAACGGTTGGTGCTGGTGAGGCCCCAAGGCTGCTGGGGGAAGGGGGCTTGGAAAATGCTTGTTTGTCTGCTGGATTTTAAAAATCACCTTTGGAAGGAGGGAGGGAGGGAGGGAGGGCAGCAGGTCTGTGCCACCCTTCATTCCCTTCAGCCGTGGCTGGGTCACAGCTGCAGGACACCTTCTGACCCCCTCCTTCGTCTGTGCCTTCCAGGATCTTTAAAGATGCCCGCAAAGACAAAGGGCAGGATGATTTCCTGGGAAATGTGGTCCTTCGCCTAAAGGTGAGTGCCAGGGTGCACCATCCTCTTCTCCAGGCACCAGTTAAACCTCTAGGGGTCCAGGCAGGATCCCAGCACTGTGATAGCACCCAGCACAACCAGGATCCTGGCTCAGAGCCACAGACTCATGCCAGGTCATTCGCTGTGGTGGCAGGTGCCACAGTCACTACAACACACTCAGTACATCCTGTATTTTTAATCAAATGAATGCAGATCAGGATTCCCTGGTCCCTGAGTGGGATCCTTCCCCCAGGAAGGCTGCTTGAAGCTCATCCTTGTCTCTGTGCCTCCAGGACCTGCACTGCTGGAATGACCAGTGGTACCAGCTGGAGCCACGGACCGAGACGTATCCCAACCGGGGAGACTGTCACCTGCAGTTCCTACTGACCCACAAGAAGGTGGGAGAGGGTGGGGAAAGGCTTCCCTTCTCAATACCTTGGCAGGTTAGGAAGTTGGGGCTTATCTTGGGGTCAGAGATCCCTGCCCCAGGACCAGAGGTGCCAGCACCAGGGTTTGCATGTGCTGGGCCCTTCCCTGAGCTCTGTGCCAGCGTGGGGACCCTGCTCCTGGTGCACCTGCACCCCTTGGCTCTCCAGCTCCGTGCTTTTTGACTCCTATGTCCCCACTCTGACTGTGTCCCTGCATATTGAGGCAGGTGATGGTTATTTCTGCCTTGTCTCTTCTCAGAGGGCCACCACGAGCAGCCGGACACAGCCGAGCTACACCGTCCATCGCCACCTCCTGCAGCAGCTGGTGTCCTATGAGATCCTTCAGCACCAGGTACTGGTGCTGTACCAGTGCCAGTAGAAGCCCTCCAGCAGCTGGGCTGGGTGAGGGCTTCCTTTGGAGCCCATTACCCCTGACACATCGTGCAGTGTGACGAGAACGAGGGTCAGGATGATCCCTGCCCGTGCCTGGCATCCTTACAGGACACACACTCCTCCCATGGTCCTGCAAATACACCCCACCTGCCCCCCTCCCTGCTCATCCTGTGTTGCTCCAGGACATATCACCTCTTTTCCATCCTCACAGGCCGGGAGCATCTCCTGGGATGGGGAGCTGAGCAGCCACGCCAGCACCGTGCTGTACCTGCACGCCACACAGAAGGATCTCTCTGACTTCCACCAGGTCATGGCGTAAGTACTCCACACTCAGGGAGTCTCCTGGGGGGGTTAAGGGCCCCAATGCCTTCCCTGGAACTGTCTGACCGCAGCTGGTGTCCCCCATGAGCTCAGTGTGGTGGGTATTGCCCCCTGCACCCAGGAGACCTGGGTCCTGCCCCTGTGACTGTGGGTGGGGGAGCCCCACGCTGACCCCTGCGTGCCCCCAGACTCTGGGGGCTCATCCCAGCCCTCCCTCCTCCCCAGGAAGTGGCTGGCATACAGCAAACTCTACCAGAGCCTCGAGTTCAACAGCAACTGCCTCCTGCACCAGATCACCAGCATCGAGTACCAGTGGGCACAGGAGCGCCTCAGGCCAGAGCAGGTGAGGGGGCTCTGGCACAGCTGGTGGGCAGAGATCAGGGAAAGGTGCCTCATGCATCCAACCCTGAGCCTCTCCTCCCAGCTCCCAGGGCTATTTCACTCCCGGTGTTCCAGGAAGGGCACAGGGATGCTGGGGCAGCTGGAGGACATTTCCCGGTGGTTTGTTCCCCTCCTCTCCATGGAGAAGCTCTTCCCCTTTGTGCAAGCTTCCCCTCCTCCCTCCCTGCCATCCAGTCACAACACCCTGTAAAACTTATACATATGACCCAGTTCCTACTTTTCCCTGCCTGTTTTCCCAGAGCATCCCTGCGCCCTGCTGAGACCCTGAATTGTTTATGCATAGCAATAAGATTTAAGAACAAAGCTCAGTTCAGCCCCTCCAGGGAGAAGCTAATCGAAGCATCAAGGGGTTTCCCATCCCTGGAGCCGGCTGGAAAGGAATGGGAACCACCAGCTCCCTCCGCGGTGGTGCCGTGGTCCTGCAGGCATCTGCCTGTCACTGAGGGGGACGTTTCTTTTCTTCTCCCCAGAAAGCAGAGCTGGCCGAGTCCTTCCAGTCCTTGCTGACCTACGGGGTCTCCCTCATCCGGAGGTACCGCATCATTTTCCCCCTCTCTGTCCCGAGGTCCAAGGAGAGGCTCCAGTCCCTGCTCCGGTGAGTCAGGCACCGGTGCCAGCTGAGTGTGGGGTTGTAGGACTTTGCCACTGTGATGGACAAGCCCATGAGCTTGAGCAAAAACCTTTGTGAGCCCTTTCTGACTCCTTCTAGGCTGCTGTAACACTTGTCCTGTCCTGTCCCTCATCCTGTGCTCCCTGTGGGGGATGTTGTTGGGAGGGGAAGGTCTGTTTGGGTAGGGTCTCCGGGGAGAGAGGTGGTTGTTTCTGGTGGCTGGTGCTGGGTTTCACTTGAGGTTCTCTCTTTGCAGGGTCCTGGTCCAGATGTGCAAAACAAAAGCTTTCCGTGAGTTGTGCACGCTCAGCCCTGACCTGCCCCAGATGATCTTCACGGCACTGAAGGTACCAGGGGTCTCACCCACCCCAGACCCAGTGAGATGGGACCCTCTGGGTCTCCCTTCCCTTATGTCCCCTGCCCAATGCCCACACCTCAGCAAATCCACATGGGCCACCACGGTGGGGGAAATACCCACCCCTCTTCAAACTGGTGGTCCCAGCCTGTGGTTCCCACCACATGGAGCTGGGTCCTGACCCCACCCAGGGGACAGGGAGAGTGAAGGGAGTGACAGAGCTGTCTTTGCTCCTCCTGCTTCCTTGACACTCCATCAGGACTCCTCTCTTGCAGTCAGGTACAACAGAATGGTTTCACATGCAGAAGGAGCACCTCAAGCCCATAGTGAAGGTCAGTTCCCATCTCTGCCTCCCTGACATGGTAAAGTCACCTCAAAACGTCCGAGCATCCAAAACAAGCTGTTCCTTCCTTTGCAGAGCATGGAGGAGAATGGAAAAGCCTTGTCCAGACTCCTTCTGGAGGTGATAGAAGATCTCCAGCAGTGCCACAAAATCTGGAATAAATTCTTCATTAAGTAGGTTCCAAGTGACAGGGTACTTTGATGCCTCATTCCTTGGCCCTTGGGCCCCACAGGTAGCATCTGTGGTCCCACCTCTACCCTTCAGACCTGTATTGTCCTTGCCCTCAGGACAAGGGCGTGGTCTGGGAGGGTTTTCTGGGCTGGGTTTGCTGGGCTGGGTTTGCTGGGCTGGGGCTGGCAGGCTCCTGATGCCCCATTTCTCTCTTGCAGCACCTTCAAGTTGAATATCTTCTCCATTGCCTACCTGGAGCTGGAGAGCCTGGTGAGCAAGCCTGGGTTGCTCTGCACTCATGGGACTAAGGTCTAAAGGCAGTCCAATATTTTGGCCACTCTTCAGGCAGTAACAGATTGTAGCGAGACAGGGAAAATCCCCATCTCTCTGTGCATGCCCATAAGTGCCCTATGGTCTGCTTACTTCACCCAGTGAATCTCCTGAAATGCCACCAAAAAGGAAGAGGAATCCCCTGAGCTGACCCTCACCCTGTGAGTCCAGAAGGAGCATTCCCAGCTGGACCCTCACTGACAGTTCCCTCTCCCCAGGTTGCGGAACATGTCCGGGAGCAACTGCACGAGGTCGACAGCAGCATGTCCAAGCCCACAGCTGAGAGCCTTTTCCAGCTCTATATGAACCTGCAGGAGCTCTATCGGATGAAGGACTTCCTCCCGAGGAGGTATCCAACCCGGAGAGAGGAGAGAGGCCAAAGGGAGGGATCGAGCAGTTGAGAGGAACCCCAAATCCTTCCCATTCACCTACATCACCAGTTAGACACCAGGCAGACCAGGCTGTTGGTGTCTGGTGTTGATGGGAGCATCACCAGAGGGGTTTCAGGCTCATCTCTGGGTGGGTTGATGGAGACCTCAACTTCCAGACAAGGGGAGGTTTCTCTTTATCACAGTTGCTGCAGTGCTGCCTCCACCTCGGGGTAGTTGCTTGTGTGTGAGGGGTGATGTGAGAGCAGGAGGGGTGATGTGAGAGCAGGAGGGGTGACAGCCCCATGCCATTGCTGTGCAGTTGGAGAAGCTGGTGCCTTCATCCACAGGGATGGACCTCTGGCTCTGAGCAATTTCCACCAGTGGTTCAAGGAAGCTGTGCCCCAGTGGCTACAAAAGGCCTACAACACTGCGCTGGAGAGGGCTCAGAGAGCTGTCCAGATGGACCAGGTAATGTGGGGAAGAAAAGATCTCCCTCTTCCCTGTGGGGACACTCCAGCTTTCCTCCACTCCTTGCCCCTGTGCCTGGCTCACAGCACTGAGACCACCATGTAGGTGTCTCTCGCAGCCCAGCAGCAGGTTCCTCACCCAAATGCATAACAAAGGATGTGGTTTCCTGGACCAGCTGATCCCACCCTGGCCCCACACTGTGTCCCTGTGCCCCTTCCCTCGCTGCTCTCTGGCAGCCCATGTGAGCTGAGGAGCCTTCATTTGGGCCATGCCATGAGCATCCCCTTTGCTTCCAACCTCTAGGAAGAGGGAAGGGAAGGCAGCCATGGGCCCACAGGCTTCTCTCTCCTCTTCACTGGGGTCCAGCAACCCTGGGTTGGAGTATGGGAAGCAGGGAGCTGCTCCACCCATCTTCATGCCCTCCTCTCCAAAGTGGCTGTGTGATGACATAGGGATATATGAGGCTGATGATGGGCCAGAGTGCCACAAAGCAAAGGAGCAGCTCTGCTCTCTGGGCTCACATCTTTCTGTACAAAAGTTGCATTTGCTTTCTCTGCCCCTCAGCTGAAGCCCTTTGGGGAGCACAACAAGCACAGCACCTCCACTGTTGACCTGTCCACCTGCTACGCCCAGATCGTGAAGACCTGGCAGCAGCTCAACTGGCCGGACCCTGAGGAAGCCTTCATGATCATGGTGAAGCTCGTGGAGGTTTGTACACCTGGGCATCAGCACCCAGAGTTTCCTCTCCTGCTCTTGGAGATGTGTGTCCATGGACAGGGCTCCTGTCCCACCCCTGACCCCGTGGTGGTCCCGGTGCTGCCTGGTTCAATCCCGTTGGCTTCTTCTCTGTCCTGCAGGATATGTGCAAAATCTCCCTGATGTACTGCCGGCTCATCAAGGAGAGGGCTGAGGCTCTGTCCCTGAGTGAGCAGAACGAGGGCGAAGCAGCCAACAGGGTTGGTATGGGGGCACTGCTCTGGGACAGGCAGGATTTGGCTGTGGTTTCTGGGCAAAGGGGGAGACGAGCCGCTGACAACCCAGCTGATATCTCCAGTTTGGGATTCATGGGGATCAGTGGGCCCCCAATGGCCATAGTCCTGGAAAATCAGGAGGGAAATGGTGTGAATAGGGAGAGAGGAATGGAGATGAGGACATGGATAAGGGTGGGGATGGGAATGAACATGGGGACAGTAGCAGAGATGGGACTGGGAATGAGGAAGGGGATGAAGATGGGGTAGTGCTGGGGATGGGGATAAGGATGGGGATGGAGATGGGGATGGAGATGGGGATGGAGATGGGGATGGAGATGGGGATGGAGATGGGGATGGAGATGGGGATGGAGATGGGGATGTGTCTGGGGATGAGGGATGCACCAGGGGTTGTGGGACACCCTGAAGGAGACCCACCTCCCCCAGCTCTGCATCGTGGTGAACAACATCAAGCAGCTGCGGGTGCTGATCCTGAGGCTCCCGACGCAGCTGGACTGGGCGCAGCTGGAGCAGCGCACGGGGGCCGTCATCGACCGGCAGCAGATCCAGCACACGCTGCACCACCAGCTCGACAGCACCGTGTCCTGCCTGGACCACGAGGTCCGGGACGTGGTGCAGGCCCTGGCCACCAAGGTGACCACCAGCCACTGACCCCCCCTGGCCCTCGCCTGGCCCAGAGCAGCTTCACCCAAGGCGTCCTGGAGCCCATAATGCTCCTGGGATGGAGACAACGTGGACCTGGGTGTGGGGAGGCTGGTGCAGAGGGCGAAGTCTTACGTGCCTTCCTGTGTTTCTCCCTGGCAGCTGGAAAAGGGCATTGCCAGACATATCCAGGAGCTCTCATCTTCCAATAATACCAAGGAGCCTGAGGATGTAAGTACCTGATTCAGCCCCTTCTGGACCATCTTTTTCAGGGCCATCCATAATGCTTTGCTTGATCCTGTGTTAGCAGCAGGACCAGACCAGGCACAGCCTACCCATATCCTGTGGGAAGGAGCCCCTCTGGGATCCTCCTCTGCTGGATACGACCCCTTGTGCCCTCCCCAACACCCCTCTCCTCTCTCTGCAGTCCATCATCCCACTCATGAAGTTCCTGGAGTCGGAACTGCAGTATCTCAACGAGCATCTGGTCCAGGAGAACTTCAAAAGGTGACCAGGGCACTGGGGATGGCAGAGGCCACCAGTGTCACTGTCCCTCAGGCAGGAGTGTCACCCTAGCTCCGTGGGGCACAGGGACATCCTGCTTCGGGCTGCTCAGCCCAGCAGGATGAGTCACTTCCCTCTGGGGCTTTGCAAAGCCCCTGAGCTGAGGACCATCCCTTCAACCCACCTGCTGGACCTTGCTCACAGCCTTCCTCCCTCGCCCCTGCAGCCTCCTCACTCTCCTCTGGCACCACACCCTGTCCGTGCTCTCGGCAGCAGCAGCACCGCAGGTCCCCTCAGCCCAGCACTACAAGAGGCTGTACTGTGCCCTGAAGGTACCCAGGGAGAAGGGGGGGTCCCTGGCAGGGATGGGGTTTGGTTGGTGGCTGACAGGATCCTTCTCCCCAGAGCCTGGAGCTGTGCTTCTACGGCGAGGGCTGCGGGCTGCCGCTGGAGATCCTGCACACTGCAGCCTTCCTGGTACGGAGGGCTAGGGATGGGGGGCTCCAATAAGAGTTCCCTTGGGAGGAAGGAACACCAGGCTGTGGACCTGTCCGTGTGCTTGACCATCACCTCTCACACTCCCCACAGTCGCTGGAGACCCACCTGGCCCTCTGCTCCGCCAGCAGCCGCAAGCTCATCCAGAAATACTTCAGCAACAGGATCAAGCAGCAGGTAGCAGTCTGGATGGTGCTCCCAGCCCCTTCCCACATCCCACCTTGCATTCATGAGGCTGCCCAGCACAGCCTGCCTGTGGAAACGTGGAATTTCCCCTCACTGTTTGGGCTGGTTTTGCCCCAGTGGTGGCAATTGAGCCAGAGGGGGCTCAATTGCATTCCAGAGGATTCCATCACCTCCTGGGTACCCGAAAATTTCTGCTCAGGCCCCATGGATGCCCTCCCTGGGTGTGCTGAAGGGCAGCACCCTTATTCTTGTACCCCACTGCTCAGCTGGACACGAGCTCGGAGAAGTTTGGGGCCGTGACGATCAAGGCTCTGTACCGCCCTTCGGAGCAGAAGCTCCGCGTGGAAGTGCTCAATGCTGCCAACCTCATCCCGCTGGACTCCAACGGTGGGTGTGGGTGGGCTGGGGGGGCCCCACCAAACCAGGACCCTCCTGTGGGTGGGCTGGGGAGCCCCACTGCCCCGGGGACCCCCTGTCCGCAGTCCCCTGGGTGGGAGAGATACCGGCAGTGCTTGGAGTAACTCTCTTGATTTGCTTTTGAATCCAAGGAGTGGATTTGGGGAAGAGGGAGGGTTATTGTGCTGATCCGGGGTGGTCTGGGGTGTGGCAGGCAGGACCAGGCAGGACACTGTGCCCACACCCCACTGCCTTCACCTTGAGGCACAAGGCAGCAGCCAGGGCAGGTGGCTTTTCTTCGTTGTGCAACCCAGTTGCAGACAAAAAAAATGATGCCAGGGTGACGAGGGACATTCTCCCGGGCTGGCTGTCGTTCCGGGAGCTCTCCAGGAGAGGTCACTCCTCCTGCAGCCACCTGTGGCCGATGGACGTGTGGGTAGGGTTAGGGATGTTCCTGCGTCTTCCCAGGAGCATGGGCTGGGCTGGGGGTTGTGGTGAGGGTGCCCTGACCCCCCTTCCCCTACCCCCAGCCACCCCAGTGTGTCCAAGTCACCCCATCCGTGTTCATGCCCCTGTGCCGGGGCAGAGGGATTGTGGGCAGGGCTGATGTTTGCACCCCACCAGGCTCCAGCGACCCCTTTGTCCAGCTCACCCTGGAGCCCCGGCACGAGTTCCCCGAGGTGGTGGCCCGGACCACCCAGTGCAAGAGGAACGAGCTGCACCCCCTCTTCGACGAAGCCTTTGACTTGTACGTAGGGGCTGACACCCACCGGCCCCCCCCAGTCCCTGCAGCCCCTCAGGCTTCAGTCGAGCCCCTGCCATGAGGCTGCTGCTCCAGGAACTGGAGGATTCACCCTCCAGTGTGGGGATTTCACCCCCTGCACCCCAGTGGGGGCTCAGCCAGGGGGTCCCATGGTGGGAGCTGGGCTGGGGGTGACCCCCAGCTGTTGGGGGGTGCAAGGCTGGGCTGGGGCCCTGTGCTTTGAGGTGCTGGGAGCAGTGCAGGGGCGGGTGGCTTCCCAGGGAGCACGGAAGGTTGCGTTTCGGGATGGAGGGGATGGGATGTGATGAGCACCAGCATCCCGTTCCCTTGCAGCTTGATCCCCCCGGAGAAGTGCCGGCAGGAGGGGGCCTGTCTGCTGCTGACCGTGTTCGACTACGACACGCTGGGGTCCAATGACCTGGAGGGCGAAGCCTTCTTCCCCCTCTGCCACCTGCCCGGCCTCAATGATGATGAGGACGAGGCTGACATGGGACGGGTGCCCCAGACCCGCCTCCCCCTCACTCACCCCAAACCCACTGGTGAGTCAGTGGTGCCCTGCCAAGCCACTGCTGGCCCTGTGGCATGAGGAGGGGGCTGTGGTGAGCATCTCCCACCATCATTCCCCTCTTCTCTGGCAGGGGACGAGATCCTCCAGCTGCTGGAGTCCAGGAAAGGGGACAAAGAGGCTCAGGCCTTTGTTAAGCTCCGTAAGCAACGAGCCAAGCAGTCCAAGGAGACACAGTCCAAGGAGGCGGAGTGAGGGAGGCAGAAGAAGAGGGTCCTGAAATGAGAGGTCTGGCCAGTGGATCCCAGGAGATTTGTGGTGCTGGAGCAAGAGCCATCCGCAGGGATTAGGGGACCTCTGTGCTCCCTATCACCTCCCAGCACCCATCTCACCCCCACCTTCGGGAAGCAACACTCCCGTGAGCCTGGGGAGGGTGGGCACATGGATTTCAGGGGATTTCTTCACCTGCCTGGACTGGGAACACTACACGAGGGATGTGAAAGACTGTGACTGTCCCTGCCTGTTCCTCAGGAGCTTGTCACTGCCTGTGCCACATCTCCTGGCCCGGTCCCCAACCCTCCTGCCTGCAACAGGCATCAGGGCAATGCAAACACATCCAAGTTGATTCAAAGTGCAACCATGTCCAAAGCTGCCTTCATTTTATTTTTTTTTTTTACTGTTTTAAATCTTTTTTCCCCCTCTTTTTCTTGTGGATAAGCCTCTTATTTTAAATGAAAAGCCACAAAGCTGATGCGTGGGTTGAGTCTGTGCAGTGGCCCTGTGCCGGGGGCAGCTGTGGCAGCAGCACGGCAGGGTGGGACAAGGCATTTGGGATGTGGTGGGAGCTGCTGAAATGTGTATAGCTCTTGTGTCTGGTTTGTTTTTGCTTTTTTTTTTTTATTTTACCACCAATTGTATCCACCTGCTGGAGCTGAGGGAGCCTGGGCAGCAATAAAGAACATCGCAGTGCCGGCAGACAAACCAGGAGGCACTTGGGGCTGCTGGAGGCCAGACACAGGGGGCAGGTCCCCAGTGTCACCTCCAACCTCTGCCAGGGATCTGGGTCCCTCTGGAAGTGCTGGGAAGCTCTGCAGGGTGCCTCCATGTGGGATGGCCCAGTGTGACAGCAAATATGCCTGGCAGGACAGGTCATTGTAACTATTTGCTGGGTTTTTTTGGTGCTTGTTTTAGCTGCAATGAGTACTAATTACACACCTGGAGCTCCCTCTATCCCCACCCTGCAAGGGGGTGGCTGTGTTTGAGCTGCAGAGGGTCCCTGGGAGCTGCCCAGGGTATTAAAAGCATCACCCTCACGGGTGCCTGAGCAGCAGCTGCTCCCTCGGTGGGCAGAGCAGCCGCTGGGTCAGTTCAGGTCAAATCCTGGATGCGGGGGTGGGAAAAAAAAAAAGCTCCTTTGGTATCTGTGTGACAGACAGAGCCCACAGCAGGAGGGATTAAGGCTCCCAAGGAAGCCATTTGCTGGCTTAGATCACTCTTTTCAGTGCAGAGAAATAATATTCCAGAGGCAGGTCTGGGATTGTGGAGAATCTGTCCCGAGGGGGGTCATTTCAGCCGGGTTCAGCACCCCAAGCCTGAGCTCTGCAGCTCATTTGGAGTTGGCACCTGTTAACAACCAACCTCATGCTTTATTACAAGGCTTAACTCTACGAGGCTGTAGGTCTCATAGTATTTTTAGCTTTTTTTTTAGCTCTTTGTTTAAAAATCACTGTGCTCTAACTCGCCCTGGGCTGCCACCACCCAGGTGTGTCCCGGTGAGCAGGTGCCACGGGCTGACCTCTGTTTTGAGGTTGTTTGCACTGTATTATTCAAGGTGTTTCAGCTTAATTTTTTGCTCAGCTCCGGGCAGTTGGGTGGGTCTTCTCCCACCCCTGAAGAAATTGTATCTTTTTTACAGAGAAGGACTAATAAACCTTAATCAATCAGGGCGTCACTAACCCCATGGACCAGAGAACAGCACAAGCATGAGACAATATGGCTTGAAGCACAAAAAAACCAGCTCCTGCTAAATGCAAGACTGAGGAGAAGGAAGAAATCATCATCCTCATCCTGGTGAAGAACCTGACACAGACAGATTGCTGGAACACAAGAGGGAAGGGGACTGGCACTCACATTTACTGATTTTTATTGTGTTACTAATAGTCTCTAATATAAACTGGGTGATTCAGATTATTGTTGCGATTGGACTGATGGGAAGTGGTTGACACATCTTTGAAGCACTAATTAGACCCAAACTAAAAGGTAATTTTTGGATCCATGGCTAAGGCATGTTCTTTTTGGTGCCAACACACGAAACTCTTGTTTGTATCTGCTGCGCAGGCACAGAGGTACTGGCTCACCTCTGCCCAGCCTGGCTCTTCCAGGACAGAAATCCATGTCCAGTTCAAGAATCTGGGTGATAAAACCACTCTTTTTTTTTTGTGGTTTTGCCATTTCAGGGGTCTCTGACCAACCTACCTGCACCCCATCGACGTTCCCCCCTTTTCCACAGCACCTCGATGAGAACGGTGAAAGGTAACCCCCTGAAAAAGGGGCTCGATCCAGAAGGGAGCTCAGGGAGAAATTAACTCTTGGTTGTGTGAAAGGGAAAAGGCAAAACTGGCCATGGATCTGCTGTTCTGAGGGCTCCACAGCCCAGACTTCCCCACCCTCCCCAGATCCACCTGGGCAGGCACGCGCACACACACGCACACACCGCTTTGGTTTATAATTTTTTTTTTCTTAGCAAAAAAATAAAAATTTATTGTCCTCTAAAAAAAAAAAAAAAAGAAAAAAAAAATCCATCCTGCCCTTGGAAACTGTGACACAGATTGAGTTCTTTCCAGCCCCACATGCAAAATTCACTCTGCCAAGAAAAGAGTCTAAACCAGGTTTCCGACAGCCAAAACACATATTTACAGAGTACGAGAGAACGACAGCTGAAATCACAGTTCTATACATGGAATCAACAACACGTTTTACACCACTGATCACCATTCTGCCAACTTCTACACGGACTAGGGGCGCTTCTGCCCAGTGCCCTTCCTCCTGGGGAAAGCAGGGAAGGGACTGGGCAAGAATTGCCACCAGAAATACTGCAGTGTGTATTATTATTATTTTTTTTAAAACGTATACTGTATTTATTTTGTTTTAACATTGGAAGCTACGGAGTGGGGAAGCCCCAGAAATCTCTCCGATGCAGTCACTACTTTGCAGGAATATTTCACCTTTAAAATACTAGGTTTTACATCAGTAACATCTATTTTGCTGTTGGCCATCACTCCAAGGATTATTACAACTCTGGAGGAAAACACTGGTAATATTCTTCCTTCTCAGGTGGGGGAAAAGGAGGAAGAGAGGAGGTTTGGAGGCTGGTGGAACAGCAATGGATGACTGAGTCCATTCAGTGTTACGGGCTTCCTCCCAGGGTAAGGAATTCTCTTCATTGTCTCAGCTGCACAAGCCTTGCAAGTGGCTCAGGTTCAGCTTCAGAGATGTACAGAAAGTGTAAAACCCTTCAGCAGGGGATCAGCTGCACTGACCCCCCCAGGGGTGGGGACCTGCTTAAGGAAATGTGCTCCAGCTCCGAGACCTTTCCCAGGTCCCTCCTGTGTCACCGGATCTTTGCCACTGCTGGTACATGGCTACAGCATCTAAGGCTGGAGATGAGCTAAAAGTGCTCCTGTTAGCCCAAAATGATAAAATCCTTCAGCTCCTGGCTCTCATCTACAGCTCCAGCCTTGCTTTTTGCTCTCCATCTACCCAGCATAGTGTTGTCCTAAGCCAGCTGCTTCTAGACTGGTTTTCCATAATAATGTAAAAATTTATTGACCTTTAGGATACTGTGGTTTCACAACACAACCACAACTCCCTTCCCCCCAGCTCTTAATTCAGAAGTGCCTGACCTGCACCATTAGTCACAGAGGTTCAACACTTCTGAAGCTCCCAAAAACTGGGGGAGGAAAATGTCATTATCCAATAAGGAGTCTGTGTGAGGAGGCAGGACCCAGCCGTGGCCAGGGCTGGGCTGCTCCTCAGGGAGCCTCGTGGACCCAAACTTCGTTTTGAAGCCCCCTCAGTTCTGACGTGTTACTGTGTGTCCTGTAAAGGGAGTTCCTGCTTCAGAAGGAAGCCTGACAGTACGTGACAGGGGCTGCACTTATTAGCACCAGGTTTATTTCAGCTCTTTTCACACCATACAGAAGCTGATCACAGACTCTTAAGCCTTAACTGCAGTGCTGTGATTATGGTTTGTCCTTCCTGCCTAGGGCAGGCAGCAAAAACTGCTGGAGTGGGTCAGGAATGCTGCCCCTTCCCCCTGCTCTCACCTCATTTGGTTTGGAAATTGTCATAAAAGTGGCCCCCCAGAACATTCACAAAATATGCAAAGATGAAGTTCTCTTTTCCATCTGATGCTTAAGAAAATAAATTCACATTTCAGATATTCCTTTTTCTTTTTTTTTTTTTAAAGCAGCAAACAAATTAATAAAAACCTAAATTTAGGAAGTGTTGCTTCAAGAACCAGAGGAAAGTGAGAAACAGTCTATGTGCTTGTGCAAAGAGAGTGTTAAGAGGTTGGGGTGGGGGCAAGGGAAGGGTCGAGTGCTAATTCCTTCAGGCTGTTCTGCCATGAGTGCAGTGTGGCAATGGAAAGTCAAAATTTAAGGGCCACAAACAGGTGAAATTTTGAATTCTTTGGTCCTTCAGTATAAATTTTAAAACAGAGAAACTGTTTTACTCAAAAGGGAAAAACATATTTTCTCTGGCCTGGAATTTTCCTTGTACCCCCTCCCTGCCTAAGCAAATGCACCCCATGGAAAGTGGGGGCAAACAGCTCTTCCCCCTCAACCCCCCAGCCCTGCATCACCCCGTGACTGGAATTCCCAGGGACACAGCCCCGAGGTGCCACCAGGGGACAAATTCCAGCTGAAGGGACAAGTGAAGAGCCCCTGTGGGAATTGTTGCAGTCACAGGGCTGGTGCTGGACAGATCTGAAAACAGAGGGTTGGCCAAAGGCAGCATCACCCTGAGCAGCCCCCGGGGAGGCAGAGGAGCAGAAAAACCCCCACGCTCATAAAAAGTGTTACAAACCATAGCCAAAACGGGCTGATCAGCTCTGCTGCTTATAAATATTAAAGTCCTGATTCAAGAGTTTATTTCCTATGATTTAAGTTAGTTACAAAAAAAAACTTTTTAGTAAATTTTTTATCTTAATTGGGCTTTTTTCCTCCTCCCCCCCACTTTTAAATTTTTTTTTTTATTTTTTATTTTTCCTAAAAAAAAGAGAAATGTTCACGTATTTTAATAAAAGGTCTTTCCTTAAGATCAGACCAAGGCAGATGTGCTGCCCCATGGCACAGACATTCAAAGGCTATAACCAAACAACATAGCCACAATAGTCACTCAACAGTGTCTCTCCATTAAAAAAAATTTAAAAAAAAATGATGCTAGTTACAATAAAATACACATGGAAAAAAAAAAGCATTTTTACCAAAAAACCCAAAAACAAGTTAATGGGAAAACATAAAAAAGAACTACACAGAGCTGCACTTAAGAGATCATCTGGGAATGCATATTAACCCTTTCCATGGAGAGGAAAGGTGGAATTACGGAAGCAAACCTAATTATGTGTTTGTATTAAATATGAAGCTTTCTGAGAGGCTCTGGTAAAAATTCAGTTTTCCTACAATAGTGGGCTGCTGGAGGTTCCAGTGCTTTTCCAGGTCAGGGAGGGGCAGCACGGGAGCATCCCTGTGCAAAATAAAAATGTTTAGTCCAACTGAGTGGCCTTTTGGTTGAGATCCCAGCAGGTTACTGCAATCCACCTGATGTGAAAATCCAACGGACACACTGGTAAGGAAAAAAAAATCACAGGAAAGCTCAGCTGCTGGACAGGAAAAGGTGGTGGCATTTCCCTGTCCTGCTGGACTTTCTGTCACCACACACACCTCTAACACGAGGCTTTCTGGAGCCAGCAGTCCACAAACCAACCTTGAGCTGCTGACACAGGCAACATCAACTCTGTTTAACAAAACTCAGCCTACCTGGAACTGTTTCATGCACTTCAGCAGTGACTACAAATCAGGTCCCTGTGGCTAAAACAAAACTGATCTGGTCTGAAACAGTAAAAAAACCTCTAGACAGCCACCAGACAAAGGGGTGCCTGGAGAGAACTAACCTCTGCATCCAAATTTCCTTCATAAAGGGCTTTAGCTGACCCAAGGGCAATACTTTTAAGGCTGCTCAGACCTGGAACATGTTGGCTGTATCAGCAATGAACACCAGTCACTGAATTTTGGGGCTTGGCTTGCTCTAGGTCCAATAGAATTATTTTTTTTTTCCCTCTTTTCTTCTTTTCATACAAATATACAAAGAGCGTAAAAAAATTTAAAAAGTGAACTTTGCTGCTTAAATGACAGACAAAGTTCCTGCACATTCAGAGATGGGCAACGTGAGGCCCACCAGGCAGAGCTTCCATCAGGGAGGACGGCTTTAACCAAGCTGGGTCAGTGAAAGAGCAGGGGGACCGAAGGCATGAATGAGTCATTTCAATCCACCTCGATCCTCCCCGTGATCTCAACTCTTCCTCTGGAAAGCACATGGAAGCCCCTCTTGCCCACTCTAAGTCCTTCTGGAAATAGTCAAAAATTTGTTATCACCTAAATAGAAAAGAGGAGAAACACAGACTCTTTGCAAACGGCCCTTTGATCTGTATTAAAAACAGCTCTCAAAGTTCATCAAGAGTTAGAATTAGTGGGGCACGGGTGAGGGGCAGTTTAGATACGGGATGTAAAATATTAAAAAGTGCTCTGCAACTAATTTTTTGTTTCATGTGTGTATGTGCCTGCGTGTGCATATCCCTACACATGCACACACACGCACATACACACACATATATACATATATATATATACACATACATATATATGTACGTATGTATAAAGTTAAAAAGTTCTATACGATATGATTAGAACAAGTGTCCTTGGAAGGTCACGACTGGAGAGAGTGGGGCCTGTTGGGATGGCAGATGGGGCACTCGCCCCCCTCCTCGGCGCAGGTTTCACACAGCACTGCGTGTTGGCACGGTAACACCACCCGGTTCTCCTTCTGACACTTAAGGCATTTCACTGACTGCATCTGAAATACCGCCTGCAAGAGAGGGGGACAGGGCACAGCGTCAGCAAAGGGGGCTGCACGGTCCGGGGGACAGCAGGGAAGGACTTGCAGCTGCCCATCTCCTGAAGCAAAAGCGAAGAAGCACGGCACGATGCCTTTTAGGAGGTTTGGGATCAGCAGAGCAGCTCTGATTGACTCAAACTCTGCACATCAGGCATAAAGGTGGAGGCATTTTCCTGTAAGCTGGCTAAAACTCACTGTGGTTACATAACCTGGAAGTGCTCTGATTTCTGGCTACATTAAAGAAAAGGGGAAAAGCTGAGATCTGTATGAGCACAGGGAGCAGAGCCCTGCAAACCCCTGGCACTCACCTTGTCGACCTTCTCCAGGTTTGCCCGCAGCTGTTTCTGAAGGGTGTAAAGCGACGAGAGCGAGAGCGTCTCCAGGTCAGAGAAGGAGCGCAGGAATTGTGGGTCCTGGCCTGTGTGGATCCTCTCCAGCTCCTCCTGCAGTTTCTTCACTTGCAGCTCCAAGGCTTCCCTCTGCTCCCGGGCCAGTTCACATTCCATGTTAGCTGTGTTGGCGCGATCATTTGCTTCCTCTGCCTCCTTTTTCCAAGCATCACAAGCCTATGAGTTCCAACAAAGAGGGTAAAAGAAGCACCCTGAAAACTCAGTCTCCCAAGAGAATTCCAGGCAAAAGAATCCACTTCCATACACTGCTCACCAGTTCTGTCCAATCTGCCCTGGTCCCAAATTCTGAAACATGTCTGGAGCTTTGCTTCAAGGCTCTGCTCATTCCAGACATCCCATCTGGCTGGGCTGTGGTTCTACACATCTGGCTCACACCGTTCAGTGGATGAACTTTGCATGCTGGCAAATTACCATGAATCAAAGTCAACTGGCAGGTCTGAGACACTGTCAAGTGCCTCAGTGCATCTGTTATGACACCTGGACACACTGCCAGCACCTGAACCACATCAGGCACGGTGATTCATCCCCCTTTCCAAGGGATGGGAAAGAAGAAGAATGCTGAAGAGAATCTGTAAAACCTACAGCTCTATCCATCACCTCAGTGTCTGGAGGACTCCTGTTGAAAGGCTGACACCCTCCTATTCTATACTCCCTAATCCCTGTTCCCAGGAGTTGCCCAAGTACCTGTTTGGCTTGTTTCCAAGACTCTTCCCACTGCTTTATTGTGCCGTTGGCCTCATCCAGTTCTTGTCGCAGCCGTGCCAGCTCCGCAGCACCTGGACCTGACAGAAATGCAGGTGAGGTACTGGGCGAAAAACTCCCCGAAGCAAAGTGTTCCCATATGCTGCTGTTCATCCCATTTAAACCTGTTTCACAGGGAAATAGAGAGGGTTATGTCACAGGTGCTGGCAATTTCCCCATTTCCTCCCTACCCCTGTGAAATCCGGGATTCAAAAACGTGTCAACAGGATAAAAAGTTCATCTTAAGAATCAGTTTCATCCCCAGGACCCCGGAGTCCATCACAGAGGAACTTTATAGGGAAATTTCACACCATTAAGCCTCATCTTTAGTGGAGGACCCACGATACTGAGTGGAGGCAACTCTTGAATCAGACTGCTTTTAGAAGCATCGATTTTACAGCAGAGCTGACAATCAGCTGGAATCCCCCTTCTCACAGGAGAACCCCTGACCTGCTACTACATTCCCACTTTTCCATGCAGCACAGCCACCACAGTTGGTTCACACAGCCCAGGTGGTGCTTCCTCTCACACTGCACCCTAAGAAACTTCTGCTTTTGGCTCCTCAGTCTGGGGCTTAGAAAAGGAGTCTCACTTGCAAACAGTGGCATGAAAATGCTCCAAGTCATCACTGTTTCCACGTGCAAAAAACAGAACTAACTAGAAAATCCTGTTTATAAAAAGGTAGAGAGACAACAGTATCTACATCAGCTTCATCCTCAGCAGAGTTCTAGCACAGAGCTAGTGAACAGCATCAGAGAAGACTGACTAACCACCTCCCTATTTTAGCTTGTTGAAATAAATGCCCTTTTCAGGAAGAAATTCAAGGTTTAGGAGACAAAGCAGTGGGAAAACAGGAGTAGACAAAACTAGCTATTTTTCCACTGAGTCCAATGTTTGTACTCTTTTAATAACAAAAATGTTTTCACTTAAATGAATTACCCACACCTTGTACTCAGAGGAGAACTAGTAGGAAAAGGTAATATTGAGACAGAGTGTGGACTCTTACCCACACAGTTTGCTCCAGTCTGATGTGGGAATCATTTTCATGCTATGGTGCTCACCACTGGCTGTGAACATTCCTAAATTAAGTTGCAAGTGATAATTCTGATCTTAGAGCAGCTGAACTGTGTCTGCAAGTAAGCCCTGGAGCCAACGGCCTCTCCCCAAGGTCTAACCCACCACCACCGACTTCCCATTTAGTACCAGCCAAGACACAAATAGTTACAAAAATGCAGTTGAAAAATGGTAACTTGTCTTCACCAAGGGTTCAAGGCACATTAACAACTCATTTAGCAGAGCAGCAAAGGATCTTTGCTGGCTCAGGCCACTTACCAGAGATCATTTCAGCTGCTCTGAAGGGTGCTCAGTAGAAAGCAAGAAGTTTTAATGGAACCCCAACTCACATTCTGTTTTTTAAACTTCAGTTTTCTTGAATGGGAATCTAGCACTAAATGGGATGCTGGCAAGCCACAAATTCTGCCATAATGCTGATCGAGCTGATCTTGCAATTTGTTTTTACTCTCTCTTTCCACCTGCTGTTCTCATTTCACATCTGAAGTCTCAAGCCTCTCTGGTCAGGAATGCCTTCTCTGTGCATTTTGCATCAGCACAGTGGAAACCAGCCCAGGACTAGGTATTTTTTCACTCAATTGCAATACAAAAAAATTAATAACTACACACTCTACACGTTACTTATGTGCATTCAGTAATTTACATGGAACAGATTCCAGATTGCCAACTGCTAGGTAACTATTTATATATCTTCTCAAAACCTCACCAACCGGTATTTCAGGAAAATATCTAACCTTTTTCTTATAAATGAATTATTAAAATGCATTTGTGAATCTCCTGCATTTTTTTTGGCTTTTCATTTGCATAAATACATAGTCAAGAAAAAATATAACTCTTATTTCTTCTGAAATTAAAAACAGGCCTTATCAGCAATTTTTCTTTTCCTTACTAAAACGGGGACAAACAGCCAGCCTCAACCCTAATTAATAGCTGAGATGCCCTCTGATGTCTCTTATTATAGTAATTGTAAAAGCTGCTGAAGCCAAACAAACAGCAATGACAAGCATGGAAACATGGGTTTGGGCTGTGCAAACACGGGATGCAGTTACACAGATAAGTGCATGCTGAAACAGATTACAAAAGCATGTAATCGTTTTATTAGGTTAAGCTGAATATTAAAGATTAAAGTGTATCTCAAATTTGAAGAGGCATTTATGTCTAGCATCAATAGAGAGAATTAATATTTACTGTTATTAACAGAAACGAGCGGAACACTGGTGTCACTGTAGCCTGGAGCCCAAACAGTTTTATTTCTCATGGCAACCCTGTGTCTTGATAACAAAATAGTTTGTCCCCTCAGTTCCCAGTTCTTCCTGATACAGCTGAAGCTCCAAAGCACTTTCTCCTCCCTTCACTCCCTCATACAGGAAAGAGATTCTCAAGGGGGGGAAGGAGCCAAGGGGACAAAGCTGGAAAATTAACTTTTTGCAAAGTCCACACTGCAAAACTGGTGCAGAGCATCAAACAGAAAAATTACAATGCCCTAAGCCTGCTCTAGAGCTTCCAGAGCCAACCTGACCCACAAGCAGCCCCAAAGGCAAAATGCAATCCCCACCTTAACTAAGCAAAGCTGAGGACCCAGCTCTGAGTTTTATATGAAGTCTCAGCACAGAACTGCTGTCAGGAAAAGGCAGAGATCTTTTCCCTGAAAGGCATCATCAGAGCAAGTCAATTAACCTATCTGCCCCTTTCTCTCAGCCTAGAAACACAGAAAGTAGAGGGAATTGCTCCCTTGCTCACAAGGTATTAGCTGATTTTTTGTAAAGCAGCTTCTAGTACCATTGCTGTTCTCATGGGAAGAAGAGATACAAATGACAGCAGTGAAATAACACATTAAATTAAAGCTAACTTAAAAGAAAATACTTACATGGCACAGACAGGCATGTACATGGGGACACACACACTGTGCATTTACCTAATGATCCATGAGAAGCTGATGTCCCCAGGAACGTGTTTTCTGATTGGCTTAAGTGTCCCTGGGGCTGATGGAGGAAATGCGATGAGAGGCTGACCGGTGGAGAAGGAGAGGCAGAGTGAAAGGAGGCAGAGCTTCCAAGGGACCCGGGGATATTTACAGGAGCAGAACTTTGCAGCAAACTCCCACCTGGACAAAGAACACACAGAGAGGATGGCTATGTATGACCATGAGGTGTGGGCACAGGGCAGGAGTTCAGAGCAGAAGGCGGTAGGTTCCCTTTCTCCTCCCTAAGCCCCTCGGGATTCCCTCCACTTCTCCTCATGATTTATTCCCCTCTTTTAGAGGGGCCTTTAAGAGGAGCACTGAAGCTGCCATCCCATGACCCACGTAGGTTAAGACCCTCCAGGATTCAGTGGATCATTCTTTTACTGGCCAAAGCAACAGAAGGTTTCCTGAGCAGAGTTCAGTCCCTGTCAGCCTAGAGAAGATGAATTTGGTAAAACACTCTGTCACGAAAAATTCACTGCTAAAACATGTGTCTCTGCCTCTAATGCTTCCAAACAACCTGTAATGAGAAGACTGTCATGCCAGGTGAAGTCATGATCTTAACCACTAAAAATCAGTGCCTAGCTTTAGATAGTTCAGATATACCTGAGTGCCTGGATCTATCAGTAATAAAAAAACCAAATAAAGGAAAGCCTAAGCTCAAAAGACATCAACTTCCCTTACACTGGAGGTTAGTCTGCCTGCCACACAGATTAAGGGAGGTCTGAGCCCTGCTCCCTTCTCAGAAGATCACTAGGTAACACCAGCCCTGATGGAAACAGAAGGATCCCTAAGGCACTGCAGATGGGGAGCAGCAGAAGCAGGGCTGGCAGCAGAAGGTACAGTAAACTCTCTGACCAGGTTCTAACCTTTGGCAAGGAAGTGGAAGTGATATTCTCTAGAGCTCTTTCCACAGCTCCCTTCCTACCTCTACAGCTCCAGGCAGTGCAGCTCCCTTGGAAACCTTCAGACAAGCAGAGTTTGCTCCTGTTCAAACACTTGCTTTACACAGCAAGGGCGGCCAGAAACTACAACCACTTCCAAAAAGCTACGAGACGTTTCGTTTTTCCCTGGACACCCATCAGAGACAGGCAGAAGAGGCCTTAGCCTACCTCCACGTATCAAAATGAGACAGACAGTACAGGAATCAGATCAGCAGACCATGACGACACTCTGTGACAGATGGATGGCATTACCAGGTCAGTGAGTTTCCTCTTACAGCTAGGGAGAACTTTCTGCTTAAGATGCAAATTGTTATGCTTTGGTTTTTAAATTTATCAGATGCCTTCTAGAGTCCACTTACACACTCAAAAAAAAAAAAAAGGAAAAAAAAAGAAAAAAAAAAAAAGAAAAAAAGAAAAAAAATCAAGCAAGTCCCATTCAGTCTCAAGAAACATCCCCAAGACATCTGGGCCCAATGGCAACAACTCAGCTCTGCTAGTCAGTAAGGGCAAGCTCTCACTTCAAAGATGCTCAGGGGTTGCCAGAGTTTGTTATAATTGCTGCTTTAACCAATGTTATTTTGAGACTGGTTTTAGAGCTTGGTTGGGCTGGCTCCACTGAGGTGACTGGGCAACACTGCTTGGCAGAAGATAAAGAAAGCTCTGTTGCTTTCATGTACCTATCATGATGCCACTCGTGTGGGGCACTGTGCTGCTGTCAAATGTCTTCTCCAGGGCAGCCACTCCGAATTCATTCAGGTCCAGGTCATCCAAGGCAGACTCTGCCAGACACAGAGGTACCAATTATGTTATAAAGGACCAACAACTTCAAGAGATAGGATGGCCCAAAGAGCCTACATGCAGAGGAGCCTGCACTCTCTATTTGTCAGGGCTCTACTCTACGCCCTGTTCTGAGACTGTTTGGCAGAAGAGTCATGGGCAGCTTTTCAATTCAGGTTCTTTTACCTGATCTGATTTCTTTTTGTCTCAAAGTATTCCCAAATGTTTTATGAAAACAAAAATCCAATGAAATAACAGCAGATCCCATAAGCCTTCCCCAAACTGCTCTCCTAAAGCTGTCTCTAATATGCAGGAACACTGGCTTATGGAATGTCTGGGTCTGGCTTGTGCTTTGTCCCTACCTTCCCAAAAAGTAGAAGGGAACACTGAAAAACATCTCTGAGGTTCAAAGATAGGGTAAAATAAAGCTTATTAATGCCTGCAAGTGTTATATCTGTTTGAACATGCCTCATCACTAATGATGATCAATATAATTCCATCCCACACATGCCCACTCATTTCTATTATTATTTTTATCAAATTAGTGAGATCACCTCAGAAATGTTATATTTAATTAAATAAAAATGAAAAAAGAAAAAAGAAAAACAGGTGACCAAAAAGCCTGTACCTATCTAAGAGTGACTCCACTCTCTGGATTCTCATGTTTTCCTTTTTCTTTCAGCCTCTGTCCTACACTCTGTGAAGGGCAAGTCCTTACAATCCACCTGGAGGCAGCCCTGGCTATAAAACTGTCATTTAGAACATAAGGGATTGTAACTGTGGAAAAATGCCCCTGTGATTTCCTGCCTAGTCCAAGACCTCTTTGTCACTTTGACAAACCTAAAACTAAGGCCCTTTACAACCATGTGACATTCTGAGTAAGTGGCTCAGAGGCCTTCAGTTGGTCCCGTGGGTGAATTTCATCCATAATGACCTGCAGAAAACATCAGATGTGTCACAGTCACAGAACAAGCCTCAGGAATCTGCCAGCACTGACAGAGACGGAAAACTGGAGGTCACTGGAACACCCATGATATTCCAGCTCTCATACCTGGCAATCCATGTCTGAGGAAGCCCTACCAGCACGAATCAAAAAAAGCAAAGTTACCTATGACAGACTCAACGGTGTCACTGGTTGGGTAGAAGGGAAGGGCATTGGCATTCATGCCTGGAATGCTGCTGGTGCCAGCAGGGCTCGGGGGTGTTGCAGCCAGACTGGAGGTGATACTAGAGGAGATGCTGGATGTCAGTGGGCTCCCCACTGGGAGAATACCCAGAATGTCCTGAAACAAGAGTTTGAGAAGGGAAAGAGGAAGGACATAAAACATCTTTACAGAAGAACCCCTTCAGAAACACGCAGCAACGAGCCACAGATCAGCAGCAAACCTGTTTCCTGCCTGCTTCCAAGCTGACAGATGGCTACTGCTACTACTGGGCTGGGGGTGGGGAGAGATTAACAGCTTTTCTTTAATTTCTGTCGACTGGTCTCCATTCCATGTCCCTCCCCCAGTATTCTAAACATCTTTCAGGCTGCCCCAGAATTAACTCCTGTGACCCACAGGTTGCATGCAATCACAGCCATGGGCCACACAATCACTCACTCAGTTCAGCACACGACTTAGAACCTGATATTAAATTCCCTTTGCCAAATCCTTGAACTCAGATGACTCCAGAGATCCATTCCAGCTCAATTTTCTGTAATTTGAAGACTCTCTCCAGCACAGTTCAGCCCTATGAATCCATCCTGAATTCATTCAGGTCTAACTACTCACAAATAACACCTCCAGCAAATCATCCCATCCTCATAAAGTAATCCCTCCAGCTGAGCATCCCTAATGGTGTCTGGACTGTTATTTACTCCCTGCAGAGCTGTCTGGATCCACAGAGATTTCTCAGTGGTGGTGGAAGCACTGAGCTGGGTTTAGAGCCCTGCTGGCAGTACCATACCTGTTTGGGCTGTAACAAAGGTTGCTCCTGGCTCCTGTGTTCCAGTGAGTGGGACTTCATTTTTGCTTGCTGCAGTAAAGAAACAAAACAAAAGATAAGCAGAGGGATTATTTAGCAAAATTTGAAATGGTAAACACAGCCCACTCCTCTCTCAGTCTGCTCAAGGCACTAGAGAATTTGGAGAGAGGGAAAGCACAGCAAACTGAAAACGCTCCAAGTAATTTATGCTTTCTGTACACCAAGATATCACCCTTAGAGTTACGTAAAGACTTGTCACAATGACATTTGCCTTCAGTGCTGCTCCAAGTCCCCTGCTACCACAAAGCACATCCTAAGAACCAAGATCAAAAATGAATTATTTTGCCTTGCTATAACTAACTTATCAGCCCTACTAGCGTCTAAAAACCAGAAAGGGCCAGAAATGGTGGGAGGCATACTACATTTTTAAATTATGTAAATATTTTTCAGTTTGGGGAAAATAAAGTCTGTATATTACGTTTTTGCTCAAACTCTTCCAGCTCCCAGCTAGGACTGCAAAGTAAAATACAGAGATAACTAATCAACTTTCAAAAAAACATCATTAAAACTGATTTTATAAAAAAATCCTTCCCCCATCCATTAACATGAGAGCTCAAAGCTATAAAACATAAGTGAGGTTAAGACTGCCTGGAATTGCAAAAGTTCACAATGCCAACATACACTTAGAATTCCACTACCCAGCCTAAAAATTCAGCTTAAGGACCTTCCAGCACTATATCCTTAATGGATATCAATTCTCTTGCCTTGCAACATCAGTCAATTCTGATGGAACTCAGTTGGGAAGGAAGTGGCCTCAGGAGCCTGTCAGTGTGTAACAGTCTGTCTGCAGACCTTGCTCCCTTCCTCCCGTGCTGTGACACGGCACAGGGAGATCAATCACAGCCTCTGGGCACAGAGAGGGAGCAAAAAAAGTACTGAGAGTCAGTGCTGCTTGTTTACTCCCTCTCCAGCCTCCCCAGTCTGAAACACAGACATATATTCCAGGCATAAAGTGCACACGATGGTTTTTATCCCAAATGCAGGCAAGGCACCATCTCTGCAGGGAGATGTGCAACAGCAGCACACGAGACACCCCGCTGACCTGAAGTGATATGCCTTGACTTCTTGGCTTAAACAGTCTCATGACAAAGATAAATGATTGCTGGAGAGGGATGACATAACCAGACAGGCGAAAGAGCAGTGGAAGAATTCATCCCTTGGTTTTACTTCATTAAATCATTTTCCCTGCTCAGTTGTACGCCTGTGGGCAGATGGGGAGGTCAAAGCCTGGCAGCCAGGCAGTTGAGATATGGACACAAAGATCCTTCTGCAGTGGGTACCACTCTCTCACGCTTCCCTGAACAACATGCAGTGTGTTTACACACAGCAGAACTGCCACTGAACCCACCACGGGCTTGTTCTCCTTTGTGAGCGGGAGCTGCGTTACGTGAGTGCATCTGTGTGTGTCTGATAACACGCCTGCTACATTATCCAACACATCCCTGCCCCCCCGACACTCCCCTGAACACAAAATGTGCTATCACAGACGTCACAGCTGAAGGGAAGGCACTTACACAGCCGTGCCCCCACTGAGAGGCTTCCTGCCAACGTAGGGAGTTTGCTCTGCTGCAGTTTAGTCGTACTGGAAGGGGTTTTTTTCCTTTAAGGAGGGGAAAAGTGAACCCATTTCCACGTTAGTCCCAATTTCCACTGCCTTGAATTCACAAAACATGAGCAAACCAAATGTCACCACTAAGCCAGTCTCCTTTAGCTCTGAATAACATTAGAAAGGGCATACATCGAGACAAAAATTCAAAGGACAGGCTGAAATTCTCCAGTTCACTCTGCTGCAGTCAGGGAAGAGGACAAGGGACATAAATTATGAGTGAAACTAAATGTTTTCTGACCAGCATGGAACAAACCTACTGTGCTGTGTGTCAGGACTTGGGAACACCTCCTGGTTGTGGCATTCAAGTCCTTCCAGTGCAGCCAGCATTTTTCCAGCTTGCTAAATCTTTTGGGACTGGGGAAAAGTATTTTTAGCTTTAACTGCTGGCTCAGCCTTACCACAAACTATGTGGAATCTATTAAGACAGAAGGTGTATTTTTCATTCTAATAAGATAGAAACTATTTGTACTAATTCTACAGAGGAAAAATGACAAGCCCATTGCAGAGCTGAGCCAGAGCGACTCCAACGTTTTTATATAGGAGTTGACAAAGTTAAATGCCTAATTAGTGGTCCAATTTATAGGGTACATGAGAATCTCTGGTGCCCACTGCAGCCAAAGGGAATTACAGAAGAATTTAAAAAGTAAGTAATTACAGATTAAAATAAAATTAAATCAGGACATTTATGAGACACCTAATTTTGTCTGTAGAAGCCTAGCATAAGGCAATTGTGATTACTTCTGTCTATACCTTAATAGCTATTTATTCCAGTCATTTAACACAGGTTTTGCTTAATTAAAGCCACATAATTAAGAAGCTATGTGAATAAAGCATCTTTGTAGCACAGATTCAACTTCAGATATGAATGCTCATCCTCTGGTCCTCCTTTTAAAAGTCCTATTCATGCTCCAACCCCTTTCTCCTTGGCTTAGGCTTGCTGCCCATTTTCTCCAAAGCAGGGCCTCCCTGGCACTCTGCCTCTGCTGGCAGCAGACAGGGGTTCTCTCAGTCCTTCAGCTCTGGGTTCACTCCTCCTTTGCAGCAGAGGCCACAGAGAACGAGGACATGCTTTTTCTTTTGTTTCTAAACAACTGTTACAAGCTGCTGTGCCCATGAGAAGTGCCAGGATCACAGCATGGTCTGCTCTTTACCCCCAAAGACGTGTTGCATCAATTTGCAGTTTCCTAAGCCACATCCCCGTTAAGCCAGACAATGGAAGCATTTATAAGAGAGCACACATGCATATAGCTTAATCTGGATTTGTCACTGCATCATTTTAATTAGACTAAACAGTGTTCAAGACTTGGTCCTACTGCAAAGCTTGGTCATATTTTCCCAAAGCTGTAAAAATAAATAAAACAAACCCCATGGAGTCTGCTTCTAAATTCAACTACTTTATGCAAGACCTTGTCTGGACGGAATATTTCCACTGTTTTCTCACAGCAGCGCAATACAGAAGCAGCAGTACAGACTCATTAAGGCTGACTAATGGCACAGACAAGAGCTTAAACGTAGCCAGGCTGAAAGCAGCTCTTCTTGTCATCTCTGTTCTCAGGCAACACAGACCTGGTATTCTTATTCCTTTTTATATTTTTTTTTTCAAAAGAACTTGGGAGATATTTTTGCAGGCACCTCCTCATGCAAGTAGCTATTCCCTTCCCCCTAAATCAAGATGTTGTTCTATTACAATTACAAACCCAGTGAGACATAAAACCTGAGACCAGAGCTCTGGGTTGGGCTCAGGTTGGAAGGGACAGTGCAGAGAAACTATTCATTGTAACATCAAGAAAGCAAATTCACACTAAGAAGCTGACTGTGGAGAAGCTCATGTGTGGCAAAGAGATGGAAGAGACTGTTGCAGGCCTAGGGAGCACTATGAATAAGGCATGACACCAGGAAGAAGACTGGGGAAGCAGCAAGGCGAGACTGGGATATCCAAAAGGGATAAGAGGGAATGTCATTAAAAGATATGGATTGGGTAAGATTCAGAGGATTCTTCAAATGAGAATGAGGAATTGAAATTTAATACAGAAGCCACAGGAGAGAGTCAAGGATCAGAATGATAGGGCCAGAGAGGAAAGACACAACTAACATGACATTTTTAATACACCAGAGAAATGAACAGTGAAAACAGAAGACAAACCAAGTCATAGAGGTCAAGGTAAGAGTCTGGAGTGGGAACAGAGAAGGAAGGATGAGACAATGAGACAATACAGCAAAAGAAACAGCAACTCTTGGCAAGGAACTAAATATGGAAAAAGAAAGACCAAGAAGTGATGTGAGAAGCTACCGAGGGTCAACACAGGACAGGAGTTGTGAGGGGTTGGGAAAACAAGCAGCAGCTCCACTTCCACAAAACAGAGTGTGTGATGGCAGCAAGGCAGACAAGAACGGATGTAAGATGAAAGGGGCTGGAAGGGAGGCTGAAAGCAACAGCAGAGATCTGGAAATGCACAGGAGAACAGTGCTTTCCCACTTCTGTTCCATCAAAAATAAAAATACAATCAAGCTAGACTGGGCAATCTCTCATTCTTCCTCATCCCCCCAGCTCTTCCAGCCAGTATTCCCTACTAACCTGGCATTTGAAACTCTTCAAATACTCGGCCCCCACCTGATCTTCTCGCTCAAACCCCGGTGCCTTCTTGTAGCTGCCGGCTGCTGTTACTGAGTCTGGAGGAAAACCAATGGTCTCCAAGCTGTGGGGTTTTCCGATGGCACCGGGAGGAGACCCACATATATTAGATGGGCTTCCAAGACTGCTGTTCCTACAAAGAATCTAACAGAAGGAACAAGTGTCAGGAAAGTACAGCCAGCCAGGAGCAATGACATGAAGGGGAGAGGCACCCCATGGAAGGGCTCAATTCACTTCACTGTTTGCAGACTGATTACACTGACAGTCAACAAAACTACACAAGCTTTCAGTAAACAGTAATTAAAAAAACAGGGAAAAGCTCCACTGGATTTTTACAGTCCCACAATTATGGTTTTACTGTCGCTCCTTCGGAGTGCAGTCTTGTAAAATCCAACCTACAGCTCTAGTGACATTTATCCTTTTTGAAGCCTCAGATGTGACTGATCCAAGTTTCCAACCTGACCATAACTCTATTCTCTTTCCTTAGGCTACAGTGGATCCTGTCTGACTCTGGGTAGTAGTGTGGAACCTGGAAAGGTGCTTTGGCAGTCAGAACAATCAAACATATCTGAGCTATTGTGTAATATTGTATTGTTTGCTTTCCAGTTGGAAATCTGAAAGCTTTAATGCAGACATTAAAGCTGTATCAACAGCTGCATTAAAAAAACCTCAATGATTTCCAACAGTTCCATTCTTTGGACTAATACCAGGGACCACAATCACATGCAATAAGGCTAGTTTTGCACTGTAGATGAAGCCACAGACAGCAGTAAGATGAGCTTTAGAGAATGTGTCCACCTGGATCAATGCAAATATCCCATTTCTCTGGGACAAAAAACTATTCACCTGCACTGACAAGCATGACTGTGCTCCAGACATCACAGATTCAAATGTGACACAGTCTAGGCTGGCATTAGGGGAAGGAAAAAAAAAAAAAGAAAAAAAAAGGAGCAGCCTACAATGTTTTGGGTTTATTTTTATCCAGACATTCTGCTGTCCACGCTTCCCTACAGTCGCAAAGATACTACTCACTGTGGTGGAGGTGGGGCTAGTTGGCAGAGTTCCTGATTTATTCCACACCTACAGTACAAATACAAAACAGAACAGGCCACGTGAGGCTGGCGGCTACAGGGACCTTTTTTCTCTGATTAATTCATCATGTAAAATGATCACCAGCAAAGCCATATTTGTTTGCAAGCTACATGCAGATGCCCTGTGGAGTGATGAAGTCACAGACAGACATGTGTTGCCATTTGGCACATATCCAAGGATTAGGAAAGACTGTTTAAAAGACTAAGAGCCTGAGATAGAAAAGACCTAAATGGTCTAATACGTAGGAGAATCTTCAACTTCTCTGCAGCTTTCAGAGATTTTAGATGATATGTTCATAAGATGAAGGGGGTTTGGTTTTTACTTCTTTCCACAGTGTTATTTAGTAAGAGACAACATTACATCCAGACTTTTCAAGATCTGTTTGGAATTCTAGCTGCAATCAAATTCAGGACAACTATGAACTGTTATGTTGGCTTTGGCACCAATAAAATCAAACTCAGCTTCTCTTTTGAAAGAGAGGGAATAAGATAAAACAGAGGTCCTAAATGAGTTCATCCCATTCTGACCAGTTTCAAATGAGTTAAACTCATGTCATTTTACCTCCTCAAAACCTCTACCAACCATTTGAAAAGGTTACACACCTTATCAAGAGTAGTGCAAACAAGAAAGACTTAACAAACAGAAAGAAACCTAAGTAAAAATGCAGACTTGCATTCCATGGGCTTCTTATCTTACTGTGAATATCTGTTCAGCATTTAAACATCTCCATTCTTGTATGGACAACTAAAATAAAGTATTACCAACAGTCTGGGGCATCATTTAAACATATTTCAGAGTTTAGCTATCCCCAGCAGTAGGAGAGGGAGGGAACTAAGGATATCCTATAATACAACACACAATATGCACAGGCTAAGCCTCTGAGATTACATATGTAAACAAACTCAATTGTAGTTATGTACTTTAGAGGTTGTTGGCTCACAGCCCTTAATTAAAGGACTTGGAAACTAAGCCCAATATGTACCTCCAGACAGGAAGGAGTTGGGCTTCATGTGCGGATATATTCCACTTTCCTGAAAGTACATCAACAAACTCTGCACAGAAAGGAAGGCTTAGAAACTTTGGAGGTGAGAGGACAATACTAAAGCCACTGAATGTATGTTCCAAAAAAACCCTCAAAAACCAACCAGATCCCTCTAAAGAGCGGGGAGCTGAGAACTAGAAGAAAAATCTCATATCCTTTGGGCTTTTGGATAGTTAAGATTTGTCTTCTTGGGAGAAGGAACAGTGACTCAGAGAAACCCAGACTACAGACAAGGCTTCTCCACAGGGCTACATACATTGCTAAGGTCTGGGGCATGTGGACTGGAAGGGCTGACTGGAACAGAATCCCCAGCTGCCGACGGCATGTACATCACTGGTCCTGGCTGTGTGGGGCTGGACACGGCCGAGGATTGCTGCAGGTCTTCACTGAGGGCAGGCTCTGCAAGGGATAAAAGCACAGGCAACATTACTCAAAGCTGTAAAACTACAGTGGGGCACAAGACATTTAGGAACAATACCTAGATACTCCTCAGAGGGAAAAATATTCTACAAGCGCCTGTTTGTAAGTATAGAAGCAAAGAGAAACCTTATTTGGCAAACGGCTACCACTCATCTAATGTTCCTTCCATTATTACTGCCATCACAGATACACTGTGCTGCTCTTTAGTCCATTAATGCTGCTCCAAAATTATCTTCCCTGCATGAATTGTGTGTTATTCATTCAGCTCTCTTGAACTAAGCAGAGCTTCCTTCATTGCTAGGCATAAAGTTGATGGGTGCATTATAATTAGCTGAGGGAGTTAAGTTTCCACCTGTGCTCAGTACAAACCATTACCAAAAAAAAGGTGTCAGTGGCTCAGAAGGTAAAGATGCTGTAGACTTGTAGTATCTACATCTAACACGAGTCAGCATCTTTACAGAAACAGTTATAGAACTGACACTACACCTGTATTGCAGTATCTTTGAAGTGCTGGTTTCAACACATTTCTTGCTAATAATCAGCAAAAGTCATGCCTGGAGCAGATATTTTAATTGAATTAGGCACTCAGTGTTCAGCTGGCTAAGGAAGGACTAAAAGATGTAACTCCATAAGACAGCACAAGAAATAACCACGTTGGAATGACCAAAGTGCCACAGAATGTTACTTTCCCTTTAAGTAGTATAATATCAAATGCAGCAAGATTTTCAAGGGGCACGGCATCCCTAATTAAAAATACTACATTATACCAAAGGAATTTTGCAAAACACTGTTCCTTTATCAAGATTTCATTCTATAAAGCTTGCTGGATCACACTGTGTAGTTGCACTCCTGTGTTTTGGGTGATTACAGCCCACAGCTCCAGCTATAATTACTGCTTGTCAACAAGGCCTCCTATAAAAGGAACTGTATAACCTGTAGGGAATTTACTCTCCCCATTCCTTGACAAAGGCAGCAATTACTAATTCCCTCATTTACAAAGGATAATCAAATAACAAAGAGATTTTCTCAAGGCCATGTAGTGAGTCAGTATATCAGAGCCAATCTACTGAGTTCTGAGTAACCTGCTCTAATTGCTGCAAAGTCAGCAGTGAGATTGGAGTGTAGAAACCAAGAAGAAGCCATAGGACAGGAACTAACCATTATTTATGAATGTTAGTACCCACCTGTATATAGAACTCCCACAATCAAAACAGCATCACTAGATGATTAAAGTAAGGATTGAAATAATGCCCTATAAATCAGGGAGCTACTGAGAGAAGAGGATTTAAGGAAAAGCAGGAAAAAAGCTGCATATTTTTCTTCTTCAACCTGACTTAAAAGATTTAAACTCTAAGTAAAACTTCATAAATAGCAAAACAGCATTTAATTTTTTTTTAATGTATCAATATATTATCTATAATTAGCAACTTTACCCTCAGCTTTTTAAAGCACAACACTTTGCAGCTTATCTAGGTACAGTTCATCCATGCACAGAAGAGAAGCAGTTTTGTCCATTTCCATCCTCCTGAACTGACACAGAGAACTGAGCAGGTGAGAGGGAACAGAGGGAGATCCTTCAAGAGACAGTGAGCTAAGGGCCAAGTCCTACAGAGTACCTACTGCCTCCAGCTCTGCCAACACCTTCCACACTAGCATGGTTTTATAGAAATTATCAAAATTAACACTTTGGTTTGAAAAACCTTCACAGAAGTTCTGGTTTTTCAGCCCTGTATCTTAAACTGTTTTGGTCAGAAGCTCTCCATAGCTCAAATACCCACGAAAGATGAGAGAAGTAGTCCACGTACGTTCTACATGTGCAAAGGCACAGAAGGGTCCTCGGGGACAGCTGCCAGACTGCTGCATATCATTGCATTTGGTGGATTTGTAGATCTAAGGATGGGAGAAAACAAAAAAAACCCCGACAACTGACATGAACAGAAAATAACAGTGACCACCAGCCCAGGTACAAAAGTTCTATGAAGAAACTCAACAGCAAGGTAGAGGGACAGAGATAAAAGGTGCAAAGGCCAGCAGAGCTCAGGGTGACCATTTCAGTGCTTTGCTTCAAAGAAAGGAAAACCCATTAGAGTTCTGGAAACACCAAAATATGCCCATCACAGCTAGAGCTCACCCAAAGACCAACCCACCACACACCAGCTCACCCAAAGGTGAAGTCCCCCAGTCTTACTGGAGGCTCCCTGAATATTACAAATGGCAAAAGGCAGGAAACAGTTGACAGATGACAGCACAGAAAGTTCCAGCCACATGTTTGCAAGGAAAATAACAAACCATTGACAATGATTGTAGCAAATGGATTATTCCCTTTCCCCCCAGTTTGACAGGCGGTGACAATGGTTACTTTGCCGATAGGGGCCCAACAAAGCTTTTCAACACTGTAACATGAAGCAGACTACGAAAAGGTCTTAATTACACTTTCTGTGAGGATATTGGAATGCTCTGGGCATGCTGACAACCAAGAGCTCAGTGGTGTTCAGTGCTATCATCATCAACCACAAGTTTTTATTCAGGGAAACAGATGCCGTATGCTCACATGCAGACCCACATTGTGCTTTCCTAATGGCCCCATACATGAGACTGCTCTCACACTTGAGTTTTTCCCCACTTTTCTTACCTCCTCCCATGTGGTCTACCTAACAAAAATCTGTCAAGCAGCTGAATTTCAGCTTACTCCCAATAGGCAGTTTCTCTGTATCCCAGGACTACACTACAAGCAGCCCACATGTTCTCCCACCTGGCACACTAATTTATTTCGTAAGACTGGAATGCTTTTGGCTTCTCTATCAACTACCAAACGGAGCAAGGAGGTTACTGTACCTCTGGATGGAACTGCTGCTCCGTGCGAGTGTGGCAGTACTGGCATGAGTCTCCATTTTCACACTTACTGGGATCTCCCCACTCGTCTCCGTGTTTCACACTGGGACATGGTGAAGATCTGTGTAAATAAGGCAGCAGGAGAATGCATCAGACTCACAGATGAGCTTTGTGCTTTCATTACTTTGAGCAGGTGGAGGGAGGTGAGTCCCCCTCTGCTCCGCTGCCCTGAGACCCCACCTGGAGCTGCATCCAGCTCTGGGGTCCCCAACATGGGAAGGACATGGATGTGGTGGAGCAAGTCCAGAGGAGGCCACGAAGATGCTCCAAGGGCTGGAGCACCTCCACTATGGACACAGGCTGGGAGAGTTGGGGTTGTTCAGCTTGGAGAAGGGAAGGCTCTGGGGAGACCTTAAGAGTCCCTTCCAGTGCCCAAAGGGGCTCCAAGAGAGCTGGAGAGGGACTTTAGACAAGGGCCTGGAGTGGCAAGACTGAGAGCAATGGCTTTAAACCAAAAGAGAGTAGATTTAGATTAGATACAAGGAAAAAATCATTCCCTGTGAGGGTGGGGAGGCCCTGGCACAGGTTGCCCAGAGAAGCTGTGGATGCCCATCCATGGAAGTGTCCAAGGTCAGGCTGGGTGGGTCTTGGAGCAACCTGGTCTAATAGAAGGTGTCCCTGCCCGTGGCAGGGGGTTGGAACTAGATAATCATTAAGGTCCCTTCCAACCCAAACCATCCTATGATGTTACAATTCCCTGATCAGGAGGCAGGTTTGGCTGCCCACCCTCAGCTGTACAATCTGCTTGGCTGCTGCTTCCCCAGCCCCCACCCAGCTGCTACTGCATCTTCTTCCCCTTCTTCCAGTTTCCCAATGAAAGAACATGGCTCAATTCTCTATTTGAAACAGAATACAACTTGAACCAACACACACTACTTAACAATATTAGCAGCTGATATGATTAGTGTCAGAGACGCTGGGTCTGGTTTCTGTTTTGGAACTGCACCTTCATAGAAAGCTAAGAAGTTAATTGGCTAATCCTAAAACACATAATACCCTTACAGCAGTATGTTTCCAGGTTTATAGTGTGGCCATGTGGAAAAGAGGCTGAGTCAGGTCACTGGGGAAAAGGCAAGTCCGTTTTCTTTCTCCCATACAGGAACGGTTCTTTTTTTTCTAGATCTGAATTTCTGCCGTGACCTACTTCCCCTGCTCTTTATGCTCTTAACCATTCCCTCAAACAACAGCAGAGGGAAGCAGATAGCAGCACCAGCACAGCCGGCATGAGAGGAGCCACATCAGCTGGGGGTGGGGAAAACACAGGAGTGAGTGGAGATCTGGAGGGGAGAAGCTTTCACCCCTTCCCCTCCCACAGGGCCCAGGCAGGGGCAGAAAGCACACAGCTGCTGCCTGAAGACTGCCTTAGTGTTCCTGTTCCTCCTGAAAGTGTTGGGATTAATGTTCCTTTGGTGTCCGTCTGTTTAATTTTTTTAAATACAGAATTTCAGTGCCAATTCAAAAAATTTCTGTGAATGCTGGGGGTGGGGAAGGGAAGCGAGAACATCCATGGCATTTTCTCTCCTGGTTTTCTGGTCTGCTCCTATGTTTTTCAAAAAGGAACTAAGGAAAAGCCCCACTGAGACCACAACAAAAGCTCTGTTGTGTTGGAGGAAATGAGGGCCTATAATTTGGATGAAATGCGTTCAGGGAGACACAGCACGCTGAAAAATCCAGCGACAGCTGAGTGACAGAACACCCTGGAGCCTCAAAAGCAGAGCCTTTAGCAGCTGGTTAGGAATGCATGTCCAGCTACAGTCCTGCTCACCCCGTGCCTCATGATCCCCATCACCAGGCACACACAACAAGCAGCCTGATGATTCTGAATCCTTTACCATGAAAACACTGTTGTGTGAGTTTGTTTCTAGATGGGGATTAAAATTTCCTTTTGTTTTCTTTTCTCTGCGCTGCTTTCTAAAGCAGAAGTTTATGTGGGAAGGGGCAGCCAGACACAGGTCTGTCTGCTATAAAATCAGAGTTGTAATGTGATTAACAATTCATTTGTTAGAGGCATTGGTTCCTATATACAGGAAAACTCCTTGTTTAGTTTGTTATCCTTCTCCCAGTGAGAAGTAACAGCCCATCACATCTCCTGCCTTGGAGATACGCTAAAAACAACTATCTAGTGGTCAAAATCCTGGCTCCTTCATCACAGATTTCCAATACACTGCACCACTCAGCTGGGAAGTAGCATATCCAGGATCACAGTACCTGTATTTGTGTTTTCTTGGACTTCTTCTTCTGTCTTTGCTATTGTGGTAGTAGGGACAGGCATAACCCTGGCGACAGAGCCGGGGGGGTTTCTTACATTGCTCTGTCTTGTAATTTCCCAACACATACGTTGTATCTGCAAAACAAGCAACCAGTCAGTGGGAGATGACCACAATCTGTATTTACTATAAAAAAGCTTTTGACAGGAGCAAGCACCCCAGAGAAACCAGACTTTGCCAGCCCCACATATCCTAAGTGACACTCACCTTGCCACCTTGGCTCCTCACTGAGTATTTTCTCTATCATGGCATGGCTGGCAGCGACTGCAGACTGACCCTCTATGCCTCCTTCAGATGTTGTCTGACCATTCTGCAAAGCCTCCATGGCCTGAAGCTCCCTTTGGGGACAGAGTTAAAAGAACAGACTGAGCAGATGAAGAGTCAGGTACACGTGCATAAAAACTGACATACTAGGGCATTTCCTAAGTGGGTGCATTTCAGTCATGCATTTTTTGTCAGAATATCTTTAGCTGAACAGCAACTGTAATAAAAAAACCCAACTTAATTCCCTGGGAATTCCAGATGCACTATTTTGACTCCCCCATGAAATTCCAAAGTGTGATCCCTTCCCCCATTTTGACAATCCTCCCTAGAGATTTTGTAGATTTGCCTTATTAGGAAGGGATATTTCATCATCACTCCATTTCATGCTGAAGCAGTACTGTCCTTCAACCACCTCACTTTTCATTTGGGTACAGAAATTACCTTTTCCATAGAGAGCCCCAACCTCCACTCCCTCTTTTCCCTGCGCTGCTTTCCAAAGCATGAGCTTACGTGGTAAGGGGAAGGCAGACACGGGTCTGTTTGCTATAAAATCAGAGTTGTAACATGATTTAACAGTTCATTTCCATAACAATTCACTTCCTGCCCCCACCTGATGTCGTACACCGGCGAGCGCAGGTCATGGGGCCCGTGAGCGAACGCGCAGTGGACTCCGTTCTTCGTGCAGTTTCCCTTGGAGTCTGTCTCATGGATGCAGATTCCAGTTTTGTAGTAGCGTAAGTGATACCTCCTCTCTGTGTCTCCAGTAGTTCTGTGCAAGAAGGGACACCTGAGGGAGGGAAGGAGGGGAAGAACAAAGTTTAGTCACGCGGGTGATGGATTCGACACCACCAGAAGACACACTGCTGATGTGATTCAGGACACTGCAGCTGGCAACACCTTTGCTAACTCTGCCCCTTCTTTTATGCTGTCCCAGTGCTACAGAGAACTCCCAAACCTGTCACTGTTTCCCTCCCAAAAAGACAACTGGATTATTAAGCCAGCAGATCCTTATGGTTCTGATCTAGTGACTGCCAGGGACTGGAAAAGAGGAAGGACACTGCCAAGGTGTCCTGATGTACTGGCTGGGATTGAAGGGACCTCACATACCATTTCCTCAGCAGCCCATCTAGACTTGGTGCTGTTACTGTTTCCTGCTGATGCACCTAGAGATGCAGCCTTTATGCAGAGCATGGGACAAGAAAGGAGAATTACAACACTTATCATTTTAACTTGTGTTTTATTTCCCCTCTTAGGCAGAGAAGGAACAAGCTATCCTGACAATTTAAAAAAAAAAATTAAAAAATGGAATAGGCAAAGTTTAGATATTGCAGCATCAAGCTAAAAATATAAATCAGCAAGAGTTCTGAGATGACAACTGCTTTCATTCCCTGAGTGCAAGCCAGATATCAACCAGTGATCTGGAAGCCAAAGCCCACAAATATCCCATTTCCAGTTTTTTTCCAGATCTCTTCTAACAAGGAAGAAACTATTGAAATTGAAGCTTCAGTCTGAGGGACTATTCCATTCTGCTCTAGTCACAAAAACTTTACTTAATTGGGTAAAAAAAAAAAAAGAAAAAAATACTGTTTTCCCAATAAATAGCATTTTTGTGTGTTTATACTGGCACCATGAAAGGGAACTGAAATTCCATCTTTTTACAACATCTCTACATAAAACACTCCCCATATTTGACCACAGTTTGGCTACACTATTTATTCTTCCATATCTGTCACATGGCTAAAGTTATATTACTGAGTTAACCCCTTAATTGCTGGGGTCTGCCACATGCACAACAGAAACACTTGCAACTCTGCCCCAGTTAAACTTATCATAGTCATGAGGAGAGAACACCCAAAAAACCAAACTCTTCCTCATGTTGCCTTATTCTGGGTACTTGTCATTTCCCTACTGCCTTCTTTAAAGTTCCAGAAGACAAAATAAACTGGTATGTTTTTAAAAGCTGGGGACAGATAACTCAGGGGGCAGACTAGAGGACAAAGCTCCTCCTTTTTTTCTTCTATCTGTGAAAAACTAAGTTACCCTGCTAGTGAGCAAGCGCTGTTACTTGAGAGTCAGGGACTTACAGGAACAGAGTTTTTTTGTCACTGAGCTGTTTTTCCCACCTGAGTTTTGCTGAAGATGCCAAGGACAGCGAATTCCCAAGAGCCAAACTCCCATCTAAGTCACCCTTAGCAGGCCTGGAGCACACAGACTGCTGTTACAGCTTTTACATCTCGTCTCATGTTACGTCTGTGACAAAGCTGCTTTACTGCTGACTTGCCTCATCTCCACAAGAACTGGCTGGAATCATCACCTGGACTGATCCCAAAAGCCTAATGCCTGAAAAGCAGGGTGCAGTCCTTCACTTACTCATCTCCTTCCGGGCAGATTCCCGTGGTCTCGTCATACTTGGTGCAGTAGATGTCGGGGCTGTAGTTGAAGGTGCCGTCGCGGCGGCGGATGGACCTGCGGCGCCGCTGGTTCACGAAGTGCCAGTGGAAGCAGGTGTAGGGCCGGTGCTGAGTGCACTTGTGCTGCACGAACAGGGGGCACTGCTCCGTGCGGAACTCCTTCAGGTACCTGCGGGCACACACCCAGCAGCAGGGCATCAGGAGCGGGATGCGGGGCAGAGGCAACGTCCGATCACCCCACAGAGTCCAGGCCAAAGCGAGCTGCATCCATCAGAGATGCCAACTGTGCTTCCCACACCCTCCCTGCTGGCGCTCCCGGGGATGGAGGCTGGGAGCTGCTTGTGTCTGTAATGGCAAGATATCCATTACACACAGGGATGTAACAAGAGCTGAAATCACTTTCTATCGGGATCATTTTGAAGAGGCTTTTCATGAGCTTAGAAAATAGTTTGTGAGAAAACAGAACTCTTAAGTACCTTTCTATGCATTTCTATCTCCAAACCAGTGACCCACCAGGGCAAATGGGGGTTTCCTTCCTGTACGTTCGGTTTAAAAAAACAAACAAATAAAACACACTTCTTTGAGCCATGTTTAAAGCTTCAAGTGATAGAGAAAAAGATTTTTAAAACTCTTTCATGTCTTATCCTTGTGGTTTAACTCAGCTTCTTCAGTACATGGTCAACTATGAAATTAAAATTAATCAATTTCTCTCTTGCAACAGTGTCAATTCAGGGCTCAGTCACGAAAAGTGGGATAACTATCCTCGAACTCCCACATGTTTATGTTGCTTTAATTTTAATATGTAATTCTCTGATAGTACACGTCTCCTTTTATCCTGAGAACTAAAGAAGTCACAAGCTTTTATTTGTGACACTAATAACAGTCTCTAAACCCAGATTGTAGAGGATTACAAAATGGTTTAGATCAACATAATGATCTGACTGTGATCTGTGTGTAGGTGCTTACAAAATCCACGCTGCTGAAACCCACGGGCTGCCCTGTATTTACGGGGAACACCCAAACAGCTCATGGAGGTCGGACCCAAATCCCACCAGGTTCAGTGTCAGAGACACATCCACAAACAAGGCAGAAGCATTCTGGTCTCCTACATATAGAGGTCAGTGTAAACAGCGAATACCAAAATTTGTAGGTCAAAATCAAAATGCGAGTATTCTGCTGGAAGCAACAGGGTGACATAACAGCAGATACGGACTCATTTTAAACTGCGTATGTACTCCGAGGCAACAAAACGGAGCACAGGACTTTCTCTAGCATTCATTCCCATGTCAGACAATCTTTATCTCGTATTTCTAAATAAATGGAAAGATGTCTGATGCCCAAAGATGTATTTACAGATAATATCATCATGCCAGGCTCATTCTGAAAGCAACATCTGTAAATAAAGCCTCCTTTCCTCTTTACCCCCGGCCGAAGAGAAAGCCTCGGGAAAATGCACAAATTCAACCAAAGTGGTTTTATTTGTTTGCTATGAAGAGAGAGTATCACTGGCAAGAGCTTTTCCTACATTGGATTTTACAAGCATGAAAGGATAAAAGCTCTTCCTCCTCTTCAGCCTCTAAATACGTGAGATTTGCAGGTTCCACGGCTCCGGATCTGCAGATGCCCGGGGCTGGAAGCCTCCGCAGCGGCTGTAAGCCCTTCCCTACCCAAGCCCATCTGTCCCCTGCAATCCAGCGTGGCTGGAACAGTATCTGCACTGGGGCTCAAGGCTTAACAGCAAGAAAACCAGAGCCAGCTGCAGAAACAGGTCTGCTCAGCGTAGGTAAGGGCTAAAAACATCACTCTGCTCCTGTTCACTCTTAAAAATCCAGCTCCATTCAAATGGAGATCCCTACTCCAGCCACAGCAGCAATTAGCCTGAAAACTGAAGGCTGCAGCAAAATTCATCCATTCTTGAAAAGCTTTCTAAGCTGTTGAACCAAATACAGTTGTAGAAGGAGGAATTCCACAGATTATTTTATCTTATTAGCACACTAAGTGCTCAAAAGCAACTCTAACATTTTCGTTAGAAAGCAAATTAAGTAACCTTAAGCAGCATGATGTTTAGACTGCTGTCCACAATCACCAACCAGTTGCTTGCACTCCCACATCTCCACACACACCTTAGAGACACGAGATTTGTGTTACTCCCATTTTATATATGGACAAACTACAAAACAGCTGGCTACGTGCTCCAGCTGGTATCATACAGCAACTGGAATATGTGACAGAAACCAAGAGCATTTGAACTCCTCCATCTTCACCAAGTCCTAGGCTTAAGTTCAGGAACAGCAGCCTGAGCCTACTCAATGCTCTGGAAACTAAGGGGAGATACCAGGCTTACACAAACTGGGTATTGAGCACAGCACTCCAGACTTGCAGTGACAGGCACATATAAAACACTTAAAAATCCTAGAATTTAACAACTGCACGATCAGCTGAGCTGAAACAGCTTCCCTTTAGCAGGGAAGTTTAAAAATGTACACACTGACGAGGGATTTCGGTCTCTAGTGTCTCAATTGTTGCTGAAGAGCATTTGAAAATTAATTGCATTTCATGATTGGCTAAACTCCCTGGAGAAACATTTATTATAATGTAAATGAGAGATAATTACATAAGTAAATGGTTCACCTGAAAAGTGTTTAACACCTAACTTGCTTCATCAGAAAGTCATTCTTTAATGCTGTCTATTAAATAAATGATGTCTCATTCTTAATTTCAAAGCAAGTCCTGCAAACAGGTACCAGAGCTCCACACGAGACATTAACTGTGCATGATCACCTCTGCAACAGACTGGAGGAAAAGGAGAGTTGTCACATTAGCTCGCTCATTTCAAGCCTTTCAATCACTGCTCTGGGTTTTTCTTTTTTCCAAAGCCACTACAACGTTTTAAATCACCCTCCTCCACAATAGCCTGAATGGTAAATTGCCTTATAGCCCTTTATTTTCTTGATCCATGAAGTGAGTTTTGGCTCCTCTGGGGGAACACGGACCACTCAACCAGCCACTTTGTATTAAAATATATGAAAGGCATCTAAACCACATGTGTTTTGGGAAGACAGAAAGGATAGGCAGCTCTCACCACCGCAATGTGGTGTCTCACAAAGCAGAAAGCCATTAATATTTCAGTAGCCTCCTTGCAAAGGCTCTAAACAAAAACGTAGAGAACACTGTCATGACAGATCCTTCTGGTGTCAATGGTCTCTATAATTTTTTTTTTTCCCCCCAGAACAGCTGAGAAGAGGAATTTTTGAACGACCCTTGAAGCTGAAAACATGTTGATAACTGGTACACATTTCACAGCGTGTCAGCCAAACGCTGTGTCTGTACAGGAAGAGGAAATCCAGCAATGATAACTTGCATTTCTCAACTCCTCTCAGGAAACTCTACCGCCCCTACATGAGGGGTAGAAGAATTATTACCCCTGTTTTATACAGGAGTTACTTCTATATTTAATTTTTTTTAACAATATGTGTAATATTTTCAAACTAATATAATTTTTCAAAAAAAGAGGAAAGCACATAGCACTGTCTTCCTCTGACACTACGTGAACATCAACAGCAACACCCACATTCCTGGAGGAAATGTTACCATTTATGAGCCTTAGTAAACAAAGATGAATGCAATTCTAAACAAATAGGACAAGACTGGCTAGAACAATGCAGATCAAAGTCCCCAGGCTGAACTGAACTTGCTGCTGAACAGGACGGATGCTATTGGATATCAAAGTTTTTTTCACTAGGAAGACAAGAGGAGAGGTTCTTGGGGTAGTTTTGGGAACTTCCAGAGACCAACAGGAGTGGCAAAGTATTAGAAAAACCCCAATGCTACTCTGCTGAAATTCCCACTTCCTCTGGGGTGGGATATGAGAAGGGGCAGTGATTACTCTGCAAAGAAAAAAAAAAACCTAGAAAGAAGGAGGGGGGGAAAAAAAAACCCCAAAATAAAAAACCACAAACAAACAACAAAAAGAGTAAAACCAAGAAGAAACTCTAACCCAGAAGTTTCATTTCTACACGCCACAATTGCAGCCATGTCCTGGCCACTTTCATCACCTGCCACTGCAGAGATCTCTTGTTTCTCTGCAGATT